>NC_056684.1:139385729-140595729 GCF_018350215.1 Panthera leo
AAAATATACACCGATCGATCTAAAAGGGGAATCCGCATAGCGGTGCAAAAGCAAAACTTCGTTCGTCGCGAATTAAAAGGAAAACTAGCGCATGAGGACGTTTTAAAGAGGGGAGGGAGGGAAGGAGGGGAGAGATGGGGGCGGAGGCAGAGGGACACCTAGCTGAAGGGACCTTTGCAAGAGCAACACGCCCCTGTGGTTGTAACCGTGTAAATTCAGACCTGAGCGACCTGTGTGAGCACATCAATCTGAATCCAGTGCCTCGCGCTGCCCCCCGCCCCGGGGGGCCTCGGGTAGGGGTGCCGAGAAGCAAACCGAGTTGATCTGAGAACAGAGCGGCATGTCTGTAACTTTCGTGTTCCAGTCTCCCGCAAAATGTATTTATTTAACAAATGTCACCCAAAACAGCTTGGTAGCAGATGAGGTTTATTTAATGGCAGTAAAACAGGTGAAACATTCCCTACATTTTTCGTCTCTGTTTATGTTTCTATCAAAAAAAAAAAAAAAAAATTGAGCTAGTTACAGCTCTTTACACACTCAAACAGAGCCGCGGCATAGATTTGGGAAGTAACGCAAATTTCACTTAGTAACCGGCTTGGAAAATACACATCTCTCTCTCTTTCTCTCTCCCTCTCTCTCCTCGGAGCAATTTTTGATACATATATATATTTTTTCTACCCAGAGGACAGGAGCATCAGATCCCAATTCGACTTCGTTTTCTTATTATTTTACTTGATTTTTTGAATGCTTCCCCCTCCACGATTAGCCGGCTGCATTTGGCACCGGCTTGAAGTTCTTTCCAGTCTTTTCTCTCCCTTCCTATTTTCGCTTTACTGTGCTTGGAAGTGCCCTCTCGGCGGGGAGAGAAACCCACCCCATCTCCTCCCCAGCCCTTTCAGCTGTAACCTTTCTACAAGTAAATGCTAATTGAAAAAGAAAGAACACCACTAATCTTGGAATTTAAATGCATTTAACAAAACCAATCTCGCTGTAAATTGTTGTTTCTCCATTCCCTTTTCCCTAACAGATGTCGAGAAACTGCAATTCCTATTAAGAACACTTGACTGTTTACTCAGCACGAGAACCTCAGCCCCGCTCTGCATCAATCTAAATGCGTTTCGAGACGTCAGGCCCCCGAAAAGTGCAGACGGTTAGTTGGTTATTTTTAAATGTAATCTTCACATAAAAGAACCACGGCGTTTTCCCTTTCACTTTGTCATCCCCTCTCTTTTGTAACGATGGCATCAAGCATTCGGCATAGAAGAAGGGGGTTTTTATGGCCCGTTCCATTTCAAGTCGCTTTCGGCGTGAGCCGGCGGGTTTGCCACGCGGCGAGCGGAATTACTCAGTTTATGAAACTGATTGGAGGGTGGGGGGGCGGGGGTGCACCGAAAGGTGCTGCCCGGGGTCCGACAGCCCCGGAGCCGAACACCGGAAGTCGAGCTGCGTCTTCCTGACGGCGTGCACGCCGCGTGTGACTCCAGGGGACCCTGGACACCAGCCTGCGGAGCGGCCGGAAGCACAGGGGACGCTGTGCTGGGGGCCCCGGGCTCCGCGCTGCCTCGTGGGCGGGGAGGAGATGAGCGCTCGTCCACACCGGAATCCAGAGATCCCTCACGCTCACTTGGCCTGATCCTCCGAGGAGCTTCTCGTATTTGTCGTTTGTTTAAAAGCACTTGCTTAGCACTTGGCACGTAACATACATATATTGCACGCGCAAGCTGCGTGGCTCTGCAGCAGTGTGTTTGCACTGGGTTGTAAGGGCCCTTGTCATCTTGCCAAGCACCGAGCTGCACAATTTGGAAAGATGTATTTTCAGAATTCTTCACATTTTGTCATGTTTTCCCTTTCTAGCTCACTGTCCCTTTTATTAAACTTGTTAAGAATAGGAGAAAAAAAAAACAAAAACCGCCGATTAAAAAAAAATAGCATCAACTCAAAACTGGAAGAAAAAAAAATTCCTTGTTGGGAAGGGAACTGGGGCACGTGCATTTACTGGGTACCTGATAATAAATCGACTCACGGGCAGCCGGGGACAGTGATGGGTCACGTTGACGCTGCAAGGCAACTGGGCGGCGAGGCTCTTCATTTGCTCCGTTTCAGACACGCGAAAACTGACGATTTGCAAAGTTGGTTCGCCCCCGGAGCTGGTCTGGGAGAGAGATCAGATGAGCACTAAAGCGTATGTTGTTAGCCAGATGGTGTGGGTTGCTGGCACTTTCCCTTTCTCACATCTTCTTTGAGATACAGTTAAGCATAGAGGTTAAGTCTTTCACTGCATGGTAAGCTCCCGGAGGACAGAGGCTTGTCCTGATTTCATATCGTATAGTCCCCAGGGCTATTTGTGTCCTGGGGGTCACATGACGAATATAGGAATTGACAATGTTAGCCTTGAAAACAAAACTGCCAGTTATTTTAGTGGCAAAAGACAGATTCGTTTGCGAATACAGACAACTGAAATCCAGGACACGTGAGCTCAGACAAGACCTTCGGCAAGTCCAACCCAGAGAAGAAGGAAACATTGTTTTATGGAAAAGTAAGAGGAAGTTGGGAGAGATGGTTTGAGAAAGAGTCCGTTGGAGAGAAGCAAGAGTTGAGGGTGATGAGGTTTCTCACCGACTGAGCTGCAGGGGTGATCTATTTCTTGTGCGAGATGCAGTGTATTTCTGTCCCTCTTGGGGCCTGTAATTGATGATTCTTTTCTGTTGGCCCTTCTTCTGCCGGGTCTGTCATTGACACCTGTTCCTGTGATTGATGGTGGGTGGTATGGCTCCTCCTTCTGTCCCCTACTCCACTTTAGTGAGGTTTCTTCTTGTTAATTATCACAATAAATACATTGATTGTAAGCGTTGCGGTCATATCTGCCTTTTGGGGGTGGGATTTTCCAGAAAACGTTTCTTTCTTTTCTGGCCTATAGAATATATATTTCTAGTGAATTTGGGGTCTAGCCCCCAAGTCAATTGCATGTTTGCTGCGGATGGAGAACTGTCTTCCCTCCCAAGTTCTAAGTGATTTCCATGCTTTGGAGTTCAGCTTGTGTGTCTGAGATCCTTTGGGTGAGACCCGGCTTGAACTTGGAGATGGACAGCTCGAGCTGGTGAGTGGTCTGGCCCTGCACTCTGGCCTCAGACGAGCCTGGGTCTGGGCTACACTTTCAAGTAGCTTCAGGGAGATGATCTTGTCCAAGACCCTCCTGTGATGGCTGGAAGTTAACAGTCTTCCCTGCAGAGAGAGTGCAGGGCCCAGGTGAGGGAAGTATGGTGATAGATACAGTGTCTTGTGTTGTCTTGTAAATGGAATAAGTTCCAGTTTAATTTGGTGCACATTATAAATTCAGGTTTTCAAAAGGGCCAAGCACAGGGATTCAAACCGTGCATAGTTTAAGCATTTCCCTGTGTCCTGATTTTCTCCTGTCTCCGGTGGTATATTTCCTACATCTCTTTGTCTCTTTGTCTTCCTACATCTCCTGCCTCCCTTTTCTTTCTTCTTGCTAGCTCTACATCTTTCCCTGGTGCCTGCTCCCTCCCTCCCTCTCTCTCTCTCTCTCTCTCTCTCTCTCTGTCTTCTGTATTCCTTTCTTTTCTGTCTTTCCACTTTCCCTAGATCTCCTTCTTCCCTCCCTATTTGCAAATCCTATTCTCCGGCTTTGCTCACTCTTTTTCCTTGGTAAGGCGTAGCAGGGAACACGTTACCCCAGAGAGGGGCAGGAGGAAGCGTGAATCCTGGCTCACTGTGTGGGCATCTCCAGGAGGCCAGTCTGGGTTGGAGGTCGTCTCCAGAGCAGAATGCTAACCGAGTTTTATGTGCTGGAGACATTTGGGCTCTTAGAATCCCCAAGCACCCCTGAGAGTCTTGACCCTGTATCTACCAGGAGAACCCTGTGGGGGAATCCAGATTCCGTGTCCTCTCTGCCCACATGTTTGCAAATCTGGGTGCACCGGGCCTAGCCCTCTCCTCGTGTCCTTTGAGCTTCCCTAGAGTGGAGGGTGACCGGGAGAGGTGAACGTAGACAGGGAGAGGAGAGGGAGACGGTACGATTTAAATTCTTAAAATCGCTTACTCCATTTCCTGTCATTTATGCAGGAAGAAATAGAATTTCAGAGAGCTCAAAAGACTTTTCCAGACTCATACGCAAGAAAAGGAGGAGGAACATTCAAACCCAGGTCGCTTCATCCTCAATGTTCTCTCTGTTCTCTGCCCACTATTTCAGAGAGCAGACAAGGGCACGATGGCTGAGAAGATGGAAAGGAAGAGAGCACAGTGGAGGGTCCAGTGGGGTGTGGCCTTGCCCTGAAATGCGCAGCCGGGACCCCACACACTAGGCATGGAATCAAAATACCGTTAATGGGCCGGGTGGACTTGACTGCTCGAGCCGGTTCTAGTATCTATGAGCAGCACTCGCCCTTCCTCCGGTAGAAGATCCAAGTTTAAATTCCACAGACACTTTCGGGCACCTGCCTCATCCCCTGCAACTGTCAAGCCGTTGATAATTCAGCTGTCTCGATCAGATTTTGAGCAACCTTTTACCGTCCTACTAATAGGTGATGGAACTGATCCGAAGCTTCCCCACTGTGTACTTTATTCTCTTCGTTCAGGGGAATCACACTGAGCATAATGGTAGGAATGAAAACTTTGAAATCAGATGCACTTGTGTCTGAATCTTCCTTCCTTCCTTCCTTCCTTCCTTCCTTCCTTCCTTCCTTCCCCCCTCTCTTCTTTCTTTCTTTCTTCCTTCCTTCTTTTCTTTCTTTCTTTCTTTCTTTCTTTCTTTCTTTCTTTCTTTCTTTCTTTCATCTTTCCACATCCTATATTTCTTTGCTCTATGCAATGACTCTGAACATCAGCTTTCTTAATTGTCCCTGCAGATGGGGGCTGAGCCGGAACATGTCTATGCAGGCTTCCAGCCCCATGCCGGAGGATTTGGCTCTCCAGGAGGCGGAAGCCCAAGAAAGACACACATTGGCACCTGCTGACTTCAGTACGGAGGTTGGTTCTGAAGGTGGGTGAGCAGAGTGGAAAAGGCAAGATTCAAGAATCTTCCTACATATGTAATTTCGTTTTCTTCATTCAGGAGAATCAAACCAAGCCCCCACTAGGATTGAGTCATGCTTCTCGGTTTTGAAACTGTCAGAAGGCTTGAGAAAACAACAACACAGAAACTATGACTGGTGGGTGCACAAACAAGGAAGTTCTTAATGAGGCAGAAACAATGGTTGAGAGAGCAGGTTCTGGTCCCACTGAGCGCTCGCGTTACCCACGCACCCAGCCCTTCCCGAGCAGCGCGCCCCGCTGGGCCGCCCCAAGTGTAGGAGCCAAAAGGAAAGGAACAGGCGGGGCCAGGCGCAGTGAAATGCTGTTCTGCCCACCTTTGGGCAGCCTCAGAAGAAAAGCCGAGAAGCTTAGATCGGAGGTGAGCTAATTGTAATCATTTAGATGCTATGCTCTTAGGTGCTAATCCACATTGTCTGCAGACAGAAGATCATAGAGAAATGCCCCCTGTGCCATCGTGTAGGGCTTTTGGAGAGTTTGGTATGCATGGTAATTACAGGTTCTGCCTGCACACTTGGCCATCACCCACGCGGCCGGGAATCCTCGTGCAGAAGCTCAGCTGGACCTTGCACGGGCCCGGGGAGCGCTCCACTGGCATTGGCTGTATTAACAACAAAAAGAGACGGAAAAGGCAGCTCAGGTTGGCTCCTACAGGCTTGTTGCTTCTCTTCCCTTGCAGCAAGGAGCCCTCAGCTCAGCAGCCCCTGCCATCATACGCACGCCCCTCTCCCCTTCCCCCCTGTGCTGTCCTCCTGCCATCCACCTGACAGGGCCCGCCTTTCACGGCCTGGCCACACTTGTCTTTCAGGAGGTGCCCCTCGACCCCCCAGCCCTGGGTCTGGCATCTGCAGGGTCTTCTCTTGTACCGGCCTCTTCGCCGAAATTACAGCTCTTTCCATAGAACAACTCCTTCCAACTGAGCTTTAGGGCTCCTGCTCCTTCCCTTCTCGGATCTGTCAGGTGCCAGTGTTGTGCACGCCCATCCGTGCTCCCATCAGTGACTAGAAGCAAACCCTGCCTTCGAGTGTCTGACCAGGATCCTTCACTGCCGCTCTGTGCCTCGTGAGAGGCTGGGCGCTGCCCTCTGCTCTGCGCTTTGGAACCACGGGGCTCAGGTTGGAATTCTGGCTGGGCCAGTCAATGCCTTGATGTGAACTTGGGCCAATGAAGCAAACTCTCTGTGCCTCAGTTTCCTCTTCCATCGAGCGGGGGACTCATGCTGCCTACCAGCCGGGGTGTTGGGAGGGTTAAACGCATTAGCGCAGGTATGGCACACAGCCTGGGCATGGTTAGTGTTCGGTATAAACCGGCTCCTACATGTACGGGATCTGAACCAGGAGGCACAGCCCGAGACAGACCTCAAGCCTCGGCTCGATCCCATCGTTGCTGATTGAGGAACACAGGTTCAGAGAGGCTGAGAGCCCAAGCCAAAGTCGTATCCGTGGGATAGGGGTCCGCCCGAGACCTCTGACTCTTTGTGACCTTGAACGTTATCACCAGCACGTGTGTGAGAGAGAAAGAGGTGAAGGAGAGGGATGGGGGAGGCTGGAAGGATGAGGAGAGAAGGCAACACCAGCCTGGTTCCGAATCTGAGCAGATTTCTAATTAGGATAACATTCAACTATTCTTATGAGAAAATGTAAGAAAGGAGGAGCTCATCTCTGGGTCTGCTTAGAAGTACACGGAGGCAGAAGGTAATCAAGCTTCCTTGAACCTCTGCCTCTGCCGGGCTCAGAATCAGGCAGGAGCTATCTTTGTTTCCGTATCTTTTCCCGAAGCCTTGAGCAATCGCTAACAATCCTATTTACTCCGTGTACCAGACAAACACAGTTACCGCCGCCATCTCACTATTTTTATCTAATATTGAAATTTCTCTCCCTAAGAGCAGCCCTGAATATATTATGATATCTGCTGAATACATGATGTGTGTAATATACTGTGCAGAGATGGTATTTATGAAGCCAGGTTCTAACCGAAATGAAGGAATCATTCAGTTCTCATTTGAAAGGAAATTCAATTGGATGCATTTTCAAGAAAGCAAATTCGTGGTGTGTTTTTTTTTTTTTTTAAATCCTCGCAAACTTTGGGATGCAAGGCCAATTTCTTCATATCCCTCCGTGGCATAGGCTGCCCCGTGGTCCCTCGCGTATCTGTCCTGCAGAGACTGGGGTGTTCTCCCCGTTCCCTCATGACGCATTCCCCCCTGGTTGCCATCGTCACCACCGTTTTTCAGCATAATGGTGTGTCAGAAACCTTTGGCAACGTTGGAAGCATCACGCACCAATCTCTCCACGTGTCTCTCAACAGGTCCCCGCGAAGGGGGTTTAAAAGATGTCCGTCTTGCAGAGGAGGAGGCTGGTCTACACCACAGGATCGCCGGATCCCGCACTGGCTTCGCCGGCTGTATTCGGTGTACGCCCAAAGCGATTTCGTTTTGGTTTTCCCGTTTTGTGCGGAGTAACCACAGCGATGGTGGCAGTAATGACGTTCAGCATGGTGCCCTTTGCTTGTTACTACACTTTGGAGAGTACCTTCTAATCCTCACATCCCCCGGCGATACAGTGGGAGATGGAGGGCACGGGATGAAGCATGGCAAGGTGCCGTGAGTCATAAATGCGGGACTGGGGTTCAGACCAGTGGTCTGTGTCCAGGTGCCAACCCGCCAACCCACCAGGCACGTGCCTGCTGCTTCCTCTGCCTTCCTCCTAGGGCTTTGACCCGTGCGGCTCCCTGTCCGGAAACAAAACTCAGCCAACTCGGTCTTCTCCGGACTGAAAGTCAACAAGTCAAGTCCATGGTGAAGGAAGCACCAGACTTTTCTTCCGCGTGCCTCCTCGCCCGGGGACGTTGCCTTCGCGTCCTGTCTCCCCTTCAAGGAAAGAGGAACCATACAGTTGGAAAAATAACAATAAAACAGCAAAGCCCTCAGGGACTTCCTGGGCGAATCTCTCCCTTTGGCAGCCAGGGGAAGCGATTTTGCGGACGAAATGCGGAAAGGTGGAGTAGCACCGCAGCACCGCAGAGCCAATTAATGGCAAAACAAAGAGTGAGATTTGGGTCTCTTACATCGATTCTTCCATCAGATCATAAGGCTGGTTCTTGGCTCGTCTTCAGCCCCTTAACACAAAACATCCCACCCAACAGATCTTGAGCCTTACCTGCTCACCTGCTGGATCTATTCCCCGCCTTCCCCCCTCCCCGCTCCCAATCCCGTCCCTCACTAGATGCCTCAAAGAGAGTTAGAAGGTGTGTGTGTGTAACAACTTCCTTATTCAGCCTCCCAGAGCCTGTGGGCAGCTCTCAAAGCAGGAGGCCTTTGGGCGGGCAGAGGGGTGGGTGCAGAGGAGGGTCATACACGTTTGGGCAATTTTGGTTTCAGCAGTTTCTTTGTAGTAGGATTTCTTGGCCCATTTAAGGGGCCAACGTGTATACCAAGTGTCCAAGGGAGAGAAGCTGTGAAGTCTTTATACCAACTTATTTGTACAGAGGATCTTTTTTTTTTTTTCTCCCCTGCGAAGAGTGGCTTGTATGGCCCAAGGTTCATGGGTCATAGTCTGGGTAATGATGCTATAGACCAGTGGCCAAACTACAGTCCGCAGTCCAGGTCTGGCCAGCCTCCTGTTTTGTAAATCATGTTACAGGCACACAGACACATGTGTTGGCTGACATTGTCTGTGGCTGCTTTTGTACCACAAGGGCAGAATGAGGGAGAGAGATTGAAAGACCTACAAAGTCAAACCTGTTTCTCCTCTGGTCCTTTATAGAAAAATCGCATAATCTCTTAGGGAATATTATAATGGACGTCTTTTCTTTTTCTTTTCTTTTCTTTTCTCTTTTCTTTTTTTCTTTCCTTTCCTTTCCTTTCCTTTCCTTTCCTTTCCTTTCCTTTCCTTTCCTTCCCTTGCCTTGCCTTGCCTTGCCTTGCCTTGCCTTCTCTTCCCTTCCCTCTCCTCCCCTTCCTTTTCTTTTCTTTTCTTTTCTTTTCTTTTCTTTTCTCCTTCCCTCCTCTTTCCTTCCTTTCCCTTTCTTTTCTTTTCTTTCCTTTTTTTAAAATGGTTTTTTCTTTTTCTTTTTCTTTTTTTTAAACATAGACTCTCAGGGGCGCCTGGGTGGCTCAGTTGGTTAAGCATCTGACTCTTAATTTCAGCTCAGGTCGTGGTCTCATGGGGCTCTGCACTGACAATGTGGAGCCTGCTTCGGATTCTCTCTCTCTCTCTCTCTCTCTCTCTCTCTCTCTCTGTCTCACACAGACACACACAAAATAAAATAAAACTTAAAAAGAAAAAAAAAAAACCATAGAGTCTCAGTATTAGTCACCAGGAGCATTACAGCCAGAATATTTTTCCTCTTCTTATGGATCTAACAGGATCTTTCTTTTGAGATGGTTATTGTGGACACATTTTTAGAGTTATAACCTAGAGTCTATCTAATTTTCCGGTCATGGATAAATTACCAGACTTGCACATTGCAAAGCATGTACGTGTAACATCCCGAGATCATCAAGATGGCCAGTTACAGGGCTGGGCCAGTGACATCCGTCGGAGAACCATCTCTCCCACATGGTCCTGAGGGGGGAAACTTAGGGTGGAGAGGCTGTGTCTTTCTTGCAAAGTATATCCTGATTGGAGGCCCCGCCATAGTTTCCCAACAGAGAGGAATGGCCGTGCAGTTCCTGTCTGTCGTGTGCCAAGAGTTACAGGGCACCCAACTTCATGTTTTGTATCGATTTAAATTTAACTTTAAATTCTTTATTTTTTTTTTCTTTGTTGCAGATTGGCTTCCAGTGAACTGAATATTAAAAAGATATTACAGACAGAAACAACCCGCCTGGCTGATTGTTTCTTCCCCAAATGGATGCGATGATGAGGGAACACTTTCATTTACATAAACAATCAGCTGAAAGGGCCTCACCGAATGCGAGCATTCATATTTGATGACACCCTGATTGTAACCATAAATAACAATATTTTCATTGTTGGGTAATAAACATCATTACCCAGGGTGTTTTAGGTGAGTGGGCACTTAAGGGGGTAAAGAGGAGATGATCGGGGAGATTAAGGTGAGTGTTTAGCAATATTCGAAGAGATAACCTTGCAAATTTCAGGTATGTGATGAACGTCTTCGCCAAGCGCCCGTTGGTAAATATAATGAGGTTTCTGACTCAGACCAGGCTCACTTGTGGAAATGAAACGTATCAAGGCAGAAAAACGATTTCACTCAACGGACCGGCTGGTACCGAGGGACAAATGTGCCAGGCTCCGTCCTTGATGAACTCGTGGTCTGAATGATCTGAACACCCACATACAGGCACTGACAATATCATGTAACAAAAGCATTTGTGCAAAAAAAAAAAAAGCTTCCAGGGGCATCTGGGTGGCTCAGTCGGTTAAGCGTTCAACTTCCGCTCAGGTCATGATCTCACGATATCACTGTTCATGGGTTCCAGCCCCACCTCCGGCTCTGTGCTGTCCCACTGCTTAGGAGTCTCTCTCTCTCTCTGTCTCTGTCTCTCTCTCTTTCTCAAAATAAATAAATAAACTTAAAAAAAAAAAAGAAAAGATCTTCATCCATAATGCAGGTGGGCCTCATTCAATCAGTTGAAAGCCCGAATAGGACAAAGACTTGGCTTCTCTGGAGCAAGAAAGGATTGTGCCAGCAGATCGCCTCTGGGCTTGAATGGCAGGTCTTGCCCCTGTCTCCAGAATACTGGTCTATGCTGGGGATTCTGGGCTTAGCAGACCTCAACGATCACATTAGCCAATTCTTTAAAAATAAATTTAAAAATTTAAAAATAAATCCCTTTCTCTCTAAATATATATACGTCCTGTTGGTTCACTTTCTCTGGGGAACCCTGAAAGATACACCCCACGGGAAAGAACATCATGCAATTTTGAATGGGCTCATATGCTAGGCACCTGACAATCTCTTTATGGAAGAAAGATGGTCTTTGAAGGCCTGACGGCCTCTGTTGGAATTCTGGTAGGGATGCTTCCTAATGCTTTGATAGCCAATGGATGTGTTACTCCCTGCGCCTTGCTTTTTTCATGGTTATAGAGAGGGGTGGGAATGATGCTCTGGCCCACTAGAGAGAACTGAATGATGGGGTCTATTTTATTTTGCTTCCTGGAAAACATGGACCCAATGTGGAGCCCTCCTCCTTCTTTGTTCTGAAAGCAGACCTCAGGGAAGAAACCTCTACAGTTCTCCTGCCTTTGCAAACTACAGAACATTCTTTCTGGCAAAGCAGGTCCACAGAACGAGAGTTGGTAAGAAGGGTGAATGAAGCCATAATTCTTTTTTCTTCCTTTAATTTTGTTTTTATTAAAATTTTTTTTTTTTAATTTGAGAGCGAGAGAGTGTGAGTCTAGGAGAGGGACAGAGAGAGGGAGAGAGAGACTCCCAAGCAGGCTCTACACCCAACCCCTGGGGGCTCAATCCCACAATCCTGGGAGCATGAACTGAGTCGAAAGCAAGAGTTGGACACTCAACTGACTGAGCCACCAGGCGCCCCCATTTTTTCTTCCTTTAATTCAAATTTTATCCTTACGGATAAGCATCGTCAGAAATTGGCCCGACATTTGATGGCTCAAAAAAGAATTATAGCTTGGAGAAAGAAAACGAAATAAAAGAAGACAGATAGTTGCAACATAAATTCTCTGGTTTTAGAATTTTTGTTTTGTTTTGTTTTCCACACCAATGCCTTGATGTATCCGCTAACCAGCATTTGGCTCTTTTACAACTGCTACAATTATTTTGTCAATTTTTTTTTATCTTTGGGGAAAAAAAAGTTAGTTTACAGTTTATTAACTTGGATTACTGGAAATCGCTCCCATGGGCTTTCAGTTGCAACAAGACCTTGGAAAAGTGAGTCCTTAAGACTTAAAAACATTAATAGCTACCATTGAAACAGCAGGAGGAAAAATAGACTGTCTTTTTTCATCCCTCTGCATTCAGGATCAAGTTTTTGTATTTTCCCCGTCAACAACCTGAATATGATTTTCCTGTTCTTTTCTCCTACAAAACAAATGGCTATTTTCTGTAATGATGATAATTATATGGCACCTAAGGGCTTAAAAACACATCCACTTGCATTAACATACTCTTAGCTCACTTCAGAAAAGAAAGATTATTTGTTGATGATCTGTGTTTAGTTGAAGGAGCTGAAACTTGGGGAGGACGACTGGCTTAACAGGTGGCCGAGGAGAGTGAAGAAGAGGAGCTTTGAACTTTTTTGTGATAACGAGATGTATGCCCAAATTATACATATTTTTTTTTTCCTTTAGCATCATAGACTAGCAGCACTATCCACAATAGCCAAAGGATGGAAAGAGCCCAAATGTCCATCGATGGATGAATGGATAAAGAAGATGTGGTCTATAGATACAATGGAGTATTACTCGGCAACCAAATTATACATATTTAACGACCAACTGAGAACTGGCTCCCTCCCAACGTGCGGGTTCCCCTCTGTTCTCATGTTCCTCCTCTTCTGGGAAGACACATCCAGGTATGTCTTGATCGTTGAATACTCATTCCCACCCTACGCCAAAATGAACCATTGAGTGCCTCCAAAGGGCCACCGTGAAAGAAGGCACAGTGGGCATCTCCTGTGAGGTTCAAGTCCTCTAACACGTAAATACCTGTAAGATCTTGCTTCCTCTCTCTGACCTTGATTTCCCCGCGTATAGATGGGTATCCGACTGGCGGCGTGACTCTAATTATTAAATAGAACAATATGTGCGCATGTGTGAGGTCTGGAGCTAACATACAGTAGCTCAGTAAATAGTGGCTTTATCTCTCCCCTCCCTGGAAAGAGTGGACTCGGCTTCTGCATATTGATGTTGATGCACCAATATGGACAGTGTGAGGTCTGCTGAGGCAGAAGGTGCCAGAAGATCGCCAAGTCTGCGCCCCCCCATCCAGAACACTCAGCTAGACCACCTTAGCCAGCTTCCACCATGGGAGGCATTGTTGGGTCTTCTCACACCATCCTGCAGGCTCTTTTCCCCTCTGGCACGATGAAGGAAAATATGGTAAATATGAAAGTCACTCTTTCCTTCAGTAAGAAATGAACACAAGCAAGAAATAAGCTTCCAGTGCGTTAAATCACTGATAGGCAAGGGTTTATCTGCGTTAGTGGCCAGTGCTGCCTTATCCGTGACTTACCCATACAATACAGTCAATTCACTTAAAAATAGCCCGCACATCTAGACACACACCAACACACGTGCATCCACACACCCACACACGCACAGAGAACTCTGGCATTTTGTGTATGCATTGAACCTTTTGTTGACTTAATGTCTGTTCCCTTGAATATTCTTGGTATCTGTATGCACAAACATAAAGCATACTGTTAAGAATTTTAAAACTTATATTTGGTGAGACCTTCAGAGTCCGATGGAGAGTCCCTCTTCTGTTGCTGTCTTATGGATGGCCATCCTCTCCTTGAACCTCTCCATGACATGGGGCCCTCTGACTGCCTCCCATGGAAACTGGTGACCAGACAGCTCTAAGTGTTACATATGAAGCCCGGAGCTGCCTTCTCTCATATCTGTATCCCATGGCTCTACCATCTGAGAAACTAGGAACCAGCCTGCTCATTTTTCTATAGGAGACCCCCTCAAATAATTAAGAATACAGCCAGTTCTGTTGTAACTGTTGTTTTGAAAATAGATGCCTGTTTCAATGTGATTGATATATTAAGCACATTTTAAAGGTTATAAGAATTTCAGATTTGGATAAATTCCTAGAAGCTCTATTGCTGGGTCGTAGGGTAGTTTTATTTTTAATTTTTTGAGGAACCTCCATACTGTTTTCCAGAGCGGCTGCACCAGTTTGCATTCCCACCAGCAGTGCAAGAGGGTTCCCGTTTCTCCGCATCCTCTCCAGCATCTATAGTCTCCTGATGTGTTCATTTTAGCCACTCTGACTGGCATGAGGTGATACCTCAGTGTGGTTTTGATTTGTGTTTCCTTGACGATGAGTGATGTTGAGCATCTTTTCATGTGTCTATTGGCCATCTGGATGTCTTCTTTGGAAAGGTGTATATTCATGTCTTCTGCTCATTCTTCACTGGATTATTTGCTGGGTGTTGAGTTTGGTAAGTTCTTTATAGATTTTGGATACTAACCCTTTATCCGATATGTCATTTGCAAATATCTTTTCCCATTCCTTTGGTTGCTTTTCAGTTTTGTTGATTGCTTCCTTTGCAGTTCAGAAGCCTTTTATCTTGATGAGGTCCCAATAGTTCATCTTTGCTTTTCTTTCCCTTGCCTTTGTAGCTGTGTGTTGATTCATAGGGGCACATGTACCCCACTGTTTATAGCAGGGCTTTCAACAATAACCAAATGATGGAAAGAGCCTAAATGTCCATCAACTGATGAATGGATAAAGAAGATGTGGTTTATATATACAATGGAATACTACTTGGCAATGAGAAAGAACGAAATCTTGTCATTTGCAACAACATGGATGGCACTGGAGGGTATCATGTTAACTGAAATAAGTCAGTCAGAGAAAGACAAGTATCATATGTTTTCACTCATAAGTGGAACTTGAGAAACTTAACAGAAGACCATGGAGGAAAGGAAGGGAAAAAAATAGTTACAAACAGAGAAGGAGGGAGGCGAATCATAAGAGTCTCTTAAATACAGAGAACAAACTGAGCGTTGATGGGGTAGGGGAGAGGGGAAAATGGGTGATGGGCATTGAGGAGGGCACTTGTTGGGATGAGCACTGGGTGTTGTACAGAAGCGATGAATCATGGGAATCTACCTCCCAAATCAAGAGCACACTGTATACGCTGTATGTTAGCCAACTTGACAATGAATTATATTTAAAAAAAAGAAAGAAAAAATTCATCCCCATGAACATTTGATATTGCCATTTTTTTAATATCAGGCAGTAATTATCTTGTGATTTTGATTTGCAGTTTCCTGAAGACTAATAAAAAGTGAAACCCTTTTTATATGTGAAAAAAAAAAAAAGAATTTCCTATTTGCTTCTTGGCCATTTCCTCTGCAAGAAACACGGAGTGAAAGCAGAAAACTGTGTCTGGGTAGGTGGAGCCATACAGCAATGCAGATTGCACACCTACGTGCCCCTCGAACACCGCTCCCCTGCCCTGGTTTGCCGTGTGTTTTATGACTCACAACCATCCACTTCCTATGTTACAACGTTCCTTCTGGTTCCAGAAGGCCCTTCTTTCACCACGTCACAATAACGAAAGAGCTTCAACTCTTATAAGACCCACTTTCACAAGCAAACTTGGAGACTTTTTCTAGGGAAGGAGCCATATTTATTGCAGTATTCGTATATTTTTCTTAACCGTTTAGCATGGGTTGCCTTCTCTATTAGACCGTAGAGGTGGCATCTTACTTTAGTCTGTTCATGGGATGGGGAGTATTTGTCGTTAAGTTTCATCCTCACATTCTTTGAATGAAGATATCATGTGCCCTCACCTCTCCTGATGCTTACCACCCAACGATGAATAAACACGTGCATCTTCTCTCTTGGTGCTTATAGGTTAGAGACCTATCAACCTCCTGGTTCTCCTAGGAGGGGCAATAAATTGGCCAATAAAGAAGGATGCCAATGAAAGGGTGTGATTTCCGGCTCAGCTAATGCAGCTACTAAAACCAGAAAAAATCCAGCCCCACTCCAATCCCTCAGATAAATTTCACATAAGCCGTTCTGGAAGCAAGGGAGTAGAGAGTTTTAGTGTCATCCCAAGGGTCAGGTCTCCAGTCCAATTGAGCCCTGACACCAATTCGTGTGCCCTTTGCAATATTCCGAGTTTCCTTCCAGCGTGCTTCCTGATCTGCCCAATGTCTACTCTACTGAATTAAGGACCAAGCATGTTCTTGGTCCTGGGAATTCTTTCCATGGAGTCCCCACAGCAGCCACAGAGGAGAAAGTTGGAACTGCCCGATAAAAGTAAGTGGCATTCATCTGACCAGCAAGGATGGAAAAGAAAAACAAACTCCAGATTGTTAACAAATATTACTTGCCTTCGGACTTAATTTAAAACCAATAAAGTTGCATAATTCATGAAACCATCAAGTCGAACACTTTGCAAATTTGCATCACCTATGGAAGTGATGAAGCACCATCCAGTATCTGTGAAATGCGAGGGCGATCTCAAAGCTACATTCCAAGTGGTGCTGGGGGGATTATTATGGGCCGGAAATGTCCGATACAGGGGGGTCCTAGCCATTTGGTGCCGGCCTGGAAAGTAAAAGCTGGAACAGCAGCCAGAAATGCAGTGAAAACAGACTATTCATCCTGTTTCTATGACTTGTATTCATCACTGCAGACAAGCAGGTAATTCAATTATCTCTGGCCTTGGAAGTCTGTGTCCTGGTGGTTTATGCGCCTTCCTCTATCCATCTCTGCTGCCAGGCCCGACCTGGGGATGGTGGCACTGGGCCGGCTGGAGCGGGGAGAGCCGGGCCTGCACGTGGCCCAGAGGCTGAGAAGAAGAACCCGGGTTATTTACTTGAAAGTGATGACAGGGCTCTCATGGCACAGAATGCGTTGTCCCTTGGAGCCCCCAGGAAGAATAACATGATTCACTTTTATAGCAGCACATTTTATACAAACTCTTTTGTTGGTGAAGAAAAATGTCTCATCTGACATGATTGCAGGGGAAATCTCCTTGTGTTCTTTTCTCTCTCTTGCCCTTAATATTCTCGCGCCCACCTCTAGGAAGACATAAAATGTGTGGCATGCGGGATGGTAATGAGATGGCAACTTTTCCTAACATCAGAATTTCAATAAGGATGGAATTTTCCTCCAAAAGAGGACCGGTGATCTTTTCACAAACACTGTCCTTTGTCCTGAGGCACACAAAATCCCCAAATCCCTAAAATATTTCATCTGAAGATAAAATAATTTTGCTTTAGCCTAGGCTGAAAAAGAAAGGGGTGGGCGGGGGTGGGGGGGGGTGGGAGACCATCTATCAGATGCAAGCTAGGAAAGTCCTGTGGCTTAGGGAGAAGGTAAATTAAAGGCTCCTGTCTTATCTGTATTTCAATTAAAATCTTATTTTTGGTCCCCAGCAGTGTAACTCGTTGAAATCTTTCCAAGTTAAAAAAAAAAAAAAAAAAAAGAGGAAAACACCATTTCAGTGGGTGGACGTTCGAGACATCTTTAATGGGCATACGCTACATGTGATGTGGGCTACTTTTCATGTGTCGGGGAAATGACACAACAATATTTTGAAAAGGAGGTGGGAAGTACAGAGGTAGAAAGACAATGGTGTCTTACCCTGGTGACCGTTCTCTTATACGGGTGTGTGTGTGTGTGTGTGTGTGTGTGTGTGTGTGTGTTTCACTGAGCTCCCATTTGAATATTTGCAAAGCCACTCCCAGGACTTCAGAAATCATAGCCAAGGAAGCTGGAGGAGAGAAACACAGGAAAAGGCATTTGGAAGTATCTGAATATCTTGTCAAAACCTTTCTGAGAAGCCGCGTGTAGGATTGGGGTTATCTCCTCGAAGCTGGTGAAAAAAGAGAAGCCAGGATGCAGATTGAGAGAATGTTAGCCCCGTTAAGTGTGTGGCACCCGCCTGGTGGGAGTCAGCGCCTGAGATCCGTGGCCTCTTGCGAAATCATAGACTAAATCAGGCCTCAGCCAATAGATCAATCAATAGATCCATCAATCAAATTGAATGCGCGGGGACACACAACTATGTTCCGAAGTAAAAACAAGGCGAGTGTGAAAGGTGGGTTTCAAGTCAGCCAGGGAGGAAATGCGAATGAGGGATTTCTGCGTTCAGGGGTCTGGGCTGTGTATTCCCTGGGGGACCAGCGGGCAGGCGAAAGGGATGAAGGGTCTTCTGGAGTGAAGAGAGGAGATGTGGGTTCTAGAATGTTCCTTGCTGGCGTTGCCACAGATGACTGAGACAAAGGTCAGGAAACCTTCTGTGTAAAGGACTAGAGCATACATATTCTAGGCTTTGGGGGCCATGTGGTCTCTATCACAACTACTCAACTCTGCTGCTGTGGAACAGAGACAGCCACAGACAGTATGCAAATGAATGTCCCAGCTGTGTTCCAAGAAAACTTCGCTTATAGACACTGAGATCTGAATTTGTTATAGTTTTCATGTCCTAAAATTTGACTTTTCTTTTGATTCCCCCTTCCCAAACATTAAAACTTGTAAAAATCACTCTTAATTCGTAGACCTTGTGAAAACAGACAGTGGCCAGATTTGGCCTGGCAAAGGTAGTTTGCCAATCAATGACCGAGATGATACTTTAGGGGCGCCTGGGTGGCTCAGTCAGTTAAGCGTCCGACTTCGGCTCAGGTCATGATCTCACGGTCCGTGAGTTCGAGCCCCGCGTCAGGCTCTGTGCTGATGGCTCCGAGCCTGGAGCCTGCTTCGAATTCTGTGTCTCCCTCTCTCTCTGCCCCTCCCCTGCTCGTGCTCTGTCTCTCTCTGTCTCAGAAATAAATAAAAACATTTAAAAAAATTAAAAAAAAAAGGTGAGACTTTAATATGTCATAAGGTCATCAGGTCATTGTTGCAGGAGTGGTTTAGAGAATGCACGGTCTGAATTGTGAAAGGGCTTTTATCCTTGGAGTTCCAGGGGCCGCACCTAGTCCTGTTTAGACAGATCACATGGGGGACGACAGAGGAATCACTAGTTAAGTAGAAGGAGTGACAAGCTCATGATAATACACATAGTAATTTATCTTATTGAGCTAACATTTGTTGAACGTTCACTCCAAGCCAGGCACCGTTCTGTGCACATTTCCAACTCCTCACCCCTATGTCAAGGAAGCAAGGTAGGTATTATCTCTACCTCCTCTTTGCAAATGGGGAAACCGAGGCTCAAGGAAGTTAACTGACTCCTCAGAGGGCACCGGGCTGATGGGCAGCGGCTCCAGAAAACACTAGCACATCTGGGCCAGAGTTGGAAATCTGCCAGGTGCCATGGAGAAGTATGGATCTGGCCCCCGTGAGTCAAATTGTCCGGCCTCACATCCGGGCTCTACCGCTTGCCAGCTTCAGGAACGAGCTTCCAGATCTGTCTGAGCTTCCGCTTCCTCATCGTGGGATAGCACCATAATTGTATCTATTTCAGAAGAGAGGCTTGATGAATAGATGAAGGTGGGATCCAAAACGGTGCCCGATACTGTTGGTTAACGTTACCGTTACGTATGCACCGTCCTACGTTATAGTATATCTTTTGCTTTGAAATGATGCCGTGTTCCAACTTTGAGAGATTCTTCTAGAGCCATTCTTTGCATGAAGATTTGGCAAACGAGGCCATGCTCGCTCCATCCATAAACATAAAGCTTGCGATATTTTAAACAGCCTTGAAGAGTCCTGAGGATTTTTCAGACAGCCCCTGGATGCCTCCCCGGGGTTTTCATGCAGTCCCAGGCTGGTTTGGGTCTGGAAGCAAAAGCGACATCGTGCGCTGCTTACAGAATGCAGAATCACCGGGCTCGAAGGGACCTGGAGGGGGAATCTCATCTGACCGCCCTCTGCCTCCAAGGGGGACAGCATGCAAATCCTGCCCACCGGCACTGGGGCGTGCAGCCAACCACTCAGGCCTCTCTCACCTGGGGAAAGATCCATAGTATCAGCTCAACTAAACTCCACCCGGTCTTAGGTGAGCTCCCCTAATTATTTTAGGCAACGGAACTCCTAAGTTTGGAGGCTTTCCTTTTCTTTGCAGCAGTTCTGGGTCTTAAAATCAAGAGCAGAATCTACCAGCCCACGGCTCCGGTGTTCCCCTTCCCCAAACCTCAGTGACCGCCTGCGATCTGGAAGATAAAGTTCAAACTGCTTGCTTTTTCTGGTAGTCAGGGGCTTTCAAACTTTCATTCGTTCATTTATGCAACAGAGGTTTATAAGTGTCTGTTACTATCTTTCAAGGATTGTAGGAAGCATACTTCGGCATCTGTGAACTTGGGATGCACCTTCCAACCAATGTCACGCCACATGCCGTGTTCCCGTCACCCTATACCAAGGGCCTCGTAACACAGTGGTCCTGGCACATGTGTGCACGTCAGCTCGCCGAGTGGCAGACATAACGGTAACCAGGACACGATGGCACGGAAGCTTGCTAAACCTCGAGGACCCAAACAGTTGTGGGAAGGTGGTAAACCAGCCAGGTTTAGCAACATTCCCAAGGAAGAGTGAAAAACAGGCTAGTGACGCATCATTCAAAGCTGACTGAATCGCCCAACACCGGTGACCTCAATTTTTTTTTTGTACTGGTTCTTTGAAGAGATGCTGCATCACCAACACTCTTGATGGCAAAGAAAATAATACTTTAAGGGAAAAAAAAAACGTATGGACTGGAACGGAGAAAGTGCTCGGGAACCTTGCCATCTGCGAGAAAGTTCGAAGACCACCAGAACCATATTTTTCTTTCTATCACAAAAGGCTAAAGGATTTCTTCATACCTGGAGCCAAGCACCTTTGTTTAAATCCTGGTACGTCTGCTTGGGTAAGACAATTAAGCCTTCTAAGCCTCAGTTGCTTTATCCATATAGTGAGTATGTTTCTTACGCTCGCTCATCTTGTATAGCCATTTGGAGGACTGAGTACAGTGATGTGGGTAGGGCATTTAGAAGAGTACCCAGCATAGGGGACATAGAATTGACTACTGTCACACCACTGTATCAGCACTCATCCCATTGTAATTTGGTCCATTGTGACGCGGGTCTATGGGAAAGCTGCTCGAGA
The DNA here is from genome assembly GCF_018350215.1 of Panthera leo. Taxonomy (NCBI): domain Eukaryota; kingdom Metazoa; phylum Chordata; class Mammalia; order Carnivora; family Felidae; genus Panthera; species Panthera leo. Next base: position 139,406,487 of record NC_056684.1, read on the forward strand.
GCTGGAATGATGTCTGACGTCAGTGTCATTTCCCTCCTTGCACGTAGTACAGCATTTGGATCAGAGTCAGGAGTCACTCGTTAAGCCCCTCCAATAAACACCTGTTAAATTTATTTACTTCTTTTAAAAAAATTTTAATGTTTATTTATTGTTGAGAGAGAGAGAGACAGAGCACGAGCAGGGGAGGAGCAGAGAGAGAGGGAGATACAGAATCTGAAACAGGCTCCCCGCTCTGAGCTGTCAGCACAGAGCCCAACGCGGGGCTTGAACTCACAAACCGTGAGATCATGACCTGGGCTGAAGCCGGACGCCCAACAAACTGAGCAACCCAGGCACCCCAACACTTGTTAAGTTTAATGCCCGGTATGCACCAGCAACCATTCCAAACTCTGATCATAGAGAACTTGACAAATATTTGTTAAATGAAGGAACTAATGATTATTCACTTTACCAAAGTGACCCCCAAAAGCCAACAAAGCACCCTCTGCTCGGCCAAAAGGGGGAAACCCGGAACTCATCAGCTGATGACAGTTCAAGAAGTCTGGAAGCAATTTGCTAGGTTTTATTTGTTGGTTTATTTGGTTCACCTAACAAATACTCTCTGAAAATTACAACCAGTGCACCTGATAGTGTGGCCTTCTAGACTGCTCTCCAGCTCAAACGAACTCCTTTAAGGGGCTGCCCCTGAGCTGTCAAGGGTCGGGGGACTCTTTGCAACATTAAGACTCTCCACCTCCAAGAGTCTGGGGGCCAGACTCCCCGTGTTCCAATGTCAGTCACCCACGTACCCCTCCTTCTGTTCTCTCAGTTGGTTCAGCCATGGAACTGGCTTCCAGCTGTAAACTTCCTCTTGGCTCAACACTTCCAAATTGACTTGGACACGATTTCTCTTTTGATTCTTTGTTGACTCTACTTTGGCTTTCCTGTTTCTGTCCTTCTGGACGATAACTTTCGAGAGAGCCCACGTATTTGCCGCTGTCCAGTCTGGGGCTCTGCCTTTCCGCGGACACGCTCATCGGCAGCCTCCCTAATTTCTCCTGACCCGATGGTATTGGCGGGGGTAGTGTGTGGCCATTAGGGAAGCTCAGCAAATATTTCTGAGTCTCTTCTGAGCACAGGCTAAGTTTGTTTCTGGAACTCCGTAGTAGTTTTTGCCGATGAGTCGTGAGCTGAAGAGATATGAGTTACTTCCAGCTAAACTATTTGTAAATGATAGATTCTCTGGGTCTCTTCCTCTCTGCTTCAGTGACCAGAATGGTAATGATGGAAACTGACCCATCAAGGCTAGTCTTGGAGTGAGGAGGTAACACAGAGCCTTGTCAGATCTAAGACGGATGTGGATAATGACCCATTGGCCATCCATCCCACGTGTACTAAGCCCGTGTGACATTTTTGGTAAGGCATCAGCCAAACATTTCCAGATCCATGTATCTGTATCCTGTGGAAGATGGCCTGTGTTGCCGAGTTGTATGTGGACAAACAAACTCTGGCATCTATTACCATCGAAAAGTAGCAGAAAGCTGTCTAATAGAAACGTCTACTATTTAGGGAACAGAGCTTGAATTAAGTAATGGTGGCAGGAAACATTATGAGCAATTGTGCTTGATACAGGGCTCGCTTAGATTCATTCATAGCGTGGAGTCATTTCCAAATGCTAGTTGCCACTCTGCGTGCGGCCCCAGCGTCTAATATTTCTAAACACATTTCGGCTCAGTGACACCTTAATGGTGTGCAATAGCAGCCGGCCTCCCTCTTAGAAAAAACGGATACCCTCATTTCTGTAAACATTGGGTCTTTACCTTTATCCATTTCCATTTAAATGCAAATTTCAATCATGTCCACCTTTCTGTGTTCCAACACGAACGCACAGAAATGGTAGCAGCTTGAATCCAAATTTCAGGAGGTTGGGAGCGGTTCCCTATAGGGGTCATAGGCAAGTTCCGATTGTTCTTTCTTTCTCTTGCCCCTGTGTTGCTGAGATCAACCTCAAAGGGAGTACTTGGCCTCCGTTGGCTAAGTCAGAGGAGGGAGGGATGGCCTCGGGAGCAGGAGACACGTGGGCGTAGGTATCATTGAAGGGTGTCTGACGTGAACCAGGGGCGTTTAAGTGAACTCTGGCTTATACCCTTAGTCCTGGAAGCCCACAGACAGAATTCGGGACCCATGAGTCCCTAAACGGCTCTACCATACAATGGCCACAAAATGTTTCTTTCCAAGGGAGGCCTCACGCCTCCGCCCTCAAGTCCTAAGTTAGAGCCCTGCCTCCTTGGCCTGGAAGGTCCTTCCTTGTCTGTGGACACGATTCTGGGTCCAGGCTAGACCAGGTCAGGAGAACAGCCCCCTATGGGAGGGCAAAAGGGATTGGTGTGCCCTGCGGAGGTATTTTTCCGAACACAGTCCTCAGGACAGAGCCAAGGATCTCCAGAGTCCTGTCCGTTGAAAGAGCCAGGATGCAATGACCAAGGCTGTTGGGATTTCAGAGGATGCTGGAAGCTTATCCGAAGAGGACAGTGAATGAATACCAGAAACACACTGAGCTCAAAACGGATGGTGCGGTTTCCTGGCTATGGGGTCATGGGCAGGTGCATGTATCCAGGCCTCCGTTCTCACAAACACAGAGACAAGAGTACTAGTTGTATGTCATGGGGCCGTGCTAAAGATCAACGTGCTAATATTTCATGGAAGCAGCTGAGCGCAATGCCTGGTCCCTGTGAGAGCCCCTGGAAGGTGGTTAAGGGTACAGAGCAGAGGAGGAGGGGCCGGACGTCCCCGTGCTGACTCTTGTCTTTGCCACTTGGGTGTTGCAAGAGTTCCCTCTGTGTCCAGCTGAGGAATCCTTCGGCCAAAGACCTTTCCTTGGCGTAGGAAGTGCAGACAGGCTGTTACTAAGGCCTAGCTCGTCTTGAGCCAAGAGACAGCCCTTGGGGAAGCAGCATGGGAGAAGAGAGGCAAGCAGGCCCGTTGTCGCAGGGAAGAAGAAAAGGAAGATACAGTAGCTAGCAAGCCCGAGTGGGAGACTTGGTCCCAGGGGCTTACGGTTCAGAAACCGCATGATGCTGTCATCATGAGTTAGTGTAATCTTATTGAACATTTTCTTCCCTGTTGGGAAAGGGGGGTATTTCTGATGGAAAGCCTCAGTGTGGCTGTAGGTTGTATCAACGAAAGACAACGTCAGGGCCAAGGGAGGTGAAGCCCTGTGCAGGGCCGATTCAACAGCACCGAGGAGGGTTTTTGCTTCAGGGTTGTACTGTCGAATGGGAGCAGAAACAAACGTGGTGGCCCTCGGAGGAGTGTGGCCGGGAGACCAGATGGCCTCACATGACTCCTACAGGCAGAGGGATACGTTAGTGTGGGGGCTGGGCGCTTTCGACACGCTCGCTTCTTGCCGGACGATCTGCTTTGTGGTGCAGGCACACCAGGCCGACTACGGGAAGAGGCAAGAAGCTTCTCTTATGATCTGCACTTTGTAGCGAGATCAGAGAGGCTTGGCTGGGGCATGAGCATCGTTTCCACAGAAGGATGCAAGGAGAGGACACGTTCACCGTCCTCTGGGAGGAAATAGTGAAGAAGGGCGCCCTGCTTTCCACGGGGGTGGTGGCTGAGGTGAGCTTTGGGGGTTTCCCCATGGGAGCAGGACCCTCCTGTTGCCCTCCCACAAGGCAGCACTGCTTCCTGTGGATCTGTGCATGGTGTGGGAGCTCGGAACTGCCATGGGAGTGCCATTCCTTTAACTGCTGACAAATGGAACTTTCTATTCTAAAGGCTGTTTTATTCTTTCCCTTCCAAACTCTTTTTTTTTTTTTTTTTAATTTTTTTTTCCAACATTTTTTATTTATTTTTGGGACAGAGAGAGACAGAGCATGAACGGGGGAGGGGCAGAGAGAGAGGGAGACACAGAATCGGAAACAGGCTCCAGGCTCCGAGCCATCAGCCCAGAGCCCGACGCGGGGCTCGAACTCACGGACCGCGAGATCGTGACCTGGCTGAAGTCGGACGCTTAACCGACTGCGCCACCCAGGCGCCCCTTTTTTTTTTTTTTTTTTTTTTTTTAATTTTTTTTTTCCCTTCCAAACTCTTGAGTGTTGCGGGTGGAGAGGAAGCGAGAGGGTGGCAGAGGGAAGGAGACCTTGCTGCCCCCGAGCCAGAGGACTTAGTGATACTTGCCACGTGTCTGGGATCTCCAGACGTGTGACATTTGTCCGGGGGAGAGATGGCTCCACGCCTTTGACTGTCATGGCACTCCTGTGAGAAAGCCCACACGCCCCCCCGAGAACTTGTTTTTTTAGGGACCCTGGGCACCATGCAAGCTTTCTAGAGTAGGCTTCCTTGGGGTCCTGGCCTGAGACATGGCTCAGGCATGGTGAGTGTCAAGGAGGACAAACGGGCCGGGCGGGATGTAGAATCATGCATGTTGTTACAGAGCTGTGGCATTTGGGGGCCTTGCAGAGTTCATGTTCCAATGCAGTGTCTCTGCTCGTCGGCTCGGGGCATCTTACTTGTCTTGTCTGTAAAGTGGGGTATAAAACCTGCTCCGGGATCCCGAGAATTAGAAGACAAAAAGGAGGGGCGCCTGGGTGGCCCAGTCGGTTAAGCGTCCCCCTCCTGATTTCCACTCAGGTCATGACCTCATGATCGTGGGATCGAGCCCCACGTTGGGCTCTGCACTGACAGAGCAGAGCCTGCCTGGGATTCTCTCTCTCCCTCCTTCTGCCCTTCCTCGGTTCGCTCCCTCTCAAAAATAAACATTACAAAAAAGAAGAGGAGGACAAAAGGAACGAGAAAGTGCCTCGCAGAGACCGGGCCACAGTGAGTTTTCAGCACGTGCGGTTTCTGGACACCACGATTAGCCCACACTTCCCGAGACCTGTGGCCTTCACTTTGCAGACCATCTCCTTCACCGATTGATTTCCTGTAAGAAATAAAGCTCAGAAAGGGTAAGCGATTTGCTCCGAACTGCTGGCCCGGAGGCCAGTTCACTTGAATTTTGTGTTCTCTCTGCTACACCAGCACCGACCTCCACAGAGGAGCTCCCATGATGGAGAACCCACTGGTCCCAAAGGCTCAGTGGACATTTAAGCAGGTGGCATCGTCTGAGACTGTCCTACTGAGGCTCCCAGTCTGAGGTAGCTGTTTAACCCCAGGCAACGGGAGCATGAGAATCAGGGAGGCGGCTGGTTTTCGGTTGGGAGCAGGACGGCGATGGCGATGGGGATAGCACGTGTGCTGGGAGTCAGGAATCCTGGATTCCAGAAAGCTGTATCTATTGCGGTATTTCCCCAAAGTGGTTCCATCAAACTCATATTTTGAGCAAAAGTAACTTGCTCAAAAATGGCCCCGGGCCCAGCTTCTTTGGAAGATTCCCATGCATAATAATGGCTCTGAAAAGTTCCCAAGAAAGGGACCTATGCACTTGTGCTTCCTCTGAACGTTCCTAAAATATATATGAATATGGGACTCTCTTCTTGACTTGACACCTCCCAAGTCACGGGACTCACTGTGGCAAATCTTGCTTTATTAAAATATTCGGTTCATGCGACTTCGGCCTCTGTTGACTCTCTCCTTGATGCTGGGCATGGAGCTGTACTCTGGGGAGCCAATGACCCATGCATAGTATGTTCTAGAACAGCTTCAGGGTGTAACGGGAGAGACCGATATGCAAGGCTACCCTTAAAATGTAGGGTGATGAATGCTACGCGCCTTGGGGTCACCCTGAGGAGCACATCTGACCCATGCTGGGGAGGGGTTTCCAGAGGAGGTGATGGGCAAGCTGAGTCCTAAATACGAGTAGGAGCTAGCCAGGTGATGGAAGGGAATTTGGGAGGAAACTTCTTGATTACTGATTTCTCTGTTTTCTTCTTGGTTCAGAGTTTGAGAATATTGTTCTTTGGTTGTGATATATGGGACAAAATAACATTAAATTGGAATGTTTGCGCACAGCTTATGCTTTTGGTCTGGATTTGACCTGTGATTCTAGAATGGCCTGCAGGCCTTTCCTTCTTTCCATTCAGCATCAGCAGGGATGTCCGTCCATAGAGGGTTGTGGAGAACCTGGGCCCTTTCTCCCCACAGCCTCCCGCCCACCACTGCACAAGGATGGGCCATTGGACTTGTCTACAGAATGATTAAAGCAGCATCTTGCAGCAGCAAGAGCCAGTGCCCTGGTCCAAGAGTCTGGATCCTTCCTCGGAGTCTTGACTCTCCTACTGAGACACTGCCGGATGAACACGTGTCTATAAAAATGGGCTCGGAAAGAAAATCTTTGGAAGAAACCCTGTGGCCCACTGCCGGATCAGAGAGGGACCGGGGGATCTCAAATGTTTTAGATCTCTACCCTTCCCCACTCCAGCTCCAACCTCTTGGAAATCCAGGCACCCGTGCGGTAAAAAGGGCACAGGTGGATCTTAAACCCAAGGAAGCAGTGAGGGTCTTATGAGATGCTGTAGGAGAGTGTACTGGGGAAACCAAGGAACAGGGGTGAGACGTGATTTCTTCCTTCCCATAAACCAGGAAGAACGTACTGACCTCGCTAATAAGCTTTGGCGGGTGGTTCCAAGCCCCAGGGAGAAGCAGGAAAAGCACCAGCTGAAGCAGGTGTGCAAAAGAGACTGGCGCCAATTAGGGGACAGATAGGAGGAGGTGACTACCTACATGCTCCTAAGAACAAAAGTCGCCATCTAAACCTGCTCCTGGTTGATCCAAGCACTTGAGCGCAGGGTGAAGAAGCAGAGAAGCCTGAGCTCCACGTAGCAGATAAAACGTGGGGCTGAACGGGTGCTCTCGGGATGAATCGTGACCTGGAAAGCGAGGGGAGGTGGGTGGTTTATTCGGGGATGGCAGCCGAAGTATCCGGGTCAGGGGACGCAGGGTGGCTGATGTTTGGCTGGGGAGGGTTTTGAGTTTTTGCCGCCGAGGGTGTCATCGAGGTGCCATCGGCGGGGCACGGGAGACGGCAGCAGCTGGGATGTCAGACAGCCGGCGGCCACAGAAAAGCCACACAGCAAATTAGAAGAGCATCCCCTGGATGGGGTTCCTCCATGAGACTCTGAAGTTCTTCAGAGCAAGACGGAGGTCTGATTCGGAGAGCCCCGCCCAGAGGCAAGCAAGCCTGATGCGCGCTTGTTCAAGAAACGAAGGACAAAGCGGTGGTCGGAGGAGAGGGTTTGTGTCGGAGCTCACAGGTGTGCTCTCTACCCACTCCTCCCCACGTCTGCCTGTCCCTCCAGGCGCCCCCCCCGGACATCCCGCGGTCGGCTGGTGCCGTCTTGTCATCTGGCTTCCGCTCAGAGGACCGCCAGCTGCCCCCCGGGGCCTACGACGGCGTCACTCATCGCTCCCCACCACACAGCCCTGGTCCGTGGCGCTCCGTGTTCTAAATAGCGTTTGCTGGATATTGGCTGCTCCCACACCCCTCACTGGACTGTCACCTGCCCCAGAGCTTGGGGTGCGGCGATCCTGTCCACTTCCGGTTGCCCAGAAACTGGGACAGTGCCTGACACATTGCACGTGCTTAGCAACTCTTGGTAGAAATTATTAGGGACTCTTTAGCAACATTACCGTAGCTATTATTTGCGGAGCACTGAGGTCGTCCTAGGCCATGGTTCCTTGTACACATTACTGCAAATCCTTGTGCCGGGGTCAAACACATGCCGTCAACCCCACTTTACGGGTTAGCAATCTCAAGCCACGTGCGTGCACACACACACACACACACGTTCACACACAGCTGATCTCTTTCTGGGAGAACGCTCCTGGAGATCTCAGAAGGCCCCAGAAATATAACAGCAAAGGTCTGAACTTTGTGGGCCGGGCCCAGCTGGCGAAAAACGCAAGGCAGGGCAGGAGACACGCAGGACGCACGCTTCAGAGAAGCCCCCTCCTAGGGCCAGCCCCAGTTTCCCAGGCCCAGGAATGTGTACCACAGGATGGGGCTTGCTCTCAGCAGATGGGGGGCCTCCCCTGCCAGGCAGGGGCGTGCTAACCGGACTCAGATGTTGTGGCTCCAGGAGACAGACCAGTCCCTGTACGTTTGGGAGAACTTGAAAGAATTCTGGAAGAGCCATAAATCTTGGACTGGAGCCTTTTATCAACCTCTAATTTATCATGGTCTCTTAATTACTTTGACTGGAGAAGTCGTAATCCATATGTATTGGAAATTTGGTCGGCACAGGCCTGTTTTTCATGACAAGGGCAGTTCTTGACACATGTGATTTAATGTAGAGAGATACCACTTGGTGGCGACTCGGTCCTACACCTCTCTGCTGGGGGGGGGGGGGTTGGTGCTCGTTCTCCTGGCGGATAGCCTCCCACCACCTCCACGGTGCCTCGTCCCGCACTTGCCCATAGCCCACGAGGGCAAGAAAGAGTCTCACCCTTAAGAGACCTGATCTTGGCTGGAACAAAGAGACACCTAGACAATTCTACTTGGGTGTGATAAAGGACATAGAGACCAAGCATGGGATATTGCGTGGCTACCGTGAAAAGGCACATGACTAAGCCCAGGGCATCAAGGAAGGCTGCCTGAAGAAGGTGGCGTCTACCCTGAGACTCACAGACCTTTGGGAAGCAAGACCTGTGCGAAGGTCTGGAATAAGATGACCACATGGAATGCTGAACGACTCAAATGGGCCAGATGTGGCTACAGCTATAGCACATGGCTTGGTAGGTGCCTAGAGAGAGCCCGGCACGTAGTAGGACCTCTTCTCTGAGCTCCAGATGAATCTAGCATGCCTGTTTGGCATCTCTATTCAGTTGACTGATGGGTCATCTGGAACCTAACTTGGCCAAAACTCTTGCCCTCCCCTGGATTCCCCTATGCCCCACTAAGCCTGTCCCGTCTCAATTCTCGCCCATCTCCGTCTGTGGTTCCTCCATATACCCGTCTGGCAGGTTGTGAACCTGACAATCCAGCTTCCTTCTTCTCTTGCCTTAAACTCCCTCATCCAGTCTGTCCAGGCGTCCTTCTGGTTTACCTTCAGGACGAATGTGGACTCTGTCCATGAGTCACCCCCACTGCCCATGCCCTACTTCGAGCCTCCACCCGCTCCTGCCGGCTTCTTGCAAGTGTCTCCCATACAGACTCTAGGTTCCTTCCAGGGGGTCTGTGCCCCACTTGTCCCCACATCCCTTCCACTGGATGCACACGTCTGCTTGTACACACTGAGGACTCTATTTGTTTTTTTTTTTTTTTTTTTTTTTTTTTTTTTTTTTTTTTATCAATTTAATTTTTTTTTTTTTTTCAACTTTTTTTTTTTTTTATTTTATTTTTGGGACAGAGAGAGACAGAGCATGAACGGGGGAGGGGCAGAGAGAGAGGGAGACACAGAATCGGAAACAGGCTCCAGGCTCCGAGCCATCAGCCCAGAGCCTGACGCGGGGCTCGAACTCACGGACTGCGAGATCGTGACCTGGCTGAAGTCGGACGCTTAACCGACTGCGCCACCCAGGCGCCCCCTGAGGACTCTATTTGAAAGTGCTGCAGAGCACGCAATGTGCCTTCCATCCTCTGCTGGCAAAAGCAGAGAAGAGTGTGAATGACCAACTCTCCCAATTTGGGGAGAGGCCTTATCATCCCAGCGTCAGTCACTGAGTAGTCACTGTGCATCAGGCCCTGGGCTAAGTGTGGAAGGTTCAGGGACAGCAGAAATGGTCTTTTGTTCCTTGTAGCAGTGTAATCATTGTTAACCCCCAACTCCCACTCTATTCGTTATCCAAGGTGTCCCGGTATAGACAATGCATTTTATGGCCACCCTATTCCAAGGGCAAAGTCACCACTCCCAAGGGACCCAGCAGAAAGACAGGAGGGGCTTTGCCCTAACACACAGCAGGAGGCTGAGGTAGGAACTCTCAGTTTGAAAAAGCTCCCCAGGTAATTCTCTGCCTCCTCCACCCTCTTGTGCATGAATTGGGGGGCCAGTCACGCACACCGAGAAGGTCTGTGTGTCCGGCGCAGGCAAAATACCATCAGGTGCAGCTGCACAGAGTTAAGGGAGCTCGTCTCTCCCCTCACCGTGCAGATGAAGAAGCAGGAAGTTCGAATTTTCATGCCATTGTTCCCAAGATCACCTTTTTGGCCGATCCTGGAGCCAGCATTTTCTGGGTTCCCCAATGTATTTCTCTTTCTTGACACTTTGCCGGTCCTCGCTTTGGCCCTTTCCGAGAGAACCAGAAGCCAGAACCGAGGGCATTGGTTAGTATCACACCAGATTGTTTATTTGGGCTTCTTTTGTTGTTTTTGTTTGGGTTGTGTTGCCACTCTCCCTCCTCCAAATGTGCCGCTGGAGAGGTTTCAAGCCTGTAGACGTCAGCCCAGTAGTGGTTCCTGGCTGCCACCTGAGTCATCGCCACCTACGTGTACCTTCCCAGCCTCAGGATGGGCAGCTTGTGAGAACTGTTAAATTATTTCATTTCCAGGTGGAAGAAACTCAGGGTTTGCTTTGCCTCTCTGACTTCCCATCCAAGGCTGCAGGAAAGCTGGCCTAAGGCAAGTTGGTCAAGAACCAGAAATCTTCCTCGGTTAATAGACCTTTCACCCATCTCTTCGCCTTCAGCTGGGAAGCATACGTGTTGACAAATACATTGCAAATACCTTCATGCTTCAGCAAGTGTCCACAAAGTGCCGGGTGCTTGGTAGATCATAACCTTACGAGGCAGGCCACACTAGCCCCATTTCCCAAACAACGCTGAGGCTCAGAGAGGGCAGTGACTTGCCCCAGGAGGCTACGGCAAACAAGACGTGAAATGAAGACGTACGCCAAGATTGGTAATGTTCCAATCCTGCGTTTCTGGCTTCACACCAGGTGAGTTCCATTTCTACCAAAAGGAAGGGTACTGGAGAGTAAGTCAGGAATAAACTTTGGGTTGAAAGTGTCTACAGTCAAAATGGAGTGTTCACATGGTGGTCCCGGTGGCAGAATGGGCGAAGGCATGGTGGGGGTGCTCTCCGGAGCTATTCTGGAGGTGAGCACACAACCTGCCTGTGTAGAATGCTTTGTGTGTGTGTGTGTGTGTGTGTGTGTGTGTGTGTATGTGTAACTGTGTGTGAGGGGCAAGTTAAAAAAATTAATGTTTATTTATTATTGAGAGACAGAGCATGAGCAGGGAAAGGGCAGAGAGAGGAGGAGACCCACAGTCTGAAGCAGGCTCCAAGCTCTGAGCTGTCAGCACAGAGCCCAACACAGGGCTCGAACTCACCAACTGCGAGATCATGACCCGAGCCATAGTGGGATGCTTAACCAACTGAGCCACCCAGGTGCCCCAAGGGGGGGGAGCAAGTTTTAGAAAAGTAAGCTGAAATCTGGTCCGGTAAAGTTAAGAACCATGACAAGAAGCTAGTGCTGTCCTGCATTTTCAGCAGGGAGCCAACGATGACGTTTGATCTGGAAAATTAGAGGATATAAGACTACCAGTAAGGTGACTGTGTTTCCCAACTGACTCTCCACTCAAGTCTTAACCGGGAGACTTCGTCGATTGGTCTTTGTACGGGCAACTCTAGGAGATCGATAACGTCCATTTGCCAAATATCTTTCCATCCAACTGACAGTGAATACCTACTACACGCCAGACCCTGGTTCATTTCGATGTTAGCGATTACAGTCTAATAAGGAAGCTAAGTACAGGAATAGAGCATCAGAGAACAGTGTGATGGGTGGGTAGAGATAACCATGGAATATTATGGACATGTAAGGGTTTGCAAGCAAGCCTAAATATTCCTGGACGTCTTCTTTGAAGCGTGGTTGCCTGATCTGCGTCACAACAGGATGCCTAGAAGTTGGTCAGGGAACTGCAAGAGGGAAGATACAGAGACACAGCATCTTCAGGTGATGGCAGAGATATTTACTGATCGCTGAATACTCAGGTGTTCCCCTGGGTCACCCCTCTGCAGGCAGGCGGGGCCATGTGACCACTTGCAGCCTGTGGGTTGTGAGCAGAAGCGTTGTGTATTACTTCCAGCCTCAAGCCCTCCAGAGCCATTGTGGGCATCTCAGCTCTTTTTTCCAGTTACTCCGGCCATAGGGGCCACCTGCTGAGATCAGAGCAGCCTGGATCACTGAGTCACCGCACGGAGGACAGCTTCCCTGCAGGGTCTCCCCCACTGCATGAGTTTGGGTGAAGCCACTGAGAGGATGAAGGCAGCTTCTTATCGCAGCCTGGCGGGGTCGATCCTGGCTCACATAGGGGGGAGGCTGGGACTCTGAGGTGTTTGGACAAAGAATGAGGTCAAGGAAGAAGTAGCCCGCAAATTCCTCGTCTGAACAGGGAGCTTCTTGAACCTACCACCTCCCAACTGATGCTAAATTTCTTTCTCCACTGTTCCCATTAAGAGGGAGGGGTGTCTGGAAAACCTGATAAAGCAACATCAGCACAATTGAGAAAGTGTGCACCACCTTCCTTCCCCTTTCTCATTCTCCTTTCTTTCTTTCTTTCTTTCTTTCTTTCTTTCTTTCTTTCTTTCTATTTATGTAAATGTACATCCAAGTTAGTTAGCATATGGTGCAACAATGATTTCAGGAGTAGAATGCAGTGATTCACCTCCTACATGTAACATCAGTGCTCATTCCAACAAGTGCCCTCCTTAATGCCCCTTGCCCATTTAGCCCATCCACCCCCCACCCCCGGCAGCCCTCAGTCTGTCCTCTGTATTCAGGGGTCTCTTATGTCTTGTCCCCTCCCTATTTTTATATTATTTTTGCTTCCCTTCCCTTATGTTTTGTCTCTTAAACTCTACCTATGAGTGAAGTCCTGTGATATGTGTCTTTCTCTGACTGACTAATTTCGCTTAGCATAATACCCTCCAGTTCCATCCATGCTATTGTAAATGGCGTTGTGTGTGTGTGTGTATCTATATCTATATCTATCTATATCTATATCTATATCTATCTATCTATCTATCTATCTATCTATCTATCTATATCTATCTATATCTATCTATATATATGCCTATATAGATCTATATCTATAGCTATATATATACACAATGTATATACACACTGTGTGTGTATATATGTGTGTGTGTGTAGACACAATGGAATATTACTTGGCAATCAAAAAGAATGAAATCTTTCTCCCTCATCTAGTTACCTATTTGTCAGACAAATAGCTGGGTCCTAGCCAGCCCAAATGTCCTTCCTGGGTGCAGGGAATGTGTTTTGTCCATTGTTAAAGGCGAGGAGCCTAGCACTATGCCTGGCACATTGAAAGTGTTCAATAAATACTCATTGACAAAGCATCCCACGGACAAGGCTAACGTGATAGTATCTCCCTGAAGGCAGAGAGGACGGTCACCTCACAAAGTCTGAAGACGCATGCTTATGTCCCCACCTCTGCTCCCCCCCCAGCAGCGTGACCGTCTCCCTGAAACTCAGTGTTGCCTTCCAGCAGATGAAGATTACATGCTCACCTCCCATGGAGATGGAAGGTTCTGGAAGCTCTAAAGAGATGTCAATGCACATTTAGGCTCTTTCAGTAATTTGGCTATGGTTGAAAGTGCTGTTATAAACATTGGGGTACAAGTGCCCCTATAGAAATTGTGGTTTATGTACACAATGGAATACTACTTGGCAATGAGAAAGAAGGAAATCTGGCCTTTTGTAGCAACGTGGATGGAACTGGAGAGTGTGATGCTAAGTGAAATAAGTCAGACAGAGAAAGACAGATACCATATGTTTTCACTCTTATGTGGATCCTGAGAAACTTAACAGAAGACCATGGGGGAGGGGAAGGAAAAAAAAGTTAGAGAGGGAGGGAGCCAAACCATAAGAGACTCTTAAAAACTGAGAATAAACTGAGGGTGGATGGGGGGGTGGGAGGGAGTGGAGGGTGGGTGAGGGGCATCGAGGAGGGCACCTGTTGGGATGAGCACTGGGTGTTGTATGGAAACCAATTTGACAATAAATTTCATACTAAAAAAAAAGAGATGTAGAGGTGACGCGGCCCTTATCAATACTTTTTTTTCTTAGATTCTAGTGATTTGGTTGAAAGGTAAGATCCATCATCAGACACAACTGGAAATGTCATTTGCCGCATTAGCTGAGTAGTTGGTGAGATACGTGGGACGTCACAACCTTCAAACCATTTGTCCTCTTTTACCTAGAGCTTCCCTAGGAGCCCAAGTCAGATGATAAAGGAACATATGATCATGGCGTTGCCATTTAGGAGTGGCCGTAATGTGCCCAGCTTGTTCAAAACAAGCTATAGCTCTTAGTTTTATCTCCACCACCACACTAGGAGGTAGGCGTTGGCGTTATACCCATTTTGCAGATTGGGAAACAGAGGCACTGAACAAGTAAGCAACTTCCTCAAGGTGGCTCAGCTGGTAAGTGGCAGAGCTGATTTTCAAACCCACACAGCCTTGTCCCTGAATGCATGTTCTTACCAAGAAGAATAACCGGAAATAATTTAAATCTTACTCACTGTTCTGAGCTCAGTTGTGCACCTCCCAAGTCCATATGTTGAAGCTTTAACCCTAATGCCTATATGTGATTTTGTTTGGAGATAGAGCCCATAGAGAGGTAATTAAGGACGAGTGAGGTCATATGGATGGGCCTTAATCCAAGATGACTCCTGTCCTTATAAGAAGAGGAGAGTAGGATACACTGAGAGATATGAGCATACAGGCACACAGAAGGTCGCCCGTGTGAAGAGGCAGGAAGCAGGTAGCCATCTGTAAACCATGGAGAAAGGCTTCAGAAGAAATCAAAAACCTGCTGACACCTTGGTCTTGGACTCCCAGCCTCCAGGACTAGCAGAAAATGTCTTTCTTTTGTTAACGCCGCCGGTCTGTGGTCTTCTGATAGGGCAACCCCACCGAACTCGTACAACCACCGATACAAACTAACATAAACCATGTAGTCATTCAGTCACTCACACACATATATGGAGCACCTTACAAACATGCCCGTGACCGTGGTAGGTCTCGGGTAGACAAAGACGCGTTCTACAAGATCTCTATCCGTAGGGAATTCATTGTCCGTGTTTGTCTGTGCATGACCCTGTCCTGGTAGAACAGACTTAAGATGATAGGAGATGATGCACCATGAGAATTTCATTCATTCATTCATTCATTCATTCACTCAGCATGTATTTGTTCATGACATCTTAGGGACTAAGCACCAGAGATACGGAGATGTGAGATATGGAGATGATTGACCCTGACCGCCAGGCTGCAAGTCGAGCCTTCATGGGTGACAATCAGAGCCCAGCCCTGGAATTAGGCTTTATAGGTTCCAGACCCAGCTCAGCCACCTATTGGCTGTGGGACTCCGGACAGCACTCTTAAACTCTATATTTCTGGTTTCTAACTGTCAAAGTGTATCGATCGGTCCCTACTGCGGAAGTTTGCAGTAAAGATGTGGAACCGTGCGTTCAGCATGCTCGGGCCATGGATACCCATCGTGCCTTCGTGGTGATGTTGATGAGATCTAGGTAAGTACACAAAGGCAGCACCACCAGTGACATTAGAATTCATCCATGGGCACCTGGGTGGCCCAGTCAGTTAAGCATCTGACTTCAGCTCAGGTTATGATCTCACAGTTCGTGGGTTCCAGCCCCGTGTCGGGCTCTGTGCTGACAGCTCAGAGCCTGGAGCCTGCTTCTAATTCTGTGTCTCCCTCTCCCTCTGCCCTTCCCTCACTCATGCTGTGTCACTCTCTCTCTCTCAAAAATAAATTTAAAAAAATTTAAAAAAAGAATTCATTTTGAGAAGCTTTTATTTTTTTTAATGTTTATTTATTTATTTGAGAGGGAGAGGGAGAGGAAGGAACAGAGAGAGAGGGAGAGAGAGAGTCAGCACAGAGCCCGACACTGGGCTTGAACCAATGAACTGCGAGATCATGACCTGGACTGAAATCAACAGTCAGATGCTTAACCGACTGAGCCATGCAGGTGCCCCAGAATTCCTTGTGAATGTTCCTACAAAACACGTTTGCAGCCACGAGACCCTGCTGGTCATGTGACAAAGAAAATGGCCCCGTATCCTCAGAAATCCAATGGTCCAGGAGTTCCACCTGATTCAAGTTTTCTCATCTGAAAAAAAAAAAAAAAGGGAATTGTAACCTTTTCCTCATGCTGAAACGTGTTGTGGAAGTTTGGGCTCACGGCGCCATTAATCTTCCATTCTGCCCATGAGGTAACTGAGGCAGGGGAATCCCAGTAGGTAGGCCAAGTTCATGTAGCTGCTGAATGTCTGAACATGGATGTTTTGGCCCCAGAATCTATGATCTTGGCTACAAGTAGGCCAGTTCCTTAAGTGGCAGTGGGAAGGGCCTCTGGAAGGGCCTCTCGGGGCCCTTAGGGAAAGGCTGGAGAATGCCACTATGTGACTTGAAGACCGTGCTTGTTATTGACACACAGGGGACAGGCTCCAAGGACGCCCCAGCGCACCAAGTCCCTCTGGGAACACAAGTTCACCCTCCTCCATTTCTCCCACCAAGCGGGGTTTGCTGTAGACGCCCAGAAACCAGCTCGCTCTGTGAGTTCAACGGAAATACAGTGTTTCTCCCTTACCCGTGATTTCACGTCTTGAGGTCTCAGTGACTCACGGTCAACGGTGGTCCAGAAGCAGATGACCCTCCTTCTGACGAGTGGTCGGAGGGTCGCTAGTGGCCTTGCGCTGTGTCACAGAGCCCGCATCACTCACCCCATTGCATCTCATCACGTGGGCATCTTATCATCACAGGTGGTTACAAGGGGAAGGGTAAGTACAGTACAGTAAGATAGTTTGAGCGAGTGAGAGACAGACAGAGAGAGAGAGAGAGAACTATAGTCACCTAACTTCACTAGAGTATATTGTTATAAATGTTGTATTTTATTACTAGTATAACTTCAGCCTCTTGCTGTGCCTAATATATAAATTCAACTTTATCATAGGGATGTATGTATAGGAAAACACCTAGTATATATAAGGTTCTGTATACTTGAGCCAAGAAGTAAAGGAACTCTGACATCATGTCCCCCCAAGCTGGGCTGCTGGGGGAAGGGGGCACGGACCCACAGCCTCATGGGGAAGACACTTCCGGGTAATGCTTTCTCGCCTCTGTTCAGTTTTCCTTGTGTGCTTGTTTTTGGTCAAGGATCAAGGGCATGGAGACGTTGATGAGGGTATAGTTTTATATTCTCATTAAAGTAGCCCCTGACTACAAGCTCATTAAAGCCATCAATCAGGCTGGCCAGGATTTGCTTAGGACCTGCAGCCTTGATTCGGGTTCGGTTGCACACGGAGATCAATTAGCGTAGACTGTCACTTATCGGGGAATTTGCAGTCTCGGGTTCAGCCTTGTCCCACCTGTCTGGCCCGGCCTACGCGTCCGCCCGCGAGCCTGAGATGACCGTCTCTCATCAGCTCTGTCTGCTATGGAATCGGATGCTCTGTCCTGGCACCGATGTTTCTTTGGAAACCAAAGATTTCCTTGTGGTTGTGCTCAGAGTTGGCCTTCCCCATCCGTCCTGGGTTGAACCGTGTCCCCCAGATATGCACATCCACTCAAAACCTCAGAATGTGACCCTATTTGGAAACGGCGTCTTAGAGGTGTGAGAAAACTGGTGGGAGGTCACCCTGGAGCAGGGTGGGTCCCAATCCACTGACCTTATTACAGGACGGAGGGAATTTGGACGCAGGGGGAAGAGGATGTGAAGGCAGAACCCGAGAGCGCCACGTAAGGATGCAGACAGAAACCGGTGTGATACGTCTCCACGGCAGAGACACCAAGGGTGGCCGGAGAATTGCCAGACGCTGGCACAAAGGTGTGGAACAGAATCTCCCTCAGCCCCCAGAAACAACCCCGCCAACATCTTGATTTCAGACCTCCGGCTTCCAGAGCCGTGAGGGAAGAGATTCCTACTGCGTTAAGCCACCCAGTTGGCGGTGGTTTGTTCTGGACGTCGGAGGAAACCAGTCATCTTCTCACCGAGAGTGGTCCCCTTGTGCCTCGGTCGTTCTCGCTGCTGCCCAAGACTTTCCAGGGCCAGGAGCCTCCCGCTGCCCCAGGGGGGCCAGATCTGCATGATGACCAGCCTCTAGTCCTCCAGGAAACTGAGGCCCGGTCCACACCGCCTCCATCTTGACAACCGTTCCTGCTGCCCATATCTGCACGCGTCCCCTCTGTGCCCGCATCCTCCCTCTCTGACTTGTGAACACGCGATCGGCATCCTTTTCCTTAGAGCTGATTTTGGCAAAGACTCGAGATCTCCCACCGTGTGTGCCAGGCTCAGGGCTGGGGGAGGAGGGGGTGAACGTGGCCCCCGCAGCCTGGCAGCGTGTCGCCGGTTTCCTATGTCCATACTAGCCACGGTGGCCCCTGAAGTCTGTGGGTGGTCACAGCTCCCGGACAGGGTATAGTGGTGGGGGTGGGGTCCGGAAGGTGCACACTCTCCTTCACTCCAGACCACACAGGGACCCCCCGAACAACCAGTGCCCTCACGTGCGTGTCAGGAGAGTAGTCTGGGGGGCTGCCAGCCAGACCACGTGCAGAGGGGGGAGGCCCCCATGCGGGGGTGCGTGGAGGCACAGGCAGTGGTGTGTCTGGAAGGAGAGGTGGCCGAGGCACAGGCCAGCGATAGGGGACGGCTGTGGTGGGGGGGTGCGGTCTTGGGTGGGGCGTGGTTGGCCGCGGGATCTCGGTGGAGGAGGTCTGTGGGGGGCCGCGGATGGGGTTCTGGGCAAGCAGGGGTGGGGTGGGGGCTTGGCCTCCAGGCACGTGGTAGGAGGTGGGGCAGGAAGGACCACTGGCAGGAGATGGAAAATCTTCCGGAACGGAGGCTCTGCCTCTAGCAGCCCGAGACTTCCCCTAGAGGTCAAGAGAATGACCCCGGCTCATGACCCCGAAGACTCTACCCGGGATGCTTACGTCATTCTGAATCAGCAGCAGGAGCTGGTGCGGTAGGGGTGAGTCAAAGGGGCAGAGTTGGGTGCAGCACAGGGGTGTGGGTGTTCATCCGGGCAGGCTTCTGAGACACCTCCGTGAGAAGCCATCTCTGCCCACGGCTGTCCTCCTGTCCCCCGGGGGTACAGAGGGGAGTGAGCGAGTGCTGCCCTCACCGCGGTCTCAGCGACTTCTGATGGAGCCAGGGAACGATCAGGCTTGCCCAGTTTTAAGAGGCAACCAGATGGTGTCTGAAAACATATGGTGTCATGGAACAGGAGGACCAAAAATAAACAGCCATGAAGGATGGTGGAAACAAGTCACATTCACTCCTTTGTCATTTCCAAGGTGATCAGACTCGGTACACCCACACGTATACCTCCCAGAGTTAAGACGGGCTCCAAAGGGGAGACTGCGGCAGGATATTAAAAGTTTAACGAGGTGCAATGCCAGAGGTGTTAACATTTGACAACCAGAAGCGCCAGTAGCCGAGAACTTCTAATACGAAACAGACGATCCAACGATGGGCAGAAAGGGTGCCTTCTTGGAGCACCGAGCGTTCTGGACAGCAGGATGCCCTACGAGGGGAGAAATCAGATCTGCATCCTAGGCTCGTGTATGATCCCCGGAAACCGCCTGGGCTTCCTCGCCGAAACCAAGATGACCATGCCTGCGGTCTGGTTTTGTGGCCAGATGGAGGTAATGAACAGAGACTCCCGGCGGGGCACGCGGACCACAGCGGGTACCGATGGCAGGTGCTGATGGCCTCGTCGAGGTTCAACTTGTGTTGAGATGTTTCTTACAAGGGAAAGGTGCTGGGGGCGGGGGAGCGGGGGGCGGCCGTGATCTGCATTGTGCCAAGTGGTTCTTGCTATCACCCTCGTAAAACTTTCTGTAATAATTTGATTTTGCCAAACTTTAACAGCTGGTCGGCTAGCTCGGAGGGAAGCAAACCTGACTCAGACCTTCCTAATGAAATAACAGATTTATTAAGAGGGTTTCGGTGGCACTTCTGGAATACGTCCAGGTGGCTGATTCCTAAAGGAGAAGGGAGCAAGGAAGCGGGTTCGGATGTGTCAGAAATTTAAATGAGGTCCCGAGGGGAGTCATGACAGGAGCCCAGCAAGCCCACCTCCCCAGCCAGATTTCTGGGTTCTTCTGGGCCTCATGTCGCCTCTTCCACACATGTGGGTATCACCTCTGGCTGTTCCTGGACTGCTTCACGGACGCTTTTCTCCCAAGTAAGATTTTGAGGTCCTACAAGGCGGGGTGCAGCTCCAGAGTAATGCATAATTTTCACGCATTCACTCATTCCTTCGCTGATGCTTTCATTCGTTTTTAGGGGCGAGAAGCATAGACGATGTGTTGCCCAAAGCCTGGCTGGGGGCTAAATTCCACTCTGTTTCTTCCCGTGCCGCTTAGAACTTCACAACGCTTCTCTGTACCTGTGTCCTCATCAGTAAAATAACACTAACGACAGTTCCTAATTTGAATGGCTTTTGCGACAAATAAGGGAGATGAGCCACCATAGTTCCTCAAGCAAAGGGATCACCGGTAAATATTAACCGTCACATTTTAATTAGCGCTCTTATGATCAGGGACAACTCAATGTGTCAAATACTGTATTCTGTGCCAGAAGAGAAGACATGGCCAAGGTGGTCCTGTCCCTCGAGTAGCACCAATTCCAGTGAAAGGAGCTAGTTTATAAAGAAATAATGATTCTTTACGTGTCATGTATTATTACAGCATGGTGGTAAACATCAGTAACACGTATTGGATGCTGTTGTTTATCGTCAGGGTTTTTCTAAGTACTTCACACGTATTAGTGCCTTTAATCCTCAAATCTCCAATTGACAGGTAGGTCAATGAATCTGCAAAACTTCCCTCTCAATTTAGTTTGTCTGAATCTATAAAAATGGCTGATGTTTGCAAAGCTCTTTACAATTTTCAACTTCTTCCCATTTTTATTCACCTAATCCTCACAAGTACCCTGCACCGTGGGGGATCGTTGTTATTTCTAGAGGGACTTTACAGATGAAGACATTGAGCCACGAGGAGTTAAGAGGCGTGCCCAAGGTCACTGAGGTTGGCGTAGGTCTGATTCTGAGTTTTGGGGGCTTTCTGTGCCCATAGCTGTTACTTCGGTGTTTCCCTGAGATGCTAGAAAGGCATGATGTCTTTCTGAGTTCATGATGTTTATACTTGACTTTGTTGGAGCACCCACATTATCTTGCTCTCTTTCAGTTCATGCGACCCACCCCACTCTTCCGTGTATAGTCTATGACCCTCTTTCCATCTCCATCGTGACCCCCGCTCTTCTTGGGTCCCCCACCGCGTTCTCTGATTGCTTCAGATTATTTTTTCTCCAGATAGGTTTGTTTGCATTTCTTCCAAGCTGCATCTCGTTTTTAACTCATCATTCCGGCTTCGATGAGTTCCTTGCCTGATGGCTCCCACTTTGATCCCGCTCCCAGGCCATTATGACTTAGGATGTCTTTGGCAAACTTCATTAACCCGCTCCCAATTTATTAATGGTGCTGCAAAATCAGACCAGACCCTTCCCACCCTGTACCCCATGGACTAAACCCCTGGAAAATTAGGCATCATTAATTTTATTACATTTACGCTGTTTCTCAACCCGTATCAGACGGCAGTGCTCATCTGCATTGCTTTGGTGAGGGTCAATTTCAAGAGCTGGAAGTTCACGTGTTTTCCTGGCTCCAAACACAGATATTTGCCCTGCCTCCTTCATCTGGTTTTATAAACCTATCAAAAAGGAAGGATTTCTCCCGCATAGCACATGTTATTATTTATAGGTCCAGACACACTATTATTTTATGTTATGGTTCTGAATCTTTCAAATGTTTCCTGTATTCTTTGTTCTGTTGTTTCTCTTATTAGAAACCGTCCTTTGATTTACTGCCTGGGATTGTTCTTTCTTTTCTCGAACATTTACTAGCTGTCAGGCATCTGGTGCAAAGCCTCGTGCCTTTAAGGACAGAGACAAGGGCAAGACCCATAAGAAAGCAATCCCACCACAAAGAATATGGGCCAAGTAACTTTGCCCCTTCTGGCCATATAAAGGTACTAAGCGCTTACCAGTATCAGGCTGTGGTTGAATGTCAGTGTGCAGATTTACAATTTCTCTGAGTAATGCCAGTAACACCCAACAGTATTCCCATTTATCCAAGACTGAAGGGTCTATATAGTCAACAAGGGGGGCCACACCAAAGTAAGAAGCTTCTGCCCAGCAGAAGAAACAATCAGCGAAATGAAAGGCAACCTATGAAATACAGAAAGTATATAATAAATATATCTGATAAAGGGTTAATATATAAAATAATATAAACAAATATAGAGCACTCTTACAACTCTAAAAAAAGCTCCCAGCAAACAACAGTCAAGAACCAGAAGGGTTCACCGATGAATTCTACCAAACATTTATTTATTTGTTTTGTCTACCAAACGCTTAAAGAAGAGTTTATACTTATTCTTCTCAAACTATTCAAAAAAATGAGAAGATAAAGGTAAATTTTCAAACTCTATGAGACCAGCGTTACCCTGATACCAAAACTGGATAAAGAGACTACATAAAAACTACAGGTCAATATCTCTGATGAACATAGATGTGAAAATACTCAACAGCATATTAGTAAATTGAATCTAACAACACATCAAAACATAATTTACCACCATCAACTTGCATTTATTCCTGGGATGCAAGGTGGTTCAACATTTACAAATCAACCCACAGGATACATCACATCGACAAGACAAAGAATGACAATCTTATGATTATTTCCATAGATGCAGAAAAAACATTTGACAGAGTATGACATCCATTCATAGTGAAAACCCTCAACAAAGTATATTTAAAGGGAATATATCAACGTACAAAAGGCCGTGTATGAAAAACCCCAAGCTGACTTCATACAATTATGAAAGCCTGAGTTTCTCCCTTAAGATCGGGAACAAGATAAAGATGTTCATTCTCACTGCTTTCATTCAGCACGGTACTAGAAGTTCTAACCACAGCAATCAGACAAGAAAAAGAAAAGTCATTCAAATTGGTTAGGAAGAAGTAAAACTTTCACTATTTGCAGATGCTACAATCTTATATAGAGAAAACCCTCAAGACCCCCACCAGAAATCAGCTGAAACTGATAAATGGATTCAGTAAGGTTGCAGGATACAAAGTCAAGATGAATAAATCCATTGCGTTGGTACACACTAATAATGAAGTAGCAGGAAGAGAAATTAAGAAAATAGTCCCATTTACAAATGCACCCCAAATAATAAAATACCTAAGAAAAAAATGCAACCAAGGAGGTCTACTCTGAAAACTGTAAAACAATAATGACAGAAATTGAAGATGGCACAAACATATGGAAGGATATTCCATGACCATGGATTCGAAGAACAAATACTGCTCAAATGTCCCTTATTGCCCAAGCAATCTATAGATTTAATGCAATCCCTATCGAAACACCGACATCAATTTTTACAGAACTAGAATAACTGGCACATTTGTATGGAACCACAAAAGGCCCCAAATAGCCAAAGCAATCTTGGAACAAGAATACAACTGGAGGTGTCACAATCCCAGATTTCAAGATATACTACAAAGCTGTATTGTTCAAAACAGTATGGTACTGGCACAAAAATAGACACATAGATCAACAGAACAGAATAGAGAACCCAGAAATAAACCCGTGATTCCATGATCAATTAATCCTTGACAAAGGAGGCAAGAATATGCAATGGGAAAAAGACAGTCTCTTCAACAAAAAGTGTCTGGAAAACTGGACAATTACATAAAAAGCATGAAACTGGCCTACTTTCTTACACCACACACACAAATAAACTCAAAAATGGATTAAAGACCTAAGTATGAGAGCTGAAACCAAAAAATCCTAGAAGAGAGCACAAGCACTAATTTCTCTGGCATCACCCATAGCAACATTTTTCTAGATCTGTCTCCTGAGGTAAGGGAAACAAAAGCAAAAATAAACTATTAAGACTATATTTAGGAAACAAACAAACAAACAAACTTCTGCACATCAACAGAAACAACAAAACTAAAAGACAACCTACTGAGTTGGAGAAGATATTTGAAAATGACGTATCCAATAAAGGGTTAGTATCCAAATTATATAAAGAACTTATACAACTCAATGCACACAAAAACAAATCATCCAATTAAAAATGGGCAGGAGACATGAACAGACATTTCTCCAAAGAAGACATATAGATGGCTAACAGATGTATGAAAAGATGCTCAACATCACGAATCATCAGGGAAATGCAAACCAAAACTACAGTGATGTCTCATCTCACACAAAATGACTAAAATGAAAAACACAATAAACAACAAGTGTTGGGGAGGATGTGGAGAAAAAGGAACCCCTGTGCCTTGTTGGTGGGAATGCAAAATGTGAAGGTTCCTCAAAAAATTAAAAATAGAATTACCTCGGGATGCCTGGGTGCCTGTCAGTTAAGTGACAGACTCTTGGTTTCAGCTCAGGTCATGATCTCAGGGTTATTGAGTTCAGGCTACGTGTTGGGCTTTGCACAGGGCAGTGTTGAACCTACTTGCGATTCTCTCTCTCCCTCTCCCTCTGCCCCTCCTCTGCTGCACTCTTTCTCTCCCAAAATAAATACATAAACAAGGGAGATGCAAACCAAAACCACAATGAGACCCCAGGTCTATCAGGTGTGATGTGGTATCCCGTCGTGGTTTTGATTTGCAAAATCAAGTCTGGTGCACTGTTGGTGGGAATGTAAATTGGTGCAGCCCAATATGGAAACCGGTCTGGAGGTCCTCAAAAAAATTAAAAAAAGAACTACCATGTCATTGAAGAATTCCACTTCTGGGTGTTTATCTGAAGAAAACAAAATACCCATTCAAAGAGATATATGCATTCTGTGTGTTGCAGCATTATTTACAACAGCCGTGATATGGAGAAACTTAAGCGTCAATGGATGAATGGGTAAAGAAGTTGATCTATATCTGTATCTGTGTCTGTATCATTTGTATCTGTCTATATAAACAAATGAACTATTATGCAGCCGTGAGAAAGAAGAAAGCTGTGCCATTTGTGACAATGCAGATGGATATTGAAGGTATTGCGCTAAATGAAATCAGCCAGGGGGAAAAAGAAAAATACTGTCTAATATTGCTTGTAGACGGAATCTAAAAAAAGCCAAATGCATAGAACCAGGGAGGTGCTGGTCGAAGGTGCAAACTCCCAGTTATAAGGCCAGTCAGTTCCGAGGGCCTAGTCTACAGCATGATGACGATAGTTAATAATACTGGAAAGTTGCTAAGGGGCTTCTCTTTTAAATGTTCTCACCACAAAAGAGAAATGATTATGTGATGTGTTGGGGGTGTGAGTTGACACTGTTGTGATCATTTTACAATACAGAAGTATAGCAAATCGACATGCTATATACCTTAAACTTACACTGTGTTATATGTCCATTTTATCTCAACAAATCTAGAAAAAGTAAAAAGTTAAGTTAAGGAGCTGATGTGACTTGATCCAAGACAAAGCTGAGCTTTGGACCCAACTCCGTCTAAGCTCCAGTGGACCTGCCCTTCGCTTTGTGGCTCTGGTCCCCCTTCTGCCCTACCCGGATGCAAAGAAACCTTGTGTTGCCTCTGCCCCTGCTCCAAGGCATTCCTGCTCAGCCTTCCCTCTTTCAGATGTAGTATTGCCAGCACCTCCCTATAGTGCCCGGAGCCTCTCCTAGGCTGTGCCCAGGCTGGACATCCCCATGCTCTCTGCTGTCAGGGAACCCTCCAGCAGCCCTCACCGATGTTTTCACAGCCTGGCGTATCCTGGGGTCAGTGGCCAAGACACTGGGACGGAAAACCGGAGTGAGGCTGGATTTGAGGCCATCAGTCCTGGGTTGGGACCAAGACGCATGCTTAGAGCTACTTGACCTTAGAGAAGTTTCTTTCTCAGACGGGCTGCATAAGATTTATAATCCTGGCTCCCTGCTCCGCAGGCAGTGGTGGTGGTTGTGTGCGTTATAAGGTGGTAGAGACTGCATAGGGTGCTGTGAACTTCAAGGTGTGGAGGGTTGGTTTCCACATGGGGCGCTCCGGTGCAGGTTCTAGTACCCTTGGGTCCAAAACAATGCTGAAATACAGAAGACCTACAGATTCTGTCTCCCGGTGTGGTTCCACACATACGATCCGACTGTGTATGTAAAGCCCTAGAGGGAGGGCATTTCCACCCGGCTGTTCCCCCTCAGGTGGCTTGAACTCAACAAATCCAAACCGAAGCCCCATCTTCTGTCCCACTGTCTTCAGGACTGTCCATCTCATTGGTTAGTGCTCCAAAGTTCAAAACCTTCCTTTCACTGTGCATGCTGGTCACCCACTGTTCCTGGGGAACTCCTTTGAGATTCCTTTGCCCAGTGCCCTTCCTCTTGGGTCATGCCTTTGTCACTTGTCACTTGGTCTCTTGGTTTCTAGGCTTGCTCCTCTCCTTTTATACGTGACCTGTGCGATGGTGTGGTCTTCCTGAATTTTTAAAAGTTTATTTATTTTGAGAGAGAGAGAGAGAGAGAGAGAGAGAGAGAGAGAGAGAGAGAGCTTGAGTAGGATAGGGGCAGAGAGAGAGGCAGAGAGAGAATTCCCAACAGGCTCTGTGTCGACACAGCACAGAGCCCAACATGGGGCTCAAACCCAAGCACTGTGAGATCATGACCTGAGCCGAAATCCAGAATCAGATGCTTAACCGACTGAGCCGCCCAGGCGCCCCTGGAGGGGTCTTTCTAAACCGCAATCCATTATTGTCGTTCTGTTCTCAAAAGCCATCCCGCGTCCTCAGTTGCCCTCCAGAGAGACTCCGGGTTCAACACGAGGGCACATTTTGGGGGGCTCTAGTCCAGATCTAACCTCTAGGCTTGTCTCAGGCAGGTCCACGGCCACCCCCCCTTCTTCTCTGGGAGCCTCAAGCTCTTGTTTTCGTTACGTGGAACACGCTGCTCCAGGCCACTGGACTGGGCGTGGGATCCTTCTTCCATCTGAAATGCTCCCTCAACTTCTGTTACTTAGGGGATTGGTCATCCTTCAAGACCACTTTGTGTCACCTCTTGGACAACGTCTTCTCTGAGCCCGTCAGGGAGTCTTTTCTCTGTTTCTTGTCCTCGATCACTTACGTATGTATTCATTCATTCACGCATTAATGACTATTCACCGAGCCAGCCCTGTGGAAAGCACTGAATACGGAGACGAACAGACAAGTACCTTCCCTCAGAGGGCTCAGGGTGTCCCTGGGGAGAAGGACGAGGTCACAAAGCATGGATGACACAATGTGAGACGTGTGCATCCTACCTTCTCAGGTTCTAGGTCTCTCCAGGTACAGCTCCGTAATCTGATGGACCTCTGGGCTGAGCGCTATGTGATATTGATAGTCTGTGTTAGTGACTGTGGAGATCGTGATTTAATAGAAAGAGAAAAGACAGATTCTGGGGCCGTCGGGTGGGGGGGAGGGTTGGATGCAGTAAGGAGTTTGGAGTCTCCTAAGCTTAAGAGCCCTCACCACAGAGGCAACAGGACGCAGTGTGTACAATCAAACGGACATTGGAGGTCCTGCCCTCCCGGCTGCCATCAGCCGGTGGTAACTCCCTGGCCTGGGCGTATAACTAGATTTGGTCTTGGGCATTGTCCAGTGTGTGTGCGTGCTTCTACCTATGCAAACTATTGTGTACGTTTGCACAACCCTTCTGTAACTCTTACAAAACCTGATGCCTGCATCACCAAAGAGCCACTTTCGTAAACCCATGATCTTCTCTGAACGGTCTTGCCTCCCTAATTCTTTCTGGCAACACTTTTCAATAATAATGCGTTTCAAGGAAACAACCCACTTTCTTGATCTCTCTTTGTTGTTGTTGTCGTTTTCACTGTTGATTTGGAGAATAGCTTATTTTCAGGTCCTTATGTTCCCTTCTATTCTGTTTTTTATTCCAAAGCAGTCAGATTCTCAGCTATGCGGGTGGGTGGCTGGTCCGCTGATTCTCTAGTCCTGCCTCTGGGCGCAGCATCGCTTTTTCACCCTCAGAGAGGGACGTAGTCCTTTCATCGGTAGCGGAGGCAATGGCTTCACTCCACTGATGAACTTCTAGGAAGTAAGAACTGCGTCCTTTGCTTCCAAGGCATATCCCCCATGCCTAGGATGGAGGCTGGCACCCAATAAAAACTCAATAAATATTTGATGAGCAAAAGGGTGAATCTGTAATGAAGTCCCCAGCCCTTGCAATCGACACTGTATTATTAAGCATTTGCCTCTTTTAAAGATGGTTCCCGTCTACCCACCGTGAGGCTGCTTATCTTCGTCCATGCTTCTGCGCTAAGTGCTTCACAGCCAATAGCGCGTTCATTGAGCTTAACCACAAATCTAGGTGCTATTATTTTCTCCATGTTAGAGTTAGAGAAGTTAAACATCTTACCCAAAGAGCTTCAACAGAAGGACTCTGCACCCTAACCACTGCCTCCCCGAGTGCCCACCCTTTGCTGCTTCCAATTTGGATCTGTTCCCACTGCCCTTATAAAACTGCGGCCTCCAGGGTCCCAGAGGCCCTCTGTATTAGTCAGGAAGGAGGTCTGCTTGCTGGGAACAGAGTGTATTAGTTTGCTCTCTCTGCTGTAACGAGGGACCACACACTAGGTGGCTTTAAACAAGAAGAGTTCGTTTTCTCACATGCTCTAGGTTGGCAATCTGCAGTCAGGCGGTCGGCAGGACTCTGCTCTGTCCCGGCTTGTGTCCTTGATGATCCTTGGTTTGCGGCGGCGTGAGACCAGTCTCTGCCTCTGTCCCCACGTGGCCTTCTCCTCTGTGTGTGTCCAGATTTCCCTTTCCGGGTAAAGACACTGGATGAGGGCCCGCCTGCTGACCTCGTGTTAACTCAATTACTTTGCCAAAGACCTTCTTTCCCGTTAAAGTCACGTTCACAGTTATTGGCCTTCAGGATTCCAACATATCTTCTTAGGGGGCACAAGGAACCCTCTAACAAGGATCAATACGCATAAGGGCTTCTTCTTCTATATAAAAGAGGCCCAGAGGTGTTCATCCAGGGCCCCGTGATGTCAGAAGGAGCCTGTGCCCCCCACCTTCTTGCCCCTCTACCCCCCGCATGTGGCTTCCGTCCTGGAGACCCCTTGTGGTTTAGGACCTGCTGAGCTAGGTCCCTTTAAGCATTTGTATCTGTTTGCTAGGACTGCCCGGTCAAAGCACCCCAGACTGGGTGGTTTAAACAACAGAAATGTATCGCCTCATTGTTCTGGAGGCCAGAAGATCAAGGTGTCAGCAGAGTGGGGTCCTTCTATAAGTTGCGAGCATAGAGTATGTTCTAGGCCTCTCTCCTTGGTTTGCGGATGGCTGTTTTCTCTGTGCCTCTTTGTATCAGCTTCCCTCTGTGGGTCCAAATTTCCCCTTTTTCTTAGGGATACCCATCATGTTAGGTTAAGGCCCATTCTGATGACCTCGTTTTAACTTGATTGACACCGGAAAGACCCTACCTCTGAAGAAGGTCACATTCTAGGGTCCTGGGTATGAGGACTGTAACGGATGAATAGGAGGGCTCTCAGTTCAACCCATAATTTTGTCCAGCTAAGAAACCGCACCGACCACACTTGGTTCAGTGCCCATACCTACATACAGGACAGGCAAAGAAAGAGGGTTTTTTTGTCTGTTTGTTTGTTTGTTTGTTTTTGTTTTTGTTTTTGTTTTTCTTCTGAGCTGCTGTCTTTGATCCCACCAGGCGGGAGGAGAGAGTGGATATTGTATACCACACTTACAAATGAGTCACGTTCTAGCTCCTTCTCAGTTTTGCATCCCCTTAGTTTTTTCTGCAACATTGGGCCTGTTGGTCATCACCTCTTAAAACTCCTCCCGTGACAGGGGCGCCTGGGTGGCTCAGTCAGGTCAGCGTCTGACTTCGGCTCAGGTCATGATCTCACAGTTCACGAGTTCGAGCTCCACATCGGGCTCTCTGCTGTCAGTGTGGAGCCCGCTTCGGATCCTCTGTCCCCCTCTCGCTCTGCCCCTCCCCTGCTTGTGCTCTCTCTGTGTCTCTCTCAAAAGGAATAAATACATTTAAAAACAGAAGTGAAATAAACCAACGAAAACCAACCAACCCAACAAGAAACCTCCCAGTGTGACGATACCCACTCCGCTCGCCAGGGACCGTCAACCCCAGCACTCTTGCCCAGGGAGGCACTGGATTCTGGCATCAGCTCAAGCCACCTGTTCCGTAAGGGAGCTCTTTGCAGAGTGAGTGGGCAGAGCAATCCTGTCCTTAGTGATGACCAGTGCCAAGTGTCAGCAGTCTTGATGGTGAGGGTGAGCATTTCCTGGGGCAGACGGCATGACTGACCTTCTACCTTTGGCCTGGAGGCGCCCTCGCTGAAGCTCCTAGTGGACCCGGAATCATCAACGAGTCCCCACCCAGGGACTGGCAGCCTATCTCCAGGCATTCGTGACAATACAAGCCTCTCTCGCATCAGCACCCACGTTATCTTGGCATCCAGATGCTGGGAACGACACCTGCGAGGACATCCGTTATGCCTAAGAGATGCAGTGACTGAGGGTGACATCTGGGACCTCTTCCGTTCCATGGAGTGACCGCACGGGGTGCTCTGGTTCATTCCCGAAGCTCTTTCCCTCCTCCCCAGCTGTCACAGGAAAAACTGCCCTCCCGCCAGTGTCCCGCTGCTTCGACACCTTATCCTTATTCTTGCGGGGACAGCTTTCCCCATGACACCTTCTCCCTCCCTCTGCTTCTCTCCCTCAGGGGTCTCATCCCTCAACAAGGCTTCCATGCCCAAGACCACAGACCGGGCCCCATACCTAGCCCCCTTTTGCCCAGTGTCTCTCCTACATTCCTGTCTTCCTTTCCAGGCTCATGATGAACGTCCTGCCTCAGATGCTTCATTAAGCATCTGAGATCAGGGAGCCCGATCCTGACTCTTTACCCACACCAGCCCCACCTCTCCCAACTTTGCCAGCTCCCCAGGCAGCAGGACACCACGGTTAGGGGTGTGGTCCTGAGAGTCAGGCTGATGGACTAGCCCCGCCCAGCCATCTGAGCTTGGAAAAGGTGCTTGGCCTTTCTGTGAACGCATTTTCGTCTATAATTGCTCACCGAGTGATGGTCGTGCTTGCTGCCCGGCGTGTGTGGAAGGACCAGCCTTCTCCTACTAAGATTGCTAGGAGACAAGACTCCTGGTCTTGG
Organism: Panthera leo; assembly: GCF_018350215.1. NCBI lineage: Eukaryota > Metazoa > Chordata > Mammalia > Carnivora > Felidae > Panthera > Panthera leo. The sequence continues at coordinate 139,437,587 of NC_056684.1, forward strand.
AAGCTAGCGGTTGATTTCACCCTTGTACCCGTACCGACCCAACGGTGTTTCCCCTGGTGTCCTGCTCCCTTGCCTATTGCAAAATAATCAAATCACCACACTCAGCCTCCGGTGCTCCTCAGAGCAGCTCTAGACTCTCTCTCTCTTCTGCTCACATACCTTCAGTGGCTCCCCAGTACCTCCTGACTGAAGCTCCATACCCTTATCCGGGTACTCACGGCCCTCTCTATGTCTCACTGGATCTATCTGGTCCTCAAGGAAGGCTCCAGATCCAGGGGTTCTCTGGGGATGTTCCCTCTTCCCATCTCATTTATACATCGGTGTTTCAAACCACCTGCTTCCGGAGACATCACCGTTCCTCCTACACCGACACTGACTTCCCTTCTTCTGAACCAGCTCCTTCTAACCCTACGGCACCTGTTACCTCTGTCCTACCCTGGGTCCCACACCTCTGGGTGATCGTCCAGTCCCCTTGCCCCAGCCAGCAGGCACTGATCTCAGTGTAGTGACACATGTGTGTTAAGTCACTGGTAACAAAGAACTAAGGCTTGTAATTAATTCCTCCGCTCTTGAGAAACCTGAGCCGTTCCGCACCAGCTCTGCAATATCATTTGCATGCCACTTGCCTCTCTGGGAAGGCTAGAGTTCCAGAAGCCCAGGGGAATCGCGCAGAGCCTGACCAGAGGAGCGGGTCTCGTGTGAAAGTCGTCTAGCTTAGAGTCTCAGCGGAAGATAATCAGACAAGTACAAGGGGCAACCGCAGAGCCAGGAGCATGACAGACAGCGAGGCGGGCCCCCTGGGCCTTGTTCTTCTGGTGCCTTCACCTGGCACCACGGCCATTTGTAGTTCAGGGCCTGGCCCCAGACACATCACTCACCACCACCTTCCGCATGCCTTATGCCCCAGAAAAACCAAACCACCTGCCTTTAGTTCTGCTGGAGAATTTTAACAGCGCAGTTGCTTTACGAAAAAAAATGTCTCCATAAAAATAGAAGTACGAGATATTTTACAGAGAATGAGGATTATAAGAACAAGATCAAGGGGCATCTGGGTGCCTCCGTCGGTTAAGCCTCCAGCTCTTGATATCGGCTCGGGTCCCGATCTCATGGTTCGTGGGTTTGAGCCCCACATCGGGCTCCATGCTGGCAGTGTGGAGTCTGCTTGGGATCCTCTCTCTCTCTCCCTCCCTCTCTGCCCCTCACTTGCTCATGCTTTTCTCCCTCTCTCTCTGTCTCTCAAAATAAATAGGCAAACTTTAAAAAAGAACAAAATCTAAAGGAGTGGCCGTTGACTGACGAGCAACTGAGTGTCAGGCACCGTGCAAGTTAATGTACGTTACCCTTTATTTTCATAACCGCAAGTCCCGCGGGGGGCGGAGCAGCGCTATGGGTCCAGTTCTCAGGTCAGGACACTGCAAACAGATCACGCAGGCAGTTAGGAGTGTGAACATCACTCAGGTTTACCATAAACCACACTCCCCCACTGCAAACAGGTCGGTGTCACGAGTCGGAGATGATTCTACAAAACTAGATCACCACGGAGGACAGACTTCCGCGTCTCCAACAGTAGTTTCTTTTTGGCTTTATTGAAGCCTAATTGGTATATGGAATACATACGTCCCATAATACACATAGTTTGGTGAGTTTGGATATATTCATACCCCCAAGAGACTGACCATCACCACGATCACGGTTATAAACATATCCATCACCTCCCCAAATTTCCTCCTCTCCCTTGGTTGTTCTTGCTGTGGTTGTCGCGGTCGTCGTCGTTGTTATTCCTGTCGCTTCTTCGGGGGCCAAAGGAGCAAGATGCGGGTGCTATCGAATGGGTACAAAGTTACAGTTACACAGATGGGTAAGTGACAGAGATCAGCTGTGCCACCCACTGCCTGTAGTCGGCAATGAGTACCCTGAGCCTAAGTATTTGTTTGGAGAGTAGATCTCTCGTTGTGTTTTTAGCCCAAAGGACTATTTTGATTCATGTGAAACACTTCATTGATCTCTCATCACATCAGTAATGATGAGCGTGCTCCTCCGTGCGGACCCGCCTCTGCCCGGCAGCGTGAGCGCCACCTGCCCTCAGTCCTGCCAGCCCGTGTGAGCCGCCCTTCCTCGGTTCCTCCCCAGAGCAAACCCGACACCCCCAGGCACTGTGTACCCCACATCTGGCTGGTCGATCATTCCCAGCATTACGGGAAAGATCCCGATGGCTCAAGGTTGAAATTTGATTTCAATAAAAATAACGCTAAGGAGACATTTGTGAGCCGTGCATTCTTTAATTTATGGACGTTGAATCATACTTGCGGCCGCTAAGCTATTTGGAGACGGACAGCTGGAGACTTGATCGCTGGCCAGTCTCACAGCAGGACCGATACCATTTCATTTCATCAGCCCCCCCCCCCCCAGGACCATGTCTCCGATCTCACCAGAAGGGGAAAAAGCTGCCGAGCAGCCAGGCACCGGGGGCCTGAAGAATGCCAGCAATGTGCACTGGTGCCTTTGCCTCGTGAAATCCGCAAACGTCTCTGCCAACGAAGCAGCAACTCCATTTTGCAGATGAGACAGTGGAGGCTTAAAGACCTGGTCCTGGGTCAAGGTGCCTACTGTTATTCAGTGGCGGAGGAGGAATTCAAATCCAGGTCCCAGACGAAACGCCTCCCCCCCCCCCCCCCCCCCGCTACACCACATGTCTCGCTTTACATGCGTGCCTGTGCCTTTGATTACTTTGGGATATATTCTAGAAATTCTGGGCAGAACCACGAGGGAGGGGCTGAGGGTCAAGGACCAGCTCACCCACCACAAGCATCATTTTTCCCTGGGCTAGGGCTAGGTTTGGTAAGTAAATACTCAAGTGAAAGGGGACACTTTTCTTGGAAAATGCTGGTAATTTGATGCGTGTAAACAGACTCTTAGAAGCGTCCCTGTCATACTGGGGCCTGTGGGCAAATTACCTCAAGCAAAGAGCAGTTGTAACTGAGAAAGACCCAAAGGGATGTGGGCTCAGTAATGAGAGCCAGAATTTACTGACCACTTACTGGTGCCGGGCATTGGACTGGGAACTTTCCATGCATGGCTCACTCTTCCCTATCACCCTTTGGATGTCAGCGTCTCCCCCATTGAATAGATCAGGAAACTGAGGCACTGGCCAAACAGCTAAAAAGAGACAAAGCAGAGATTCAGAAACAGTCTGATGGCAGAGGCTCAGCTGTTAACCATTAAGCCCTACCACGCACCCCCCCCCCCCAACTTAGCCTTGGAGAAGGTAGCTTGAACATCCTGCCAAGGTCACGTAGGTAATTCTAATCCAACAGAGGTCTTCATTGCTAGTGGTTTAACACCCAGTGTACGTCTGCATCCATTTCCTGTGGCTGCTGTAAAAGTACTTCATCTTGGGTCCCTCAAATGACAGCGATTTAGGGTCTCACAGTTGTGGAGACCAGAAGTTCAGAATCAAGGAGTCAGTGGAGACATCCTGTCTTTGAAGACCCATTCCATCATCATCTCCCAAGTCTGGGAGCGTCTCAGGTGTTCCTTGAATTGTAAGCGCGACGTTCCAGACCTGTGTCTTCACGGCTTCCTCCCCAGTCTGTCTACACTGTCTCCCTCCTCCATGTGTTTGTCTCCGTGTCCGCATCTCCCTCCTTAATAAGGATACCAGCCATACTGGATTTGGCCCAACCCAATGACCTAGTTGCAATCTGATCGTCTCTGTCCAAGTCCTCTTTCTAAATAAGGCCACATTCTGGGTCCTCGAAAGAGAGGACACAGTTCAGCCCATGGCAATAGCAAATCAGTTAGAAACTTACAAAGAAACATTGCCAGAGGCCCCAAACCATTTTCTAATTCTACTTCCTGCCACCTTGCCTCCCACCCCAAGGCACAAACGTAGCACCCCAGCTACAGAGACCTGTTGCGTTTTGGGCACGCTGCAGTCTTTCAGTCTTTCGTGCCTCCTTGACCCGCTCACGCTCCCTCCTGTCTAGGATGCCCTTCCTTACCTTGTCCACCTGGAGAGGCTCTGCTCTCTCATCGAGGCCACGGCTCACGCCCCTCACATCTGGATGTCACTACAGACCCCACTTTCCCACTGGGTGCCTTCAGTTGTGCCTCCTTCTCTGTGCTTCTCGATGTAAATCCTCTCCTTCCTTATGGGTGGCTCCCTCCTGCCAACAGCTTAGGAACAACCCGAGGCCGGGACCTGGGTCTCCATGCAGTGGTCTTAGAGATGCTTTTCCGGCGAATAAATGCGGTAATCGTGCTTCTGCTGAAGTTCACGGTGGCCAGTTTCCCTGTCAAAGTTGAAATGGGAAGTCTTCACTGACCCTGACCGCCCGATTACTCTGTGATCCTGAGGGAGCTGCTGAGTTGTTAGGGAACACCCAGTGCCTGTGATGTTGGTTACTAACCTCTGTATCTATAATTTGCCTTTTTAATTTTGTGGGTTTATTTTATTTATTTATTTATTTATTTATTTATTTATTTAATTTTATTTATTCTATTAATTTTTTTAATGTTTATTTATTCAGTTTTGGGAGAGAGGGAGAGCAAAAGAGAATACGAACAGAGGAGGGGCAGGGAGAAAGGGAGACACTGTCAACGCAGAGCCCAAAGAAGGGCTCGGTTCCACGCACCATGAGATCACGACCTGAGCTGAGATCCGGAGTTGGACATGCAACCAACTGAGCCACCCAGGTACCCCTCTGCAGTTTTTACACGGAGTTTATCTTTTCCTTAATGGTTTGGACTGTTTGTGCAGGATTTATGAACTCCTGTCCTAAAGGCATGAAGAAAATCAACAAAATTTTCTTCTAACACTTTTAAGACTTTTATTTTCATATTGAGGCTCTCATTCCATTAGAGTTCATTCTTGTGTACGCAGTATGAGGTAGGGATCTAATCTTTCTCTTATGTTGATAACCAATTATTCTAGCACAATTTACTGAACAAGATCCAAGCAATTTTTTTTTTCTGATTCAAGGTCACCTTGGGAGGTAATTTTTGACTGACTTATATCTTATTTGCTTCTTCATTCTGTTCTAGGCATATCATTAATCTTTAAAAATTTTTTAAATGTTTATTTATTTTTTGAGAGAGAGAGAGAGAGGGTGAGAGAGAAAGAGCGAGCAGGGGAGGGGTAGAGAGAGAGAGGGAGACACAGAATTCGAAGCAGGCTCCAGGCTCCAAGCTGCCAGCACAGAGCCCAACGTGGGGCTCAAACCCACGAACCATGAGATCATGACCTGAGCCAAAGACAGACGCTTAACCAACTGAGTCACCCAGAAGCCCCATAGACGTATCATTAATCTTTAAACTTTGAGATAATCTTCCCCAGAATGGTCCCAATTCAAAAGACCTAATTAAGGGTTCAAGGAAGTAGACCCTTCATTTAATCTGTTAACCATAATTCCATAAAGACTTACATAAATTCTAAAATGACAGGAATTGTATTTACTTTTGTTTTAGTGAGACTTAAATTTAAAAAATTATCAGGAAGGGATGACTGCTTTAATTAGTTAGATGATGCGAATCTCAGAATGGTTGGCCATTTGGAGTCAGCGCAGAGGAGGAAATGCTGGAACCACCTCAGAGAAACATTCAGGGACCAAACTCAGCTGATGTGCTTCTGCCTGGAACCATCTTTTAGCATTCTCTGGACCCTGCCATAAATGGTTAAGAAAATCCCAACAGTGAAAGGGACTTTGGGTTTATTCCTGGGGAGACCAAGAGAAAAGAAATAATCAGCAAGAAATGCTAAATCCTATGTTTCAGATGCCACTGGTGATAAAGGCGACCCAACAAACCTAGGGTAGCCTCAGTGGGGAGATGATAAGCAAGCAGATTGGAGCCTCAGGCTGATGGGGACAGAAGAAGAGCCATACGGAGAAGGGACCCTGGGCACCAATCAAGGACAACAGTAATGAGAGCCACAACTGGATACGATGGTAATGAGTTCATAGAAAGGTACACAGACCTAGAGTTCTGAGAAATATCTAGTATTGTGTGAGTCCAGGCACATGGCAGGTCCTTCACTAAAGCCTGTGGAATTTTGCCACAGGGAGACAGTAATCAACTATTAAGCAACATCTAGAATGTTGCAGAGGCCCTGAAAAAATTCCCTATGGGCCTGGGGCCCTTTACTGCTCATGACTCAAACCCACGCTTGTTGTTTTCTACATACTTCTTATGACCGTGTCCAATTGATTGTCACCATGGCAGAATGGACAGGGTCCAGGCTCCCACGTCAGCCGCACCTGGCTAGAATCCCAGGTTTGCCACCTATTAGCTGTGGAGGATGCGGGCAAGTTTCTTAACCTCACCAACCCCCGTTCCTTTATCTGTAACACAGAACCTGCAAGGCCTCCCTCAGGGGGTTGCCGTGAAGACTAGTGATATGGGGCACATGAAATGCCTGGTGACCAGCAGGCATTCTAGAACAGATGGCAGTTACTCCTATTAGTGGTGTGGCCTCCTCGCTTGCTGGTGTCACTTCCTGGTGCCTGGGAGCCGACGGCAGGACATGCTTTCCCACGTAGATCAAATGACCACTTTGGTTGATTATAGGGCTTGTTGTGTGTGTGTGTGTTAAACAGCCTCTCAACACTTGCCCTCTTGGCCGCAACAGAAGTGAGTCAGAGGGGCGTGAATGGATGGCGGAAAGGAGGCAGCGAGGCCACGCCCCAGGGACAAAGAGCCACCTGGACGTGTCTCCCCACCCAGATTCCCGGGGGAGGTCACCCGCCAGGCACAAGGCAGCCAGCTGCGGTGTTCTTCAGCCCTGGATCCTGAGCCTACCCAAGGGAACGAGATGCTGGCCGGGGATGTGTTCCCTCAGTGAGATTCCTGGAACTAGGGAAGATGCACTTTGAAATACTTTGTCAACACTTCAAAGTCAGGGCACTGGCTTTCTTTGGGGACAAATCAGAAAGTAGATGTGACAGCCAAGGTCAACAGTGAGTCAGTGAGGACAGTGCCTGCCAGATCCCGAATGCCTTCTCCTTCCTCAGGGGCCCTGCTCCCCACTGGAGCATTGTCCTAATCTTCTCCTCCGTGAGGAAGGGAACCTAAATGGGTCATTGTCGAGCACCTATCTTAGCAAGGAGTTGGGGCAAAAATTCTTGAAACACCTGTGTTGCTCCAACTGCCACTGAACAGTATTAACAATCAGATCACATTTATTGACTATTTATTACGTGCTAGACTGGGTTAAGAACTGTGTGTGTGTGTGTGTGTGTGTGTGTGTGTGTGTGTGTATGTGTGTGGGTGGGTGTGTAATTTCTACTTAATATTCACAACAAGCTTTTCAGTTAAGGGCTATTATCACAGTCTGCATCATAAAGGTGAGAAAATTGAGGCTCAATTTCTTGAAGACACGAGGTCAGAGAGCAAAGAAGCTAGGATCTTAACGCAGGCCCAACTAGTGATGCTTAACCCTGTGACTGTCACACCAGCTGCTGAGGGAAGAGTGGTATCATTTTCACTGTGAAGTAATAGAAAAGATGGAAACTCAGGGAGGTAAAAAAAAAAAAAGCGAACAAACAAACAAACAAAAAACAAAGGGCAAGGTCAAACAAAACCATCCATATGGATGGAGTGCTTTCTGGTTGGAGAAACCTGGATTCCAGTTTCCAGTTCAGGGGTGAGTGCGTCCTTGCCAACTTCTTGATGGTGGCCAAATTCCTTCACCTCTGTGTAAAATGGAGGGAGAAGAGCGTTGGCGGGCTTTGAGTAACATGACATACGCATGTTTGAGTAACATGACATGACAGGCCTGTGGGACACAGGCCTGAAGTCACATCCAGGGAGGGAGGGAAGTCGGGGATGTGCTGATGCTCAAGTCTGCGTACTTCCTACAAAGCAGCTTTGACTCCACTGATTCATAAATGCCCATGATGTGAGCAGAATCAGCTTAATGCTGGAGTGCCACCTGGTCTCGTGCCCTCTCTCCCTCTCCCTCCCTCCCAGAACTGTGCCTACTGGGTATGGCAAAGGGAGTTGGGAGGGGATGTGGAGCTCTTTCTGTGTTGGCAGGGCATCCAACAGCACATACAGATCTTTTGCGTGATTAGAGCAAGGTAGCTCCTTCTTCCGGGCAGGTCCAGCCACATTCCGGGGCACACAGCTTTGCAGGGAGATTGGATTTCACCCATCACTTGCTGCTTGGTCAGGAATCCTTGTAAACGACTGATCACAGCAGCCTTTAGTCTCCCCAAGCCCACTTTAAAGAGTGAAAAACTGAGACCCAGTTAGTAACCTATCTGGGCCATCCAGGTGTAGCAGAGAGGAGAGAGCCTGAGTTTTAGCCTCTCTGCTACCACCTGTGCCTTGTTCATTGGGTGACAAGGGGCCGTGCCCAGGTCCAGCACGAGTACCCGCCTCTGCCCGCTGCTCTGCCTGAGACTATGAGGCATCAGATAAAGAGTCAGAAGACCTATGCTCCTGCTAACTAGTGCCAGGGCCTTGTTCCAGTTACTCCACATCTGTCACGTGGGGTTAATATTTCCCTCGAAGTCTTGTCCTAAAGCGTATGTGGGCAATACACACGAAGGCCCAATATGTGTGAGTTGCACTGAGTCTCCAGAAGGGAAATGTCCAAGAATTGTGAGCCAGTAATCAAAGAAGAAAGGGTCTAAGACACGACTAAGACCTTGGGGTACGGGCCGTTGAGCTTCATGAGCTCAAAGTGTCTGTAACTCTATAACCCATTGGCCCTGGCTCATTGAAGAGCTCCAAGGAAGCTCCAAGGAAAGTGATTAGTGAATGGACCCACCATATCACATGCAGTATGGGAGTCAAACACAGTTTCGTAGACCACAAAGCATGAAGTTCTACCATTCGTCCTGCCTCCTCTGAGCAGAAGAGCAGACGACAATCTTTAGGAGAATCAACCACAGCCTGTTCTCAGGTAGGGTGGCCGGGGTGGGGTCCATTTCTGGGTTTTCGCTGATGCGTTTTATTTCTGTGTTCCGGCTAGCTTTTCCTATAGCTGCAAGACACCCGCAGGGACATCCCTGTTCCTCATACAACCAAGTCTCACAACTTTCCCTCCCCTTCCTGGAATTATTCTGCTACTGGTTGGGGCTGGCCCAAGGGCTGCCTTCTGAGCAGGGGGAATGGCGCGTTGAATCATCACCTTTCCTGTTGATTTTCCCAGAATCACAGAATGTTCTTAAAGCTCTGAGCCCTACACCAAGAAGACCACCCATCTCTCCTTCCAAAAACCAAATCATATTTTCTTAACAAACCAAAATGACTACCTCTTTGCTCACGCAACTAGCATTTCCCGAGCGTTCATGAATTCCAAAGTTATTTGAGTAAATTAGCCTTTGAAGCTCAGCTTCCACCTTGGACTGTTGGAATGATTTCTTGGAAAAGTGATTAGTACCGACGCTCTACGAAAATTGGCATCCAAGGATGGTCGTCTCATTATGCGAAGTGCCCATAGATTCACCTCCAAACACCTCGTGATTTCTCAAGTGCTATTATCTCCCGGCGACATCTCTGCTTTGGAGCTTATTACTTAAATAAAAAATGTTAATTGTTTCTGAGAAACGTGCAGTGAGGGATGGAGACTGCCATCTCCGCGGAGCCAGGTCTCCGAATTCCCAGGCTGCTGCTAACTTTCCTGCCTGATGCTGGAAACTCTCCACTGGCCAACCATCCATTTGCGTGGACTAAGTCACAATTTACATCAAGCACCGTTTTCACACAGGGGGTTATTTATTGAGCCCGCTGCCATGGCGAGGAGGGCGCGGGCTCTTGAGTAATTAGAATCCTGTCCTCGCTGGGGAGCGAACAATGACTTCCTGCTATCTCCGCCTTCTAATGGGTTTGCGATGGCGCTATCGCTGTTTCCATAAATAACGTGCTCCATGTAAATAAGGAGTCATTAAAAATGGGGCAGCACCCACACATCATTTCATAAACATGAGGGAGGTACTTGGGAAGAAGCTCATCAATAAACAGGTTGTGCTCTGTGTTACAAGACAGAAGCCGCTCTCCGGTGACTATACACACCGCCTTTTGTAAGTTAAATCATTCCATTAGGACTCACTCCCTGTCGTCGTCTGATGTAGGTAGAGGGCAGGGTGGGGATGAGCATGGGCTCCGGAGGCAGACGGACCTGGGTGCTGATACGTGTGATTGGCACCGAGTCTCCAGTTCTGATGCCCGGCATCTGTGAAATCGTGGGCAAATTGCTTAGCTGTCCAAGTCCTGATTTTCTCCCCTGGACCATGGACAGAGCCGAGTCCGCCTGGCTTGTGATACCACAATTGGTGGCTGAGTTGGGTCAGATTGGGGGCAGGCAGGGAGCAACTTTCTTCTTTCCAATCACTGCTCTGCCTTCGTGTCCTGTCCCTGTCTTTGAACTGTTAAAACGGCTCGTCTGACTAACCACGTTTCTCATCCCATTGAAAGCTTTATGTCATCCCTAGCTCGGGCCAAATGGGCTTAAAGGCCAATGTGAAGAGGAAGTGTGAGTTTTTCTCTCTCTCACCTCTTCCTCTCGTCCTCTTTTTCCATCTCCCTGAGACGTGTCCAGCTCGTCCGGGAGTGCATCCACATTAGAGCGGAGCACAGAGGGGACATCGGTGCCCATAATGCCCTCTGAGCCTGTGACAGTCGCAGCTGGGCACTGGCGTCTGTATCCAAAAGAGATTCCTTCTTCTGAGATGCTTCTGAGATGCTCTCTTGAGAGAGACGCTCGCTCACTATTTTAGGACATTCTCTTGGGAAGCCCGAATCCAAATCGTTCTATTGGCTTCTCTGGCTGACACCAAGAGCTGTTAGAAATAAAGTTCACTCCAGTGGCTGCTGCTATCTGGCTTTGTTCCACCACCCTAAGCTAGCTCGGTCTTCCACCTTTCAACTTTTCCAGGCAGCAGATAATGGTCCCTATGACCGCCAAAGCCAGGGAATGCATATCACAATTCCCTAATTGTTCTCTTGACCTTTTCTTCAGTTTCTGGAGGTGATGGAAAGCAGCATGTCAGCAACTCTTTGCAAAGAGGTGTCCACTCTTGAGTCTCCTTTCCAGTGAATTCTTAAGCCTGCTGGAGGTAGCTGATGGGCCGATAATGGCAGAAGCAGGTTGTGGATACGGTAGAATGTGAAGGCGTGCGTCGCTGTTTTGCCTGGCTTAGAGCTCACCTGGAAAACAGACAACAGGAAGTGCCCCGTATTCCATCGACTGTAATGAAGTTTGAATAAGAGTGTGTTTTAAGTGCTTGGCAATGACCCACACAAGGATGTCAGTTCAGCTCTCAGTATTATGTATTCTCAGTTACCAGATGATAAGCACGGACACATCACACAGATTACGGGGAGATACTATTCTAAGTGCTTTACATGTTCCAAGAGCCCCGTGCGAAGGGTTTTATCATCATTCCCATTATACAAATGAAAGCTAACGTTCGGAAAAGCTCCAGAGCTGGTAAGGGGATCCAGGAATGTAGCTCCAGGGAACAGGCTCTTACTTACCTTCCTCAAGGTAGTACCTAGTACTGGGTACTAGTCCAAGGCAGTGCTATACCTCACGATGCAAGTCGAGGGGATCTTTCCTCTTCCAGAAAGGTAGGCACACACGCAAACGTATTCCTAGGAGTTCGGCAGGACTCTGTCTGAATCCACACTCCTCCTTCTCCTTTGTTCCTTTGTTTCTAATGGTGGTGGGCTCTTCTGCCCCTCTAAAGGATGCTATAGACTCTTTGCTCACTGTTCTCCTGTAGACAAACCTTTATTCACATAAAAGCAGGCCGGGGTCCCCAAGTCAATCCCAGATGGCTCCTAATCCTGAACTCACACATCCTGGCATCAATGCCAAAGTCATTCTCTGGGCTTTCCCAGCTGAGTGGTCTGGTCCCTCCGGTCGACCACCTCATCCCACTGCTGAGCCGCTAATTCCCTCCTGGTTTCTCTTCTTGTTTCAGCTTCAACCACCCCTACGCACGGCATCGCATTGGCATCTCCGACACAGTTGTCTCCTGTCCTGTCCTGTCCTGTCCTGGTGGTGAGAGCTGGGACTTCCCTGGGCCCTTCTTGACCTTCCCCGGCTTCGACCTACGCTGCCTTCTCCATTCTCAAACAACATTCTCGCTATCACGTTGCCCTGTCTTATTTGATGTACAAATCTTGCCTCTCCCTGAGCTGTCTTGTCATTCGTCCCCCTCGTGGGTGGCCTTTCCCCCCCAGGACACTAATGTGTGTGTGTGCGCGGTGATAGGAAGCCAGCTGGCAAAAAAAACACGGATCCCTACCCTCAGCTGTCTTACCGTCTTGAGGAAAGTGGAGGTCAAAAGCAACAGGTGGGCCTTTGCTCGTCGTGTGAACTGTCCCAAGGCAAAGCCCCTGTCCGAGCCTCCCGTTTTCTACCTCTCCCACGAGCGGCTGGACCACATGATTAAAGGGGCTATTCCCGCTTTAAAGATCTATGACTCCGGAGTTGCGGCTTCCCTTAATGTTCCTGGAAGAACAGACAAGTCCAATTTGAGATATTTGAATCTGATTAATGCGGGAACAGTTAACATGGGGAGGAAGGCGTCCCCCATCCCCTTCTTCTCTTTCCCCTCCAGGCGGCTTTTATGTTTCTGGGCTTTTATCCCATTATCCCAGCCTGACTTTATTAGTACCACCTGGAGAGGGGCCCGCTCCCCACCAGACATTGGAGGAAACACAGAGAGGCAGCTCGCCACTTTTTGTGAGCCTTAGCTCTCTGTTTACACCCTTCTGGACCATGCCTCTGCTCTCTCCTCCGTTTATGGGGAAGGAAATCTCTGCCACTGGCTTGAGTCTGAGGGAAGGAAAGATTGGCTGAGGCCATTTGAAAACTCACTCCAGCTTCTGGATTTCTCTAGTCCACTTGAACCAGGTCGGGGGTTTTCAAAATGACCGTATCCTGTCCAGAGAACAAGCACCAAGAAAACAGATAGGGTTGAGTGGCAGGCAACGTCCCGCTTGACCCGGTCCAGGTGGTGCATGGAAGCCTCTGGTACCGCCTGAAGATTACTAGCTCGTTCTTTACCCCCGTTCACCCTGTTCTCCACTCCATCAGACAAGAACCTGGATTCCTCCCGGGCTTCTAACATGATGCCGCCTTTCTCTGTCTCCCAAGGGTCTTCATATGCAACCTCTTTACCTGGAAAACACCTGGCTTCCCATTCACTACAAGCTGCAAATTATCCTCAGAGGTCACATCCTCTGGGCCATTTCTCACGACCCCTCAAACTCCAGTGAGGCGTTCGGCTCCACGTTCTTACCGTGTCCCATAGCCATGCTACATATAGGGACTGTCGGGATGGAATTCAGCTAAGCACCCCCTGCCCTCTCGGTGGATTCTACTGTTGGTGCACAAGACAAGAGAGGACAAGTAAACAGGTGAAAGATAGCGTTACAAGGGCAACGCTTGAGGAAGGCCAATGATCTCGGGAACTCAGGGCAGTGGTGCCTTTACCCAGGTCCGAGGCACAGGGAAAGCCTGCCCAGAGGAAAGCCGTAGAGGATGAGTAGAAAGAGAGAAGAATTGCAGGACACATTCTAAGAAAAGAGAACAGCATTGCAAAGGTTTTACGGTGAGAAAAAGTACAGTGTTAAGACTGAGAAGAGAGAGATCATGTCAGGTAGCTTTTGCTGAGTAACATTTCACGCCAACACTTAACGGTTTAAACCCCAAACCATTTCTTTGTCTCACTGTTGTGTAGGTCAGCAACTTGGGATGGGCTCAGATGGCCAGTTCTGCTGACTTGGGTGACGTTCAGCTGATCTTGGCCAAGATTCCAAGATGTCTGAAGGCAGCTGTTGGGTCATTCGGAGGCCGGCTGCTGTCGGCGGGGCACCTCTTATCTCCTCCCCGTCATGTCCAATCATCCAGCAGGTTATCCCAGGATTTTCTGCCTGGGTTTTCAGGGTTACAAAAGAGAGATCAGAAGGTCATAACGCTTCTTGAGTCCCGGCCTCGGAACCTGCTGGGCGCTAAGTTCTGCCGCATTTTATTGGCTAACGCAAGAAGCCCAGATTCCAGGTGGGTCATTCATACTCTATGTCTTGATGGGAAGAAGTAGAGAACTGTGAATTTTTTTCTAATCTTTCTTGGGGTTTAATCCTGCAGAAGTGATACGGGGCCATATTATCAAAGGCCTTATATTCAAGTTTGGATTTTCCTGAAGACAAGAAGAAATATGTAGCATAATAAATATTTCATATAATCTTTTTAAAGAAGAGTGGGAGACACCACCACGTGCATAACCTGGAGGTGATTTTCTGGGTACTCTTATTGGTATGAAGCGTCCACTACTCACGTAATCAGAATCCATAGAGATGATTCCCGGGGCTGCAGTTTGCTTTGATCTAAAACAATGGGTACTGGGACACCTGGGTGGCCCCATCAGTTAAGCGTCTGACTCTTGATTTCAAGTCAGGTCATGATCTCATGGTTCAGGGGACTGAACTCCATGCCGGGCTCTGTGTTGACCGTGTGGAGCCTGCTTGGGATTCTCTCTCTCTCTCTCTCTCTCTCTGCCACCTCCCCTGCTTGAGCTCTATCAATCAATCAACCAACCAATAAAATGTACATCCACACAATGGGATATTATTTGATAATTAAAAGGAAGGGGATAGTCATCTGTGCCAAAACATGGATGAAATTTTGGAACATTCTGTTTAGCGAAAGGAGCTGGTCACACACATGTACAATACAAAGTACTGTAGGATGCCATTGATGTCCATTGAAATGTCCAGAATAGGCAAATTTGTAGAGCCAGAAAGGAGATCAGTGGTCGTCTAAGGCTAGCGGTGGGAAGTAGGGGTTGACGGCTGGGAGTGTGGGAAGGCTTCTTCCAGTGTGAGGACAAAAGTGTTTTAAAATCTGATCGGGGGTGTTGCACATGGGTGGCTGAGCTCATTGAGCGTTCACTCCTGGTTTCCACTTAGGTCACGATCTCACGGTCATGGGTTCGAGCCCTGCATCTGGCTCTGTGCTGACAGGGCAGAGCCTGCTTGGGATCCTCTCCCTCTTCCTCTTTCTCTGCCCCTCCCACTCTCCCAAAATAAGTAAAATCTGATTGGGGTGATGGTTGCATTACTGGGACTTAGGAGGTGGACATCTCTGGGGGTCATTACTCAGCCCTGCTATAGTGAGAAAGGAGGTTCAAAGACGGTCACCATAAGAACTCACCCTGAATGCCACGGCCAAGGAAATGACACACGTTTGCTACAACAGTCCCAGCCACATCTAACAGAGGGTGGAAGCCAGCGGGCACCTGAAGAGCATCCTCTGTGCTCAGATGGCTTATGTTAGGGGCTCTCAAGTCTCCCTTCAAGCACCAACGATCGGAAATATGCCAACTGCTTCAGCCATGACAATCCTTGGGCTTTCTGAGGCCAGCTTCCACCGTGAGAACATCCTCTCCAGATAAGAAATAGACCATGGTAGGGCGCCTGGGTGGCTCAGTCGGTTAAGCATCTGATGTCGGCTCAGGTCACGATCTCACAGTTTGTGAGTTCGAGCCCCATGTCGGGCTCTGTGCTGGCAGCTCAGAGCCTGGAGCCTGCTTCCGATTCTGTGTCTCCTTCTCTCTCTGCCCCTCTCCCGCTTGTGCTCTGTCTCTCTGTCTCAAAAATAAATACATGTTAAAAAATTAAAAAAAAAGAAATTGACCATTCTGGAATGTCCACCGGACTTCTTCATTCTGACCCTGGAACCATGAAAAATGAAAACACGGTGCCATTCGCCTTCAGAGCCTTTTTGCTTTTCCAGACAACGAATTAGCTTGAAAACCCCTTCCTGTTCACACTCTGACCAAGAGACTACATCTCCAGAATAAATATTCTGAGTTTCTCAACTATTCATTGTATAACCTAGTTCTTGGTTACCTTTTTTTTTTCTTAAATGTTGACTACGGTTCTATGCGTGTGTTCTTTTTTGTCTAAGACGTTTTACAATTAAAAGAAATCTGAATGTAAAGTTAATTCACATTTGTTTTTGAAACCTGGGAGAAAATAAAAAAGAAAATCAGTTACACATAAGTGTGGCGCCCGATGAGAACCACTAAACGTAAGTATGTTTTTCCACTGTTGGGATGGGTCTGGGAGCTAATCTGACTCTTCACACGAAGTCACTCTGTGATCTTGGGCAGTTCCTTTCCCATCTCTGGACCTCAATTCCTTTCTGCGAGGCTCACTTTGAATTCACAGCCTTCTGCTGTCCTTTCCATCCACCTGAAAGTCATTTGTTTCAAGCATTCACGGTGGCCATTGGCCGGGGGAGCCTCACTCCTGGTGACCCAGCTTTAAAGACCATTTTTAATTCATCCATGCACGTGTCAGCCCGTGTCTTGTCGATTCAGCTCTTATTAAAGCTCTCCAGTCCTGGGTTTCAGGGTCACCCTACCTGGCAGATCTTGTCCCCAGCCCGTGTGTGACACGGGTGTCCCCAGTGGCTTTCAGGTCTGTTTCATGCCTTGTATTCCCTGCCACCTGATTTCCTTTCCCCAAAGCCACTCTGGGTTTATCAGACAGTTACAAGCAACACAAGGAAAGTAGGAGTACAGAGCTGGAACCGAGTGACATCGATGCCGATGTTTTATTGCAGTAAACAGCCTGCTTTCGAGAAATTAGACTTTACAGATGTTTGGTTACACATTCCATTCGGACCTCACAAGAACGCTTCCTTGTGTATTACGCCAAGATTGCAAAAGTTGTTTGTATTAGGTTTTAACCTTACTTCTTAGACAAGAAAGTAAACTTGCAAAAACCTTCGGAATTGTGAAATTTTGACCTCCATCCATGGCAAGAAATGCATTTTACTGGAACCCGGTGTGAAAAAGTGTATGGAGAGACAGACAGACAGACAGACAGACAGACTAGGGACATAGATAGATTGAAACAAGTGGAACAAAAGTGTTACAGAATAAAATTTATCAGAAGATAGATGATAGGTGGATAGATGAGATGATAGATTGATAATAGATAGATGATAGATGATGGATAGAGATAATAAATAGATGATAGATAGGTGCATAGATAGATACACACACAGATGTGGATTTGAAACAGAAGTTGTACAACTCTGCCCAGCCACTTCTTGGAGAGAATTAGATCAATGGAAGAGCTTGTATCCAGCCTCTAGCTGGTGCTGTGACGGCGATCGATCCCGGCTCCCTCGCCCCTTACCGATGACATTCTGGACGCGGCACGCTGTGGCAGTGGGAAATCCTGAGGTTGGGTCCCGGTTCTTCTGAATTATTGGGGCCCCAAGCGTGGAAGCGGGAAATAGTTGGTTCCGGGTGGGACGACCCTGGAGAACCAGTTAGTGATGCGCGTGCAAGGTCAATACCCATCAAAAGCACGTGGGGGGCAAGAGAGGATGTTACTTTCGGGAAAGGCAGAGTCTGTGAAATTATCCAAGTGCATAAGCTTCCCAGCAGGGTGTGTCAAGTCTGTGGAGTGAGGAGAAAGTCTCCCCACCCCCCCAAACCTCTGAGGGCGGCTGGGCCCCTGGCTGAGGCCTGGCACCGTGGAGGGAGACGAAGCCGGTCCCCGGTCCCCAGGGGCTGAGAAAGCAGGAAGGAGGGCGTGGGGCTTCCCTGTGAGCCCAGCTGCTGGACAGAAAGAAGGACGGTGACATAGCACCGCTGAGCTCCAGACGCTTCTTCTCCGGGAAGTAGATTCAGCCCCTGCCGAATGCTCTTTCAGTGGGAGGCGTCCCTCGCGGGCATCTGAGGGGAAGGGCCTGAGTGTGCGTGTGTGTGTGATGTATTTTGTGTGTATGTGCTGTGTGTGTGCCCACGCTGGGGCGAGGGGGACGGAGAGGGCCATGGCTCTACCGGGAAGGCAGTGGGAGCGCGAGAGCCGGAAGAGAAGGTGGAGAAGGTCAGGTGCGAGGTCCAGGGTGAGAGGCGCACGCGGCCAGGGCGTCTGAGCAGGAGGCCGGGCTGCGTGGCCGCACGTCCCGGAAGCCGGCAGCACGGAGGCTCGGGTGGGAGCACTGAATTCTGGAAGAAGCTCGTCCAGGGACAGCAGGGGGAGCGGGGACATGGCTCCGTCCCTGACACGGGGGCTTCCCTGTGCTCCAGGCACAATGTTGTCGCCCCCGCGGTCATTTATTCAGGTCCCTGGGTGAGCCGGCTGACTGGGGACCGGTATCGCGCTCCTTTTATGGTAAACTAAGGCACGGGGAAGTGAAGTAGCCCGTCCAAGCTAGTGAATGGAAGAAGGCAGACGTGAACCCAGCCAGCGCGGCTCGGGGGGCTTGCAGCGGTCACCTGCGGACACCGAGGGACGAGGGCCCCCGCACCCCTGCAGGAGCAAATTCCAGATCGCCAAGGCCGTTAAAACACAGACCCTCCTTTGAAAACGAACCACTTCCTTTTTGCTCTGCATGGAAGGGAGCTGCGGGACCGCCCGCCGAGAGAGGGCAGCGAGGGAAACCGGCCAGAGTCTTAATGGAGGCCTTGGTCCTCATCCTTTATCGTCCTTCTGCGGTCCCGCTGCTGGGAGGCCGAGCCAAAATCAAGGGCAAAAACATGCTGTGTGACCTCCCACACCCCAAAGGCAAGATCAAACGCTGTGGGGAAGGCGGTAAGCCGGGGCTCTTCATTAAAGCAAATACCCTAAAACGTTTTGTTCAGGATGACAGAGTGTTTTGACCCTGGCAGGCATCTGAACCCCCGTGAAAATTATTTCTCCTTCTCTTGAGGGTGGACGTAGCAGAGGATTTTTTTTTTTTTTCTGGGACAGAAGCCACTATTATGAATATGTATTCCTCAATAGTGAAATCTGTGTTAATAAATATGGGTGTATATATACATATGCTTGGGATTGTGTATATATATATATACGTATATATATATGTGTATATGTGTATTTATATATATTAATATATATATAAAATCTGTATTAATAAATATGGGTGTATATATATGTATGCTTGGGATTGTGTATATATATACGTATATATATGTGTGTGTATATATGTATGTCTATATATGTGTATTAATATATATTTATACATTAATATATATATAATCTGTAGTAATAAATATGGGTATATATAATACATACATATATATATATAAGTCTGCTTGGGATTGTGTATATATATACGTATATATATGTGTGCATATACGTATTAATATATATATTAATATATATATAATCTGTAGTAATAAATATGGGTATATATAATATATACACATATATATATATATAAGTCTGCTTGGGATTGTGTATATATATACGTATATATATGTGTGCATATATATGTATATATGTGTATTAACATATATTTATCTATTAATATATATATTTATATATATAATCTGTAGTAATAAATATGGGTATATATATGTATATATATACGTATACTTGGGATTGTGTATATTTATATGTATATATATGTGTGTATATATGCATGTATATATGTATTAATATATATATTAATATATATATAATCTGTAGTAATAAATATGGGTATATATAATATATACACATATATACACATATATATATAAGTCTGCTTGGGATTGTGTATATATATACGTATATATATGTGTGCATATATATGTATATATGTGTATTAACATATATATTTATATATTAATATATATATTTATATATATATATAATCTGTAGTAATAAATATGGGTATATATATACACATATATGTATATATATACACATATATATACGTATGCTTGGGATTGTGTATATATATATACACGTATATATACACATATATATGTGTATTAATATACGTATTTATATGTATATAATCTGTAGTAATAAATATGGGTATATATACACATATACACTGATATATATATAAGTCTGCTTTGGACTATATATATATATATATATATATATATATACATATATATGTGTGTGTATATATGTATATATATATGTGTATATGTATGTGTATATATGTGTATATATATGTGTATATATGTATATATATATGTAGTTGTATAAATATATGTGTATATATACACATACAACTACTAGTTCAACAAATATCTTGGTAGACCTACTATGTTTTGGGCTGTGTGTGTGTGTGTGTGTACATCTGCACACGCACAGGGCATGTCTGTGACTTGATCCTCACCACCTCTTCTTGCTAACTGCCCACCTGGCTCCTCAAACCCTCGTTGCTATTGTAGGATCCACCTGAGTGGTAGAACGCTACTCGGTCCCCTGGCTACTTTATTGTTTCAGCGTTGGTCATCTGACGTGAAATACACCAAAGTCTTACCCTAGGAATTTGGGGATAGGAACTGAGAGCCAGGGCACAGTTTTGTGGAGGAAGCCCGGAACAGCGTCTGAGTCCGTAAGATTTTGACTCAAGTGGCGACGGCCGCATATTCTTACCAAGTGGGCACGGAAAACAAAGGGAAGGAGAGAGAGAGAGAGAGAAATAGAGGGAAAAGAAGGAGAAGGGGGAGGAGGGGAAAAGAATGACCAAACATGGACAGGAGCCAAGAAGGATGAAAGCATCCTATCCTTCCCTCCAGCCATTCCTGAAATCTACTAGAGCTCCCTTTTTCAGCCTCGTGAGACTTCTCACCATTTTTATGATAAATTCCCCATTTTGCCTCACTTAACTCAGCTGGGCTATCAGTGCTGCTTCACTGATCCGACCCTCCAAATAGCAATTCAGCAGACCCTTACGGAGCATCACGGTTGTGCCAAAGCCTATGCCGGGTGCTGAGGATGCCCCAGACTCAGACCTTGCTCCTGAAGCTTCCCAGGCTGGAGGAGTTCATGCTCTGTTTGGGGTATTGGTTTAGTATTTGGGAAAAGGATGCTCTGCAAAATGACCTCTATATATATATATATATATATATATATATATATATATATATAATCTGTAGTAATAAATATGGGTATATATATACACATATATGTATATATATACACATATATATATACGTATGCTTGGGATTGTGTATATATATATAGCCTCATGAGCATGGCTGACCATGCTGGGTGCCTTCTAGGTGCCAAGGGTGATGCCGAACGCTGTCCTGGAGAGGCAGAAGCGGCCAGGGCTGACCGGGGTGGCTGCCTGGGGAGAAATGGACAGACACTGCCTGGATGCAAATCCTGGTTCTGGCACCTGCTGACTCGGCGGCCTTGCGTGTGTCACAGGAAGTGCGGGCAGCTATAATGATTCCCTCTTAGGGCTGTCCTGGGATCCAATGCAATGATTCCAGTTCAGCAGGGGAACGCTGTAAGTGCTCAAGAGGGGTAAGTTATTTGTTCTTTGGAATTAAGACAAAGGGAGGGGCGCCCGGGGGGCTCAGGCGGTTAAACGTCTTGATTCTGGCTCATGTCATGATCTCATGGTTTGTGGGATAGAGCCCCGCATCAGGCTCTGTACTGACAGCAAGGAGTCTGCTTGGGCTTGTCTCTCTCTACCCCTCCCCTGCTCCTGTGCGCGTGCGCTCTCTCTCTCAAAGTAAATACATAAACATTTTTTTTTTAAAGGGAGATGATGGATAGAGATGAACGGATAGATAGGTAATGGTGATACATTTTAAAATACGTTTCTCAGCCATTTTCCAGGGCAACTCCGACGCCATCAAATTCTTCCACTTCCCGGTCCAGTATGTTTGCACGGCACCTGACGATGGCTGTGACTGGCCTTAAGCTAAAAAACAGCTACGATTTCCTGAATTTACTCAGTGGCTATGGATGGCTTTGATACAATGGTTTATAGTTTAGCGTATTACCTCGATAAAGGATATATTGTAGAGCAGTTGGGGAAAGATAAAATGAATTGTAAAAACCTACTGCCCATGTGAATATTTTAGCTATTTTCCTCTTCATTTCTTGTCATTCACACGGAGTCATTCCACAAAGTGATTTTGTGAGTTCCTAGACACACAGGCACACAATTTTCAACAGCACGGTTCTACCTTCACTTGTTGATGATGATTTTAAACGTTTATTTGACTTTTATTGGGACACCTGGTGGCTCAGTCAATTAAGTGTCCGACTCTTGATTTCAGCTCAGGTTGTGATCCCAACGTGTTGGGATCCGGCCCCATGTCGGGCTCTGAGCTAGGGTGGAGCCTGCTTGGGATTCTCTAGCTCTTTCCTTCTGCCCACCCCCACCCCAACTCATGCTCGCTCGCTCTCTCGCTCTCTCCCTCCCAAAAATAAATAAATAAACATTTAAAAAAAAGTTTATTTGACTTTATAGGAGCTCCTGGGTGACTCAGTCTGTTAAGCATTCAACTTCGGCTCAGGTCATGATTTCACGGTCCGTGAGTTCAAGCCTGCGTCGGGCTCTGTGCTGACAGCTAGGAGCCTGGAGCCTGCTTCAGATTCTGCGTCTCCCTCTCTCTCTGTCCCTTCCCTGCTCAGGGTCTGTCTCTCTGTCTTTCAGAAATGAAGAAACGTTAAAAAAATTCTAAGGACAAAAGAAAGGGCCTCGGGATTTAAAAAATAAATAAATAAAACAAAAGTTTATTTGACTTTTTGTAAGCAGTAGTTTAACTATCTGCTTGTTATTCCTTCAAATGGATGATGCATCGCTTAACTCTTTCCCTGGAGTGGATATTTCTGCTGCTTCCAACTAGGAATGGATTTGACGAGACCCAAGCTAATGTCATTAAGGACAAAAGGAGATTGTTATAAAGTTGCCCCATCAAATAAAATGGACTCAGCCGTGGCATCACCATCATGTGAGCTTGTACGAGAGGACTACGAACACCACCGCGGTCCTGACTCTTGTCTTCCTACAAAAGGAAAGCACAGAGGCTGTGCACCAGACAAATGTCAGCTCAGAATCCACCCCTTTCTGGCTGGTGGCCTCGGGCAGGCTGCTTGGCCTGAGTGTTTATTTTCTTATCTATAAAATGGGAGTAAGGTGGCCTCCCTCATGGGGGGATTATACAGACTAAATAACAATCGTCTGGTACCTGTGTCCCAAATCCCACATACATGACACCCATAGCCCACACATGTGATACTTGAGGGTCCAAATCCATGCCTCCAAGTAGAAAGAAAAGCCTGCCTAGGCAGAACAATGACCCCTTTGCAGTGTTCATTTCGTGACAAGCCGTCACATAGCAAGCACTTGGTAAATAGTCGTTACGCAAATGAAGGAATATCCTTCAATAAGAGAACTTGGGAAAATGTAGTACTCAGTCCTCTAAGTAAACTATGGGCTCTCCATTCTCTGTGCCCGATACTACAATTCTACATATGACCAAACTGTGATTGCAGAATATTTTCCACCAGAATGTAATTATATTTATGGAAATCGTAATGTATCTTCAGCTAAAACAAACCTCGACCCTATTGTCCTACGTGTAACTCTAGAGAACAATAGACTTTCTTAGGAGAATTTCCCCCAGTCCTTTGCTATCAGATGGCAAAACAGGGGTGGGGTGGGGGGGGGGGAGGGAGTAATTTCCCCCAACAAAGCATCTCTACATGTGGGTGGTCAATGATGTTTACTTAAAACGGATTTGTGGCTGAAGAGAAAATTCTAATTTCCCCGAAAGGTGAATCTCACTGGTGCTGATTACAGAAATCAGTTGTAGTGCTTGATGTAAGAAAAAAAAAAAAAAAGGAACTTTCTAATTGATCCCTGCCCCATACAAACAAGGGCCAGGGAAGATAACATGTTTTGCCTGACTCTGAGTTCTGCAGAGGCAGGAGTCTGTGTCAATATTGAAACTATCAATGCTGGAACGTTAGATTTGCTTTCTGCCCAGGAAGAACAGAATGGGTTGCTTTTCTTTTCTCTTTGCTGGACAGTGTGCGTAAACAGGGGCCCAAAGTGTGGCTCTTCGGGGATGCCGCATGCCCCACTTCCCCTCCCCTTTCCTGCTCCAGGGGGAAGCCTGCCAGTCAGGGTGAGAGCTGGCAGCAGGGAGCCGGCTCCTTGTTAATAGTTTTGCCACAAGTGTTTGAGCTTGGAGGTGAACTCGGCATAATCATTTTCCCCTCCCCCCTGCCCCCTTCTGCACCCTGAAAAACAATTAGATCTTCAAAGCTGCTTAGGATCCAAAATGCTTTAGGTAAGGAGCAAGGTGGTCATTCACCACATCCCACAAGTGGCCTTGACACCTACTGGGATTCTGTGTGTCCCAACCCAGTGGGACACACCAACCTGGGTGCCCACTGGCATCCGTGGGGATCTCTCTGGGATTCCAGAACTGGGCTCTGGGGAGAGCAGAGCGGAGCGTGGGAGGAGAGCTTGAGAAGGAGGATTGGGGTCTGTCACCTCCTGCCCGCCCGTCCTGAGCCCATCGCCACGTGCCTCGGTTTCCCCGTCTGCAAACCTCAACCACATCACCTCCCTCTCTTCCTGTTAGGAAGACCCCATGCAATCCAACTGCACTGAGAAGGTGGATTTTCAGTTGCAAAACTCTAAGCTATTTCCAGCCCGGGGACTTGGCAGGTATCGTTGGTAAAGGCTGTGGGTGCAGAACACTCCCTTGAAGCATGAGTTCACCTTCTCATTAGGGATTGATGTCGTGATTCACGAAAGACCAAGGGAAAATCTGTTTGGCAGTTGAGAATCAACTGTCAGCCTGTTGCTACACATTTTGTTACAATTCAAACAGAGAGCGTTGAGTCCCATTCTAGATCATTTCTTACTGAAGCTTTTCAGGTCTCAAACCTCCCTTTTCTGCACCCGTAAAAAGGAAATAGTAGCCAGGGTCATCCGAAGGATGTAATACATGTGAAACTGTCAGGCACAGCCCTGGGGCATAGTGAATGCTTAAGAAAGAGCAAAGTAAGCTGATTCTGAAAGCTGACCAATCTTCTCTGCCCCTTCACAAGCTAAAGCCCTCGGGTCCTCGAGGACAGAGATAGTCCTGGGCATGGCTAATCAGGAAAGGGGGATGACACAGGTCTCCACAGTACTGCCTCTAATGAGGGTGGAGCCCTTTCCACACGTTAACTTAATTCATCCTCTGGATCACCCAGCAAGGGAAGACTTTTTACCTCCACTAATGTGGAAACAAAAAGATAAGAATTTGACCCAGGCCACCAAGCTACAGGAAGGGGAATGGCTGGGTACATGAACTCCGGTTAATCTCACTACAAAGTTCGGCACCTTCCACCTAAACAGGTGACTGAAGCAAACCTTAGCTGGAATTGTTTCCCCTCGCCGCCTAGTTGGTGCTCGGCGGCAAAGAGATTAAGCATGAGTCAGACCCCCTGGCTGGACTCCTAGCTTTGCCATTTTCTCTCTCTCCCTCTCCCTCTGACTCAGTTCTTATTTATAAAATTGGGATACCCGAGCCATTATGTTTCGTTGCTTATTAGGTGTCACTGTTCTAAGTGCTTACCTGTGTTGACCCACTGAATCCTCACCCACACTCTAGGACGTGAATGCTGTTATTATTTTCATTGCATGGATAGGGAGGCTGAGTCAGAGAGGTTAAAAGTAAGCTGTCTATAATCTAGTAGGTGGCTGAGGTCGGATCTATCTCGAGGCAGGTGCATCATGGAGTCTCTCCTCAACCACCTCGCTACCTGCCCCTAGACCGCTATCAGGCTAAAACGAGATGCTATTTGAAACACCTTAGAACAACGCCTGGCCCATAAAGTCATTCAATAAACAGGAACAATTATTTAGCATTATTACTACTAGTGTGGCTATTATATATGCTACACTGACCCTCATGAAGCTCAGAGTAACCCAAAAAGGACAAGTTCAGGAAGCATGGTCCTATTGACTTTCAGCAGGAGACAGAGTCAGGCCCACAGCAAAGAGGAGGTGTTTCCAGGGATGAGGGTGAGCGTTTTGTTTCTGCAGCCTTCATTCAACTGTTTCAGACAATTCTGGAAAGAGATGTATTAATTCCGTTCTCAGCCCGTAAGCAGAAGGGGGTGAGGGAGGCAAAAAAAAAAAAAAAAAAAAAAAAAAAAAAGGAAAAGAAATCTGCCTCCTGAATTACAGATAATCCTGAGAAAAAAATAAAATGGATCAGCGTTTAAAGGAACAAGGAATCTGCTCAGGCAGCTCTCCAACAAGGTCAGATATTTGCGATAGTTTTTCCCTCTAAAAATGTTTTAAATCAAATTATTCTTTACCTCTGCTTAAAAAGTCAAAGAATATAAGAATTTATGGTGAAAAGCAACAGTCCCCAGGCCCCAGCCACACTTCCAGCTTAATCCCCCAGGGAAATCCCTTTTACTTTTTTTCTATTGTGAAATCTTTGAAACAATACGATCGCAGACGCATTTCTCATTTTTCCAACATCGGACGGTGATCACTGACTTTCTGCTCAGGTAAAACACAGTGCCATTCACCTACATCACTTTCTACCAAGTCTTGCATTAATTCAGTTAATTTCAATTTTGGTGTACTACCTTAGCTCATTTGCTGGTTGCCTGTGCGATTTCAACGATCCATCGGTCCTCTCTGTCTTACTGTATAAATTTGGCGGTATAACGAGACTATTTCCTTCCCGCCACCCCTCCCTCTTTCCATCACTTCTACCATTGGTCTTGCGCTGACCGGTGGGGTCACACTGGCCTGCCATTCTGTCATTCACTTATCTCTCCCATGTCTTTTCTTTGGTTGAATTTATAAGTAAAAAACCAGTAAGTTGTTCTTCCATTATAATAGAACATCTTAAATACGTCATCCTTGAGGCCCTCTGAGTACTTACCCAGATGTGCTACGATTTTTCTGTCTCTTCAATGGGCTCTTGGATGGATCTGTTTGTTTCCCCCCGACACGGTCCTCTTTGTTTATGTCTTACTTGTTTGGCTTCAGGCTTCTTCAAGAAACTTTTTTTAAAATGGGGGACTTGGGTGGTAACGTTTTGAGTCCTCGAAAATAAAAACAAAACTGACACAAAACCAAAAATTTTTTATCATGCTTTGACAGTTGACTCATGGTTTGGCTGAGTGCAAACTTCTGGGTATAAAATCACTTCCTTCTAAACATTCAAAGATGTCATTTCCTTCTCTTCTAACATCTATTCATGATCATCAAAGACTGAGGGCATTTAAATCTTACTTTTTGGTATTTTTTTCCTTTGTAGTATTTTAGAATCTTCTCTTCTTCTTCCCTTAGATTCCCTTAGAACCTTCCCTCTTCTTCTTTTTATCACTGGAGCTGTGAATTTGCAAATAGACAGATGGCCTTTGGGCTGATTGAATTTCCACACCCAAAGGGTAACAATAAAAAGAACAACATCAGGACTATCTTCTGTCCTTCATCACCACCTCCTTTGGAAGACTGGATTGAAGGCAGGAAAAGGGGAAAACTAAGTGTCAGAGAGCCCAAACAAAGAAGCTAGATCGTAACATCAAGATTTAGGTGTCTAGATGGACTCAAAAACTGAGTGATCGCCAGCAAGTGGCAGTGTGAGAGCCAACAGACCATCCACGAGACTGGCCAACAAGGTGCGTAAGCGATTTCAAATTTTTCAGATTAATCTCTAAATTTATAATCTCTTTGTCCAACCTCTAGGAAAATATTCAAGTAGGGGGAGAGAGTGCCCTCTCCCTCTTCAGAACCCTGCAATGCTTTCCCTCTTCTTGTCTGGCACTTTGTCATTTTTCTCTCAGTTATTATGAATAGATTTGTTTCCCTGGGTAATGGCCCGGAGCCCTGGCTTTTCCTCTTCTCCTTCCTTCCACATATGTGCTAAAATGTTGCACACTGTGGATGTAGAATGAGCATAATCCATGCCTTCCCGGGGCTCAGAGTTTAGCAAGGAATGTAAGCACGAGACTCACGATGTCATGGAGAAATACAGGATGCCAGGGGGATATAAACAGGGTAGCCTGGGGTGTGTTTGGTGGGCATGTGAGCCGGTCCAAGAAGGCTTCCTTGAGTTAGGTATCCTGAATGGACACTGGGTCAGCAAGTTGGGGTTACTCACCTTCTCAGACATTCTCCCTGCCGCGTGCCTTCCCGTTTGATTTTGGAACTTGAAAGCTGGCATTTAACCATGAAAAATCTGGAGTCTTGGACGAGGCGTTATCTTACCAGCTTTAGAAAAATCAGTAACTAGACCAATGCCACCACACAGTAGGTGCTCAGGAAACTGTGGTTAATTCTTAAACAAAGACGGTGTAGGTAATTAACATTTATCCCTCCGAAGACATCTGATCCAACGCCCATCTCCCTAAGTACCCACTTTACAGGAGAGATCACCGAGGCTTAGAGCAGGTAAGTGACTTAGGTAAGATCACGTAACATTATCTGCCTGTCAGTTGCTTTGTTCTCTTTGTTCCTTCATTTATGTTTTGATAGTTACTTAACATGTCCCAGTACATGCTTAGCCCTAGGCCAAGGTTCACGGAGTCAGACCAGATTTGATAGGCTCCATCCCCAAGTTTGTAGGTAGTTAAGTAACAAAACAGAGCCCAATGTTAGGAATGTTCATACTAACGAAAGCACTTCTTTTCGTAGGAGTTTGTGACGATTACATGAGATGCGCACGGTACATGGTAAGCATTCCAACGATGATGGCTAATTATTAGCAGCAGTGGTAGCAATTTTGGTGTTTTTCTCAAATCAGAGAGATTCCAACTGAAGTTGGGAATCGTGGAGGGGACAACTGGGATGGAACTGAAAAGATCAGCTGGGTTGTGAATTAAATCAACAAATCTTTTTGCGTGACAAAAACTGATTGTTCTCTTGGAAAGACGCTAGCTTGGAAGGACAGGGAGATAGGATCTTTGGCAAGGCCTCAGAGGGTCTGGCATTTAGGAAAAGGGCATGACCTACAAATACGTTACCTTATTGTTTACAAATGTAAGAATGGGAACAGCCTACCTTGCACAATAAGAAAGTGGTTACATAAATTAAGGCGTATCCCCCAGTAGGATATTATGCAACCTATAAGGATTATGTTAATAAAGAATATATAATAAGATAAATTACTTATAATTTAAATAAAATAAGTGTGGTAAAAATTGTGTATGCAATATGATCCTAAGAATGAAAACTTAAAACCTAGATAAAGGCAAAAATCCAGGAAATAAAGACACCAAAATACGGTCTCCTTTGAACTGTGACAACAGAAGACGGTTTTATTTTATTTTTTCTATTTTTATGTGTTTCCTAATTTCGTTTAATGCGCACATATGTTCTATAATGAGAAAAATAAGGCAATGCCATTTTAAGCAGTATTGAAAAGTTGAGGCCTCATTAAACTAAGCATATCGTTATAGAAGGGACTCCTTTCCTGGGTGGCTCTGTCCGTGAAGCGACCAACTTCCGCTCAGGTCATGATCTCGCGGTCGGTCCGTGAGCTTGAGCCCCACGTTGGGCTCTGTGCTGATGGCTCGGAGCCTGGAGCCTGCTTCGGATTCTGTGTCTCCCTCCCTTTCTGCCCCTTCCCCACTCATGCTCTGTCTCTCTCTGTCAAAAATAAATAAACATTAAAAATATTTTTTTAAAAGAATGAACAAACATTTTACAACTGGTTAAAGGCACAATACCATCTCCAAATACCTGAATGGCAGAGTGCTTGGCGGACCAATTGCTGGAGGTTGAAAAGACGTGATGTTTATATCCTGTGGCTCAAAAATCAAACATAGTAGGCTCTGAAAATCCTTTAGCCCTCCATGTGTCTTGGGGCTAGATCTCCTTGCCCTTCCAACATTTTCTGAGCACCAGCCATGAACCGAGTCTTGTGCAGGAAGCCACAGGAGAATTACATGAGTGAACCTGATCCCGACCCTGAGTGAAGTTCAGAAATGCAAATAAAAATCATATTTTCATAGATAGCTCTAAAATGCAAAAAAAGAAAAAGAAACAGAAATCTGGATCAAGCCATTTCAAGATTATTCAGTTTTCAGCTATAATCTAATGGGCATGCACAGGTGAGATACTGGATTAGCCACAGTGGGCATGGAGGGAAAGAACAGCATGGTACCAACCATCAAGGAACCCGCAGTCCAGTGGGACAGTCATGGGTGAAATGGTCCCTTATGAAACTGATTGTCTGTTCAGCGATTGGATAAAGGACCGAGCCGTGGAACCACGAGAGCAGCCACCGGGTGGATTCATTTCCTAGAGCTGCTGCAATAAATTACCACACACTTAGTGGCTTAAAACAAGGGAAATGTATTTTCTCACAATTCTGGAAGCCAGAATTCCAGAGTCTGCAGAGCAGCTCATGATCTCTCTTTGGAGGCTGGAGGCGAGAATCCTTCCTGGCCTCTTCCAGCTTCTGGTGGCTCCAGGCATCCTTGATTTGTGGCTGCATCGTGCTAACTTCTGTCCCATCTTCATGTGGCCTGCTCCCTGTGTGTGTCTGGTTTCTTTGTCTCAAATCTCTCTTGTAAGGACAACGGTCACTGGATTGAAGGCTCACCTCACACAGCTCTTCTGAACTTAACCATGTCTACCAAGAGCCTGTTTCCCAATGAGTCACATTCACAGGTACGGGGGGGGGGGGGCGGGGTTAGACTTGAACATATCTTTCAGGGGGGACACTATCCGACCCGCTATTTTGGGAGTGGAGGTCGAGGCAGTAGACTTGGTCTAATATGGAGAAGTCGAAGGAACTTTTCTGAAAAAATGATCCATATAGCAGCCCCTCCAATTACTTTCATTCTTTTGTGAAGACAAAACCTACAGCACAACTCCTGGGCATCTCATTCTGAGTCACCCCTTCCAAGCCAGTAACATCAACTACCATGTGGGAGGCGGGCTCACCAATTCCTCTCCAGTCCCCATCTCCAACCTCTGCCCCATCTTCCTGTGGCCTTCTCCCCTACGTGTCCCTGGGTTTCTTCGTCTCAAAGCTCTCTTATAAGGACACCGGCCACTGGATTTAAGGCGTGAGTAGGGATCAAGCAAAAGTTGCAGACAGAGGCAGCAGGACTCGGGTGAAGGGCCTTGAAGGACACGCGGAAAGCCAATCGGTGTAACTGGAGTAAGAAGAGTCGGCAAAAGTGGAGGCTGGGGAGGAGGCTCGGGCCTGTCGAGGGAAGCCTCGGGAAGGAACGAGGTGGAGAGGGTAACCGTTGGGACTGGTGTGGGGGAGATGCACTGGGAACACCCTGCATGAATGCAGATACCGTGGCAGCCTGAACTAGGATGTCAGCTGGAGAGCTGGAGACAAATAGAGGATGGGGGGTATACTTAGGATATAAAAGCCACAGGATCTGGTGACTGACGATGACATAGGAAGAGTGTGACGTCAATGGGATCTCTCAGGTTGGGGGATTTTAGCTTTGGGTGGATTTTGGTGCCATCCACGGGGACGGAGAACCCAGAACCAGAGCTAGATTTGGAAGAAAGACAATAAATTCAGCGATTGGGATGGGGGTGGTGGGGGGGGGGGGGGTTGAGGGCAGCAGAGATAAATCTTGACTAGGGATATTATCAGAAATCTCCACCGAGGAAGCCAGTTCAGACCAGGTCTTAAATACCTTCCAGAACCCAAGATCATACATATTTGCAAGATCACGGGGACAGGGACATTTCCAACGGAGGAAGCAACCAGAGCCGAGTTCTGGAGGCTCTTCGCGTTTTTGTCCATTTTCCTGTTCGTAAAGTTTACGGTAAAGTTGGCCACACAGATGAAGGGGGGCACGGTTCATGACAACGCAGGACTACAAAGTTTAACAACGTGGATTATCCATTATCTTGGGGGCAGAGGTCCCTTTTGAAAACAGAACAAAACAAAACAAAAATCCAGTTTAACTGACTCTAGTTCTCTGATCCAAAGCTATACCGAACTCTTCTTGGAAGCAGATTGGGAAGAAAACCTCATGACATGAGTAAATACGCTTGGTGAGAAAAAGCAGGGTTATAATTATGATAGAAACAGTGTGACTAGAAAACAACGGTAATTGCAGTTGGAAAACCACCATAATTTGTACCGAATTAGAAGGATGCGATGGGAGAGGAAGAAGACTGGAACACATCACTGGTTCCCAGTCTGGGTGTATTGTTGGTAACTTATATATAGAAGCGATTCTTGACTGCGCAGTGATGAGTTCCGCTTTAGGCATGTTGAGTTCAAGGCGCTTACACAAGATCCCTGGGGAAATGTCTAGAAGGACAGAGGGCAGAGGAACCCATGGGTGCAGAAAGCAAGAGGGAGACCCTGACTGGAGAGGAATTGGTGAGCCCGCCTCCCACATGGTAGTTGTTCTTGGATGGCTTGGAAGGGGTGACTCAGAGCGAGGTGCCCAGGATTGGTGTTTTCGTCTTTTGTCTTTGCAAAAGAATGAAAGTAATTGCAGTGGCTGCTATACGGTTGAAAATGTGGTTCCAGAGCAAGAGAGACTGATCAAAGCCGGAGGTATGGTTTTGGGTCTCGTCAGTGTTTGGAGAGTAGCTGAAGCCTCGGGCTGGGACGCGGTGGTCCGGGGTTGTGAGGAGAGCAGGACGGCCCCACAGGGACAGAACAATGAGGCTATGCAGCCTGACGGGGTGGAAATGAGGACAGGGGACCCCAGCTCCACCTCTGAGGCCCCAGATTGATTAGGCTGGGGATGGACGGCGGGGGGAACCTAGGGGTACCACGGACAGGGTTAAAAGCCAGAGTGCTTTCCAGATGTCAACAGCTGATTGCAGGTAATTAGGAGGCTGCCTTTTTTTCTCTCTCTCAGGACCCCTAACACAAACTGTCTGAACCACAACAGTTGAGTCTGAGCATATCAAATAAGCGAGTCAGAGAGGGACTCCACGAAAAGTCTGTGGTTAGCGGCTTGTGGGGCTGTGGATGATGTGTGGTGGGGAGAGCTGCTCGAGAGAAAGAAACTTGCTTCTAATCAATGTGCTAATCCAGGACATAAGGTCTCCCTTCCCGCTCCCTCATCCAATTTCCCCGGGTCCCGTCCTCACCTCCCTCCCCCTCTACCCGCTCTCCATACTGGTTGAATGGAAATTTGGTCCATTTTTTTTTTAATATAGATACATTAAAAAACAGACACAGATCTTCAAAGAAGCCTGCAATTTCACTGGCGACGGAATGTTTACAGCTACAATTTGTTTGGTTCTGATAAAATGCACATGCCCCCTTATTCCACTTTAGCCGGCTTCCCAAACTGGGCTTGCTTCATGCACAGGCCTGCACCCTTCCCAGTCAGAGAGGAGGAGGAGGAGGAGGAATGAGAGAGAGAGAGAGAGAGAGAGAGAGAGAGAGAAGAGTTGGGGAGAGAAAGGAGCGTCCCTTCCAGAGCTGTGACCGCATCTGTCTGTGGGTGTTCTGGATTGTCTGGGCCCAGGAGCCATCTGATGTAGCAGAAGGGGGCCCAGCTCAGGGGGCAAGACGAGTGGCCAGAGGGACACTTCAAATCCTCTCTTATGCCCTCTCGAAGAGAAATGCCAGCCTTCTCTGGTCTAGTTGGAGCCAGAATATAAACCCCCTGATTCAGAGACGTTGTGGGACCGAGGTACATGAGTCTGGGAGGCAGAAAGACGTGGCCTTAAATGTCAGTCTAGTGGCTTTCTTGCTGCACAACCTCCAAAAACACTTTCTCTCAATTGGTTTTCCCCATCTAACACCCAGGGACATCTCTCCCGCAGGATCATTAGGAGATTGAGTGGAGGGGTGCCCCTAGCATGGCAGAGGGTGCCAGGAAGAGAGCAGAAAGTGGGGCATCTGTGGGAGAGGGGGCCACCTGGAAGGCAGGCGAGGTGTCCCTGCACACACGCACAAGGAAGCAGCATTGCTTGGGGAAGTTTGGGGTGACCGGAGCGTATAGTCCAAGGACGGAGCGAGAAGAAATGGGGCTGGTGGACAGCAAGTGGTCAAGGGCTTTGAGCTTTGGGGAAACGATGGAGGGGGGATTTGGGGGACTCTAAGTAGGGGACCATCACGTGTAGACTAGGTCCTGCAAAACCAACCATTGACAGCATGGTGGTGTGGCCCAATGACCTTGTGTCTAAAATGGGATAGTAACAATGTGTATTCTTCATGCAGATAATGTGAGGCTTAAATTAGTTTTAAATGCACAGAACACTAAAAGACACTTACAGGAGAGAACATGGCATATATATGTTAAATCTCACTACTAGATATAATTTCAAGATACTATGTGCTCTAACCAAGCACTATATATATATATATATATATATATATATATATATATATATGTGTGTGTGTGTGTGTATGTGTGTGTGTATATATATATATACATATATATATATATATATAATTTTTATATTTACCCTGCGAGACAATGACTACTTTTTTTTCTTTATAAGTATTAAAGCTCAGACAAATCGAGTAACTCTCGCCATGATCAGCTGCTACTTACAAGAGCCAGGATACAAACCCAGGATTGCTTAAGAAACCAATGCTCTTAAACTTTCCCTAGAGAAAGAGAGAGATTCGGGATGAAGGTCTCAGGTTCTTGAGACATGTGGTGTGTGCAGCCAGTGGAGGTATTCTGATGGAAAAGCCTGGCTTTAATGCTTTCCAAAGAGTTCCCTACCCTGCTCCTGAACCACAGTGACTAGCCCTGTGTGCGTGTGTGTGTGTGCACGCGTGCATTAGAGGGGACATGATTTTCTGGTTGGTCCAGCCAAGAACTATGGTGCTCATGGCTTTGAGGATCTTCAAATGAAGCTCTGCTTTTGGACGGATCCATCGACCGAAGAGCAGATTTCTATCCTCTTACTCTTGGCTGACGTCTTCCGCTTCTCTTCCTCCCTTCCTCTCAGCTATATTTGGTGGAAGTTTAAATCTGATAAAGATGAGCTCTATTTAAAACCAGTCGGGCCCTATTTCAGAAGATTTGTGTGATTTTATCTGAAAAGTAAATTTGTAATTATAATTTGAAGTTTCTCTACAAGTAAGACTCTGGCACCAATTTTCCGTACCCAAGGAGAGAATTCCACTCCAGTGGAATAATGGAGTCCTGGATGTGGGAGGGCCTCCAGCCCCACCACCTGGCAGGCAGGTCTGGGGCGCCGCCATGTTCCCTGGGCGACCACATGGCCTCTACCAAGAGGTAGAGCTGTCTGCTCTCATGGGTTCTTTCCTCTTAGTGCCTGGGGCACGGCTGCTAGAAGGTTGTTCCTTTTGGATGAAATGTCATTCTCTGGAGTCCCCCTCTTGAGCTTAATTGGTTCCCAAAACACTGTTCTGTCCTTTCCTTCCCAGGAGAGCTCTCCCGGAATCTGCAGAGATCATTTTGTGTTCCTCTTGAGTCTCTGCTCTCTCGGGCTGACATTCTGAGTTTGTTTAGTCATTCCCTAAAAGGGCACGACTTCCATATCCCTCTGGGGAAAGTTGTGCTCTGGAGTTCAGTAAGGTCCACATGGATGTCACTTCCCTGGAGCCCAGCTAAGTCCACATCGAATGGTAAACCCAATTGTGTTACGGGATGGTCTCCAACGTCATTGATGCTCTACACTGAACTCTGGGGATGTCGTGGGAGAGCTGTTGCATCACTGACGTAACCGTGATCCCCCATAGCTCTGCACCACACTTGGAAAAAGATCCATACTCTCTCCTCGCGTACAGGGCCCCTGCTCCTGGCCCCGAGCTCCTCTCGGTGCGCTCTGCCCTTGCCCTCTCTCCCCCAGCCACGCTGGCCTTTTTGTGGCCCCTTAAACATGCCAAGCTTATCCCTTAGGGAGTTTGCAAGTGCTGTTCCCTCTGCTGACCTGACTGTTCCCGCACCTATTCATGGCTGGTTCCTCCTTGTCTTCGGGTGTCCTTTCTCTCAGGTGCGCCCAGTCCCTCTCAAGCTCACCGTCTCACGTCATTGTCATTTCTTCCTAGCCCTTATCATGAATCAGATCACCTTCCTTCCTCGCTGCCTACGTATTTCCTCCGTTTTTCCCCTACTAGGCTACAGCGACCTTGAGTGTCTTGTTTTCCTATGTGTCCCTGTTGACTGGAATCGTATCTAATACAGGGTGTGGCCCCAGGGGTGCTGATGCCCCTGTGAATGAATGAATGGATTGATTGTGAGGAGGTTAGTATATAGAGTCATGGCATCTTGGAGGCTGTGAAATACTTGAGACATGGATTCTAATCCACTCCACTTACTCCCCAGATGATGACTCTGGATCCAGTGAGGGCAGTTGACATACCCCATCACACTCCACAAGTTCACGCAAGAACTGGGACAGGGGTCCAGCTTTCTGCAAGCAGTGGCACTTTTTGATTTTACACTGAAAAAGCAAAATGCACGCGCCTACACTAACAACTCAAAGCACTAAACGTATTTGGTGCCTTGGTAGGGAAGTCTGAGGGCTCGTAGAGCAGGTTTTACATGGCGGCCATCTTGGCCCAGGGAAGGTGTGGCCAGAAAGCGAGCAAAGTAAAATCACACACGGAGAAAACCGCGGAGAAGAAGCCAGAAGCCCAACTCAGCAGACCCGATGCAGGGAGAGCAGGGCACGAGGCTTGCTGGGGGACACAAGGGGTCTCAGGGAGGGGACAGGAGGCCACCGGGGGAAAACGGGCCTTGGTTGTCTATCTTTGCATTTCAGCTCCTTTGCGGGGTGAGCCTTGAATGGGGGAGGGGCTTGGGGGATTCACGTGACGGGGTGGGCAGAGAAAATGGGAAGAGAATAAGGGCAAGTGGACCAGGGCCCGGACAGGGGACACTGAGAAGTCCAGCCATTCTGTGATAGTGGCCACACCGAGTCACCCAGGAAAGGCACAAGGCGACCGAGAAGTCGGGAGCTTGTGCAGAAGAAGAGGCAAGCGACCGAGTACAATACGGGAATGTTTCCAGGGCTTTCTGCAGCACAGAGCACTCAGGGTTCAAGGGCACCCCAGCTGGGTTCTCAGCTCGTCCCGATGAGCGGACAAGACCGGGGTCTGTCCCCAGCACCTGGTGACCTACCACGGGTGTCTTGAAGTCAGACAAGCAGGTTTTCTAGAAAGCAGAAGCGTGGTGGTGAAGGCTTTTGCGCTTTTGGCCGCCACGGTTCCCTCACCTGTGCAAAGCGAACCCCAAACGCCTACCACCTAGGCCCGTGGTAAAGGTGACACAAGAATGCGTGTGTGAAACGCAAACGACCGTTTCCGGCGACAGCCAGCGCTCAGTGCGTGTTCGTTTCGTTTGCGTGTTACCTGGACCTCTCCCCAGACCTGCACATTCTGTGATGATACAACGGCTGATTAATTTGCCAACAGCGTTCCCAGGGAAGAAGTCGGGAGGCCACGGTTTCACAGACCGTCATTACCGAACGGGAGTTGAAGTGCGTTTAGTCCAGAAATTGAAACTTGTGGCCTCAAGATACGTTTCTGGTTTTTTGTTTTTTTGGAGGAGGAGGTTTGTGGGATTGTTGAAAAGGTTGGAATCCATCACTGTTTTCCAATGGGGGGCTCTCACACGTCGAGAGAGGTTTCTGGCATACCTTGAGGAGTCAGAAGGTCCAATGGCTGGGGGCTCGCTGCGTGTCGGCTGTTCGAGGACACGAGTATCCACCCCCACCCCCACCCCACCTCGTCCGGCTGTGACTGTTTCCTGGGGCTGCCGTCACCTAGTAGCACAGACCGGGTGGCTTAAACAGAAACCTAGCGTCTCACGGTTCTGGGGTCAGACGTCTGAGATCGAGATGTTGGCAGGCCTGCTTCCTTCTGAGGTCGGGAAGGGAGACGTGTGCCTAGGCCTCTCCCTGAGCTTCTGGGGGTTTCTGGCGATCTTTGGCGTTCGGGGACTTGTAAAAGCGTCGCCCTGATCTCTACCCTCAGGGTTCTTGTGTGTTCATCTCTGTGTTCAAATGTTCCCCCCCCCTTTTTTTTTCTAATTTATTTATTTTTGAGACAGAGAGAGAGGGAGAGAGAATGAGAGTGGGGAAGGGGCAGAGAGAGAGGGAGACACAGAATCCGAAACCGATGCCGGGCTCTGAAGCTGTCAGCACAGAGCCCCACACGGAAGCTTGAACTCACGAACTGTGAGACGGTGACCTGAGCGCCCCAGATTTCCCCCCCCCTTTTTTTAAACAAATGTATTTTAATGTTTACTTATTTATTTTTGAGAGAGAGAGAGAAGGGGAGGGGCAGAGAGAGAGGGAGACAGAATCCCAAGCAGGCTCCACACCGTCAGCTCGGAGCCCGAGGTGGGGCTCGAACCCACCAACCGTGAGATCATGACCTGAGCCGAAATCCAGGGTCGGACGCTCAACCGACTGAGCCACCCAGGCGCCCCTCCCCATTTTGTAAGAACACCTCTCATACCGGATTAAAGACCAGCCTGGTGACCTCGTCTTCACTAATGACGTCTGCAATGACTCTTTCCAAAGAAGGTCAGACACTGGGAGTTAGGGCTTGAATTTCTGCAGGACACGCCCCAATCCTCACAGCGAGCTTGCAGCTTCCCTTACCACCAGGCTCCTTGCACCCCTCCGCCTCGTGCCCCGAGTCCCCCTGGCCCCCGTCACGGGCCACCAAGGAGTCGCTGACTTCTGGCCAAATCACCGGGGACCTGAGGCCCGAGTCCTTGCAGCAGTCATCAGCTGCAAGGTCTGAAGCGGCTGGTGGGTGGAAGTTGGGAGGCCGACTCGGGATGTGTCCTTTGTCACCTCGGGCCCGTCCGCCTCTGTCTCCCACTTGGAGAGGAAGCAGGAAGTCATGTTGCCATCTCACGTGGTGCCCGGGAGACAGGTAAGGGGTGGAGAAGGCGAGAGGGAGCGTCGGTTTGCTGGGGGAGTGGGGGGCAGGTGACAAGCGGGACTGTGACAGGTGGAGCCTGAGGTGACATCCTGGGAGAAATGTCCAGGAGGCAACGGGGAACGTGAGACTGATGTGCTCACGGATGCCCTCGGAACCAGTCAAATCAGAATCTCCTCACACGGAGCCGGGGCCTCGTCAAGATGCTATTTTGTTAGAAATTCGGGTACCTTTGTAATTTTCCCCCTAACGTAAGGTGATAATTAGGAGGGCATTCCACGTATGCACGGAGTAAAGATTTGGTGGTAAGACGCGGCTTCCCAGTGTTTCGTTTCAGATGAAAAATGCTCCTTTGTGTGTTACTTTTATGAACAGCGAGGGTTTTTTTTTTTTTTTTCCCCTCTACCAAAATGCCAGTGAAATTATATTTTGATAATTTTCTCAATGTGTCAGCTGCCAACAGCACTTTAAATAATAAGAATTAGATCCCTCCTAAATAAGGCGGTAATTCTATTAAAAAATGCTGGAGGCCCCCGGAGCTCAGGGCCTCATGGAGCCGAACCGCAGGCTTGCTGCAAGGTTTACAAAATCCTGAAAACCTGAACACGAATTTGCCCTGCTCCGCGGGGATCCGCCATGCCCTGAAATCCTGATGGGAAAATGCACCCGGCCCGTGGGAGATGACGAGGGACATCCGCCTGGTTCTTATTTGGGCAGCTCTGAGCTCCGTGTGATGGGGTGGGAAGCACTGTCTTCACTGCAGAAGAGGAGACGGGAGCTTAAGGAGCAGACGGGACTCATCCAGGACTGTGCAAAGGGTCAGTGGTCGAGAGCCAGGAGTAGCTAGCCGGGGACCGTGGCAATAGGGTTCCAAAGCATCACATTTTTTTGGAGGTTGGAAATGGCCACCCATTTGCCTTCATAAACGGTTTGATTTGGTACAGCTGATATAATACATAATACATTATGAATATATTATATTACTTTTTGAAAACATTTTATTCACTACTGTGGAGACAATGCAGCCTGCTTTCTCCCTCTCTGACACTCGTTCTTTTCCTTCACCTCCAGATGTCTGTAGGATTTTGAAATTTGTCTTCCTTATTCTGTCCACACTGTGGGTTTTTATTACTCAGTATTCTTCTGTATCAATGTGTAATATTTGTAGACTTGTGGCTTAACCAGCATCCTGCATTTTAAAAAGCTTTCTTGGGGTGCTTGGGTGGCTCAGTCAGTTAAGCTTCTGACTTTGGCTCAGGTCATGATCTTGTGGTTCACGAGATCGAGCCCCACGTCAGGCTCTGTGCTCACAGCTCAGAGCCCGGAGCCTGCTTCAGATTCTGTGTCTCCCTCTCTCTCTGTCCCTCCCCAGCTTGTACTCCCTCTCTCTCTCTCTCTCTCTCCAAACTAAATAAACATTAAAAAATAAACAAAAATAAAAAGCTTTCTAAAAAAACGTATATTTACAAAATATGCCAAATGTATAAAAAGTACAGATCACAATGTCATAGACATAGATATTTACATAATGCAGGTCTGACACGTGAATATTCTGTTTTATTTATTTTTTTTAATATGTTTTCTTGAAAGATACAAAGGATTACAGATTTGGCTAATGGATTCTTCCTCACCCACACAGCACCCCCTCCCCATATAATCCCATCCATGCCTTTTCTTTCTTCCCCTGAGGAAATCTTTTCCAGATCTCTGTGTTACTCTTTTCTGTTTTCTGTTTTTATTATATGAAAGTAGCTCTAAACTTACAGAATATTCTGTTGTGTGTGTGTGTTTTTTAAAGATTTATATACCCGATATCGTCATCTTTCTCCCCACCTCTCTCTCAATCTCTACCTCTATCTCTTTATTGATTAAATTGATTTTGACGGGCATCTGGGTGGCTCAGTCGGTTAAGCATCTGACTCGTGGTTTCAGCTCAGGGCATGCTCTCACGGTTCATGAGTTCGAGCCCCACATTGGGCTCTGTGCTGACAGCATGGAGCCCGCTTGGGATTCTCTCTCTCCCTCTCTCTCTGCCCCTTTCCCACTCATGCACGCTATGCGCTCTCAAAATAAATATGTATAACATAATGTTATTAATTAATTAATTCTTGTGAATCGTCCATATTGCTACACGATACTTTATTTCGTTGCTATTTAACATCCTGTTTTTTTATCCGTTCTTCTTTGAATGGGCGTGTATGTCCCTTCCTCATTTTTTTCGTGTGATGCAAAGCCCCACAGCGAGCATCCTGACACACACCTTTGCATGTATTTCTGTCAATATGTGCTTTGGCCATGAAGGCATCCAAAAGTTGAACTGGAGATCATTGAGTGCGTATGTCTCCAAGTTCTAGATTTTACCAAAATGCTCTTCGTCAGAGTTATGGTGGTTTGTATTTCGACTAACAGTATAGGAGACCACAGGATCGCTCCGTTTTCACAGGGACACTTAGTAGTGTCAGATTTTTTGTTTTAATTGCAGATTCCTAATGTGAACGGGCGATACAAGGCTTTAATGGTGTCACTTGCTCAAACTTTCATTTTTCTCATTTCTGGTGAGTGGGAGTGTGCTTCTCTGCTTGTTGGTCATTGAGATTTCTTCTACAAATTATCTTTTAAAACACTGCCTCTCTTCTACTACGTCATTTTTCTCTCTCAGGGATGTGAGAATGATGTGATATACATATATTTGCATATGTGGATTCTTTATGTAATTTATATGTACCCATAATACATACATGCACTGTTTATTTAATTTACATATTTTTTTTATTTATATGCTCTGCAAATGCCTTATATCCCAATCTGTGGCCCTTGTTTTAACTTCGCTTATAGTGTCTTTTAAATCACAGAAGCGTTTGTTTTCAGTATAATTCTATTTAATTAATCTTTTCTCCATTCTTTCGAAAGTGGTCTATGAATAGAAAACTCTTTTAGTCTGGTAAAATTATCATTAATAATCTATCAATATTGAGTACTAGTTAGGCTGAATATACAATTCTCAATTATATCGTTTTCTTCCCTCAAAACTTGGAAACACTTCTCTTTTTCTCTTCCTCCCTCTCCTCTTCTACACCTTGTCCTTTTCTTCTTTTCTTTTTTCTTTCTCCTCCTCCTCTTCCTCCTTCTTCTTCTTCTTCTGACCTGACATAATTGGTATTCCTTATCCACAGTCCATATTTTCTTTTCTTGCAAACTGTCTAGGTATGCGTTTATCACCCATCTTGTTCAAGGTTCAGTGTTGTCCCTCAAACCAAGGAATCCTATCTTTTACTGGGTTGGAGTTATTTTCATCGTTACTTTTTGGCAATTCGGTGTATTCTCTCCCTCTGGAAATCCTGCTAAATGATTTTACCATTTTGTAGTAAATTTCTACAAATTTTGTAGTCCGTGAAGCTGAATCTTTTTTTCATAATTTATGTCTCTTTTTCACACTGAGGCTTTCAGGTCAGTCTCCCAGTTGATTTGTGTTTCAGCTATGTCTAATCTGCTTTTCGGGTTATACGTTTAGAGGCTTGATTTCACTTTTATTTTCATTTTTTATTTTTTTACGTTTATTTATTTATTTTGAGAGACAGAGAGAGAGTGAGCAGGGGAGAGGCAGAAAGGGAGGGAGAGAGAGAATCCTGAGGAGGCTCCATGCTATCGGCACAGAGACCAACATGGGACTCGATGCCATGAACCATGATATCATGACCTGAGCCAAAACCAAGAGTCAGACCCTTAACTGACTGAGCCCCCCTGGAGGTTTGTTTTATAATAAGTGTGTATTATATGTGTAGTGTTTTATATATATATATATATATATATATATATATATATATACACACACACATACGTATTTATACACATATATATAATATTATTATAACTATATAAACATACGATCTATGTAAATATCTCTACTTCTGTTTTCTCTATCCTTATTTTAAAAATCACAGAGTTAATACCGTAATTCTGAGCAAATGCAACACAGGTTAGAACCCAGTTTCCTTCTTTCCCTATTTGTAATTCCTTTTACATCAGTGGGAAATCTGTATCCCATTATCCTCACTATATTTACCCATTTGCTCTAGTCTAGAATACACAGAAAGCAATTTCAGAATTGTTTAGCCATACCACTGTTAAAAGCAAACCTACTAGCTAAAGTTCAAAACACATTTACATCTTTTTTACATACAGTTTACCTCCTTTGAAAAGAACAAACCTAAAGTGCCCAAATCTAGGCGTTTTGAAAAATGAACGCACCCCTGTAAACCACACCACTCTAAGTCATAGAACATTTCCGTCCCTTCAGAAAGTTCCTTGTGTTCCTTCCTAGTAAATTTCCCCTCCTTGGTTCCAACGGGAGGCAACCGCCCTTCTGATTTTTCACTATAGATTAGTTTTGCCTGTCCCAGAATTTCATACAAATGAAATCAGACAGTGTGTTTTCTTTGTGGGCGGCTTTTTTCACTCAGCGTTAAGGTCTGTGAGATTCGTTTATGTTCTTGAA
Source organism: Panthera leo (assembly GCF_018350215.1). Classification (NCBI taxonomy): domain Eukaryota; kingdom Metazoa; phylum Chordata; class Mammalia; order Carnivora; family Felidae; genus Panthera; species Panthera leo. Next base: position 139,480,610 of record NC_056684.1, read on the forward strand.
TTCATCAATCCTTTTTATTTATGAATTTATTACAACTTACTGACTTGAATTCACTGGACTTTTGTGTACTTATTGGAATTTATTATAATTTATTTACAAGTATGTTCTCAAATTTATCTCTTACATCCTTGAATTTATCAATTCATTTATGTTCTTGAATTCACTCAATGTTATTGCTGAGTGATATCCGATTAGGTTATTATTTCCTTATCCGTTTACCTGTTGATGGGCATTGGAGTTATTTCCAGTTTTTAGCCAGTATGAATATAGTTGTTATGGACATTTTTGTACAAATTTCTTTAGATGCATATATCTTTATTTCTACTGGGCATATACCTGAGTTTGGAAGGATGCGGCCAAAACGTAGGTCTATGATTAAATTAACATAAACTTTTCCAAAAAGATTATACCATTTTTCATTTCTACTAGCAATATAAGGGTTGTATGCTTCACATAATCACGATATTTGACTTTAACAGTCATTACAAATTTAGCCTTTCTGCAGGGTGTGGAGTGGCATCTCATTGAGGTTTTAATTGTATTTCGCTGATGACTAGTGATGCAGAGAATTTTGCAGGTGCTTGTTGGCAATTTTTACGTCTTCCTTTGTGAAGTGTTCATATGTTTTGCTCATTTTAAAACTGAGCTTCTTGGGGCGCCTGGGTGGCTCAGTTGGTTGGGTGTCCGACTTCAGCTCAGGTCATGATCTCACAGTCTATGAGTTCGAGCCCCGCGTCAGGCTCTGTGCTGACAGCTCAGAGCCTGGAGCCTGCTTCCAATTCTGTGTCTGCCTCTCCCTCTGCCCCTCCTCCACTCATGTTCTGTCTCAGAAATAAACATTAAAAAACAAATTAAAACTGAGCTTTTTTTTCCTTTATAAAAAATGTTTATTTGTTTTTGAGAGAGAGAGAGACAGAGAGAGAGAGAAGAGGGTTACAGCGTTTCAGAAACAACTTGCCGTGGGTGACAATTTCTTAACAGTCTCCTTAAACCGATTTTTGGAATGGGACAGAGTATGTACATCAGTTCCTAAATAAATAACTTCCAGGTAAGAACTAACATTTATAGGACACTTATATGAGCCAGACAGCGTGTTTGTGGGTGGCACGGACTGGCCCATCTCACACTCATTCTGTCCTCTTCTGTTTTTTGTTTTATTATATTTTTTTTAATGTGTGTGTTTTTTGTTTTTGTTTTTGTTTTTTTTTATTTTGAGAAAGAGAGAGAGAGACAGAGACAGAGACAGAGCATGAGCAGGGGAGGGGCAGAGATACAGGGAGACCCAGAAGCCGAAGCAGATTCCAGGCTCTGAGCTGTTAGTGCACCCATGAACTGTGAGATCATGACCTGAGCCGAAGCCAAATGCTCAACCGACTGAACCACCCAGGAGCCCCTTCTTTTCCTTTTTGTTGTTGAGTTGTAAGAACTCTTTCTTCTTTTCTTCTGAAGAAAATTCCTCTGTTAGGTAAATGTTTTGCAGACTTCCTCATGTATTTGTGCAAACGTGTCTTTGGAGAAGCAGAATTTTTTATTTTAATGAAGTCTATTTTTTTCTTTTATGGTTAAAGCATTCTGTGACCTAAGAAAATGTGACCCTCAGATCGTGAAGATATTCTCCTCTCCTTTCCTGTCTGAAAGCTTTACAGTTTTAGCTTTTATGTTAAATTAAAATTCATCTTCTTTTTATATAATGTCAGGTAAGGGGTGAGGTTCATTTTTGTTCCCATGTGAATATCCAGTTTGTTGAATATACTACATTCCTCATTTAATCCCTTTGACATTTTTGTTGAAAAACAGGTAGCCATACAAATATGGGTCTCTTCCTCGATCTCTCATTCTGTTTCACTGATTTATTTGCCTACTCTTATGTCAACACCACAGTCTTGATAAATGTCGCTGGAAAGTAAGACCTGAAGTCTAGTGTGACAAGTCCTCCAACTCTGCTCTATTTGTCAAGGTCGCTTCCGCCATTTGAAGCTCTTTGCATTCCCACATTGCTTGTCAATTTCTTCTAGGTTTTGTTTGTTTCTTTGTTTTGTTTTTGTTTTATCTTTTTGAGTCAGCTAGATTTATGATTCAGATAGTGTTGAGTCTATGGGTCTGTTTGGATAGAACTGATATCTTAATATGGAGACTTTGATCCATTAACATGGTACATCTCCTTGTTTTGTTTAGGTGTCTTTACTCTGTCTCAGCAATTATTGCAGATATGAGTATAGAGGTTTTGTAGATCTTTCGTTAAATTTCTTACTAAATGTTTAATGTTATTTACATGTTATTTAAATTTATTACTAAGTATTTAATGCTATTCAAAAGAAACTAAAAAAAATATTCTCCATTCTGTATAAAGTTTATTATTGTTTATTGATCTTATATTCTGAGGCTTTATTAGCTCTGAGGACTTTGCTTGTTTGTTTACCTGAAAGACTATTGAATATTTTCTAAATAAGCAACCAAATTGTCTGAAAAAAGAGGCAATGCTACTTTTTACTTCCCAAAGTTTGTCTTTTATTTATTTTTCTTGCCTTGTTCATCTGACAAGGAACATCTTTACCTTGTTGCTCAGGTGAAGGGAAAATAATTCAGTGTTTCTTCCATTTAGGATGTTATTAGTCACAGGTTTCTGATACAATCCTTTATCTGGTTGGGGAAATTCTCTACTATTTCTTTTTTCTTTTTCTTTTTCCTTTTCTTTCTTAATGTTTATTTAGTTTTAAACAGAGAGAGACAGAGTGTGAGCAGGGGAGGGGCAGAGAGAGAGAAAGACACAGAATCAGAAGCAGGCTCCAGGCTCTGAGCTGTCAGCACAGAGCCTGACGTGGGGCTCGAACCCACAAACCGTGAGATCATGACCTGGGCCGAAATCGGACGCTTAACCAACTGAGCCACCCAGGTGCCCCGAAATCCTCTACTATTTCAATCTTGTTAAGACACCTTAGGGGCACCTGGGTGGCTCAGTTGGTTGAGCGTCCGACTTCAGCTCAGGTCATGATCTTGCGGTTTGTGGGTTCGATCCCCACATCAGGCTCTGTGCTGACAGCTCAGAGCCAGGAGCCTGCTTTTCTCTCTCTGTCCCTCCCCCATTCATGCTCTGTCTCTCTCTGTCTCCAAAATAAATAAACATTAAAACATTTTAAAAAAAGACATTTTATAATGAGGGGTGTTCAACTTTGTCAGATGCATTTTCTACCTCTGGTAGATTTTCAAATGTTAAACTTTTCACTCCTGGGATTTAGTCAAGAGGCACATAATTTTTCATATATGATTAGATTGAAACTACTTATATTTTGTTAATGTTTTAAAAATCGATGTGATTAATAAATATTGGTTTAGGATGTACTGAAAATACCGTTGCCAAGTTTTAGTATTGGGGTTTTGCTAGTCTTATGAAACAAGTTGGGAGGTAGTCTTTGCTCCTCTACCTTCTGAAAGTCCTCGTTTGAGTTTAACATCTTTTCATCATCAAATATTTTACAGAATTCAAGAGTGAGACTATTTGGTCCTGGAGTTTTCTTTTTGGGAGGAACATTGTTTTTGGTTTTGCTTTTTTCTTTCTCTCTTTCTTTTCCTTTTTTCTTGACTGATATATTCATAGTTTCAATCGTGTCTTATTTCAAGTTTGCCAAAACTTATCTAAGTTTTATCCAAATTACCCACAACATTCTCTAGTTAACATTTCAAAGTCTGTAGGATCCTTAAGGATGTCCTTTCACCCGTCACTGTTGTTGCTAATTTTTCCTTTCCTCTCTTTCATTTTTTGGATCAGTTTTGCTAGGAGTTTATTGACTTCATATATTTGAAGAAAGAGCTTTGTCTTTGTTAATTTTGTTTGATGTCCATTTTCTCCTTCATTTACGTTTGCTTTTATCTTTATTTTATTTTTAATTTATTTTGGGTTTAATTTATGCTTTTTCTTTAAGTCCTTCTGACAGAAATCTAAATCATGTATTTTAGATGTTTTTCCCTATAATTTAGTATGATATAAGATAAAATAAACATTTAAATTATACAATATAAATATATTTAATCATGTATAATAATGTGATATAAGCATTTAAAGCTATACATTTCTATCTATACAGTGCTCTAGTGGAATCCCATAAACTTTTGCTAAATCGCATTTTTATTATTATTCAATTAAAAACATTGTTTCATTTTCCTTGTTATTTCTTCTTTGACCCATAGATATTTAGAAATGTATTACTTAATTTCCAGCCTTTTGTGGCTTTGCTGAATACCTTATAATATTGACATCTAATTCTATTGTGACCAGAGAATATATTACATATGAATTAGTTTTGGGGGGGAAATTAATTTACACTTATTAGACTTATTTTTTGGCCTTATTTTTTTATGGTGAATAGTCCGCGTACGCTATAAGAGAATATGATCTCTGCAGTTTTGGGTGTAATGTTTAAAAAAATGTAGATTAGATCAATGCAATGGATATTGTTATTAAGATCTTCTTTATTCTTATGGATATTTTTATCTAGTTATTCTGTAATTCTTATATTTTGAATTTATGTTATTAGGTGCTCATCAATTTTTTGTCTTGCTAATGAATAGACTTTTGTTGTCAAATGCTTTTTTTTCAGATACTATTACTGGCTGTGAAGTCTATTTTGTTTGATATTAACATAGCTATTCTACCTTACTTACAATTGCTGTCTTCATTGCATTTGCTTTTCTATTCTTTTACTTTTATCCTATATGTGTCTTTGCGTTAGAAGTTCACCTCTTGTAGGCTGCCTGTGTGGCTCAGTCGTTTAAGCGATGGACTCTTGATTTCAGCTCAGGTCGTGGCCTCATGGCTCGTGAGTTTGAGCCCCGTGTCAGCCTCTGCACTGGCAACAGGGAGCCTGTTTGGGATTCTTTGTTTCCCTCTCTCTCTGCCCCTCCCCTGCTGTCTCTCTCAACCTCTCTCAAAATAAATTAATAAAATTTAAACAAAAGTTCACCTTTTATAGACAATATAGAGTGGGTCATGTTTTTCTGTCCAGTCTTGATATCTCTGCCATTTATTGAGAGTGCTTAGTGTATTTCGATCTAATGGAGTTATTGATACTAAAGGCTGATGATGATTATTATAATTTATTTCATTATTATCATCTTTCAAGGCTGGCCATCATTCTTTCATTTTCTTATTATTTTAGAGTTTTTAGCATCATTGGGAATAATCAGTAAGTAATGATGACATAACCCTCAAGATGATGAGAGAGCAGAAGAGCAAAATATTTCAGAAAGAAGAAAAATAAGATCACTAAAGTCTTACCATGTACCTTAAATTTATATGAGTCTATAGATCCATGTGCTAATTACAAGATAGACTAAGTTTTATTCTAGTAAAGTGTTCTTTAAATTTTTCTAATGTTGATTTATTTTTTGAGAGAGAGACAGAGAGAGAGAGAGAGAGAGAGAGATCAGGGCAGGGGCAGAGAGAGAGGGAGACACAGGATTGGAAGCAAGCTCCAAGCACAGAGCCCGACACGGGGCTTGAACTCACAAACAGTGAGATCATGACCTAAGCCAAAGTTGGACACTTAACTGACTGAGCGAGCGGCTTTGTTCTCTAGAAGATTGCTAAGAAGGAATAATAGCCACAACATATCAGCTTTTCCAAACAGGTGCAACTCTTCTGAAAAGAAACTCAAAAACTACAATGTGGCACATAGGACTCTAATAACACAGCAATGTTTTCAACACGGGTTAGTTGATTTAGTAACATGCCTCAACTCAGAGACAATTTGTATTGACTGTATTTTTTTTTCTTGCCTATGGTCACCTTTTCCTGTTGCATAACTAGTAATCTTTGATTATATCCCAAACAATGTAAGTGACACATTGTAGGAGCCACTAGATTCCGTTATATTCCCTTTAGGAGTATTGATTTCTTTTCTAGCAGGCAGTTAACTTGGCCAAAATAAAACTCCAAATTCTGTTTCCCCTGTGATGAACCGCATCTCAGATGTCCCCTCAGTTCCTTTGGATTTCAGGTGCAGTTTTTGCCAGATCCTGTGGAATCTCCCAGCTGTGAGTAACTCAGTTAATTAGCTATGGATTTAAGCAGTTTCCTTGAGGACCCAAGCCCTCTACTTATCCCTGCTTTCCAGTATCAACCCCCCAACACCCTTGATATTCAGTCATGCTAGCTGTTCTAAACTCTTGCCTCAGGCACATGAAGCCAGCAAGATGACGGCCTTCTCCCGGCCGTGCTGCACAGAGCGTGCTCTCGGGTGAAAAGCTCTTGGGTAAAAAAGCACACAGATTTTACCCAGTTCAAGACTGGACTTAGCCTTCAGGTTTTGCCAGCTTCTGGCGGTGCTTACCCTCCAGTACCTTCAGATATTTGTTTATTTGTTTGCTTTGCTTTCAGATTTCATCATTCTGGTTATGAGCCATTCTACGTTACTAAAAGCCAAAGGTTAACCATTTGGTGTTTAGGCTTAACAACTATGATTTTTAATTTTAGAAATGCCATGTAGTTATTTTTTCTAATCCTATCATTCTTTTTAAAAAAAAATTTAATGTTTATTTACTTCTGAGAGAGAGAGACAGAGCATGAACAGGGGAGGGGCAGAGAGGGAAGAAGACACAGAATCCGAAGCAGGCTCCAGGCTCTGAGCTGTCAGCACAGAGCCCGATGTGGGGCTCAAACTCATGAGCAATGAGATCCTGACCTGAGCTGAAGTCAACGCTTAACCAAATGAGCCACCCAGGTGCTCCTAGTCCTATCATTCTTTAATCACGAAGCCCCTTTTTCTTTCGGTTGTAGTCTCTTGTTGTAGCATTAATTAGTTCAAACTCACTTATTTTAAGACATCCTTTGTCTTTTCCCAGAAGGCTTGTGGACTTGTCTCTTGCTCCAAGGTGGGCATTCCATTTCTAGCCACTAAAATCTATATGTAGGAACAACCCTTGTAGGCCACCACAATCTCAGCGCTGGCTTATATCTGGCTTTGAGTTCCCCTTTTACTTCTAAAACCCGGGAATTTCTCTTTTCTTGAACTAACCCTATGCATTTTTGCCCTTTTATTTACTATGTGTTGGTATTGCATTCTTGTTTTCTCGGTAGGAGGACACAGATGGCTCCTGACCACACGAGGATGTAAGGCTTCATGGGGACTGCTGAGCACAAAGCAGAAACTGAGTATAAGGACCAGTTGCCATATACTTACAGATATCAGTATTCGGAAGATCCATAACGCGTACTTTCCAAAGGGTGGCTCTGAACAGGCAGATGGGTTCCTTGCCCTAAGGAGTGTCCCCTCTGTTTGTCACACACGGCTGAAAGTCTGCTGTATTACAAACATGCGTGGGGTTGCCTAATTACCTACCTATCAGCACTGAATAGGGAGCACAGTCCCTTGTCTCCGCTGACACAAGACTTACCCTGGGCTCTGCCTTCGGTTCTATGAACAACTTGACCGATATTCTGTGGCGGCCACAAAGGGAACGACAGCACCTCTGAGACAACTCATGGAGCTTGGGGGCATCCTCACCAATGCCCTTCTGCCATCCCAGGACTCAAGGGTTCCGTGTTTTCAATTTCTCTAATTCCTTTGGAAGACCGGGCCAGTTGAATGCCGAAGCTTCCAGTAACTTAAAACCTCCACACTCTGTCCCACTTCAAACCCAGAGCTGTGCGTCCAACCGAGAATTCAAAACACTATTTTCACACTTCACTTCTGACCAAAGGAAATGTGGTATGTTGGCTTGAGCGTTGAATTTCAATCGGTTTAATTCAAAATATATGAAATCAAAGTCTAGTTCCAGAACATCTGAGAAAGTCACCAAGTGCCTAGCGTCTCCTACCCTGTCCTGCCGAAGCTGGTTCTTATTTCGCATGTTTCAAGTCCCTGTTTGAAGTTCATCCATGGGGCTCAAGTTTTGGCTTGGCCCTCGTTCTGTGCCACACTGTGCACTCACTTTTCATTTCACATGAAAACCCGGGGGCAGAACAAATGAGGACTGTGGTAAAAGGGGGTTGGAATCGTGTCTCCGATGAAAGAAGCCAAATCTTAGAACTTTCGCTGCGTGTTTGAAATCGGACTCTAAGGGACAGAGTATATATACTTTGGCAGAAATATAATTTATTGAGCATCTAATGTGTGCATCACGTTAGGGCTTCGTGTTAGAGGAAAAATAAATTGCAGGTTTTGTGCCTAAGCAAGAGCCAGCACAGTAACTAGTAGTTAGGATAAAATGTGCTGAATTCAGAATTCTAGGAACACACAAATCCAGGGGAGCATCGAGGAGGACTTAAGACGAGAGCAGGCTGCTCAGTCGGATTTTGAATCATGAACAAAGGTTTGTTTTTGTTTTTGTTTTTGTTTTTGTTTTTTTTTTCCCAGTGAGATAAGGGAGGAAAGCGACAGAAAACTAAAGCCAGAGGTGCTTACGGCGATGAAGAAGGCCTGGCTATGACCCAGGTGGTCGAGCCCAGTGAGCCAGCGTTGGAGCCAGGTGTGCTTGGCCGAGACCAAGGTAAAGCGGTTCTTAACTAAACCAATGTCAGGCACCGAGAACCAAAGCGGAGGCCAGAGCAAAGTGTGCAATCCCGTGGATAACGGTGACAATGCAGTTGTCACTCGCTGCTCACCTTGCGTCAGTCCGTCTTTTACTTGTTTACATCTATTAGCTCATTTAATTTTCCATCCACCCAGAAAGACACGTACTCTCCCTCTCCTTCGCTTTTATGTGAAGAAACTGAGTCAGAGAAAGAATCGACACGTCCCCTGAGACCACACGGGTCACGAGCGGTAGAGCCAAGTCAAACTCGGTCCTTCTGGCGCCACAGCCGATGTGTCTTAGCGTCATGTTACACGGTCCCCCTGGGGACGTATCCTGAGTGTAGACTATCTTGGGCATGGGCCTTATTAACAGCTCCGCGGGTGATGTCCCAGCGGGACTCACTCTCATGGGGAAATGTGAGATTCACAGAAGTGCGCGACAGCTCCTAAACCATAAATTCCGGAGGGATCAGGAGGGATGGATACTGGCGGGGTCAGAGACCCAAGAGGTCAGAGCTCGTCAAGGATAGGATTGGAATTCTTGGGACTAGGGATGTCCAGGGGAGACGGGAGGGCGAGGGATCCTCGATGAAGGCGGACGGGGATGTGGGCGGACCTCGCTGGCTCAAAGGCTGGGGCTGGGTGGATAGGAAGGGAGGGAGAGACAAGAAGCAGAAGGACGGTAGGCCGCGTTCGGGGCGAAGGGCTTCCCCAGTTAGGATTCCGGCAGGGATGGTCTCCCGTGGATGGGAAAGACTTAGCTGCCGAGGGATCCTGGTCTTGGTGAAGGTGGAGTCCCTTTCTTAGGTTATTAAGCTGGTGGGTGGGGGGACAGATCTGGGTGGTGGCTGTCACCAGATGACATTAGAGGCTGGTTCCAAGGAATTCATTCACAGTAGAAACTGTTCTTTTGGAGGGCACATGAAGAGCTATGCAAGGAGCCCAGCCAATCAATCGGTGGGTAAGAGGTGGAATAGCTCTGGCATGGAGCCAGCATGTTAGACAGGGGATAGAACCAATCTCCTCACCTCCAAGAGAACGGCATGAAGATCGGAAAGGATTTGGTGGGCAGGCCAGCACTTAGGAGTCCACTCAGATATGCCAACTCCCAGGGCCAGCTTGTACATCTACGTGAGGGTGAAATTCCAGGGCTAAGAAGGTTGAGTTGTGCAGTGCATAACCTGTACAACGGTGCTTGGTGATGCTACTTGTAGCTCGTGGGACCACAGCTCTGGCTCCGACTCACTAGTGGAATGAGTATTTAACAATTCCAGCAACAAGCTCGTTCCTACTCTATCCTCTCCAAGGCTGATGTCTGGAAGTCCTGGACCATGCCCGACAATTGACCTGACTTCCCGAGGGAGTATCTGGGGGCTGAAAAGTAAAGACGGCTTCCTTTGCTGTCGTATCTCTGAGGGTGCCCATTTGAAGTGTATAGCGTTTAACTCTTAGGGAGAATCACCCCAAATCACTCAAATTTTGCAGCTCCTGTGTGCATACGTGTTTCGTTCCTACCAGAGAAGGGGACACACTGCTCAAAACAAACGCGGCTCTGTTTCTCTTGCACCTCGATACACACACATTCTACCAACCTCTCTGCCTTCATCGTCCCGGTGAGCCAGGAAAGATAGAGAAGAAAAGGACCTATGGGGTGCCCCATCTTCTCTCCTCCTGTCTCACTGCTCTCAGTGTGGCAGGCGCAAAGAAGCACGGTGAGGAAGCAAGACGATGGTAGGTGTCCTTGGCCGTGGGTGTTTCTTAGAACCCCTCTGCCTTCTTTCTGCATTTGAGGCAAGCTCTGATTGGGAGGAAAAATACAGCCCTTGGGGATTGTGAGCGCCCCCCCCCCCCCGCCCCCACCTTCCCCCTCAATCATGATGGAACACACTTACCTTGCGTTACTTTGAGTCTCTCTGCACTCTGCTCCGTGGGTGGGTCTGTCGGCATTGCGAGGACACTACGTCAAAGGAAGGGCAAAGAAAGGTGGACCCACAGTGTGTGTCCGCACCCTTGCCTGCTCCACGGCCCAACCGGACTTGACTCACAAGACCCAAGGTCAAGGGTAACTTGTTAAGCATCTCAAGACAGCGTTACACGGAGTCTGGGCCTTCCCAGCGCGGTGCCCTGTGCGATGCCCGGGTGACATGTGGTGAAGACGGTCCGCCTGGAGGCACCGTGTGCCCATCACCTGCCTGTCCCAGGACCGTCAGACTCCCCAGTACGTGGACTTCTTCTTGAAAGTAGCAACATGGGTATCCGCGTTCCTGGAGGCTGGGTCATGTGCTGCGAGAGTCAGGTGCCACCTTGGTTGTAATCCGAAACGATGGTTTCCAAAGTGTTTGGTTTGTTCGTTTTCATTTTTAAAAGGAAGAATTTCGGGGCGCCTGGGCGGCTCCGTCGGTTAGGCGTCCGATTCTCGATTTCCGCTATCTCGTGATCTCACGGTTCATGAGTTCGAGCCCTGCGGGGGGCTCTGCGCTGACAGTGCGGAGGCTGCTTGGGATTCTCTCTCTCTCTCTCTCTCTCTCTCTTTGCCCCCAGCCTCAAAATAAATCAGTAAACTAAAGGACAAAAATAAATAAAAGGAAGAACTTTTCCTTCCCATCAAGCCTCACTTTATCTTACTCGGTTCGGGTGGCCATAACAAACGTACAACAGGCCAGGTGGTTGCAAACAACAGAAATGTGTTTCTCACGGTTCTGGAGGCTGGAGGCTGAGATCAGGGGCCAGCGTGGTTGGGTAAGGACCCTCTTCTGGTCCCAGACATCTTGTAATCTTACTTAGCAGAAGCAAGACAGCGCTCTGAGAGGTCTCTCTCATAAGACACTAATCCTTCATGACCTAATCACCCCCCAGGCCCCTGGTCCCAACACCCTGTGTTAGAATTTCAACAGATAGTTTGGGGGGACACGGCATCCAGATGATAGCATACATCCGTCCGATATATCACGTGGAGAGAAGGGGTGCTCCTCCAGTCTGCCAGGATGGGGAAGCCAGAGCGCCCCCTCAGTCTTTGGCTGATCCAAAGCCTCTTGAGACACAGATACATGCCTTTTGTGGATATAATTTAAAACAAGACAAAACAACAGATCTGACATAGGCGACTTTCTTGTGCTTAATATATAAAGAACTTTTTTTTTTTTTAACGTTTATTTATTTTTGAGACAGAGAGAGACAGAGCATGAACAGGGGAGGAGCAGAGAGAGAGGGAGACACAGAATCGGAAACAGGCTCCAGGCTCTGAGTTGTCAGCACAGAGCCCGACGCGGGGCTCGAACTCACGGACCGTGAGATCATGACCTGAGCCGAAGTCAGACGCTCAACCGACTGAGCCACCCAGGCGCCCCTATAAAGAACTTCTAAATGAGACAGGAAGAAGTAATTTAGCCGAGATGCTATAGCTATTTATAGACATATTGCATTTTATTTTATTTTATTTTATTTTAATTATTTTATTTTGATTCATTTTAATTTATTTTAATTATTTTATTTTATTTGACTTTATTTTATTTTATTTTGTTTTATTTTAATTTATTTTAACTGTTTTATTTTATTTTAATTTGATTTATTTTAATTTATTTTCATTATTTTAATTTGATTTATTTTAATGTATTTTCTATTTTATTTTACTTTATTTTATGTTATGTTATGTTACGTTATGTTATGTTCGGTTATTTTACTTTATAACTGTATTTTTATTTCATTTTAACCCAAGTTAGTTAACACAGAGTGTACCATTGGTTTCAGGAGTGGAATTTAGTGATGCATCACTTACATATAATACCCGGCGCTCATCCCAGCAAGTGCCCTCCTTAATGCCCATCCCCCATGTAGCCCATCCCCTCGCCCACCTCCCCTCCAGCCCCCCTCAGTTTGTTCTCTGTATTTAAAAGTCTCTTATGGCTCCGAAAAAAGAATGACATCTTGCCATTTGCAGCAACGTGGATGCAACGAGAGGATATTATGCTAAGTGAAATAGTCAGAGAAAGACAGATATCATATGATTTCACTCATATGTGGAATTTAAGAAACGAAACAGATGAACACGGGGGAAGGGAAGGGAAAACAAGATGAAAACAGAGAGGGAGGCATCTCGCCGTTTATGGCCAGGTCTCCTACATCAGAGGTTCTCAAAGTCAGTTCCCAGGAACAGCAGCGCCCTGCTCACCTTGTTAGCGATGCAAGTTCGTGGACACCCCCGCGCCCCCCACCCCCTTCCAGATGAGAAGCTCTGGGGGCGGGGCCGGCCATCTGGGATTCAGCAAGCCCTCCAGGCCATGCCCTGGCTTGCTCAGGGTAGAGAACCCCTGGCTTCCATATCCCGCTTCTCTTGCCTAATTGTCTCCGGAGAGGGACGCCGTCTGGAAGCGGCCTGGTCCACCGAGGAGCCGTTCTGAGACTGGTTTCTTTCTTCACCTGAAAATCAGGTCACGATACCCGTGGGGACGTGAGGTCAGGGGAGAAGAGGCGCAGAGGACCGGGGCTTTGCACGCACTGGGTGCTGGCCTCCTAGAGGTACGTGACCTCCGTGACCCCCAGAGCATGGCCCTAACCGAGTGTCATCAGCAGCGGCATCCGGGACAGGAGGCAAATGGAGTCCACGGGCCCAACTTCAGTTGCTGGCGGAGCTGAGAATCTACTTTTACTCCGAAATGGTGCTCCTTCTGTGTGTGCGCCCGTCTTCCCTGACCTCCTGCGGCCACCGCCGTGCTGGGTCCTCAGCCACGCTTTCTGCACGCAGATCTCACTGTTTCTCACCGCGGACTCATCAGCGTGCCCGGTTTACAGAGGAGCAAACCGAGGTGAGGAGAGGTGACCGACAGGGCGAGCCGGTCGTGGAGTCCGCACTCAAATCTCAGCAGCGTCATCCAGTAGTTGGTTGCAGTTCATGTTTGTTTGTTTGTTTGATACGGTTATTCCCCTCCCCCCTCCCCATGTTTTGGGTCATATTGTTTGAAAACAGTAGCACATCGCATTGTAAGGTTCCAACTTCAGTTAGAAAATGTACACTGTAAAAAGGATACTTTCCTCCCACTGCCGATCAGATTTCCTAAGGAGGGAAACAGCTAGAACCAGTTTTCATACAATTTTCAGGAGGTAGCCTGTGCAAATATGATCGATATATTAGCCTATGGAAACATGATCAAATATGATCAAAATATTAGCCTATGCAAACATGATCAAGTGTGACCAATATATTAGCTTATGCAAACATGATCAAGTATGATCAATACATTAGCCTATGCAAATATGATCAATATATTAGCCTATGCAAACATGATCAAGTATGATCAAAATATTAGCCTATGCAAACATGATCGAGTATGATCAATATATTAACCTATGCAAATATGATCAATATATTAGCCTATGCAAACATGATCAAGTATGATCAATATATTAGCCTATGCAAACATGATCAATCTATTAGCCTATGCAAACATGATCGAGTATGATCAATATATTAACCTATGCAAATATGATCAATATATTAGCCTATGAAAACATGATCAAGTATGATCAATATATTAGCCTATGCAAACATGATCAATCTATTAGCCTATGCAAACATGATCGAGTATGATCAATATATTAACCTATGCAAATATGATCAATATATTAGCCTATGCAAACATGATCAAGTATGATCAATATATTAGCCTATGCAAACATGATCAAATAGGATTAATATATTAGCTTATGCAAACATGATTAAGTATGATCAATACATTAGCCTATGCAAATATGATCAATATATTAGCCTATGCAAACATGATCAAGTATGATCAATACATTAGCCTATGCAAATATGATCAATATATTAGCCTATGCAAACATGATCAAGTATGATCAATATAATAGCCTATGCCAACATGATCAAGTGTGACCAATATATTAGCTTATGCAAACATGATCAAGTATGATCAATATATTAGCTTATGCAAACATGATCAATATATTAGCCTATGCAAACATGATCAAATATGATCAATATATTAGCCTATGCAAATATGATCAAATACAATATATATAGTAGCCTATGCAATTATGATCAAATACGATCAATGTATTAGCCTATGCAAATATAATCAAATATAATAAAAAATCAGCTCTGTTTTAGATTTGCACAGGAGTTGGTGCTCCCCAGGCATGACTTTCTTCTTTGTTCTGTGTGCGTCTGTGTGCATGAAGCCACGAGTGTCTACCTCATTCTGTGTGACAGCACCACTGTGACAGATACACCAGCCACGTCACGTAACCAGTCCCCAATGTTGGGCATCAAGGTTGATCCTGGCCCTTTGCAACCACAGGCAGTGCTGTGATGCTTAATCCTGTGTCTGTGTCTGAGCACATCTAAGTGTGCCTGTTGGATATTCCAGCAGACGGCCCCGTAGAGATCAAGTCTAACCCATGGGATTCCTTCCACATTCCTTCCAGCATGCTTTGGGGATTAGCTTTTCCTCCTGTTTAAATACTGACTCTTCAACTAAAAGTTTCAGGCCCTTGAAGACAAGGGTTTTGTCTTCACCCACCTTGGGGACCTTCCTTTGCCTGTCCTCAGGCCAGCTCCACCGTCCTGTGCGGGAAAGGGTCCCTCCACCCGAATTGGCACACCAGGGGTCCGTGCAGACTTTTCATGGTGGCCACTGTTTGCCGCAGCTTTTCCCTGTTGCCCCAGAGATGCTCAGGTCAAGGACAGCACCTTGAGACCACAAGCCGGGAATGTAGCCATTGTTCTGAGCCCCAGGAAACACGGCTCGGACGGGCCTAAAAAACAACTGGGCCGGCCCCAGGGCACATCTCCCACATGCGGGAGGGGCTTGTTCCTGGACAGAAGCTATAGAAGGACACGGCTCCTACCCTGCTTCAGTCAATGGGCGGATGAGTGTGAAGGGGTTCAATATGCACATTGCATTGCATTTGAATCAATCGTTATCTAACCCTCTGACCAAGTCCTAGTAAATAAAATGCTTGTCAAGTCGGATGATGATGTGGAGTTTTTCTTACACCGCTTTTTCTGAGCTTTACCTTTGGGGACAGGTGAGGGCTGGTATCCCAGCACCACTATACCTGTGACTTAGGGACCGTCTCTTCTCTGTGCTGCGCCTCCGTGGCCCCACTTGGAAAGTGGCAGGATGGGATCCACATGCCTTTGTAGAATAGTTTTGGTGCATCTGTGGTCTCCCTTCACTGAGGCCACTGCGTAGACACTGGGTGATGGCCAGTGGCACATTCTTCCCCTGAGGACGTGCCCGTGTCCTGCTTCAAGGCCAGCCAGACACCCTTGTTTAAACACGAATAATGGGGCGCCTGGGTGGTTCAGTTGCTTGAGCGTCTGACTTCAACTCAGGTCATGATCTCATGGTTCGTGGGTTCAAGCCCCACGTCGGGCTTTGCACGGACAGCTGGGAGCCTGCTTTGGATTCTCTGTCTCCCTCTCTCTGTGCCTCTCCCCCAATCACGCTCTCTCTCTCTCTCTGTCTCAAAAGTAAATAAACATTAAAAAATAAACACGAATACTTTTGCAAATGCTTACAGAATCTGTGCCTCGTCACTTTGTGTCTCTTTTGACTCTTTTCTCCAAGGGCTCCCCAGACCTGCAGACCAGATCTCTCCATGTGATGTGATTTCTTCACTTACAAGTTCAGATATTCATCAATCCCTCACTCCGGGAGCGGCGGGATAAGTAACTCCAGCGGCTACAATAGACCAATCGCAAAATTTGTTTCAGTCCTTCAATTCTGTGTGTGGGGGGGCGGGGGGGGGGGCAGGGGAGAGACAGTGATAGGAGGGAGCAGGGGAGTGAGAGAGAGAGAGAGATGGAGAATGGATTCTTCCTCATCACTTCCCAAGTCTGTGAGAGGGGCACCCCTTCTGCTCACAGCCCCGCTGGCGAGAGTTTAGGAACTTGGAGGTGATCTTGTCACGAGGAGGCTGGGAACGCTCAGCTTCCTGAATGCCCAGGAGAGAGATTTGTGATGCCCAGGCTCGCAGAGAACCCTTCGAAGGTGGCTTTCTTGGCAGACTGTGTTTTTAGGCAAGGCCAGCTTTTGCATGAACTTAGCTTGCGACCCATCGATTGTTGTGGATGAAGGAGGAGTGTCATTTCAGACAGTCACTGCTCTGTAACCACAGCAGCTATTTTGATTAATGTGGCCGGTTAAGCTAAACAAAGAGATTGGCCATTACTGGGTAAAATCGGTCACCCCAGAAGCCCCAGAGAGACCAGTTTCTGGCATCAAAGCAAATTAAATCCACATCTGTGGATGGAGGGCTTCTGCAGAGAAAGGAGTCATTCACCCATTGCTATGGGAATAGAAACATGTATTGCATTGGGTGGCGGGGGGGTTGGCAGTATACATCGCTAACTTTATTTTCCTCATACTGTCTACCCATAGATCCCTCTCTGGAAACTCTGTCAATATTGAAGAGAAGCCTGACCTGGTCTCTCACACCTTTATTTCAGGCAGGGAAAGATTAGGAGCCACTTAACTGCACACAAGGGCTGTTGAGTATATTGTAGGATAGGCAGTTCGTGGAAGACTGGGCAGAACTTAAGATTCTTTGTAAGAAGACCGAGAGCCAAGAGTTTTCAGTGACAATGAGGAATGGTCTTGTTATAATACTAAAGGGAAAATTATGCATACAACCCATGTATGGTGTGAAATCACAGTTGTGTCATCTGTAACATCACAGACGTAAGGATCGTGACAATAACACACTCATTGAACGTAAGTCTTCCGTGAACTAATCTCACGTAGGTCCCCCTCACGTCTAGGAAAGCGGTGGCAGTATCCCCATTTCATGGGTGACGAAGTAGAGGCTCAGACACGGAGCTCATCACTCCTGGTCACATCGCTGTTGAACTGAGATTCACATACAGGCCTGCCTCCACGTGTAGCTCTCACTGAGAATGTTCACGTGTGCAAATACACTCAACAGTGCACATGGGAGGGCCGAGCGTCGGAACACTGATACCCGTGGGTAACCCTGTGTGGCAGGAAGGGAGGTAGTTGGGGAGTTTCTTTTGGGATAGTTTCCATTATTTTCACCAAGTTCTATGTCAGGCAGTCTATATATGTTATAGTCTACTATATTATACTATACTGTTTTATACTTCATTATATTACACCAGGCTATATGATATAATATTATACTGTACCATATTATATATTATACTACACTTTATTGTACTCCTATTCTATTCTATTCTATTCTATTCTATTCTATTCTATTCTATTCTATTCTATATTCTGTTGTACTATGTTATACTATATCAATATTATACTATATTTATTACACTATACTATATTACTTTATATTTTATTATATTATACTGTATTATACTATATCATATTATATAATACCATGCTATATTATACTCTATTCTATTATACTCTATTCTATTCTACTATACTATATTATACTGTACCAATATTATATTAGACTACACTATATTGCTTTATATTCTATCATACTGAATTATGCTGAATTATACTGTGTTATATTATACTTTACCACACTGTATACTATACTATATTCTATTCTATTTTATTATGCTATATTATATTGCACTATACTAATATTATATCACATTATGTTATATTATATTATATTATATTATATTATATTATATTATATTATACCATACTATATTATTTTATATCCTATTCTATTCTGTTATACTATATTATACTATACATTATCATGCTATACTTATACTATGCTATATAACATTATATTATATCATATTATATAATATTATACTCTCTTATGTTCATATTCTCTTCTATTCTACTAGAATATTTTAGTATTTATTTTTAATATATTTTTAATATATATATTAGTATATATTTATACTATTTAGTATATACATTAGTATATATTTTATACTATGCTATATAATATTATACCATATCATATTATATAATACTATACTCTATTATGCTCCTCTTCTCTTCTATTGTACTCTATTCTATTCTATTCTATTCTACTACGCTATATTCTGTTATGTTCATTATGTAATATGATGTGACATTATTATATATTTATTTTTCAGTGGACCCTTGCAGCTTACACAGATACGTTCACTCATGGATAGTAAATAAAAAGCCTGATGCATGAGGGAAAAGCTGGGCAAATGACCCACAGACTAAAAGGAACTGGGTGGTGAGATCTGGTTACGTTCTCGCTCCTTCTTATGTTTCCTATTTTATTGCTCACAACTTTGGGAGTAGGAAAAAGAAAGGGTGACTAACCGTGTTTGCAGGCCTGTTTTATTTTTATTTCCCCTTGCTTGCAGCAAGACGCATACGTCTCTGCGCTGAAGGGGCCAAAGCCAAATGGGGCCATGCCACAGGACAAAATAATTTTTTTGACTCACCAGGAAGGAGACAGCAGGACACGAGCGCTTTCATAAAATGGCCAAAGTGGAATGCTCACGTTCTGGGCTCAGTGCTCAGTAGCACAACCACGTCCTGTGGCTCTCGGGGCAGCATCGGAGCCAGCCCTGGGTCACCCCGGAGGGAGAGCAGGACCCGTGGGCAATGTTGAAACTCTGCCCAGGCTGGGTGTGTGTGGCTCCTGGAAATCATGCCTCACAGAGTCTCAGACTCCCGAAACCAGGTCCACACTGCAGGCGGTTTCCGGAAAGAGAGGGTGGGCACGTGTGAGACAGGTAAAGAGAGAGAGGGAAAGGATAAGATTCTAATTAACTTGCCAGATTGGGCCTCCTGCCTCGTCTTTCCTTCCAGAGAATGTCCACTTGGCCTCGTTAGGATGGAGTTTCAGGGCAGCGCGAGCTGAGCACCCAAAGTGGTCTTCACTGGGGTTCGTGGTCTCCTGGAGTGGGGGAGTGGGGGCAGCCTTCTCTGTCGCTGTTCTTGCTGGGTCCTGAGTGTGAGTGGAGGCCAGACTTGGTTCCTGTCTCTACTTGTTACTTATGTTCCATGTGTTATTTGATGGACATAACTTTTAGAATAAGCAAAATCAATAAATAAACAAATAAATAAATAAAAGGAGAAATAAGCTTTTGCGCAGACAAATCAAACGCTCTGATGAGGAGGAGGCGCAGGCTGAAATCTACCTCACTGGCCTTGACTGATCTTGCCACTTATCTCTGCTAAATACATCCGGAAGTTTTCCTTTCCCTAGCCCCCTCCCTATTCCAGATGTAGCCAAGAGGCTAGAGAAGCAGGAACATTTCAAGAGGTGTCCTCGGGGAAGCCGGGATCTGGGTCCAGGGGAGGGAGAGCCTGGGGCACAGGGGTGGCCAATCCTTCCCGCTGCAACGCAGGTGAACAAGACCTAGACGGTTCGTCTCATCTCTCATCCCGAGGCCAACGGTGTGGCCAGGAGACGGTTCCTTTCTGACAGCTTGAAGGGGAATCAGGAGCAGGCAGAGGCAAGCGGCTTCAACCCAGAAGAAGTGGCTCAGCCTTTTGGCCATTAGTTTGGTTCAGATGTTTAACCTCCGGGGGTCAGAGCCACCTCACAGATAAAGTGGGGACCGGAGGGATTCAATGGGTCTATCAAGGGTCCTGATGCAGAGTGGTTTCCCTGACATGTCAACTCTCCCTCCTTCCCTCCCCCCCGCCCCACCCTGACTTCTCAGTGCACGGATTCCCCTTGAAATAACTAACATCTCTGTCATCCCCTGAGTCTGCCTCTTATTAGCTCAGGTGGCACTGAAGTGAAACATAGCTGGTTAAATCTGAAACCTTATTCTCATCCCTAGCAGAGTCGGATCCCGGCAGGGGTGCCGAGGCTCTGGAAAATGCTCTCATAGCTCAAGGGGAAGGTGTGCGTGCGGGGACAGGGGGCAGCAAAGATGCCTAGATAGAGGGAGAGTTTCGGTTTCTTGCCCTCACGCCTCCTGATGAGTCAGCTGCCCCTTCTGGGCCTCAGTTTCCCTATCTGTAAAATGAATGGTGGGGGACAGGAGTCTTCACTCTAGCTACCTCTGAGGGTGGTGGGAAAGACAAAGGAAGCCATGTGTATTGAAGGCATTTTGCAAACTGTAAAACATGCCCCCCCCCCCCCCCCCAATCTCTTGTGCGTCTGGGAGGTCCTTTTAGTATAGTTGCTGACGTGCTTTAGTAATTTTGAAGAAAAAGCCAAGGTGGCCATTTTCCTTATCTTGAGTTTCTGAAATCTGACGAAAAATTAAGTGCTTCTCCAGTGTTTCTAGGCTATTTCCCTCCCTGTGGCCTTGGAAGAGGTTGCTGACCCCTCTAAGGCTCCCTTTCTCCATCCATAAAATAAGGGCCAAATATTGCCCACTTCACAGACGTTTCTAGAGCCCCCAACATGCCTCATGTGGAAGCTCTCAACCGTGTGTAGGTAATGAGTGTGGAATATCATGCCTAAAGTGGGCACAGATTTAATAGTAGGGAACTAACATAAGCATCTATGTGGTTCCTGCCATGACACGTGTCTCTGTGAATATTTAAGGTGGGGCAACAATAGACATTTTTTAAATGTTATAAATTTA
Organism: Panthera leo; assembly: GCF_018350215.1. NCBI lineage: Eukaryota > Metazoa > Chordata > Mammalia > Carnivora > Felidae > Panthera > Panthera leo. The sequence continues at coordinate 139,501,613 of NC_056684.1, forward strand.
GAATATGAGTTATCTAGTCAGTCTAAATTGTTAGTCTTTCTTTTTTATTATTTATTTATTTATTTTCTGATTGAGAGAGAGAGAGAGAGAGAGAATATGAGCAGGGGAGGGGCAGAGAGAGGAAGACAGAGAATCCCAAACTGGCTCTGTGCTGTTGGCTCAGAACATGATGCAGGGCTCGAACCCATGAACCTGACATCATCACCTGAGCCGAAATCAACAGTCAGACGCTCAACCGACTGAGCAACCCCAGCACCCCCTAATTAGTAACTATCAACTTGACCACTTTGCAGAGTCTGCTTTAATTTCATTCCAATGTAGCAAATCGGTCCCAATATTTTATTTACCTCAAGGGAGCTTGACCAATATCAGTTGGTGTTAATATCAGTTGGTAGTTTTGTTTTGCCCAAAGCTATTCTCATGTATGTTTTTTTCATTAAAAAAGATTTTAATGTTTATTTGAGAGAGAGAGAGAGAGAGAGAGAGAGCGAGTAGGGGAGGGGCAGAGAGAGAGAGGGAGACAGAATGTGAAGCAGGCTCCAGGCTCTGAACTGTTAGCACAGAGTCGGATGCAGGGCTCAAATCAGGAACTGTGAGATCATGACCTGAGATAAAGTCAGACGCTTAACCGACTGAGCCACCCAGGCGCCCCCTTCTTGTATAAGTTTTAAAAAGTAGATACACTAACAAACTCCTGACCAGCCGAACAATAGGGTTTCTTCTCACAGGCGCCCACTGGTCTGGCTCTTTCGGCTCCGGGGACGCTGAGACTGGTATATTTCACAATCTCGGTGCTGAAACATCATCTTTTCAGGACCGTCCTCATCAACAACAAATCACTTACTTTTATCTCTACTTTTCATTCCCTAAAGGATTCCCAGAAGTTCCCCAAATTTGTTTTGGTCAAAACCCTGTATATGCATACGTGATTTCCTGTTCCGTGGTTATTTTAGAGAGATCTCAAAATGGAAATCGATCTGCAAAGCATACACACAGTTTGAGATATCACAGTTTGAGACACACAGTTTGAGATATCATACACTGTGTAATACAATGTGTATCCAAGAAGCCACCTCCCACCCCAGAGCGGGCACCTACTAGCTCTAGGGACCAGCACCCAGCGTTGTGTTTCCATAGTCCTGTGCTCACACCCTAGTCCTTTCGGTTTACGTGCTGTGCCATTTAGACGATTTGCCATGGTTTATTGATTCTCAGGCAATATTTTAAGAAATACTTTAGCATCTGAAATGGACCGCATCCAACAACCGATGGCATCACACGGTTCGAATTTCTAGGATAGGTTTCTCTCGCTGTGCCACGTAAAGTAATGATGCTTCTTACAATGGATTGGACCTTCAGTTCAACGAAATCCAGGAGTTACCCTTTCTGAATCTCCGTTTCAGTCTCAACAAAGTTGCCAACATGGGGCTGCAGGGAGGAAACCATTAAGGAATTCAGTAGCTATTCTGGTATGGGCACCCAGGCAAAGAAAACTTGCTCTCATTACCCCACTAATTTATTAGCAGTAGCTTTTATTTATTTATTTATGTATTTATTTATTGCCTATAAGACAGTCATTTTATTTCATTTTTTAAACTATAATTCATTGTCAAGTTGGCTAACGTACAGTGTATACAGTGTGCTCTTGGTTTCGGGGGTAGATTTCCGTGATTCATTGCTTACATACAACACCCAGTGCTCATCCCAACAAGTGCCCTCCTCTATTCCCATCACCCATTTTCCCCTCTCTCCCATACCCATCCCATCAACCCTCAGTTTGTTGTCTGCATTTAAGAGCCTCTTATGGTTTGCCTCCCTCCCTGTTTGTAACTGTTTTTCCCCCTTCCCCTCCCCCATGGTCTTCTGTTAAGTTTCTCGAGCTCCACATATGAGTGAAAACCTATGATATCTGTCCTTCTCTGCCTGACTTATTTCACTCAGCATAATACCTCCCAGTTCCATCCACGTTGCTGCAAAGGGCAGGATTTCATTCTTTCTCATTGCCAAGGAGTATTCCACTGTATATATAAACCGCATCTTCTTTATCCATTCATCCGTTGATGGACGTTTAGCCGCCTTCCATAATTTGACTATCGTTGAAAGCGCTGCTATTAAACATTGGGGTACACGTGCCCCTATGCATCAACACGCCTAGATCCTTTGGGTAGATTCCTAGTAGTGCTATTGCTGGGTTGTAGGGTGATTCTATTTTTTTTTTTTTTAATTTTATTTTTAACGTTTATTTATTTTTGAGACAGAGAGAGACAGAGCATGAATGGGGGAGGGGTAGAGAGAGAGAGGGAGACACAGAATCTGAAACAAGCTCCAGGCTCTGAGCTGTCAGCACAGAGCCCGACGCGGGGCTCGAACTCACAGACCGCGAGATCATGACCTGAGCCGAAGTCAGCTGCTTAACCGACTGAGCCACCCAGGCGCCCCTAGGGTGATTCTATTTTTAAGCAGCAGCTGTAATTTAAAGAGCAGATGTTCTGGTGGCAATACTACTCCCATTGCACAGATGAGTATATTCAGGCCTAGAAGAGGGGTTATTTCTCTGAGACCAAGATTCAGTTCAAATCTGACACCAGAGTTTCCATGCCCGCCCCCCCCCACCGCCCCACTCATGCTGCCTCTTAGATATACATATATTTCGTATTTCATATCTTATCCACACACAGAGTGTCACCAACGCATTGTTCCCAAGCCACAAATCGGTGCTGTTTCTTTGGCAAGGAAGGAATGAGATGTAACCTTCAATACCCAAAGAATGCCTTCATCGCGTCCTATGGAATCTGCATGGGCTCTAGAATGAGGATATTTATTTCCAGGTACCTCCAAATGCTGTGGTTATTTAATCACCTCAGACCCCTCCAGTAATCACTCTGGATTGTATTATGCAGGTCAGCAAATTCTGCTCACTTTAATATACATGAGCAAGCGGGAGGGATATTTCTCACTGAAGGTTTTATGGAAAATTCTGCATTTATTGATTTTCCCCCCTTAAATCTTGTTCTTTAAATACTCCCCCCACACCTACCCCCCCCCCCACACACACAAAGGCACACACATATATATGATGAAAATGATTGCTATGGTCATGTTTGTTCCCCCTAACAAAAATATAGCATATTGACAACATTATCTGTCATTTCCACATTTCACCTGGAGTAGAAAACTGTTTGATCTCAAAAGCCTGCGGACTACATCAGTTCACAAGGATATCTTTTATTCATGCACATTAAAATAAAGACAACCATATGCAAGGGTTTCTATGACTTAGGAAAGAGGGGAAAATGAAACCTGCTTCTGCCAGCAAAGCTTTGCATGTGGGTTACCCTGGCCGTGGTCATGCCATTAGATTTTTTGCATTTCTCTTGATTGCTTATATTTCGCGTTGTTGTATTTTGTTGTTATAGTTTGTGGTATATATGCATGCATTGGAAGACTTCTTGAACAGGCCATGCCCTTAGAGGTCATTACTTTCCCAGGGGAAAGGGAGGAGGCCCAATAATTTAAGGACTTTTATGGGGTTACGTGTTGCATTCTGTGTAAGACAAGACCAGACCAAAACGTATCTGCCTTGCAGCTCTCAGCTTGAACCCAGGTTCTGAGAGAGATGGACGGATGATGGGGCAACCTTGGGGAAAATACTTCCATCTCTTTCGATTCTGTTTTGCCTTCTGGAAAATGGGGATACTAGCACGGGCCTTGCAGGCTTATTTCTAGGACTACCTAAAATAACCTATGTGTGAGTGCTGCCCAGGGCTACGCAGGATTCCTGCCACGTGTTTGTTTCACTTCAATTTCTCTACTTTTTGTTTCCCCTGCTGCAGAAATGGTAGCCTGAAGTGACACATTTGTGATAGATTTAAGGTTAATGTGTAAACCGTAAAAAAATATCTGGGTTGTCTCCTCCCGTTCTCTTCTAGTCGACAAGAATTATCGATCGCCTTTGATGATATGTTATCCTCAGTGATCTTGAGAACCAAAGGTAAGTGTCTGCCTCGCCCCCTGTCGGGATGCCATGTTTCAAATCTGACAGTTCCATGTCTGGGGTCCTCTCAGAAGGCAGCTACCTCCTGTGACTTCTGCGTCAGAGGAAATGTTTCTGCCTGAGAGTTCTTGACCCCGTGTGGTCGGTAAGGCAGGTGCGACTCAGCCAGAGTGGAAAACACACTTGTTCATTTTCCTTTTGGTCTTTTCCTTTTAGGGGGAAACATACAGCACTGGCGAGGGTTCTCGGAATGGAGGGAATTTTGTTTTCTTTTTTTAAAAAATCTAAGTTTATTTATTTAGGTTGAGAGAGCGTGAGCACAAGCGGGGAAGGCACAGGGAGAAGGAGAGAGAGAATCCCAAGCAGGTTCTGTACCATCAGCGCAAAGCCCAATGCAGGGCTCGAACTCACGAACTGTGAGATCATGACCTGAGCTGAGATCAAGAGTTGAACGCTTAACCGACTTTGCCACCAGGCACCCAGAATTTTGTTTTATTTTGGTGCCCTTTGTTCCTTGACTGTTCACGGAGCCACACATGATTTCAGCAGAGGCTGAAGGCTTATTTCCTTAACACATGCTAGATGTTTCCAGTCAGGTCAGTGGTTCCAAGTTAAACTTGAATGTCATTTGAAATTCCTCATTGGGCCTGGCTCTCCAGTCTTTTGAGCCAAAAATGTGTAAAACGCTGTCATTCATTGAGCATGAGATTAGCTCATTTAGTCCTCACCAAAAAAAAAAAAAAAAAAAAATGTCATGGACGCAATAAAATGTCCCATTTATGGAGGAGACAGAAGCTCAGAGAAGTCTTGTTACTTGATTAGGTCGCACAGCTAGTCAGCAGCAAACATGGAATCAGAACCCAGGTCTAAATGATGCCCAAACTGACCGTTTATTATATTGTGCTGCCTGTGCCTCTCCATATGTCTACAGTCTCACTATTGGAAGGAAAATACACTCACTTCTTTTTTTTTTTTTTTTAATACTTCTTTAAGGAGAAAAAAAGGTCAGTGAAAAATTCAGGGAAGAGGTTGTGGTAATGAGCATGACATTGAGCAGAGGACTCAGCCCAGAGCAGAGGCTGGGGAAATGCTTATTGTAGGGGCGACTTCTCTACCAGCTGGAAGCTCCAAGGGAACCCTCCCCTCCCCTGCTCTTAGGTGGCCGTTCAGGACTCTGGGCTGGGCTCCCCTGGCTGTTGCCTCCTGGCTCCCTGGGGAGCTGTGCCTCCATGATAGAGTAGGTGGCCAGCCGTCCCCTCCCTACCTTCTTTTCCTACTTCCAGAATCAGCCTTTGCGTGGCTCCTTCGACGTATAAACTGTGGCCGGGTGATGCTCTGTTGAGGGGGTCTGAGGACTGTCCCACGGCCTCTCGCTCCTGGGCTCCAGTGTCCCCACCATTTCCCTTTTGTTCTCAGAGCCCCAGTCACAGCTGTTTGTTGTGGGGATTATCTGATCATCATTTCGGAGTAATGTCATTTGTCTATTTAATCTCTCAGTTTTCTGGTTGCTCACATGAAGTCTTTCCGTTGGAAATACCGACCGTGGTTTTTGTTTTCTTTGCTGGACCCTGAATGATGCATTTGTTGGGGGAAAGGAGGTTGGATGAACATACAAAGCGGAACAGGATTTATTTGTTTTCCGGGAGGAGCTCGCAGCACACGGGAGGGAGGAGCTTAAATTCTAATGCAACATAGAAGGACGTGAGCGCTAAACAAAGGTGTGAACCAGGATGGGGGACAGGACAGTGAAAAGGTGACTTCCAGAGAGAACCATTCAAGCGTAGGGTTTGATTATTAAAAACTGATGAGGGTTTTGCTGAGAAAGGATCACTACTGTGAATTCTTACAGGGTTTCAGAAACAACTTGCCACGGGTGACAATTTCTTAAGAGTCTCCTTAAACTGATTTTTGGAATGGGACAGAGTATATACATCAGTTCCTAAATAAATAACTTCCAGGTAAAGGCTAACATTTACAAGACACTTGTGTGAGCCAGGCAGCGTGTTTGTGGGTGGCACGGACTGGCCTATGTTTATTTATTTTTGAGAGAGAGAGAGAGAGAGACAGAAAGAGAGAGAGAGCATGAGCAGGGGAGGGGCAGAGAGAGAGGGAGACACAGAATCCGAAGCGGGCTCCGGGCTCCGAGCTGTCAGCACAGAGCCTGACACGGGGCTCGAACCCGCGAACCGTGAAATCATGACCTGACTCAAGTCCCCCGCTTCACCGACTCAGCCCCCCAGGTGCCCCTGTCCTCTGAGCTGAGGCTCAGGCCCCTGGAGTGGCTGGTACAGGAGGTGTGCAGGGATCCCAACACGGGCATCCCCCATGTCACCTGCAAACATGGGGCAGATTGTTATCAGAAGATGTTGAGCTTTATTCTCCTCCGTAGGAATGCCAAAGGGCTGGGCCCGGGGAGAGTCAACATTCAAAGGGATGCCCCTTGGGGCGCCTGGGGGCTCAGGTGGCTTGGCTTCTTTCAGTGCCTCTAAGCTGATACCTGGGCACGCGGGTGCCGATGGGGCTCTGGCCAGCCCGCTTCTAGTCACTGGACGGCTGACAAAGACTGGTCGCCCTCAATCCTGCCCCAGGTCACTCGGCCTCCTAACCAGACAAATGACACTGAGTGAGGGCCGTTGTCCTGAACACTCAAGAGAACGTGTCACCAGGGTGCTTGGGGGGGCTCAGTCGGTTGAGCGTCCAACTTCGGCTCAGGTCATGATCTCTCGGTGCGTGAGTTCGAGCCCCGCGTCGTACTCTGCGCTGACAGCTCAGAGCCTGGAGCCTGCTTCGGGTCCTGTGGCCCCTTCTCTCTCTGCACCGCCCCCCCCCCCCAACCCCTGCACAATCTATCTTTCTCTCTCTCTCAAAAATAAATAAACGTTAAAAAATCTAAAAAAAGAGAGAACACCCATCACCAGTATGCATTTTGGAAATCTGTAGTGAGAAAGTCGCCTTCTCTAATTTTCTGTCCCCGAGGGTAGCAGTTTCCTAGAGCCCCTGGAACATATCACAGCAAACTCAGTGACTTAAAAGAACACAAGTGTCCTCTCTTAACAATTCTGACCTAGAGGCCAGAATGACTAGATGCGTCTTCAGGGGCTGAAATCAAGGTGTTAATGACAAGGTGTTAATGACACTTAGGAGTGAAATCTTTCTGGAATGCCTGGGAAGGAATCCATTGATAGCCTCTTCCGGCTTGCAGAGAACCTGGCTTTCTTTAGTGGCCAAGCCGTTTGGCTTCCATTGTCATACCCTCCTCCACTCCCTTTGGCTGTCTTGCGATGACACTTAGAATTACCAGGCCTGATCACATAATCCAGGACCATCTCAAGATCCTTGACCCTGTCTGAAGTCCCTTTTGCCACGTAAGGTAACACATTCACAGGTTCTGGGGATGAAGAGGTGGGCATTTGAGGCAGGGGGAGGGGCGTTATATTCAAATATTCAGTCTCCCATGCACACCATGCTTCGTCGCTATTTGGAGCCCTTTCCTCCCTTAGATAAAACCCCCAACCCGGCTTCCTCGCAGTGAATTCAGTGGGTTTCGGGCTCTTCCCCTGAGGTTGTGGCTCGGTTCCACCGGGAACAGCCCTGATGCACGAGGCTGGTGGCGCCTTGCATTGTCACCTACCCGCTCTGGCATCGCTAACTCGTCTGAGCTCCCACCTGCTTTGTGTTCTTCTTGCTGCCCATGAACTGGGGCTCCATTTTCCTTATACCCATCTAGGAATTTTACTTCCTTACCCATAATCCTACGTCCACAGGAGGAAGCAGAGCACGGGTCCCCTCCCCTGGGGCGTACCAGGCACCCCCCCTTTACCGTGTTCCTCTCTGCTGGCTCTCCTTTCCCCACTATATCAGCCGTCGAGGGCTAACACAGCAGAGTGCACAGACTGGCGGCTGATACAGCAGACCCCTCCTTCCCCCACTTCCAGAAGCCAGAAGTCCAAGGTCAAGGTGTCCACAGGGCTGGTTTCTCCCGAGGCCCCTCCCCTTGGCTGTACGTGGCCACCTTCATGCCCTCCCCTTGCTCGTTCTTCCCTCTGGGTGCGTCTGTGTCTCATTCTCTTCTCACCAGGACACCGTCATATGAAGCTAGGATGCACCCCAAGGACCTCAGTTTATCTTACTCACCTCTTCACGGACCCTGTCTCCAAATCCAGTCACATTCTGAGGTCTTAGGGCTTCAACACGTCAATGTGGGGGTGTCCACAATGCAGCCCCAGGCCCCCGTCCGGGAGGCTTTACGCAAATCTTGGGGTGGTACCAAGACCTGCTCCTGCCTGGCTGTACTCTTCCCAGATCTCGCTTCTGGCTTACATCCAGACCACAGCTCCTGAAATGCCACACTTTGGTGTCCAAACTCTCTGGGTCTGCCGTGACAGGGTTTCTCCAAAGCAAGGGGCACCTTCCGTCTGGTTGCCTGGGTAGAGCAGAAAGCCTCCAAACACATAAACATGGGTGATGTGTAATTGTGTGCATGTGTGCATGTGTGTGTGTGTGTGTGTGTGTGTGATATACGTGGAGACTGGGGAATACATCGAAATATACTTGAAAATATCCTGCAAAATGAGCAGGTATCTATCGATTCCTCAGTATGTGCAAGACATTGTGGTAGTTTTCCACGAGCATTTTTTTTGCATTTTTTTTTGCATCAAACCCTCACAGTGCCCTTGCACATTTGTAATATTAGCCCCGATTGCCAGATGAGGGAACCGAGCCCCGTAGAAGGTCTTGCCCAAGGTCTTATATCTATTAAGATAGAGATAAAGTTCAAGCCCAGGTCTAGTGGACCAGCAAACACTCTTTGACACTTCTGTTCCCCCCACCGTGGTTTGTGGTGATAATGGTAACCATGCTGAATTCTTGGAGCTTTGCTGTGAAGTGTCCCGAGGGCTCAGACTTGAGTTTGTGCTTTCTCAACATCCTTGTCAGAGAAACATGAAACAGGAGGCAAGGAAGGGACGATGCCATGATTGAAGCGAGAGTTTTGTGTTATGTGGACACGCATTACACGCCCTCACTCTGGTGGCCTTTTCTCATTTGTTGGATCCTGCTGACTTTTGAAACAAACCCATGCGGCAGCCTGTGTGACTCCCATCTCGTGGACGAGCGAGTCCGGGATCGATCAAATACCCGGTGCCCTCAGGTAATGAGTGGACAGGTACCCACCTGCTTGAATTTGGAGTAGAAGAAAGAGGCTGGTGAACTACTCAGACCACAATGCACTTCTTCCTGGAGGAGACAGGAGCCTCAGAAGGTTTGGGAGAAGGCCAGAGAACCGCAGGGCGGGGTGAACAGCTTTAGCTGGCTTCTAACATCCCCGTGTACAGCCTGCATCACCGCCCCACCAGAGTGATTTGGCAATCAAGATGTTTCTTCGGGGTAAAATTGTCCTGTCAGCTATCTGTCCCTGATGAAGGCTTCCTGTCGCCCCTTTTTAGAATACACACACATACACACACACACACAGACGCTTTCCTTAAACAAGGGAATGATTTTGATACATCTTTTAACTAACCAAAAGTAACATTTTGACAATTTTAATCGACTAATTATACACTCATGGTCATCTTGAAAAGTGCCCATTTTGGGTCTTTATGTCTTGACAACTGTAAGAGTCCTCAGCTGGAAAATTGGGATACGGACAGAGAATTTCAATTACTATGACCTTGGGAAGTTGAGAGCCGCAATTTCCTTCCCGCTGGGGCCCAAGAGAAGCAGAGGGGAGCCCTGGAAGGATGGTGGTGGCCTCCTCCAGAGCCAGACTTGATCTCTACCCTGTTTCTGCCTGGAAATAATTAGGAAGAGCCCAGTGATCTGCAGCCAAAAGCAAAGAGTAAGGCAGATACCGCGTATGTAAGCATCTTAGAGACTTAGGCTGGCGTTTCTGCTTTATTCCATTTGCTTACGTCCTTTACAGCTGGGCTCTTGTGCCACTTTCCTTTCCTGATTTTCCCTCTCCTCCCTCGCCCCACCCCTCCTTCCTCTTCTTCCCTTTCCCTTCTTAAGAGACATGAATGAAGGTTTCATCTTTAACCCCATAGAGGGTGTTGGTCTTTTGACACGTGCTAAGGATTTGCTTAGTGATTGACGATTTGCGGGTATCATTTCAGTCCCTTTGTAGATAAACTCAAAAGAGAGCTTCCCCATTTTATGGATTGAAAGCCTGAGTCTCAAGGACATAAAATAACTTGCCCACGATCACCCACCCAGTAAGTTACAGCTCCCTGAAAGCCAGCTCTGTCTGACGTTAGAACCCTCCCTGTGCGGGGCAGGCAGCTCAGGACTCCATCTGGGACCAAATACAAAGCCAAAGCTTTCAGGTGGAGGTGGCTGACCTTGGCTCTGGATTCTCACCAAAGCCACTTTCCACGTGGATGCCCGGGGGTCTCGTGCTCAGAGGCTCCTGGGAGGGCCTGGGGATAGGAAGGGGCACCGTGACCCAAGAGGTAGGAAGGTAGGAAGTCGCAAGTGTGCCCCACAATGGCCATGCGAAGGGCTCAGCCAATTTATCAGCATATGATTTCTTTCCAAGAGCCAATATTTCTCTTCTCAAAAATGCAGGACCCCCATAGAAATGAGTCAGACAACAACTGGCTGCCCCCAAAAAATATTTCTCTAGGATTATTTAGCTGCATATATGAATCAGGTATAATACTGATGACTTTAGAAAGTTGATTTGAGAATTGAAAACTTATGCTGAGCACCTAGCCCAGGATCTGACTTATAATAAATGTGTGGTGATGCTGCCTTTCCTCCTTCCCTCCCTCCCTCCTCCCCTCTCTTTTCCTCCATCCCTTCCTTCCTCCCTCCCTCCCTTCCTTCCTTCCTTCCTTCCTTCCTTCCTCCTTCCTTTCTTCCCTCCCTCCCTCCTCCGCCCCTCCTTCTATTCCTCCCTCCCTCCCTTCTTTCTTCCCTCCCTTCCTTCCTTCCTTCCCTCCTCCCTCCCTTCCTCCCTTCCTCCCTTCCTCCCTCGTTCCTGTCCTTCCTTCTTTCTTTCCATAGTGATTATCATACCAAGATTTGTGCTGGCTTAGAGTTGCCAGATAGAATACAGACGCCAGGTTAAATTAGAATTTCAGATACTCAAGTAATTATTTTTTACTATAAGGATGTCCCAATTATTGCGTGGGTCACATTTATAGTAAAAATAAAATGTTGGCACACCTGGGCGGCTCAGTCTGTTGAGGGTCCAACTCTTGATTTTGGTTCAGGTCATGCTCCCAAAGTCACGGGATCAAGCCCCATGTGGGGCTCCGTGCTGAGCGTAGAGCCTGCTTGGATTCTCTCGGTCCCTCTGCCCCACCCCCTCTCCTGTGCCTGTGCACACACGCACACACACATGCTCTCTTTCCTCTTCCAAATAAAAATCAATCAATCAGTCAATAAATAAATCATTGTTTATCTGATTTTCAAATTGAACAAGATGCCCTGTATGGGAATTTCCTGTCTGTTGACCTTATCTAGGTGCCAGGGAGGCAAGAGTTGCCACTGATGTCCTCCTGCTGCCAACGGAGGGTGAACGACCTGTGCTGGCCCTGGTCACCCCTCTCCTTTCCTCCTGAGTCCATTTTCGTTTCCACTTAACTCCTGAAAAAGCAGATAGCATTCACTGCCATTGGCTTTCTCAAAGGGCTTTCTGCTGGCAATGCCACCTCTCCATTCTGCCTTGTGATTTGCTTGGCCAGCCCCGCTCTTGGGACACCGAGTGATGTGTCCCCGAGAAACGGCCAGCTCACTGCTGTCAGCCTTCCAGATGGTGACTCCGAGGGACAGGCCGTCTGAGGTCATCAGGACCAGAGCCTGATTGCAAACAGAACAACTGAAGGATGCCAAGTGGGCCTCCAGAGAAGGCTGGGAGAGGTGAGCTGAGGGATGGTCCCCAAAGATGCCCATCCTAATCCCTGGAAACTGTGGAGTGCCCCCTGACCGGGCAAAAGGATTTTGCAGATGTGATTGAGGAAGGGATGCTGACGCGAGGGGCTGACCCTGGTGAAGATAGGTGCCGTCGCATGAGGTTTTGTGAGACGGAGGCAAGAAAGTCAACAGAGGAAGGAGATGTGATAGAGTTGGGGATGGGAAATGATGCTTTGAAGGCAGAGGAAGGGCCAAGGAGGAGGGGTCCCCACTAGAAAGGCCACTTTTTAGAAAAGGCCGAATGATGGATTCTCTCCTAAAGACCCCAGAAGGAACACCAGCTTGTTGCCACCTTGATTTCAGGCCTCTGACCTCCAGAACCGGGAGGGAATACACGTGGGGTATTTTTTTAAGTTTATTTATGTATTTTTGAGGGAGACAAAGAGCACAAGCTGGGGAGGGGCGGAGAGAGAGGGAGAGAGACAATCCCAAGCAGGCTCCATGCTGTCAGCACAAAGCCTGATGTGGGGCTCGAACCCACGGACTGTGAGATCGTGACCCGGGCCGAAGTCAAGGGTTGGACACTTAACTGACGGAACCACTCAAGGGCCCCTAAATGTGGGTTATTTTAAGCCACCAAGTTTGTAGTAATTTGTCCCAGCAGCTGCAGGGCCCTAACACAAGAGGAAGGCTCCAGAGGTAGGACGCCTAGTGGAGGTCCTGCCAAGGCTGGGCTGTGCAGAGGTAAGAGCTGTTCCCCGGACAGGCCATCCGTCACATCAGAAGTCTGCTCAGCTTGGGGGCCGGGAAGCTCTGAGCCTGGACTCCAGAGCTGGACCCCAGGGCGTCAGAGCAGAGGGGGCCTCCCTCAGGGACCGAGCCAGCCCCAAGCAGTTGAGACGGGGACCATATCTGTGCACGGCTCCTTCCTGACTCTGATCTCATCCACAGTGGCATCTCTGGTGACGCCCTAGCCATGGACACTGATGGCATGGTTCTCTAGTCTTTGAGGCTCAGAGACGTGAAGCAAGAAGCCTGCAGTCACACAGCGATCAGGGGTCCTAGGGGATCGTAGTCCCAGACGCTGAGCCCTTGTCATGGCTGCACTGTGGAGGGACACCGTTTCTCCCGTGCCCTGTTAGCTGCTGCCCCCCAGCCCGGTCTGTCCAACTCTTCGGTCACCGCTGCTCCCCTCAGCCTGTTTGTGGGAAAGGGCTGCCACGTTTACATTTCGAGCTGCAGCTTAAGACCCCAGATCCTATTCCAGGCTCCCGGGAATAAATGCCCTTGCGGTTTTCCATGACTCGGGAATCTCACTCGGAACGAGAGCCGTGGGGCCCAGGCCTTGAGGAAAGAATGCTTTTGGATGTGGCCTTGACCCCACGCCCATGAGCCCGGCGACTCTCTCAGCCCTCAGACTCGACTTTTCCTCCCTGAATAAAAGGGTCATTGTTCCCCAGCTGCCCAGCCAGAAACGCCTTTGACGTGCGTTGAACTTCAGCTAATAATCAGAACCAGGCTCGCGGGGCGGGAGGTTGAATGACATGGTCGTTTTGACTTTAAAGAAACGTTTTAACTTCACATTTGCCAAGTTAAAAAGAGAACTTCAGATCGCTCCCTCCCCCCGCCCCCCAACACCGCTCTCACCCACCTCTATCTTTAATTTTCACTTGTAATATACATGAAACCTAACCCAGGGCTGTCGGGCTGAGTGTCATTTGGGTTCAGGCTCAAACCACCGCCCAGACTGGCCTGACACTCTGGATCCCCATCGATTGGCAACCGTGGAGTTCGTCAGAGGGATGTCCAAACTGTGCTTGGCTCAGACCTGGGTGAATCATTTCCTTCTTTTGAAGAGCCCCGTGGCTTCCATATGGGTCCGGAGAGAAAACGGGAGAAAGCAGGGCTAACGTAAAGCTACAGCACTTTACGATTTTATTCTGTGTGCCAGTGCCCACTCCACCTTCCAAGGCTGCACGCTGCTCTACATTTTCTCCCCTCTCCGCCCCGCAGCCCCTTTCCAACCTGCCTGGCTCAGTGTAGATATCCCTGCTCATTGACTGGGACAGTAGACCCAATTTTTCAAACCCTTTCTCGAGGGTGCAGGCTCTTAGGGACCCTCCCGCACCGACTCAGGGCAGGGCCATGTGGCTTGCTTGGTGACGGAATAATAACAGACATGATGCAAACAAAAACCTAAATACAAGACCCCCGAAGTGCTTGGCTTTCCGGCTTGCCCTTTCCAGACCCCGTGACTGGCAGGCAAATGGGCTTGGACTAATGTAATAGAAGAACCAAAACACCGAGTGAGGCCCCCGTCACCCCAAACGAGGTCATCATACACCAGCCATGTCCGGCCAACACGCCCAGGGCCACAGACCCCCGAGGAGGTGAGCCCGGCCCAGCCCAGGGCAACCCAGACGGCCAACCTGAAGTCTTGTGGGCTCCATGGCTGTTGTTTCAGGTCAAAGTTCCGGGTTGGTTTATCACACAGCAAAGCTAACAGATGCACGTCATCTAGGGAGCTTGCAACGACTTGCCAGCCTGGGTCACCTGTCTCTCCTCGATACGGCACCCTATTCGTACAATTGCTCCCCACTTATTCGACTCTCCAGTTACACTTCAGCCTCCATCAGAACAAGCACTCCATGTCGCTGATGACAGCTGCAACTTTGTGGTCTCCCATAGGGCATGGCGCATAGTGGACGTTCCGTAAAGACTTGTCGAATCAGTCCATAGAAGAATCAGGATATCAGGAAGGTCTGGTTCGGAGCCCCAACTCTTAGGGTATGCCTCTGGTTCATCTTACTTAACTGCCCGGGGCCTCAGTTTCCCCATCTACAAAACAGGGCTGCGAAGAGCCTCGGTGTTCTCGGCAGGGGTTGAATGAGGTGAGGGGCATGTGGCTCGCCTAGGACTGTGCCAGCCCAGTGCTCGACAATGGTAGAGGACATGTCCAAGCAAAGACAGGCTGGATGTTTTCTACAGGCTCGCTGATGTAATACAATTCTCTCGACAGGCACCTTCAGCCACAGTCTGTTGGCAGCCATTGTGTATTCAAAGCGGAAAGTTTGACATTGAGGCTAATCCCTGCCCGTGTTGGCATTTTGGTTCCTTGTGCTTTTCTTTTGACTCTGGGGACATTTGCAACCACAGAAGCCCACGTGCAAACACAGAACTGGTTCCCCTCCACTCCCATTAGATGTTCCCTTTAGAGAGAAAGTATCAAATTAATAAGAGAGAATCATGAAGAAAGGAAAAAGCAAACACATTTCATTCATTCATTTCAGGAGGAGGGACGGGGGTGTGCAAAGACCCTAGAGCAAAAGAGATCCGAACTTATGAAAGAAGCTGAAATAAAGTATGATTGGTGCTGAGGATGAGCCAGAAGGTTCTGGAGGCTGAGGCCAGAGAGTTGGGCAGGGGACAGCCCACGTGGGTGGTGTAGGCCATTTGAAATGCTTTTTACTTTCTCCTTAGAGCTGTGGAAAGCTAATAAACGATTGTAAAAAGACCAGTTTTAGTCCCAGTTTAAATCTGGCTCACTCTGGAGTGTCAGCGGCCAGGACTTCTAAGAAAAATTGCCACGAAGTCTCATGTTCTGTAGGTGTCCCTGATTCCGCGGCATCCTGTGTTGTTGGCGAACCTCACGTTTGTGAAATGATCCGGTGAGGAAATGGGCAAAGGACACGAATAGACACTTCTCCAGAGAAGACATCCAGATGGCCAACCGACCCATGAGAAGATGTTCCACATCACTCATCATCAGGGAGATACAGATCAGAATCACAAGGACGTACCACCTCACACCTGTCAGAACGGCCAACACGAACAACTCAGGCATCAACAGGTGTTGGCGAGGGTGCGGAGAACTGGGAACCCTCCTGCGTTGCTGGTGGGAACGCAAACTGATGCAGCCGCTCTGGAAAACAGGATGGAGGTTCCTCAGAAATTAAAAATAGAACTACCCTACGACCCGGCGATTGTGCTGCTAGGTATTTATGCAAGGGATACAGGTCTGCTGTTTCCAAGGGACACAGGCACCCCCATGTTTATAGCAGCACCATTGGCAATAGCCGAATTATGGAAAGGGCCTAAATGTCCGTGGATTATGAACGGGTAAGGAAGATGTGGTGTTTATATGCAATGGAGTACTACGCAGAGATCAAAAAGAATGCAATCTTGCCATTTGCAACAACGTGGACGGAACTAGAGCGTATTATGCTAAGTGAAATAAGTCAGTCAGAGAAAGACAAATAGCATGATTTCACTCCTATGTGGAATTTAAGATACAAAAAGATGAAGATAAGAGAAGGGAAGCAAAGGCAACATAAAAACAGAGAGGGAGACAAACCGTAAGAGACTCTTAAGTAGAGAGAACAAACTGAGGGCTGCTGGTGGTTGTAGCGGGTGGGGGGGATGGGCTAAACGGGGGATGGGCTTTAAGGAGGACACTTGCTGGGATGAGCACCGGGGGTTATCAGTAAGCGATGAATCACTACATTCTATCCCTGAAATCATGATGACACAAAATGTTAATTAACTTGGATGTAAATTTAAAAAATAAAAAAAATAATAATAATTAATAAAAAAGAAAGATTCCTTGGAGCCTCAAAGCATCTGTAAGACAAGAATGACAAAGAAAAAATCAGCACTTCAAGGACAAAGGACGGTGCTTTTTGATTTTTTAAAAATATTTGTTTGTTTTTGAGAGACAGAGGCAGATGAGCGGGGGAGGGGCAGAGAGAGAGGGAGACACAGAATCGGAAGCAGATTCCAGGCTCTGAGCTGTCAGCGCAGAGCCTGATGCGGAGCTCGAACCCGTGAACCGTGAGATCATGTCCCGAGCTGAAGTCAGATGCTTAACTGACTGAAGCCACCCAGGCGCCCCTAGGACTGTGCTTGGGACCCGTGCTGTGGTATTGCTGGTCTAAGTGCCTTGTGAGCATCACCCACCAGCTCGGCCGACCCACAGGGAGAACTCTGACACAAGGGTGCCTGGGAACTCACTTAACTCTGGAAACAACCCTAGGACTTATTCGCGGTTGTGATCCTCCTTCCGCAGCCCTGGAAAACACACCCCAGAGAGGGTCAGCACGTCGCCACGATCACAGCGCACAGCGCCGAGGTTTGGACCTGAGCAATCTGAGTCGGGGGGCTGTGACCTTGGCCCCCAGGAACAGCACCTGAACAGGAGACAACACATTCAAAATTTTGCATAGAAGGTTTATGACATCCGAGGGCAGGTCGTACGGCTGCAACACGGTGGGGCTGAGATTTGGACCCAAGGAGGTGGAAGGCGGACCGGGCTGTTCATCGCCCCTGTAGGCCCTACTTTTGTCACCAGTCTTGGCACAAATGCGTACAGGGATGGAAGGATCACGCGCGTGTGTGCACGCACTGGGTGTTAGATTCTTTATGTCTCCACGGGTTTTGTTGGAAGACACAGAGAAGGACTCAGAAGTGGACGTGATCACCCCTGATGGCCTATAATGAGTCGGGACTAGTAGCCAGGACCGGAGCAGAAGAGGCCACTTTTGGGCGCGTCCTGAAAGTCGCCAGCCTACAAGGCACAGGGCCGAGCAAAACTCACTGCTCGTTGAGCTCCTCGCTCATGCTCCTCAGCTGGAAACACAAAATCAGAAAACGAAACAAAAAGGGAGAAGGGAAGACTGCCCATCTCCACATCCGGGCAGCTCTGTTACTTGGCCCAATGGGTTGTGACATTTGTAATCTCTGTTCTCCAATGATCTCTATCTTCAGATGAGGGCAGCCCAAAGACGAGGCCCGGAGGGATCACCAATCCAGCCACTAACATCCCCCCGGTATACTTAGGTCTGGGCAGCTGTGCGGCGGGGCCCCTCCAGGCAGTGTGACCTTTCTTGGTTTTCTTCTAATGTTTTTATTTATATTCGAGACAGAGAGACAGAGAAAGAGAGACAGAGAACTAACAGAGGAGGGACAGAGAGAGAGGAGGAGAGAGAGAATCCCAAGCAGGTTCCATACTGTTAGCACAGAGCCTGATGCGGGGCTCGAACTCACACACCGTGAGATCATGACCTGAGCTGAAATCAGGTCCGACGCTTAGCCCAGGAGCCACCCTGGCGCCCCTCACCCTTCACGAGTCTGGTCTCTTGTGTCTAAAGTCCCCTTTTCTTGGCGGTGACTCAGCATCTGAGCCCCTGGAAACTTTGCACACGTTCCCAGACACGGCCCGGTGGGGGGCTGCCTGGCTCCCAGCCCTCTGAGACCGGCTGAGCGGCCTCTTCCTGCCCCGCAGGTTTCGGGGTCTCTCTCCTAAGGAGGCCCAGAGCAGTCTGGCCTACTTTGGAGGTGAACAACCCAACGGAGCGGAGATGGGAGGAAGTGATAAGAGCAGCTGTCTCCTCAGCCCAGGACTTCCTCCTCTGCAGAAACCGGGGTTCTCACGGTGCCTGTGGGGCCCCGGCAGCTGGGCGGGGGCTCTGTCCTTTACAGTTAGTCCCCGGTGTGCAGAGGGGCCCGAGATGACTGTGGCAGATAAAACAGAGAGGCAGGTCTGGGCTGCCCAGGTGGGTTCTGCGGGGGCTTTCTTGCCTTCGGGGGGGAGGAAGAAACTGGCTCCATGCGGCCTTTCTGCCCCACATCAAGGGGGACCGTCTTTCCCCACAGAAAGGCCAAGTGTCCCGAGCAGGGGCAGAATGGGGACCCCACACCGATGCGTTCCGCACACGTCTGTGCTCAGTGCCGCGTTCTGGTCTGAACGCGTTGGGACAGTATTGTAATTAGTCTTTACGACAATTTGGGGTTGAAGCAAAGTTTCGCAGCCTCAGCTCTAGTGACACTGGACGGGGCGGGGGGGTGGGTGGGGCTTGTTATTCTTGGTCGGGACGCTGCCCTGAGCGTGGCAGGGAGGTAGTGACATCCCTCCCCGCTGCCCCCCTAGAGGCCGGGAGCACCTCCGTTCCCAACTGTGACAGCCAAAAATGTCCCCAGACGTTGCCCATGTCCCTGTTTGGGAACCACTGGGGTACAAGCAGGGGACATCAGAGGTCACAGAGCACGAGGAAGAACACAGTGATCTCAGACCCCACCAAGAGACGGGAGTCAACTCCGGAACGTTCTGTTGGTTTTGTCTGCCTCTCGCTCCACATGCTGCGTGAGTTCAGGAAGCCCTTGCCTTGCCGAGTTGATGCCTTCAATTGCAGACGACGTCACAGGTATCGGCCCCCAGGTCACATGAGACAGTGGGTGCTCCACGCTCACAGGTAGCCCGTGGGGTCGGGTTCGTAGTCAGCCCTTCTCCTGGCAACGGAAACAGTCTTTGCAAAGAAAGCAGGTGTCTGTAGAATGCAACGCATTCAACCTCGTCTGCACACTAGAGACCCCAGGCAGCTTGGACGACCACAGGGGTGTGGTTTCGTGGGTCTGGGCGGAAGCTGGCGTCAGCGGTCATTCCAGGGCCCAGCCCGGGCTGTCTCTTTTAACAGCTATTTGCTTCTTTCGGATTATTGCCCTTCTAGAAAATTCCAAGTAAAGCCTCTCTTAACATGAGCTACCCGTGTTGCCCACTGCAGACTCCCGCCTGCACTTTAATGCGTGTGTACGTGGATAGTTTACGCAATTAGAACGTATCACACACCACACGATCGTGCCGCTCTCACTTGGTAAGAGAAGCATGTGCGTGCATCCTTAAAAGTTCTTGGAAGCATGATTTTGATGTCTGTCTGATCCTCTATCCTGTGTCTATAACTGTCGATCACAATTTGTGTCCCCACTTCCCATGTCTTGGTGATCTATATGGCTGCCATATTTATAAATAAGTAAGTAAATCAATAATAAATACATAAATAAATAAATAATGAACCGAACTAAATAAGTCCATAAATCGGAAGGAAGCATCCTTGCAAGAATCTTTAAGACCCTTCCACTTGCTCAGAAATAATCTTAAAGGTAAAATCGTCAGGACGGAAGTAAGTATTGCTGACATCATGGGTCATGATGGTTACGGGCTGCTTTCTATAAGAAGGACGAACGCATTTGGATGCCAGCCCCCTCAGTGTGAGCAGCTCAGTCATCTACCCTCAACAACTCTGGTGATTAACGTCATTCAAAAGTTGACACCTTAACAGCTAAAAAAAAAAGATCGCACCTTACTTTTTATTCCATTTGTCTTTGTCGGATTGTGCGTGGAGATAAATATTTTTGAGATGCTTATTATTATTTGAACATCTTTTTTTGGTGCTAGAGTTTTTGGGTGTGACTGCATTTTCTGTTTCTTCTCTTTGCCAGGCTATGCGTTGGAATGACTTTTTTCTTAATTTTCTTTCCGGAGTAAAACTACTATTAACATCTTATCTTTATGTTACAAACGCTATTTCCCGGTATTTTTTTCTACCCCTGTCGCATTTTCGTGTGATTTAGACAATACTTATCATGTCTTTCTCTCGGACATTTAAGAGAAACATATATTCATGGAGAAAACTTACACAAATCAGGAATTTTAGGTACTTCAATATGCCACCCGGAATAAACATTGTACGTGAACACTATCCCACCTACAGATTCCACGTCCGGAAAACATCCAATTATTTCCTCTGGATGTCGTCCTAGGAGTGGGGTTGTAAAGTCCACGGTCCGTCCACTTTAAAGAGGGCGCTCTGGATTCATCGGTCTGATTCTGCTTTTTGTTCGTTTATTCATTGGTTTTGTGTTTTAGATTCCACCTGTGAGTGACATCATACGGTGTTTGTCTTTCCCCATCTGACGTATTTCACTCAGCGTAATATGCGCTATGTCCATCCACGTTGGTCATAAATGGCAACATCTCCTCCATTTTTACGGCTGTGCAATATTCCATCACGTGTAGAGAGACCACGTTTTCTTTATCCTTTCATTTATCGAAGGACACTGGCACAGGAACGAAAGCCACAGCACAGGGGATGTGACCAATGGTGTCGTGATAGCGTTGTGTGTTGACAGATGGCCGCCACACTTGTGGTGAGCATAGCGTGATGTATAGAGAAGTTGAGTCACTATGTCACACCCATGAAACCGAGGTGACGTCGCGTGTCAACTCCACTCCATTTACTTTAAAAAGAGTGTGATTAGAAATGACTAGATCGTCCTTTAAAAAGGTTGGTCAAATTACACTTCCACCCAGTGGTTCCCAGGGCAGAAAAGCCTAGAAACCGATAGTGGCAGAGATGAGAGTCTTTCACACGGGATGCGCTTCCTAAGGGTGCTTTTCTCTCCCTGTTTCTTCCCTTCGAGTAGATATTCCGAACCATGGTGAAGTCTCAGATCAAGCCTTTGGGGGTCACAGCGTCGTTAATTGTAACTGCCGATTCTGCGGAGTGTATGCCTGTGTGGGGTGTTTCTAGTTTAAGCGGCATACAGGTTGACCTCTCTCCCCCCCGAACCACTGTGTCTTTCCCTCTGGTTCTTTCCGTTAATCACATTTTCATAATTTCCTTAGGGCCATCACACCGAGTGACAAGCCCCACACTGTGGCCATCAGGGCCGGTTAGGGCTGTTGACAGCTGACGTTTTCCAAAGTGACAGTGCAGTGTGGTGCTGGGACCAAGGCATTCTAGGAGGAAAATCATGCCAGGCAAGCTTGGGCATGCGGTTGGACAGCAGGAGGACTGTAGGGGTTGTCTCGATTCTGGTCAACGGACAGAAAAGTGCTGAGTGTCCCTATAAAGAGGGTGCAGCTTGAGACTGAGATCACCTTTTATTAAAAGGAAAAAGGATAGAATTAGAGGCAGGAGTCTGACCACGTGAGATTTAAATTACTCCAAATATTAGCGATGATGCCCATCCTCAGGCTTCCTATGGTCTACAAACTTTGCTGGGGCTCGGCAAACTAAGGATTACAGGCTAAATCTGGCCCACTGTCTGTTTCTCTAAATAAAGTTTTATTGGGGCACAATCACACTCAGTTGTTTGCATCTGGTCTGCTGCTGATTCTACGCTATAAAGGCAGAGTTGTGTAGCTGTGACACAGACTGAAGGACCCACAGGGATGAAAACTGCCCTTGTCCAACTCCTGGCCACTCAACTCTTCTTTTTAATATATTTTTAATGTTTTTATTCATTTTTGAGACAGAGAGAGACAGAGCATGAGCAGGGGAGGGGCAGAGAGAGGGAGACACAGAATCCGAAGCAGGCTCCAGGCTCCAGGCTCCGAGCCTTCAGCACAGAGCCCGACGTGGGGCTCGAACTCACGGACTACGAGATCGTGACCTGAGCCAAAGTTGGACATCCAACCGGCTGAGCCACCCCGGCGCCCCAGCCACTCAATGCTTCTTGACCAATATTTCCTGAAAGCAGGGTCATGCCTTGTCCCTTGTTGGACAGTCAGCACCATGGGGCACAGGGAAGGTGCTCAAACAAAGCATACAAGTAAGGGGCCCCATAGACAGAAGGACACTTCCAAGGAGGGGGCGGGGTGTGTAACAAGCATAGGCCAGGGGATAGAACGGCCAGGCTTGGAATCCTGATTCTGCCCGTGACTCATGGTGTAGCCTTGGGCAAGTCACTTCACCTCTTGAAACTCCTGGCTGGTAAGATACGGGAAATAAGCACTTCCCTGTAGGGCTGTGTCCCTGCTTAAATAAGCAAGAAAACTTCGCAAGAGTTTCTTTGCTCGTTGTGTTTGAAATCAAAGGGGAAAAAGGCGTAGAGATTTTTAGCTTATCTCTTGTGATTCTCAAAATCTGGAGAGCCACTCATTTTATCAATACAGAAGGAGGAGGATGAGTGGAGTCCCAGTCCTTCCCGGAGGGCGGATAGAACTTAGGGGAGGGGAGGCGTCTGGATTGGGCAACACCATGATCCGAAGGGGGCCGGGGAAGCGACCGATGTCCCCTGACTCCTGCAGCCTCCCCAGCCCTTAGGGGTGTGTTGATAGAGCATAACAATTCTTCCCGGGTGTTATCACCATTTCTCTTAAAACAGGCGAGTGGGGTTGCAGAGCTCAGGTAATGTAACCAGAGCCAAAGGGTTACAAATGTGGGCACCAGTTTGCAAACACTGAAGACGTATGTCACAGCCACCACTGCCACTCTCCTGCCTACGAGCTGCTTATAGACGCATGGAGACCGATAAAATGGGCACCAGAATTGTGCACTCGGAGGGTGAATAGAGGAAAAAGGAAGGGCATAGAGAGACAAGGCGGTGGGGAGAGAAGGAGAGAAACATCTCTGCAGGTTAACCCCCCCTGTCTTCCCACCTCCGTGTGGCTTTCCAGGGTGTTTGGAGAATCAGAAACCCCTCCAGCGTGGCGCGTGGGAAGGTCGCCGACCCCCTTCCTCATTATCTAGTCCTCGTCAAAACCCGAAAGCAGAGAAATATGCAAAAAAATAAAATCCATTCTTTGAAGCTAATGTGTCAACACACGCCAGGGCTTAGGGTTGACTTGAGGGTTGGCGTCCGGGCTTGTGCTGTCCAATCCAATTTATCCGTTGTGCCAAATCCCGCTTGACAAATAGAGGAGGGAAATACAGATTCATGAGCTTTGGAAAGGCTGTCCTTTGAGGGCATACACTGATGGCTTCAAGGGGGCTCTCTAAGGTTCTCCCATCTCTTCGGGTCAGAGAGTTTGGGGGCAAGGCTCCCCTCAACTGTTTTCTTTCTTCTTTTTTTGGTTTACACAGGGTGGTGGGGAAGGGTGATTCCTAGCAATGCCTTTATATGCTCTCATCTGGGACTTGATTTTCCTGCCACCTTTCCTGTCTAGGAAAGCCAATGATTGGGGAGAGAGTGAGAGGAGGTGATGCACAGACAGAAGCCTTTCAGAGTCATGTGAGGTCTGCCGTTGGACCCACCAGCTCGAGCCACACCCGGTCTTTAAAGGCTGAGCCTCAGTGATGCCCGCTTACACCCATGGTGCTCTCAGGCTGGAAACACCACAGCCCAGAAATAACGCAGTGGACCTGGGAGGTGGGGACTAGATGGAAAGCCCTCCAAACGGTCCTCACTAGAAAACCACAGCAAGGTGACAGAAATCGAGGACCGGAGGCAAGGGTCTAAGGGGCAAAATCTGCCCCAGTTTCCATGACAGTTCTTAAGAAATTACAACTAGTGTTTTGGGGGCACCTGGGGGGCTCAGTCAGTTAAGTGTCTGACTTCAGCTCAGGTCATGATCTCGCAGTTCGTGGGTTCGAGCCCCGTGTCGGGCTCTGTGCTGACAGCTCAGAGCCCGGAACCTGCTTCGGATTCTGTGTCTCCCTCTCTACCCCTCCCCTGCTCGCGCTCTGTTTTTGTCTCTCTCTCAAAAACAAATAAACATTAAAACAATGAAATTAAACAAGAAGATTAGTGTTTTTTGCAACAATGAACCCAAGCCAGGAAGAAGGAAAAGTAGTAAAAAGATAAAAGAAAAGAAAGAAAAGGAAACACTCGTTGTGTAGTTTTTAAATTTTTCCAACAGGTTTAGTCGTACAAACGTGTCACAAAAATGGTACAGAAGGTGGTCATGTAGCCCATGCTCAGCGTCCCCCTTTATGAACATCTCACATTAGTGTGGGACATTTGTCGCAGCTGACGCGCCTGGATTGACGTGTCGCTATGCACGAAATGCCCCACTTTTTCGGATCTCCTTAGTCTTCCCCTCCTGTCGTTTGTGTGCTCCAGGACCTCCCCCCACGACACTATGTCACTGTTGGGGGTCGTGTCCCCGTAGGCTCCTTAAACTGTGACGCTTCCTCAGTCTCTCCGTGCTTTTGAGGACCTTGACATCTGGGCGGGACTGCTCGGGTATTTTGTAGGATAGCCCTTAATTTGGTTCAGCCGATTTTTCTCATGATCAGACTGGGGTTACAGGCTTCAGGGGGTGGGGAAGCTCCGGGGGGTGAAGTGCCCTTCTCGTCACGTCATTTCAAGAGACGTCCCATCAGCAAGAGGTATCACCGTTGATGCTGACCTGGGTCCCCTGGCTGAGGGAGTGTTCTCTGAGTTTCTCCTCGATAAAGTCCCTGCCCCGCCCCCGCATCGCCTCCTTCCACACTGTCCTCCTTGGAAGGCAGTCACCATGGGCACCCCTTAAGGGTGGAGCCTTATACTCACCTCCTTGAGGGCTTCTTTGGAATTCTTCCGCACGACGGATTTGTCTCTTCTCCCCCTACTCATTCGCTTACTCGTATCAGGGTGCTATCACGGCTGTGTGTCGTGTACTCTGGGTTACATTGTTGATTTGTGCCTCTAATTGTTCCCACTTTGGCCGCCGGGACCTCTCGATCGCCTCCTGGGTCTCTGTATCACACCCCATTATTTTGGGTGTGGGGCCCTGTATTACTTTCCGGCCCACAAGATCTTCTAGACTCATTTTTTTTTTTTTTTTTAGTTTTTTTTAATGTTTATTTATTTTTGAGAGAGAGAGACAGCACGAGCAGGGGAGGGGCAGAGAGAGAGGGAGACACAGAATCCGAAGCAGGCTCCATTCTCCGAGCTGTCTGCACAGAGCCTGACGTGGGGCTTGAACTCACAGACTGTGAGATCATGACCTGAACCGAAGTCAGACACCCATCGAACTGAGCCACCCACGTGCCCCTAAACTCATTAAAAAAAAAAAAAAAACAACTTGCCCCAGGCTTAGAATCAGGCATTTCCCCAAGGGCCAAGGGTCCCTGTTCTTTCCTTTGGAGGTTGGCGGGAGAAGCCAGCAACAGTCTCCTAGACGTGCTCGTGCTACTGGGGTATCGTGTCTTCCAGAGAGCCTATCCCTCTCGACGGTACTGAGTGATCCGCATTAAGAACACCCGCGTGTGCAGCTACATGGAAAACAGCTCTCTCTGGAGTGACTCATTTTTCCCTGGAATGGGACTAGGGGCACCTCAGTGTAAGGAAAATTAAAAAAAAAAAAAAAAGGATTTTGCAGAGACTTAAATGCGGGCAGACATTCACTTACCCTGTCATCTTTAACAATCGACTTACCTTTCTGGTTTCTCATTGGTCTGGGAAGACGTGATGTCTAGCAGCTATCACTATTTTTGGATGGACAGTCGCACGTATGCAGTGTCCAGAACGGTCAGAAAGGATTAGTGACCCCCTTGTCCTAAAATCCTAGCCTTTAGTGCAATCTTATATATAGATATAGATAGATAGATATAGATATACATATATATACATGTATATACGTATATATACATATCTATCTATCTATCTATCTATCTATATATAGATATCTATCTATATCTATCTATCTATCTGACATAATTATTAGTTAACATGTAAGAGGTTACTATCAGCATGGTTATATGCACCCTACTTCTATGAACACATTCAAGCCTCGTAACAACCTAAGAAGCTGCCCGTTTTGTGGACGAGGACACTGACCTATAGCGAGGTTAAGTCACCTGCCCACGTTACACAGCGGTGGGGCCAGAGGCAAGGCAGCTCTGGAGGTGGGGTCCGTGCTGCAGAATGAGCGTGGGGAACCCCAGTACCTCGGCTCTAGAGTGGGGCTCACAAAACCGAATTCGTAGGTTGTTGTGAGGTCCAAACGCATCCATTCACTCAATCACAGAAATATTTAGAGAGTGCCTTCCAGGTGCCAGAGAGCATGGAAATCGCCCAGCACTCGGTGGCCTTAGACAAGTAGGAGACCGTTAAGCAGACACAGCCCCACGGGAGCGTAATCTGGCAAGCTGGGTTTCAGTCCCTTTTTGCTTTCTTGGTTGGCGTCTTTGTGTGGTGTCCAACCCGCCCAGCTGTACGTGGTCAGCCTGGCGGAGACTGTGATAACACTGGACCCCAACAAATGCATTTCCTGCACTTGTGGGGCTTGTGGATGTCAGACATGCATTTAAATAGTTTTGCCGACTCTCAACCATGGCACGAATGTAAGGGACATTCAAGATCATTATTCTTGTCATTTTTATTACCGATTGATCTCATTTTTAGCATGACGGCATTAACAGAGCCACATAGCCGGCGGGCGTAGCTGCTAAATGTTTCACAACCAGCTTTCTGGGGGAAGCAAAGCCCCGATTTGTATTTTTTTTTCCAATTTCCTTTGTGTAAATACTCACCCTGTGGCCCATTTCAAGCTGCCTGCTTGATATTACTGAGACCAGAGTTGGAGACGTGAGCATTGTCAGCTCTCGTGTGAGGGTCTGATCCCACCCCACGTGTGGCAGTGGACAGGGGGACCATCACCACCCGCTCTGGGAAGGCAGGAAGAAATGGGTAGACTGAGTCTCAGAGGAGGATGACAGAGGAGTCACACGGTTTGCCTTTGAACTCCGTTCTGCGGGACAAAGAAGTCATTTTATTTTTCCTGCCCACCAGGACTCGGAAAATCCTCCTGGTAGATCCTGGGTCTCTATCGGGGCATTTGGGGCTTTTTGTCCGTGGACGTGGCTGCCCGCTTGGGAATCACTGATTCAGTTCTGCAGGTGCTACAGTTGTGTCACGAACGCACAGAGCCCAGTGCGGGGCCCTGCGGGGGACATCCAGGGAAGGAGATTTAGAATGTCACAGCCGGTAGGGGGTGGAGGGTCCGGTGAGAGAGGCAGACCCGCCTGCGGTCTGCAGAACCGCCTCGTGTAACACATTGGGTTTCGGTGGAGCCCCTGCGTCGACAGCACCGGGCATGCGGGGACACTGGGAGGGATGATGGAACGATGGGTGCCGCTCCAGAATATCAGGGAAGGCTTCCTGGAGGAGGCCCTCAGGGCCTGGGGAAACGGCACCTGTCTTTCCTTTGGCTGAATGCAGAGCCCTCTCAAAGGTCCCCGGTGCCCTCAGGGCCGTCCTCAGTCAGAACTGCTGACCCTTCATCGGGTCCTCTGAAGTCTGGCAGTCGCCAGCTCCACGGTCCTCCTCTCCGCAGGGCCCCAGGGGCTCTCCTCTGCCACGCGCCCCTGACCTGCTTTTGCACAGTCTCCCTCCACCTCCAGCACACTGTCCTCGTGTCCCCATACGAGAGTCTGGGCGTCCTTCCCGACAGAGCTGAGTCAGCTCTTTGCAAGCACTCCTAACCCCTTTAAGTCTGGGCCGCGTATACCTTTCTGCTTTCTGATAAGAAGCCGTGGGTTCCTCCGCTTCAGCATTTAATTCGCGTGGTCCTTCAACAAGTGCGTGTGGGACACTTGGCGTAGGTGTGGTGATAGCAAACGTCTATTGAGCATCTGCTGTGTTCCGGGCCCCGCCTGCATCGACCCTGAATCTCTGCAATAATCCTCTGCGGTCCATTAATATTATCTCCGTTTCCTGGGCGAAGGAGTTAAGGCATGAGGAAGTTCAGCTACTGGTTCAAGACCACACCGCCAGCCGTCTGGTGAGACGTCTAGGTACCTAGACGCCGGGTGGAAAGTCCAAGCTCCACTTGCCTTTTGCTGCCTGTAGTGCGGCAGGCGGGGGCTCCGTGGGGCACTCAGAGCAGGGGTAGCGAAAGCCTTCTAGAATCTCAGTCCCGGAGCGGAGCCAGGTGCAACGCAGAAACACGAAATAGAAGGTAACTCTTCTAGGTAGGATGCAATAGAACGTAAGGAACCGAACCCCTTGGCGTCTTGCTTTTCGCAGCGGGAAAAGGGGAATCCTAGGAGTACATCCTTCGTAGTCTGGTGTAAGGATAAAACGAGATCATCGGTGTAACACGCCCGGAAAGGAACCCGCGACTAGCAAGCCTCCAATCGGTACCTGTCCGCCACGCGTAGGACGCTTTATCTCTACTACCCTCTTAGAGAGCAGCAGGCTTGCGGAAAATGTTTGCAGAATAAATGCACGGATAGAAGAGAAGCTGGAAGAATCCGGCACATTTCATCCCTAGTGACCTTGTCGAATGATATTAAGGAATGGGTTTTAATATTCCCGCCTGGTGAAGCCCCCAGAAGATGAAGGGTTTTCTGGAGAGCAGACCCCCCCCCCCTCAAACCTCCCTGTCCTCTCTCAGCCTCGGGGACCCCTAACATGGCAGGTGGGCAGGGCCCTTCCCCGTGCCGTGAGCGTTTGTCAGGCCGTCGCTTGTGGCTGGAAATGGGCAAACACAATAACACACATGACCCAATAGAGCCGTGGAAATCTCTATCTGAAACAGCTGTGTGGGTCCCAGCTGCTGGGTAACAAATACATCTTTAATGAAATCAAACAATCCAGCAGGATTTATTGATGGAGAACAATTGCTTTTAAATACAGTCTAGTAGCCAGGACTGTTAACATTCTTTTTCGTTCAATTAGTTCAGTTGGTTGGAATTAGAGACACTTGGCTATTAGCTAAGACAAATAAAGGCTGTTGCCATGTTCAGTGTTAGACCACCCCCCCCCCTCCTTCCCCTGACACTAATGCACGGCAGAGCTAACCCAGAGAAAGAGATTTTTGAGGAAATTCCAACTGTTGGTGGGGAAGGGAGTCTTACAACAAAACCAAAGTCCAACAAGACTCCCAAATGGGAACCCGTCTTGACCCACAGTCTCGAGTGGAGGGCAGGAGGTGAGGGGTGCCTCCAAGTGCTCTCTCAGAATCTGGCCATCTACCCAAAGTCCAGGCATCCCTCACCCTGGACGACGCTTCCAAAACCAGATTTTATAGCACGGCCGTAGGATTTTACAGGAAGATGTTCTATACACTACATACTATGTTTTTTTTTTTTTTCTTCTGCTTCTCCTGTTGACTTAAAAAAAAATTTTATTGACGTTTGCTGAAGTATAATTAAGAGAGTTATATTAATTGCAGGTGTACCCTATAAGGTTTCACAGTTCTAGACCTTACCGAGATCGAAGGAACCACTGTCCCTCTGTCACTCCAATGAGGAACCTGGGAATCACCCCCAGAGTCTCTGCCCTCCCACTCCTCATATGAAATGGGTCCCCACGTTCTGTGAATTCCACATCCTGCATTTCTTTTGAATCTGCCATTTTCTTCCATTGCTACGTTCTTAGGGAGGATCACGGCATCAGTTGTTACCTGGATTCATGGATCCACATTCTACGCTGGTCGCCCTACGTTAATCTCCCTCCTACCCACCAGTCTGGAGGCTGCTGTAACACAGAGAGGGGGCGTAGACACCAGAAATTTTATTCTTTCACACTCCTGGAGGCCGGAAGCCCAAGATCAAGGTCCAAGATCATGGAAAGGGGTGAGGGGTGCTTTCTTCCGGGGTCTCTCTCCTTGGCTGGCAGATGGCTACCTTGTCAGTGTCCTCACCCAGGCCTCCTTCTATCTGCATGTTGAATCTACCCTGATCTTCTTTTCTTGGGAAGACACGGTCATATTGGATCGCTGCCCACCCGTATGACCTCATCTTACCTCATGACTCCTGTACAGACCCTACCTCCCCAAACAGTCCATTCTGAGGCTAGAACTTCAGGGTATGAATTTGGAAGGGGACACAATCCAGTCCCTGACAGGGAGATTCCTGAATCATACAGAGAAGCAGGCTGCTCGTCTTTACAAGCCACCCAATAGATCCCCGTGGCCTTTGGGATAAAGTCAAGCTCCTCAGCTCTACCCGTGATGGGTAGATCACTGATTTCCCTTCGTTCCATCTCCTACCACGATTCCAAGATGAGGTCTCTTCTATTTCTGTCCCGGGTGACATTCTGATTGCTTCTGAATATTAGCTCATTTCTTCCTGCCACCAGCTGAGATACAGAAGGACAGTGTCAGTGACCCAGGATCCGTTGGAAACTTCTCCGGGCAAGCCCCATGAGTTGTTCATCTTGCGATCCTCGGTACTGGACACAGAGTCCAGCGTCGGATAGATTCTCAGCGAGAGATTATAAAATGAAACATTTTCAAATCGGTGTTTGGCTTTTTTACGCAGATACGTAAAGAAGCCAGTCTCCTGGAAAGCGATGGAGTTTTCGGGCGGACCTGAGTTTGGGGGCTTATGTGAGATGAGGTGTCACTCTCCCTGATCAGGAGCTAAGCCGGGGCTCCCTGGGGATGGGGTCGCAGGGGCCTGGGCCGTGCTTCTGCTGGGAGTCCCCTTTCCTTGAGGCCGCTCGTAGACACGGCCTAACTGCTAGCTGGATTTTGTCAGCTCACCTGTGCCATAGGTGACACTGAGGACTTCTTCCCCTCTCTTCACGTTTCCTTCCAGCTGGATGGGGTCTCGCCAGTCCTGTCACTTCCGCTTACTTGCTCACGCGGAGCAGCTGAAAGGTAACCTCTGGAAAATTAAGCGGGGCGTGTTGGTCTCAGCCATGGCTTTTCCCGCGGGAAGCAAGCACTCCACGGGCGACTCCCCACGTCTGTCCATCCTCCATTGCCCCCACCTCCATGCTGCCATTGTGGGGAAGCTAACCCCCTCCAGCCCAGCTCGCGGCCGGGTGCCGCCAAGGGTGTGCGCCTTGCCCAACGCCCCCCTTCTCTCGCCTCTAAACTCCATTCTCCTCCCCCCGGTTGACATCATTCAGGAAGGCAGACTGTGGTCTCCATCCATTCTCCTCATTTCCTGTTTCTCCGTGCGTTCAGCTCTCAGGCAGAGAAGAAAGATGATGCATCAGGCCCTCCATTCAGAGGTGGCTGCCCGGATGACTGAGATACTTGAGGACACGGAATAGATTTGGAATGACTGCAGCTTTGGTGGGGCCGAGTGGGTGGTGGGGGGGGGGGGCTGTGCCTTGAGGGCAGGGGGATTGACCTCAGCAGGGGCCAGGCGGGCCTTACCCGCTGTGCGATTGGCTTTTAACTGCCGGGGCCCAGGCGGCGAGCGGCTGTAGGTTTTGGGGCGCGTGGTGATCTGGCTGTGGTGAGTGATCACAGTTCATGACAACTTTTCGCACAGCGGAATGACTTTCTCTAGAAGCGGCCTGCATATTTTCGGCTGCAGAAGGGCCCATGGGCCCTGTGAATGGCTTTAAGCGAAAGGAAATCAGGTAGATGAGTGCCTCTGGAAGGGCATGTGGCTGTGTGGCTGTTGTAGGTGACCTTAGCAGATGTCCTCCACATGGGGCCTGTCAAGCATATGCCAGCTGTGCGGGCTGCAGTAAAGGTGCCGGCGTCGGGCAGCCACGGGCAGCCTTAGGGTACACCTTGACCTTGAAATGCACCAGTGCAGGAGACAGAGGCTTCAGGGAAGGCAAAGGCTGTTGGCTGGTGTCTCAGCTCCGACGTGGGCATGGCCTTTCCTAACCGGGCCTGGTAGGAGCAGAGACCAGGCTGCAGGGGAGAGAGGCTTTCCACGCACATCGGTGGAAGGAACGCGTGCTGCCTTTGGTCTGCGGGGTACAGCGGCCCCGCGGGGAGGGAAGCGGTCCGGGTCAGGAAGGTGTTCTCTGATGGGAAGGAGGGGCAGCTGCAGGGAGGCCGGGGGTCCAGGCAGGTGTGCGGTATGGGGAGGTCACAGCACGCACTTTACATTACAGATGGAAGATGGTCCCAGCTGAGTTTCAATTCCCACATTTTGGGATGCAGAATAACTGTCCTGATCAGAACGGCAACCCCACAGGCCTCCAGCCAGGAGGGTCTTCTCCACCTCCCTCTGTCACCGAGCTGCTGTAAGAACGTGGGTGGCACTGCAAGCTGGCCGTGGGCGACATCGTTTTTCCCGGGACAGCTAAGAAACACGCTTTAGGACTGGGGAGCAGGGCTTTTGGCATTTGGTGGCTTGGGGAACAGAACTCATCTTCTCAGTTCTATCTGCCTTATTAATTCTTTCAACTCTTGAAGAAGCGAGAGGCTCATAAGAGAATTGGCATGAAAGTAAGACACTGAAGAAGAAACCACACTCGTTTCAGCGGGAGATGACCTGGTTAAGGAACCCCAAGTGCCCCCCGGAATCAAAGACTCTCAAGACCAAAGATGAGCAGCCTAAGAAATCAGGGAAGAGCGCTGACACTTTAACCCGAGAAATTCGAACTTTGGACTTTTTCACTCAGAAAGGCCAAAAAATCCCCTGATTTCATTCTTTAATTTCCTTGCGATTTCAGTTTGCCAGGGGGTTGAATCTTCAAACCGTCCCTTCTCAGCGGGACCTTCATAATGGGAGAGGTTTGTATTCAAGTTGGAGCATCTCAGAAGTTGGCGTTTGATAAGCAAAGGGTCCATGTGCCCTTTCTTACCAGCCTGTGTCCCTGGTTCCTGTGCCTTCCTGGCAGAACCTCTGAGGGATGCACAGCGTGGCTAGAGATCGTTCAGGACGGGGAGAGGGAAATGAGTCAAGTTCAGACTCCTTGGAAGAGGTCTTGCTGTTGACCTACTTCAGAGCTTTCTGGTGACCAAGTCTAGACTGTCCCCTAAGTGGTCCCGAGAGCCACGCGGACGAGAGGGGCTGGCGTCAGGCCACGAATGTGGGAGGAGCAAGCAGACGGGCAGCTGCTCTGTTGATCTCCTTCCAGAGGGCGGTGACACCCCGCGCGTGATTTGCAAGCCCACTGGGTTAGTTAGGAGCGAGCTGATCTGGGCTGGGCGGCGGGCGAGGCCTCTTGCCTTCTCCTGCTTTTCCTTCCAAGTCCCCGATGCTTGTTGGCATCTCTGTCCCGGCCTCCCCCCTCTCTCCTGACTGGTACACGTGGGAGTGAGCACCGGGCAGGAGGCACACGCTTCCCCTGCTGCCCGGAAAGCAGGTCCTCCCCAGTCCCCATCGTGGACAGGTGAGCCCCAGCCCAGCAAAGCCGACGGCTGGTGGGCAACGTGGGTCCCTTTCTAAGCTCACTTGGAGGGCCCTTGTCTCGTTCTGAGCTCTGTCCTCTCACTGAGCCTCATCACAATAAGAGATACGTTGGC
This sequence comes from Panthera leo, assembly GCF_018350215.1. NCBI lineage: Eukaryota > Metazoa > Chordata > Mammalia > Carnivora > Felidae > Panthera > Panthera leo. The sequence goes on from NC_056684.1 coordinate 139,535,122, forward strand.
CTTGATCTGTTTTCGTCCTTGTCTTACGTCTAGACTTGTTCTGAACCTAAGTAGGACAAGTGCTTGCTTTCTGCTAAGCAGAGACCTGAGGCACCTCAGCCGCAGTATCCATTTCCGGGGCCGTTTTCACAGACTCCGGGCACGCTGGTGGAGGGGAGGCATTGGGCGAGCCGCATGGCAGAGGAAGGAGCACCCAGCCGGGACTCCACCCTCCCAGAGACGCTCTCTTTGTTCCGCATCACCCACGCTGTGGTCCGTAGCATCTCACTAATCTGTGAACATGGCTATCATCGTCAACAGGTGCCGGGCTCCACGCAGGGCGTGCACGCTGTCTCATTTAACCTTCAAACCCTTGCCGGACGGGGTGGGGGGATCGGAGAGCAAGCCCCCTGCACCCCGTCACGGGGCTCCTAGCATGGTGCAGGCGGCACGCAGCCCAGGCTGGGATCCAAAGCTTGTGGTTTGTTCTACGGAGGCCAGCATCATCCCTTCCTGGGAAGTGGAATTGGCACTCTGACTTTGCCACTCGGGTGATGGAGCCCGGGGATGTCCCTGAAGCTCCGAGACTCAGACTAGACCCACCTGAGCGGAAACCACAGGGTTGGCCACAGGGGCAAAGGCAGCTCTGAGGATCACACAGCGTGTACATCCCAGAAGCGCCAAGCCGGGCTGAGCGACACCTTCCACCGTCGTCGTGGCAAAGCAAAGACACAGTAGGAGAAAACCCTTTCACTGCTCTTCAATTTTCCATTTCAATGCTCCTAAGAGCTTTGGTGTCACGGATCCCTCCTCCGAGTCTTTAGAAGTTCACCTCGCATTAGGACTTGACGAGGAAGTCCTTCGCTCCTGTTTTCTTCTCTTTCGAGATTAAAAGAAAAGACTAAATACGGCCGGGCTCGTGCTTCACGTAGTGCAGGTTCAGTCCAAGCGGAGATGGCTGGCTCCGCCCGACGCAGCCCCGCAGCCCTGGCTGCTCTCAGCCCCTGCCCCTTCCGTGCCCACCTGCGTGTCCACAGCCGGGCGAGGAGGGGCTCAAACATGGCCTTGGGGGGCTTTGTCTGCTGTCGGCTGTTTGATCTTCCTTTAGCTTCAAACCTCTTCCTCTCTGCTGTCTGTCTTCCCAGTGTCTTGAACTTGGCCCCCATCCTGTTCCCTCCAGCCTGGCCCACCAGCTCCCCACGGCCCGCGGGCAGCTCTGGGGGGGGGGGCCAAGGGGGCCTTCTGAGGTCAGCTGTGCACCGCTCATGCACCCCAGCTCCTGCCCAAGGAACCCACGCTGTCGGGGAGCAGCCCCCTTGCTCCCTCCTTGGCAGACTTTGGCACCTTGAATGCCTACACCCCCCTCAGACACGCCATTGCTTGTCCAAGCTTCACCCTCTAAAGCTTAACAAACCCTCAAAGCTGGATCTGCCTAGAAGGCGTCTAGGGCCCCCCGGACAGAAGGAGTCTCTTCTCCTCCGCACTCCCACGGCATTTCGTTCACAGTTCCACAAACCACATCCCTCCTGGCCACGTCTCATCTAGATCCGTGTCTCAGCCCATCGCCCAGAGCAAAAGCCGTTCCCCAAAGGCGGGGGCCACTTTTTATTGGCATCTGTGCTTCCAGCCCCTTCCTTTACGCCCCAGCATGGAGTCTCACACATGGCCCCGTGTGAACACCGATGATCGAAATTAAATTCCTTTCTAGGGGCAATTTGTGTCAGCAAAGTACCAACTGGTGGCGCTTTGGGCCCTGCCACGGGGTGGCTGTGTGACCTTGGGAAAATCTTGAATGCGCTTAAGCCCCGGAAGCTGATTTCTTCACCTGCGAGGGAAGCGAATACCGCAAATTCTAGTGGATTCTTGCGAAGAGCGAGTCGCATACGTGAGGGGGTGTCCAGCACGTGGTAGATTCTCAGGCCACGTCACCCCAGATAACTCTTTTCCTGGGGCTTCTCTGGACTCACTTAGAGGCCATCATCTAACTATTTTTAGCTTCTAAATTTAGGAATACACATTTTTTCCTCCTTTCCTTTTATTTGTCGTTCCTGTTCTGTTTTCTAACCAAGGACTAGAACGTTGGGGAGCGGGGAATGCAGGGAATGTGTTAGGAGAAAAAATGGACAATGATCTGAAATGCATTTATTTATTTGTCTATCTATCTATCTATATATCTATCATCTATCTTAGAGAGATAAAGAGTGTGTAAGTGGGGGAAAGGGGTGGGGGGGGTGGAGAGAGAGAGAGAGAGATAGAGAGAGAGAGAGAGAGAGAATCTTAAGCAGTCTCCATACTCCATGTGGCACCCTGTGCGGGGCTCAGTCCCATGGTCCTCGGATCATGATCTGAGCTGAAATCAAGAGTTGGACGCTCAGCTGACTGAGCCACCCAGGCGCCCTTGAAATGCCTTTTAAAAAATGTTTAAAAGTTGTGAGGTCGAGCCCCGCATCAGTTATGTGCTAGGCATGGAGTCAGCTCGAGATTCTCTCTCTCCCTCTCCCTTTGCCCCTCCTCTGCTCTCTCTCTCCCAGAAGGGCAAAACTGTCTTCAGTAGTGGTAAAATGCACATAACAAAATTTACCATCTGAACTACGTTTAAGGGGCATAAAGTACGTTCATGTTATGGTGTAACCACCAAAATCATCCGCCTTGCAAAACGCTGGACATTGTAGACATTGACTCCACGAAACAGCAGTTCCCCACGCCCCCACCCTCACCCCTAGACCCTGGCAGCCACCTTTTTGCTTTCCGCTGCCATGAAATTGTCTGTTCCTGCTACCTCGGATGAATGGACTCCTACAGTATTTATCCTTCTGTGACCTGCGTACTTCGTTTAGCCGAACATCCTTAAGGTTCATCAATGTCGTAGTATGGGTCAGAGTTTCATTTGCTTTTGTGGCTAAAGAGTGTTCCATTGTACGTATAGACCACGCTGCTTATCCACTCGTCTGGGATGAACACCGTGCTTCCACTGAAACAACTACTGTTTGATCCATACAAATCGATGCGAGTATTTTTCCACGATCTTCTGCCTACCTTCCCAATAAGAGACGACTCAGACTGACCTCGGTTCATCTTTCAGCTCAATTTTTAACAGATCTGTGACCTTGGTTCCTAATTTCTAACCTGTCTGAAACCCAGCCCTTTGATATTTACCTGGGGATAATAATACCTACCGGACCGGGTGAGTACAAGAGGCTGAGGGCATTTATGGGGGTCAGCTGCAGTTCCTGGCATGCTAGCTAAGTGGCATTTGCTATTTTTAGCTTTACGGGCCCCTGTGACACAAGAAAGACCTTTGCTCTTCCTCCTCATGTCTGGGGGTTGCAAACACTTTGGATAATGTGCTCAGGGAGACAAGTGGGGTATGGATTTCCCTCCCTTGGTTCCCCGTTTATTATTGCTTTGTGTCCTTCCAAATGAAAACCGAGTGTTTTGACAGTGGCCCTACAAGGCTATCTTGTTACCTTGCTTTTATCTTCTGAACCGTCTCCTTGTCGTTTCATGCCATTGAATTTGACGGATGTTTCCTGACTCTGTGCCGGGTACCCTGGTCGTGGTACGGTGTGAAGTGATGACCTAGGCTGGGCCCTGCCCTCCACAAACTCCCCGTCTGACGGGGGCATGCACAATGGCAGCGTTACTCCTGTGACAGTCAGCAGAACGGGGTCCAGACACATCCTTTGCTTCCCATACGTGGTACGTTCAACTGCAGGACTTGGAATGAAATATATAGGCTCAATGATGGCTGCACGACCCTTGGAACCGGGCTCAACGTCCTGGAATGTCCTCTTCTTCAGCTGTAAAGTGGGGACACAGCTCCCTTAAAACGCTGTTGTGCCAGGAGGAATTAGGAGCACAAAACTGATGCGTATGCCGTGCCGTGGAGAATCCCATGTGCGTTGTGCTAAGCGGAAGAAGCCAGAGTATGACGTCTACGTACTGTATGGTTCCATTCGGACGATGTTTTGGAAAGAGCAAGGCTTTAGAGAATGAAATCCGATCAGTAGATGTCAGGGGCTAGGGCTGGGGCATGAGGAATTTTCAACCAGTGTGAGTACTCTCTATCCTGACTGTGGTGGTGGTTAAAGGCTGAATATTTTCGCCAAATTCTTAGAACTGTGTGCCTTAAAATGGTGAATTTTACTGAATGCAAGTTACATTTAGTACATAAACAAGTGGGGTGCCTGGGTGGCTCAACTGGTTGAGCATCCAACTCATGACTTCGGATCAGGTCGTGATCTCACTGTTCTTGAGTTCAAGCCCCGTGTGCTGACAGCGTGGAGCCTGCCTGGGAGTCTCTCTCTTCTCCTCCCCGCCCCTCTCTCTCTGCCTCTCCCCAACCAGTCCTCTCCCTCTCTCTCTCAAAATAAGCAAATAAACTTTGAAAATAAATAAATACATAAATCAGCAAACGAAAAGTCTTGCAATGGACCAAATGAGATCATCTCTATGACAGAACCTGTCCCAATGTCCAGCACCCAGTGGGTGCCCCATTAGAATTTGTTTCATCTATTCAAACCAAAGAAACGAGGATCTTCTGCGAAGTAGAGAGACAGACCCGGCTTTGCGTCCAGCTCTTCCATTTATTCATTCTGTAACTTTGGACAGTTTGCTTAAATTTTCTGAAATTCCTCACTCAAAGAGTGGAAATAAAGGGGCGACTTTGCACGGTAGGAGTTTGTGAGACCTGAAGCCAGGGTATTTTGTATGGAAGGTTTTCTTTTCTTTCCTTTTCTTTTCTCTTTTCTTTTCTTTTCTTTTCTTTTCTTTTCTTTTCTTTTCTTTTCCTTTCCTTTCCTTTCCTTTTCTTTTCTTTCTTTCAACACACCGGCACTGTGCCTGTTGTATCCTAGGCACCATGCTGAAGATTCTAATGGATTGAATCCCTACGATGGCTTTATCTTACAGGTGAGGAAACTGATCCCTGGAAGTCAAGTGCAGGGCCCGGGCCACGTGTGGCGTGGGCAGGTGCGTTTCCGAGTCCTGGCTTTCATCCCCACTCAACTCTGCCTCTCCCACTGACTCATCATTTACAGTGAGCCCCCTTGATGCAGAAAATGGCTCCTGCGTAGTCTTACATGTTACAAACCCTACTGGGAGAGGCACGTCTTATATTCTTCCCCAGTGAAGCCCGTCACTGGAACTTTGCAATCATTTCGGGGTGACGGAACCGGGTTTCGGGGTGCTGGGTGAGCACGGGGGCAGCTGAGGTATGACTGGATCCCAGACCTTCTGTCTCTGGATCTTGGACTTTCGTACTCTGCGTCAGAGCCTGCATAAACTCTGCCTTCTTTGTCCACGCTGTAGCTAGAAATAAGCTCCCAGGCAAAGGTTTCTAAGTGAGAACGTAAATAAACTCTCCCCAAAACTGCTGGCAGGGCTGAATTGCTAAGATTTTTCCAGAGGACAATTTGGTGATATATGTCAAATGCCTTAGCAGTGAACCTTGCTTTGACTTAGCAATTTTAATTCTAGGGATTTTTTTCCTAAAGATATAATCATATAGAGGCAAAAATCTATAGACAAGCGACTCCAGTACATTATTTATGCAGCTGAAATTCTGGAAACACATTAAATATCCACCAGTAATGGAGTAGTTAACTAATTTATGGAGCAGCCATAAAATAGAATACTAAGCGGCCATTAAAAATCATATTTTAGAAGGCTACTTAATGGCATGGAACATGTTCATAGTGTTTTTGAAGAGAAAATGCGGGATTAAAATAAAATTACACATAAATGGCTATAGAAAATAAGACTAGAATTAAACACATGAATAAAATAAAATACATGAGGAAGTTTATAGACCAAACAAGGTGAGAGGAGTGTGGGTGGTTTTCTTTCTGGCTTGTTGCTTTTTTATATTTTCTAAATTATATGTGTATATTTATGATTGGCAGAACACCACACCTGCCAGTACAACTGTTAAAAGCACGAAAAGGTCTTTACTCCCTTGAAGATGAAAATATAAGTTGGGTTCTTTTGTTTTTAACATTATTTATTTTTGAGAGACAGAGACAGAGAGAAAGAGAGAGAGAGAGAGAGAGAGAGAGAGAATGCAGGTGTGGAAGGGGCAGAGAGAAGAGGGAAACACAGAATTCCAAGCAGACTCCAGGCTTCGAGCTGTCAGCACAGAGCCCGACCCAGGGCTCAAACTCACAGACCATGAGATTGTGACCTGAGCCAAAGTCGGACGTCCAGCTGACTGAGTCACCCAAGCGCCTCTAAGTTGTGTTCTTTACAGTATATCTACACAAATATCGACATTGTTTCGCCAAACCTGGTGGACCCCTTGGATATTTGACTTTTCCCTACGTAGATTATACACAGAGGCAATATTTAATTAGTGACTTGGTGCTCTGTATACCCTCAGGAGCACAAAAGCATTGGAGTTGAGGGTAGCTGGAAGCAAGTTCTGGGCATCATCTCCCCGCTGGTTCCCAGTTCAGAAATCCCCAAGTCCACAGCTCTGACATGAGGTCATCTAGGCTTCTCCAGGTCCCGGGCCTCACAACTGGGGGATCTCACGCTGCCGTGCTTCTCATGTCGCCTGGAGCTTCTTCCGAGCCAGCATCTGTGGTTTCTGTCTCCTAGAGCCTTACGGCATGAGTCAGTCCCCTTGTGAAAGTGACAGCCTTTCCAATGTGGAAAGGCAGTCCTGTGTACCCTGGGCCATTTATTTCCCAGACAGCTCTGTGAAAAAGCCTGGGTGGCGGGGGTGGGGAGGGGGGCTTAAGCCAATGCCAGTCAGGGGGGTGGGTTGGCAGACACAACTCAACGGTGAATGGGTTTCCTCCTCGGGAAGTCCTTCCCGGCCCCCACCCCCAGCAGACTGAGCGTTCCCCCCTCTGGCGTTCACCTCAGCTTCTCACCATGCCGTGATGATGGGGTCCCTTTCCGCAACACATCGTGACCTCCTCAAGTCAAGGGACCCTCTTCGCACCTCCTTTACACACCCAGTGCCTAAAACAGAGGCGGGCATCCATTCCTTCATTGAATCGTGCAGCACACCCTGACAGGCAACACCGAGCCAGGTACATGAGTCACTACTGTAGTAACTCTGAGTATATGGCTGTAAACAAAACAGTTGGGAACCCCTTCTCTGGATGGAGCTCATAGTCTGTAGAAGTCAGAATACAAATAGATGATAGATAGATAGATAGATAGATGATAGATGATAGATAGATAGATAGATAGATAGATACGTAGGGTGGTGGATGGGTAGGTAGGTGGAGGGATGGATGGATTGCATGGATGGGTGGGTGGTTGGATGGATGGATAGATAAATCAGTAACTGGCAGGGACCAGCTATTTTACATTATAATGCGAAGAGAAAGAAGAGGGTGTATTAGAGGGGATACGGTGAACATGAGAACAGTAGAATAGTTAGGAGCAAGACTTACGGAGTCAGAGAGCATGAATCCTGGATCCACCTCTCACTGGCTGTGTGAATGTCAGCGAGATGCCTGTTTTTGTTTGTTTGTTTTTAACATCATGCCTCGATTTCTTCGCCCGTCAAGTTAGGATTACGCGTGTTTATTTCTGTGGAATGTGTGAAGCATGCACACACACAGGCAAATGGTGGTTGCGACTGTTATTGTCAAGATGTGTGCATGGGCAGGTGGCCGAGCAGGGAAGACCTTGCTGGGGGAAATGGGGGAATGACTCCTTAGATTTTAAGGATGGGTAAGAGACGACCAGGAAGCATGGGGAGAGGGAGGGGGGAGAGCATGATGGAGGACTCCTGGCTGACAGAGAGCCTGACACGCTCTAGGGACCAAAGGCCAGGGAGCCTGGGGTGTGAGGGCAGAGGAGAGAGGGCCAGATGGCCTGGGGAAGTCAGCCACTCAGCTCCTGCAGGGCACCCCCAGACCGCTTCCCATTGGGTTTAGGAGTGTAAAGTTTAGAGACTGAAGTAGGGAAGGGTCTCATCTTACTTTTCAGTCTCTTAGCTGCTCATTGGGAAGGAGGGAGGCAGGGAGACCAGGGAGGAAGCTGGGCAGAGGTCAGGTCCCGGTGGGCCGTGTTACGGAGGCAGAGTTGGTGCTCCTGCATGTGGAACTTTGTGAAAATGAGGAAAATAGAGCACACACACACACACACACACACACATACAAACACACACAACTCCTTGTTCACAGGCAGACATGGCCTGAGTGCCAGGGAATCACACGTGGGCAGTGGACATAAGTTGGGCTTAGTCTGTGCTAACACGCCTTTTCAGGAGCCGTTATTAAAGACAACGTTATTTATGACACTTGTTAAAGATGGAAAAGCAGACTTTATTCAGGACCTTCCTGATCAGTGTAGGGACCACTGCGATATAATTTTCGGTGGGGAAGAGAGGGTGGGCTCGAGTCCAAATACAGCATGGGTGGAGTGCGGTGGGGATCAGTGGGTGGAAAATGTCCTAGAGGAAACACCAGGCATAAAAGAGGACTCTGGCTAAACTGGCCAACGGGAATCTTGCTGAAGACAGGCCAGAGTGAATAGACATCCTCCTGGGAGGGGGATGGAGGGCGAGGAACCCTTTCAAATTTCAAACGGGTTCAGATATGGAGGGTGGGTGATTTTTGCTAAGCTGACTTAACAGGGTTCTTGCTAAAACTGGATTTTACAAGGAAGGATATTGACGGGCTCAGAAGGTTCAGGGGCCTGATTAAAGTTTGGCCGAGCAAAGAATCTTTGTTGCCCTGCAAACACACACTCGTTGTTTCTGTTCAGACGAGCGTGTGGCAGAGAAGCTGGAATAGGGCGGATGAATGAATGACCCCGGAGTGGGTGTGCAAGAGGATGGTGTCCAGGAGGGAGGGGGTGATTCTTCTGTTCTCCATGGCGTTGAACAGGAAGGGATGTGTATTTGTAGGTACCAACGGGTAGGAAGGTGGAGCCTGGAGAAAGTAGCTGGTACCCAGAGCCACTGTTCTTAAATACAGGAAGGGTCGCCACTGAGAAATGAAGTCTCGCTGGCCCAGCATGGCTTTCATAAAGGGATTAAGGGCCAATGGATAAAAGCCAACAAGCACATGAAAATAGACTCAACATCATAGCCACTAAGGAAGTGCAAACCCAAACCACAAATGAGATATCACTTCACGCCCATTAAGATGCCTATAATAAAAGAAACGGACAATACAGGTGCTGGAGATGATGTGGGGTCACTAGAACCTTCATGCATTGCTGGCGGGAATGTAAAATGGCACAGCTACTTTGGAGAATAGTCTGGTAGTTCCTCAAAAATTTAAGCAGGGAATTATCACATGACCCAGGAACTCCACTCTTCGGTGTGCGTTCAAGGAGACTGAAAATAAGTGTCCACATAAAAGTTATACACAGGTGTTTACAGCAGAACCATTTGTAAGAGCCACGAAGTGGAAACCACTCAAATGTCCATCAACAAATAGATGAGTGGATACAAAAAATGTGGCACCTCCGTGAAATGGAATATTATTTGACCATAAAAGCGAATGGAGTTCTGATACGTGTTACAGTGTGGTTGACTCTTGAAAACATGATGCCAAGTGAAAGAAGCCAGACGCCCCATGTCTCATATTGTATATTTCCGTTTATGTGAAAGTCCAGAACTGGCAAATCCATAGGGACAGAGAGTAGATTAACGGTTGCTAGAGATAGGGAGTAGTGGGAAATGGACGGTAAGTACAAGATTTCTTTTTAGAGCACTATGAATGTTCTGGAATTAGATCTGGTGATGGGTTGCACAACTTTGTGAATATACTAAACAACAAGGAATGGCACACTTTAAAAGGGTAAGTTTCGGGGTGCCTGGGTGGCTCAGTTGGTGAAGCGTCCTGCTCTTGATTTCAGCTCAGGTCATGATCTCATGGTTTGTAAGATCGAGTCCCTCCTTGGGCTCTGTGCTGAGCATGGAGACTGCTTGGATTGGAATTCTCTCTCTCTCTCTCTCTCTCTCTCTCCCTCTCCCCTCTCCCTCCCCCTCCCCCACTTGTGCACATACCCCCACTCACACTATCTGTCTCCAAAAAATAAACTTAAGAACATTAAAAATAAGTGTAGGTTTTACCGTGTGTGATTTCTACATCAAAAAAGTTGCTGTTAAAAAAAGGATACAAAAATGATGGGGGGGAAAGTACTCTGTGCTTAGAAAAGACAGCCAAAAGCACTTTAAGCCTATGACCTAAACTGCGCCGTAAGTATTGTTAATGGGTATCTTTTATATATTTCTTATAACAATAGAGCCAACCTATATAATAATGTTATCGCCTGATTGTTAAGTTTGATTTTCTGTAAATATTTTTCTGTGTCACAAAAGAGCAGTACACTACATAATATCACATAGCGGGGCGTGTTTCACGCAGAAGTCAACAGTGAGCCATTTATCGAGCAATGGCTATTAGGTGGTTTCCATCCCTACACTTTATCAATAATGTTATGCCAACATCCCATGCACATACCTCTGCACACTCCCCTAGCAGTCGTCTCAACTTCAATTCCTAAATCGGAATTTTCCAGACAAAAGCTCTCTATGGGTTTTTGGCGATCTGGGACGCACTGGCAGATTCCTCTCCGTCCAGGTGGTGCCATGTGTTGGTCACCCCACAAGTAGGCCATGGGATCAATTCCCACTTGGGTTTACCTACCTTTGGCCTGGTTTTTGCTGGGCTGAACAGGTTCTTGTAAGGCTAGGGGACAACTGGAACGGAGACTCCGTCGGTCAGGTTCCTACTTCTTGCCGCCCTCGGCCTGACTTCCAAGACGGATGTCTCCCTGAGCTGTGACCATTAAGGCCTCAGCTGAAGATTGAGGAAGAAAAAGGACAATTAAGTCAAGTCAGGGCTAATTGATGCGGAACCTTTACAACATCTGGAGGTGCTGAGGATGCCAGCCCTGAGTCATCATGGGCTCTGAGTCGGGTAGACGACATGATCAAATGACATTTAATCTTTCTGTAATTAATTGAGGATCTATAAAAATAGCGTAATTGGCGCACTGTCCCGCAATTAGCATATTAATACGGTGACCCTTGCCAGGTGAGCAGCCTGGATTTATAAGTGGCTTTGCGCTGGGACCCATGGCTGGAAGGCAGATCAGGTGCTGGGAGGTATCCGAGCTCCATTATCCCATCGATGGGTTTGCTTTGTTCCAAGACAAGGATTAGCGCTAATAATTTCTCCCCAGGGAAGTGCTATCTAAATCCAGGTTTTCTGCAGAGTCTGTAAATACGGCCAGAGTCCTATCGGGGAGCAGAGAGGAAAGGCACACGGAAGTAGGTCAATCTGAGTGCTATTGTGTGCCAACAATGACGGAGAACATCAAAGTTTCCACGCAGCTTAGGCCATTGTTCTGTTTGTATTGACCAAGTAAGCTGGGAAATCCCGGAGAGAGATGATTTACAGGATTCGAAGCCATTGAGTCTCCTGACGCCAAAATAAAATAAATAAATGGAGAGAGAGATAGATAGATAAATAAATAAATGAAATAAAGTAACATAAAATAAAATAAAACAAAACAAAATGAAATACGATAACCAGATCCATTCGCATGGAGTCATCTGAGTGATGGAATGATCTTTCTTCCCCTTGTCCTGCGGTCACTGGATCTGAGGGAACTCTACCCCGGCTTTGCGGCAGCACGTTTGAGAAACGGATATTCACAAATGGCTGTTTTCAACGTGTCCTCTGATCCCGTTCTCTAGAAGAGCGTGTTATTCAGGGCCCCATTAGGTAAAATTGTATGGTAGAAAAGAAACACTGTCGGCAGCGGAGCAGGGGGCCCAGCCTGGCAAACGACTTTGCGGTGACCGGAGGCCGGTGACCTCTGCCTCTTTGTTACATGTCACTATGTTTCAAGTTAGCAAGTGGTCTGAGTGGCTCCCGGGACCCATCCTCCATTACAAATAATAAAAATATTCACTCTTAAGTCAACTATGAGTAACTCGGGAAGGCAATCTGTAAATCTACTGAGGCAGAAGGTGTGCCCATTAAGGGGACAAGACGCCGGGCTCTCTGCCATGTGTTTTCTCATGGAGCCCTCAGAGCCACACACGATTTTGGCTGTAACTTCTGTTTTTGTATCGAAGTCAGTTTGGGGGGGGGTGGGTCACAGAATTTGCCACTTACCTAAGTGTATTCGGCTCACAAGTAGCAAATGTAGGTTTTAATTATATAAAGAGTTAATGGTAATAGACAACATGTGTCAAACACTCTTAAAATTGTTTATTATATTATTATTATTAATTTATTTAATATAGATACATATTTTTTTTTGAGAGAGAGACAGAGCATGAGCGGGGCAGGGGAGGAGAGAGAGGGAGACAGAATCTGAAGCAGGTTCCAGGCTCTGAGCTGTGAGCACAGAGCCTGACGCGGGGCTCGAACTCAAGAACCATGAGATCATGACTTGAGCCGAAGTCAGACGCTTGACTGACTGAGCCACCCAGGCGCCCCTTATTATCATTATTATTATTATTATTATCATTAATTCATTTAACCTCCTCAATAATACTGTGAGGTAGGAAGCTTGGTTTTGACAGATGAGGAAAGGGATGTTCAGAGGAGGTCAATGGCTTTTTCAATGTCAGCAGGTTAGTGAACAGTTATAAAGAAATATTGCTTTTTGATTGCATGAATGAATGGATGGAAGGATGAAAGAATGAGGAAATTAATTAGACAAGTTTCTGATGAGTCTTGGACAGATAAACCACCAATAGCTCGTGGTGGCCCACAAAAATTGAGGTATGATCTATCCTGTGCCTCTTCTATTGAAAAGTCTTTTTTTTTTTTTTTAAGTTTATTTATTTATTTTGAGAGAGAGAGTGAGAGAGTGTGTAATGGTTAGCAGGGAAGGGAAAGAGAGACAGGGAGCGAGAGAATCCCAAGCAGGCCCAGCACTTCCAGCACAGAGCCTGATGCAAGGCTCGAACCCCCAAATGGCAAGATCATGACCTGAGCTGAAATCAAGAGTGGGACCCTCAACCAATTAAGCCACGCAGGCACCCCTGAAAAATCTTAGAGAATTCCATATTGCCTGGAAAAAAAAAAACCAACAGATTTCCCCAAATAGTCTATGATAATAACGACACTACCATTTATTGCTTATCTAATATATGCTACAAAGAATTAAGTACACTCTGCGTAAATATCTAACTTAATCCTCACAGCCACACTGTAGAGTGTTATTTTATTTCGCTGATTTCACAACAAAGAAAGCAAAGGTCGTAGAAGCTAATGAGTTTGGGTATACATCTGGCAATGGGTGACCACCTAATTTATCATCCTAGGTCAGATGGTCTTGATAGCCAAAGAGAGGTCCTTTGCTAATTGTGTTGAGACAACAGGCACGACTGGGACCTTTGCACCTCTACCGAAATATCGTCGTCGTAACCTGAAAGTGGAAAATCTGGAAAATGTTCTCGTCCCAGAGCCCGCGCTTGTAACCTCGGCCCCCCAAGTCCTGCCAAGGTCTTCTTTCCACCTTGTGGTCCAGGCCAGGGAGCTCCCACCAGTTGCCGCCATGTTTGAGGTGACTCTGCCTTGTTTCCCTGACTTGCGTTGCTTGTGAGATTCTCCTCCTTCGCACATTCCTCTGCCTCCCTCCTGGATTCCCTCCTCCTTGACCACACTCTTTTTCATTCTTTAAAATTCCATATGTCCACACTTCCTCTGGGAAGCCTTCCGCAATATTTACTTTTGTCTCTCAACATCTCCTCATCTTGTGTTGATGTGGTTCACATCCCTCCACCTTTGTTTCTCGCTCCGCTCTGAGGTCTCAGGAGCAAACATTCATCACTGGGACCTCAGGGTCTAGCACTGAATGGGCCTCAATACTTCTTTAAGAAAGCAAGACAACCAGAGGAAAGGACTGTTTCTATAGCCTGGTTCAGGTGTCACATTCTCAAGTGTTTCAAGGAGCACTTCCCAGCCTTCTTCTTGGCCCTCTTTTCATAAGGCCATTTTGAAGGACGTGAGAAGGGCATTTTTGTGCGAAATCTGAAGACCTGAAGATAGACAATGAGAGCAGTGAAGAGACATTTCCTGGGTGGTACAGGTTGTGCGAAGGGAAGTAGTATGTGATCTCCTACTACCAAGATTTTCCTACAAACTCTGATTAAATGGAGCAAGTTTGGGGTGCCTGGGTGGCTCAGCTGATTAAGCATCCCCCTCTCGATTTTGGCTCAGGTCATGAGCTAACAGTGCCCGAGGTCGAGCCCCAGGTCAGGCTCTGTACTGGCAGCACAGAGCCTTCTTGGGACTCTCATTCTCTCTGCCCCTCCCCTTCTCACACTCTGTCCCTCTCAAAATAAGTAAACAAACATTAAAAAAAATCGGAGCAGACTCTACCTGGAAGAAGTCACTGAAAGCCACATTTAAAAATGTCTTTTATAATATCAAAATATAACATCTAAACACATACATTAGCTCTCTGTGGCTGCTGTAACAAATAACCCACAAACTTGCTGGGGCAAAACAACAGACAGCTATTCCCTCAGTCTTGGAAGACAAATGTTGGACATCAGTATCACTGGGCAGAAATCAAGGTGTCGGAAGGGCTGTGCTCCCTCTGGAAGTTCCAGGGGATAATCCTTTCCTGCCCTCTTCCAGCTTCCAGTGGCTGCGAGCGTTCCTGGCCATGTCGATCCAACCCTCAAGACCAGCATCTTCCCGGCTCTCTTTTCTCTGCCTTTGCACTGTCTTCTCCTCTGTGTGGAGTCAAATCTCCTATAAGGACACTCTTCATTATGTTTGGGTTCCTTTCCGATAATCCAGGGCAATCTCTCCATCTCAGGATCCTTAACTGAATCACATCAGCCAAGACCATCTCCCTTCTTTTGGGTCATGTAGGATGACCTAGTCATTGGTCCTAGGGGTTAGGACATGGACACCTTTTGAGAGACCCTATTTTAGTTCACCTCCACAACTAACTCCTAATTATACTACAGTGAGACTTGGTGCCAGGGAATTTTGACCCATATTTTATTGAATGTTCACACTTCCTCTGAGACATCACCTACAGGTGGCCCCAGGCTCTGAAATGGAAAGTAGAAATTTCAAATCTAGCCTTCTTACGCTCTGGTCCCAGACTTTCCCCACCACTTTCCATTAGAGCTGTCTTACTCAAACGGTAGATTCCCCCCCACCCCCCGAACGAAAGTCTCTCATCAGTGAAGTTTCCCAGTTTGCAAAATGAGTAACTTTCCATCTGAGTACATGTTCCTGGGATGGAAAGTTGCATTTTGTATTTTGCCCAAATATGAGTTCTTTAATAGCAAATTCTGTGTTCTGTTTGTGCAAATTATCCTTGTTGACCGCGATGGGCAGACACTCTAATCTGGAGAGAGTTAATAGAGCCCAGCAAAAAGGAAGCTGTCTCTATGCCTCTCGCCCCAGGAGCAATAGGCTGGCAAAGGAAGGATCCTTGTCAGGTCCCCTCCACTGGAATTTTCTGGTTCTTGGAGCTTGTATGTGTCTGGTCTTCAGCGAACTGATAAAAAGCTCAGCTGAAGGGTGCTGGGGACCCAGCCTCTCCATTCCAAATCATGATTCCACCCTGCCTCAGGCTAATTCCAATGTCATCCTCAAACCAACCAATATGTCTTTTCAAAAGTGAGGTCAAAGTCAGGTTGTTCTGTTCTGTGAATATTGAATGCTAAATAATATTAATAGTTAAATGATGTTAATGTTCCCCAAAACACATCCGGTTTCTTTCTCTTTCTCTTTTCGCTGTCATTCTCCTCTTACTGACAGTGTGTGAAAGGCAGAGTCTTTCCCCTCCCAGATCACACTTAATACAGTGCAGGCGAGCTATTTGTTCCAGAGACATCTGAAATTGATTTCGGAGGCTGAACACTCAAATTAGACTTTTGAAGCAACGAAGATAAATTTGAAGATGAATTTGCCCTGTCGAGGCTCAGAGGGCAACTGATGAAACATTTTTTTTTAATTCTTAGCCCATAAAGTGGATCCTTATCCAACTTGTCATTTTCTGGAATCTTAATATGCAAAGAAAAAAAATGTGAAATTGAGTACCTACCTGTAAGGATCGTGTATCATCAAGTGTCGGTCTAGGTTTTCCTTGAGACCAAGTGTGGATTTGGTAAGTTGAGTTGAGAATACCGAGGCTTGATGGATTCTCCTTGGTTCTAGAACTCCAGTGTCACCCAGTTTGGACTCAATGGGATTTCCTACCAGTCATTCTATTTCACTTGCTCGCGAGGTCATGGACGTTCGATTTTGCGCAACTTTGGGAATCCTAAAGGGTGTGACACAGCAAAATGCCCCCTTTTAAACCAATGTTTTAATTTTTAAAAGCCTAAATTTTCATGTTTGTTTATTGGTGAAAGGACATTTTCAAAATAAATGTTCGCAGGGATTACATTATGGCCTAGAGGCAGGGTCTGCATACGCGATAACACAAAGTGAAGAAAAATAAAAAGGTGGAGTCTCTTTAAGTATTCCCATAATTTCCTGTGACTTTATTTCATTTTACTCGAGTTTATGTATTAAACTTGTGCATGGCCACGGCTTCTTTCTGGAGCATTCCACTGTCCTAGATATTTCAGTCTTTTGGATGTGAAAATAATTGTAAATTGCAATATCGGTCTGAGAGGGTGGAAAGAAATAGTTGAGTGTTCCAGTGGAATTCAGCAGTCCTTAAAGACACAGCACTGACTTTGCTGAGAAGCAAACCTTCATTTTCAAGGAAGAGACCTGGGATTATAGGGAGGCAGAAAGATGGACACTTTGCTTTGTCTTTTCTACTCCTGCCTGAGACCTCAGCAGAATTGATCTGACCTTCTGAGATGTATGATATTTTTCGCCAATGCTTACAACCTACCAGCTTACATTCTGCAGTTAATTATGGCTGTACATTTAGGTGGATGATAAAGGCATGAGTCTACCCCACAAGGGATTTAGGTTAACTCAACTATGGATCTACTGTAAGGAATGCATATGGGATTACATTGTAAATTGTTCCACCCAAAGGTCATTCTTGCAGTTTTTAGAGTGGGACTAGAGAGAATTCTGGAGACAAACAGTCCGGGGTTTGATCCTAGGTTCTTCCGCATCCCAGTGGGGTGGCTTTAGGCAAACCAATTAATGTCCACATATTAGTAAAGATAAGCTGGGTTATGCTTCAGTAACAAATAAGTCCACAATCCCAGTGGCTTAATACAAGATATTGCTTGTCGTATGACACGTCTATTAGCAATATGCATCACGCCATCACTCAGGAAACAGGCTCCATCTTAGAGCTGGGCCATCGGAAGGCATGACTTCCCTGGTTGCCATAAAAGAGGAGATCGTGGAAGAATCACGGGCTGTTTCTTTACTGTTTCAGCCTGGCTATGACACAGCCTACTTTTTCTCACAGCCCATTGGTTCTAATTACGAAAGGGCTGGGAGACATAACAGGGCTGATGGCACGTGTGGTGCATGGTTTCTACGCCTATTTTCCAATTCTGTAAGATGAGTCCAGCAATATCTACCACGGAAGGTCTCTCTGAAGATTAGTGATAAAAAAATGTCTAGCATCTACTGGATGCTGACCCAAGTGGAGGTATTAATGCGGTGACAATAAGATCACTCTAGTGTGATGCAACTTGTTAAAGTGTATCAGTAAATGATACATTACATTTACAGGCACATTAGATAAAACCAAGTCTTAATCCATCAAATTCATTACAAGTTATCAATTAACTTCCCGGGTGCCTGGCACCGTGCTTACAGAAAATACAAAAGGAATTAAGATTCAGCTGTAGGTATCAGGAGCTAGCATTAGTCCAGGAATGCCCTCAAATGTCCGAACTTCCAGTGGCTTAAAAGAAGACAAGTTCATTGCTTGTCAGGCAACATGTCTATTGGGGCATGCACCACACCATCATTCAGGATGCCCACATGACCAAACTGTGAAAACAATTTATTAAAGCGTATGGAAAGATGCTTAACATCAAGAGCCATTAGGGAAATAGTGGGTCAAGATCATGAGATATCACTTCACACCCACTAGAATGGCTATTCTATCTATCTATCATCTAGCTAATATATTGTATATACATATACACACACATATATATACACACACATATATATTTATACATGTATATGTAAGTATTATATATACATATATACACACCTATATATGTATATATGTACATATACATATATAGGTGTGTATATATGTATATAAATATATGTATATATATGTGTGTACATATATGTGTATATATATGTATATGTGTGTGTGTGTGTGTGTATATATATATATATATATATATATATATGACTAGTGTTGGCAGAGATATGGAGAAAGTGAATCTCATCCACATTACTGGTAAGCATTTAACAGAGTGACCATGTGACCACCAATTCCATTCTAAGGCATATACCCAAGAGAATGGAAGATACACATCCACTCAAAAACTTGTCCATGGATGTTTGTAACAGCACTCTCATAATTATCCAAAAATGGAAACCACCCAAATGTTTATGAGTTGATGATTGGATAAACACAACGTGAATCAATTTCTGTACCTTGGAATCCTAGTTGACTAGAAAAGGAATGGGGTTCTGATACATGAAGCAACATGGATGGACCCTGAACACATCATCTTAAGTGAAAGAAAGAAAAAAAAGTAGATTTGTGGTTTCAGGGCCTGAGGGGGTAGGAGTGACTGTTAGTGGGCATGGGGTTCCTATCTGGGGTGATAGAAATGTTCTGGAATTAGTGGTGATGGATGCACAACTCGTGTGAATATACTAAAACTATTGACTTGTATACTTTAAAAGGGTGAATTTTATGGTGTGTGTATTACATCTCAATAAAAAGTGTCATATGAGAAAAAAAAATGAGAATTCAAAGTGGGGAGATTATCTTATTTGGAGAATGTGGAAAGTCTTAGTTCAAGATCAGCCTGAAAGGATAGAAATGGTTTTGCAGAAGAATGTGGGTGACACACAGGGGCGAAAGCGAAGCGTATGATCGCGGTCTGAGAAAACACCTTTTAGGAGTAATTTTCCCTTTGGATCTTTTTGCTGATCTGCCCCAGATGCATAGGACCAGGACCTTAGTTTGCATATTCGAATTTCATGATTTCTCATCTATATTCATAGGTGATTGGTCCAAAGTAGTCCCATGAGCAAAGCTGGCCAGTTCTATTCTGTCTGCAAAGCTTCTGTCATATGACCTGAGATTTCCAGATGCGAACAGATAGAACCTAAGTCTTCGTAATGGCAGAGAGCTAGATGAGATGCAGTCTTCAAGCATATACTAGGGTTGGCTGCCCTGATTCTTCCCCCTCCTGAGTCCTGGTTGCTCAGGATTTCTCTGAATTCCATGGTACCCTCTCTCCAAAAAATGCCTTTATTTCTCTTGGGAAAGTATACATGTGTTTATGCTTCTTGCAGTCAAAGGAACCAAAACTGTGTGTTCAGCAGGCACGAAGAAACCAGTCTGACCACAGCATACAGGGAGAAGACTATGGAAACATGTTGGGATCATCTTCTGAAGACCATTGAGACCAGGCTGAAGAGTATGTGTTCAATAAGGACAGCCCTTGGAGTCTTTATGGCAATGAAATGTCTCAAGCCACCATGTAGGGAGACTGATCCAGCAGCAATGAGTGAAAATATATGGCTTCTCTTTGTATTGGTTCCCCCTTCAATGCCAATGTAGAGCCAGAAGCAGCTGGGTTGTACTTCTTGAATTATAATGCAGAAAACAGCTATAGATTTCCATTTTAGAACCATTCTGATTTAATTTCTCATGAAATGTTAAGTCCAACCTCATGATTCAGTATTCCTGCCTGGGTTTGAAGCACAGCGCCGAAATATGACAATGATTTGATTGGATCTATGCCCCCAGAGAGATTTCAGGTGAGAGTTTACACACATCCTAGATCGTCACTAATATTATGGGGTGCTCACTGTGGGGGTGTCCCCATGGTAGAACACATAGGACCGTATCGCAGGTAGTAATTATGTTTGTGATCCGAATTCACTGCCTTCTTACCCTGAACAGGATGCTTGGCCTATGGGAAGAAGAGGGGGCTTCATCCCCGGAACCTCAGCCTTTGGGAACACCCACAGTGTTTGTTGAGGGTCTAATGGTTGTTGAGCACCCAATGGTCTGATATTCTTACGGAAATTAAGAGAGGGACTGAATTTGTTAAAAGCTTAGTTATGGAAAACAACTTACTACTTAGTCTAAAAATTCATGCAAAGAAATAGGTGCAGCCTCCATGATTTAAATTCAGGCTTTTTCTTATTCCTTTCCTTCGTTCCTCTTTCTTTTCTGCTTCTCCTCTAAATATAGTTAAGACGAGTTACTCCTGCTCTTATGGGTGCGAACAGAGTTGAGACACTCTTGGCCTTTAAGTCATCACAGATTCTTTTCATCAGAAATCTCTCTCTGGCTAATGTGTTTCCTCACTCAGTATGGAGTAAATTCAAAATGAAACGCTGTGTTAATACCATGAATTCTTTTGGGAAATGCAGTGGTGCAGCTAAATGTACCTTTCATTTCCTTAAACAAAATAAACAGTGTGCAAAACTCCACCCAACATCTCTCCACATTTACTCATTAAGAAGTTTTCCAGATTTACTCTTAAAAAGTCCTCACGTGCAATGGCTCAGAGGCCACACAAAACGGAGAGAACAGTGGGAGGGACACTGGCATGCTCCAGTGACAACCACCACAGGCCTTTCCTGTGTTGGCCAAAGCAGTAAGCACGGTGGGTTCCCTGTCCACATTTGGTTCCTTTCGAAGCAGTCTTTGAGACGTGGATTGGGTACAAGCACTTATTTGGGAAGGGGCCCACGAACCACTGTGTGGGTGTGAGACAAGAGACAAGAAAGGGAAGGACTCAATAAAGAGTATGTCAAGGACAGGATTATCACTGTGGGTACCTGGGGCTCAAATAGACAGAGGAGCTTCTGAGAGGCACATTGTAGGTGCTCAGAAATGTTTTCTGAGTATTATCTGGAATTTCCTCGGCATATTTGGTAATTATAGGCATGACAGAACTGGTAGAAAATCAAATATTTCTGGTAATATAAAAAAGGAACAATACCATGTACTTTCAGGATTGAGTCAATGACTTCCACCTCCTGAGTTATTTACTACCCATTCCTTCATCACCAAAGACTGTGGTTCTGAACAGGAAACATGGGTCAACTAGTTTTTTTGAAGATGCTACAAGGGACAGCTTATTTCATGATACTGGGAATCAACAGTTAACGGAAATACTCAAAGAGGAGGTCCGAGCCGAGCATATAACAGAGCACATCTCGCAGGGAGAAAATCAAACAGCTAATGCGAGTATTTTGTTGTTTGTTGTTTCTGCTTTCTATCACTACCCGGGAGAATGATCTTTTCCAAACATGTGTCTGATCTTGCCATTTCTCACTTGATACATTACAGGAACTCCACACCACCCACAGGAGGGAACTCAGACACCTGGCCCAGGCCATCAGGGCATAGGGGCCAGCTCATAATTCTGGGATTCCCTCATCTACATACCCACACTAACCACATTACTCTTAATTACCAAAGTATATCCTAGTGTTTTCGCTTGGATTCACTCTTGCTGTCCTCTCTCCTAGAAATATCTCTTCCACTTACCGTCAGAATTTGTCACTCCCTTCGTTTATTCTCACTATGCACTCTGTTTACAGGTCGGTTATTCCCTCAAATTGCAAAAGCTTCTTTATGTAGTAGCTATATCTACTTTATTGTGGAGATTATGTCTTATTTATCTTTATCTCTGGATCCTATCACAGTGTCTAGTTAGCTGATAGGTGTTCTGGGAATATATACGGGAAGACAAAAATGGATGGGTGAATGGATGCATGGATGGAATGGTGGATGGATGGATGGATGGACGGGTGGATGAATAAATGGATGGAGGGATAGATGAGTTGAAAATAAGATAGAAATAAGTTAATGTTATCCTTCAGATCTGTAATTAGAGATCAAAAGTTCAGGAAGAAATATAACATCCTTTAACAATGTCTTTGTGGTTTTCCATTCAGAGAATTGTGTTTGTATTTATTCCCTAGGGCCAGGAAGAAGATATTTTACCTTTATAGTTGGCCCAACTGAAGAGAATTTGAAACATGTGCATCACAACCTGTTCTTGCTAGTATCTTCTAGACCTTTACTTATCCACATGTGGCTATTGAAAATTTCAAATGTGGGGCGCCTGGGTGGCTCAGTCAGTTAAGCGTCCGACTTTGGCTCAGGTCAGGATCTTGCAGTCTGTAAGTTGAAGCCTCACATCGGGCTCTGTGCTGATAGCTCAGAGCCTGGAACCTGCTTCAGATTCTGTGTCTCCCTCTCTCTCTGCCCCTCCTCTGTTCACTCTCTCTCTCTCTCTCTCTCTCAAAAATAAATAAACATTTAAAAAAAGTTAAAAAAAGAAAATTTGAAATGCAGCTGCTGAGACTGAGAAAAAATACTTTTATTTGTTTATAATTAATTTTAATTATATTTAAAAAACCCATACTTGATTTAGTTAATGGGAAGTCTTAAGTATTTTTGAAATAACTTGGATATGTGAACCAACTTTTTCAACTACAAATTATACGAAATCCAAATATAGACAAAACATTGCTGATGAAAATTTAGCCCCTCAACTGCAATATGCTGCAAGTGTAAAATACAGACTGGATTCCAAAGACATGGAGCTTAAAATTGAAATAAACAAATATCTGATTAATAATTTTTATCTTATTTTTATGTTGAAAGCCTAATGCCTTGGGTATATTGAGTTCTGTAAAAGATACTGCTAAAATTTATTTCAAATGCTTTATTTTATTTTGATATGGTTACTAGGCAGTTTTGAATTGCATATGTGGCTGGCATTCTACTTTTACTGCACCAGGCTACACTCGACCAGCACATGGTAGGTGCTGAATTGTGTTTATTTCTCCCTGGATAGTAGTCATCAGCCCCAGTTTGAATTTCCCTCATGGAAATTATGTCTTTTCAATGCAACAAAACACACAGGCAAAAAAAAAAAAAAAAAAAAAAAAAAGCATTAGAGTTCCATATCACTGAAATAACTTAGAAACATCTTTTGTTGGTTAATTATTTACGGACTTTCTACTCACAAACCGCTGACTGTGCTCTGTGATGCAGGGGCTGGGAATTTACAGATCCCTTTTCCCAAACATTTTTGTCATTTCACTTCCTATAAGTTTTGACCAATAGGAGGCACTACAGGGTGGCTGGGAGGAGAGAGGAGGGAAGACGGCACTTCCTTTCTGTCTTCCTGTTGGTGTCAGTCTTGCACCAACAGCAGCCGTTTCTTCCAGCCCCAAGATATTCAGCACCCCACGGAGCAATACCCAGTGCCTGCTCAAGGCACCACCCGCAGCAGAACACCAGCCACTCCAACTGAGACCTAGTTCTTTCTTTTTTATTCCAGTCCTACAGGCGACAGCTACTCCCATAGTAATTAATCTCAGAGTGTTAGTGTTGTTTGCTTTCTGGTCTTTCAGTTTGTAATGCTGTGTAATTACTTAAATCCCCTTTGGAAATGTATAATGCAGTTCTGTTTTCCTGATGGGAATCTGAAAGGTGCACTCACGTCTGTAAACGTGGCTATACTTACAAAAATTAAACGCAAAAAGAGAAATCATAGGAAAAACCTGAAAAAGGATAAGGATGGGATTACAACGAACATACTATAATCAAAGTTGTGATGTGCAGCTAAAGCAAGATTTAAAGGGAAATTAATAGCCTGAATTGCCTTTATTAGGAAAAAAAAAAAAGACAAAAATCAGTGACCTAGGATACAAATGAAGAAATCTTAAAAAGAATATAGAAGAAAATCTTTGCAAAAGAAAGACAGAAACAAAGAAATATGAGCAGAGCTAAAGTAATAAAATGAAAGGAACAGAAAAAAAATGAACAAAATCAAAACCTAACTCTTTGAAGGACAAATACAGTTACATTTGGTTATAAAGATTAAGCTAAGAAAGAGAAGCTTAAAAAAAAGAATTAGTAACGTAAAATAATATACCTGCAAGTAGAGAAGAGGATGAAATTACAGAAGGAAGCTATGAACAATTTTAAATCATAAGTTTGGAAAACATAAATGGAAAAATTCCTAGGAATGCCACACTTGTAAAACATACTTCATCAACAACTAGGAAAGCCAAATAGAATTAAAGACAGTGAATCTCTAGTTAATGATTACTGTTAAAAAAAAAAAAGAAGAGCAATGTAGTTTACATTCTAATTCAGCCAAATAGTCAGAGAGGATTTAATACTTGCTTTCTCCTGTCCGAGCAACAGAAGAGAAAAAAATGAGAGACTGTTCCACCCTTCATTCTGTGATTCTGGAATAACCTTGATGCCAAAAGTTAGAAAAAGATGGTGTGAGAAAATAAAATTATGGATGATTTCATTTAGGAATAAATTTAATTTATGAATATAAATGACATAATCTGAGATAAAAGACTGCATAATGAACTAAACAATATGCAAAATAACCAACCTGAGATTAGTTTCGAAACATAAGGGTAATTTTAAATTAAAGACAAATATATATTTGTTCATAGTAACAGCATAAAGGAGTAAGGCTATGTAAACAATCCATGCAGAGCCATTGTTGAAGTTCAAAACCCATTTATAGGTAGAAGAAAAAATGTCTCAGCAAACTGGAAATAGAAATGAGCTCTGTGAACTTGCAGAAACCAATGGCATGCTCATTAGTAACACATTTGTGTTCCAGTAAAGTTAAATAAAGGACCGGTTGTTCCCATGTCACTACTTCGTCCAGGATTGTGTAGGACCAGCTAGAACAGGAGGCGAGACAAATCAATACAATTATGGCAATATCAATAAGATTATTGGAAAATACACCAAGTTGGAATTATTAATACAAGTCTGACTTATTCAATTGATCACATTTCTATAAAGAGTCGCGATCAAAGAATGTTCCTTAGGGCACATGAGTGGCTGAATCGGTTGAGCGTCAGACTTTGGCTCAGGTCATGATCTCTGAGGTTCGTGAGTTTGAGCCCCGCATTAGGCTCTGTGCTGACAGCTCAGAACCTGGAGCCTGCTTCTGACTCTGTGTCTCCTTCTTTCTCTGCTCCTCCCCTGCTCGTGTTCTCTCTCTCTCTGTCTCTCTCTGTCTCTCTCTGTCTCTCTCTGAAAAATAAATAAACATTTGGGTGCCTGGATGGCTCGGTCAGTTAAGCGTCCGACGTCAGTTCAGGTCATGATCTCACTGTTTGTGAGTTTGAGCCCCAAATCGGTCTCTGTGCTGACACCTCAGAGCCTGGAGCCTGCTTCGGGTTCTGTATCTCCCTCTCTGCCCTCCCCTGCTCACATTCTGTCTCTCCCTCTATCTCTTTCAAAAATAAATAAACATCAACAAAATTAAAAATAAATTAATTAATTAACATTTAAAAAAAGTTTATGGGGCGCCTGGGTGGCGCAGTCGGTTAAGCGTCCGACTTCAGCCAGGTCACGATCTCGCGGTCCGTGAGTTCGAGCCCCGCGTCAGGCTCTGGGCTGATGGCTCGGAGCCTGGAGCCTGTTTCCGATTCTGTGTCTCCCTCTCTCTCTCTGCCCCTCCCCCATTCATGCTCTGTCTCTCTCTGTCCCAAAAATAAATAAAAAACGTTGAAAAAAAAAATTAAAAAAAAAATAAATAAAAATAAAAAAAGTTTAAAAAATGTTCCTTTAAAAATAGCATTTGCAATAGCAACAAAAATATAAAGGACCTTGTAGTAAATCTAAAAATCTGCAATTCCACAGGAACTACTATTTTTACTAACCTTAACTATGCCTCTGTGTGTATGTACAATTATATGCATGCAAAATAAATGTATATATGTGTGTCGTAAAATAAGAATATGCATATATATGTATATATACTTATTTTATATATATAAGATGTGTTTTGGAAGGATACAATGATGTTGATATGATAATTCTTTCCAATTCAATCTATAAGTTCAATTCCAAAGAAATTCCATGGGAATTTCGTGGAGCTTGACAACTCATTCTAAAATTTATATGATAGGCCAATGGGCCAAGTTAAAACAAGACAGTGATAAGTAACGATGTGATGAGATTTGACCTCTCAGATATGAATGCTTACTATAAAACTATACTCACAATGAGAGGGTGTCAATGGGGACGGGGAGTAAAATAAAGACCAACAGAACAGAAAATCTAAACTCAGGTAGCCTGAATGGCTCAGTTGGTTAGGCATCCGACTCTTGATTTCAATTCAGGTCACGATCTCACAGTTTATGAGAACCAGCTCTGCATTAGCCTGGAGCCTGCTTGGGATTCTCTGTGTCCTCTCTCTCTGCCCCTTCTCTGCCCCCCACTCTGTCTCTCAAAATAAATAGTTAAAAAAAATAAAGAAAATCTAGAACCTGTCTCATACCTATATGGAAACTTCATTTGTGATGTACGTGGCAATACAAGTCAGAAAATGCCAGCTGCTGAACCAGATATATACCACAACATTTTGACCTAATAGAAATTCATTTATAATGCGCAAGAGTGCTGATTGGTAGGTACTTCTCCTGAAAGCTATAATTGAAGGACCTGTGTTTTCAATCTTGTAATTCTAGCATCTTCCACATATGGTGTCCTTGTCCACCTCTATCAACTAACTCAAGTTAGTGGGGAGGGAAGCATGGGGTCGGGGGAGGGGGGCACTTGCTGGACTGTTTCCATGGCCAGTCTTAGAAGTTTACACATCATAACCACTCATGTGCTGTTATCTAGAACTCAGTGGTATTTAACCATCAAACTTCAAGGTTGACCGTCCAGCTTGCTGGAAAGAGGAAGAGAAATTAAGTTTGATGAATAGTTTATTAGTTCCTGCCACAATTTGGAAATGATGGAGTATTTGATGGATGGTGCAAGATAATTGGTTTTGCTTTGAGAATAAGAAGAGAATTACTCCATTCATGAAGTGCATTCCAAATGGGTTAAAGACCTGTATAAAAGGAAAACCTAAGAAGGAAATGAAAGGCAATATCTTTATGGTCTCAAGTTAGGCAAGAGTTCTTTTTCTTTCTTTTTTTTTAATACAGGGCACATGAATCTCTAATCAAAATGGAGGGACATAAATTTCACTAAAATTACTAAAGACACCGTAAAAAATGGAAAGTGTAAAGCAATGAATATAACCAAGAGGACATCAGTATTCAGAATATGTAAAGAATACCTATAAAGCAATAAGAAAAAAAATATATAAGCAACCATAGAGAAAAACTTGGCAAAGGATATGAATAACCAGTTCAGCAGAAAGGAAATCTGGAACGCCAAAGATGTCAAAAGATACGCGACATCACTGTAAATCAAGGAGACAAAACACCACGAGAATGACAATTTTTAAAAGTAAATTGATAATACTAAGAATTGACAAGGATATGTAAAAGTGGGACATTTTAGACATAGCTGCGGGACTATAAATTGGTACCAATACTGTGGAAAATGAAAGACAATATCTAGTTAGATCAAAGACATTCATGTTCTGTGACCCAAGAATTCCATTTCTAACCACGTACCCTGGAGAAACCCTACATAGAGGGAGCTATGTGCAAGAGTTCTCGCTGTGGCATTGTGTGTAACAGCCGAGAAAACAGAAACAACCTCGATATCTTTCAACAGAAGAATGCATTAAAATTCTGCTACATTCATACTCCCGAGCATCACACGGCAGTTCCAATGCATGAAATAGAGGTACATGTAACTACGTGGTACAGATCCCAGAATTAGCAGTGTTTAAGGAACATGGAAGGGGGTGGCGATTTGCTGAATGTTATATATCACATCATACAAGGGATAGAAAGTTAATATTAAAGTAGTCTCTATTATGATTATGGACATAAGAAACACTGGATAATTTTATGGGAGAGAAAAGTAATACATTTAATACGATAATCGGTCGGTTCTAAGGAGAGAAGAAGAAGATGTGTTCGGGAAAGAGATGAATGAGAGGTCCTCCCTATTGGCGAAAGGATGAATTTATTTTATAGACAGAAAGAGGGGGAGGGAGATTTCGATAGATGTGTAGATAGTCAGAAGGCAGTGGTGGTCATCATATTATTCTCCATCTTTTGGGGTGTGCTGGAAATATTGTAAAATTAAAAATTATTTAGCCATAACAGTCTTTGATCTTCCTTCTCTCCAATTATCTCCTCCCAACACACCCATACAAAGACTATGAAACATTCCGTGATTCTAATTTGTTTCCTCTGCCCCAAGTGACGAGTCCTGAGCATTCTGTCTTGGGCGTCCCATAACTTTTACTGTTGCTGCAAGCCCACCTGAGAGAAACTCTAGAGAGCGAGTTCTTCAAGGACTAACACCAATTAGCTCTTTTCTGTTACCAAACCCGGCCGAAAAGAAGAGCCTCCCAAATTCATATGCAGTTTAGGAAGCTCTGAAAACAAAGACGCGGATAGATGAGAGGCGCACATCCTCTTAGCTTGACCTGCGGGGTGATGGACACAGCCACCCCAAAACCTAACCTGTCCATCAGTGGTGGCTGCAGACCATTGGAGAAGAGACTGCGGTCCTCGGCGTTAACTGTAAAGAACCCTCGTGCGGGGATCCTGGGTCCGCGGCTTAACGGAAGAGGGGGGAAATGTAAAAGATCAGTGTGACGGTGACATTTTCCACGCCACCTGTGCCCGTGAGCCGCCGCAGAAACCATTCCTTTGATGGACTGGGGATGATAAAAATAAATTAAATTGTACAGTCAGGATCAGCCGGTAGTATGAAGGTAGAAAATTATTAGTCGAAAATTATGAGTTGATTACTATTACGCTTGTTTTTTTTTTTTCTAATGCAATAACCACAATAATGCACATCCATGTAACCTTTTGCGATTTTTAAGAAAAGTGACCATACACTGTGGTGTGCCCAGGACGGTCCTGGTTTATCCTTGGCCGTCAGTGGTAGTTCCTTTGACTCTCCAACTGCTGGGGTGTGGATACCCCATTTTAAGGCAATGTTGCAACAACGACAAAATCTCAGTCTGGGTCCACGGATTGAGGGGGCATTGGTGTCTCACTTTGTCTCTCCAACTGGGTTTCCTTGCTGGTAGCAGTAAAGACAATAGTACATCCTTCCACCCCTCACTTCTGATTCTGTCTCCTGCAAGTCAGCTTGTTAGACCTCTCTCTTCTGCAATCTCAACCCTTAGAAGAAGTTGTCCATGATTCCTTATCGGGACAGACTATGTAATTAGTGGAGTCCAGTGCCAAGTGGGGCCCCTTGTTCAAATGTCAAGGATTTCAAGATGGAGACAACAGATCCTTAAACCAATCGCGGGGGCATCGAAATGCAAAGTCCTGTGTCGTCCGGACTGGTCTCATGCCCAGAAATCCAGCCTTGACTCTCGTCTGGGCCAGCGGCCGTTCCCCCTCTTCTGGTGTGCCCACACTCACTGGGCTTTTCCTCCGAGCCATATCTCCAGCTCAGTTGCTGCAAAAGCTTCCTAGCACTCTCGGCCCTGCCTGATCGCCCTACTCTCCCACTGCCTTGCCAACCTCAGAACCCACCAGAACACCCCCATTTGCTTTCTTTGTCTAACTACACTGACAGCCCCTTAACTGGGTCTTCTCAACCCGGACATATCTTGGTCAGATAATTCTTTGTTGTGGGATCTGTCCTGTGCATGGTCAGAGTTATCACCATCTGTGGCCTCTACCCACAGTAGCAACTTCCTCCCAAATTAAAACAACTAGAAAGGTCTCCAGACATGGCCCCTGGGCTGTAGGATCACCTGTAGTTGAGAACCGCGGATTTAGACCCTTCGCTCAGTACCCTCCACTCCACCCAGGACCTCCGTGCCTACTGCTCCGTTTGCCTGGGGAGCTCTTCCTGTCTTCCGTGAATCCCTCTCACGCTTCCTGCGGGCCCTGACCTAAGGAAGCCTCTGCCCAGAGGCCAACGTTACCCTCTAAGTGACCACGTGCATCTCTCCTCCTCATTGCGTTCCTAGCACATAGCAGCTAGAACAGTGGCTGGCACATAGTAGGCCCGCGGTAAATATCTGCAGAATTCACTAATCAAGGCAGTAGATAGGATCAGATGAGAGAAAGATATTAGAATGTTCTAGGAAATGGTATGACCACAAGCATTGCACGAGATTTGGATTCAAATCTTCGATCTGACTTTCAGATAATATGAGATTTAAATGCAATAGTGGATATAAAGGCGCTCTATACACTAATAAAGCCCACACGGTGTTAATAGTTCTTACTTTTTACATTCTCTAACTTGATTTAGGATATTTACTAACTACACGCTGAGGAGTCCGGTAGGCTCTGGGAGGGACAGAGGGCGAGGACACAGACCGTGCCCTCAACGAGCTCACGGTCTCCAACTGTCAGCAGCCACTGCTCATGCAGACAGGAGAGCACGTGTGATTACCCATTTCCAGGCATAGACCTGGGCTCTGAGGGAAGGTTAAGTGACTTACATAGGAAGAGTAGAGCCAGGATTCCAGTGGGTTCTTCTGCAGTTGTAACTGTCCTCCAAACTCCAGCCATCATGGCCCCACTGGGTGAGGAGTGGCTGCTCCCCTTACCCAAGGCTGTCCTTCTATAGCTGAAGTTCTTCATGGCCCACCCACCTCGGGATCTTCTTCCTTGGCCACTCATTCACACCCTGCCCTCTCACTTGTGGTGTGGGCAGGCGGGCCACCTTCTGTGGGTCTCTGTTTCCTTGGCAGTGAGGGGAGAGATCAATGCCCCCCCTGTTAGGATAGTGTCAGGGTTGGATGAGACAGGCTGTGTGAAGGTGCCAAGGAGTTGACCGACCTGCCCCCTCTGATGACTAGCCTTGGTCTCCTTGCTTCCCCCCTCACTAGACTTTGAACGTGCATGATGTGCTGGGCTCACGGCTGGATCCCTGGATACTATGCCGCACACAGTAGATGTCGCTCCTGCCCCCTTGGGATGACAGAGAGGGAGGCAGACAGTAGCCAACTGAGTCACCTCACAGGGTTCTGTATTTACCGCCATCATAGACAAGAGAGAAGCACAGCATTTGCAGTAGGGCACCTGACCCAGCTTTCTTGGGTCCGTGACAATCGGGCTAAGATCTGAAGAATAAGAAGAAGCTGACCAGGAGAAATGTGGGGAGGGTATTCCTGGCTGGGGGGGGGGGCTAGTGAGAGGCAGAAGCCCTGAGGCCCCATGATGCTTCAGGAACGAAAGACAAGCTGTGAGACTGAGCACCAAATGAGAAGGAAAGTGCAGCGTTTGTTGAAGGCAGAGGAGGGTGGAGGCTGTGACAAGCCACGGCGGTATTATCCTAAGGGCTGGGAGAGCCATTGAAGACTAAAGCAGAGGGTGCCATCGGCATATCACGAGCACACGTGGAGGGCTGGTTGACGTGGCCGGAAGCCCCTGTCCTGTTAGGAGGCACCTGTGGGCCGTGAATTGCCCTCTAAGTAACCAAAGACTAAAATGGCAAAATATCCATTTTCTTTGGCTTGATTTGCAGCAACTTCTAGGATGCTGCAGAGAGAAAACATCCCTAGAAGCCAACTTGGACCAGCTGCTACGTGTGCCTCAGGCAGGAGCTATAGATCTCTCTTTGACGTCCCCTTGACATGTCAGGGATAAAGGGCCACAAGGTAGAATCCCAAAGAAACATGCCTCCCTGCCCCCAGACCAAGCTCACATGAAGATGGAAGGATCCTGTGCACACAGATGGAGAAGTGCTTCCCTCTCTGCTGAGTGGACTCTTCCCAGTGGAGGGAGCTGCTCTTTGATAAACCAACAGAGAGAGGGGTGAAGGGCCAACCACTTTAAGAGTTTCTCCATTGAGGGGTCTTCTAGCCCTGCTGTCCTCTCATCTGCATTGGGAACGACAAGCAGAACATCACACAGAGTCTCGTCAATGTGGGTCCTGGAAGTTTTTCTCCCTGTTTCCAGTTCATAAGGATGTCAAGTGTTTCTAGAAGGCATCTCAACAGTTTCTTTTAAGCTGCGGAATGCAGACCCTCTCTCTTTTCCCCTCCAATCATAGTGGACAGAAGATCTCAGCACGTGAATCAGGCACAGGGAGGCTGATGTTGTAGAAAGGGGGGCAGGGAGTCTCGTTCATCCCTACCTTGTCCCCCACCCTAGCAGCTGGGCAAGGTACAGCAGCAAATCCCTGGGATGCCAGCGAGGTCGCCAGGACCCCAGATCTTGTGGAGAGATGAGGAAATAGGGGCTGGTCATCATCATCACGGCCCCAAATTAAGAAAGACTCCCTGTGGCTTTGGGGCGAGGAATAAGGACCTCGGTCCCCATCTTGCCGTCTGTCGAAATGACCTATAGACCTGGGGTCTCAGAGCTGTTCTTCTTTTCCCCTTGGGCAAGTGGCCTGTAGACATTCCACTGGCCTCCATCCATCTCTCCGCATGGCCTCCTCTCTGCATCAGTGTCTCCTTCTCTTCTCCCGTAAGGACTTGTCCTTGGCTTTGGGGCCCGCTCAAACTCAGGACAAATTCACCTGGAAATCTTGACCTTACTTACATCCGCCTAGACCTTTCGAGTGAAGTCACATTCCGAGATCCTGGGTGGGCGTATCTTTTGGAGGCCACAATTCAAGCCACTATGGGAACGAAAACAAGTTTAAAACACAATCCCTGCCCTAGGGGATTGCATGGTCTAGAGAGGGGCACCTGCGTGCACCGGCAATGGCTGCCTCCCCCACCTTTCCGAGCCTCGGTTTCCCCGTTGAGCCATGGGGAGCCACCTGTGTAAAGCCAGGGGGAGGGAGGGAGGCAGTTCTTGGAGAGCTCTGGCCTCCCTCCCGGGCATCAGCTATAATGATTGTTCATGTTTATCTGGGGGTGGGCAGGGCTCTGCAGGAGACCCACAGGGAAGTTTGGTCTGACCCGCTGGGAGACAGTGACCTCCATCTCAACACCTGAAAAACACGGAGAAAAGCCAGTGCCTGATCCCACCCCCCCGGACCCACTGAATTGAAACCTTCAGAGGTAGAGCCTGGGCCCTGGAGTCTTTAAGTGCCTGCCGCATGAGCCTGATTCACAGGGGCAGCTGTGAGGAAGAGTGGCTGTCTCAAAGAGGAGGGACCTTCCGGCACAGGTCTTAGCTTCGTTGGGTACTGAAACTGGCTGGTGTGCTGTGTGGCAGGTGACGGTTGTCAGGGCAGAACAGCAGCAGGGGGCGGGGGGGGGGCATGCATGGGGTGCCAAGGAGGGGAGGGGCTTCCTCCCCAGGGCAGGGGGTCCCCGTGGTACCTAGCTGGCGGGGTGTCTGATGGACAGTTAGCGCCTAATTAAGAGACAGTGCATCTGACCCCGCCAAGCGGCAGATGGGTCAGAACAGAGACCTAAGTGGTGTTTACGGGCGAGGCAAGGAACAGCCCGGGCAGCCCCATTTGCTCTGCTTTTGATCCTTAATCCCAGCCTCAGGTGGGTGCCCCTCGAGCCAGACAGCACTAATCAGGGCGACAGAAGTAATACAAAGAACACAAGTGCAGCCGGGTCGGGAAGACAGAGCAAGAGAGAAGGGGGGGGGGGGGGAAGAGTCTTCATGGGATAAAATTACCAGCCAAGACAGAAGGCTAAGAGGCCGTGGGGCGGGCTCCCCCGCCCCGGAGTCTGTCCCTGCCGCCCCAGCCTCTGCCCGCGGGTGAGCAGATGCTCCCGGCCTGTGATGGGAGCCTGGGGAGCGGCCGGCCCCCCCTCCACCAAGAGAGGAAGGCTGGGGTCTCGCAGACAGGGGCCTTCGGAATGGGCAGGGAGGTGGAGGGGCCACGGCGAGCCGGCCACTGAGAATCCCATCCTTTCCCCTCCCTGGGATGTGCCAAAGCAAACCAAAAGGGAACCAAAAACTCAGCCGGCGTTGATGTCTATGTTTCAAGTTTAACAAAGCACTTAAATAAAAAAGAAAAAAAAAATCCAGGGATACCTACATGAAGAAATTCTTTCTCTCGGTAAAGACAAAAAACGGAGAGAGGAAGGAGAGGAAAAGGCAAGATGATGGCTCTGAGATCTATCTGCCACTCATGCTTGGATACCGATCACTTATCTGGATAATTAAGCAGTATCAGAAAGCAACCAGATCCCTGAAACCTGATATTAATCCGTCCCTCTTAATAGTAACCCTGAGCTGGCGCGGCAGAACTCAGCCGAGACCCCTAATCCCCCTTCTCCAGCGTTCCGGCAGTGGCACACGGCCCCGCTTCCCCGGAGTGGCTCGAGACGTGCTATCAGCGGCTTAAACCTCATTTCGGCTTGGAATCAAAGTATATTAGGGAAGTCTAAGAGAGTCGAGATGCCTGCAGATTTCACGGGGAGCGAATAATTCATAACTGCTCTGCCAGCGGCCAGGCCCGAGGTGACTGGCTTTCACGCTTGACTCTCTCTGAGGTTTGTGTCCAGACCAGAGACAACCGACGACGGGCTGTCTCCCCATTCAGAGCCCCTCCCCCCACCCTCCACCCCAGCCCCCCGCCGCTCCCCGGCCCCTCTGGAGCCAGGCCTCTGCACCCACACGTCGCCTGCCCTCAGGGGGGACTCAGACGTCCCTGGTGTCCTTGGCAAGTGCCGCGGGCTGTCTGTCCACGCGCGGCCTTGTTTCTGTCTCTTGGCTCTATCTGTCATGCCATCCCTCTCCTTCCTCTTGGGTAAGACCTTCCCTTCTGGCCCTTGGGTCCCGCCTGGGCTCTGCCTGTCGGGGATTCCAGCTTTGGAATCTCTTTGGGGTTTCGGAAAACGGACACACGCGGGGCGATTCAGTCAACAGAGGTCTCCTCTAACAGAACGTGTGGTTTCCAGCAAAGGAGAAAGCGGGAGGACCACCCCCCCAACCCCCCACCACGGTTTGGGGGCAGCTCCCGCTCAGCTCCTGGTCGTCTTCCTGCCCCCCTCTCTTGTGACCTCTGTCGCCACCTTAGCGACCGCTGCCTCTCTCTGGAAATCCGTATCAGACCCTCCTCCAAAAGGGCTCTGGTTGGTTCTCGCTCTATCAGAGTGGGGAGACGGTCTGCAGTGATCTCAGGGAGCCACCTCCCAGCTGGCCAGCCCACGGGTGGCAGCCTCCTAGGACAGATTTGCTGTCACAGGCCAATCAACGTGGCCAAGGGGACAGGGTGTGGAAGCCCACGCTGACACAACGTCTCTGGTGCCCAGAGCATCCGGGGCTCGTCTTCAGTGCTCTCGGAATTCGCGGGCAGTCTTCCTCGCTTCGGATTATGGCAGCGGCCACACCAGGATTAGAGGCTGCTTCCCGGGAGGGGTCCCTGCCTCCAGGTCGGTGCCCCAGGTCCCCCCTTTCAGAGGGAGAAGTGCCACATCAGAACCAAAGGAACGAGCTAGTCACAAAGTCCGGAGTGCGGGTGGAAGAGAGCGGTGCAAACCAGACGTGAAATCTGGTCCACGCGGAGGTTGCCACGTAGAAGCGACCCACGCTGGGGGTTCCCAGGAGAGGCTGGAGGAAGGTCACAAGCGATTATATCCAAGGACAGAAGGGAAGGCGTGGTGGGGGTACGAAGGGAGATGCCGGAGACACAATTCCAGGCTTCAGCAGCCGAGGGCAAGGTGGGTGGTGGAGTTCGGTCTGGGTACAGGCCGTGAGTGCTGCCGGCTTTCTCTTCACTGGTGCCAGCCATGGGTCCCCAACGGGGTCAGCTGGTCTAAAGGCTCCCTTAATCTTGCTCCCTACGAGGGTGATAAGCGAGGAGATTCTTGGGCAGAAGCATCAGGGCAGTGGGATCAAGGCCATACCAGACAGACCTCGGTGGCTGTGAGCTGACAGGTCACATCAACTCGGCAGACCTGTTTGCGGGGCAGAAACGCATGCGTGTGGATGGTGTGTGTGTGTGTGGGGGGGGGGGGGGGTGGGCGGCTCGCTCACAGGCAGGTGTCCCACAGGTGGGCGAAGCCTGTGTCTCTCACCCCTTCTCCACGGAGGACCCTTTCTCTCTTTATGCCTCTCATGCTGGGTTTTTTCTTTTTTTTCCCCTCAAATATCTCTACCCAGAAAATCAGGGTTTTAAACTCAAGATGCCAATCACATAACGTAAATTTACCTATTTCACAGTCAACGGTTTAGTGACCTTAAGGGTTGCACACAATATAGAGAACGTCTCACGCCTTCTGACCTGCCCCAACCCCTTCTCCCCAGGAATCTGGGGCTTCTCCTTATCTCGTCCCTGTCCCCCCCACCCCCACTTCTCAGCTGTATAAGTGTCACCTTCCCCAAGGGACCTTCTTTACCCCATGCCTGTGCCCTGGGGGGAGCAAACGCTGCCATCTATGTGGGGGGGACTTCCAGCATTTCTCGTGGGTTGTTAGGAAACCCCAAGGAGGTGGCCGGAGTGCAGAAAGCCAGTAGGTTCCCTTTGCGAGTGGCAGAGCTGAACAACTTCCTTGTACACAGGTGGGGCCGCTCCCTGGAAAGTCCTGTGTTGCACAGTCGCTTGTGTTTTTGCCGGGTCCCTTCAGGGGGGGCGGTCTGCTGTCCCAGCAGCAGACGGTACACGGAAGAGAAACCAGGGGGTGCTGGGTCCCTGGCCCGTAGCAGTGTGGGTGAGCAGGTCTCCCCAACTGGGGAGGACAGAGAGAGCATTTGGGGGTACAAGTGAGGGAAGGGGGATACCGGAAGAGCCAAGGTCAGGGGCGGGAATGATCCTGTGCCCATCCTTTGCCCCATGCAGGGTTCTGCAGGGGCCTCGCCACCCCCTTCTCATAACTGTGCTCCTGATGACCGACGCTGGAAAGGCTGAGAAAGGAAACGAGGTCGAGCCCCTCCACCCGGTGATGCCGTGAGCCTGGGGTCGCGCAGGGATTAAAGGCACACGAAGAGACTGGGGGCACAAAGATGCCTTAGAGCCACAGGCGTCCAGACTAGCAAGGTCCTCCGGGAAGGGTTTTTAACCCGAGCTCCCAGGAGCAAAGGAAGCTTCAGGAAGTTGAACAGACCTGCCAGGATCACGTGGGTATGACGTCACCTGTGTGATCCGACCGTGTTCAGGAATCACTTATCTTTTTTTTGGTTTATTTATTTATTTTTGAGAGAAAGGGAGAGAGAGAGAGAGGGAGAGAGATTCCCAAGTAGGCCCTGTGCTGTCAGCACAGAGCCCAGTGTGGAGCTCGATCTCATGAAACGTGAGATCACGACCTGAGCTGAAATCAAGACTCAGATGCTTAACCGACTGAGCCACCCAGACGCCCCAGGAATCACTCGTTATGTTTTCGCTTCTCCAATTCCTAGCTAAGGCTTGAAATCCCCCCTAATAAAAGGAAGGTCCTTTGTCTGACTACATTTTAACCATCCTCTTGGCAAAGGCAAGCAAAGGGAAGGAAGAGAGGGAGGGAGGAAGGGAAGAGGAAGGAACAGAAGAGGGAAAAACGTGTCCTTGTGGCTGGGCCTCTGTGCCGGGAAAGATAAGACAAGGTGGTCATTTGGAGTCGGCTGATAGTGGACCTTGACTTTCCAGATTGCGCACAAATTTCAGCTTGGATCTGAGACTCCCGACCTGAGCCCCGTGAGCCGATCTCCTGAGCGAAAATGCAGGACACAGAGTCTGATAACATTCAAATATCTGTAGATACACAGCAAGAAACGTAAATAAGTTGAGACTGGCGGTTTTATAATGATGTTTATTGTGTAGCAACCAGGACGATGTGATTTTGGATGGCAGTCGGAGTGACCTTTGAGAACACCCGTTTGACAAGGTCATATGTGCCTGCAGCTGCCCAGTGGCTTGTCATCGGTCTCTGGTAGCGAGGTTTTCATCCGGACGCCTGATGGCCCCTGTTCCTTCCCAGTTCAAACCTTTCATGTCTCAGCCTGAACCCCCTTCACTGTGCCCAAGCCCTCAGGCTTGGTCCCAACAAATGCCCTTGCCCCTCACCTCTTATTGTAGACTTTTCTGCCCAGGACACCTTCAGTGGCCCCTCTTCACCAGGACCGGGTCACAGTGATATCATTCTGGGACTTGACTAGATTGTTCCTTCAAGACACCTAGGAGTTGGGGTGCCTGGGTGCCTCAGTTGTTTAAGCATCTGACTCTTGTTCAAGTCATGATGTCTCAGTTTGCGGGTTCGAGCCCCGTGTCGGGCTCTGGGCTGACAGCTCGGAGCCTGGAGCCTGCTTGGGATTCTCTGTCTCCCTCTCTCTCTGCCCCTCCCCTTCGAGCTCTCTCTCTCTCTCTCTCTCTCTCTCTGTCTCAAAAATAAATAATCATTAAAAAAAGAGACACCTAGGAGTAAAGTGGGCGTAATGATACTGACCCTGAGGGTTTTAGGGTCCCAGCCCCCGGACGGACTGACAGCCACATCTGTCAGGAGTATGCAGCTTTCCAAGGTCAGCCTGCTCACCGGCCCGTGCCAAGAGGGAGCAGGGGAAAGCCCGCCTCCCCTTATTTATAAAACACCGATGATCCCAACTTTTCAGCGACAAGGGGGAGGGTGGCGGAGGGAGGGGGCACACATGTATCAACAACCAGGAGCACACCACGTTCACCTTTTCATTTTTTATTTGTACAAAAACGGTAAAATGTTTTTACAGGCTAAGCCAACGGTGCTCGGAAGCTGAATTAGAGCGTCCTTAATTAATATGTCAGAATATAAGAAATGATGAAAATATGTATAATTAAATTCTTGCACTAAAACAGGATTCGAAAATGTGACCAAAATAGCAGCTCCGCTTTCTTTCTTTCTTTTTTTTTTCCTCCCCCTTTTTTCCCTCTCCCTCCCGGCCCCCTCCCTCCCCTCCTTCTCCAGAAAAACAACAATAATAATAAAAAAAGGGAAGTGTCGGGGCTGTGGCAGCTGCCGCCTGTTTCGGCCTCAAAGCGGGATGGGGTTGCCGGGGCTGACAGCCTGGTCACCCCCCAAAATTAGACACAAATTGTCGAGATTAACAATTCTCCCCCAGTCAGGTGCTGGCTGCCTTATTTTCATACGAAGATGCTGCAGGCTGTGTGCTATGACAGCTGGGCACGTTGGTTCCCATACAGGCTCACACGGTGATAAGGCTGTTGGAGGCAGGTGCTCGGCAAAGCCGACATCGAGAATAAATATACGATTATGCTACGCGGGCCCGATCCTGACGGTTGGTTATTTATTTCTTTACTTACTTGCTGACTTTGGCTCCCAGTGTGATACAAAGGTGTCCCCGGACATGACCCTGAAGGCCGATGAGGCGATTATCCAGGGGTTCCCAGAAACGCACTGGGGCCCGTTACTAAATTTGGAGCATGTGTGGTTGGGGTCTCGCGGGGCCCCATCCCGATGTCTCCAGAAAGTCCTGGGGACAGAGTTGCCTGTCTTTCCCCTTGAGAGGGAGACGCTCGGGGCATCCTGAGACCAACGCGGGACTCCGACCCAGGGATGCATCTGCTCCCTTGGGACACAAAAGGAAAAAAGAAAAATCGCTTTCTGAGCCCGGGAGGCGGAGTGTGATGAGACAGAACGTCTTTGGTTTATCTGAGGAGGGGGTTGGGCTATGGGAGAGATGTTTTTTTAGGTCTTTGCTCTGTCTCCCTTACCCCTGTGAAGGGGGATTCCCCCACCTGGCCCTGCAGGGAAGCCAAGGGCAGGCCTTGTTACTGGGACTAAAGTGCACCTTCGTGGGAGGGAGCGGGGTAGGTGGTTCATAAGGACTTGAGGAATGACACCAGCATCTTCGTGAGACAAGACCTATTCAGTAGATGTGAACCCAGGTATTCTGGGACGTCCGGGCAGGTGTCGGCTTTGGAGATGGGCCGAGAGTCAAATCCTGACTGTGAGACCGTAGGCCAGGCTTCAGATCTGTCATCTATAAAATGGGAATAACACCCCCTAGCTCGGAGGGCTGTGTTCGAAATGAAATAAAAGAATGTAGGCAAATCTCTGAGCAGATACGGAGAGGGGGTCCCCAGAGGGCCCTGCCAGGAAGAACCCAGCAGACGGGCCCGGCTTTCAGACCCACACGCACGCCTTTCCAGAGGCAGCCCGCATCTGGAGACGGAGATAGGTGGAGGTTCCTGGGTCCGGTCACCTGCCACCTTGCGCCCTGTCCCTGCGGAGCGGTGTTCCTTCCAGAGTGGGGCCAGAGGCTTCGCTGGGCCCGTACCCCGTGTAGCCTGTCTGTCTGCTTACCTGCCTCCTTTCCCTTCCTTTCCCGGGTATTCATCTGCCATAAGCATCTTGTTCCCAAACTCCACGTCTGCTTTCTACAGATCCACAACCTGGACCAGATCTTTGTGCCATCCCAGCTCGGAGTGAGCGGTCCAGATGGGGGCCTGACATCTGCCATCACAGCCTCCCAGAGAAGTCACACCGGACAGGGTTCAAGCCAAGAAAGGGGTACCCCACCAGCCACCCCATGCTGCCCCTTTCCTGAAGAAATGCCACATCCCCTGGGTGGGGCCCGCGTTGCTGGAGGCTTCTGGGGGAAAAGAAAGAACGAAAGAGGAAGAGAAAGAGGGTCAGAAAGAAAATGGTTCTTCGGCGCATCCTGGGTTCAGGAAATGAGAGAATTCCAGTCCCTGGAGAAGTGTTCCTACCAAGGTGGAGACTTTCTCTCAGCATAGCCTAGTGTCAGTCCCCTGGTGGTCAACTCACTAATATCCTGATTATCCCTCTAGATTTCTGACTCCCTTGATATAAGGAAGAAAGTGGGGGGGGGGGGGCGCCTGGGTGGCTCAGTAGGTTGCCCGTCTGACTTCAGCTCAGGTCATGATCTCACGGTTCATGGGTTCGAGCCCCATGTCGGGCTGTGTGCCGACAGCTCGGAGCCTGCAGCTTGCTTCGGATTCTGGGTCTCCCTCTCTCTCTGCCCCTCTCCTGTTCCTGCTCTGTCTCTCTCTTTCTCAAAAATAAATAAACGTTAAAAATTTTTGAAAAGAGGAAGAAAGGGCACAGAAATCTATCATACGCTGGGCGCTGGGAGTAAAGCTTCTCAATTCTGACTAAATGCATCGACTGGCCTGGATCCAGTGCCAACTCCGCCATTCGTAAATGGAGAGACCTCTGAGCCTCGGCTTCCAGGTCATTCTCACGGAGCATATGTGTGGACAGCACTGTCCACAGACCCCGAGGGGAAGGACACGACGAGGTCTTCCTCTGCCTGCTGCAAAGACAGGGGTCTGGAGACTTCCGCGTAATTGAAGGGGCTTTCAGTTTCCTTCTGCCTGCTGTGCGTCTTTGGACCACTCAATCAGTCTCTCTGAATGTGAAACGTCCCATCTGTCACGTTGATGGCAGACAATCTATGGGTCCAAGTTTCTTCTCCCATCTCTGTGCTATTTACCTCAGAATTCACCAGGGATTCGGTGCTGAAGGTCTCTGCTTCCCCCGTGACATCAGCACACAAGGGGCATTCAAAAAATAGTTGAGCGTATTGGAGAGTGTGGGGGTGGGGCACATACTCCCAGCTCTGGGAAAACTGTATTTTTCTGGGTACCGGCTGCCTTATTTGAATGAGAAAGACAGGTGAATGTGTCTGTTTAGAGGGAAAGTGTCCTATGCCCTATTTCTTTTAATTCCACACAAGTCAAGTCAGCCCAGGTCCCGTGCATTCCATGCCGTGTTCCAGGAATTGTCTGTGTGTGCTTTTTTTTTTTTTTTTTAATTTGTTGTGTTTATTTATTTTTGAGAGAGAGAGACAGAGGGCAAGCGAGGGAGGGACAGAGAGAGAGGGAAATGCAGGATCTGGAGCAGGCTCCAGGCTCTGAGCTGTCAGCACAGGGCCCCAGGCGGGGACTTGAACTCGCGAACCGTGAGATCATGACCTGGGCCACCCAGGCGCCCCGTCTGTGTGTTCTTTAACCTCCCTTGAAGTGTTCTCAGGATGCCCAACCTTGTGATAGCAAGAGTGCTCTCTGCAGATAGCCCGTGCTTCTCCGACCCCAGAACGTTCTGCACGGACCGTCCCCATCAATGCTCAGGCAGCCGTGTCAGGTCTGGCTGGCCAGTCATCTCTCCAAACGCTGGCACACACGCATTCCTGCACTAGGTCGGCCTGTCCAAAGGCCGTGTCTCTGCGCAGAGATGCTTTGAACCTTTACAAAACTGTTTTGCTGGTCACCCCTTCCTACAGGTACTGGCTCTGAGCACCCACACCGAGCTCCAGCCCTGTCTGAGGGGCGGTGGGAGCTGTCGCCCCCGGGACACAAGACTGTGAGTGCTACAGACAGATTTGTGGGGGACCTTGAACGCACTTTCTGGGGCTTCTTTGCAGAAAGGGCAGGGTTTCTCCCAGGAAACTATTTGTCTTGTTTTAGGGATGCTGTGAGCCGAGTAACTGATCCCGTCTCCACCCGGAAAACCCAGGGCCCTGTGTGACTTCCGGGAAGGATCCAGAGCTTGGTTTTGGTCACTAACTTCACCCCAGTACAATGACCCTTCTCCTGCCGTACTTTCCAGTTGTCCTCTATTCCTGACTCCTGTCTATTTTGTTGCCCCAGACACCTTTCTGGAAGCTTTGGCAAGTCCTTCGGGGCGGAGCTGGATGCAGATGAGGAAATACAATCACAAACAATTGTTGATGGCTTTTGAAGTTTTCCC
This sequence comes from Panthera leo, assembly GCF_018350215.1. Classification (NCBI taxonomy): domain Eukaryota; kingdom Metazoa; phylum Chordata; class Mammalia; order Carnivora; family Felidae; genus Panthera; species Panthera leo. The sequence continues at coordinate 139,577,594 of NC_056684.1, forward strand.
AGTGGGGCTTGATGTTGCAGCTGGTTTGGGCCGGCCGGCTCTGTTTTCACCCTTCTCGTCCAAGGCCGAGAAGCAAGTGCTTTGCCGGTGGCAGGGAGAAAGATCGGGGAATCTGCAACAAGGCGAAGGCTCGTCGTGTTAGGGGTCCCTCCACGTGGCGGAGAGCGAGCGCCCCTGGTTTTCAAAGTAGCCCAAGGGCTGCCCCAGAGGGCTGGTGGATTGAACCTTATAATAGACTTGAAAGCCACTGGCCCTCGGGCCGCCCTCAGGCAGGGCAATGGCCCGTCCGGGCTCAGAGGTGGGGAACCGGCCCCTGCTGGCGGACAGGTGTTCATGCCTCAGCCCTGCACCCTGGTCCCACGGAGCTCCTGAGAGACAAGGCATCAGGTGTTGTCATGGGTGTTCCCTTGGACCCATGAAACCCAAGTTCTGGGGCTAGGGAGAAGGGCTCACCGGTGCGCCACCCTTCCAGCTGGGGCCTGTGTCATGCCCATGACGGAGGTCGGGGGCAGGTTACAGGCAAAGGTGAAATGTGCCGCAGGTGTGGTATTCTGTTATATTACATTTGTGTGTCGTCTGTCCCTCTCACTAGACAGGTAACACGGATTCTCTATGCTCTATGGGTGGACAGGCGACTTTTGTCTGTCTGGATTTCCAGCATATCCTTGGTGCCTTGAACAGTACTTGGTTTATAATAGGTGCTCAATAAATACTCGTGAAAAGAAGGAAGGGGGGAGGGTGAGAGGGAGGGAGGAAGGAGAGAAAGGAAAGAGACACTTTGGGCCAGAAGCCACCTGCGTGGAGGGAGGAATGTATACAAATATCAAAAGTGTATGTTACTCTATCAAATGGGTCTAACAGAAGTACGAGCTATATTCCAGAGAAACCAAAAGAGACAGAGGTGGGATTAATTTCAAACAGAACCAGAGATGACTTCTCAGATGAGGTGACTTTTTTTTTTTTAATTGGATTTTGAGAGTGGAAGATGCTCATTTACCTCTTCCTAAAATTATATATTTTTAATTATAAGCAGAATACTTTCTCATTAGAGAAAAATTGGAAAATGCAGATGAGTATAAACACAAAAATTAAATCTCTCATGAACGCATCATCTAGTCAAAAACCACTGCCAGAACTATGGTGTGTGTTTTACTCTCTTCTTGTTTTTCTCTGTATTTTTTCCCATAACTGAAGCCAGAATCTTCGCATTCTTTACAATTTCACCCATCCTCTATAATAAGTACTTTTCAATATTTTAAACTATTGGGAAACTTTTTTCAATTAGCTGTAAGTAGTCCATCGCACAGATATTTCCTTATTTACCTGGCCATTTTACAATTGTTTGCTGTCTATCTTGGCAAAATTTTCATTATTGTGCATAAGGAGTTGGGAGACAATTTTTAAAAAATTGTTTGATGTTTATTTTATTTTGAGAGAGGGCACGAGCAGGGGAGGAACAGAGAGAGAGAGAGAGACAGAGAGATAGAATCCCAAGCAGGCTTCATGGTCAGCCTGATGCAGGGCTCGATCTTGCAACTGTGAGATCATGACCTGAGCCGAAATCGGATGCGTAACCTACCGAGCCACCCAGGTGCCCCGGGAGACATCTTTTTATAGAATTAGTCACCTTTGGATTCTTTCCTTCGAACGACAAATCAAAGTAGAATTACTCGGCCATGGAAATATACGCTTTTAGACTTAGGTATAAAAGAAGAAGAGGGACCTTCTTCTTCGGGAGGAATCTCATGAACTTGGGAACGACTTGCAGAGGCACATTTGTGTCCACATCCTGAGTGGAGAGAGGCATAGGAAACCACGGTGCGGTGGTTATGGGATGGATGATGATGGTTTAGAGATGATCCTGGTTGTCATGGTGACAAGGGGTGATGGTGGTGAGAGGGGCGGTGGCAATGTTGGTTGGGGTGATGTACATCGTCTTATTGGAAACATGACAGCAAATATGACCGAGAAAGAGAACTTTCTTTCCTTGGCTCTTTTTCCAATCTACCCCATTTTGGGGCGGTTAAGGACTTTCTGTCAATGATAGTCTCTGTTGAAAAGGAGTCCTCTATTCAGATGGGATTACAATAATAACTTAGAAGAACAAGGTTCTTGGACAATGTTCGCAAAAGGCAGTCCGTGTGCAAACCCTCACTCTGTCCTCATAAACGGGGCTGGCCTCACTTCTGCTTGGGAGCATGTGCTTGCAAAATCACAGTGTCTGTGGAGAAAAATATTTTGTATTAAATTGTAATTCTGGTTAGCTCAAAATTGTACAGTGATATTTTTATTCTTTTCTTTTTGTTTTTTTTGTATCCATCCTGCAGAAGGACACAATCCTCAAGGGCACGAATCTCTTCTCCTTCCTATTCCACCTGTGTCTGTATTTCAGGGACCAGCAGACGATGGTCCACGAGCCAAATCCAGCCCACTGCCTGCTTTTACGTGGCCCACACGCTAAGAATGGCTTTTATATCCTTGAAGGATCAATAAAAGGAAAAATAAAAAAATAAGAATATTTTGTGACCCATGAAAAGAATATTGAATTCAAATTTTAGTGTCCATAAATAAAGTTTAATTGGGACACTGTCACACTCATTCACTGAAGTATTGTCTACGGCTGCCCCAGAGTGACTCTGGCAGGACTGAGTATTTGTGACAGAGACAATATGGCCCACAAAGCCTGAAATCGTCATTCTCTGGCCCTTTGCAGAGAAGGTTTGCCAACCTTTTGCAAATAGTCCACGCCCCGGTAAGCAAGATGCCTTTGGAGGGCCAGGCATAGATTCGCGTTGCAAACCAACATGAGCAGGGGCTCTGACGCTCCTCACTTAAATTGCTTCAATCTCAGACCGGGGGGAATAATATTTGCGTGGTAAATGGGACCAGCATTGCTTAAAAATTATTATGACTATGGGAATGCAGGACACAAGGTCGTACCTAATCAAACTGAACTGAACCTTTTGCCTTGAGCTTCCCGGTAGCCAGATCAAAAAGGGCAAGACGTTCATGATTCCCATGGTCCAGAAGAAGGGAAGTTCTTCTGGCCAAACAGGCTATTGTCTGGACGAACACGCCGAGAGAATGATCTTCCCACAGGATTTCGTACAAGGACGTGTGCAGGGCCCGCAATGGTGCCTCACAGTCTTGGAACCGTTCTTGTTGCCCTCTGCCTTAGGGAAATCTGAGATCACAGAGCCAAAGACCGTTTGATAAAAGCAATTCTGAGTTAGGCAAATGGTATGGACCGAGCACCAGCTGCCAGTAGTTCCATTTGCTTGAGTGATAAACCCCAAAAGGCAGGTTGCCCACAAGTCTTTCGAAAATGCCTTCGTAAGTCTCATCTCTCTTATACGCTTTAAAAGAAAAAGGGTTCGACCTCCCCCTTTACATCCTCAGGCCCAGAAGACCTCCGTGATAGACTGTGAGGCTGAGGGGTGGCCTGCAAACAGGAGGGACCCAACATTCCCATCCGTGAGCGTTTAACCCAACACGCAGGCTCGCCTTGCAAACGCAAATAAATCATAATGTATTTTCAATTAGTTTGCACTCTTACTAGCTGCTGTCCTGAGTAATTAGGAAAACAATTCACATTCTGCCAGGAGCTGATCTGAAGTGTTATCCCTGGAATAATTATCTGTCTGCAGCTCGCTTTCTCTGCTCCTCTCAGGTCAGCCGGCTGCAGGAGGACACCCAGAGAGCATTAATGAGCTCTCATTGAAGATGTTAAAAAGCTTGTATTGATCTGTTTGTCCAAGAAGGAGATATTTAAGCCTCTCTGCTGAGGGCAGGAGAGACGGCGAACCCTATCACAGGGGCTGTTAGCAGGCCTGGCTGTTCCCGCCTTCCACATCCTCCTCCTGGCAGGTCGCCATCGGGGGGTCGGACTCCCAAACCCACCACAGGCTTTATTCTCCGCCCTCAGTGCCACTCAGCCTGTATTTAGGTTCTTTGAGTGTGTGTGTGTGTGTGTGTGCGCGCGCGCGAGAGAGAGAGAGAGAGAGAGAGAGAGAGAGGAGGAAGAAAGAACGAAGGCAGCACACTGAATGAGTATGAATCTCTAGCCCTCTACCAATATAAATGAACGAGTAAGTAAGTGAATGAGCTGAAGAAGAGTGAGCTGTTTCTTGCCATCGCAAACCAGCCAATAGATGTAGAAGGAATTGGACAGTCACCATTTGGCAACTTGCGTAGTAAAAACTGATCCAGGCAAGAAATAGCAAGCACCAAAGTATGATGAGGAACAGGACATTTGCACGGCTTCCAGAAAGCTTATAACTGGATACTCTTAATGAAAAAGGGAAAGAAAATGGGTGCCTGGGGGGCTCTGTCGCTTGAGCGTCCGATTTCGGCTCAGGTCATGGTCTCACGGCTCGTGGGTTCCAGCCCCGTGTCGGGCTCCGTGCTGACAGCTCGGAGCCTGGAGCCTGTTTCGGATTCTGTGTCTCCGTCTCGTTCTGCCTCTCTTTCTCTCTCTCTCTCTCTCAAAAATAAATAAATATTAAAAATTAAAAAGAAAAAAGAAAAGGGAAAGGAAAGAGGCACTTCACAGTGGAGAAACTGGTGGACACTCCCTGAACCAAGTGATCGAAGGTGACATCAACAGTAAGGGGACAGATTGCCGTTACTTGTCTCCTGGTACCAGGAGATTTTTCTCTGGAGAAGAAACGGTATTGGGACAATTGGTGAAATTTGAATAAGATGTGGGGCTGCGATTGGGGGTATCTTTCTGTTAGTTTCCTGTTTTGACCGACCATTGTGCCATGGGGACGTGACAGGGTCTATTTTGGGGGAAATACACCTTGAAGTATTTATGGGTAGTGGAGCTCATGTCTGTAATTTACTCTCAAATGACTCAGGGACCCAAATAATAATGTGTGTCTGTATCTATATCCATCCATCCATCCATCCATCCATCCATCCATCCAACCATCCATCTACAGGGATTGTGGTAAATGTTAACTTAGGGGATCTTGGTAAAGAGCATATAGGGGTTGTTTGTATTATTCTTAATACTTAATACTTATGACTTAATACTTATTCTTAAAACTTTTCTGTAAGTCCAAGTAGTTTTTTTTATTTAAGATTTTTTTTTAATGTTTTTATTTATTTTTGAGACAGAGAGAGACAGAGCATGAAGGGGGGAGGGGCAGAGAGAGAAGGAGACACAGAATCGGAAGCAGGCTCCAGGCTCTGAGCCATCAGCCCAGAGCCCGACTCGGGGCTCGAACTCACGGACCATGAGATCCGCGAGATCGTGACCTGAGCTGAAGTCGGACGCTTAACCGACTGTACCACCCAGGCGCCCCAAGTCCAAGTAGTTTTTAAAAGAGTTTTTAAAAGAGAGGAAAGAGAGGAGGAAGGAAGGCAGGAAGAGAGGGAGGAAGGCAAGGGGAATGAATGCCATCCTGGATCCCTTTCCGGACATTCCCAATAAAGGGCACTGGGATCTGTGGGAAGGATTTCAGCGGGCGACCGTGCCGTGAGGACCCTGCCTCACGGGTGTTCAGCCCGGCAGAATGTGCCGGGAATGGCCTTGAGCTGGGAGACAGAGGAATAGAAGTCTGGCCCCAGCCCTGCTCTCGAGGACCTGGGGGGCCCAAAGGGAGTGCCTAACCTTCCCAGGGATCCAGGTCGCCTACCTACAGTTAGGACTGGAGCTCTGAGATCTCTGTGGAGCGACAGGCTTCTCTTGGAGTTAGAATGACGGGATGAGGCAAATGGAAACAGTCACCGTTGGCACATGCTTCGGAGCCAGACAGGTATGGGTTCGGTTCCCTGGATCTGTTACTCGGTAATTGCTTTCCTCCCTGAGCCTTGGTTTGCTTCTCTGGAAAATGGAGACAGTGTGGCCTGTCTGGCTGTGTCCTTGGAGGTTTCAGGGTGACCACAAGCGCAGATGCTCCGGAAAGAACAAGCACTTTGGCAAGGCTGGCTCCCTCACGCCCCCCTCCCACTTCCCCCCCACCCCCAAACACGAGGCCACCATGACTCTATTGGCCGGTCCATGTTGGAACAATTACACCTTTGTCCCGGGTCTTACCTAAACATGGGATCGGATTCTATTGACGTGACGACCCACCCCCTCCCATCTGCCAGCTGAGAATAGTGTATGCTCAAGTGCTGATTTTCTTTCTCAGAATAAAGACGAGCCCCCAAACTGCATTCTCAGGGTGGATTCTGGGAGGCACCCGGTTAATGGTCTGAAGGGCATAGGAGCAGGTGAGCCCATAGGCTCCGGGAACACACCTTTTGTCTCCTGAGGGGTCAACCAGCCTTGCGGCCCTAATTAAGAGCTTATATCAGAGACCCATCTGCCCAACTTCACTATGGCTCTTCACCGGAAAATGTATTCCTTTGTCTACCCCCACCGCTTGAGTCTGCAGTTTTGTCAAAAGGTCACTGTTACGGAGCGTGGGACAGGGGCGGGGGTGAGGAGGGTGGGAGGGAGGGCCCTGGTCAGCCCTGGTGGGAACGACAGCTTCCCCGGTAGGAGCAGAGGCTAGCAAATTTACAATAATAATAATGAATACATAGGAGCTTCCACCAAGAGCATACACGTTTGGACCAAACAATAGTGGCAACCTTTGGAGAGGGGCAGTTTCTCTCCAATAATGACGTGTTATTGATATGGTAATTTTTATATTAACAAATGTATGCTGGAAATGCTGTGATTTATTTTTTTTTTTTCTTGGAGGGGAAAAAAAAAGTAGCTTGCCTTAGCATCAATAATGATATGCTAATGACCCGTTTCCAAATTTAGATTAAAAAAAAAAATTAATTGGCAAATCTCAGAGCGGAGAAGATAGCATTCTTGGTTGTGACCCAGTTTCCAGGTCCAAATGGAAGGTTTGGTAAATTTAAATTCCAGGCCCCCATATAGAAAAGAACCTGGAGAAGGGCTTGTTTAGGGGGTTGTAGATTAATTATGCTCTGGGCTCTGGGTCTGTCTCGTGTTTAGAGAATCACGGTTTGACGAGAAATATCCAGAAGGTGTTCCCTGGGACCGCTGCTTACCCCTTTGCAGCCGAGTGCACAGGAGCACACGCACATGATACACGTGCACACACACGTGCACACACACGTGTATATGCCCACACGTACACAGGAAGCAGAAAGAAAGCTAAGGAAACCATCAAAAAATGTTTTTGAAGCAAAGGGGCAGCTTTCCTGATGGAAACAGAGGTGAACTTGCTTTGTTATTTAAAAAAAAACTTTTTTTTTTGGATGTTTTTTTATTTTTAAGAGAGAGACAGAACATGAGCAGGGGAGGGGCAGAGAGAGAGACACGCACACACAGAATCCGAAGCAGGCTCCGGGCTCCGAGCTGCCAGCACAGAGCCCGACACGGGGCTCGAACGCACAAACCATGAGAACATGACCTGAGCTGAAGTCGGATGCTTAACCGACTGAGCCACCCAGGCGCCTCCGTTTTTTAAACTTTTATTTATTTGGTTAGGTGTAATTTTTTAAATCATTTATTTATTAATTACTTACTTATTTTTGAGAAGGAGAGAAAGAGAGGGGCAGAGGGAGGAAGAGATTCCTAAGTAGGTTCCACACCCAGCACAGAGCCTGAACCAGGACCCAGTCTCACAACTGGGAGATCATGACCTGAGCTGAGATCAAGAGCCAGATGCGTAACCGACGGAGCCACCCAGGGGCCCCTTTGTTATGATCTTTAAAAATAATTGATGGGGCGCCTGGGTGGCTCAGTCGGTTGAGCGTCTGACTTCGGCCCGGGTCATGATCTCGCGGTCCGTGGGTTCGAGCCCCGCGTCGGGCTCTGTGCTGACAGCTCAGAGCCGGGAGCCTGTTTCAGATTCTGCGTCTCCCTCTCTCTCTGACCTTCCCCCGTTCATGCTCTGTCTCTCTCTGTCTCAAAAATAAATAAACATTTAAAAAAAATAATTGCTGAACCTATATTCATTTTCTCTATAACCTGGAGTAAAAGATATTTTCTCATATGAGAGACTGAATGCACTTGGCCAATTCACTTTCCTGCAAGGCAGAGATATCCCAAGATATTTAAAGGGGGGGCGGGGAAAGGAAATCTTTTAGATAATAATGAATAATCCCATGGCGGGTCTCCGTCTACTTCTTTAAGCTTTCTCACCTTACCCTGTTCTTCCTCTCTCTTTCTTTTATTATTCTGCCTGCATTCTTTCTAATTTTTTTTTAATGTTTTATGTTTGAGAAAGAGAGTACAAGTGGGGAAGGTCAGAGAGGGAAGGGGGCAGAGAGGATCCAAAGCAGGCTCCAGGCTCCTTGCTGACAGCAGAGAGCCTGATGTGGGGCTTGAACTCATGAACCTGAGATCATGACCTGAGCCAGGGTCAGATGCTCAACCGACTGAGCCACCCAGGGGCCCTTTCCCTGCATTCTTTCTACATTGATTGTCTGCATTCCGTCCTGATCCAACCGTTTTCTCTGTATTCTCTTTTCCACGCCCTCCCCACTCATTCCCTCATTCTCCCCTTGCTCTGTCCCCTCTCCTTTCATTTCTATACCCTCTGCACCAAAGTAGGAGGAAAGTGACTTCCTGATTAACCAGAAGGGCAGTGGCCATGCTGGGCTGGGTATCTGCCCTTCTGATGAATGTATACAAACCGTTGGTCCAAGACAAACCCCTTGTTTGGCTCAGAAAGTCTTTCGACTGTGTCACAGTCACAGTCTCTTTATTGGCGAGAAGAGTTCAATGAAGAAATGTGGAAACTTGGATGATGTGGCTCAGGGTCTTGGGCTATGGGTCTTTTTAAATTAAAAAAAAAATTTACTGTTTATTTATTTTTGAGAGAGCAAGAGACAGAGTGGGAGCAGGGGAGGGGCAGAGGGAGAGGGAGACACAGCATCTGAAGCAGGCTCCAGGCTCTGAGCTGTCAGCACAGAGCCCGACACGGGGCTCGAACTCACGAGCTGTGGGATCATGACCTGAGCGGAAGTCGGACGCTTACCGACTGAGCCACCCAGGCGCCCCTTGGGCTATGGGTGTTTATCCTAGGGTCCGGTCCATGTTTTGGGGGGTGGAGGAGGTCCAGGCTTCCGGGAGCTTCCTCTGGCAGAAAGTTATGTTAATTGGGACATTAGCCAAGACTAGGAACTTCTCTGGTGATTTGCCTCTTTCCCCTGAAAAGTTTGGAGTTGGGGGGGGGGAGGAGAAAAAAGTCAGTTCTCAAATGTTTCAGTTCATAGAATGACACTACATGCCGCTGATGTCAACGTTTCTACAGAGGTGCATAATATATAATTGCGAATGTTTACGTGCTGTACCTTGTGTTTAGAATCCAAATCCGAATTGGCCGCCCTTACTTGGTGTTTCCGGGGCATCTGGCACCGTGTATCCCTCCACCCCACCCCTCACCACGGGAAGTTTAACTGATCGTCTTCCTCACTTGAATTCTGAGCAACCCGAAGTCAAGAACCTTGCTCCTTGGATAGCATGTGATCGACACCAGCCAGATGCTGGTGTCCTAGGTGGGGTGACGCCAAATGGACACAGTTTCTACTTCTGCAGAGTTTATGAGCTCAGGGCAGAGGGTGTGGAACAGATTGAGATTCCACATTACTGAATCCCCAGGGTATTGCATGATGTCTGGCACATTTCAGGGGTTCAATAGATGCTTTTGGAATGGATGAACGCATAAATAAAATAATACGTGAGCAAAATGATTGGCTTCGAGCAAGCAATGTATTACCTCTGTATATACACTACACGGGGACTGTTCGTTCTCTTCGCTGATGAGGAAACTCAGCCAGGGGGTGAGTTGGTGCAGGGAAGAGCAGGTGGAAGGGCCCGGGCTCCCCAACCCCTCACCTCTCTTCCAAGCAGCATCTCCAGCTCGGCTTCTGGAGCTCTGTCAGTGACAAAGGGGTCTTATTATTTACACTACAAGCCTGTGTCCTTGCTAAGTGTTTTCTGGTTATTTACTGGAGGGTTGATGAAGCAAACAAGGAAAATGACAGGGTACTTTTTTTCTTAATTCATTTTAATGTCTGGGTCTTGGTTTCCTGGTGGCAGCTCCAAGGATCCATTTGTCTGTCATCGTGCACTAAATGTTGGAGAAATGATGCACGCCCTGGCGAGGGGGCTGAGGATAGAGAGGAGGGTGGAACACTGGATATTCAGGACCAGTGGCTGTCAGAGCACAGGAACCAGGGAAAAGAAGGCAGGAAGAGAGGATGGCACCAGATGGCTAAGTGGGAGAGGAGAAGCCCCCCCACCGCTATGAAAGACAGGAAGTCATTGTAGAAAGAGGAAAAGCCTGCTGAGCTGAGAATCACATAGGGTGCAAGCTTCCCTTATCCACAGCTTAACATTCAGGGAGGCAGCAGGTGCATGCTAAAGAACATGACCTCGGCATCCCAGACTCAAGTTCACATGTAACTGCTTCCTAACTACACCATTGTGGGCAAGACACTGAATCTGTCTGTGCCTAGGATTCCCCAAGCTTACAAACGGGATAAAAAATACCTACTTCTAAAGGTCACTATGATATTAAGTGACTAGCTCTGTGTCAGCGTCCAGTGGCCCTTCTCACCGGCAAATGAGACAACGTGGCCTTCGTCTCCACTCCCTACATTTTATGCCCTGATATCGCAACCACCCTCGAGGACCGTGATGTTCGACTGACAGCCACCGGCCACATTCGCTGTCAGGCACTTCAGCGTGACTAGTATGAACTGAGATGTGCCCTACGCGTGAAGTACACACAGGCATACGGAGATTTCGTACGATAAAAAGAATATGAAACATCGCATCGATAATATTTGTATTGATTACGTGTGGAGATGATGGCGTTATGAATATATGAAGTTAAAGAAAAAATACTGTTCCTTAGGATATGAAACCCCACCTGCTGTTGTTTGCTTCCAGACTTAAAACCTGGCAGCCCCTGGTGTTATTTCATTCATGAGTTAGATCTCTGTTCCACGTGGATGTTCATCTTGCCTTTGACTGTTGACAGGCCTTCTTTACTTTTCCCTTTGAAAGAACCTACCTATCCCACGCTCCGTTTGGAGGCTAGACGGGCAACGTGAACTTCAAAGTGTGAACTAGCCCTGCCATCTTGCCCTGAAGTCACCGTGCCCTTGACTATTGCACCAAGGCTCTTGGACCCAGACAGAAGACCCAGACCTTTTGGTACGTGATATACGGAGACAGTCTGGATGAATATTAACTGTGAAAGGTGTGCATTATTCATTTCTGGTTCAAGGTGACAAGGTTAAGCCTGATAGCATCCTTTTAGTAGTATTAGGCTGTGATAAGGCATCTGGCATCGTTGCCCTGTTATCTGATTTCTCTGAAGCTCAGGGTAAATACTCAGCGTCCAAGCAGGGGCTCGACAGGGGCATGAGTGCTTAAACAACACGTATTGGAAAATTTGCAATCAGAGACAGCCTGGGAAATTTCCATTCTGACTGCTTTTCTCCCCCTTCCTTTGTTTTTCCTAGTGTTGAGGGATAATGGAAGGGGGTCTAATGAATATCTATATTATGCACGGATATTTGAACAAATAAATGAAGAAATAAAGGAGGGAGGGATGAATAGACGAATTGATGAATACGTGAGTTAATGAACCAATCAATTTCTGGGTAAGCGGATGGATGGATGGATCAATCGATCGGTGTGTAACATACCGGATGTAGACATTTCTGTATAATTTGGCTGGGTAACTGGGAAACAAAGGCTGGTTAGCTAGCCAGATGGAGGGATGATGGATGAAGCAATATACGAATGAACAAATGAGTGAATGAATGGTGGGACAGAGAGGCGAAAGGAGAGCTAGGTGAGTTCAATGTAATATTTGTAGGGGAGGCTTTTTCTGGCGTCTTTATCTTCCCAACCTTGACATTTATTTTCCTCCTTCTTCTCTGTTTTTCCGGCTTAGTACTTACCACTATCCAATAAATAATATCCTTTTTTTTTGGTTAATTGCCATCCTCACTAGAACATGAATGTCTCTATTTTATGTACTGCTACACCCGAAAGCCTTCGGCAGTGAAGGCATATAGTAAGCACTCAATAAATACTGGTTGAAGTCATGGATAATGACTGTGTAGATAAATAGATAGAAGACCGGTAAAAACATACAGAGAAAAATAGCATACAGACAAATGTTCAGAAAGAACGTGAGATCGGGGAACTAAAGCCACAGAGTATCCTGTCAGCTCCACCATTGGCTACCTGTGTTTTTTTGGGTTGGTGTAAACCGGGGGTGGGGGGGGGTGGGGGGGTGGGAATTCCGTGCCATTATGGACTTTCATAACCGGACTCATGTGTGCTGTGGGGAGTCGGTGGGAAAGAGCATGAAAAGACGCTGGGTCCATGCCAAATCTCCACACCCAAGCTGGCTACTGCCGGGACCCTAGGGATGCCCAGTGCCGCAGTGGGGGGCCTCCGACACCAACGCCTGCTTTTGCCCCTTGAACATTCCCTGGAAGGGCTGTGGTCCACGGGGATGGTGTGGAAGGGCAGTGAGAACATTTTAGAACCAGATGACAAGGCAAGAGAGGTGGACTGCGAACGCAGCACAGATGTTCACCTGCTTTATCCGGGCCCATTACTACCCTGGACCTAATTTCTTCTTTACATTAAAAAGACTGGTTCACATATGTTGGAGATTCCTTTCTGAACATACGCCAAAGAAACCTAAAAGCAATAGCCTTACAACACAACTGCCGCCATTTTCTATACTCAAACTGATTTATGGGTCGCGGTGGGAATGTCAGATGAGCAGATAGTGAACGCGCTCGGCCAAGGCGAGGCTGCAGGGCGTGGAAGGTGCTGTTGACTCTGCCATATGAGCCGCTTGGCCTGTTCCTAAGTTAGCTATTTTCCTTCTTTCTCCCCTCCTTCCTTCCTCCTTCCTTCCTTCCTTCCCTCCCTCCTCCTTTGCTTTCCTTTGCTTTCCTTCCCTTTCCTTTCCTTTGCTTTCCTTCCCTTTCCTTTCCTTTGCTTTCCTTCCCTTTCCTTTCCTTTCCTTCCCTTTCCTTTCCTTTCCTTTCCTTTCCTTTCTTCCTCCCCCTTCCTTCCCTCCTTCCTTCCTTATTCCTTCCCTCCCTCCCTCCTTCCTTTCCTTCCTTCTTTCCTTCCTTCCTTCCTTCCTTCCTTCCTTATTCCTTCCCTCCTTCCCTCCTTCCCTCCTTCCTTCCTTCCTTCTTTATTCCTTCCTTCCTTCCTTCCTTCCTTTCCTTCATTCACTCCCTTTCTTCTTCCTCCCTTGCCTTCTTTTCTTCCTTCCTTCCTTCCTTCCTTCCTTCCTTTCTTTCCTTCATTCTCTCCCTTTCTTCTCTCCCTTCCTTCTTCCTCCTTTCCCTCCTTCCCTTCTTCCCTCCCTCCTTCCTTCTTTCCTTTCTTTCTTTCTTTCTTTCTTTCTTTCTTTCTTCTTTTCTTTTTCTTCTTTTTCTTTTCATCTTTCCTTTCCTTTGTTCCCTCCCTCCTTCCATTTCTTCCTCTGTCCTTGCCTTATTTTCTATCCGTCTTGAACAAAACCTTTATAGAGCCTACTGTGTCACAGGCACTGTTCTTGGTGTTGTATACATATTGATTTATTTCATTCTTATACTAACTTTCAAGGTCAGTATCAGTTTTCTCATTTTACAGATGAAGAAACTGATGCTTAGGCCGTCCAAAGACTTGCCAAAGTTGGTGAATGGTGGAACTGGAATTCAAACCTAGATCCACCCAAGTTCAAAATCCATTTTCTTTTTCTGAAAATTGGCCTTCTTAAAAGTGAATGAATGAGGGAATGAATGTGAAAAATGAATGAATGAATGAATGAATGAATAATAAAGTAAGAAAAAGTGTACCACAGGTACACTGAGGAGAAAAGCAACCACAGTGAGATCAGGATGGAAAGATCCTTGATCACATTTCATTTCATCCCTGGGCCCCAGAGGGCTTCGTGTTGGGTCTTACTTTGCACTTCTTTTTTTTGTTTGTTTTAAATTTATTTATTTTGAGACAGAGAGAGAGAGAGAGAGAGAGAGAGAGAGAGAGACAGCATGAGGGAGGAGCAAAGAGAGAGGGAGAGAGAGAGAATCCCAAGCAGGTTCTGCACTGTCAGTGAGGAGCCCAGTGCGGGACTTGAACTCAAAAACCATGAAATCACGACCTGAGCCAAAACCAAGAGTCAGATTCTGAACCGACTGAGCCCAAGCACCCCCTTACTTTGCACTTCTATATGTGTGACCCTGTTGGCAATTCCACTAATCAGCCAAGAGGGGGAGAAAATAGGAGCCAGAGATCTATGGGCATGAGGGCAACACACAGGTGGTCCTAACCAGGGGCTGTGGAATGGGGAGAAAGAAGAGAAAGCACATTTTTAGCAGGTGCTGAAATTGCATCCATGGGACACTTGGGAGATCCCTTACCAAGGGATACTGGAGTCTCCACCCCAGGGGTCTCCTGTTTCCTTGACAAGTCCAAAGATCAGAGCCACCCTGACTCTGTCTTTGACCAGCATTTGTGGTTCAAGGTGGCCGGCTTGGACATCCCAGGGTGCGGCACAGAACCCAGGCTCTGGGCGAGATGTTGGCTTCTCCTCCAGACAATGGCGTGTCATGCTTTTACAAGTGAATGTTGCACAGAGTGGCATCCTCAGGCTTCCAGAGAAATTCTTGTGGAGTTCTCAGTTTTCGGCTCTGCATCTGTCTTTGCCTCCTGCTCTTCTGAGAACAGTGTCAATCCCCTTTTTGGAAATAAAGGGGAGAGAGGCAGTGAAAACAGCATCAGAGTGAGACCCTGGACACCTGAGTATCCAGCCTGCCCCCAGCTGATGGAAAGACTCCCGGGTCAAATAAATGCTCATTGTTGTACCCTGTTGAGATTCTCTGGTCGTTTGTTGCACAACATGTTTGTGATATTAGCTAACTGATAAGAAGATAAATCATACAATCCTACAAATGTTAAAATTCTGCACTTTGTGCCTGATAGCTTAGTGTGACAATATTCTGAGAATGTTTTCATTTAATAAAAATCCACTCGTTGGTTTACAGAAGTGGATTGGAAATAATACGCTTTCACCTACAGAAGAAATTTAGTGAACAAATGCTTTCGGGGATGGGTGAAAAGGGTAAAATCCCCAATGTCCCAAATCTCTCTCAGTCCTGGATGTCCATTTCAATAACTTACCTGTGTCCCTCCAGTGTCTTCATTTCTACAACTCTGGGTTAACTCTCCACCCACACCCTGAATTGACCTTGAGTTTTTCAGATAAGAAGACGCTTCTCATTTCATGTTTCCTTTCAATTAGCAATAGACCTTTCTAGGTATGACCAGAAAACCTAGGTTCTCAGGATCTCAACCCTTTCCTCTATAAAGAGGTCTCAACCACATGGTCAAAGGTGATGTCTTCAGAGATGTGTGCAGAGGAATATAATATAATCATAGTTATACTCTGGATGGATGCCTGAAATGAACATTTGTTTAGAGGTCACTTGGAGTCATCCTTGTGTGGATGATCCTTACTCACTTCTCATCTACTGTGGTGGCTTCTGTGGACCAGGAAGAGGAGAGACAGACCCTGCTCATTGGCTGACCCCCAAAAGTTTCCCATCCCAAATGTTCTCCCTTTACACATCCCTGTAAAACAAACCTATAAAGGTGTGCTAAGGTGAAATTTTATGTAGCTTCCCTTGAAGCTAACGGTGGTGTTATGGATTGAATTATGTCACCCTCAAAAGATATGTTGGAGTCCTAACCCCCAGTACTTCTGGACATGACCTTATTTGCAAGTGGAATTGTTAAGAATGAAATTAATTAAGTCACGATGAACTCATACCGAACCAGAGTGGGCCAAGTCCAACATGGCGCATGTGCTTGTTACAAGAGGGGAATTTGGACGCGCAGATGTGGAGAGAGAAGATGAGGTGAGAGTGGACATGGGAAGACCCTGGCAGAGACTGGAGTGATGTTCCAAGTCAAGGAACCGGGGCCACCAGAAGCTGACAGAAGGCAGGAGGCATCCTCCCCTAGAGGCTCTGGAGAGAGCCCAGCCCTGCTGACACCTTAATTTTGGACCTTTGGCCTCCAGAACACTATGAGGCAATACACTTCTGTTGTATTCAGCCACCTAGTTGCTGGTATATTGTTACACCAGCCATAGACCGCTACACAGGTATTCGGATCAATGACAAGAAGTGAAAGTTGGCTAGAGACTTCTGAGAAAGGTTCTGGATTTCTTACTTTCTTTTTTTAATGTTTCTTTTCGAGAAAGAGAGAGAGAGAGAGCAGGGGAGGGACAGAGGGAGAGGGAAACAGAATATCAGAAGAAGGCTCTGAGCTGTCTGCACAAAGCCCAAAGCAGGACTCGAACTCACAAACCATGAGACCATGACCTGAGATGAAGTTGCATGTTCCATCGGCTGAGCCACCCAGGCACCCCTGGATTTCTGACGAAAGCGAAAGTTGTGGCTACCCCCA
The DNA here is from genome assembly GCF_018350215.1 of Panthera leo. Classification (NCBI taxonomy): domain Eukaryota; kingdom Metazoa; phylum Chordata; class Mammalia; order Carnivora; family Felidae; genus Panthera; species Panthera leo. The sequence continues at coordinate 139,594,017 of NC_056684.1, forward strand.
TTCATTCCCCCGTTTCTTTCCATCTTGAACACAGATGTGATGGTTGAGTCTAAGAAACAACATCTTGCAACGAGGCAGCAATCGCTGATTTGCTTGAAATGGAATAGCGGAAAGATATGCAGACCCTGAGTCTTATCTTTTTTTTTTTTTTATTTTTTTAAATGTTTATTGATTTATTTTGTGAGAGAGAATGCAAGCAGGGGAGAGGCAGAGACAGACGGAAAGAGAGTGTCAGGCTGGCTCCACACTCAGCATGGAACCCAATGCGGGGCTCATCTCGTGACCCTGGGATCGCGACCTGAGCTGAAGTCACGAGTTGGACACTCCACGGACGGAGCCACCAGGCGTCCTTGAAGACCTTGAATTTTAAACGGTATAGTTGAGCTGCTACAACTCCATCCCTGCCCTGCCTGTATCTAAAATTGCAATGTGAAACTAACTACTTCCTAATCGTTTAATTGATTAATTATGTGGTTTTCTGTTATTTGCAATACAAGGAATTATTTTCTGGTATAGTAGGATTTAGCTTGCCCTCTCCTTGTGGCATAACGCAAAAGGATATTAATACCCCCTAAACAGTTTACTAACACCTACCATTTAAAAATTGATTCGACGGAAAAGACGTTCATGGATTTAGTCAATCAGCAACTATTTAGTGAGTACCTACTATGTGCCGGTCACCGTTCAGTACGTGAAACGAGACCAAGATGCCTGTCCTTGTAGGGAGCAAGTTCTACCTATTTCTTCTCCTCTGAGTTTTCCACTTGCCCCTCATTGGACTGCATCCATCCCTGGAGGATTCTCCCTTCAATGTTTCTCAGAGAAAAAGAGAGCTGTGAGTAACTGCTCTGATTTTCCTTTTCACAGCACCGGCACCAAGAACATCACCGGTTTCCTCCAACCCAGCCCGTATCAGGAGAGACGAGGGATGCCTTCGTTTATTGCAATTTACAAACCAGACAAGAAAACAACAACCACAACAACAAAAACACCAAAGCTTTGCCTTATCAGTGGTTGAGGTCACTCTCAGGAGGGTTTCCCTTCTCCAGCCCCCTCTGCTTTGGGCAGGGGAAGGCAGTGAGTGACTGTTCCTGCACAGAAAGACTTCGAAAACATCAAGGCTCATCTTCCCTGTTTTTGTGTTACAAGAGATTCTTCAGGCTTTTATTTATTTTTAATTTTTTAAATGTTTTTATTTACTTTTGAGAAAGAGAGAAAGACAGAGTGCTGGCAGGGGAGGGACAGAGAGAGCAGAGAGAGAGGGAGACACAGAATCCGAAGCCGGCTTCAGGCTTTGAGCTGTCAGCACAGAGCTCAACGTGGGGCTCGAACTCATAAACCCTGAGATCATGACCTGAGCCAAAGTCAGACACTTAACTGACTGAGCCACGCAGGTGCCCCTCTTTTCGTCTTTAAAAATGACTTTGGGAATCCTTCTAAATCTTGCCTCCCTGTTCTCCTTGGGTGACAATGTCTCTGAATCTCACAGTATTTTTCTTTTTCTTTTTCTTTTTCTCACAGCCTGCTGTGGGTCTTAAAATATTTTTAGGATCACTGGGAGTCGTTCAAAGTTTGGATGTGCATCAGGCAGACAGTCATATTTATTGGTGCCTTTTCTGATTAAAAAAAAAGTCTACATCTAAATTTAGTGAGAAGAAAATATCCCAAGTTAGGTCCGTTTCTGAGAAAGAGAGAGAGAGAAAAAAAAACAACTGTTTTTTAATATTATAAATATGTCTTCTCAGATGAGAATTGTTCATGTAATTTAAAAGATTCAAGTTGCAGTAAAAAAAAAAAACTTTCAAAATAAGAAAAAAAAAGTGAAATCTATAAATGGTTTCATTCAAAGGGCTGTTTTTAATGTTGCTGTGGTGATAAATTAAGAAGGAGAAACTTGAACCAGACCTCTGACCTGTCGTGGGGTCAGGGGTTGCTTCTGTCTGTGTTCGGACTCCTTTGACAACTTCCTGTATAATTTGACTATTATTTGCGTGTCTGGGCACTGTCTGACCTCAGAGTCTGGAAAAATGAGAAAGGCATTTCGATGCCATATGGACCGCAGCGAGGGAGGGCACGTTTAATCAAATTTGGGTGGGAAACACTGTTTGATCCCAGGTTTGTGGAAGACACTCGCATGGGATTTCCAACAGACTGGGGAGGGGGGTGCGGGGAGGAAGGGTCAGCTGACAGGCATGGCCATGATTTAGGGCACATGTCCCCTGCCAGACGCTGGTGTGGCTGGAACTAAATTTTGAATTTGGAAGCAGATCAATTATGAAAGACAGAACGAGGTGCTGGTGGCATTTGAATTTGCAAGTGGGTTTCTGCCATGAACGTCCAGAAAGACTGAATTTTCAAATTCCAAATAAATGCATTTCTAATGCAGACTCGAATCACAAGAGAATGGATGCTTCGGGCAGAGATAAGGGATTTTTTTTTCCTAAATGTAAGTATAATAGAAGACTGTGTTCATGTAGAATAATACTACCACTCTGGTTTCATGATTTTCCATGTGGTTTGCATTGCAAAGGATTACACGCAGACACACACACACACAGACACACACTTTATATATATATATATATTATCTGCAGAGATACATATATTATATACACACATACATGTATATTGATTTGATGTACAAAATGTATATATATACACATATATATGTATATGTATATATATATAATATATAAAATGTATATATATATATATACACACACACAAAGACAGAGAACACTTTACTAAAAAATGAGAACCATTTTCTCAATTTGGAAGAGTTAATCGAACGACATATACAATAGTTAAGCAGGGCTTCTGAAAAGCACGGAGTAGCTTCAGGCCCACACAAAGTTGTGATAAAGCTAGCAAATGTATCCCCTGGGTTGTCTAGTCTGGAAGGGCTTATGACAAATGGATACACTCACAGATGTGAGGGGCCTGGGTTTTAGTAAGGCAAGTCCTGGGGACCCATGGCTTAACTTGTTACAGAGTATCCACAGCCATCGTCTTATCCGAGCCTTGTCACAGGCCCCGAGACGGCCAGTAACGGCAGAGGAGCATCAGGATGGCTATGAGAAGACTCTGGATCGTTATCAGCTCCGCAGCCGGGGCGGGGGGCAGTCTGGGTTGGCAGTGTATGGTCGTGTCTGGGGATCGGGGCCAAGTTCAGGAGACAGAGTGCCAGACATAGTGAACTAGGTGTGAGTCCGTTCAGGGTCTGCGAGGGAAGGGAGAGGAAGGCAGGGTGATTTTGGGGGGCGGCTGAGAGGTGGGGGCTTCTCGGAGGGGGGGTGGGAAGGGCCTATGCCGGACCACGAAGGACGGGCAGATGCGGGGAAGACAGCAGACAGGAAGATGGGGAGCAAAAGAAACGTTGCGCTCAGAACTAGATCAGACTTTTCAAATATCACCTTTGACAGACAAGGTAACGGAGTGGGAGCTAGCTTGTTAAGTTTGACCCGAGTTACCCAGGCAGCAGCAGACTTGGAATCAGTCCCAGTGATGACATCCCGGGTGTCAGACCCCAAGCTCACCCCAAAAGCAAGAACTCCAAGTCCTGTGCTTTTTCTGTCTCAACTGAGACTTTCTGCTTCGAGTTCAGAAAGAAAAATAATCCAGTCTCTAAAATGTGCTAAGATCCTCGGGTTTTAAAGGCGTAAGCGGGTTTTAGCTTCTAGCGAGTGACGCGGACGATGAAACGCCATGAGCGGGGACGTTTTGGCCTTGAGCCTCCTCTGACGAAGGCCCAAATGACTTCTTTTCCACTTTGAGGAACGATATTGCGAAACACTTTGGTGAATACTTTTGGGGCCGCTTTCTGTAAAAGACATCCCTGGCGACTGATTTCCCCCCCTTTTGGCAGGGTGGGGAGACTTTGGCGAAGGAATCTATCCCATGGAGAGACACCACTTATTGGGCACCTATCTGCTCTCCTTTAGATACTGTTCAATGGTTAGTAAACGTGTTTGATCCCAAGACCAAAGCTGACGAGGCATGTTGGTAACTCTGTTCTCGACGGGAAGAAACTGCAGCTCCGAGAACCTCAGTGGGGGGCCAGGTGGCAGCCGGTGGGGTGCCCCAGCCAGGCCTGCGTCCCGTGCGGCCTTCCCGCTGCACTGTGCCGGGCCCCGCAAGGCACTGGCTCCCGGAACAGCCTTCGAAGAAAGCGGTCTGGGCTCCTGAGCGATGGCCGCCTTTACTTGTGATTCTTGCTGTATTTTCTGAAGTCGACTCTTCTGTCCTCATGAATGAGAAGCCAAGAGCCAGCTGAAGTGGTGGGATCCAGGTTGAAGACCACACCATGATGCCCTCTGGTCCTGAACCACATTGATTCCTTCTGAGAATCGGCCACTGCATCCAAACATGATGTAAGGTGCACGGGGGACTAGATTATCTCCAAGGATTTTTCTGATATAGAGGCGCCTGCCTCTCCCTTTCTTTCTTCTTGGCATTTACAAGGGCATTAGACCATCATCGGGGTGGGGCGGGAGGGGACATCACCGGTCGCTTGACCCAAGCCACTTTCTCTTTCCTACCACCGAGGGACCCTGAGCCCTTGAGTGCTATACCCCGTGTTATCGTGTCCTTGTTATGGTGGCCAGCTTGATTTTAAGAATCACCTTGCCCCTTGGGCCCTGTGTCCCATTTCAAGGCATGCCGTGGGGAATGTCAGGCCCTGATTAAGTATCGGGAGCCTTCCATCTGCCTCTGTCTTTCCTGAGATGACTGCCAGACACGGAGGTCAAGGCCACATGTGCCCTGCCGATCCCAGGGCAGAAGTGGGGGGAGGGAGGGCCTGGAGCTGCCTGTCTACACCGAGCAAAACACAAAAGCGTTGCTATTCAGAAGATCCGTCTGCCGACGGCCAGATTCAGGGCTTCCGCATCCACCGCGTGCACACCCAGAGCCGTGTTTTTAAGTGTTATTTTCTCCGTGAACTTCAGCATAAGGCCAGATGCAACCCCAGAAGGGAGGACTCACTTTGGAGTTAGAAAATGCAGATGAACGAGATAGCTTTCCCCTCGCCACATCTGCATCTGATAGAGACTTGGGACAGTCTGCTCAGCTCTGAAACTTGCCCTGGGATTTGAGATGGGGTGTTCAAATCAGGGGAGCCAAATGCCGATCAATTCCAACCCAGGGGCACGTGTGTGACTTCAGAGAAATGTAGGTCTCTAACGGAGAGTGATAACGAATACTGGGCGGGTGGAAAGGTCTCCCACGCCTCTGGTGTTCCACCGCCTAGCTCGTGGCCCTGGACAAGTCATGTGCCCCCTTTCTGCCTCTGTGGGCAATAATGAAACCCACGGCCTTGGGTTTTGCTGAGGATTGGACAGGCTAATACATCAGGACAGAGCCTGGCCCAGGGTAACTGGATAACAAATGTCGGGTCTCATCCGGACCCTCACTAACTTCATCACCACCATCATTGTAATTATGCTGACGTCGCTGCCCTGAGCCTTGGTGTCCCAAACTGCAAAATCTGGATGGAAGAAAGTCTCCACTTGCCTTGCAGCTCAGCACCAGGAGCGAGCGGAAGACAATGGGGCTCCCAGTTTGGGGTTCTGGAAGAGCTGTGCAGCAGCACAGGGGCTGTTTGGGGGAGGTGTGAGGGTTTCCGTAGCCCGGAATCTCAGTCTGGCTCATTTCCTGGGTACTATCTCATAATCGGGGGGTTGGGGGGGGTGGGGAAGAACAGAACTTAGAAGACAACAAATAAGAAGGCACAACTTGCTTTTTGTCACTTGAAAGTCCTCATTTCAAGACTGTTCCCTGGGCTCCCGGAGTTCTTGTGTCATTATCTCCTGTTAAAAGATTCAAATGACATTATTTGCATGGAAACTCGCATACCAATGATGCCATCTAGGCCACAAAGTTGCATTACAATGAAGGGGATGATGACTGTGTCACATGGACGTGACATTCTTTATGCCATTAAATTGAAACTCAATGCCGGCAGTTCTTAACCGCTCACGTCCCCTGAAAATACACGGCTTCTGATATGGAATGAATATTTTAGGGTGCCAACTCGAGGAGCATCAAATGGAACTAACCTGTAGTGTCACTGTGGGCCAGACAAAGATTTCTAGACCAAGGTGGACGTAGGGAGCCCTCTCTGAATCAGCAAGGCAAGAGAGATGGATAAACTATAATCTTCCCCAACAAATATCAGTAGGACTTGAATGACACAGTCTTCCAAAATGCTTTTTAAAAAAAATGTTTATTTTTTGAGAGAGAGAGAGAGCGAGAGAGCGAGAGAGCGAGAGTGGGGAAAGGGCTGAGGGAGTGGGAGAGAGTGAATCTTAAGCAGGCTCCATACTCAGTGCGGAGCCCCACGTGGGCCTCGATCTCATAACCGTGAGGTTGTGACCTGAGCTGAAAGCAAGAGTTGGGCGCTTAACCGACTGAGCCACCCAGGCGCCCCCAAAGATGCTTTTTAAAAGCAGTTTCCCATAATTTGGCTATTGTTGAGAGTGCTGCTATAAACATTGGGGTACAAGTGCCCCTATGCATCAGTACTTCTGTATCCCTTGGATAAATTCCTAGCGGTGCTATTGCTGGGTCATAGGGTAGGTCTATTTTTAATTTTCTGAGGAACCTGAGAAACTTAACAGAAACCCATGGGAGAGGGGAAGGAAAAAAAAAAAAAGAGGTTAGAGTGGGAGAAAGCCAAAGCATAAGAGGCTGTTAAAAACTGAGAACAAACTGAGGGTTGATGGGGGGTGGGAGGGAGGGGAGGGTGGGTGATGGGTATTGAGGAGGGCACCTTTTGGGATGAGCACTGGGTGTTGTATGGAAACCAATTTGACAATAAATTTCATATATTAAAAAAAAATAAAAAAATAAAAGCAGTTTCCCTTGGTCGTGTTTGCATAACATTTTAGGGGTGGGTCTGTTGATGATAAGAGAGTGGCACAGTTGGGAAGAGACTGCGGGCACAGACTGGCCTCCCATTGGACGGAAACAGCTCCAGGGGCTAGTCTAGAAGGCTGGATGTTTCTTGCTGGGTAGAACTAAGTAAGTAGGGTAGCCCAGAGGAAAAGCATTTGGGGAGCGTACGATGGGACAATGAAAGGACACTGGCGATATGACTACTTGTCCCGGGCCGAGGGTGAAGGAGACATCCAGGGAGCCCAAACTATGGTTCTGATGAGAGAACCCAATGACAGAAAGAGGGAACCAATGAGGAGGTGTCTCACCATTGTGAGACAGGACCAGAGAGCCGGGGCCGTGGGCAAGTGTTGGGGCTGTGTCACTCGAACTTATGACGTCCACCAGGCTGGCTCAGCATGGACGTGGCAGGACCCAAGGAAGTGAAGAGGAAAAGGGGAAGCTATATGTTTTGATGAACCCCTCCAGAGTTTTACAGTCAGAAAATTAAGAAGGAATTGGCAATAGCTAATAGAACCACAACAGCAACACCAACACGAGTGATAGTAAATGTTAGTCAGATAAGGACAGTGGATGTAATGGGTTCTCCTCTCTTTCACACCACAATTTACTTTCTGGCCTTTTCTTCCTGGCCTGAGCTGCTTCCCAGAGGCTTTACCTCCGAGACTTCCACATCTCTCCTCTGGATCCCATGAGCTTCACATTCTAATGTGGCTGGGAGTGGCGGCCATCGAGCTGACCCCATCGGACCCCAGCAGAGCAGCCGTGAGCACCAACCTCCTGCCTTTGTCTGATGTGACAAGTGTGTCCGCCAGATTTTCACATCCCCGTTAGGGAACTGGAGACACATACGCCCCATAGTGCTCAGTGTGTACCCATGTGATGGCACCTGTCACCCGTTGGCCGGGGTTAGGACACGTGTGGCCACCTTCAGTGACTGAGGCTCACGTCACCCTACTGTGTCTGGCCCTGGGACCCCGCATCACCAGCGGGACCAGAGAAGACACTTGTGTGGTACTTCACCTTGTGCCTGGCCCTGGGATTGGTGCTATTTTGATTCCCATTTTATAGACAAGGAGACCGAGACATCAAAACAAACACAGCCAAGCGTCATGGGACCCCTGCGGGGAGGGGGGGAGAGCAAGGCGGGGACCGGAAGGTCTGGCCCAGTACCACGTGCTCATCACCACGTGTTACAAGGCAGTCGCTCAGTGGCATTTTAACTGAAAGATCCTGTCTTTTGGAGGTGTGGCGAAGAAGCCGCAAAAGCCATCATCCCGTTGGGGAGGGCACAGTTGCCTGGTTCTGAATGAGTTTAAGAATCCTCCTTTTCTTTCTTGCAGACCAACTCCCTAACCTCTTGCAAACCACACCTTCAGTGACACAATGTCATGCGGGGGTGCAACACCCAAATACTATAATTTAAATGTTCTCAAGGAGGGGGGAGACTACTGCCAAAGACAAGTCCCCACGGTGATTAAGAGACAAAAGCACAAAAAATAGAGGATGCCGAAAGCTCCCTTAGCCGGTTTATTATTACTATTATTATTATTATTATTGATACCACTAAAATATAACCGAAACATCCTTCAAAGAAAGCTTCACCAGCCACCCCTTCGGCTTTGATATAGCTTTTTAATCAGGAGACATTGTTGCCTTACAATGAATATGGAAAGCATTTAAAATATTTTGTGGATGAAGTGCATTGCTTCTGACCTCAGTCGAAAGACCACATTAAAAGGAACTGAGGGGCGCCTGGGTGGCGCAGTCGGTTAAGCGTCCGACTTCAGCCAGGTCACGATCTCGCGGTCCGTGAGTTCGAGCCCCGCGTCAGGATCTGGGCTGATGGCTCGGAGCCTGGAGCCTGTTTCCGATTCTGTGTCTCCCTCTCTCTCTGCCCCTCCCCCGTTCATGCTCTGTCTCTCTCTGTCCCAAAAATAAAATAAAAAACGTTGAAAAAAAAAAAAATTAAAAAAAAAAAAAAAAAAAAAAAAAAAAAGGAACTGAAAGGAATCCACTTTGAATCGTCTGGGCTCCAAAGCACTGACAGGAGGAACACACTCAGGCCTGGATTCGTCTGGAGGAGAGGATTAAGCACTGAGTTTGTTGGAAAATGAGAGGTCCGCTTTGCCTCGGGAGGTAGAGTGGTTTCTCCCAGGACCACACGTGCTAGGGAGATGCCGGTGTTGCCTTTGAGAAGTCACATGATTGCTTCCTTTCGGACATGTCTTATCTGAGCTCACAGTTTCCCAAGATGTGGTCAGTGGCCTGCTGGTCCAGATGATTCTTCTTCAAAACATGCCTCTCTGTCACCTACGTTTGGGAGCTGTTGCACCCTGAGTCTCCCTGTTGGTGATTCACAATGTGCACGGATATTTCAAAGTCTCTGGAGAGTCACTCTGAAAAGAATTCTCTGTAAGATTAAAACAATTTTTTAAAAAAAATTTCTCCAGGGTCTTTTCAGCCTGCAGGACATAGTTGGGGATGAGTTACCTGCCTCATAAAGGGAAAGGATATAAGGGGTCAGGAGAGGTCTGGGACAACACACCTGGTTAGCCCTTGCACCCGTCTGCCTCACTGAGAGCTACCTTACCCAAATCCCATTTTCTCCAAGGTCATCCAATTACACAAATGACCAGGAATAAATCAAACGTAATTAGTTGAGATTCTTTTTTTAATAAGAAGACATAGACGGTCTGATCTTATTAACACGGGAGTTGGGAGGGGTTAAGACATAAGAATAAATAAGTATAATACAAAGGAGAGTAAAGTCAACACAATCCCAGGGGAGGTACAGCCCCTGTAAGTTAAGTGACTTTGGGGGGCAGGGAGGGAGACATCCAGCAAAGAAGGTTTTCAACGGGAGGGGTAAGACACAAAATATACCTTGAAGCATGGACACAATGCTTGTGTGCTTCTAATTAATAGTAAGAGTTAATAATACTTTTCTCAAATTAAAAAAAAACAGTATCTTACAGAGAGAATTAGAAATCATAGGGCAGAAAGGAAAAAAAAAATCACCTATCACTCTAGCACCGAAAGATAATTATGAAAACATTCTTTCATATTTCTGCCTATTCCTTATACAAAACACAGCGGTCTTTGTAACACAGCTAGTATTTGTGTTTGTGACTTCGTAATTTGATTTTCTTTCTTCTTTCTTTCTTTCTTTCTTTCTTTCTTTCTTTCTTTCCTGCTTGGCTTAACATGGCCCAAGAAGTACATATCCTTTCCAATCATTGTCTAATGCCTTTCAAGTTGATGGATGATGGTTTAACCAACAAATACTCTCTCATTTTTTTATAATTTTATATTTTTTGGTATTTTGCATAACCGTTGGGAACATCTCTGTGCACAAAAGATTTTCTCTATGTCAAGTTATACTCTTAAGGTATATGGAGAGCCTCCGTGCCTTAATTAACTAGCTAAGGCACAGAGCTAAGTATCAAGGATCGCATTGACTCACCATATTGATATGCAAGATGTTTATCACCCCATGGCCATCCTCATTGAGTTTCCATTGTTGAAGCACAAAGGCCTTTATCCAAATCCAAACAGACAGATAGGAGTCACCCACTGTTTGGGGAGGAAAACGGGTCAAACTAAACTCCGGAATCAGCTCTGAAATTTTAACTTCTCAGTTGAAAATCACACTTCAGATGTGAGCTGGGAACATTTGGAAACAGCATGCAGGTGGAAGGAAGTGTAATCCCTCCGTTGCCCAACTTTTGAGCTGAAGAGGGAGCGAGAGAGAGATTGAGGGAGAGGGAGAGAGTGAGCATGCTGGGTGGAGGAGAGGGCCCAGCACCCTGCCTTCTGGGTCCCGAGCCCTGGTCCAGATGGAGAAGACCACGGAAACCCTGCTTTGCGTCTGGGGGATACAGCTGTTAGGAGGAACTGTACCTCACCCATCTCATCGGGAACGAATGGCACTCTTGTCTTGTGGATACCCCAGCGCATCAAAAAGTGGGACCACCGGGGCTAAGATGGCAAAGGTAGCACTCCCCCTGCCCACGAATTCTGGTTTGATCTAGTGACTGAGTGCGAATGGTGCACAGTGACATGTGTGGGTGGGAAATGGGGAGCAGTGGGGAGACATGCATGGGCTCACGAGACCTGCCAGCCATGGAGCATGGGAATCAGCAGGATCAAGATGAAGGTGAATCTGCTCACAGCTTTGCTGACCGTGTCATAAGCCTCTGAGAATTTAAAAAAAAAATGTTTTGAAAAATTGTTGTTTTTTTGGGGGGGCGGAGAGAGAGAGAGAGAGCATGCACACAAATGGGGGAGGGGCAGAGAGAGCCGGAGAGAGAGAATCCGAAGCAGGTTCTGCCCTGTCAGCACAGATTCTGACTCGGGGCCCGAACTCATGAACCATGAGATCATGACCTGAGCTGAAATCAAGCGTGGGATGCTCAACCAACTGAGCCACCCAGGCACCCCTAGCCCCTGAGAGTTTTAAACCTACACCAAGGAGGCGAAGTCCTCAAAACTCAAAATGAGTGCACGTGGACCATGGTCACCCGAGGTTAGTTCTGATAAGAGCTTCAGATTCATCGGAACCTGAGACACAGCGACTTAACAAATCAAAGGAAGGACTGGAAGTCAGATCATTGAAAAATCCCCATCCCCCCATCCCTATCTATGGAGAAATCCACACCGACTGGGTGACCACACTGGAGTCCAATTTTTGCAGTGTCTGAGGTGGTTCCCAATCACAACAAGAGAATAAAGAGGGAGAGCAAGAGAAATGACGATAGCACACGTGGCCATGTGCACAAAATGTGGTCCATGGTAGGGGCCGAGGCTTTCAGCTCATCCTAGCCAGTCACTAGGGCGGCAGCAAAGGGACCGGTCAGACACGGCCACTCTGAGACCCCTCAGGAGGAGAACCTTGGACTCGGCAGACAGAATTCTTCTTCGCTAACACTAGCACTGTTTCCTCATCTGTCAAAGCATAGATCATGCTGCCCACTTTGGATGGGGCACCGTGTGTGAAAGAGAACACCGTAGCAGGTCACTCTGTGGTCTGTGGCCAGCATCTTTCATGGGCACAATCTCATTGACGGCTCATGAACTGTCTTGGGAATGTCGGTGTCTATTTAATGGACCAGGGAGTGAAGGTTTACTAACCCGGAAGGTTTGCAACAGGCCATGGAATTAGCGTCCTATACTTATCTCCCCTGCCAGGGTCATCCAAGATGAAAGCCTCAGCCCTCGGGCCACAGTGATTGGTTCAAAGTGTAGTCATGCCATCCAAGTCTGGCCCATCAGGGGTCTTCCCATTCAGAATTGAACGGAAGCGCCTCACTTTCTGATCACCAACCTGACATTGCCTATGGCCGTGTCTGGGCCACTGGAGTGGCTGATCTAAAAGCTTGAAGGTGACACACACAATAGAGACAAGACACAGCAAGAGGGAAGGTCTCCAGCGTGTTTATTCATTGCTGAGGCCAGCTCCCACCCTGTCCCTTTTGTGGTTTGATTCATGTCGACATGGGTCTCTACCACCTACTGACATCAGAATCCTGGTGAGTGTATAATTTTACCCAGGTCCATGTAAATCCAGAGGTTGGCTATATTCTTTCCACACCACAGAAGGAAGCACTGGAGAAGGGAGACGAACGGGGAAGTGAAAGTGAGACTTTTTCCTTAATTTATCAATCATCCGATGAGAGCTTCCTTGGGTCTCCAAAGAGATGGCCTAGGTAAGCTTGAAATGTATGCTTGCATTTTCTAAAGAGTGCCCTTTCTAAATCACCTTATTTTGATGGAACTGCAAAAGGCAGAACTATTTTGGGTTCTTGCTATGATAAAACTGAAGCTGCAAGCTAGGGACTTGCATGAGAGATCGCACCGAAATGTCAACAGATGGCTTGCTAATCATGTTAAAAAATACTCCTTTCTTTTCAAAAATGGCATTTCCCCCCAGTAAGTAGATCCGAAAGTAATGTTTATGGTATAAAACATATTAGTCACGATGTCATTTAATTATCCTACTTAATCATCAAGGTCATCATGATAATTGTTCCTAAAAATTAACACCTCTTCCCTCAGCAAGGAAGAGTACCCAAAATGCACGGTCAGAAACAGAATCACTGTACTTAGGAGGATGTGGCATTAAAGGGATACTAGAGTAGTAGCCACAGAGATCGCGGGTAATGATTCTCAACGCGTTTTTGCAATCGTGTTTTCCAAACTATTTCTTGGTCCATTTCCCCCCCAAGTTCGAAGTCCCATTTTTTTTTTCCAGCAGAGAGGAGGGACTGGAATCGTAAGAACATTTCATCGTGCTTCCTCATTGGATCTATCTACCATATTTTCTTGTAAAAACACAGTTGTCTTCATGAACCTACTGGACGTGCTCAAATATTGAAGAACACAGCACAGGCAGAGGGGTCTTTGTTTTCGTTCTTGACTTGAGCAGGTCTCCCCCATTGTGTGCAGATCTGCTTCCCATGGTTCCAGTTCCTTGCGGTCACCTGTGGCCAGGAAGCAGACGATGCTCCCTCTGAAGTATCAACGGAAGGTCAATAGTAGCCTAATGCTACGTCACAGGGACTATATCATTCACTTCATTTTATCTTATCATTACAAGGGAGGATACATTAAAATAAGATATTGGGAGAAACAGAGAAAGAGAGAGCGAGACCACATTCATATAACTTTTACTACAGCGTAGAGTTACAGTTGTTCTAATATTTTGACTTCTTACTGTGCCTAATTTATAAATCCAACTTTATCATAGGTATGTACAGGTAGGAAAAAAAAAAACATAGTATGTATAGGGTTTGGTACCAGCCATGGTTTCAGGCATCCACTGGAGGTCCAGGAACAAATCCCCCATGGATAAGAGGGGACCACTATACCGACTTGTCTCCCTGTGATGTCAGAGTCCCCTCTTTGGTTTCATTTATCCTTTTCCAGCTTGTGCTGTTACCTTGTCTCCATTACCCCCATCCTGTCCTTAAATGCCATACTCTGGACCTTCTCACTACTTTTTTCCAAGAGTAGAATCTCCCATTCCCATTTCAACCTTCAGGACTCACATCTGGGAAGCAGCCTTCCCAGCCAGCAGACTTCCTTAGAGCCCTCCCCACCTGAAGTCCTCTTTGAAGGATGCTTCAAATAACTGTCTTATCCCAGTCAAAATATTGAAGCTTTACTGAATAAGCTAGTTCATATATCATGTGGCTGAAGCTCTTCTTTTTAAACATCTCAAGCAACTTTCACGTTTTGAGCCGTGACGTCCTTCTAAAATGTGTTATGTAGACAGGAAAGAAAATGTGCTTTGTGTTAATTCTTCTTGATGGTTCCAGGTCATTATTTGGGACTTTGATGGTGGCACTGTCAGAATGACCCCATCAGAGCCACCAGGAGGGAATAGGGCCATTTGACTCCACACAAAAAGACCCTGGGTTTCCTGTACTTTTAATTTTTTGTGACATACCTTTAACTGTGCTCCTGAGTCTCTCTACCCCTTGATCTCAGGCTGCCGTCTGTCACTTGTGACCACAGATCATCCCTTCAAGTATGTGACTTTTCATCTATAATAGCTTAAGGCACGAGGTACTCACTGTCATTGGCTTGGTGTCTGCAACGGACCCAAAGGGTGAGCTGTAGACCCGTGGCCTCAGTGAAGCCCTCTGAATTCTCCTTTCTTCCCTTTGCACGTCAGAGTGGATGGGAACACTCAGAATGCCTGGATCCACTTCCTTGCCTCGCCACTTACCGGCAGGGTGATTTGGGGTAGCTTTCTTCGTGTCTTTGTGCCTCAGTTTCCTCTTCTGGAAGTACAAACGACGACAGTGCGTGATTCATTGGGATGTTATAGAGATCGAACAAATCAATATTTGGAAAACACTGAAAGTGCTTTCTGGCATTACTTTATATTTATTAAATAACAAAGATCGATTATTTCCTTTTTTAGTCCCTCATTGTACCCTATACAGACATGACAACAACAGTAATTTGTTCTTATGGTTATCTCGATGAATAGTGAGGTCCTCAAGGAACGGGCACCGTGCATGGTTTATCTCTTTTAATGTTTATGTTTTGGGGTGCATGGTTGTTCATTTTGCCTTCTGTGAATTTTTTGACCATTCGTGTAGCCAAATGGGGGCACCAAAGTCTACACTGTGTCTGGTAACATGTCCTTTTGTCCCTGACCACTCTGTCACCGATTATGAAACCAAGAGGGAGTCCCACTGATCAGCTCGCCCAGTGACCCAAGGTTGATCTGGGTTCGTGAGGTCTGTGCATATGCAATTCAGGGATCTTCTTTATAATAAAAAGAATCTGAAGTCATGTATTACGTATAACATATATTTAGAATGAAAACATACATCTCAACAAAATTACAAATTTTAAAAAGCTGACAAATACGCAAAAGAACAAAATAATTTGTATGTTTTATGAAACATCTCAAAAACTCTTTACGTTTTGGCTGCAGGTACCCATAACTAAAATTTGAAATATCATTTTTTCAAGAGAGGATAGAAAGATAGTTTTCTGGTGATTTATTTTTGTTTATCACTTGTAGTTTGGACATTTTCTTTCAATGTCACAAATCATGATCAGTTCTATTGTATAGGTTTTTAAGATGTGGCCACTGTCAAATGTCTTATATAGACAAGCTGTTAAAGATATAGTTGCTATTTGTAGTTTTATTAAAGGCTTTTGCCCTATAAACCCAATTCTATTAAAATCAAAAAAGTGTTATGCATTTATACCTGAATATGGTGTATGTTCCTGACAAGACAGGACTTCCATTTTTACCAATGGAAAACCAATGGAAAACCAGTGCTCTCTTCTGATATTATACGTCCAACCATGGGAAGAGATTTCCAAGATAGCTTCTGTCTCTATATTTGAAAGCTTATTTCTCCTCCTTTACTCATCTACTTTCAGGACTGGGCACTGAAGACACATTCGTATCCTGACACCATACACCTTCCTGTCACAGGGGCAGGTAAGTTAACAGGCAGCAGGAGTGTTTCCAGATGTCAAAGCATTGCTATATCAGAACAGGTGGAATCTATAGCTGTATTTGGAAGAGACTGGAAACATACAAACCCAAGTTAGATGTAGCTCCTACACAGTGTACCTTTCTCTGGGCCCTCCAAATGCTCTGGCTACCCCAAGGTTACTTGGGACTGGGGACAGTGTGAAGGAGAGAAAGTCAAAGCAAAAAGAGACAGCTGCCTTAATGGATATGGAAAAACATGTATTCCAATGGCACGGCATATATTCCAATGGCACATGACCATGTGAATCTATTCCTAGGGTTCATCGTAAGCCCTCGAATGGGCCCATGAAAGTGAAGAGGTAAATCTTAAGCTCCATTAGCTTCAAGGTGAATGTGCTTTTGCCAGGAACAGCAACCCTGTGTGGCTTGGCTGGAAAGATGAACTGAGTTGGGAGATCTCAGGCCAAGCGTTATGGAACTAAGATTCTGAGCTGATTGACAAAATGCTGTAGGGATATGGGCAATCATGTGTGCTCACTGGCCAGGGTAACTACTGGGGGCACATTTGTGCTGAGATTAAAGAGGAAAAGAAGCTGATCCAGAGGGAAAGGAGAATGAGAGAAAACGTAGACAGAATAGTGGCCAGGTCTTGAGCTAGAAGCACGGGAAATGCATGGACTGACTCAGAACTGCCTCAATGACAGCCTTTTCTGAGGCTCCTTTAGGTGCTTTTTCTGAATCCTCAGGTGATCACTCTATCCCTTCACCCCTACCCCCTGCACCAGCCAGTTTGTGTACATGCCTCACCTCTTTCAATGGAAGTGTGCCATATGGTGCCTCTCTGTCTCCTGCCCAAAAGCCCTATCTGCTGCCCACACTGGTTTTGCTTAGAAAAAAGTAAACTACTAGAAAGAGCCCACCTGCTAGTTCTGGGTAGCTGAACTGTTACATGAGGACTTAATCTTATGTAAAACAAGAACGGATGATGGGATATTATCTGGGGGGACCGGAAGTTAACTCATGTGCACTCCAAGTTTACGTGGCCCCCGAAAAGGTTTGTCCTTGGAAACGGCAGACGTACGGAAACGTCTTAGAAAGAAAGGAGAGCTCTTTCCTCTCGATTTCATTTCCTCACTCGTGGCTTCTTGTTTCTTTCTGTTAATGAGCATTAGCTGAAGTTGAGGATGTATCGGGAAGTGTTCTAGTCACGTTGGAAGGTACAAAAGGGAGTATGACAGCGACCCTCATTTCAAGTTGTTGATAGCATAGTGATGAGCTTACATCCTATCAGAGCCATTGCTCTGAAGGCCCTCCATCACTATGATGTCCACAAAGATGTTTTCAATGAAACGTACCATAATCTTGCCATTTTATTCTTTCGAATGAAGACTCTTAGAAAATAGATTTGTGTTTAGACCCCACAAGAACTTTGTCATGGATAAATATTTATGTCAAAAATAGGTCTTCTTCCTGGAACTGTGTACATTCCAACTTGGATTCAGAAAACCTGGTCACTTACTTGACAGCCGATCAGGCACCACCTTGTACTACCAGCTTCCACTCCTTGTATCTCTGCCCTGATCCTCCAGCTTGAGGCATTATGTTTAAAACTCACGGAGTGCCATCCACCTGGTTCTTTCTACGTGTCTCATCAATGGCGGCAAATTCATTTTGCAGTATTTGGATCATGGTATCCTTTTCTTTACGGGATTGCGGTCTTCATAGGGATTTCATTAGACCTTTTTGCTTTTCCAGTCTGATTCATGACCTGTGTTCCATTACTGCAAAATAGACCTGGAGAACAGGAAAAAAACAACAACACACTATTATTACGATGATGTATGAGGAAGCCCGGACACACAGAAGTCACAGAGTCTACTAGCCACAGACAAGGACTACCTAGTGGGGAGTTCTCCTGCTACTAGCTCTTGCCTCTTTCAGCCAAATCATGGTGTCTGTTAGAGCCTCCCCTCCCTATGCCAACAGGGCTTAGAGGTGGAGGCAATGGATGGCATGGATAACTGAAAGAAAACTACAGATGAGCAATCTCGTGAGAGCTATTTCAGGCCTACCCTCTGCACCAGACCCTTGCAGATATTAACAAAGAGTTTCTCTGTCGATGTCTGACTCTTCACCAAACCCACCCCCACTCTATCTTTTTATTAGATGTGTCCGTAAAGACTGAGTAGTTACATCTCCAAAGCCTAGGGAGAGGAGGGAAAATGTCATGTGAGTTCTGCAAATGCAGAGGCCACACACTATGGGCAGGCCATCCCCTCTTGTGCTAATTCATTAATGTGTTTTTTATTTGACTTGGTAGAGCAATTCTTAGCGAGGTAAAATCCATCTGGCACCCCCGTCACCTCCAGGGTAAAGCCTGTCCACACCCCTTCCCATGGAATTCAAGGCCCCAGAGACTGGGGTCTGCACTTGTTACCTAGCCTCTCCTTGGCTGCTGAACAGCAAGGGCAGGTCCAGTGGTGTGAAACAAAGCCCAGGTTCAAGGCCAGCCTGACCCTGAAGGGATGGCCCTAAGGCTGATTTGGTGACATGGGCTGGTCAGAGATGACCCCGTTGGCCAGTACTCGGCAGAGGTGAGCTCCCCAGAGTGTGGTCACAGCCCAATAGCCTGCAGAGAAGGGGAATGGCTGGCTGCCTGGCTCTCCAGATGGTGACCATAAGTTAGCCCCTATCATTGTTGGTTGTTTGTGTTAGTGTTCTGGTGCTATACAAGTCCATCCACTAGACCTCCTGTCCTCTGGGTTCTTTTCTTTTCTTTTCTTTTCTTTTCTTTTCTTTTCTTTCTTTCTTTCTTTCTTTCTTTCTTTCTTTCTTTCTTCTTTCTTCCTCGATATTGCTTTGATTTTAAATTAATGAAATAAATGTACTTTTAAAAAATAAACTAAACTGAGCATTGCACACAAGAGCCTCAGAGACTGTCAGCTTAAACCAATCTGAAAGCTATGCCTTTTAATGCAGACATTGGACATGAAAAAGACCTCTTGGGTCATAAAGCTCACCCCCTGCCAATATCAGAGCAGCACTGGGCTGGTTTGGGGGGTGTGATTCTCTCAAATTCCCTTCCATCCAAATCAAGGCAGAATTGGGCTGAATCCTGCCTCTAGTTAGTCACGCCCTGTGGGGTGAGACTCAGCCCTTGCTGGAGCTCACAGCCACCCTTCCCCCCAGCAGCCTTGATTTGCAGCCTGCTCTGATCAAAGGAAATGAGACCATTACCCCCGCCACTACCTGACCCTGGACTCTGGCCAAAACCCTGGGCATAGACTTCGAATCTCAGGGATGTGCCATGGGATGCGTAAACATCTCCAAGAAATCCCAAGCCCGATCCCCCACTTAGCTGCAGGATAGACAGAATGGTCCCATCCCTGTGGTTAATCTCATTTGCCACCACCCTTCACCTCCAGGGTCTGGCTAGGGCAGAGTCCCAGCCCCGTCTCTCCCTCTCACCCAGCCACCTCGTCGTGTCCAGGGTAAGACAAACCCACTATCTTGCTTCAAGACCACATGCCTGCGTTCCGGCCAGTTTTCTTCCTTTGCTTGTGTTTAGGTGTCCTTTTCGTCATAGAGAAAAGTGTGGGGAATACATCCCGATTTTTGAGCGGCTCTCATCCTTGTAAGCTCACTCTCGCTCTGTCCAGCGAATCACTGAAGTTTGACACCCTTGGAGGAATATTTTTGTCATAACCCACTGCTTGCTTCACTGTCGGTCCAATTATTTGGAACAAGCAATCTGTCATTCTATTGTTCCTTTCCAATAGTTTGACTTTGGTGGCAGTTTTAAAGAAGAAACCACTTTCAATTTCAACTTAAAAAAAGAGGTGAGGGGAACATTCCAGAACGGCATCTAAGATATCTATTTCTGGGGGTTTCTGGGGACCAGGGGTCCAAGGACCTACACATAAAAGGACAAAGAATGTGCTTCCAGATAACACATGTTCTGGAATAAGTTAACTCAGTCACGTGTTTTGGCCACTTTAGAAATAACACTTTTCAAACTCTCTGCCAATGCACATATCCCCCCGCTACCAAACCCATCAGCTTCCTGGAGCTGTTTACATGAGATGATCTGGTTAGTTCTATTAATTAAAAAGGTTTTTTTTTTTCTCTCTCTAGCCATGCTCAAAATCAGTGGTTGCAACATTGCAGGCATCCCAAGTTATGAAATTCATTATGGATATATACACAATACTATTTCAGAACCGCACAAGGGCATTTCTGATCCAGGAAGGGATCTTTTTCTTCTCATTTGTAAATGCGTTTATTTAAAAAAAGGCACACAAGTATAAGAACTAAATGTCATGTCATGTGATTCGATAGCAAAGTAGTGAATATACTGTTATCACGGCAGAAAAGCAGAAAAATTAAATATAATGTCGTTCGATAACAAAATGATCTTTATAATAGTGCGGGGAGGCCAACATCCAGAAAAGAAAAAAAACATGTGCGAAACAAGAAGTTATTTAAAATTAGAAAACTCAACATGTCAACCTGTCAGAAGGTGGAGTTCATGACAAAGATGAACCCGGAGAGTGTTTTCCAACATGAGCCTTGTATTTATTGGTTGGGACCTGCCATAACAGAGTACCACACACTGGGGGCTTCGACAGCAGGCATAATTTTTTCTTCGGAGCTCCAGAGGCCGGAAGTCTAAGATCAAGGTTGTCAGGTGTCAGGAGGGCTGGCTTCCTCTGAGGCGTCAATCTGTGGCTTGTGGACGCCACGTTCTCCCTGTGTCTTCATGTGGTCTGACTTCTGCATACGTGCGTGTCCTAATCACCTCTTCCGTGAGTACACCGGTCAGACGGGAGTAGGGCTCGCCTGAACGACCTCATTTTAACTTCACTTAAAACTCCCATGCCCAAATATATTTAGGACTTCAACATATGAATTGGGGGAAAGACGCAAGTCAACCTACGGCAAGTCCGATCATCTAGGACAGCTACCTCTGCCTTCTTTAGTGTGGGCTTCCGGGAAACACTGTTCTGTGGAAGCTTCCGCAGGCTTCTCCTGAAACCTTCGCTAGTCCATAACTTATATCCACACCCGCTTACACAGATCCCTTCGAGCCTTCCGGGCTTTACACCCTTACCTGTGGCCTCTCCTTGCCCTACAGACCTGATAATCATTTGCTCTCCAGCCTTCTGCTTTTACTTGCCCCGAGGAGGCAACCTTCTTTCCAGCTCATTCCCATCCCGTGGGCCATTCCTTGGTTCAGGGCCCTATAGCCCTTGATCTCCAGGCTCCCTCAGGACCAAGGGATCAGCACACATGTTAGGGGGACCCCTGTGCCCTCAATCAAATACAATTCCATTACTCGGCAAAATAATCCGGTTTGCGGGTTTATTTTAATTTTGCACACGCAAATTAAATTCCAAATGTTAACATTTACACTGGCCTGGTAGATTTCGAATTTACAAAGTGGATACAAATTTGAATTTATAGCTTTTGGAAGCCATACACAGCAAAGCAATTACTCCAGTGTAAAATTAAATAACCAACACGTTTTAAAACTTCAGAGAAATATGTCACTGTGATTTTTTATTATGAGGCAAAGGAGGCCCAAAAGGCACAGAGACAAATCACTAAACATCTAGGAATAGGCCAGAGGTTCCGTGGCACAGGCACCTTTCACGACTCGTATCTCTTGGTTTTACATCCTTTGGAATGGGCGCGCAGGGTTCAACTTCTTTGGGGCGACGCATGAAGTCCAGTAGACACAGCATCCTCAGAAAGCTGTCAGCAGTAGGAACATCGCATACGGTACAAGGCCATGGAGAAGGACACCTGGATGGTTCTTGTGGTCAATGCCATGGGCCAAGGAGGACGGAGAACACCATTGTGAATTGCAGTGGTTAGGAAAGCTGCAGATAAAGGAGAAAACATTCCTGCCAGGTAGACCAAGGTAAGCCAGTGCTCGGGGCAAGAAATGCACGAATGTCCAAATACCTGTTGTGCCACAGAGAAAGGTCACATTTGAACGTCACATAACCTGGGTTCATATTTCATTTCTCCACCGCTTTGGAAGGATAGCTAACTTCTTTGTGTCTCAATCCTCTTGTTTGTAAAGTGAGAACAATCATCTCCTAAAGACACGCCGGGCGGCTCGCAGCCAAAATAATGCCTGCAACGTGCCCAGCCCAGCCCAGTTTCAGGCACACTGGCCACTAAAATAGTCTTACTCCGGGGACAATTTAGCAGAATGTGTATGTAGCAGGAGGTACGATTGAGAGAATCTGCAAAACTGTCGAGGCAGAAACTCAAAAGGAAAAGATATCCTCGTGCCAGACAATTATCTAGAACTCGGCGTGTAAATCACGCATATCTGTAATTTCTATATGATGAGCGTGAAAACATTCGGTGGCAAAACTCCAGAATTATGCCGCCGAAAAAGACAAGGCTATGAGAGAGTCAATGGGGTTTTTTCACGAGAGGGAATTTTCCTGTGACACTTAATCTAAGACTGTTATTGTGCATCCTTGTAAGACAAATAGTACGACAGTAAGCACAGGGGGTAAAGCAGGTCCTCTGTGGAGTGTTGTCTGCAAAAGCTGACTGTCCTACGCTTCATCACTATGCAAGAGTCTTGCGCCAGAAGGATCAGAAACAAGAAATGTGACTGTGACGGACGCGGTGGGTATTTAAACTCTTAACTATGAAATGCTGCCAAAGATGGTGAAGGAAGACAGTGGTCACTCTGGGGACCGGATTCACAGCAGGAGAAGCCCCAGTGGAGAACGGCACTGGATTTGGACCAATGGGGGATGAAGAAGAAAAGGAGCAAAGGACACGGAATCAGATCATCGAGAGAAGCACGTGTCCTGGCCACTGCGGACAGCTATGGAGTCTCTAGCAAGAAAAGATCTGTGTTACCGTCAGGCCATTGTTTAGCGTGGTTTGCTTGTATAGACTCCTTAAATTAAATTAATTACTTTTTGGGGCACCTGGGTGGCTCAGTCGGTTGAGCGTCCGACTTTGGCCCGGGTGGTGATCTCGCGGTTCGTGAGTTCGAGCCCCGCGTCGGGCTCTCTGCTCACAGCCCGCTTTGGATCCTCTGTCCCCTTTCTCTCTGCCCCTCCCCTGCTTGTACTCTCACAAACATAAATAAAACATTAAAATACATTTAAAAAAATAAATGAATTGCTTTTTTTTTTTTTTAAACTGAGCCTGGTTCGTTCTACTGTATGGATTCAGACTTTTTCAGCAAAGGCTTTCTCTTTGCCATTCTGTGTCTAGAATTCAGGATTCCCAGCAGTTTTTACCAGCCGGTTGGAAACAGCTGGCAGTGAGAGCACTAGCTTTTTACCTACGGGACTTCTTTGTACGTTCATACTAATCCTGAATTTGTTATTATGCCCATTTTATGGGAAGCGGCAGGACGGAGGCTAGTGTTCGTCCTAGCGAAACACTGAAGGTGGCAGTCACTGTCGGGGGCAGCCCTGAACTTGCATGGCCCCAAGGGCAGGCGTCTCCTCCAACATGGTGAGCCCGACGCCTCACCCGCCTCACCCTGGCTCTGGCTTTGGGAAGCAGGTGCAGGGAGGTGGAGAGCTGGCCACTATCATGGAGTCAGTTCGAGCCAGGCCTTGGATTTCTCCCAGGTGACACCAGTTGATATTCGTCCGGACTCTGGTGTCTCAGGGTACACTATCCTGGGGAGATGTTCCCGTGAGGAACAAAAGGAACAAGTTCCATTCCCGGTCAGATGATCACAGGTGACACAGACTCAAAGAGGAGCTGTAGGAGGCTCAGTGCTAGCTCGCACGGAACCAGAGGAACGGGGTCTGGTCTCCAGGGCTACCGAACGCGTCGCCAAGTGGAGGAACACGACTCAGTGCCAGGTGATTGACTTGCCAACAAGCAGGAGGGCAAATGGGAAAACAGGAAGAGGTCCCTGCTGATCCATGCGGTGGAATCTGGTGGGCGAGGAGCAAGTCCCGACAGGCAGGCCCGGGATCACGGAGATGGCAGACGGAGGTGGAGCCCCCCCAAACAATTCCCCACCTGCAGCGAAACTGCGCTCATAGCCTGGTGCATGGGGCACACGGTGTGCACGGGGTCAGGTCGCTTCCCAGCCTGTTCTGCATGCGAGTCCAGCCCCCTCCTCCCAAGAGGAGAGGCCTGTGCTGTGATTATCGTCTGGGAGGGACATCTGTGATCCCCACGCTGCAGGCACAGGCTCTGGCAGGACACCGAAGCCACCCAGACATCCAGCTCGTCCCTCCGTCTGCTTGGGGTGGCCGGCAGCCTGCACGTCCAGCCGCAGCCACCTGTGAGGCCGCATGTCGGGCTACAGGGGAGCATTCCTAGAATAAGATGTCCTGTGTCTATTTATGTTGTAGCCAGATGACAGGAGGCAGAGATACAAAAGCTAGGCGTGTTTCTCTGGAGATCTCCTCGTTGCGCACGTGGCCGGCGTTGGCTCTCCATTGTACAGAAGAATCAGCAGCTAAGGCGAATGATTTCTGCAAACCCTGGAACAAGAGCTCAGATCTCCCTGCTCAGTTTAGAACTTTTCAATTCCATTCGGTGAATGCGAACTTTTGGCCAGGACTTACAGCAGGGTCAGGCCCAATAGGACCCCCGCCCGTGGTCTGACGATACATGCTCTTCTAAATATTTTTTGTAATGTTTATTTATTTTTGAGAGGGAGAGAGAGGCAGAGCGTGCGTGGGAGAGGGGCAGAGAGAGGGGAAGACACAGAATCCGAAGAAAGCTCCAGGCTCCGAGCTGGCAGCACAGAGCCCGACGTGGGTCTCGAACTCATGAACCGCGAGATCATGACCTGAGCTGAAGCTGGATGTCTAACAACTAAGCCACCCAGGTGCCCCTGAAGATCCGTGTCCTTCTAAACCTGGGGTTAAATGTCGAACTGTTTTCATTCGTTCGGCAGCCCTGGGTCAAGGGCAACACACATCTAGGAAACCCCACGAGAAGTAAGGCCACAGCGTCAATGTGTGCTGTTTGTTCGTTTGTTAGGTTGGTTTTTGCTTAACCTGCTCACTTAGGTCTCTAGAACACTGACCCCAGCAAAGTGGTCAGTTGGGTCCACCTCTTGCATGTATGTATTTATACCATAGCTAAATGATTCCTTCATGTTCTCTACCACGAAAATGTCATTTTCATCACACGCTTAATTCAAATAGAGTATACATAACCAAAATCCAAGGCACCCGTAACAAACCCTCTACTCCTTAGGGACAGGTCGTGAAAAGAACTCTCTATTTCTTGGGCAAATTCAGACCCCATTTTTCTGCAGTGCTTTTTTTTTAATTATCAAATATTTGGTGGGTCCTTCCTATGTTTTGGACACATCCTGATTCCCTTTTATTGGGTGCACCCCGACTTCCTTTTGTATATAACACCACTTTCAAAAACTATCCAGGAATAGACCTGCTTGCAAGGAGTGTGTGTTTTAGGATGTGTTCCAGGGAGTTCTTTCTTATCTACGGTATGATTGCAGCTTTAACACCAACTGGCCCACCTAGTAGAACAGTTGGGAGTGCTCATGTGTCCGAGGTTTCTGTGGAACGCTCAGTGTAGTCAACTGTCTCTCTGTGCTCTGTAGTCTCTCGTCCAACCTGAGCTGAAAGGCAGAGGTGGAAGGCATTTCATATTCCACCTGAGGGTTGTCAGGGAGAGGGCCATTTCCGTATTGAGCCTGACCTGAAAACAAGATTCCCACTATACGAAAGTGATCCGTGGATTCTGTGATTCTTATTGGTTTACAACAGAACACAACTCATCCTCGGCCTGCGGGAGGAGCCGCCAAGCCCTTTTAATGCAATCACGTCTCATAGCTTGGGCAGACTATGCAAGCTTCTGCAGTTGAGGTCAGAAGCCCACTTCAGCTCACCGCTGTGAGAGAGCCGCTAGGCAGCGTGGATTTGATGCCTTCCGAGAGCTTCTCAAAGAGAAAATTACACATATGCCCTGGAGATGAATGCAGATGGAAACTGTCACTGTTTTCGAGTTTCTGTTGATAAGGAAACTGAGTTGCGTAGGGTGAATTGATTGATGAGCGGTTGCATTTAAAATACCTTCAAGTAATTTGTCAATATCAAATGGCTCTTGGTACCTGAGGTTGTAAACCAATTTGATTTTTAGTTTTTCAAAAAGCAGTATGAAGATAAAATACCAAAGGTTTATAATTTTATTATATATTTAAAAATAATATGTCCATCATGTCAACAAATATTTATTGATTGGGCATTCTTTTCGATAATCAGGACAAAGTGGGGGGAGCAGAACAACGAGTGTCCTCACTCTCAAAAATCTAATAAGAAAGATGATAGGGGTGCCTGGGTGGCTTAGTGGATTAAGCATCTGTCTCTTGATCTCGGCTCAAGTCATGATCTCACGGTTCACGAGTTCGAGCCCTAATTGGGGTCTGCATTGACAGAGTGGAGCCCACTTTGGATTCTCTTTCTCTCTCTCTCTCTCTGCCCCTCCCCTGCTTGCTGTCTCTCTCTCAAAAATAAAAAATACACTTCTTAAAAAAAATCTTAAAAGAAAGGAAGACAAAAATCCTGATTAGATTAAACAACAACATCATTGTGATAACCGATAGGCAAAGAATTATATAGGGGGTATGATGATGACTGAGTAGTGGCTTTGTGTTATCTGCTCCTGTAAGACCTCTCTCCAGATGTGATGTGTGAGCTAAATTGATGTGATGGTAGGGTAGCTATGCATGGATGGGTGGGGAGAACATTCCATGCCTAAGACATATGCAGCCAAGGGCCCTAAAGCAGGAATTAGATGGAATATTTACTGAAAAGAAAGGGCAGTGTATGCAGCCTAATGGGCAGGAGGGCAGGAAGAGACCATCAGGACTGATGTGAGTGGGAGCCAGAGGGTCCGTGAGTCAGGAGACAGAGTTTGGATTTTATTGTCTGTGCAATGGAAATCCGACGGAGCGTTTTGCGTGAGACATCGATGTCGCATTATTTGCATTTCAGTAACATCACTCTGGCTTCTGTGTCTGGAATAACGGGGGGGGGGGGGGGTTGGGAAATGGGCCCAAGCAGGTCGACCAGGTGGGAAGCTATCTGCGTTGCCCAAAGGAGAGAGGATGACCATCTTGCGCTAAACCAACAGTAGGGACGTGGAAAAAATCGGGTGATTGGGCATCTATTTAAGAGACAGATTTTATGGCATTTGTTGATGGACTGAAATTGTGGTAGCCGGTGGGATGTTTGAAAATGTTGGCAATGTTCTCACATTGTGAGGTTTTCAGAAAATAGAGTCGTCAAGGAGAAGCAAGTTGACAAAATTACTTCTCTGGCTCAGCGAAGCTCCCCGCCTTGACTTCTTAGCTTCCTGCTGTGATATCTTCAGGCTTCGGTTTTCACGGCACTAACTGAACTCTAGGTGCCACTTAAAGAGTTTTACGGGCTTCTCTTATTTTCCACTAACATCCTGAAGACTGCAATGAAACTTCTGGATACCTGGATAGGAAGTCCTGCATTCAGGAGGCATTAACTGGACCTGGGATTGACATAAGAACGGAAATTATCATCTCGACAAGTCAAACCGATGGGTCCCCACACAGGACGGTGGCCGAGGAGGGAGAGGGGCAGGGACTTGAATGAGACGTCACATGCTGAGTTTTCACGTAGCCTCATCTCCAAGAGGACAAGGGAGAGGAAAGGCATCTCTAACAGAAGTGTTATGGCCTGAAAATCTGTGTCTTGCCTAAACTCATGTGAAATACTCACGGCCCAGGGGATGGTATTAGGAAGTGGGGTCTTTGAGAGGTGATTAGGTATGGAGGGTAGAGACCTCATGCATGGGATTAATGTTCTTTAAAAAGAGACCCCTGGAGAGTTCTCTCGCCCTCTCTCTGCCATGTGAGGACACACGAGGAGCGGACAGTCTGCAGCCCCGGAGACAGCTGGGACCCTGATCTTGGACTGGGACCCACACGGGGACCCTGATCTTGGACTGGGACCCACACGGGGACCCTGATCTTGGACTGGGACCCACACGGGGACCCTGATCTTGGACTGGGACCCACACTGGGACCCTGATCTTGGACTTGGACCCACACGGGGACCCTGATCTTGGACTGTCAGCCTCCAGGACTTTGAGAAATACGTCCCTGTTGTTTATAAGTCATGCTTATAAAGCTGCTGTAACAGGTACTTTGTTACAGCAGCCGGACAGAATAAGGGCCATACCAACAAAGGCAGAGAGGCCGAAGGGTATGGGGGGTGAGTCAGGGGTGCTCCCAGGGAGGGAAGGCTGGCAGCTAATGTGAAGTTTGCAGAATTTTAAGCAGGGGAGTGACATCACTGGCCCTCTTTTCTTGAAGAGTCCCCAGGTTGAGATGAACAGAAGCGATTGGAGGGTTCAGGAGAGGACGTGCTTAGGAGTTACTACCCTATTCCAGGAGTGATTAGAAAGTCACTTTGGCTGGGGCACCTGGCTGGTTCAGTTGGTGGAGTGTGCAACTCTCTTTTTTTTTTTTTTTTTTTTTTAAGTTTATTTATTTTTGAGAGAGAGAGACAGAATGAGCAGGGCAGGGGTGGAGAGAGAGGGAGAGAGAGAATCCCAAGCAGGCTCCATGCTGTCAGCACAGAGCCCGATGCAGGGATTGAACCCCCAAATGTGAGATCATGACCTGAGCCCAAACCAAGAGTCGGAGGCTTAACCGACTGAGCCATGCAGGTGCCCCAAGCGTCTGACTCTTGATATTGGCTCAAGTTGTGATCTGACAGTCTTGGTCGAGGGTGGGGGTGGGGGGTGGGAATCTAACCCCCTGGTGAGCTCTGTGTTGATGGCAGGGAGCCTGATTAAGATTCTCTCTCTCTCTCTCTCTCTCAGCCTCTCTCTCTCTCTGCACCTCCCGCACATGCACACACACACACACACACTCTCAAAATAAATAAATAAATAATTTTTTTAAGTGGAAATGCAAAACAGAGAAATCAGTTTTCATAATGTATTTTCTTTAACTCGGTGTGTCCCAAACATTATCCTTTGAACGCATAAATCAGCCTAAAAGTGTCGACGAGATATCTCACATTATCTTTTTCATGCCACGTCTTCAAAATCTGGCATTACACTCACAGCGCCCCTGTATGACATATCTGTATTTAAGTGCTTCATCACGAGGTATGCTAGAGGCTACCACAGTGGACAGCCTCGACCTAGAATGTTCTAGAGGCCCGCCTGAAAGCTCAGCCAGCGACCCCCCGAACAAATTCATCGTCAGTAACGAACTGGGGCCAGAAGACCCCAATTCTAGCACCCCAGCCCCTCCACAAAACTGCTATAGGATCCTGAGGCAAAAGAAATCATGGCTTAGACATCAGTCCTGTGCTCTCCAGCTGAGAGGGCTGGAAGCGTTGATCCCTTTCAGCCCTGGGGTCCAGAGATTGACAAGTTTCTCGGCCGTGGCAGCGGGGGCTGGGGGGGATCCCAGGGGATTGGAGAGCCTGCCGCAGCCTTCTAGATCCAGTGTGTGGACGTCCACTTTCCTGTGTGCCACTGCTCCAGTCCAAGCCTGTGTGATCCGATGGCGGGAGCTGAGCTGGCTCTGTTAGTTCGTGGCCTGAAAGCCTGCTCGTGTGTCTCCGGGGCCGTGGGAAGTGGGCAGGGTGGCCCGGCTGCTCCAGGGTTCAACCCATGAGTCAGAACGAAGCCCAGTGGTGCCAGGACCACAATGAGCGATAAGAGGCAGCTGGGACCAGACCTCGGGATTCATCACCCGCTGCCCCAAGTTACTTCTTGCGAAAGACGAGGTGCTAACCTGTCTGGCCTGGCTGCATTTCAGCCTGGGGAATTAGCCTGCCCCTGGATTCCCCTAAGAGCTTCAGCTGGCCAGAACTTTCTCCCCGTTAACTCCTCCCCTTGCAATGGATTCCTTGGGAATCCATGTGACATGGGTGTGTAAGAACCTTTCCTGTGGAGCAGATCCAGAGCTCCCAGAGGCATCCCCTCCTTCTGAGTTAAGAAAAGAGATGGGGGAGGGGGGCACCTGGGTGGCTCCGTGGGTCAATCAGCCGACTCTTGGTTTCAAGTCAGTTCATGATCTCACGGTTCATGGGTCTGAGCCCCAGGTTGCCCGCCATGCTGGCAGCGTGGAACCTGCCTGGGATTCTCTCTCCGTCTCTCTCTGCCCCTCTCCTGCTTGCATGCTCTCCCTCTCCCTCTCTCTCTCTCTCTCCCTCTCCCTCTCCCTCTCTCTCAAAATAAATAAATAAACATTAAAAAAATAGTTGTCTTAAAAAAAAGGGAGAGAACGAGTACTGACACATACAAACTCATGGATAAAAGACTAAGAGACAGACAGACTGGGAGACAGAGAGAGTCACTATGCCTCTAAGTCCACGCCCTCAACTCTGTCCCCAAAATTAACAATTGCCCTGAAGTCTCGGATCTCCAGGAGAGCGCACAGACCAGAGAGCTGAGCAAAATTTTACCAGGACCATAGTTTAAAACTCCTGTGATTTTCTCACTGGGGAAAAAAAAAAGTCACCAGATCCTCCTAATCAAGGCTTTGGGTGTTCCTTCGTGTGCAGTTCTAACAGATGTGATTAATGGGATTGTTATGACGGGACGGAGTGCCGACGTCTATCGGGGATCTCTTCCTTTCTGGCCCCGCACTTGAGTGAGCCTGGGGAGAGCTTCGCTACCTTGCCTCAGATCCTCTACCGGAGCCCTTCCGCCTTCCCACACGCTCTCTCCATCCCCTCTCGTTGCCTCTGCCTCCGTATTCTTCACCTTTTCAACTGAAAATTATGTACGCAAGTCTTTCTCAAAATGGGGGCCAGGACCAACTTTGCTATAGTGGTTTGGGGTGCCTGTTGAAAGGAATATTTTGGGGTCCTACCTTAGGACTTCTGAATTAGAATTGGTCTTTGTAACCTGGTCATTCTACTGCTCCTTTAATGTTGAAATGTTCTAAAAGGCCAGTGGTTTCCCCACGCTCGCTTGCCCATGGGAATCATTGGGGGAGTTTTAAAACTACGGTCTGAATTCTGCTCTCAGATATTCTAGATTTAATTGGTATGTGATATGGCCTGGGCATCAGGATTTTTAAGAACTCCTCGTTGATCTAACGTGTGGCCAAGCTAGGAACCCGCTATTTGGGTTTCGATTATATCCTCTGTTCCGGCCTGGTGATCTTATTTTGCTTAAGTTTATTCCTTCATTTTGAGAGAGACAAAGACAGTGAGAGTGGGGTAGGGACAGAGAGAGGGGGAGAGAGAGAATCCCAGGCCGGCTGCACACTGTCAGTGGGGAGCCTGACACGGGGCTCTCTGATTCTCGAACTGGGGAGATCATGACCTGATTTGAAACCAAGAATCAGATGTTCAACCAACTGAGACACCCTGGCGCCTTGTGGCCTGGTGATATTTTAAAAGACACTGAGTACCCCCAAGATACACAGACAGACAGGTAATGTGCACACACACACACACACACACACACACAGGCTCACACTCACCCCATCTGTACCGTGTACCTGTCCCAGCTGTGCCACGTTTTCACCTTTCCTGGCGGCCCCAGGCATAATCTTGAAAGTCAGTCACATCCCAGGCTATGACACCTTGAAGTTGAAACTTGATTTCGTGAACCAGGCAGGAGAATTTTTTTATTTATTTTTTTATTTTTTGAATTATCTAGTTTATTCACTTTGCCGTAACCTTCGCTCATTAGCGAAAATCCCAACACTCAATTCTCAGCGCAAGGAGTAAACACACAAACACATCCCGACCACCCTTCCCGTGGCCCACCGGACTGGCAGATCCTGGCATAGTGATACTCTCTTGGTCCCCATCCCATATCCCAGCCGTTATTTATATGATTATCATTTTGAACGTCTTACTGCACTCCATGGTTCCACAGGAACAAAA
Source organism: Panthera leo (assembly GCF_018350215.1). Lineage (NCBI taxonomy): Eukaryota > Metazoa > Chordata > Mammalia > Carnivora > Felidae > Panthera > Panthera leo. The sequence goes on from NC_056684.1 coordinate 139,625,763, forward strand.
CGGTTTGGGCCCCCCCGAGTGGAGGGGATCTTCCTGCAAGAGTCGCTTGATGTTTATACTTGAGAAAGGAAATGCATTTTTTCCCCTTTTTAGTAAATATCTTCTTCATTGATAGTCTAATTTATTTTCAGCCAGAAAGCCTGGGGCTGTAGTTTCCTTAGGGGCTAAGAAATGAGTCCGGCGATGACCAAGGCCGAGTGGAGGGTACGCCTTCAGAACAGCACACGTGCTGGTTTCCAGACCCGGTTCCACTGGACCCCGGGCTCCTTGTCACTGCGGTGGCACCTGAATTAAGGCAAGACACACGCTCTTTTCTCCTGCTGCTGTCCCAGCTTCAGAGCCGCCGGGAGGGTGTAAATTTCCTAGCCTTTTTGCAAGGAACCTGAATTTATCTAGCATATTTTAGAACATGGAAGACCTGACTTTTTCTTTCCCCCTTTTTGGATTGGTAAAGAGTGATTTTGTAGCATCTTAGAGGAGGAGGGTTCCAGCACAAATTCTAGCCTATTATAAACATTGAAAAATATATTAATCCTATATTCTGCAAACCCTCAACGCCATCTGACAGACGCTGTGGGATCTATTAGCTAGACAAGTGACAAGTCCTCAATTGTACTCATTCCCCTTTTAGCTTAAATGCAACCAACCTCTTCTTTCTCCTGTTGAAAAGTAGATGTGGGCTTGGTGAGTTAATAACGTAGACCTTTTTTCTTTCGTAAAATATTCTATTTCTGTTTGTGACGGGGTCCTATTCTTTTTTTCTTCACTTACAAAGTTTGAGGTCTCTTAACGTTTATATATAAAAATTAGTATCCATCTATCTATATTATATAGATAGATATAATAGATAGATATAGATATGGATATATTTATATTTATATCGATAGATACATATAGGTAGATAGATATGAACATCAAGCAGAACTGTGGCTCAGGACTTCATGACTTAGTGAATTATTTGAGGCTCAAATTGCCATCTTAGTATCTAAACACTAAACTTTCGCTTTGACCAACAGTCAAATCTTAGGGCACACAAAAAATTATTGCAATGAATTGATATGTTTTTCCCTTTTCTACTCTCTCTGAACATTTTAAGCTGTTTGCAAAGTAAAATAATGTTCATATAAAAATGCTTCCCACTCATGTCACCCAAACTTGTTGTTTCAATGTTAACAGATGTTCATTGGCCAGATGGGTCGATGTTGCAAGTCGTGGTAGACAGCCTCCAGTGTGGCGCCCAGGGAACCGCCTCTCCTGGTATTCACGTTCTCATGGTCTCCTACAGACCCTTCCTCCAGTGGACAAAGGATGGATCGGACAGCGAGGAGACTCTGGCAGATGGCTTTCAAGGTTAGATTATAGAAGTCTCTGTGGCAGTCTCTTAGATACTTCATTCTGGAGTAACACAGCTTCGTGTCATAACCAGAATATACCAAATATACCAAATAAATATATAGGACTCACAGCTAAATTTGAGTTTTATTTCAACGATGATTTTCTTCAAATTCAAATTCAAGTTCATTAGCACACAGTGTGGTCTTGGCTTCAGGAGTAGAACCCAGTGATTCATCTCTTTATATGACACCCAGTGCATTCTGAGAAGTGCCCTCCTTAATGCCCATCGCCCATTTAATCCATACCCCCGCCAACCACCCCTCCAGCAGCCCTCGGTTTGTTCTCTGTGTTTAAGAGTCTCTTGTGGTTTGCCTCCCTCTCTGGTTTTATCTCATTTTTCCTCCCCTTCCCCTATGTTCATCTGTTGAGTTTCTCCAATTCCACGTATGAGTGAAATCAGATGATACCTGTCTTTCCGACTGACTTATTTCTTCAGGATAAGTATTGCTTATGTAATATTAGAGACATACTCACGTATTAAAATTTTTTCACAGTTTATCAGGAATTTAAATTTAACCAGGTGTTCTATATTTTATCTGGCAGACTTAATAATGATACTTAATTCGCCTCGTGAGAGGGCTCCATACATGGTGAGGTACTGAGGCTCCCAGCCAATAGCCAACACCAACTGGACAGCCATGTGAGCGAATTATCTTGGAAGCAGACCTCCAAGCCTCAGGCATGCAACCTCATGAGATATTTTAGCCAGAACCGACCAGCCAGAGTACGTTCTAATTCCTGCCCCACAGACGTGGTGAAAGCTAACACATAAGTATCACTATCATATTTTTATTAAATAAATAGTTAACTTTATTAAATAAATATCGTTATTTATTTTGTCAGTATTTTATTTATATTTTTTTCACGTGATTTTAGGATCACTCATGAGGTCGTAGATAGCAGACAGCTAATGAAGAAATTTTGATTTGGAGGAGGCTTTTCATTTTTGAATTCCCTTAAGAGTTGAATTGGGAAAAAATAAGACCAGTTGACAAACCTGGAGGTCAGGAGCTCCCCTGAAAGCAAGAGCCAAACTCAGATGAGGAGCTGGGGAGGAGCTGAACAGAATTAATGGCAGGAGTGAGGAACGAGGAGCGTCTTGGCCAAATTCCTAGGCGCAACCAGGAGTCTCTTGGCTTGCCATCACTGACCATGGCTTTCCTGCCATCTTAGTGCTCTTCATTCTGCAGCACAGGGACCAGGGTCATTTGCACTGGGGCTTAGAAGACTCCTGGTGAGAGAGTACTCAAAACCCCATCCCTTTCTTTTCCAGGCTCAGTATTGTTGTCATGTATGGGGTAAGCTGGGTGACCCCCTGGAACATTAGAAGAAATTTCAGATGGCAGCTCATCTTTAGGGCAGCTGGATGCAGACATGGGCTCTTCAGCAGGGCCCTCAGCTTATGGGAAAAGCTGGTTTCAGCTGGTTTCAGCGAGGTGGGACCGGAAGCCCCTGTGGACCTGGCCCTCCGTCCCCAGCCTTGTGGTCATCATGCGGCTGTAGTGGCTGGGCCTCAAGTGTTGTTCTGGCCTGAAGAGACTGGATCAGCCAGGTAATCACGACAGAAGGGGGTGGACTACGAAGGAGCCATGTCCAGCGGTGACGCCCTGTGGCATTATCACTGATGTCTAAAGTCCCCCACTGCTTAGCGTCAGGTATGAGAACTAACCATTTCCGATCGAGGCTTTTGGATGATTTAGAGAAAGTGGCGTGTCTTTGAGGGGGGGATGTTCACCAGCTTGCTCCGTTGGACAGGTGGAAGATTCCATGATTAATAATAATAGATTAATTATATTATTTAAAGAACATATTATATAATATATGATATAATACAATACAATATAATATAATATAATATAATATAATATAATCTATGATATGATATGATATGATATGATATGATATAACATAACATAACATAACATAATATAATATAATATAATATAATATATGATATGATATGATATAACATAATATAATATAATATAATATAATATAATATAATATATAATATATGATATGATATAACATAACATAATATAATATAATATAATATAATATAATATAATATAATAATAATATGAAATGGGACCATATTTCAATGAAGTCATTCATTGAACGACTCAGATGAAGCCATTCCCGTCAGTTTCATGTTTCATTCGGTCAGCCTGGAAGGTTGTCGGAGCCTGGATTATGAGTTTTAAAAGTCAGACTGAGAAGTTTGAGCTTAATGTCATAGCAAGGGATTCTCGTACTTTAAGGGGCATCAGAATGGCTTTGAGAGCTTGTGGAAAGGGTTGCTGCAGGCCATGCCCCCAGAGTCGCTGATTCACTAGGTCTGGGGTGGGACCCAAGTATTTGCGTTTCTCACACCCTCCCGGGTGATGTCCAACCCGCTGGTCCCCGGACCACACTTTGGGAACCACTGCCCTAAGCAGCCGAGTGTCATTGCTGACTGGGAACAGAGCGATAATACAAACCGGAAGACTCCGGTTTACGATTGCAAAATGCAACAGGGCTCACAAGTCAACACAACGGGCACAGAGCCAAGACCAAGTCCAGCTGGGCAAATCCCACAGAAGAGCTAGGATCCTCCTGTAATGCCCGGAACTCGCTCTGTGTGCCCGCTTTTCACTCTGATGGCTATCGGCCTTTAATGTGTGCTCTTCGTTAAGAAACCATGAAGCTATTTAAGGATGATGTAAAGGCTCGAGGCTTTTTCCGTGCGAATGTGCCTCTGTCTGTCAGGACTGGTGATGCCCTTGCTTTTGGGGGGAGGTCAGAGGCACGTTTTCTGACTCTACCAAATTCCAAGCAGTTTGCTCCCAAACTGACCTCTGAAATCCTCCCCCGTGCCGCTGAGGGCGGGTCTCCTGGAGGAAAGAAAAATGTATTTGGGGTGCGTGGCTCTGTGTGGTTGGCGGGAAGGAAGCTGAGATTTTCTACCTTTGCAACCAGACTTCCAGTTCTGTGCTTTTGCCAGACTCAGTCAGCAGCTGGCACCAAAGACAGAAAGTAATGGTGAGTGGCTTTCTTCCTCTTCTATCCCCCCCCGCCCCCCGCCTTGGTTTTCTCAAAAGATTTCGACAGACGAAATAATACTCCTTCTGCTCCCTGCCCCTGCCATAATGCAGTCCATTTGTCTAAATTACAGACTTCAGCAATTATTTGCGCTCTCTTCTGAGTGGGAAGGCAAATTATCTCCGCTCTGAATGAAGGTGGGGAAGGTACCAGCATCCTCGAATTCTTCCGTAGGGAGGAGGGGGGACATCCGGGGGGCCACCGTGGGCTACACACTTTGCGTGTTGTCTTCTTGGAGCTTCCCTTCGGCCTCACGCATCAGCTGTTGTCATTGTTCCCGTTGTTCCTATTTGAATAATTTCAGACTTACGGATAATGCCATTGCCGTGTACCCTCCACCCAGCGCCCTACAACGCCAGCATCTCCCATATCCACGGCATCATTTTTGACATTCAAGAATTCACGTCGAGACGTCGCTGTTAGCTCGATTACAAACTTTATCCAGATTTCACCAGTTTCCCACTAATACCCTTTTTCCTCTTCCGGGAGCCCATCCAAGGCGCTACATCATCTTTTGTAGTCATGCTCCCCCCCCCCCACCCCGGTCTCCTCCAATTTTGAGACAGTTTCTCCACACAGTGACGATTTCCTTGTTGCTCATGACATGGACGCGTTTTAAAGAGCGTTTTGTAACAAGGGTCTCAGCTTTGATTATTGTAATGTTTTCTCATGATTAGGCTGAGGTTAGGGATCTGAGGAAAGAAACATACAGATGTGATGTGACCTACCCCACCCTGCGGATGAGAAAACCAAAGGTCAAGGTGATTACAACAAATTGGCAAAGGTCACCCAGGCTAGAGCCTTCGTCGTCTCAGATTTCTGAACCAATGTCCTACCAGAACTCTTCCTGAGGGAGCGTGAAATCAAAGGTTAGTCACAGAGACAACGGAGAGAGGTTGCCTTATGGGGAGAAGCCACTTGAAGGGGAATGATCCCCCTTAGAATGATCTTTATTCTTGGGTGTCACTGGGGTCCAGGGAGGGGACAATCTCGAGATGCTTTAAAGTTTAAAATACCATCCGGGGGACGTTACTTCAGCCATGTTTGGATTTTACCCCTTTGGGCCTTTTCTTGCTTGCTTTCTTTCTTTCTTTCTTTCTTTCTTTCTTTTATGTTTATTTATTTATTTTGAGAGAGAGAGAGAGCAGGGGCAGGGGAGAGGCAGGGAGAGAGGGAAAGAGACAGAATCCCAAGCAGGCTCCACATGGTCGGTGCAGAGCCCAAGTGGGGGTGAGATCTCATCAACCAAGGTATCATGGCCCGAACCAAAACCAGAAGACGCCCCTGGGCCATTTCTTTTCCATGCAAACAACAGTCTGTCCCGCTCTGGGTCATCCGCCTCTCAGTGTGTTTATTTGTCTCTCTTTCCCAATTATTACTAGCTGAAGGGGGAAACAGCAATATTTCTTAAACGATTTGTGTGTTTTTTACAACATTTTTGATAACATGAGTCTCATTGAGCCCTAAGACAAGTTATCAGATTTTCAAGCTGGTCCAACGCCCTCACTTACAAATGCAGAAAACGGAGTCTCAGGATGGAGAGAGAAGAGGAGACAGTGAGGGTTTCTTAAGTCACCCATTTAACACCCTTGTTACACTTATTTTATTTATTTATTTATTTCTTTATTTATTCATTTTTAATTTTTTGGATGTTTATTTATTTTTGAGAGAGAGACAGAGCACAAGTCGGGGAGGGGGGCAGAGAGAGAGGGAGACACAGAATCGGAAGCAGGCTCCAGGCTCCGAGCCGTCAGCACAGAGCCCGACGCAGGGCTCGAACTCACAAGCCGTGAGATCACGACCTGAGCCAAAGTCAGATGCTTAAATGACTGAGACACCCAGGCCCCCCAATAATTAAATTTCTGTTGCTTGCAATCAAAAGATTTCGGGTTAATGCATTCCTGTAAAGGGGAAAGAACTTTGACAGTTAATAGAATAGTTCGGGAGAGAGAAGGACAGGAGAACTGTATGAAATAACGCATGGTTTACACTGGCTGAGAGGCCTGGCCTTTGAACCACTGCCTGGGGAATTGTTCTGAGTTTAAAAGGTGTCTCCCTAAAAGCCAGGCCTTAAATGCTTCTCAGCAAATGAGAGATCAGCCTCGGAATCTTATTAAAACCTCCACTGTTTGAATGGGTTTTCGGCTTCGCAGAATCAATTCTGTTCTTCCTAATTCAATTTTCGATGAGTGTTAGAACTAACGGAAAAAAAAAATTAATAGTCACTTCAACCCTTTTAAAGCAGTAACTGCCCTCTTGTCTTCTCCATATCATTTACCCAGATCCCCCCCTTTTTTTTCCCTGAAGGGGGAAGAGGCAGGAGAGAAAAAAAAAAATTATATATATATATATATATATAAGTACATTTTCCTTTATCATAAAATGTATCACAGCTCCTGAACTATGTGTGTTTTGGCTGCTGGGGATAAATGTGCACAGCTTTATAAAAGACGTAGGGAACTCGCCAGTGCAATTCCACACACAGGGCAGCTGCAGACATTTTTTTTTTTTTTTTTTTTTAATTTTTGAATTTCAAGTTTCAAGTGAGGGGTCAGCTGCAGAACCTTTCCTGGGGGTGGCCAAATTAAAGCTCGCTATCGGATAAATACGCCTTAATGTCTGACAACCGTAATAATAGCTTCTGTCTCTGAGCACCTATTCTGGGCCCGGCCCACTCAGGCATTGATTTAGTGACTATTTATTAAACACCTCCCATGTGCCTTCAGGGATCCCATTTCATTCTCGAGGCAACCAGACGAGGTGGTTGTGGAGGATTAATTAAGACTGCGAGTACCACACCTGCAAAGGGAAAGGGGACAGAATAAAACAGAGCAGGGAAATAGGGGCGCCCCCGACAGGACCACCTGATACCTGGGGAGACCTGAGCCTCCTGGTGGAGTGTCTTTGGGGATTCGATGTGCAACCCTGGTGAGCTGCCCGCGGGTCCCCCAAAACACGCACATGGGCTTTTCTCTCTCTTTCTTTACAACCCATGCAGCTGCTTAGGTTAGCCTGGGATTCTCCAGCGAAAGACTGGCTAATAAAACATGTTAGAATAGATCCAACTTGCTCTTTAAGACTTGAAGAGGCAGGAGGTGGCCATAAATCTGGGTGCAAATGGGAATAGGGTGATATTTGGGGGAAGTCGAATGACAGAGGATCCCATTTGACTTTACATGAACACCCGTGGAGTCTGCGATAATTCGGTGCGGCCCCAGGACCCGGCAGAGACACCAGCCTCTCTTTGGTTGTCTCTGCCCGTCCTCTCTGCCTCTCTCCCGCTTGCTAAATACATTTTCCAAAAAGGCTACACTCTCCTTTTTTTTTTTTTTTTTAAGGACTGTGAGTTCTTGAAATGTTCTCCTTGGTTTTTCCTTTTACAAATTAATTACAGTCGAAACTCGCTGCTAAATCCAGAGAATGTGGTTCTGTTTGTGGCCAGGTTTTTCTTACACGGGTCCCTAATCCTAGAAGGGCTTCAATTCTTTCTTCACGTGATTTCGGTACGAAGCAGATTTTGGATGGCAACTCGTCAAAAGTCTACAAAACTGCGTATGTTTTATCTTTGTTTTTGTTGTGAGTTGTTTTCTGATTCTCTCCCCGCCACCCCACATCCCCCGGCCCCCTCCTCTGGATAGATAATGCCAGGGAAAAAAAAAATGTCTGGGGAAGGGTTCGGCTTAGGTCTGTCAAGCCTAAAAACCTTTAATCCTTCCCTTCTCTGTAATGAGTCTGAGACGCCGACGATTTGGTTTCCCCCAAGCCTTTCTGGGTACGATCCAATCAATGTTTAATTTCCCCAACTGGCTCTGTGAGAAGATTTATTTCCTTGTGTTTGTCTTGCAAACAATATTTGTTCTAAACTTTGCACAAAACAAGGAGAGAATGCTGATTTTTCTTTCTTTCTTTTTTTTTTTTTTTTCAGAAAGAGGATTTTACAGAGAGAAAAATGTAGCACCGAGAGACAGCCATAGGTGCACGCTGGTAGGCTAGCTGGGCATCTGCAAACAAGCCGGATGGAAAACCCACTCTCCCGGATACTCTCTTCACCAGCCACCTCCATTCTGTGACAGCTTCCCCATAAGCAGAAAGCTCCTGTTGAATTCTTTCCACTCAATCCCGTCTTGTATCGTATTAAATTGTTCCTTTCTTTCCATGTTTACCTCTCTACACCCATCCCTTGAATGTCTGCTCAACGTCCTTGGGGTCTTTTTGTTCTCCAGTATTATTTCTCGTGGCTCAAGGTCTATGGCTTCCAAGGAAATGTCCCCTACCCAGACTCAGGGGCCCTATCTGTTGTCGGCTATATGACTAGTCTTCATCCCACCCTTGCTCCTTCTCTCCTTAGTTACCTAGAAAGATGGATCTTTTCCTTGGGGCCAACCAGACGGTCTGGTCTGACACAGCTGTGTAATATCCAGTATCTAGTTTCACGATTGCTAAAATTGCCCTTTCTTGGAGTTTGGAAATCCTCTCATTGCTTTATAAAATAGACCCATTCACATCATACGAACATTTAAGTAAAACAAACAAAAAAAATATACAAATTTACAAAATTCTGTCATCTGAAAAAAGGCAACTGTTATCTAACAGTTGGTCAACGTCATTTCAAACTTACCTCTCATCCGCGCACAGGGATACAAGTCTAGATGGTGAGGGACGCCTGGGTGGCTCAGTTGGTTGAGTGTCCAATTCTTGGTTTCAGCTCAGGTCACTATTCCAGGGTCACGGGATCGAGCCCCACATCGGTCTCCCTGCTGAATGTGGAGCCTGGTTGAGATTCTCTCTCCCCCTCCCTCTGCCCCTCCACCCCACTCGTGCACACACGCACAATCTCTATCTCTCTCTCTCTTAAATAAAACTAATTAATAATTCAATTAAATTAAGTTTCAAAAAGTCTAGATAGTTAGATGGATATACAGATAGAAGCGACTGAAAAAAATGTCCCATTTATTATACCTACAATTTTTTAGGATTTTGAAAATAATTTTATTTATGAGCAAAAGACAAAGAAGCTGATGTAGAAATGTAATAATTGCTGAACTATAGTTAAATGTACTTTTATTTATTTATTTTATTTTTTTTTTTTTTAATTTTTTTTTCAACGTTTTTTATTTATTTTTGGGACAGAGAGAGACAGAGCATGAACGGGGGAGGGGCAGAGAGAGAGGGAGACACAGAATCGGAAACAGGCTCCAGGCTCCGAGCCATCAGCCCAGAGCCTGACGCGGGGCTCGAACTCACGGACCGCGAGATCGTGACCTGGCTGAAGTCGGACGCTTAACCGACTGCGCCACCCAGGCGCCCCTAGTTAAATGTACTTTTAAAAATCAGGGCAGTCTTTAATACCGGGTCCAGTTGCAAAAAAAGAGTGACAGACAATTAGCGGTTGGGAATCATTGGCGTTCTATTTGATTCTTTATAAAAATTGCCATGAAAGTAGCTTTTAGGCAGTATTTATTGATTCTTTGCCATGAAAGGTAGAGATTTTTGCATAAATATATTTCCTTCTACTTTCCATACTACCCTTTGGGATTTCTTAGTTTTTTTTTTATTTTATTTTTTAATGTTTATTTAGTTTTGAGAGAGAGAGAGAAAGAGAGAGAGCATGAGCAGGAGAGGCGCAGAGAGAGAGAGAGAGAGAGAGAGACAGAATCCTAAGCAGGCTCCAGACTCCGAGCTGTCAGCACAGAGCCCAATGAGGGGCTCGAACTCATGAACCCTGAGATCATGACCTGAGCTGAAGTTAAGAGTCGGACACTTAACCAACTGAGCCCTCCAGGAGCCCCTCAGAGTCAACCCTTCTAATTCGATTTTTTCTACTTTGAATGCTTTTATTTTGATCTTTTATGTTCCCACTTCAGGAGGGGTTTATTTTTCAAGTTCTTGAGTTTTGGAGAATTTTTGTGCATGATGCTTATACATGAAGGATATTGAGTAATTATGCTAAGGAGAAAAATATATTTTACTGGTGGAGGAAAATAAATTTAGAAATTAGAAACAGAATGTGGTAAGCCAATAAATTCAGGGAGAAATACTGAGCACAGCAGAGGAGGTGAGAAGGGAGTATCTGCAAAGCCTTATGTTCTAATGACCCCATTGATGAGTGTGTCCAAAGCATAGGTGGAATAGAGTTGAGTTGAGGGGTGCACTTACCCAGACAAAGCTGTATCTCACAGACACCATCCTCGTTTCCTGGTTAGGTATGCTTCCAAAGCACCTTATTTAAATTCCTTACAAAGAAATAGTTTATAAGGAAATGCGATAGACTGCACTAGGGCTGACAGCATATTTTTGTTTACCTGGTTCAACATGTAAAGAATAAGAACAATTTCATGCAGATGATTGGCCGCGTCAGCTCCATCTTGGAAGATGGCATAAGGAAAACTTTGGGAAGGGACAAAGGTTGAGATGTCAAAGGGATAGAACTGGCTCCTCTCAGCCCGTGAACTAAGAACTTCCAACAGGCAGCTGGGATCATTGCTCGGCCGAGGAAGTCCCAGGACTGAGGTGTGAGAGCCCTTACCAGTTTGTCTGGCACCCTCTAGTTGTGGTGTCCCCTGACTTGATGTGATTCCCCACCCTCGCTGCCACGAGCAGGACCTCACACATCCTGGGGGGGGGGGGTTGGTGAGTGGGGAGTCTTGAGACATCCTCATTCCCCTCACGCCTTTTGACACTGGCTTTTGTTGCGAACAGACTACAGTTAACTTACTTACATTCTTCTCTGTAGGTCATGAACGACGTATTATTTTTTCTCTGCCTCACTCCCTGCCGTCTTCGGTCTCCAGCCCTATTGGGAAAGGTCTACCTGTCTTGATCTTGTTCACCTCTGTCAAATTCTGCCCTGGGACCTACTGTGTGATTTAATCTCCAAGTTCCAGCCTTCATATAGGAAGTGAAATTTTTTTACAACATCGGATGCTTTCCCGTAAGCATCCTGTAAGGACATTATCCCGTAAGGACCAGCTTTACGTGTTTTCCCTTTTGAGGGACTGTGATATTCCCAAGGACATTTCCTATGTCCTTGTCTCCGTTTCGGTCTGTTTTTCCCTCTATTTTTCTTGTTGTTTCTTTTTTTTTAAGTTTATTTATTATGAGAGAGAGAGAGAGAGAAAGAAAGAGAGAGACAGACAGAGAAAGAGAAAGGAGAAACAGAGAGAGAGAGAGAGAGATAAAAAATCCCAAGCAGGTTCTGCACTGTCAGTGCAGAGCCCGGAGCAGGGCTCGAACTCATGAACCATGATATCATGACCTGAACCTAAATCAAGGGTCAGACGCTTAACTGACTGAGCCATGCGTGTGCTGGGTGTTTCTAATGTAACTTTTAACTCTTGAAGCATTTTCTTTTTCTCCTGTGCCCATTTTCCTGAGCTCTGCCACTCAATTCCTTCCTATTACCTTATCATCTATTCTTCTATCTACTTTTATCTCATTCTTGAACTGTTTGCCAACAACACTGCTTATCTTTTCATTTCCCCCAAATCTTCAAGTGTTTCCAGGACCCGTTCCTCTTAGGTATATGTTTCCTCCCATATTTGTTCTCATCTTCCTCCCCCTCCTCCCTGGCCTCAGCAACTTTCCAAAACTCGGATACTTGCTTCCTGGTATCTACTCATCGTCAAATAGACGTAGCACTTTCTGGGCTATGAAAGACTAGTGTAGAGAAGGAAGCCGCACTCGGCCGAGGCTGTTTGTTTGTGTTGGGGTAAACGCCTATTTCAATTTCTGGCGTTGAAGTGGCTCTCCACCATTCCACGGAACCCTGTAACGCATAGATGCTTGGGATGCAATACGTGGGCTGTGGCTTCCGTCCCTTTCAACACCTTCCCTGGTCTCCATCAGTGTTTCTTGGCTGGGAGACAGGATCGCAGGAAGCTGACATGGCACATTTGTGCTCATTTTCCAGCCTTACCGACGACCGTGCTGTTGTGTGGCACAACCCGGGTCTGGGGAGGCATTCCTGTCCTGTTTTCTACATTTCGTTTTCCCTGTCTTTCCTGTATCTACTCCACATTACTAGATCTAAGGATCACTGGATGGCACTTTAAGGACTCTGAGAGCAGCTTCTATAGGGCTTTCAGAGAAAACTGCATTCTGCCCAAGGTCCGGGGAGATCTGTGTTGGCTCTTTCCATCCTTCCACATGTGAGTTTAAGTTTCATTGTGTTTGGCAGAAAGTCTTCCTAGTTTGTGGTTTGGGGCTGTGGCCATTTCCTTGTTGCATGGAAAGTGGTAGTTCTCCTTCACTTTTAATTCCTGTGTGTACGTGTGTTTCTCACAAGAGAGGAAGGCCTTCTAGAAGGAATTAGTGCCTCCGACTGTGTTTACGGCTTTGTTGCAAAATGCATGCGTGATTTTTTTTGGGGGGGGGGAGAGGATGTGAGCAAGAAAACAAAATTTATAATGGTGACGTTGAACTGTCTTAGTCTCTTGTATGAAGAGAGAATCCGAAGGGGACAGAAAGGCTACAGCGATAGCTTGTCTCTCCAGAATTTAGTGAATTGCCCGATGGTGAAGGGAATTCTGAGAAAGCTGTTTTTACAGGGGTTGTGGCTGTTGGACTCCTGGGCTGATGAGTTCAGTACCATCGTGGATTTTGTCCCTGGTCTTCGAAGCTCATGCAGGGAGTAGTAGCTAGGAGCCAGAGCAATGATGTCTCAGAGTTCTGAACCTGACTCTGTCCTACTCGCTCTGTGGTTTTGTGATACTAGGTGACTTTTTTTAAAGGCTCAGTGTGGTCACATGTGAAATGGGGGTTTATGTTGATCAGCTGAGAATGAATGTAAGAAAGAGCACTTTAAATTTCTGGGTCACGTGCTTAAGAAAAGATTGTAATAGTAGGAGAATAGGTGAAATGTCTAAGACCCGCTGTCTGAAATAAGCCTGTCTTTTTTTTGTCCTTGGCTCTGAGACGCTCTTTCTCTCTGGCCCTCCATTTCTTCCTCAGTGAGACAGAAAATAACTGTACACAAGACTAGTGGAAAGATTTCATGAGCTGATCACATCAGTGGAATCTTTGGGGACAGTGATAGGGGCATGGTTGAAACTTGGTTACCAACTGAGCCCTTTTTACTTTCTTGCTAACAGACTTTGCCATGAAGGGTCCATGGGACCAATGGGGGTCAGAAATTCAGAGTGCCCCCCTCTGTAGGGCCTCTCACCTGCCCCCTGCCCAACCAGGGTCAGTAATCTTAGGTTCCCTGAATATTTGCTCTCTATGGCTGCCAAGAGCTCAGAGGTGCAAGTGCCTGGAAGGAAAACAGACTCTGTGCTCGAACTAGGATGTGCTACCCACATGGCTGGGCTGGTCCTGCTCTCTGGGAGACCCTGGTCTCTTTTCCTCTCCTAGATGGTCTTTTCCGGGACGGACCCCGCTTCTCTGAAGCACGACTCTTGTGCACGAATGGTTTCTCCTTGGCTCTACCTTGCACTATCTCCCTCTTGGGTGCTCTGGCAACAGAATCACAGTTCGTTCTCGCCCTGGCTAGCCTTCGCCGACACAGCCCCCGCTCATCTACCCTAGGACCGCAGACGAAGCTTTGCCAACTCTGCACCTTAATTTCTCTCCATGCATAACCAGAGGACTGGCGTCGATCATTTCTAGGACAGTTCCAGAACCCAAGAGGACGAATGGGAAAGGTTCTCTAATATTTCCTGGGCCAATGAGGGACCCCATTAACCGGTAGTAGTGTTCGTTCGCAGCTGGCCTGGAAGGGTCTCTGATTCTCTTTCCACACCACGGCTTAGCTTGTCAGCATCAATGGCTTCTGGGGTAGCCTGTGGGATGCTGGAGCGTGGGGATGGCTTCTCCGACTTCTCTGAAACCTCAGCACAAGACACCACACCCAGAACACTTTCAATGGGCTTTCAATGAGCACCGAATTACTCAGAGTCATCAAAGCCCTTGCTCCTAGACATGCGAAGCAAGCTGGAAAGTGACACCACGTCACTAAGGAAGCTAAGGAAGGAGCAGTGAGCGCTCCTTCGTCCCTGGGAGAGAGAAGCAGCTTTTCCCCAAGTCTTGGGGATGATGTAAGTTGGGCAGAGGACAGACCATTCTCCAAAGGGAAGGGGAATCAGTAAGAGCAGTAACAGTTCCTGCCTGGTTGGCTTATTCTCAGAAAGCAAAGAGCAGTTACCGTAAGGAAGCCGGCTGTCTGGGCCAGCAGCTTTATCAATGAATAATTTCCTGAAAGGGAAAGAATCTACGGAGACCATACACTGTATTTGATCCCGGTACACGCACCAGGCGCGCAGGACTATCTTTGATTCAAAGGAAGCAAGATAATTGTTTCCCAAACAGACTCTCGCTGGAGAGGGTGCCCCCTCCCATCCTGGTGACCCTGCACCAGCAGCCTGAGGTCTGCCCCAGACAATTATCCTGTTTTGCTAGGGAACAAATTGCTCTTTTGGGGTAAATTCTGAGCAAGTCTGCCAAGTTCACAGCGATCCCGGGGGAGCCTGTGGGGGAAAGCACTCTCCAAATCCTCTCTCTGGCCCTTTGAAAGGAAAGCAGGTCATTTTTTAAAGAATTCCAAAGAAAGCAGCTAATTCTGAATGATCCATCCCACCTTGGGAGAGGCCTCGGGGGCAATGCGTTTGGTTCCTAGTGCCGGGCTGATGCTAGGGAGCCAATTTCCCATGCAAGTAATTATGCATGCAATTAAGTAATTGTAGATGGAAAGGGAAAAAAGAAAAAAAGAAGGAAGGGGACAATGCCAGAAAAGAAGTGTGGATTCTAACTTGCGAAAGCAGCGAGGAGAGCATGAGAGTTGAACCTGCTTCGATTTTATTTTCACAAATGACTGAATGGAATCAGGAGCTTGGAAAGGGTGAAATGTCAATCCGGTATCATGTAATAGCTAAGAATATAGACCCTGAAGCCACACGGCCTGTGTGCAAAGCCCGAGTCTGTCATTTATTAGCTGTGTGGCTTTGGGCAGACGACTTAGGCTTTCTGTGCCTCCGGTCTCTATTAAAACCCAATTAATAATGCTACATCATACAGTTGTCAAGGTTTAAATGAACGAATGCATGTGTGTATATATGGGTTATCGTGTGTGTGTGTGTGTGTGTGTGTGTGTGCGTGTGCGTGTGCTTGTATACGTGTGTGTGCATAGCTTATGAAGATGCCAGGTACTTGGTAATTGTCAGTTATTGTTTAACGGTTGATGTAATTTACGAGCAATCATTTCACAAGGAAGCTAAGATATTGCCCATTGCTAAGGACTCCTTTCTCCTGACCTTCTTCCTTTATCAGCAGAAAATCACCCCGACAGAAAAGGGTAAAGAATTACGAAGTGCTTAGTTTAGGGGATGGCAACAAAGAAGCGACTTCTGATTCTGGCAGTGAAAGGGTCAAAGCCCTGGCACCCCCGGGGACTCCCCAGAGAAGCAGTGTTGTTTACAGTATACGTTTAAAATAATATTCCTGCTCAGTTGGACCTCCCCTCGGGACAGTGCAATTTCAACAGTAACAGAGGATTAGTTAACGCCGGTCCCACCGGTGAGGCTGGAGATTTCGGGGATGGAGGCGAGGGGTGCACCCTCCCCCAGCGACCCCCGCTTCAGGTGGAGGGCGGCCGGGCGAGCTGGAAGTAATCAGTGCTGCCCAAGGGCAGGCTGACACTTTGGCCCCATTTGTATGATTTTGATTAATATTTTAAGGTCACCTCCTTTGAATCCAGGAGAGGTGAGAAAATGAATGAGGAAGAGAGAGCGTCCCAAAGCCAACATCGATAAGGGACGAAGCTCTACTCTTGCCATCTTGGGCAGGGCCACCTAGTTTTCATACCTGGTCGGGGCCTCTGGATTTCTACTCGTGGTGTCAGGCGTGGGTGGCCAGCAGTTTCATTTGCGGGAACAGACATCAAGACAATCCTAGGGACAGGCAGTGAGCTGGCACCTGCTTGGAGACTTGGTGGCTGCAGGAAGGAGAGGAGGCAGTCTCCTTCATGCTGCGGGAAACATCCATGAGCCATCACCGTCTGCTGGGCAAGAGCTCTGTGTGTGCCTGCTTTGGTGCTCAAAGCAGCCGTGTCCTGGGCCGCTGGCTTTGCTTCATTCCAACTGTCCTCCACCAGCTCAGAGAGAGGTCTTCTACCTCCAATATGTGACTGCTGCCCTATTTCGTTTTAAATCTTTCAAGAATGGACATCATGAGGTCTGTGAGCCTCTCTGGAAACTGTATATAAAAGTGTCTTAGAGAGTTCATGGCCCCCTGGCCCGCAAAAGGGTGAGAACCACCGCCTAGGGGGCCCATATTCCTTTTAGGAAAAAGCCCGAGCCCCTCCATGAGGCATGCAAGATATTCCACAGCCTTCCTACGCTTGCGTCCTGCTTCCAGTTAGCCCCTGGAACACGGAGCTGAGATCTCGAAGGCAGGAAACTGGCGTGCCCTCATCTATGTTTCTAGTTGGTAATGGAATCTGCCAGGTATTGGACGAAAGTGAATTATTAGCATCAGGACCCTGCATAAAGGAAGTTAAGTCGTTCGTGCCAGAGACGGTGCAGAAATGGTAATAAAAATAAACTGTGTAAAACGGGGGAAGATTCTCCAGGACTGTGCTTTCAGGACGGTAACCAGTAGCCACATGCGGCCATTTCACTTTAAACTAATTAAAAATAAATAGAAGTAGATATTCAGCTCCTGACTCACAACGGTCACTCTGGCCACGTGGCCAGGGGCTTCTGCATTGTGCCGGTTCGTTGGCGGGCTATAGATACACGCACTTGTGCGGAACATCGCGTAGGACGTGGACATTCTTGCGGAAATTTCTGACGGACGGCAGTGCTCTGGGAAGTCTCCAAATGGTACCATTGCAGACGCTCTGGAGTTTCAGAAGTGTGTAAGCCCCACAGCTGCTTGCTCTCTGCCCTGCTGATCCCAGGCATTCCTTTCAAAAGTACTAGGATCGTAGGAATCCCAGCCCTCCTTCCTTTGGCCAGTGCGCGATTTCGCAGGCGTGAATTTGGATCACCTTTTGTCCAGGGGGAGGGAGAGCAGAGAAAGGCCGGTCTCTCACCCTCTTCCCTTGGGAAATCCAAAGCCTTTCCTGTGCTGTGGGTTGCTGGATGGAAGGGTGGGGGCTCCTGGGGTCCCAGCGGGGTAGGCACGTCTCAGGGTGTGGCTACAGGTGGGTGGTGAGACCCTGAAGTTGACATACCTTCCGGACAAGTTTTCCAGCTTACCCAAAGCCGGGGCTTTGGAGACCGGCTCAGGGACAGAAAATTTCAGGGGGGAGAAAACAAAAACAAAAACACACACAAACAAAAAACAAAACAAAACAAAACAAAAACACCAAAAGAGTCTTGAAAGAAAGCTTGGTGAGTTTTTGAAAGAAGACTAAAGTAGAGCTTTGACAAGTTGTGTTCCCCAAACCTGGAGGCAGGGGCAAGCTCCGGCCAGGGGACAGAACTCCATTTCTGAGTCAGCTGGCAGCCAACTTCTGGTGACCTATGACAAGTCACCGGGCCTCCTTCTGGGCCAGCACTGTCCCCACACGCTTGCTAGAAGTAGAGGCAAGATGTCTCAGGATCCCTGATTCCAGAGCAGGGAGCCCAGTTTGCCAATCTGTTCCCCTTCTGCAGCTCTCAGAACAGCGCCATCGGGGGATTCAGCGAAGATCTTTCGGGTCAGCGGATGCAGTCTGCTCTTTGGAAAGCCTCTCGTGAAGCAAAGGCTGGTCACGAGACCCCCATCCATCACTCGGGCCCCTTCGAGGTGACCCGGGGCATGCAGGTCTCTGCAGCCCGAAAGAGGTGGAGAAAAGAAGCCAAACCCAGAGGTTTGGAAATATCTTGAAACCATTCTGTTTATTGCTAATCTATTTTCCACATCTCCACAGTGCTTGGGTGATAGAGGCCCCAGCCAATGAGACATGGATGAATAATAGCCCACAGAGTCATGGTTTGCATAGGCTTTATGGTGACACATCCCTTCCCCGACATCTCCTTTGATATTCTCATCAACTCCTCCAGGAAGGCAAGGTGGAATTGTTGGTGTGGCCACGTTGCAGATGTGCAAGTTGAGGAATCTTGCCAGCATCGCTCCGCTCAGGTGGCAAAGCCGGGTCCCAGCTCAGTTCCTTTAGCCGAGGCTGGTCTCGTTGGGCCTCGCTGCTGTGGCGCAGCCCCCTCTTGACGGGGACAGATGTGTGCCCGAGTCTCGGAAGCTACGCGTCACTCCGGCCAGTGGCTGGGCCGCCCCGTCCATTGACCACTGTAAACGGACAGTCACGGGCGACGCGAGGTGTAGAGAGAACCCGAAGATGAAACCAACGTCCTTCCTTTTTTATGTGGAGTGAGAGCTTGGCCAGAGGCCCCTCTTGAAGGCTCACACTTCTCCTTGAGGAGAATGATTCTCTGGCCACAGGCTGGTTTTGGGAACAAAGGCATCGTGTGGAAGCAGTTAGCACACGGTGGATGCTCAAACCATGCGGTTTTCCACCCTTTCCTTTCCTCCGTCAGCCATGCAGGAATAGTTAGAAGGAGGCAGAGGGACGGACAGGGCTACTTGCTCGTGGCCCTGGAGAGAGGCTCAAGGCTAGTCAATGGATGCTTTCAAGGGGTGTGAGACTGGTTCTCCCCAGACTGTTTTGGTTGGCGGGGTGATGGCAGGAGAGCAGGGCGGCATCTTGGCTGGAACCGTGAGAACCTGCCGCGAAGCCCCAGAGCCTGAGCCCTGCATCTTTCTCGAATGTTCCATTTCTGTTTCTTGGAAGGTAACTCCGTCCATCCTCCCCTCTCCAGCTCCTCTGTGCGCGCTTGGCAACCTGCCCACCCCTTCAGCCAAGCTGGGGGGTGGGGGTGGGGGTGGCTCCTTGCAGCCAGAGGAAAGCGGCCAGGGGCCTCGTTCCCCTTTATTGCAGATAGGTGACTCAAAGCTCTTGCATCATTCAGCAAGAACCATGTGAACTCGCTCTTCTTCCCAGCTGGCTGTCCCACTCACCTCTCTACGTGGGTTTCCGAAGGGCGGTGATTAATCTCAGCGCCGGGACGAGGGCGAAGCCGCCCAACGCCCCGGGATAGGGCAGGGCCCTTGGCGACCCGGGCCTGGCCTCTCTCCAGGAAGGATAAGCAAGCACAGACACAGATGCCAAGGGACTCTGCCCTCGAATGAACAACTGACCTCTTGTTACCCAGGCCTTCCATCTCCTGCAAAGGGGGAGAGGCAGGCGGGGAGCCCTCGGGGACCCGGGAGCGGGGCCCGAGTTCCAGCCCCAGCTCTGGTCTGACTCGGCGTGACCCCAAGACCGGCCTCAACTGGGAACAGGAGGAACGCTTTCCTCCTGACTTTTCACAGGGTCACGTGCAGGGGCGTCGGTGACGGGGCGGATCTGAAGCGGCCTGGGCACACGTTCTTCCAAAGACCGTGGCCGCCGTTTCCCGAAGACTTCTGCAGGGACAGCTGCGCAGGGCGTTGGATGAGCGAAGTCCGCGGCGCCTCTGCTGAAATGGAAGCGTCTTCATCCGGTTGCGAATTCTCCTTGTATTTCTCCTCGTTCGGGGCCGCGTGCCCTTTCTGCCGGGAATGATAACCAAGGTTAACGGTACAGAGTTCCTAGGAGTCAAGCCCCGTCTAGGCACCTTACCTGCCATCGTGCCTAATCCTCAGCTGGTCCCAGGGGCCGCTGTCACGTTCGTGACCCTTTGCCAAGGAGGTGACCGTGGTTCAGAGGAGGAAGGGGCCTGCCCAACCCACGCTCTCAGTCCATTGAGAGGCAGTTCTCTGAGACCTGGGAGCCCATGGACAGCCCCGGTGCCCTTGGGGAATCCCACTTGTCCCCAGAGCACCCACGTGTGCGGCCGGCCTAGGTCCGTATGGCCCTTCCTCTGGGCAGCGGGCCTCACGGGGAAGGACCACACACCTCACGGTCACACAGCACGAGACCCCCCTCTCTGTGCTCATCGGACACCCCTGCTGGACGCCTCGGTGAGTCCTGATGCCTGAGGTCAGGCACCCCTCCTTCCAACAGGGGCTGCCCCCAGGAGCTGCTTCTGGGGGACTGAAGTCTCCCCCAAAGACAGGGAGGTGGAGAAAATGGGTGGGGAGGAAAGAAGATGGGAGGGAAGGAAAAACACTTTACCCTGTGTCCAAATGCAGGCACGCTTCAAGGGTCAGACTGAAAAGTATTGGGGAGGGAGGGTGTGTGCTGGCCTCTGAAACGCAGTGTCACCGTAGAAGCGAAGTGACAGCAGACATGCGATTGTCCCCGTTTGGGTCATCGATAATGTCAGCATGCTCAAAAAAAAAAAAAAAAAAAAACCCCACAAACAACAACAACAACAACAAAAAACAAACAAAAACAAACAAAACAAACAAAACAAAAACAACAACAAAAACAAAACAAAAAACAAAACAAAAAAACAAAACAAAAAACAACAAAAAAACAAAACAAAAAAACAAAACAAAACAAAACAAAAAAAACCCAAAATAAACAAACAAAAAAAACAACAACTTTGCATCTGAGTTTATTATTGAAAAATATTAGCTGGGGCGTCTGGCTGGCTCAGTAGGTTTCACATCTGATTCTTGATTTCAGCTCTGGTCATGATCCCAGGGTCCTGGGATTGAGCCTCACGTTGGGCTCTGTGCTGAGCATGTAGCCTGCTTGAGATTCTGTCTCTCTCTCTCCATCTCTTTCCCCTTCTGTTCCTCTCCGACTCATGCCCTGTCTCTCTCTAAAAATAAATAAATAAATAGTTAACTGCCAGATTATCTACCGGGGGACTCGTGTCACCCCTTAAAGGGTGATGTGAGTGAATTATCTAAATGTGATAGATTATACATAATCTATGGTGATACGTGTCATTATTTTAATAATTGTCCTTAGTGTTACCTTACATTCTTAAAAAGTTCAGTTTTTCGATACTGCAAGAGGCAGGAATGCGTCTGGAGACAGACTGGAAGTCGAACCCTCCTTTCCAAGCTGGACTCTGGTGACGGAGGCTCTGTGGCAGGTGTAAGAACGCATCAGACGTGCCCCAGACAGGCCCCCAGAGCTTGCTCTCACCTGTTTCCTCTGAGTCTCCTACAAAGTCACTTAAACTTATTTGACATGTCTTGCTTGTAATAGACAACACTCTTAGAAATTCTTGAATTTTGATGGGGAACGAATGGAATAAGATTATCTGAAGTGTCCAGCTCTGAGATTGAAACACGAGATCACTTAACGTGAGGGCTTTTCTGTCCTCTTCTCTCTCTGCTCTCCGCTCGCTGTCCTTCCCGCCTGCCTCTGAAGGTTAGCGCTGTGGGGTCTAGAAGAGGATGGAACCACCGACATAACCCGTGGCGGAGGGCATGCGGACACAAGTCAGGGGCAGAGTCCAGTCTGATGGCGCAGAAGGGGCAGCACCTGTGGATCAAGAGGTGTGAAAACTTCAAGGAAAGATTTAATCTCCGTCGGGAGAGGGATGACAAGGGCACCAGAAGCCAAATGTCCTGCCTCGTCTGGCTGCGGCTTCTTCTCAGTTCTTTCTCATTCCGCCATGTCCTCCAGGCTCCTGGTCCAATGGGACAGCTCTGGGGCATCTTCTCCGAGGTAGAGACAAGCTCTCCACAGCCTCAGGCCCCTTAGAGCCCACACACGGCTGCCGTGAGCCAAACTCAGCCCTGTGACTCTTTCTGTGCCTGTCGTTTAGAAAAGCCTGCAAGTCAGCAGGGAGGGGACTGTCCCTATCTTTACTCTACCGATCACTTGCCACACGCTGGCTGTGTTGTGGCCACAGGGGGTGGAGGAGCAAATAGGGACAATGGGGGCCTATTTCAGCTACTTGGCTACATCCAGGAGGCCCAAGGTCACGTGGTGTGTCTTTGCTGGAGACGGGAGTTGTTGGAGACCCGACATTAGGCTCTGATCAGGCACAGGAGGTGACTAATGTCATTCATGTAATCAGCCATTCAACAAGCCCTTAGCCATCATCTAGCATGTTCCATGTAGCACTCAACATTGGTTGAGCAGCCACTGGGCCGGGCAGTCTCAGCCTTCGGGAAGATCATGGAAAGAGGCGGCTTTAAAATAAACACACTTGATGTATACATTACAACCCAAAATCAGTACAGCTGCTTCTAAGAGGGGGACAGTGGGTGAGACAAGGTGAATTTACATGGAGAGTGAAGAAAATATACTCTTCAGCCATATTCTAGTACCAGCCTTGGGGCGAGAGTCTCTGGAAGTCTACAGAGTCTGGAGGTTCCTAGACTTGGGCATCAGCATTTTCCTAGAGGGAAGCTTCTGGTGCCACAGGGACCCAGCCCTGCATGGAGGAAGGCAGGGAGGTCAGGGGAGGGTTCCTGCCTATCAGACCAACAGGGCCCTTTCTGGACTTTCTGGGTAAGGAAACCCTGAGTCAAAAATCCTAGAAGATTCTTTGATTCTTCTTTCACACTGGGTTCTGGGAGCTTGAACTGTCGGTTAAGGGAAAGCGCTGGGCACCTAACACACGGACTTGCTAAAGCTTGTCTCTCACACATCTACACCTATCATTTTATCCAGATTTTTTTCTGAAATTAACAAGGCTATGCTAAGAGACTGGAGTTGGGGGCAAGTGGCCAGCCAGTCAAGGACTCTAGGTCTGTCCTTGACTACTTGTGACAGCTTTGGAAAATGTCCCTTAACCTCCTCAAGCCTCAGTTTCTTCATCTGTAAAATAAAATTCGTAAAAACTGACTTCCTAGGACTACCGCGAGGGTTAACTATGACGAAGTCACCTGTCTAATTCAGGTGTTGAAACATTCTGGCAACTTATGTGCATTTATAAGCAGACCTAAACTTTGTGCTTTTTATAGGTGACCTTCTAATAGGTTAACCAGTCTATGAGATGTATCTCCCTTTCTCATTTGAACTTTGAAGACAGGGGTCCCGTCGTTCATTCCCCGCTGTGCGGATGAAGAAGCAGGTCAGAGAGTAGCAACCTGTCTCCTGCACACGAAGAACCATAGCTAGAGTCAAGGTGAACGTTCTTGGCTTCCAGATCTGACCCCGGAATCTTATATAAAGACGGCCTCTTGCTGACGTAGAAAACTGCTACGCAAAGCTCTGAGTTGGCTAGGATTTATCCTCAAGGTGTGCTCAAGTTCAACACAAATAAAATAAAGGAACTTTGGTTATCCTTCCGAAACCCTCCTCATCTTAGACGACTCCTCCAACTTGGAAATCAGCAGGATGCCTTGGAAATAAAACAATGTGAACCAGACGGTGCCTTCACGGTCCCCATGGAGCCCTCAAACCTGCAGGACCCCAGGCACAAGAAATCACTCCACTGGACCTTAGTCTCGTCGTCTCTGAAATGGGATAATGAAGGTATCCTTTAAGGGCCGAGTAGGGGGAAGGGTGTGGCGTGCTTAACAAATGCCCTTGCGGTGCCTACTGCTTGCAAAGGTTATTTTCCCCCACGCTGCTGTTGGATTTGAATTCAGAGAGAACCTCATCCTGGAACACCAAAACTGCTTAAGCGTCACGTGCAGAGGAACCTGCTGGGGACCCGTGTTAAAACGCAGATTCCGATTCACTGAGTCTTGGGGAGGGCTGGAGTGGACATTCTGCATTTCTAGCAAGCTCTCAGGACTCTACTGGTCCACGAAACACACTTTGAGCCGCAAACGTAGGGGACCTCCTGAATGGCGGAAGGAGGAACGAGTGGGCCAGCATCCCTGGGTTTGTCTGGTTTGTCCTCGCTGCACAGCGGCTGGATCCTGTGCACGCACCCAGTACGGACACAGACATGCATGTGTGCCCACGTGCCTTCTCGGGCATGCACAGACTCTGTCTTACCCACTCTGTCCCCCGGTTGGGGGCCACGCCCATCACAGAGTATTCACAAATGGGTTCTACAGCCTGAGCTCTTGATTCACGGTCCCCTAAGGCAGCCCATGTGCAGGGGGCAGGCGTGGCGTCCCTGCCCCTTAATTTCTACCCTGGCAATAATAATCATTACTGTAAGAGAAACTACATGTTGCCAAGCACTTTTCACAGGTAGCATGCTATATTTATATTTACTAATTCATTGGATCCCGACGCCATTCCTGTGGATGACTACGTCCATTTGGCAGATGAGAGAGGTGAGGCACAGAGACATTAACTCCTCCCATAAGACTATGGACTTTCAGTGGCTCCCATCTGCCTTAATACCACCGTAGTCCTTGGCACAAAATGGAACCTCCGTCAACATTTCCTGAATCAGAGACTGAGTGAATAAATAAATGGGTGAAAAATGGATAAGAAGAGGGAGAGGCTGGGTCATAGCCTTTGGAGGAGGTGACAAGAGTCCGAGAGGGGTATCACGGTCGTCAAGTATACTGGACTCGGTACTCCGTTTCAGTTCCAAAAGGCAGGGAAGTATTAATGGTAGCCTCAAGATCAGTGCCTAAACCACTGTGTGGACAGAGCCATCATGACAGAGAGAAACTCAAGAGGCTCAGCTTATGTGGATGAGGAAAAGGAGAGGCCAGTTCTCTTTGTTTGAGGAATGGGTGTATTTCTGGGTGTGACCTCATTGGCAGCTGGAAGTACTGGACTGGAGTTGAGGAAAAAAGTTTGGGGCTGAAAGGAAGGATTTGGAAGCCATTCACCCATCCATCCATCCATTTATCATCCAGCACTTAATAAGATCCAATTATGATCCAAACTTTTATTGAGAGAGTTATTGAAGACAGAAAGACAAAAATGGTGACCTTGCCTCCCAGAAGCCTACAGTTTCCTTGGTCCTTCTTCCTAGAGATGGCCTTTCAGGTCCTCAGACGAGTCTGTGGAGGGTTGGAGTAAAGCCAATAAAAAGAAAAGTTTGTGGTCTATTCTGGGCATTCATTCAACTAGAGGCAGGAAGAAAAAGCGGAGATTAAGATCTGAGATACAAAATAAAACAGGAGTTTACTGTCCCTAAAGACAGAGGGACCTACCAGAGGAAGGAAACTGCTGTTGTTTGGTAACGACAGCACCAGAGTTGATGACGTGGCAGGTTGGAGCTTCCCCACATTGGTGTTTCTCGAGTCAGGCAGTCCTACACGGGTGTTCCAGTGCAGCAAATATAACTCCAGCTTCTAGAACGATATCCACTCTGTGGGTTTGCAACCATAGGCCCACCCAGGAGCACAGAGAGGAGACAGAGAGGGGAAGCGACCCAACTCTTTGCCCTCACAATGGCCACATTTCGGGACACTGAGAACCTGTGCCCATCTGCAGCCGAAGTCTTGAGTCTGGGGGCCCGACAGCATCCTGGAACACTTGGCACCCACGTGACCTTGTATGTCCTCTCCTCAAATGATGTGAGTTATTTCATGAAAGGCTCTAGAAACCAGTGCCTGGTCCACAGGGAGCTCTAAAAAGATAATACTATTCTTACCGTTGTTATTATTTCCAGCCTATGAACCCGATCTCTAGACCAATCTCTGAGACTTTTTCCCCCTTAGGTCCCCCAGAATGTCCAGCCAGCAAAGACATTCATGTCCAGCCACAATGTCCTGTGCTCAAAGCAGGCTGGGGCACTCACTGGCTCGAAAGGCCTCTTCTCGATGCCAACGTAAGGCTCTGACAAGTCCTGAAACACAGAAATCTGTTATAGCCAGTGTGATCCACACCTGTTTGATTTTTTCCCCCCATATGGTGACAGGTGGCCTCTTACGGAAATAGGGCTTTACATATCTGGAGATTTTTACTTCTCTTTCTAATCCAGTGAGCAGTTCCCTGACCTCTGCATCTACCTGGTATCTCTCATCTGTGCTTTAATTCAGGAGCTGGGGAGACGGGTGGCTCATTTCATTAGCTGTGGTGACAATTACGCGCACCCATTGCACAACTTTCTAGATCTTGTAAACACTTCCACACACACTTGCGATTCTCATGCAAAGTTAGCATCGACGCTCCACCTTACCCTGGATGGAGCCGTGGCTCAGAGTTCGTGCGACTTGCCCAAAGCCACGGAGCTAGCAAGGGACCGAATGGGGCACATGCTTTATTTGTCTTCATTCACAACCGATGCTCTTTCCAACATTTCAAGGTGTCTCGACGGTGCGGAATCCCAGGGACGCCATAAATTGTGAGTCGGGCTATTTGTATATTTAGACCTGAGCGCCAATCCCTGCCAGTGTTCTGTGTCGTTGAGAGAGTCCCCGCTGTAGCCCAGGGAGGGGGCCAGCTGTGGGCGGTGACCCGGCCGGGAGGGCCGTGTTCGCCATTCCTGATGTGAGCGGTAGCCTGGGCGTGGGGGCCAGAAGATTCTCCACTGGAAAGAGAAGACGATGCCCAGGGCCTCGGCAGACGGGCTGTTTGCCTCTCCCTGAAAAGAACAGCGTCCTCTCGGAGTCTGCTGGGGTTTTTACAAAGCCCGGATAGAGACAGGCGTTGCGGCACAACCCATAGGAGGAAAATTAAGTGAACCACAACCTTTCTTGGAGATGCAGCTTCCGCAGAAAGATTGCCACTTCGTTGTTGGCACCTTTTCCTCCCCACCATGGCAGGTTTTCCCCGGAAACCACCGGAGCCCGCCCCACCCTTGTCTCCGTGCCAGCCCCGCTGGGGACCTTTCCAAAGGGCACAGAGCACGCATCGCTGCGCTCTCGGCCCCCAGGCCCCTAAAAAATAACCTCCCGCTCGCTCGCTCTCCGAGCCTTGGTTGGCGGGAGGCATTTTGGGGTTGCGTGTTCCTTGCGGCTCCCCTGTCGTTGTTTTCCTCCTTCCTGAAAAGACAAAGTTAACATTTGTTCCCCCAAACCAGTCTCTTCTCCATCTGGAACCAACGGTGGGGGGCCCTCCGCGGATCACCCCTGAGGACTGGCTGATGTTTATAAGATCTTAGTCCTGGGGGGACGGGCTGGCTTAGGAGGCTGGTAATGGGATAAGAAGCCTTCTCCTCTCCAGGGCACCGGCTGGAACCCAGCCCAGGCTCCTAACGACGGGGAGCTACCAGCTTGCGGGAAGCTCCCTCTGTGAGATGAGCTGGCGGGCCGGTCCAAGGTGCCTCCTGCTCCATCTCCCGCCCCGTTCCCGTTTCGGGTCCCGTGTCAGGGGTGTCCGTATCCATGCCAAGGAGGCCCCGGGACTCCGGGATAAGCTGGCCGTACGATTGGCGTGTACGAGGCACAGGAGAAGAGGGAGCACGCTTCCTCGGCAGGAGAAGGCCACCCCTGTGTGTCGAGCACTCTGCAGAAACGGAGAACACACGATTTCACGGAACCCTCAGAGCGGTCTTCTGAAGATGCTAGTGGTGCCTCTGCTGGGACAGACGAGGGCGGAAGGATCAGAGAGGTCGAGTACTTTTCTCAAGGTGGCACAGGAAGTATGCCTTCACCACCCCAGAACTTACACTTGTTCCGCTCACCAATGATCCCGAGTCTCCTCAAATGTTGAGTGGTCCGGCCCGGAAGCATCGTATCCATGGTGGGATACCACACGCAAACACACGCACGCACGTACGTGCACAAACCCGTGCACGCACGCGCGCACACACACACACACACACACACTGCGATCATCAACAGCTGTATTCAACCGATGCCATAAAACACACTCACAAAGTGAGTTTCAGTTCATGGCTCACAGCAGGGGTTAGCATTTTTTTTTTTTCTCTGAAAAGGGCCAGAAACTGATAAGTGGTTTCTGCTTTGCTGGCCATATGGTCCGTCACAACTACTTAACTTTGCGACTGCAGCATGAAAGCAGCTACAGACAAAAGAAAGGGCCTTCCTGTGCTCTAATAAATTTTATTTACAAACATTTTTTTTTTTTTTTTACCAAAAAACAGGCGATGAGGTTGACTTGGCCTACGGGCCATAGTTTGTCATTGCTTGATGTAGAGAAATCCTTCTCCCGGTAAGATAAACCAAGAGAGGCTTCCTGGAGGCAGTGCCCTTTAAAGTAAGCCTCCATGAACAGGTGGACTTTAGAATATGGAATTGGGAGAAGGTGTGAGCATTCCAAAAGAGAGATGAAGGGGAATGAAGGCATGGGGCAGGGGAGTAAGGAGAGAGTCTAGGAGGGACAGGACCCATGTGGGTGGAGATCTGAGTCAGCACAAGAAAAAGTCATGGAGACATGACCCAGAGGGCGAGACTAGATTAGGGAGAAACCATGCTGGCCACAGGGGCTCCACGTGTGGTCAACGCTCTTCTCCCCATTTTACCAGTATTCCAAATCCTTTGTCTGACAAAACACAAACAAAAAGAAGCTAATCTCTTTCGAGAAGTTGGGTCTCCAGTGGTTTCACATCGACCTGGGTTAGGATCGAGTTCACATTACGGAGTCACTGGGGAATGTGTGCTTCTGGAATCGGGGGCGGGGCGGGGACGGGTGGGGCTCGAGAGCCTGGCTGCAGAGAGAGGAGATGAAGGTCAGACGAATATGGACGACCAAGCCCACCTCAGTGAAAAGTAGGCCTTCGGCTATGTGACCTCAGTCCCGTGTTTAGCCTCTCTGGGTTGGAGCTTCACCTTGTCCTCCAACACCAAGCGAGGGGTATGTGCCATTCAGGGGTGTGGTGACCTTTTACAAGAAATGGCACATAGGACCCATGATGGAGGCGGATCAGGACCTTAACAAAGCACGGGGTGATTTGTTCTTGCCCAAGAGCGGGGAGTGTGCTCCATGAAGAGTAGGTTCTGTGAACTTGGTCTCCCGATGGCAAGGCCAGAGTGATCTACCTTCAGCTGGGGTATTTGGGGACGGATGGCGGGAAGTGGCAGGAGGGCGTTTCAGGTTTAGTTGGGAACCAGAAGTGGCCCCATAACTACACATCAGCAACGAGCTCTTAGCTCTTTCGTAAACACCCGGGGCCCTGCTGTTCCTCTCAGCCCGAGTATGGCTTTTCCCCATTGCCAAGAAGGCCTTTTCCTTCCTTCCTCCCCTGGGCAATCTGCCAAGGCCAAGGCTAAAGTCTGTCCTCTTGGTGGAATGCCTTCTGGGCGTCCCCTCTCTCAATAACAGTGGCCCCACCCCAGTGTCAGTCACTGTCGTTGTTTGGCCCTGCGACCACCAGTCCAGCCTGAGTGTCTCAAGGGTGGGTTTCCCATCTTTGTGATGACGCTTGCTAACATCTCCATGGTTTTGCACAGCTTGGATGACAACAGTTGGAGAATGAACAAAATTAAAGGTGAAATAGCGACCATTCCTCGGTTGGCTTGCAGGGCCCTGGCATTGTGCTGGGAGTTTCATACTGCCCTCCAATGTTTACGACATCCAACTGGCAGGACTAGATCTCTTGCGCTGACAAGAGAGGGAGCGGGGACCCGAGGCGACAGAGGGTCCCGCACCCTGTGCTCAGATTTGTCGGCCTTTCCGGCACGAGTCTTCAACCAACCTTTCACAGGCCTGGGGAATAACAGCATATGGATGATCCTTGGGACTGCTCCCTTGTATAGCCCTGGGCCCAGCTGGCGGGACCGTCCTGAGCAGTGTCCTCGGAGTTTATCGTGCTGGCCTTGCCTCATCAGGCACCGTTAAATGCACGGAGGCCGAACGGACTTGGCAGGGCTGGATTTCTCCTGCGCTTGAGCACTTGTGTTCCCGGACAATGAGGAATCTGAGGCATGGGGACGTCGTCTGCCTGCACACGTCTGGACGGGAACAGCCCTGCCATCCTGGAACCGAGGGGCCGGCGGAGCCGTTGTTTCGGGGGGCTGGTCTTTCTCCTGCATCTGAGACGCGATGAAGCAGCTTTTGCACAAAGAGCAAGGCGCCGCTCCCTCCGCCGCCGTCTGCTGGGCCGGGAAGAGGCGGTCGGGGGGGTATAGCCCAGGTACCTGCACTGGTTTGGGAAGCGCCACTGAGTCTATGCGATGACATACTGTGATTGACAGAATCGTGGTTCCCTAAAAACGTCCCTGTCTCGGTCTCCAGAGTCCGCGAGCAAGTTCCCCTTCACGGGAAAGGGGACCAGGCAGGGGTCAGGAAAGCCCTTGAGATCGTCTCGGGTTACCTGGTGGGACCCTAAAGGTAATCACGAGAGTCCTGGAGATCAGCTCGTGTTTCCCAGCTGAGCGCAGTCACAGGGGGAGGTGGCAAGGAAGAAGAAGGGGGTGTCGGGAGTTTGGCTTTGAAGGAAGAGGACAGGGCTCGCGGGAGGCCTCCACGCACGCAAAAAGGGCAAGGAAACACATTTGCACCCACAGCCTGCGGGCACAGACATAACCCAAGCGATACCTTGAATTGAGCTCGGTGAGACCCGTGTCGGACTTCTGTCCACAGACCTGTAAGATCACACATTCGTGGCGCTTTAAATTGCTCAAGTGAGGGTAATCGGTGAGATAATGACAGTGGACTCACCCAGTCTTTTCCAGCTCCTTCCCCCGCCCCTCACAAACCGACAACCCCATGAAGGAGCGGGGGTTGCTTTAGCAGCGGCCTGGGAGTGTCCCAGTGTGTGCAGCCCATGACACCTTTGACGGGGACCGGAACTTGCCAGAAGGGAACAACGGAGAGTGTCCGTCCGGGGGTGGAGACTGGCGCTCACCCCACGTGCTGTGGCCTGGAGAACATTTACCCCCTTTGGGACTCGCACCTTTGAACAACCAGCCCTGGATTCCAGAAGGCAGCGTGGGATAAGGGAAGGTGCCTGGGACTCTCAGCCAGACAAACGGGGGTTCAGATGCCTCTTCACTCACTCACTAGCTACAGAATCTTCAAGACCTTGCTCGCTTAACTTGGAGGCTAACAGCACATAACCGTTGACTGTTGTGTGGACTGTGCAAGAGCACGGATCTGTCATCCAACTGTGGCTCCTGGAATCCAGTAGGTGTTCAATAATTGCTTTTCTGTTACTATTATTTTGCCATTTCCTTTTAGTTTAAGGCTTCTTTTTCTTTTTTTTTCCCCCAAATATTGAGAAAAAGCCATTCAGGTGCCTCGTACGAGTTTAAGTGGTAATTAGCGATGCTCTGAAACCACAATATTTCCTCTTTTCACTTCTGAAATTTTTATTAAAATAATAGATGAATATAGTTTCAATAGTAAATGATAATGACTACTAGTGAGAGCAAATGGTAAATGATAATTACAAAGAATAACGCTTTGCATTCCTAGTTGTTGTTTAAATGATATTTACTTTAAATTTTAAACAATTTTTTTTAATTTTATTTATTTTTGGGACAGAGAGAGACAGAGCATGAATGGGGGAGGGGCAGAGAGAGAGGGAGACACAGAATCGGAAACAGGCTCCAGGCTCCGAGCCATCAGCCCAGAGCCCGACGCGGGGCTCGAACCCATGGACCGCGAGATCATGACCTGGCTGAAGTCGGACGCTTAACTGACTGCGCCACCCAGGCGCCCCATTTACTTTAAATTTTATAAACAGGATCTTTACAGTACTGTCACATCTCGATTTTCTCTTTTAAATAGTATTAGCTTCTTACTACAGAAGATGACTTAGCTTTCTTAAATTGTGAGAGTGAACTCATGTTACAAAGGAAAGGCAATGAGGGGCACCTGGGTGATTCAGTTGGTTAAGCATCTGACTCTTGATTTCAGCTCAGGTCATGATCTCATGGTTCATGAGTTCGAGCCCCACATGTGGAGCCTGCTTGGGATTCTCTCTCCCTCCTTCTCTGCCCCTCCCCCGTTCTCTCTCTCTGTCTCTGTCTCTCTCTTTTAAAATAAATAAATACACTTCAAAAAAAAAACAAAGGAAAACCAGTGAACATTTTTCATAAAGGTTAAGGATCACTTCCTGAAGGACATAATTTCTGGGCTAGATTTCAAGGATTGCATTCAAGTTTTCCAGGTGCATAAACGGAAGAATTTAGCTAGGAGCAATGACAAGCTTGAAAATAAGATCAAAATGTAACAGAAGGGCTCGGTTAAGTGGCGATAAGTAGGAGGGCAGGATGTAAATCAAGAAGGCTCGGGGGCGCCCGGGTGGCTCCGTCGGCTGAGCGTCCAACTTCAGCTCAGGTCACGATCTCGCAGTCCGTGAGTTCGAGCCCCGCATCAGGCTCTGGGCTGATGGCTCGGAGCCTGGAGCCTGCTTCCGATTCCGTGTCTCCCTCTCTCTCTGCCCCTCCTCCACTCATGTTCTGTCTGTCTGTCTCTCTATCAAAAATAAATAAACATTAAAACCAAAAAGAATGTTCAGGAGGAGATCTGGAGCCACGGGGAGGGGGCAGGATGTCGAGGACCCAGCGTGCATGCTGGAAAGCTGACCTTATTCCGGAGGACATGGCCAGCCATTCAAAGTCTTGGAGAAGGAGCATAATACAGTCATCGCTACATTTTTAGAAAGGTCGTTGGGGTTGGTGGATGTGATAGAATGAGTACTAATATCTTGGGGTAAGTCATATTGCTGGGGATGGGAGGTTACGGTAGACAGGCCAATATTTTATGGCAAAAATCAGGTAGGCATCTCGATCCATACTAAGCCACCACGAGCAAATCGTCACTCGGGTTCTTTTCCTTTATCTTGCAGTTATTGAGACATAATGGACGCAGAACCCTGGGCAAGTTTAAAGCGTACAGGGTGGTGATTTGCTGGGGAGATGGCAAAACGATCAGGACAGTAAGGTGAACACATCCATCGTCCCCCATAGCTGTCATTGCGGTTGCCTTGTGGTTTGTTTGTCGTTGCTAAGATCTGCCATTTCAGTGATTTTGAAGCATACACGACGAGAGTAAATATAGGGGCACCTGGGTGGCTCAGCTGGGTGAGTGTCTGACTCTTGACTTTGGCTCGGTTCACGACCTCGTGGTTGTGAGATCAAGCCTCGCATTGAGCTTTGGGCTGACAGCGTGGAGCCTGCTTGGGATTCTCTCTCTCTCTCCCTCTCTCTCTGCCCCTCCCCTGCTTGCTCATGTGCTCTCTCTCTCTCTCAAAATAAATAAATAACTTAAAAAAAAAAAACGAATATTGTTAACTACGGTTACCATGCAGTACATTAGATCCCAGAACTTCCTCAGGAGGCTCTTATTTCTCTGGTTGCGAGGTCTCTGAGGCTCACCCGATTCATACTGAGGGAGGTAACCCGGTGACTTATTACTTTTTTATTCCTTTTCCACGAGAAGCCTCTATCCCCTACACCGGACGTCAGTACACTTGTATTGTGTTCGATGGGCGTGACATCAAAGCTTCTCAAGCGCCCAAAAGGACAGATCCTATTTCCTTGGTGTCAGTCTTCTGTGTCGAGGGGCAGAAGACTGAGATACTAAGGCCCCACTACGCGCTGATGTTCATGCCGGGCAGTGTGCCTTTGTTTCATCCCGTTTGGTTCTTTCACCCTCCTGCGGGGGTTGTCATCGCCTATTTCAGACAGAGGAAGTGGCCAAGGTCAGGAGACCATACAGTGAGGGCCCCTTGCTGGGGCCGCGCGGTTAATCAATGGCCAAACCAGGTCCCCTGGCTGATTTCCTCCGCCTTACCTTCCTGCTGTTCCAGGTCCTATCTTTGTGGAGAGGCTCACTGCGTGAAGAACGAAGGGCAAACTCCTTAGCAAGGCCTGCAGACCTCTTCCCCTCTGGTCCCTTCACCCCTCCTGCCCCGTTTCCCTGTACGTTGTAAACCTACCAAATCCCTTGCGGATTCGGGAGCCCAGCATACTTCTCCTTGTTACGGATTTTGTGTGTGTCGGAACCTTAGGGCACCCAGCTCACCACACCTCTCAGGCCATCCGGGTCACGTCAGCTGATCCTCCGAGATCAGTACGAATGTCACCTCCACTGGGAAGACTGGTGTGGCCCTTCCTGGCTCCGGCTGCACCCCACGCCTCTCATCTGAGCCTGGGGAATCCAGCCCGTGCCTCTGCCTACACCCACATGCCCATTCTTAATTGTCTTATAATAATGACTTACTACTCCCCCGTTATGAGGTCAATAACTGGCCAGCTTCTACTTTTGCTACCCGAAACGCTCGGCTCACGGAAAGCACTTCAAGACATTTTTAGAAAGAAGAAAGAAGAGAGCGAGGGCAAGAGGAAAGGCAAGAAGGAAAAAAAAATAAAACAGAAATGTGAGCATCAGTTGCCTGGCTAATCTGCCTTCTTTTTATATTCATGTTAACAGGCATATAAATACTGGGGATTCCCCTTGCTAAATGCAAGTTTGCAAAGCTTTGGTTTTTCAGAAGATGACGTCATTTAAGAGGAAATAACTACATTTTTTTTTTTTAAAGAGAAGCCAGACCAAATACTGAGAAGTGTATAATGGGAGAGAAAATAATAAAATCCAGAAAGCAATTGCCACAAATGTAATGTTCACCTCCTTGCTACACGCACACACACACACACACACACACCAAAAAAGGCTCTGCTTTTGCTGAATCTGCAGTAGCTAAAGTCACTAATTAAAACCATTTCCAAATCAATAAGATCAACCACGCTAATTGGCCTGCCATAAGAATTCTAAGGACAAAATCATAATCACGGTGTCCATCCTCATAATATATCAAGTGGAAAAAGAAAATATAGGTGGACCTGTCCTTCTAGCCACTAAGAGAATTGTAGACGAAGAAAACCTAAAAAAAAAAAAAAAAAAAGAAAAAAGAAAAAGGAAAAAAAAAAGAAAATTTCCAAAGTGGTTGAAGAGATCCATTGAGGTCCTATTTACTTATTTATTTTGAGAGAGAGAGAGAATCCCAAGCAGGCTCCAGTGCAGAGCCCAACGGGGGCTCAAACTCAACAAACCACGAGATCATGACCAGAGCCGAAATCATGAGTCAGGTGCTTAACCGACTGAGCCCCCCGGGAGCCCCTCCATTGGGGTCTTTGAAGGGAAACACTTCTACTGTGTCAAATAGGAAGGCACTTTTTTTTTAATGGTATGGCCAAGGCTTTCTCTCCAAAGTTTACGAAGTAGAACACGTTCAGGGTTTATTTAACGTCCGGCCATTCTTCTCCTTCCAAGGGTGCCCCTTCGCGCCAGGCACAAGCCATCCCTGAACTTGGTTCTGAAGCGGGTCTGCCCCTTTAAAGCCAGGACCGTCTTTGGCAGATTTCATCTTATTGACCTTATAGGATGAGCAGTGGAAAGGACACCCGTCCTCAAATTAAACAAAATAAATAATCCACAGAGGATGGCCCGGCTAACAACTGGCATGCTCGTCGCAGGTCACAGCTGAGATCCGTGACGCATCTTAGGCCTTTGAACTTTCGTGACCACCTGTCATCTTCATCTTCGGCCACTTCCTGTGTTGAACTTGCTCACAAGCCGTGATGCGCTGTGGAGCCTCTCCTGGCCCCTTTACAAACTCTTTCCTTGAGGGGAAATGGAAAACCCAGGCAGGGTTTCAGGTTTGTGTAAAATCCTGCTGAGAAAGCCTCACATTCGATGCTTCTGGTTCCACAAAAGTGTTTGAAGTAGATTCCAGGTACTACGAGTTTTTTTTTTTTTCTTAAAGTCTGATTTTCCTTTTCATTGAGGAGGGAGAAGGGGGAGATTGTAGGAGGCTTTGTGTCCGCATGTCTAATATTATAAGAACTCTCCAAGTTTTGATAGGCTTAATCCCTACCGCAGGAGTGTATAAAATAGCAGAGTTAAACTGCCAAGAAAAACCAGGGCCACACCAGGAAAGCCGTTGGCTTTCGAGCGGCTACCTGCCAGATCCTGCCTGGCAAAAGCCCAGCTAATGAATGAATGCACAATATCCCAATGTATCAAGCTGGACTTGGCTTTGCCTGGGTCTGGGCGAGGTCTGAGGGGACCATCTCTGTTCAGCACGCTGCTGCTCACGTCCGAGAATCTCGACGTCCTTTGGACGGTATCATGCGAAGAGGAGTTTTTCCAGCCATCCAGCTGCACGCTCGTAAATGCCCTCGGAAGGTTTACTGGTCCTTCCCTCCGTGTGTGTGTGCGGGTGTGTGTGTGTCAGTGTTTCTTTCCTACTAAAGTTTCTTTACGGGTTATGACAACTCACAGATCTCTCTTTGTCTTTTCCTAGTTGCTGCTGTTCAGACTGATTTTCATCTTGCATATGATTTTAATACAAGCGCTTGTAATATGATTACATTAACTGTTGAGCAATATCGCCTCAGCAGAACCAGACCGCAGAGTTCTTTTTTTAACTGCACTAGGAATGCCTCGGCTCTATCTACAGTGTTAATTCTCCACCCAAGTGCACTGGCCAGATAGGCTGGGTTTTAGGTCCTGTGAGAATCTGTATCTGCGTGACAGTGCAGGAGCAGGACAGGGCGGGGAAGAAATCGGTGCACAATTTTCTTGGAGTCAAAGCAGGGTCTCCTTCCTCGTCCCGGGGATTGTAGTGACTTCCTGGAAACGTGCCCTCTTTCCAGTCTGGCCTGTGGTAGAACGGATTCGAGCGGCTTCTTTGTGCTAGTCCCTCAGAAGGGAATGTGAGGTGATGGGTGACGTCCGACTCTTGATTTCAGCTCAGGTCACGATCTCACGGTTCGTGGGATCGAACCCCACGTCGGGCTCTGTGCTGACAGAGCTTGCAATTCTCTTTCTGCCCCCTCCCCAACTCATGCTGTATCTCTCTCTCTCCTTCTCAAAATAAATACACTTAAAAAAAAGAGTTACCTTTTGATAAGATTCTGAAGAGAAAATGATAAGGACGTTGATGATGATGATGGTAGTCACAAGGGAAAAAGGGGAAGAGGATGATGTGGCGCGATTCCACTCAGTTCTTATCTGCCTGTGGGTGTCAGAACTCTGTGTGATTGGTATAGAAACCCTGTGTCCCAATTGTTTTGTTTGGTTATTTGTTTCCAGAGTGGTCTGATGTCAGAATTTCCATCCCATTGTCTTAATGAAACAAACAAACAAGCAAAAAAAGATTCTGCAATTCCATTAATCACAAGACAGAAACTACCCTCTACATTGCCTCTTGACATGGAAATATTCCAAGGCTTGTTTTTGTCAGACGGTGTAGCTAGAATTTCGTTGTTGCTGTTGTTCAGAAATTGCGAGCTTCTCATTTGGAGAAAACCTGTGTGTGTGTGTGTGTGGAGGGTGTTTTATCCTGGAGGAGACAGACAAAACTTAATTTATCTTCTGGTACCTGTTTTGGATTCTTGTTAAAAGAAAAACGCAAGCCACCCAAAGCTTCTGGCCTGTCCTCTAATGCTCAAACCCAAATGGATGGGACATTTTGGTTTATTTGCCTATTTTTATTGTTTCTTCTTAAATACCACGAGCATACAATATGGGTGTATATTTTTTGTATGTTTTTGTTCTAGGGTCACATTTGATGCCCTTGGCTTGGCTTAGATGCTATGGATCTCATAGGGGTGACAAAAGGTGACCCCCTTCTTGTAACTCCAGAGCAGATATGACTGATTCTGGTGATTTAAAAGAAGGAAGGAGTTCATGGATCTTCCTATTCACACGATTTTCCTTTTTCCCCCATTCTCCTGCCTTCTTGCCCTTTCGTACCAAGGCAGAGAGTATTGTTTGCTCTGAACTGATTCACCTGCAAAATGGTATCTGAAAAGGACCGTATTCCTTCTGTTTTCTGGCTGATGTGGCCAGGTTTCAGCCAGAAACACGTTTCTGAATACACTCACCTAGGACTTCCGTTAGCAGTGGCCCTGGTCAGCCCAACCCAAAGGCTCTCTGATTCCCAGAATTTTAAGAACAGTCCAGGCTAATGACCATCGTTGTCCAGGGGCCCGCAGTCGGGACTCGTAGAAGAGGCCCACGCCCAAGTGCCCTTGGGAGACGATTTATCTCAAAATCTCCTTGAACCTACTTACTGGGCAATACCCACTCAGACTTCCCCAAAGGGCTGAGAGCACCTCCCTTTAAAAAGAGCCACCCTGTAGGGGCACCCAGGTGGCTCAGTTGGTTAAGTGTCTGACTTCAGCTCGGGCCGTAATCTCACAGTTCATGAGTTCGAGCCCCACATCATGCCTTGCGCCACTCTGTCTCTCTCAAATAAATAAACATTAAAAAAAAAAAAAGAGCCACACTGTAACAAGGACACTGTGTGTTATTTTCATCTGATCTCACGTGAAGACTAAGGAGCAGAAGGGCAGAAATGTGTCTGCAAAGTTTAACTTCTGGCTCTCTGGGGAGAACACCCCTGATGTGTAGTATTTGCCTCCTTGT
Source organism: Panthera leo (assembly GCF_018350215.1). Classification (NCBI taxonomy): domain Eukaryota; kingdom Metazoa; phylum Chordata; class Mammalia; order Carnivora; family Felidae; genus Panthera; species Panthera leo. The sequence continues at coordinate 139,664,218 of NC_056684.1, forward strand.
GTGGTGTAAACACTCCCACCACGGCCAGTTTCCCAATACCAACATGAGGTCCCCAGATACAGAACCGGGAGGGGATGTCTGTCCTCAGCTCCCACAAGCCAAGAGTGGCACGTTTCATCACAGCCATGCTCCCAGCTAGGAAACAGCAGGGAGAGAGAACACAGGTTTGGAGACCAGAGACCTGGCTTGGGTTCCAGGTATGCTCCCTATTAGCTCAGGCGAGTGACTCTTGGATGCTGTTGAGGCCCCTGAAAAATAGACAAATGAGTGTCTTTCTAGCTGAGTGTGAACCCAGGGAGAAAACGCAGGGAGGAGACACCTCTGGCACGAGCAACATCGCCTTCACCGTCAGTCAATCCGACAGGCGCATGGACGTCACCACGGGTTTCGCAGACTTTCGCAGACTTCCATAGACTCCATCGTACTAATGCGGGTGCTATTATTCCTATCTTACAAAATAAAATTTGAGTCTTGAAGAGGTCAAGAAACTCCTCTGTAAAAGCTACCAGCCCACGTCTGTCTATCTACACGGACCATTCATTTCACCCTCCATGAGATGCTTAATAAATTTGGTTTTTAAGCTGGAAAAGCATTCATTAAAGACAGATGACTATCCCCTTGGAATCCTAAAATTGGGGCAGATCTTCTCGAGAGAGAAAGGTGGCCAAGAGAGCCAATGTGGCAGCTATTCGAATATCATCCTCTTACCCCCTCCCATGGGTTAACAAGCGGCAGGCTATGTACAACAGACATTCAGTCGTGACCTGCATTCTCCGAACAAGGCGTCCGTTGCCCAGGGGGAGCTGTGGAGAGCAGAGAGCTGTGTCATTGATTTATTCACATTTTCTTCCCTAGGGAAGCAATATATAAAGTTGGCCAATTTGGGGTTACCAAACCCTGGCTTTTCCCCCCATCTCTTCTATTTACTAGTTGAGTGACCTTGGCTGAGTCACTTCACGAGTTATCACAAGAACATAAGCTACAGACTAAGGATAGTCACAAATTGCTGACTGTGTGTGTGTGTGTGTGTGTGTGTGTGTGAGAGAGAGAGAGAGAGAGAGAGAGAGAGGAGGTTCAGATAATGAGTATGAGCTCCTGGAGGGTAGAGCCTGTGTCTACTAAGGTTGCACCTTCAGGATTTACTCGGCATTAGGTTCGTCCCTAATTGATGAAGGACTGAGTCAACTGTCTGGAACAAAAGTCATCACCCAAAAGATACTTAATAGGTGGGAGCCATGTTTCCTCCAGGGTCAAAGAGCATGTAGACCACCCCCACCCTTAGACCTTCAGCACTTGGAAAATGACAACTGTCTGGTTTTGCCATTTGAGACAAGATACTTACTTCTAATTTTTTTTTTTAATGTTTATTTATTTTTGAGAGAGAGACCGAGGGTGAGTGGAGGAGGGGCAGAGAGAGGGAGACACAGAATCCAAAGCAGGCTCCGAGGCTCTGTGCTGACAGCAGTGGGGCTCGAACTTATGAACCGGGCGATCGTGACCTGAGCCCAAGTCGGACGCTTAACCGACTGAGCCACCCAGGCGCCCCGATACTTACGTCTTTAACGTAAGCTTACTTTCAATGTAAAACAGCTTCTGTAAAGCAACGACCACAAGCAGCTGAATAAATTGGGAATAAACAGTGTGCGGCATGGCAAATGGCATCCCCAATAATCTATCATACATACATCTGCTGCGGATAATGCAAGATAACAATAACCCTCTGATTTAATTGGGCTTGTGGGTGGTAGCTTACGCATTATAATGGTCCCATTGACATTGGTTTGCACCCGAGGAATCAAACCAGTGCCTACTTGCATAGGAAGCACTGAGTAGTCCTTTCTCCCCCGGAAGTGCCTGTGTTACTGTGAACGTTAACAGCAGTCAGGCCCGGGCTTGGAGGGGTCGGGAAGAGACCCTGGAGGTTCAGTGGGGGAGGCAGGACAGCATCCCATTGCTTTCAGTGGGACCGTGTGCCCTTTGAAAAGCCCCGCCGTGGTTTAAGAGGCTCTCTTTCCAGGTCTGGCCGCAATGCCAATAGAAGCGTCTAGTAACAACAGCCTAACTGTACGTATGGGCAGGCAGTGTTGACATCTATATATAGGTATATCTTTTCCGTCTCTGCCTCCGAACCACTGGGATGTATTCTGCCAGGAGCAATACAAGAGTCGCCGTATCAGATGACCTGGGCCACACGTTAGCCGTGCTCATAAATACTAACCTGGCAAAGTCCATCTCGTTTGGGGCCACAAGGCCAGTTTAATTCTAGCGGCTCCGACCGCGGCTCCCAGAGAGCAGAGTATTGAAGCCGTGCTGATACAACAATCAGATCTAAATCCGTTTTGCACCAACCTTTCCCCGGGGAGAGATCGGGGCGCCGGTCTCTCCATCCGAGGGCCGGGCGGGGGACAGAATCACGGCAAGGCTCTGGGGGGGGGGGGGTCTCGGGAAGGGGAAGAGGGGAAGCACAGAGGCTGCGGCCCTTCCTCCTGCTCCGGAGGGCACCTCGTCTGTGTCCAGCAGGCCCGTCGTCCCGCTGATGGTCAGGCGGGCCCCGCCGACTGGCGTTCTGCAGATCCACTTCTCCAGCAAGCTTCCATTCATTGTCAGGCTGGAAACCCAGCCTTCCCCAGCCCCGGAGCCTGGAAGCTGAGCAGAACTAGGCAATTATCTGTTTTGAAGGAATACACTGATTTGACATTCTTAAGAAGTCACAGACGTCTGATTTCATAATATAATTTGTAGAAGTAAAAAAGGCAAGTTAAACATTTGCTTACACATATAATGTTTACATGTGTTCAAAGAACTTTCCAAAACTTTGCAGTTTCATCCAACTGCATCTTTTTTAAGCTCGCTTCGCTCTTGTAGGTTTGCAAACAAATTCCGCAGCACATTCAACCGCAAATTGATTTACTTTTGGGGAAACTCCTTGAGTTTCACGACTTTCTTCTTGCTGTTTAACGTACACACAGATGCAAAAAAGAAAAAACAATCTCCTAACACAGGAACACAAATCTGGCATCCGAAGGAGTCAATTTTTTTTTTTTTTTTCCCATTTATTCTCAAAGTGAAGGGAAAGCGGCGATGGATGTGATCCAGATCATAGGAGTGTGCAAATGACTTCTGGGGACCCGCTGGCAGAGTGAGTGACAGCCGCAGCTCGGGGCAGGGTGGGTGAGGGGGAGAGCAGCGTCCCCGCGCAAAGGAAACCCACACTTCACTGGGCATGTGCCCCGGAGGCCTGGCCGTCCCCCACCCGGGGAAGGTGTCACCACCCGCTCCGGTGTTCAGGACGGGGAGGCGTCCTGGAAAGCCCGGTCTCCCATACCTCTGCTGGGCCGCAGTCCCTGAGTCCACATGTCACTGGTGTTCATTCTTCCGTGTCTCCTGAATGCGCTCCATCACTCAGCACTGGGACTCTGGCAGTGGCCTCCGGAACGACCTCACTGAGGGGAAAATCATAAGCCAGTTGCCATCCTTGTTCAACTTACCAGGACCCTCCTTTCTGCAGGATAGAGGGCCAACTCCTCGGCATAACTTCGAAGGCCGATCCCAACCAGGCTTCTGCTTTCGTTAACAACCCCATCTCCATGAGAGTGCCTCAGGCCCCAAGCAAGTTCTGCACGTACGCCCTTTGGTCTATCCCACAGGGCCTTTGCACACGCCATTTCTTTGACCACGAGCACCGTCCTGTCATTTTTCACCTGGAAAACTCCAACTCATCCTTCAAAATCAGCTCCGACACCACTTCCGGAAATCATCCCTGAACCTCAACACAGGGTTAGGACTTTCTTCCTTTTGTTCCTTAGCACCCTAAATTGAATTTTTGAAAGCTGGGCTACGTTTACCGTGAGTTGGCAGAATATGTCTTGTTTAGGACGACGATTTGGTTACCAGTGCACAACAAACACACACAGTTCCTAAAAATGTAATAGACGGCATGTAAAGGTTTTTGCATAAACTAGATAAACGGGGGCAGCCGGGTGGCTCAGTCGGTTGAATGGCCGACATTGGCTCAGGTCACGATCTCGCGGTTTGTGAGTTTGAGCCCCACGTGGGTCTCTGCGCTGACAGCTCGGAGCCTGGAGCCTGCTTCGGATTCTGTGTCTCCCTCTCTCTCTCTCTCTGACTCTGTTCCCCCGCTCACACTCTGCCTCTCTCTGTCTCGGAAAAATAATAAAGAAACGTTAAAAGAAAGGAATAGATAGTTAAATGAATGAATTAGATGATGAAGTGGAGTATAATCGCTCAAACGGCTATGGCTCAGACCCTCCTCCCCACCGAGGCCCCCTCACAAAGTGATCGCAGCGAAAGAGCCAGGCCACTGAATGCTGCGGACTCCATGGTGGGTGAGTAGGGTAACCATGAACTCAGGAGGCTGGACAAAGTGGCAAAGTGACATCATTGCATAAGCCCCTCATCTTCAGACCTTCTCCTTCCTTCTCTCCCGACGCGTTGGCCCCTGCAGATGCTGGAGGGGCCCTAAGACAAGGTGAGCTTATAAGAGAACGTCAAGTCCTGGAGAAGGAGCTACGAGGCTTGAGGGATGGATGGCAGGTGTCTCTTCTTCCAGCCGAGCCGGCCCCAGGCTCTTCTGGCCACAGACCTCAAGGGTGCCCAGCCAGCTTCTCCCTGGCTGGAATTTCAGGATATTCCCTACTCTACATCCTGCCCCGTGAGGGGGGACAGTGACCTCCCTGACTCCCCTCCCTCCCACACCTCAAGGTGTGCATCTCATCACTTTTAGGGCAGGTCCTGGAATCTTCCAAGGATGCCAAAGGCAAGAAAGGCCTTTGAGTCAAAGGGCTCCACTGAATGAGACGTTAGCGGCAGAAAACTAAGGAGGCCAAAGTTTACCAACACAGAGGACTTTCAATCTGCCTGGCTTCTGTCCCCGAATAAAGGAGCATATGTCCAGCCTCCAGCCGTCCAAGGTTTCTGGTTTTGCTTTTGTTTGTTTCCTTTCGAGACGTCTGTGATTAAGCCCGTGTCCAGGCCAGAAAGGGTGACTCTGTTAGCTCTCATTAGCTTGCAGCCTGGTTGGCGGCCCCCCTCTGCAGCCACAGCTCTGCCAGTAAGGCCTGGAAACCCACAGCGTTAATAGGAACCAGGCAGGGAAAGTGAAGCTCAAACCAGGATTGTGTCGCAGAGGCTCCCAGAGCCCCTCAGCCGCGTGAGGCCTGGTGCGGTCACGCGCTGCCGAGGCTCCGCCCGGAGTGTTCTAGGCGAATGGGTGGGCGGTGGGGTGCTGGGACTCGCACTCCAGTGCTCTCTGGGTGTTTCTGTCCAAGCTGACCGCTTCCAGAGTCCCCCCCCCACCCCACCCCCGTCCCTGGTTCCCGGGAGCCAGCCCGGTGGGGGAACCCTGGCCTCCCGCGCGACCCAGCCAGAATTAAGTGACGGACTGGAGGTCTCCTGTCTCCCCCTGACACGGGTCCTCACAGGCTGGGAGAGGGCTGCAGGCACTAGAGGAGCTCCTTGGAGCGGAAGGCCTGACTCAGGGGCCCGAAGGAAGCAGGCGAGGACACTGACCTCCTCCTGGGTGGTCAGCTCACGGAACCATTGGCAAAAAATTAATCGGAGGCTCTCGGGCTGCTGTGGTAACTTCCAGAGCCCACGCAACCGCGCTTGGGAGAGAGAACGAACAGCGAGAAAGGCTCTCTGCAAGACCGTGGCCGATGCTGCCTCGGCTCTTCCAACACTTGCGAAGAGGCGTGAGTCGCTGTCCCGGCTCGACTCCGCAACCCACGTGCACGTCACCTGGGGACAGCCACGTCCCCAGGGAGCTCGGTGCCACTGCCATCAGGAAGTACAACCTCCGGCCTCCCCGTGAGCCACAAGCGCCCGTTGCAGACTGGGATGCCCGTCCTCAGAGCCCCCACAACTGCTGTGACCTCCTGGTGTGGAGGGCGGGGGCGGGGGGTGGGTAACCCTCGGGACCCGAGCCTGGGGAGGGTGGGGGGTGAGGACGAGGAGAGTAGCGGGGGCCCCGAAACGTACGCGGCACTCAGTACCCCTCCCACGAATGGCGAACCAGTAGATTTCCCACTTTTCTTTTTGTGCCTTTTACTTTGGGTTTTTCCATGGAAAAGCTGGCCTGATCCATAAAGCAGTTTTCAGGTGAACTTCTTTTTCTTTCTTTCTTTCTTTTTTTTTTTGTCTTTTTTTGAATGTTTGTTTCTTTTTGAGACAGACAGACAGACAGAGTGTGAGTGGGGGAGGAGCAGAGAGAGAGGGGGACACAGAATCCGAAGCAGGTTCCAGGCTCTGAGCTGTCAGCACAGAGCCCCACGCGGGGCTCGAACCCGCGAACCGTGAGATCATCACCTGAGCCGAAGTCGGACGCTCAACCGACTGAGCCACCCAGACGCCCCCAAGTGAACTTCTGATAATATGCACAGTGAGGTGACGTCCTGTTACCTGTGTGTGTGTGTGTGTGTGTGTGTTTGCAAAAAATGGATACATATATGTATATTTATATATAATATATATCACTATGATATGATATACTAGTAATGGGTATTAATTATATGTGATATGTATTTATAGGTTGTTACTAATATATGACACTACTTAAAAACACAAAAGAGAAGTCATTCTCATTGGAGAAAATTTGGAAAATACTGAATAAAGAAGAAAATGTAAATCATCCATGGTTGCATCGCCCAGAGATAAAAACTATTAACATCTTGATGTACTTCATTCTTTCAGCAAATATTATGTTACAGATTTGAGATCACACTGAATAAACAATTTTATATCTGGCTGTTTTTCAATTAATGTCGCATTGTAAGTAGGTTCTGCTTCCCACCTTTCTCAGGAGCATATTTCTGTTTGGGGTTCATTTTCATTATGTTTCATAAAAATAATTTTTCAGGGGCACCTGCGTAGCTCAGTAGGTTAAGCATCCGACTCTTGATTTCGGCTCAGGTCATGATCTCAGAGTCGTGGAATCAACCCCCACATCGGGCTCTGTGCTGACAGTGTGGAACCTGCTTGGGATTCTCTCTCTCTCTCTCTCTCTCTCTCTCTCTCCCTCCCTCTCTGCCCCTTCCCCACTCTTTCTGTCTGTGCCTCTGTCTCTCAATAAATAAATAAACATTTGAGAAATAAATTTTCACTTTATTTGAGAGACAGACAGAGAGGGCACAATTTCTGAGCTATGTGTAGACACTCCAGCTATTGATGTTTGCCCATCCTCTGGATTTCTACAGCCTGCTGGTAGTTTTAACCAAAAAACAATAAAACCACCTGCTATCAATGCCCCAAAGACAGGCCAATTCCATGAAAGAAATCAGCCACACAGAGCTCAAAGCTAGTCTGGCCCCTTACAGAAGAGCCATGTGAGACCCCCAGGGGCAAAAAGAGGAACCAGATGCCACAAAGTTACAGGGTCACTGATGCAGAATGGGGACCTTCCCTCTCCCGACCTCTCCTCCTGAAGTTTCAGGGGTGGGGGGGGGGGGTGCTGCCCGGATGCTTCCTTTCCGATTAACCGTTGTATTGTCATGTTTATTTATGTATTCCCACAGTCCATGGGTAAGACATAATCTTGTATTCCAACTGTGAGTAATCATTGTGTTTCTCTTTTTTTGTATATTTTAATTGAAGTATAATTAACATACAGTGTTACATTAATTTCAGATGTACACATAATGATTCAACAATTCAATCCCTTGCTCAGATCTCATCAAGATAAGTGTTCTCTCCATCTCCGCTATCTATTTCACCCCTCCCCACGCCCCTCCCCTCTGGCAGCCACATGGATGGATCCAGAGGGTGCCCGGCTAGTGAACTAAGTGAGTCAGAGAAAGACAACCCATGGCATTTCTTAACCGAATCGAAAACATTCAGATCAGGCCTAGATAGAAGTTGGGTGAGATGTTTTTAATTGATCTTGCCCGAATGATATAGGAATTCTTTTTTTCTTTCTTGGATCGGTGTGTTTGGGGAGAAGAGTATCTTGGGGGTGCAGAATAAGAGGTAAACTTGATCCTTCCGTGATATCAGACCCTTACTTTATTTTGCCAACACAGATTTAAAAAAACTTGCTCGGTCAAGCCTCCCATCTGCTGATGGGCAGATCTGCCTGTCACTGACTGTGAAGACGGGTAACGGTTCATTTTATCCAGAAACACCTGGGACAATTTCAAGCGATCTTCTCCCGTAAGCTCTTGTGTGCCACACGACTTGTTAGGCAAGGTCAGTCTGGAGACACGCAACCTTTGTAGCTGACCTAGGTCAGACAGAAACAGGGTCCCAAACCCAGGTCTGCTCTGCTTTGTCTATCTGTCCTTGGGCTTAGTTTTGGGCCCAAGATCTTTCTGAGTTTAAGTGTTCGGTTGTTTTTCTCCCCCCTTCGTGCTGTCAACGTGGTATTAGGCAAAGCGTGTGAATTACTTACCACCCAGCCCATCACATAACACCTGCTGGGCGCACGCCCACCTTGCCATTACTGTCCTTATTACTGCTGTTGTTATCATCACCATGACCATCGTCGTCGTCAGTCCTAACTGGGTGAGAGAAGCCTTCACTGTAAAAGAGATAGTTAAGATTTTAGAAGACATACAGGGTTTCCAAGGTGCCTGTCGGCAGAAACACATCCTGGAGAGAAGAAAGACTTTATGCAAAGACTCAGAGGTGTGGGAGAGCTACAGGCTGCTTTCAGGGATCAGTGATGGTTGAAACGGCTGGCATTAAAGACGGGTTTCTGGAAGGAGCCAAAGGTGTTGATGTCTGAGTCTTTGGAAGAGCTGAGGTGTGGCCTTGGACATGGCGAGCAAACGATGCGGGGTCACGAAGGGCTGCCGCGGAGCGTAAACACTGCCCTCTGAATAAGCACAACGACCTTGGACCGAAGTGTGGACCAAAGTCAGGGTGGAACCTGGGTCGGAGGAGACTCGGAAATACATGCAACTGGTGAGATCAGGAAGAAAAAAGGTACCTAAAGAATGGGGCTGGTGCCAAAGCAGCCAACCACAAGGAATGCGGGGAAGGTGGCTGAGGTTTCTGCCCGAGGGTCACAGGATGGACCTCTTCCCCCTGCACCCGGGCAAGTCCTTTTCTTCCTCGCATTCGTGAAATGGTTGAAAAGCTACAATTTGGATTTCTATTTGCAGAGGATTCTCTGACTGCAAGCCCTGCTTTCAACCTTCCTGACAGATGTAAAATGTGGATTTTCTCTTCTGCCACCTCAGTTTGATGGCCCCAGCTGAGCTGAGTCCCACACCTGCAGGATCTACTTCCAGTGTCTATTCCTTTCTGGAAAATGGCGTCTGCAAGTCCAGATCTTTTAAAAGGTCTGAAAGAATTATTTGGGTGGAAAGAGAAGGGAAGAAGGAGGAGGGAAGGGGAGGGGAGGGGAGGAGGGAAGGGAAGGACAGGGTGGGGAGAGGTGTGGAGGGGAGGGGAGGGGAGGGGAAGGGAAGGGAAAGGGGGAGGGAAGGGGAGGGGAGGGGAGGACAAGGGAAGGGGAGGGGAGGGGAGGAGGGAAGGGAAGGACAGGGTGGGGAGGGGTGTAGAGGGGAGGGGAAGGGAGGGGAGGAGAGGGGACAGGGAAGGGAAGGGCAGGGTGGGGAGGGGTGTGGAGGGGAGGGGAAAGGAGGGGAGGAGAGGGGACAGGGAAGGGAAGGGCAGGGTGGGGAGGGGTGTGGAGGGGAGGGGAAGGGAGGGGAGGAGAGGGGACAGGGAAGGGAAGGGCAGGGTGGGGAGGGGTGTGGAGAGGGGAGGGGAAGGGAAGAGGGGAGGGGAGGGGAGGGGAAGACAAGGGAAGGGGAGGGGAGGGGAGGAGGGAAGGGAAGGACAGGGTGTGGAGGGGAAGGGAGGGGAGGTGAGGAGAGGGGGAAGGGAAGGGATGGGCAGGTGGGGAGGGGTGTGGAGGAGAGGGGAAGGGAAGGGATGGGAGGGGAAGGGAAAGGAGGGGAAAGGAGGGGAGGGGAGGAGAGGGGAAGGGAAGGGAAGAGAGGGGGGAGGGAAGGGAAGGAGAGGGGAGGGGAGGGAAGGGGAGGGGAGGACAAGGGAAGGGGAGGGGAGGGGAGGGAAGGGGAAGGGAGGGGAGGACAAGGGAAGGGAAAGGAAGGGAGGGAAAGGAAGGAAAGGGGGGGAGGGGAGGACAAGGGAAAGGAAGGGAGGGAAGGGAAGGGGAGGGGAGGGGAGAGAAGGGGAGGGGATGACAAAGGAAGGAAAGGGAAGGGAGGGGAAGGGAAAGGAAGAGAAGGGAAAAATTAAAAGAAGTAGGATTTTTTTTTTGAGTACTAGATTCTCTGGTTCTATTTAAAACAGATTTTATAAGATATTTTTATTTAAAAATGTATGCCCTCAAACGTTCCAGAAAGATTTCTACTGTGTAATGTAACAGACCCCTGAAAAGTTGCTTCTAGTTTATTCAGAACCGGTGCTGGGAGCACAGAGATGAAACAAATATATTCCCCACTCTCAGGGAGCCCCTGTCCGAGGCCAGACACAGGCAGGAAAGTGCTAGAATGGAGGCACGACAGCAAGGGGAGTGGGGGCCCGAGGAGGAGGCCGCCTCATCTGCCTGGGGAGTGAGGCAGAGTTTTTGTAAGAGGATGAAGTCCAGCCTTCTAGGCCACAGTGGTGGATGCATTTGCCATATGGTGACCATATTTTTGGAATCAAAAATCGGGATAGATGATCTGACACAAGTTCTGTCGATGGGACAGAATATTTGAAATCAAGGCTGTCCGAGGAAACGCAGGACATATGGCCACCATAACCAATCATTACTGTGCTTCAGGGGGCATGGTTTGATCCACGGGGTAACCAAAGCCAGGATTCAGGCAGACAATTTACATTAATGCTTAAGTGGAAATGGATAAGAACTGCATTTCCTGACCTTCTTTATCAGACAAGGCGAAGGCTGGGGTGCTAAGTAATTCACAGCAATCTTAAAAAGGCCAGGAATGGGTGAATGTTAAAATGACAGGGCTAGAAAGACCCTTCGTGACCACGTGGTCTAAAAACTTCATCTCACTGTCCCATCAGAGAAACCGAGGTAATCTATCTAAAAGCACATAGTTGCGATGGGCTGGAGGTGGGGCCGGGTGTTGTCTGAAGCTCAGTTGGGTGTTATTCCTTGCACTACATCGGGGCCGGAGGCGGGGATACATCACAGGAGCCCGTACATTATGAGGAACCCAAACATTCTGGTCTTGGCCACACTAAGACGACATTCAGTAGACTACCCCTTTACTCAGCAGCCAGAATGCCGTATTTGGTGACCTTGAGCTCAGATCTCACCCGGATATTGATGAGGTCCCAACTGAATGAGTGCCAGGCCATTTAGGATATAGAGGATTATTATGACAAAGGTTGGCAGTGCTTGAGTCCCTAGCCCTCGTATATTTTGTTGATAATTCTCCAGCAATGAGGAGGCTGTGAGAAAAAGAGAAGGCTCGTTGCAAAACAGTAGGGTATTTCCTCATGAGCGGTCAGTAGGCAGAGTTCAGGGTCAGCTGGGCGGGTGGAAAATCGCAAGTCTACATGTCTTTCTCCAAGATGGTACCAGGGAGAGACGGGAACCCACTTGATAACTAAGCCCATTGATCTCTAATCCTTGGTCTTTCCAATTTGGAAAGACACTGAGCTCAGAAGTGATGCTGATAAGAAACAATTAGTATTTTTGCAGCGTCCCCCAAAACGTAAGACACCTGCCCAGCATGTGAGAGGGGCAGGAAGAGAAATGGCTTTTTTTTCTGGGGTTCACAAACATCAACTCAGATCTCTGAGATTAAATGCACGACACGCTCCTCCTAGTGTGCATCGGGGTTGGACAAAGATAATTAAGAAGGACCAATGGGATGGCCTGTGTTTCGGACTATTCATCTTCTCCTCTGGAATTCCAGAACAATCCCACCTCAGGAATCTAGAGCTGTTTGTGGGCCTGTGACAAGACCAGTGCATTTTTGTCTTGTCCTTTTTTCCCCCTCTTCTCTGCTTTGCTTTGCTTTGCTTAGTATTTCTCCCTATCTGGGCTGGCATACAATGGTGACTCAAACTAAGTATGGATTATTCTTTGCCTGGGCGCTGTTAGGATCCAAAATATTCCCATAACATGTTGAGCATCCTTAGCCATCCATCCCTGGGTCCACCCAGCCACCCATCTATCCATCCATCTCTCTTACCATCCACCCAGCCAGGCATTTATTTATTCTTCTCTTCAGTGCAGATCAGTAGTCATTTCCTGAATTACAGCTAAGTGCCAAGGATACGTGCAAATACACTCCAGCAACAAAGATAAATATGACCCGGACCTTGAATTAGAGAGATCACTCATAATCTCAGAGGCAGATATGCAGTTATGTCTTGATAAGTGCCATAAAGGCGTGATGAGTGCTTGGGAAGGGCAGGGCTTGGGGTACATTCTGTGGAGTCTTGAAGTGAGCGGTGGTTGGCCATTTGAAGGGAGAGGGCAGGTAGGAAACACCAAGTCGGTAAGCCAAGCCCAGAGATACGGAGAGCTACAAGCAGCTGGGTATTTCTTGTTATTTATTTATTTATTCTGGGGAGGGAGAGGGGGAGAAGGGACAAAGAGAGAGGGGGAGAGAGAGAGAACCCCAAGCTCCTGTCTCGCCCTGCCTAGGGGGACCAGCTCTTCCGGTCTGCCTGGGACTCAGGGGGTTTCCAGGGGGCAGAGTTTTCAGTTCTTTTTTTTTTTTTTTCAATATATGAAATTTATTGTCAAATTGGTTTCCATACAACACCCAGTGCTAAAACCAGTGCTGTCTCAGGCAAACCAGGACGCGTGGGTTCCTGTAAAATATGCATTGAGCTGTGTGGTGAGTAGAATAGGGACGCCTTAGGTCATCCAAATCCCAACCCCCGACCCGTGACTATGTCACCTCACGCAGCAAAAGGGACTTTGCAGGTGTGATTAGGTTAAGGGTCTTGAGATAGAGCTGTGGTCCTGGCCTCCCCAGGTGGGCTGAGGGTCATCAGAAGGTGACACTTAGAAGGGAATGGGCGAGACATGTCAGGGAAGGAAACCTGGTGACGCAGGTGGGGGTCTCAGTGATGTGATTGCTGGGTGGGGTCTCACGTCAGGGAATGCCTCTTTTCCTAGAGAGTGGAAAGGAGGGCACGGCTTCTCCTCTAGAGCCTCCAGAAGGATCACGGGCCTTCTGGCACCTCGATCTGAGCCCTGTAAGAACCCACTTTGGAGACCTGCCCTCAAAACCTGTCAGAGAATACCTGTGTATTGTTCAAGCCACTGATGGTGACTTATCACGGCAGCAATCAGAAGCTAATACCGGGGCTCCTGGGTGGCTCAGTCAGTCGAGCGTCCGACTTCGGCTCAGGTCACGATCTCATGGTTTGTGGGTTCGAGCCCCACGTCGGGCTCTGTGCTGACAGCTCAGAGCCTGGAGCCTGCTTCCCATTCTGTGTCTCCCTCTCTCTCTGCCCCTCCCCTGTTCATGCTCTATCTCTCTCTGTCCCAAAAATAAACAAACGTTAAAAAAAATTTTTTTTTTAAATAATAAAATATTTTAAATGGGATAGGCAAGAAATATGGAGCGAGGGAAGCCAGGGAACTTTATGGAGTCAGTCTGATAGAGGTTGATTTTGATTCTTTCGCTTAGCTGTGCAGTAACTCTGAGCTTACGCTCTGTGAGAGAAGGAATCCACCTCAGAATATAGCTGTTAGTGTTTAATTAGGTAAGAGAGACAGAAAGACAGATATAGAATAGATTGATAGATACAGATGCGGTGGGTGGACAGGGATAGACATAGGGAGAGCTTGAGCGACAACTGGTGCAGGTTGCCGTTCCCAGTGATGGCTCTCCTTTTTTTCCTTAATCTGGTTCCTTCTTACAAAACATACTCTCGGGACCCCTGTCTTACTGTCCCTCACCCCACAGCCACTGCCACGTATTTTTGCCCATACAGTGAATCGACCTAAGGACACCTCCAGATCCATTTCAGTCCCTGATTGGTTGAGCCCCAAACATGTGTGTTTGATTATTCCAGAGCCCAGGAAGCAGACGACCCTGGGATACACTGACCCCCTTGACCAATGATGGAAGGAAGGAGAACAAGGTGGCTTGTCTAAACTCCCCCTGCTGGCCAGTCCCGATGTTGCAAGACAGTCACCACGTTTCTGGCACCTTCCAATATGATGGGGTCCAAAATGCAGTGGGGAGCTGAGGGTTCAGAGGAGCTGGGCTGTTTCGCCTAATATACTTTCATAATAACCACTTCGTCCATATAGACACTGCCTATGCTTCCTAAGACAGACTTTGTGTGGAGCCATCTTATCTGCCTATGTTCAGGGGTAATAGGACAAACACCAGACGGTTTGTTGTTGTTAGAATAAGGACATCGTATCATGACATAGATCTCTTTATGGAGATATACCGGAGGTGGGGGTGGGGGTGGGGGTGGTGTTGAAAGTCTTCATGAGGGCATTCTTTCTTCCTTTAATTTGATGACCATTATGGGTTATAATTTATCATGTTTCCCTTTTTGCTCAGGCTCTCAGGAAACTCAGAGGCAAATTTGTGTTACATCCTAACATCTTTACAGGGTTTTCCTACTTTTTTGTTTTATTTTCTATTTTGCTTCTTCTTTTCTGCAGCTCCTCTAGCCTTCCCAGAATGCTGATGGGGTAACTTGCCCTCGGGAAAACTAACACCAGTGTTTATTCCCAGTAGAAGACTAGAGCTCGGGGAGCCTGGTGGCACAGTTGGCTAAGCATCTGACTCTTCATTTCAGCTCAGGTCCTGATCTCAGGGCTGTGAGTTCAAGACCCACATTGGGCTCTATGCTGGGCATAAAAAAAAAGAAAGAAAGAAAGAAAGAGAGAGAGAGAGAAAATAGAGCTCATTCACCATTCCCTTCATTTACAAAGTCATCAAGTATGGTAGTCCTGCCTTTCCTCATGAATGATCGATATTACACTTAGATTGTGACCCAGATGACATAACACAGAAGAGGCCACTTGGACCAACTACATTCAAGGATTCACCTTGAGTACCTTAGTATTCAAAGGTACTAAACAGAAAGTGCTGGCCTGAGCTCTGAGATTAAAGCTCAGGCCAGAGGTGCCTGGGTGGCTCAGTAAGTTAAGTGTCCAACTCTTGATTTTGGCTCAGGTCAGGATCGTGGGATCAAGCCCCGTATCAGGCTCTGTGCTCAGCATGGAGACTGCTTGAGATTCTTTCTCTCCCTCTCTCACTGCCCCTCTCCCCCACTCATGCTCTCTCTCTCTCTCAAATAAATTTTAAAAAAATAAAATAAAATGAATAAAGCTTAGGCCAATGTTTAGGCCACTTAATGTAGGTGTTGTAGGAAGTGAACTGAATGGCCTCTCCAGTTCTGAGCTCCCAGTGTAACCGGGATTGCTGGCAGGAAACCAGTCAGTGCAAGGTGGTCTTCCAAGTGCCATGGCGAGAGACGGACTATGCCACTCTGGAAATGCCACGGAGGGGGCTGCTCCCAGCCCTTGAAAATCAGGCAATGCTTCCCAGAACTTCCTCTAGGCATTTGAGCTGAATTTTAAAAGACAAACAGTTGAGAACTTGTGTCCACGTGAAAACTTGCACAGAAATATCTACAGCAGCATTTTACTCATCACTGCTCAAAAATAAAATCAACTGAGATATCCTTCAATGGGTAGACGGATCACTGAACTATGGCACCTCTCTACTACGGAATATTATTTAGCAATAAAAAGAAATGAGCTATCAAGCCACACAAAGACATGGAAGAAACTTAAAAGAATGTTGCCCAGTAAAAGAAGCCAGTATGAAAAGGTTACGTAATGCATAATTCCAGCTATAGGGCACTCTGGAAAATGGAAGCAAACCTACGGAGAAAGTAAAATATCAGTGATTGCCAAGGATTTGGGAGCAGGGACTGAAGGATGAAAATGTTTGCTAAAAAGAAAAAAAGAAAGACTGGCTGGAGTGAAAAGTGAGTAAGAAGAAAGAAAGAAAGAAAGAAAGAAAGAAAGAAAGAAAGAAAGAAAGGAAAAGGAGAGACAAAGAGAAAGAAAGGGAGAGAGAGACAGAAAGAAAGAAAGAGAGGGAGAGAAAAGAAAGAGAGAAAGAAAGAAAGAAAAGAAAAGGAGAGAGAAAAAGAAATGGAGAGAGAAAGAGACAAAGAAAGGAAGAGAAGGAGAGAAAAAAAGAGAAAAAGAGAAAGAAAGAAAGAAAGAAAGAAAGAAAGAGAAAAAGAAAGAATGAATTAATATGTGAAAAGGCAGAGCCTACCTCTGTCAAGACAGGTAATACTGCATTGCAAGAAATAAAATATAAGGGAAGATGAACATAAGAGAAGGGAAACAAAAATAATATAACAACAGGGAGGGGGACAAAATAGAAGAGACTCATAAATATGGAGAACAAACTGAGGGTTATGGGAAGTGTTGTGGGAGGGGGGATGGGCTAAATGGTTAAGGGGCACTAAGGAATCTACTCCTGAAATCATTGTTGCACTAGATGCTAACTAACTTGGATGCAAATTAAAAGATAAAATAAAATAAAACTGTAAGGGAGGAATGATGGCGGATGAGGCCAGACAGAACACGGTCCAGACCACAGGAGTCTGTGGTAGGAGCTTGTGTTAAGGAGCTTGTCCTTAACACAATGAGGGATGCCTAGAATTTAAGTTCAGATGTGAAATGGACACATGTCTTGTCAACGGCCCCCTGAGAAGCTGTGGGTTCAACGTAAACCTTTGCCTTTGACTTCCTTCTCTACCACTCTTCCCAGAGCAGTCAGTAGAGAGGAATGCATTTGAGCATTTTCTTATACCTATCCGGTTAATACATTTCACGGGAAGTGCCAGTGACTCATGGGGCAGTCTCAAACCAGGCAGAATGAGTCACTTGTTGTAAACCTACAGTGTGCTGGCTGTGTTCTCTGTCTGTCTGTCTGTCTGCTTCTCTCCCCTGACCCACGTCTCACGCTGTGTGTCCATTTCTACATGAACTGCTTCCAAACTTGGTATCCCACCCCTACCCATCAGATTTCAACTCTGCCAGCCTTTGGCAGTGCAGTTCCCCCTTGGCAGACTGAATTGGAGTGAGGGATAACGAACTGGCGGCACACTGGTCATTACATTTATATAGACTGGTCATTACATTTATATTACTGGTCATTACATTTATATAGACTCCTGTATCCATAAGCTTACAAGGTACAGACCATTATTAACCATTCAGATTAGTTTCCTAGGGCTGCACAGAAAAGTACCACCAACCGAGGGGCTTGAAACAAGAGATGCTTATTTTGTCATAGGCCAGGAGGCCAGGAGTCTTGACATGAAGGGTCAGCAGGGTTGCTTCCTTCTGGAAATTCTGAGGGAGAAGCCCTTCCCTGCCTCTCTCCTGGCTACAAGTGACAGCTGGCCATCCTTGGTGTTCTTGGCTCGTGGTTCTCTACAATCTCTGCCTCCTTCCCCACGAGCTCCAGGTGTCTTCTGCGTTTGTATGCCTCCCATCTCCCTTCTTGCACAAGGACACCAGTCATGGATGTAAGGTCCACTCTAAAGCCAGCCTGAACATTCCCGTCTGTAGACCCTCATCCCGATGACATCTGCAAAGGCCCTATTTCCAAATCAGGTCACATTCACGAGTACCAGCGGTTAGGAGCTGGTCATACCTCTTTGGGACACATTGTTTGAGCCACCACACCAGTGTTTAGATGAGAAAGATGAGGTTCGCTATGGTGAAGTGGATGGCCCCAAGCACAGAGCTGGTAAGTAAAGCGACTAGAGGCCAGCTCCTGTGATTACACAGCCAGGTCTCAGAAATGATGATCTTTGACCATGACAGTTCATACGAAGAAGCACATATAGCATTCAGAACCAATGAGAATCAAGGATGCGTTCACTGGGACTTCTGGGCAAGAGGAGCGTCATCTCTCCTTTGTGGGAGCATACTGGTTATCAATTGTTGTATCACAACCATTCTGAAACTTATTGGCTGCAACAGAAAACATTGATTAACTCACAGTTAAGGGTCAGGGATATGAACGTGGCACAATTGCAGCTTCTATGTTTTCAGGGTCACTCACAGGCTGTCAGCAAGGTCATGTCAAGTCTTGGTTGGGGAAAGGTTTGCTCCCAAGGTCACTCAGAGGGACAGCAGAAGACTCAGGTCCTCGTAGGCTGGTGGCTGAGGACCTCAGTTCCTCACTGGTTGTTGGTCAGAGAACACTCCCCATTCCTTGTCTCGATAGGGCAGCTCACCCCGCAGCAGCTCGCTTATCCAGAGCAGGCAAGTGAGAAGAGCCATCCAGGGCACGGAAGGATAAAAAGAGTCACCGGTTTATCATAGACTAATTTTGGACCCGACATCTCAATCATTTAGTTACTAATTCCAGCCCTTATTCAGGGATGGGACATTTTACAAGAATGTAAATATCAAGAGAGAAGATCATTGTGGCCCATCTTGGATATTGGCTGCCACAGGGAGCCACTGAAGTAGATCTTCACTGATCCGTGGCTGGAGAGATGGAAAGAGGTGAAGAGTAGGACTGGGAACCCATTTTATCATTTTATTCTGATGAAAGAAGAACTCTAGGGTCACCATCAACCGTGGCATGAAGCCCGAGGATGACGCCAACATTATCAGCCACAGAAAGAAGAGACCCAGAAGAACCAGGTACTTAGTGGCACGATTGGGCTTCTTGATCAAGCCTCACCTGAATGTGGGAGCCTCTGAACTATTCAGATAACACTGAGTGGATACATTTAGTCTACAGAAAGTCCTAACAGGTGCACGACTCTGCATATAAATACAGTCAAGGTGGAGGAAATAACTCCTTGAGTTTATTTGCCTCTTGAGATAGATTACCAGATATAATCCTATCTCGTGATCCATTATCATTTATTTGCCTGCTACCGACCCACATCAGTGTTGTGAGCTGTTGTCAGCAGCCTCACGGTTGCGTTTCCAGCTGCATTCATGTTCCCTTTCTGTGCAAGAACTCCTCGTGTTTTGCCAGGAGCCCCGAAGTCAAGCAGCTGATTAGGTTAATGGCCGTCTACACCTGAGCACAACGCCACCCCCCACCCCCACCCCACCCGAGCAAATCCCAGGGACTATTTCTTTTGCTGTGTTCACAGGTGGGTTTCACACAAAATTAGTAATGAGATCTTGCCTCCAAATCCCTTTTCCCTGGTGAGTGCACTGGGGGAATCAGCCGGTCTGAGGCGAGCTCATGTGGCCTGTGTTTTTCTGCTGATGTTGAAATTCTACCATCGCCCTGCTTTGCCCTCCCACCTGCAACCACCCACACTGAGACAACTAACCATTAACCTGTCTTTTCCTGTTTCACTGAGGAATTTGTTAACAACGCGCGGCCTCAGCCCCCAATCCCGCTCTCCCCCTCCCTCGGCCCTCAAACAACACTGACTTATAGAAAGTCACACTGCATTTGTGGAGATGCAACGGTGCTGTGGTCCTTTTAACTTTTTAAGAATCATGTGGAGTTCTTTAATCTTGATATGAGTCACCCCCTTCCTGTTACCCCATAAACAGTGTCTAACCTGTAGGCTTCAAGTTAGTTTTCTGATGAAAATTACAGGTGACAGAGCCACACCTTCTGCTTCAGGGACCGTGACCCTCTCCCAGGTGGACACTCGGATCCCCTGCAACCTGCTCCACCTTGATCACGGAGGTAAGAAATAACTATTCTCTAGAGAGGTCGTGTCTGACTCGTCAGGAAAAAAAAAAGGAGGTAGATAATAGGAAGGGTGTGGATTTTGTTATGTCTTTCTTTTCCCACATTTTATTTGTAGAATTTTAATGAGTAGACGGCAGCCTTCCCTTTTATTTATCTACTTTCAAATTTTAATGAATACTTCTGGCTATAATTACCTAATTTCTACATTGAAAATGACTAGACACGTACAGGTTGGAGTAAATTGCATCTCGATGTGATGGTATCATACAGTATTAAATGCTGTGCAGGTATGGATTAATCAATAAGCAAGTTCACTTCTTATGAGTCGCAGTTCGTTCTTTAAATTGAAGAGGAATTGACGAAAGGAGGGATAGGGTTTATTGCTCCTCTCCTAGGATAAAAATCTACGGTGAATTGGTTCATTTCGCCTGTTGTTTCTTTATCATCCAGAGCAATGGCTTAATCCTGTTGCGAGTGGCCACTGTCAGCAGGGAATGCTCATGCTGTTTCTTTTTTTAAGATTTTTTTAATGTTTTAAAATTTATTTTGAGAGAAAGAGCGAGGGAGCGCGTGCGCGCGATGGACGGAGAGGGAGAGAAAGAATCCCAAGCAGGCTCCACACTGTCAGCAAGGAGCCCGACGCAGGGCTTGACCTCACAAACCGCGAGATCGTGACCTGATCCGACACCAAGAGTCAGACGCTTAACCGACTGGGCCACCCAGGCTCCCCTTCCTCATCCGCTTTCAGTGGATTTCTTCCCCACACTCTGTACACTTAACATGAAAAAGGGGGTCTTAGTACCCTCCTCAAGTCATTTGATTCTGGAAACTTCACAGAAGATCGACACCACTTCTAACAGTTGAGGAATATTGGATCCTCCCCTTTCAAGGAAATGGGGTCCTAGCAAGATTGGGAGTCTCAGCCCTAAAGTTCATTGTATTCAGTAAGCAAACAACGGTTGTGGCAGGTTCCATTTTCAGGTACTTTCCCAGGTGCTGCACCCACACGGGTTCTGGTCCTGAGACCCCTGCTATAAGACACGGGCCAGCGTTCCCATCCCCCATCAGTGCGAGGAAACCCACGTTCTGACATTCAAGTCATTACAATAGCCATCTACTTGTCAATACCTTAAACCAAAGAGGTCTCACATTTAAGCTTGTATTTTTTCGCCCACACTCGTACACTTTGTTATTTATTCCTTTCTTTCCTTTTGAAGTAGTCACAGCAATTCCTCCTCATGCTCTGTTAAAGGCAGGTCTCATTGCGTTAGGAAAGGCAGTAGCTTGAACCTCTCCATCTATGGCTGGCGCCTAGAGAGAAGAAGGCACGAACCTCTTGAGACCGGGAGGCCCAGACACAGGTGATAAGGGTCCAGGTGAGACCAGAAAGGGCAGGAGGTGAGCCGGCTAATGGACTCCCATCGCCCGCCCACGGGGAACCCCAGGGGCCCAGAGGCTCAGAATTGTTAGCCAGGCTAAAAGAGCATTTTCAGTTGTCCCAGGGGACAGCCATTTAGCCAGGACAATTAGGCCATTTAAACTGACCATATTTTGTGTTAGAACCAAGGGAATTCCTGGTTCAACCTACCTGGCGCTCTTAACCTCACTGAGTAAAGGGGCGTCGAGGGAACCCCGGAGTCTTCTCTCAGCCTGGTGACCAGAGAAGTTACTGGCAAGGGGCACCCTAAGTTCATGGACAGCCTAGGCTCACAGGAGGAAGCTGTGTGCACAGAGAAGGTAAAAGTCGCTGAACACAAAATGATGAGGCTATAAATAAAGTTGAAGATGGAAAGAATAGGCTCACGGTGTAGGATAGAGGACCCATGAACCGCAGGATGGAGTAAAGGTTGCTTTGATCAGGCAAGTTCAGACCACTCTGGGTCACCTAGCCCAGGAAGAGGGGGGCTGGGGTAGGGCTGATTGAGAAGATGGCCTCTTGCTGAGTCTGGAGGGGTGCCAAGGAGTAAGTAGGACAAAGACGCAGAGGAGTTTTCTAGGACGAAGGGGCATATGTCCTGGCACAGTGATCTATTTACATTTACATGTAATTCAAAATAAATTTAAATTTAAATTTAAGGAAGGGCGGCTTTATTCATTTTCAAAGTGACTTTTTAAGGTATTCCCACCCTCCGATCTTCCCCTCACCCCTGTTTATAAGACATACCAGATTCCAGGTGCTGCAGTATTTGACTTTCAGGGTCCAACTAATTTTATTACCTGTTAACGTGCTAACCAGTCACTCTGTAGATACCCCTCCCTGTTCTCCCAGATTGCCTCTGGGGGTCTCACACAGAAATGCCCTCTGCTGTCCTCTCTACCTGTTCTATGCACCCTCACAACCCTGATGGAACCACACCCCCTCCAAGAAGTCTTCCGTGATGTTCCATAGTCTTTTCTTCTCCAGTTCTCAGCATTCGCTGGATACCATCAAAGCTGTACTCTGATTTCTATCTAAACTCTCTTGTTTAATGTGGGGATGAGAGCCCAATTCCACTATGAGCTCTAGCGGGGGGAGGGGGACCCTATTCTCCGTGGTATTCCTGATTCCCCAGTAGACTGAACACAGTGGGTCTGCCCACACACTCGTCAGCGACAGGTATGGTGCCTCTTGACAGATTCTAACCATATTAGATTTTCTGCCATAAGAAAAACAACACTTCTCCATGTCTGAAATCTCATTTTCTCTCAACCAAATTTCCTTCCCGTTTTTATTTTGACAAATTAGGCTGGTTAGAAATTGCCTCTATATCAATATGTGAAAGGTGCCAGGCTTCAGGTACTAGGCTTTCCTATTTATTTATTTATTTATAAATTTTTATTAATATTTATTTTTGAGGGAGAGAGAGAGACACACACAGAATCTGAAGCAGGCTCCAGGCTCTGAGCTGTCAGCACAGAGCCCGATGCGGGGCTCGAACCCACGAGCTGTGAGATCATGACCTGAGCCGGAGTCGGATCCTCAAGCGACTGAGCCATCCAGGTGCCCCTAGGCTTTCGTTTTTAGACTTCTGAAGGTTATCTGAGGTTTGGCAGAACACCTTAGAGTTTACGGAAAACTTCTGGAGTCATTTTCATTATTTCCTTTATGAAAGACTGGAGGTGTATCATGTACCTATTCGACAGGTGAAGATGCTAAGACATAAAGGAGTGGCCAAGGGTGAGCCCAATAAACCACAGGAGAGGAAATGAACCCAAGTTACCTACCATCAAATGTCATGCTCATTTTGGTATGACACGCCAGCCTTTACTTTGTCAAGTTTTACCTTAAAAGTATATGCAACAGCATTTATGTCGAAACATAAATGTAAACCCAGTGCAATGCAGAAGGACAGGCACCCACTGGGGCTGAGTGAGGGATAGAAAAGGCAAAAGGTGTATTGTCTCCTTGGAGAGAGGCACAGAGGTATTTGTCATCCTTTCTCCTCATTTAAGAAGTCAAATTGTATAGAAAGACACTGTGTTTTCCTCAAATCCTGTTCAGGCACTGCAAACAGCTATCCACGCAGGAACAAGAGCAGTGAGGGCTCCCATAATTTTTAAATCAACGCATCGACTATAAAATATTCAAACCGGAAAACCAAAATAGCCAAAGAACATGATGCGTTCAAGAGGAAATCCGGGAAGAGAACTCAAGAGGAGAGTGGCCATCAGTCGGCACTCAAGTTTCGGTATAATGTACCTGTGTGCAGGGACAAGGCGATTTGTTGCACAAACTGAGCTGGAGGTGACAAGATTGTTGGGGCATTGTGCTTTTCGGTGGAGGGAGAGAGGCTGTGAGTTCTGGCTTTGTAGTTCTGTGGAGACTGCACCTGGGCTAAGCTGTGCAGATGTGGGCTGCGTGTTACGAGCAGGATGCATGCAGATTGGGGGGCACTTAGCCAAGGGATCCAAAAATAATTAAGAGAAGAGTGAGATTACCTTTCATGGACAGATACAAAGACCGACTGTATGTACTTACCCTAAATGACAACAGAAGGAGACCAGAAAGATAATTGAACGATCATGAAGATCAAAGGGCTAGAAGATTTGCTCTCTCTGGCACAAGGGTCTAGAATTGCAAAACCCAGACCAAATGTAGGATGCTAAAATGCAGGTTGCTTGGCAGAAAACCTGTTTGAAAAAAATACAGGGAAGTTCTTTTCCTGGGGGGAGCTCCGAATTGGGGAACCAATCAAAATCTGTTAGAAACTATCAAAAATGCTTTTGGGAGGGAGGGAACTTGAGTGATGAGCAAAAGAAGAGCTTGGAAGATCCGCTGGGATATATAGTTCATCATCGCTCACTCCGACGACATGGCGTAAAAGGAAAAAGCTTGATTTGTGTGGGTCAATTATGGGTGCATTCTACAGAGCCTTGGGAGTAGAAACAGGGCCCCTAAGTTTCTTACTGCAGTGACAGGCTATAGAGTATCTCTTTGGAAGAAGTCCCCCCCCACGACCAAGAGTTTTTACAAAGAACAAAACTACATTCCTGAAAGTGTGAATTCGGGGATACGAGAGAGAACAAGACATCATATTGGTGGGGGAAAAGACCATTTTTGAGGTCCTATAGTTGATTTCAAGAAAAAAAAGACTATTAATAATTTGTCCAAAATATATATATTTCCCTTTATTTCACACCTTCATTCATGGTACTTGGAGTTGAATGGTAGACAAAGGAGATGGAACTCTCTAAGAAGTAAATCATATACTACTAGCTGAAGGTTGACCAGGAGTTAGATGAGGTTTGGAAGAAAGCAGCAGATGAGAAGGATAAGACCTAGAGAGAACAGAGCCCAATGCAGAATTGAGCGGGTCATGGCTATAAGATCCAGAGAAACAAGACACAGAAATCCAGGTCTCTGTGAACCAGGCAGAGGGTTTGAAACGCCCAAACCAGCAGGGGAACCATTGGAAAACCTCAAATAGAAAAATGATGTGATGATACTGTTATTTTAGAACCGCCATCCTGGCTATTAGGAGGAGGATGGGTGGGAAGGGTAAAATAACGAGAGGCAGGGAGGTGAATTAGGAGTTTGTTGCAGCAGGCAGAAAAGAGACAATGTTAGCCTCGAGCAAGGGAATGATGGAGAAGGGTCTTGGATTGGAGAAACTGAATAGATTTGAAAACTATTATATGCAAAGCACCCAAAAACCTTGTCATTTATTTTAAATTTTTTTTAATGTTTTTTTTTTAATTTATTTTTGAGAGAGAGAGAGAAAGAGAGCAAGGAAACAGGGGAGGGGCAGAGAGAGAGGGAGACACAGAATCGAAAGCAGGCTCCAGGCTCCAAGCTGTCAGCACAGAGCCCGACGCGGGGCTCGAATCTATGAACCGTGAGATCGTGACTTGAGCCGAAGCCAGGCGCTTAGCCGACTGAGCCACCCAGACACCGCTTGTCATTTATTTTTTTAATGTTTATTTATTTATTTTGAGACAGAGAGAGAGTGAGCAAGCAGGGAAAGTGCAGAGAGAGGGAGAGAGAGAGAATCCCAAGCGGGCTCCACACTGTCAGCACAGAGCCCCACCAGAGCTTGAACCCAGGAACCGCAACATCATGACGTGAGCTGAAACCAAGAGTTGGATGCTCAACTGACTGAGCCGTCCAGGCGCCCCGGAAAAAGTGTTGCTTAATAAGGTGGGGCGGGGTGTTCAGGGGGGAATCAAATGGATGTGGAGATTGTGGTGATGCCACTAACGAGGGAGCATTGGAATGGAATAAGGGTTTAGAGGTGTGTAGAGCGATGAAAATAAAATCAGTTTGAAGCTTTGAGTTTGAGGGCTCTGTGCAATAGTCAAGTCTCCGTACAGCCATCACATCCATGAATGGAAAGTTCCGGGATATGGGGCGAGGCAGGACTGGAGTTGCAGCTTTGGGATGCATCAGCATCTGATGCCGGGGGAGCAGAGGGAATACCCAAGACACAATGTAAAGAGTTATTATTCTGATCATTTAAAAATACCATATGGCCAGCCTTGAGGCACATCAACAGCTAATGACTAGTGGAGAAAGACGGTCCTGGAAAGGAGAGTGAGGAGAACGTTTGGAGACCCAAGATGTTAAACCAACACCCAGTGGCATAGGCGCTGAGATGCTACTATGGGTCAGGCTTTGTTGATACAGAGATCAGTGAAACCAGCTTAGACGATTGGCCTGCCGGGAGAACACAGGAAGACTTCTGAGAAGAAGTGGCATTCAGGTTGTGTCTTGAAGGCTGAACAGGAATTTTCTGGGAAAAAAATATGTCACAGGAGTCAAGAGGGACAGAACGTGCAGTCAGAGAATTGTGGCCCAGCGTGACATGCTTGAAGGACGAGAGGCAGCTGTGTGTTGCACGTCCAAAAAGTTTGTGGTGAAGGGGTGGCCAAGAGGCTAGAGAACAGATGGGTCGTTGAAGCAGGAGCCTGTGCTAAGAGGTTTGAGTTTTTCCTTGCTAAAGACGGGGGCCCTTACAAGTTTATAAGAAGATAAGGAACATGTATTACCTCGGTCTGGAATCACGTGCTTCGTAATTGCCCTGAAAACTAACGACCTGTGTAGAAAAGAGACTTTTGGGGAAAGAGAATCAATAGACCTCGGATGGCAGTTGAAGATGCAGGGCTGAGGCCTACCGGGAACTGGGGTCACCCGTTATGTCTTGATGCATGTCTTGGACATGTGGGTAGAAGATTCTGCTTTTATAGGGAGACAGGGTTGGGGCAGGTTTTATAGGTGGGCAAGGAATAGTTCACTTAGGGTACACTTAATTCTGACCGTCCCCTTGCATCAGCTTATTTCCATTAAAACAAACAAACACAACCCCCTGGGAAGTAGTATTGACTAGATGGCAAGGATTGAGAGGAGATACAGGGATAATCAAATCTCCGTGGAAATTCTATTTGACTCCCCACCGTTGGGTAAGAGACTCCAGACCATGGCCAATCACATGTCGGCTTTATCTCCATTTCAGGGTCTTTGGAAAGGAGGGCAACTGCCTTCTCCCGAATATCTCCTGCGTTCTAGGAGCTTTACCCGTGCGATCCGTGGGCGTTAACATCGACATTATGAAGTTACCCTCAGAAAGGTCAGTGGGGTGGGCAGAGGGAGTCTGTGGTGTGCATTACCAGCCTGACAGTTTTCGCCGCCCTTGGTGAAGACCCCACCCAGGTGGCTGGTGCGCCTGTGCTCTGATTACCTTTAATTCTTATTGGTGAAGAAACACCTCTCCTTCTAGGATCCCCTGTAAAAAGCTGGGGCAGAAGTAGCCATTGAGAGGGGCCATGGACGTGCCACCTCCCCCTCCCGCCATATTTGTACAGTCTTCTCCCCCCCGGATTTTGGGTGGTGTCCACTGTTTAACTGTGTCTTCCTTGCAAAGAAGGTGGTAGTATCACCCCCGTTTTTGCAAACGTAGAGACCGGGAGTCCAAGAGTTAACAGGCCTGCCTCAGTTCACAGGGCTCGCTAAGGGGCAGACAGGGAATTGAACCCACAACTTCTGATCTGTAACCGTAAGCCCTGTACACATGTTTCATGCTGTTACCAAGATGAATAGGACCCCGTCTGCACCTTCAGCAGGTTCTGTTCTCAGAGAGGTGATCTCAGAAGACGACCTGAGGGATATGTGCACCTCCTTCTGTTGCTCGTGGTGTGTCTGCAATGGCCAAAGAGTCTCACTTTTACAGGAGGCAACTCCTTGCTTGGGGGAAGAAAACCAGTAGGTATGAGAAATCGGTTAAGTCATCAAGAGGCTGACTGCTTCTTTTATGGTCAATGGTTTCGAGCCTGTTTGTTTATGTATATTTTTTTCACCATCTCGGTAACAATAAAAAAGAAGAAGAAGCTGGGGCTCTTCAGGGATGGTCCTGAAGATCCTTCCTCGGTGTGATATCTTGGACAGGGACCCAGCGTGCTATCGCCAGCAGGGGGTAGGTAGGAACGAAGCGGTAAAAAATGCCAGTGTGGATCATTGCCATAATTACTTTCTGGAAACAACAAATTTAATTCCCAGTAAAATGCCATGAGAATTTGCCAGGTCCTCTGATGGGGAAAATAAAATGCCCTTCCTAGAAATTTCTCATGCTCTGTGGTTTCTAGAGAGATTCCAAAGACTGCAGACAAAGATAATGTGGTGATATGGTTTTGGAACCTATGTGAATTTCCCTGCTTCATCACGTGCCCGTGAACTCTTCTTAAACAGACGACAGACTGCTAAGCCCATGCTGGATTTTTCCTCTAATTCCTTTGAGAACGATGCCTGTAGGGTCACTCATCCTGGGCTTAGGTCTGTCACTTCTCTAAGGTCACAAAGGCCTGATTATGTTGTCTCTAAAATGGGGCTACTCCTAGGACTTTCCTCATAGGTTTGTCGGGTGATTTATATCCGCCGCTCCAGGTTAGGACTCAGCCTTGTGTCTGGTCCACGAAAGGTTAGCAGCGATTGTGATTGTAAACACACACGGTTTCTCTTCTGCTTTAAGTGGGTGTCTTGCCACTGAGCTGTTTTCCTTAAATGACTCTTCGTTTTTCCGTACTGAATCGATTGACTTGCTGTGAGTCGAGAATACTTCCCAAAGGCTCTTATGTGTACCCACAAAGCCCAGCAATGGCTCGAGAGTATTTTCTACCACTGGTTAAATGCCCATGGCCCTGAACTTTGTGGGGACGGGATCGGCAAGATGGGCGAGGGGGTGTTGAAGTGTCCGGCGAGAAGACTCAACTCCTTTCTTGTGATAATTGAAATCATTTCAATTCATTTCCTTCTTGGTTGGACAGAAATATGTTTTCAACAGTGAACAAATCTTGAGGGAATCCATTGACCTGAGCAGTCATATAATGCATGAAGTTAATGGACAAAAGTGATATTCATCTTCCGTTTATAATAGCATTTTCTTCCGCGGCACCTAAACTTAGGGGCAGCTGGGGATGCTATCAGAGCAGTGACGGTGCCACAGGCGGATGTATGACCTTTGTTGTATCTAACAATTATTGGATCTATGGTGAAATAAAATAAAAACCAACACAAGTTTTGACACTAAGATAATAAATTATAAATTATGGAAGTCTACGCCACCGAGGATCTTGTAAACAACAGGCTGGTCTCTTAGCAACAGACCAAGGAGAGAGCAGGTTGTTGATCGGAATGGAGCAGACGAGAGTGTTTTGTGGTGATTGCTATGGAGGACCAGGGACAACATTTTAACACCTGCCTGAGGCCTCTTCTCTGCCCAGCCCTTCTTTCTCCAGCGGCCAGCCCGGGCCACGGGCCAAAAGGTGTCCCACGACCTCGGAGCCTCCTCACCCACAACCCACGTGCCCGGCTCCACATAGAGGACAAAGGAAATGCAGGAGGTGGGAGTCAGGGGTGGGGTGAGGCTACCCCCCTGCACACGCCAGAATTAGACAGGGGGAGAGGGAATCAGTAAAGGCATCCTCGTTTGGCGTTGTCTGAAATTATAACTCTAAACGGGGGACTCCTTTTTTTTCCCCCTGCCCCCAGCTCCCTTTGGCTTTCAAAATCTCACTTAGGGTGGTTGTCATGAAGGAATTTAGACAAGACTTTGACAATGTGCCAAAATGGTTTATTTTTAAATGTTGTTCCCGAAAGCACCGGAATATTCAGTTGGAGCAAATGTTGCCTGAAAGAGTAGAGGGGCTGTGGTCGCACAGACATTGTGGGGAGGGGGGGTAGTTTAAGGTTTGTAGACTTTAATTAACGCAGGCAGTGGGGCTGGAGGACCCGGTGGCCTGGAAGCATTTTTAAACGTGTGTGTGTGTGTGTGTGTGTGTGTGTGTGTGTGTGTGTCTCAATCGCAGGATATTTTCAGGGCTGGGGTGGAGAGAGAGGTTTTCTTTAATTAATTAGCTGTTTACCTTGACT
Organism: Panthera leo; assembly: GCF_018350215.1. Taxonomy (NCBI): domain Eukaryota; kingdom Metazoa; phylum Chordata; class Mammalia; order Carnivora; family Felidae; genus Panthera; species Panthera leo. Next base: position 139,693,702 of record NC_056684.1, read on the forward strand.
GTCTTCCCTCAGTGGTTTAGACAGTCACCTGCCCACATGTTAGGAATGAGCCTCTTGGAGTGGAATTTTCCTAGAAAAACCCTAGGATTCTTTGCAGTAGCAAATGACCTCTCACTCTGTGATGGAAACCGTGCGTCCTGTGGAATCCCAACCACTAGGCGAGCGCCGTGCAGTGCCGACTTTGGATGTTAAGCAAATATCAGCCTCCTAATTGTACGTGGGCCAAATGACCTGCATCACCCTCCATAGCACTGACTTTATGCATCTTATTGTCTCCTAATAAAGGCGGCTGGCTAAATTATGACGACTTTGGATTTATTTGGCATGTCACTTTAAACTTTTCATATGTCTAAATTTGCCATTCGCAAAGGAAGAAAATTCTCTGCCATTCCCCAGGGTCTCATTTTTTTTTTTTCCAGGCTCCTCTGATATCCTGAGAGGTGGCTCACTGACTTCCGAAGTGATTAGCTCCCATCCAGAGAGTTTAGAATGTATTTGTGCTTCGAAGCTGTCTGCCAGGATGAAATTCTATCAGGGGTGGTGCCCCGGCCCCGTGGGGTGAGGGCTCTGGCTTTGTAAGACGCCCGTGGAGGCCACCTGGGTATGAACCACTTCACGTATGTGTCTCTCGTGCCCACAGCAGCGACCGTAGTAAAGGCCCCATTACCCGATTCTGCAGGTGGGGAAATGTCGACGAATTTTTCCTAAGCTCTTTGCTGGAGCCCAGATTCCGTTCCAGGATGGAGTGAGTTCACAGTTCATGTTCTCTTTACACAGTGGCCTATACCCTAGGGACGGATCATTGCCAGGTGCCCTACACCAGACAGTTTTGCTTTTCCTTCTGCTTTTTTTTAAATTACAAAAGAAATACATCATCATACGTGACCATGGAAAATCGACAACACCCAACGATATAAGATTAAATGACGAAACCTTCCTTCATCCTGTACTTGCCCAACGCCCCAACATATCACCCCCTAAATATCTTAGCAGCTCTTTTTTCACCTGGATTTTCATTCTCTCCGGGGGATTGTTTCTGTACAGAAAGAGTAAGCCCTTTTCCTCTTGAATGTTTCCGTCGCTGATGCATTCTGAGGAAATCCAAACTCATCCGCATCTTGGACGTGCTTTTGTTTTACTTAGCTTTCGACGTATTGAGGAGAACACAGAGCTCTCTGAGTCTCCCCCAGCATCCTGACTCGAGATCCCCAAGCCCACCCACCTCAAATGCATGAGCGTTGGAGTCTCAATTCATAGCTGGGCATATAAGCAGTCCTAGCAAGTTCTGATCTTCCAGAATGAATTCTCCCCTTTCCCGGTTGGATCGGAAACGTGCATCGTCACAAGCTTCCCCGAGTGATGTGTGTGCACGCTAGGGTCTGGGAAAGCCTGTGCTAGACTCTGCCTCTGCGGAGAAAAGATCCAGAACCATTGACAAGGCATCAACAAAGCTCTGACTTACAATGGAGACTCCTGGACCCCAACAGAAACGCATCATTAGACAGCTGTCAGCGCGGGGCCCTAGCTGCCGAGTGGAAGCTGAAGACCGTTTCTCCTGCGGAAGAGGCCTGATTTCAACTACACGACAGCGAAGGCTGTTGGGACAATTTCCCACCTAGAGCTTGGGAGCCCTGACGCACCTCCGAGGTGGCCTGGCGACGGCCCCTCCCGGCGCTGGGGAGGAGCTGGGCCCGAGGCAGGCCGCTGGTGAAACCCGGGCCGGGGGCCGGTGGGGGCCCCGGTTCTGCCCAGCGCCTTGCCCCGTGCAAGCTCAAGTTCACGCAGCACCTCCCGGCACCGGCCCCACAATGCAGCGCTCAGGCTGGCGTTAGTTCAGCCGAACACTAAGCGCTTGGCTCCGTTTCAACACGGCTGCCAAGATTTGGCAAGCGGAGAGTTGCAGAGAAGCAGCAGGCTGCTAAACCCTTTCACATTTTTAATTAGATCCACACACCCATGTCTTTGAGCTATCATAAATATACAGATGACATCGAGAGTATTATTCGGGGTTAGAAAAGGGGGGGGTAGCAAACTGTATACAATGGTCTATCTTCCCTTCTTAGGATGATTCACCTCTTGTCAGTCGGGGGGCTGATGGCAAAGAGAAGGGAGTGATGTTTGCTTCGGCAGAGCAACGTGTGTCTGAGAGCAAATCCGGCCAGGATCTGGAAGGCTCGGGTCTCAGGCCGCCTGGCTGCCGGCCGGGGCTGCGTGAACAGTCACCAGAAGAGGGCATTCTCGGTGGCTGCTGGGCCTCCCGCAGCCGGAGTGTGTCTGAAGCCTGGTTGCTAGAGCCACGGCCACCCCCTTCTCCCAGTGACAGACTTGCCATCCCCACAGAGCCGCGGGGATGGCTCCTTGGCCCTGAAAAGGAGGCACTCCTACATTCGACATTGCTTTTAATACTTTGTCCCTTTATCGCCTCTGGTTTGTCTCCTGGCATCCTTCACTGTTAAAATAATTACTCCTGCTCCGCATTTTTTTTTTTTTTCCTAAACCTCCTGCCACAACAAACACGCTCCGCTCCTCGTGCTCGGAGCCACCCTCCCCGCCGCGCTCGGCTGCCAGGCGAGTCTGCAGTGGGTGAGGGACGGTGAACGTGGAACCCGAGTCCCACGGTCCTGCCTCCAGCCTGACTCTGCCGCGTGGGCTCGGACGCAGGGCTTCAGAGACCCTCACTTGGGTTCCCTCGCGTGCATGGTCCCCAGCCAGCTCTGACCTCACAGACCGCATGTGACGTCACGCGCCTGATGGTTTCTGTCGCGAGGAGTACGCACGCCGCGAACACGCGTCTTTCCGAGGGTCCGTGGACCACAAGAGCTCTGGTGTTCGCTGTTCACAGAACCCCTGGGCCGTGTCCTGTGGCCCTTCCGTTTGGTGACCAAGACCCCTCTGCCTCTCAACCAGCTCCAGCTCGATGAACTCGCTGCGGGCTGCAGGCGATCACGGTGTGACCCGGGCCTCTCACTGGTGCGTGTGTCCTCAATTTTAAAGACATGTAAAGAAGGAAATGAAACACTTGGCATGCCGGGAAAGGAGTCTCTCTCGCTGTCCCATCTGAGAACACAAAGTTTATAAATAGAAGCATCACAAGCAAGAAACACTAAGACATCACAGGCGCAGGCACGCTGGCCTCGTCTGTTCATCACGGACTCTGCACCCCATCCAGGCCCTTCTCCGGAAGACCGGAGCCTGCCGTGGGCATCGGGCAGCCTTGGGTCCTCTCTCTCGCCCTTCTTTGACTTCTTTGGTCCCGTACGGCTTGAAATTAGACTGTATTGTCCTTTGTGCTTTTTCTGCCAGACCGAGGGGGCTGACCAGGTCCAATAACACGGCTGCAGATAATGCTGGGCCCAAAGTGTGCTTTTCAGCAGATGCCAACATTGAGGCAGACAGTGCCTGGCCGGCCTTGGCATTCTCATCTTCCCCGCCATCGCCTCCCCTGGGTGACCGGTGATCCTGCCATTGGTGCATGGCATCGAACCCAGGTTGGACCCTAGGTATCTCCAAGGTCTCAGGGAGGCTCCGATGTGTGTGGGGGGGGGGGGGGGGCGATTACCAGTGCTCATTATTAGTTATTTACAGAAGAAGAAACCGCTTATCTCCACAAGAGTGAAATGCATAGAATCTGGATAACACTCTTTCTAGAGCAAAAGGTGTCAGGCTGAAGTCAATCTTGGCTCCTCGGACGTTGCTGGCTGCCACCCGTGTGTCAGTCACCCCCTCCCCCCACCATGAGTTGAGGACGCTGGGACACATCGACCTTTCCCGTGCCTTTTGTGGCATGGGGAGGGTGGGCGCAAGAGTGAATACATGCATTTAATATTTCTATTTTTTAAAAATTTTTAAATGTGTATTCATTTTTGAGAGACAGAGAAAGAGGGAGAGAGAGAGAGAGAGAGAGAGAGAGAGCAGGGAAGGGGCGGAGAGAGAGGGAGACACAGAATCAGGTTCCAGGCTCTGAGCTGTCAGCACAGAGCCCAACACGGGGCTCAAACTCATGGACCACGAGATCATGACCGGAGCTGAAGTCGGAAGTTTAACCAACTGAGCCACCCAGGCGGCCCCGTTATTTTTAAAGTGAACTCTACGCCCAACGTGGGCTCAAACTCACAACCTGAGATCAAGAGTTGTATGCTCTACCGACTGAGCCAGGCAGGTGCCCCCTGTGTTTACTGTTTTTAAGGCTATGTTAGTCTGTTCAGCCTGCTGTGACAAAGTACCACAGGCTGGGTGGCTTAAGTGACAGAAATTTATTTTTTAACTGTTGTGGAGTCTACAAGGTCGAGAGCAGGGTTCCGGCTAATTCAGCTTCTGTTGAGAGCTCTCTTCTTGGCTTGTGGACAGCCAGCCACTCATTCTGTCCTCCCATGTCCTTTCCTTGGGCACAAGCATGAGGAGGGAAAGAGAGAGACATCAAGAGGGAGAGACAGAAAGCGCTCTGGAGTTTCTTCTTGAAAGGACAGTGAGTTTAGAGGATCACGTCTCCGCCTTTAGAGCCTTATATAACCTTAATTACTTCCTTCGAGGCCCATCTCCATTACAGCCATGCTGGGCCTAGGCCGTCAACATGTGAATTTTGTGGGGACATGTACCTTGAGTCCATGATAAAAGTATTTCAGGTGCTCTCGGAAGGACATGGGGTCACCCTTAGATTATACTCTCACTCCAGCACTTACCAGCTGTGCGGTCTTACGCAAACCAACTAACCTCTCTGAGCCTTATTGTTCACATTTGGAAAACGGGGATTAAAAAAAAAAAATGCCTCCCCCAGAGTGTGATTACAAAGAATAGATGAGATGATGCGTACAGGGCACCTGGCCCAGGGGGACACTCCAAATACGAAAGAGAGGCTATGGCAATTGCTGATATTGTTATTTATCATCTGTGTTATTATTATTTATCAATACCACCCACAGAGCCTGCCCCAAATGCTGGCTTAGAGTTTCGCATCACAAATGTTCTCTGTGGTGATGTTTGCGCCTCTTAGCCTTTATCACCAACGCTCCCTGGGGTCACCACTCCAAACAGGAGCTATAAGAGAATGTCACAGTGCCTTCCGTGGGATGCAGAGGAAATATCAGTGCTCCTTTCCAGGGCAGTGACTGTCCGTGTCTATAATCACTTTCGCGTTAGAGCATTTTGTCTTAGTTGTTGACAGCGTTAACACAGTTACCACAGTCATGACCACTTTGCCTGAAACTCCTGCCTGAAGCAAATGTCCTGCAGGAAAATAAAAAGGAACATAACCATTTTTAGATGCGGAGCCTAAAGTTAAGGGATCCGAGATCCCACTGCCGAGCAGCGGCCGAGCTTGGGTCCAAGCGAAGAGCTGTGGAATCCCAGAGGCTGCACGCTCCAGGCTTCACAGGCCTGGCTCCATCAGCAATCTCAACAACAACGCTGCAAAACCAAGCATCCCAGCTTAGTACTTACAACGCGGGGCAGTTCTTCTCGGGCTCGCCGGCCTCGGGTCCGCTGTGGTTGTGTTGAGCTGAACCTGCTTCATCTCAACAGCCAGGCTGCACGCTGCGTGTTGGCTGTGTGTGGTTTCGGGCCGCATTGTGGGATTCGTGCGCACTCAGCATATGCATTTTTCTCTTGATCCCAGACCGGAGGACTGGTGACCACCCCCAGGCACGTGGAGGCTCATCCAGAGAAGAGCAAGCACATCTAACGTGTCTGACTGCATCACGCCAATGGCCTTCCAGTGGCTAAGCCAAGGCATAGCCAAGCCCAACATGGGAGAGACAGGAAACTACGTGCACAGCAGTATGCGTGGGGTGAGGAAAGAGTGATATTTAGCTGAACGATCAAGCTAGTAAGACAGCGACAGACAGAAAAGGGACAACAGCAACACCTCGATTCGCAGCAAGGTTGCTCACCCTCTCTAAGGCCTTTCTAGTGGATTCCAGCCAGCCTCCGTTCTGACTGGTTGAATGTCAGTTCTGCTGGATCAGGGGCCAAGCTCTACAGTCTCCAAAATACTCTGGCTATCACCCTTGATTATTAGTAGCCCAAATGCCGACTTCCCAGCGCCTACGATCTCTAGCACCCCTGAGCCCCCACTCTGAGCCCTCATCATTCTAGGAGCAGGGCCTCCCTTTTCTACAGCAGTGAAGTGGACACAGGTTTCGGAGCCCAGGAAATGGGGATGAGAATCACGGCTCTGACACTTCCTAAAAGTGACCTTGGCCAAGCGACATGACCTCTCTGAATCTCAGCTCTTCAGTGGGGAGGTTCACAGGCTGCTGTGAAAGACGACCCACCTGTTGCATCCACATTGGCTAACACGGGGCCTGATTGGGAGCACACGCTCACCAAGTGATTGCTCTCTTCCTTTTGTTCTACCATTAGACTCGACTTTACAGAATTGTCAAGAATGATCAAGTGCTGTCAATTTCATGTAACCCAACCTAATAGATTATAAAACTCTTCTGGGCAGACGTGGTGTTTCCTTCAACTCTATCCTTCGCCATGCTGAGTACCGAGTAAACGTTGAGCGTTGGTGCATAACACGCACTCACGGTCTTGGTTTTTCCCAGTGGTGTGGATGGAATGGGGGATCAGAGGGAGGAACGGTTGGGAGGAGAACAGAGGAACGAATCAATTAACTACCCACTTGCCTTTGACCAAGAGTGAAAATGAGTGTTCAATGCCAGCGACAGTGTAACGAGGGGATGATGGGGGATACGAGGCTGGGGCTGCAGGAGAAAATCTGTGCCCATTTCACGGTGTGGGGAAAAGACTGTGTGTTTGGGGGTTGTGCAGCCATGGAGGTGTTAATCTTCGGTCTTCCAAAGACAAGTATCAAGTCCCAGGCAAATCACTGATTTCTCTGAGCTTGTCATCTGTAGAAACAGAAATAGTGCAGCCATCACAGAAGTAACAACACCTGCCAGGGAGCCCACGTCCTACGCTGAGCTCAGCTGTCTCGGTGACCCATCATCTCCTGAGGTTGCTCCAGGCCAGTACTGAGGTTAGGACTTGAGAGGAGGGAATACTAAATGAATGTAAGGCAACAGAATTCCAGGGTGTCTAGACCCTCCCAGTACAGACCTGAAAACCACACCAGAGGGATTTGCCAGGAAGCTAGCCGGCATTCCCAGAGCAAGCCGTTGCAATTCCCCACCCTGGCGCTATAGCAGCCAGAAAGTCAGCTGCAGCCGTGCCCCCCGGGCACCACTTCAATAACACAAGCAAGATGTCAGCATGGGCGGAGTCTGGGAAGATCTGGAGAGAACATCAGGTATACAATGAAGACTATTATGCATGAAAATTAATTCGCGTTATGCCTTTGAATCAAAGAATGAAAGTTCCCAAGCAAACTTCAGGATCAAAAATAGATCCTCTCTAACATAGGCAGAAGGTGGCAGGATTATCATTATCTTCATCTTCAGACAGAACAAAGCACTCAACAAATAGTTTTTGAGCACCTACGCTGTGCCAAATGATCGACCGGGCGCACAGGTCAACAAGGTGAAACAGGTAAAGTCATCTCTGTCCTCCAGGAGCTCCATTCCTTGTCTGCACCTGAACAGAAAGAAAGGCAGGGCTGGTGTATTATCTTCACCTGTGGAATGAGGGTAAAAATGTGGTAGGGCAGGCATGCCAATGTCCAACGAAAAGGTGGACAAAGCATGATGCAGATCAGAGGTCTGTTAAATTGTCCAGCAATTAATGGCATTCATTAGGCTTTTACTGTGAGCTCATCATTTTTCTAGAGATCACAGGCAACAGGAACAGAACATGAAATCTTTCCCTTCCTCTCCGGAGCGTAGAGTCTAGCTCAGAAGACTGGATCAACTCATGCACAAAGACCACACAGAAGACAGTATTGTGTTTATTTGTTTTAATTTTTGACAGACCCCCGCTCTTTGGACACCCACCAGGGAAAGGGTTTGAGGGAATCTCATGCCGTAAGTTAAACGATGAATGGCCAGGATTGGCAGTTTGATATCGTGAAAAGGAGGAGGGGACACAGCATCAGCCACCAACAGGGCTTTTGGTATCATTCCACCTGAGCTCCAACTCCAGCCTGAGTTTGTGGCAGCCAAGACAAGGGGACAATATGCCTGCCTGTCAACGTGTGCTTGTATTTTTGTGTTGTTTTTAAGCAAAAAGGGCACATCCCAAATCCTGGGGGAGAGTTCGTTAGCATCATGGACAAAGTCCAAAACTCTAGCTTTTAGGATAAACGCATACCAAATTCCACAGGACTATTTTCAGTAACGACTCTCAGTAAAACACAAAGATGTAGCAAATCACAACTCAACAGAGGTGATTTGGCAAAGCACGGGACAAAGTGGTCCAAATCGATAGATTTCCATGGATGTAACTTAATGAAAGACCTTAGGTCAACCTAGCAACTTACATGGGTGGGTAAGGAACACGTGCTTCGATTAACCCAACAGCTATTTACTGAGCACTGAGCCACCCAAATATCTGGGACATGGCCCGTGGTATTCAGTAGGTGCTCACCAATGCCCTTTACAGTAAATTCTTGTAAAAAGTGAGTGATTTAGAGGCAAACCCCCAAAGAGTTTTACCCACCTTTGGAGGCTTCTGGGTGGCAGTTAGCGTCCCGGCTTCCCCCTCCTCAGCACAGCCCTCCACATTTCTACCTAGACCGTAGAACCCAGTTACATGATCAGCTGGGAGCCAGGGTTTCTCAGACCAACAAAAGTGATACAAGAAATGGAAGTTTCTCAGCAAGGAGCCTAGTGATGGAAGCGTTAAACCCTAGAAGTTACTATGCAGCTTCTAGTTCTCGCAGTGGGGAAAAGAAGAGAGATCAGGCTGTTCCCTTCCTGGGCCATCCCGAGGGCATCTTAATAAACGTAGCCCCTCCGTGAGAGGTACCCCTTCCTCTGCTCTCCCCACCCGCGATATCCCTGGCAATTTTGACCTCAGTGAGCCAGAAAAGGTGACAGGCAGACAATTTCCCAAAGCTGGCTAGACCCCACATGCTCCTGTTTAAGCACTACCCCCATCCTGTCAAGAAACCAAGGGACCAGGCACTTGGAAGCACGTCTTCTCTTTTGGGCATCCAAGCCTTCTAGGGAGGCTCTGCAGTCACATGCACTTTGCTCTCACTCTGTCTGACACAAGCGCTTTGCCAGGCTGAGTGAACCCCTCACTTTCTCCTCCACACCCCAGGGTCCCTGCTTTACCACACCCAGGGAGCTGGCTCGCCCCATGGCTGACTACCTCTGCCCACCCTCGGTGGTCTTCTGCCTCCACCTTCCTCAAAGATATCCCACCTTGTTTTATCATTAAAAATGGACCCATGAACAGCATCCAAATCAGTCCAGGCTCAGGACCCTGTGTAATTTGCCCCACAACTGTCATTTGTTCTGAGGTGCTATTATCATTTTTTTTTAATGTTTCTTTGTTTTTGAGAGAGGGAGACAGAGCACGAGCTGGGGAGGGGCAGAGAGAGTGAGGGAGACACAGAATCCGAAACAGGCTCCAGGCTCTGAGCTGTCAGCACAGAGCCCACTGCGGGGCTTGAACTCACAACACGTGAGATCGTGACCTGAGCCAAAGTCGGACACTTAACCAACCGAGCCACCCAGGTGCCCCTATTATGAATTTTTAATTATTATATCACTTCACCTCCCCAGACAGGCCTTTCCAGACCACTCATCTAGAACAATCATTCCGCCTCCATTGCTCATTTTATTTTTCTCTATAACGGTCATCTCTGCTTGAAATCACACTATCTGCCTGTCGATTGTCTTCTCTGCTAGGACGCAAGTTCTTGAGGGTTGAAGACTTTGCTTCATCCTCCACAGTGTCCCCAGAGGCTCCATGAGTGCCCAGGGACACGACTGAACAGATGAACACCTCCCTACACATGCTATGGTGTATTTCATCTCTTTACTTCCATCAGGTGTTGGGGCCATCTCCCCGATTTTGCTCAGGTCGTCACCTTCCGCAAGAAAAATCTTCTACCACATCATCCACACCATTTCTTTTTAAGCTTTCTGTTGGATCTCGGCCACTGCTGCCTTCAGAAAAGCTCTCCTAACCTCAGGTGTTCTTTCTCTGGGCTTCTGTGTCCCCCTGTGTTGATCTCTGTCAGTGCATTTCCTCCACACGGCTATCGCTATCCATGTACATCTCTGTTTCCCTTATGGGACATTCCCTCCCCCAAGGACCTGTCCCTGTTGTCCTTGTATTGGGCACCGCGCCCACTATGTTGGCGTAGCAAACTCTCCATAGATTACGTAGCCGATACCTTTCAACCCAGCCCCTGATAACACATTAGACACCCTTTGTTCACATAGACATCATCACCTCCTGAAGCCCAGAGAGAAGAAATCCTTGCTTGTCGTCAACGGTGCTCAGTGATGGAGGCTCATGAGCTGAACCCCGAACATACACCTCCCCGTCAGATATTCTTTCTGGCCGCATGTGACCATTTGGTTGATCCCTTTTTGTTCGGCATTGAAATCCTATCATCCCACCTGGACAGTAAGCTCCCTGAAGACAGAGATGGTGTTCTACCTTGCTGGTATGCATGTAGGGAAAAGAGCGGCGTGTCATGCAATTTAAATGCTTAATAAATATGTGTTGGCTGAATTATTAATTTAATTAACTTCCAGAGAGTTTTCTGCTTGAATGCATGAACATAAAGATACACATGGGAACCTATTTAGTCATTTTCTTGCCACTTGAATTGTAAATGCATTACATGTATATTCCTACCAGCTCTACTGGCCTCTTCTTAGAAGGTGAAAGCATACAGATCCATTCCTCTATCAGTTAAATCAATTAAATGATATTAATGACTGGTCTTTAGAATAAAAACGGTCTTTTAATTTTTTTTCCCCCTGTGAAACAAAATGGCTTTTCCCCTCTGTTTGACAAATAAGAAAGGCAGACCCCTCAAGTGCTGCTCAGAAAGCATGGTCAACTGGGGAAGTGGAGGGGCAATGGGTCACCCACTTTGGCCTCAAAAAGTGGATTGGGTTGCCATCATGTTTTTTTAATGTTTGTTTGTTTGTTTTGAGAAGGGAGGAACAGAGAAAGAGGGAGAGAGAGAAGCCCGAGCAAGCTCCACACTCAGCATGGAGCCCAGCGCAGGGCTCCGTCCCACGAACTGTGAGATCATGAGCTGAGCCAGAATCGAGAGTCAGACGCTCAACCAACTGAGGCACCCAGGCGCCCCTGGGTTATCATCTTTTTACAGCTGAAACAAGATTCAGGATGATCTTGATCAGAAGTCAGGAAATTGTTCTCATAATGAGGCAGATGTTTAAGTATTTTAGGCTTTGTAGGACACACAGTCTTCACTGCAACCACTCAGTCCTAGTTGTTGGAGAATGTAAGCAGCCATACACAACACAAGTGACCATGCCTGTGTTCCAATAAAACTTTATTTGTGGACACCGAAATTTTTCAGATTTCATACACTGGTCACCGTGTGTCCTGACACATTATTCTTCCTTTGATTTTTTTGAAACATTTTTTGTATAAAACATTATTAGCCCTCCGGCATACAAAAACAGGTGATGGGCTGCATTTGACCTTTAAGCTATAGTTGGCTGACCTCTGATCCAAGAATACCTTTGTCTCGCCCTTAAAACGCCGAGGAGATGGAGAAAGGAATCATACAGTGAAACCATGGCAGTTCTCCATCAACAACCACATCTTCTGATTCCACGTCTAGGTTTCTGACCAGTGCACGGGACCTCTGTTGGTTCTATACCTTCCCGCCGCACACGGATGCCCATCTAAAATAGAAAATACATTTTTCTGGATTCACCAATGACAAAAACACCATTGCACATCACAGCAGATTGTCAGATTGTTCTTTGAGACAATCAAGATTCCCAAAGGGCTCTGGGCATACACCTTTCACATCTTGTCAAGAAACCGCGTGAGAAAACCTGCACTACACTGAAGCAAGGCCCTTTATGGGAGAGGACTGTGAAACTCAGGCCATAGCCCCAAGGACGGGATGGTTAGAGATCTCTGAAACATGTAGTTCTTTTAATGTGATGGAGCAAACTTGGAGCTTCAGGAGCATGAGGATACGAGGCTTCGATAGCATTGCAACTTGCTTCCCTAAGTAGGGTAACCTTGAAACGCATGCCCAGGAAGGTGGGGAGTAGCGTACATCGGGTGAAGTATTTTCTAAATGTGCACAGTATACCCGAGTGACAAAAAACTCAGTAACCAAAGCAGGCAATATATTTTTAAGTGTTGGGTTTTTCTGTGTTGTTTTGCTTTGTTTACTTTTTTTTTAAAAGTTTATTTATTTTGAGAGGGAGAATGCAAGCAGAGAGAGAGGGAGACAGAGAATCCCAAGCAGGCTCCACACTGTTGGCACGGAGCCCCATGTGGAGCTGGATCCCACGAACCGTGAGATCGTAACCTGAGCCGAAGAGTCAGGCACTTAACCAACTGAGCCACACAGGTGCCCCAGCAGGTGACATTTTAATGCAATACTTAAGACATCAAAACTAATGCCGAAAAGCCACAGTGAACAAAATAGCAAAGTTTTAAGTGAAGTCAGGATCTAATTATACATGCATGAGTCACCTTTCTTACCTCACCCCAATTTATCATGTAGATCCTGCTTCTATTCAATAATTTTGACATTTTGTTCATCCTGGATTTTTTTTATAATAATTTTGAGCTTTGAAAATATTCGATTGCCCAGGAAACACTGTACAGAATTTAAAGCTGGCAAAAAGAAGCTTCCACAGTCTCTCATCTTTTAAGAAGATACAAAAAGTATGCTTGCCACGTCAGTACAGAATGCAGTTACGACCCATGAGCACAGATATCTATTTTGCTGTCATTCCATCAGAATTGTTCGACATCTTGTAGGGAAAACACACTAAATGTGTCCGCCTGAGTTTAACGCCAGGCTATTTATTTCTGAAAATTATAAAATGTTTGATTGTCAATGTCTCTTTCGTGAAGAGCTGGTGCTTATATCTGTCCATTGCCTTGAAATAATTCATGCTGAGGGAAAACCAATACTATACTTAGTGTAGTTGATTACAGACCTTGTCATAAGCTCCAACACCTTGTCTGTTAAGAGGCTGAGTACTCCTCGAAACACCCACGGAGGCTTGAATACAAGAGTTGATGTATATCACTTCCAGCAAAGCTTATTACCTCTTCTGCAAAAATAGAGCTTTGAAAATACCCTAAGCCTAATTTTTCCTTAGAATCTTCAAATATACACTCAAAATTGGCACTTATACTCCATCCTCTCCTTGACAATAGAAATGTCATTTGCTTATCAGAATGTTCTATACAAGTGGTTGGTCGTCAGCTGAGAAATTCCTAAAGAATATTAATTCTGATCTTGCTTCGAAAGAGTCATCAAGAATAAATCATTAAGGTTGTGCACATCCAGGCTGCCCTCCCCCCTTTCCCTTGCCATTGGCCAAGTATCTCTACCATTGCTGGACCCTTAGCCTGAACCAAAACAGTGGTCTGAAATAGCAAGGCAATCTTCTTCCCATATCAATTGTTGACAGCCAGAAACCTCTCTTTGATGTCCCTAGATGAAGAAGGAGAAAGAAGGCGTCATTAGCTGGCGTTTCAATGTGTGTGATATTTCCACTTTCTCTAATTCTTTTTGAGCTAAGTTCGAATTGTTGAGTCAAAGAACCCTTTGGCAGGAGAAGTGATTATATGTTTCAGAGGTCAGAAGCCTGACCCTTTGCTGTGAAAATGCCTGAAGGTGAAATTGAGCCACGTTCAAAGGGAAATCTAATTGACTGCTCTTGGTCTAATTTCCTTGAGAACTGCTACCCTTGAATTACCAAGCTGCTGCTTTAGGGTATCCAGGGTGGTCCTCAAGAGATGGTCTTAAGAATGCCACAAGATGGTACCACTCTTTTGGCCCAAGATGGCTTCTAGAGGCCCTCTTGCGCCCAGCTCACTCACTCATCCAACAACAAATATTTACTTGGCACTTACTTACTGTGTGGCAGATACCGTTCTTCCATGGGAGTTGTGTTCAGATTATTTATGGGATGAAAGCTACCTAACATTAAAAGAAGCTGTTTATTCTTTTCACCATGTCAATGCCATCCACAGAATTTGACTTTGCAGGAATAATGGCTGACCATTTATATAAATCATTATTAAGACCCCACCAACTGACAGAATCCTTCCTTTCTTTTACTCCCATTAGATTACTCCCACCCATACAATTGCTAAAATTTCCCTCCTTTCTTTTCTCCTCTCCCTCTGCTTATGTTTTTGTGTTGAACCTTCTGTCCTGTTTGCTCCTTTTTGAGGGTTGGGCTCTTTCCACAGTGTCACAGAACAGATCTCAAGCGAGCATATGCAAGGTTCACTTGCTCGTCCCTTGGAAAACTCCTAAAAGCAGTCCAAGGAAAGCCACCAAGTGCTAAGACCCATGGTTTTCATTCTATTTCAACATTTTTCTCCCATCGAGTAGATGGTCCAAGACATGGACAAAACAAACTTGGTTAGCCTTAGCCTGCTTGACTAATAAAGATGAAGTGTTAGAACTACAAGATGGAAAGCCGTGCCGATAGGATCCCATTCCATGTCTCAGATACGCATGCATGCAAACTTCCCTAAGTGGGGGGGAGGAGCTGGCTCACCACACTGGTTGTTACTATTGTTTTGCTTTCAAACGACTCCAAAAATTATTCTCCATAAGGCCTATGGAGCCTCCGGGTAGACATTGGCAAGGTCAACTGCAGTCAACTTACCCCTTGAGATAACTCTATGGACTATTTGGCTACCAATGTACGGAATTGTCGCCATTGAACTCTACCTTTTCTTTGTTCCTGATCTCCATACCCAGGCTGTCCTTTCCGTGATTGATGAGATTATCTTCCTGAAACACACACCAGGTAAGGGTTACCCTCCTCCCAACTTCAAAAGCCTTCAGCAGCTTTCCATGGCACACTGATGAGGTTCATAGTCATTAGCATAGCAGGCAAACCCTCCACTATGTGTCTGTACATGTGGGGCATGTGGCACAAAGAGACGTGGGCTTTGGGACCACAAGACTGGGACTCAAACCTCAGTTCTGCCATTTACTGACTTTTCCTCTTTGAGACAAGCCTCCGTTTCCTCAGTTTCTTTGAGTGAAACTTCCTTTTTCCTGCAGGCTAACTCGAGTCCCCTGATATCTTGTGAATAGAAAGTGGCACTTAAAGCCTCTGTCCTATTCTTAATTATCTACTTTTGACTTACTCCACTAAGTTGCGGGTTCTCAGAGGGTAGGGATTCTATCTTCTGTATCTCTATGTTCTCCCAAGGCACTGATAAAGCAGCATCAGTCAGCTCTTATCAGGTCATGCCGGAGTAACAAATAGCCTGAAAGTCTCAGGAGCTACCACAACAAAGGTTGACTTTTGCTCACACGTGTTTAATTGCAGGTCAATACCAACACCCCTTTTGCCACCAGACTGGAATCCAGACTGAGTGGGTGGTCCCTTTCTGACACTTGACCTTCTCAAGACACAGGGAGGAGAGTGACAACAGAACCATACAACCGGTCTCGGACCTCCACTAGGAAGTGGCATAAATCATTCTCACTGTTATTTTATTGGCCGAAGCATTATCGTGTGACGCAACTGGTCATCGATGGTATTGGGCAGCGTGCGTGCTCATGGGATGGGTGGGCATTGCCCAGGAGAGGACAGTATATATTTAAGCACATTGTTGGAGGTGACCACACTTGGACATCAAAGGCGTTCAGGGGATGCTATCTAAGTGAGGGGCTTATATCATTTGTAAATAATCCTCTAAAACCTGTAATGTGATCGTGGTCAGGGTATTATTAAAGGCATGGCTCACTCAATTACAAGGTATACGTTTTATGAAGAACTATCAGTGTGGTTTCTCTTAGCAATAATTCCAAAAGTAAATATTCTTCCACTCCACCCTTTCCCCTAGGGACACTGTCCCTTGTTCCACTGGCTACTAGGAAGCTCAAGAATAAACGACAGCCCTCGTCCTTAGTGAATTCTTCAGAAATTTATGGCAACTTTTTCCAGAACTGACCGCATGCCTCGCATCGTTTTATTTTACTTTCATCCTTATTTACTCAATTGAAATTTTATCATGCTGTAGTTTCCACAAGCTATTTTAAAAATATGGATTGCAAATAAATGAGCTTATCTCAGATATACCCTTTGAGGCTGTTTGAAGATGGTCTGTCCACTAGACTTTATTGTATTCTTGCTTCATCTTTTAGCTCTGCCTTTAAGGAATAAGTGAAAACACATGTGCAAGACAAATCATTCCTTGTCCTTCCAAATATGCCATGAACTGCCTGATCAAAGGGAAATGAGAAAAGCCACTTTTCAGACAGGGCCCCAGGGGTCCCTGAACCAAACCAGTCTCTCTGGGGCTGGAAAGGACAGATCCCCCCAGTCTGCTCTGGTTCCCCAAAGCACCTGCCGGACCCGGCACCTTTGCCCTCATCATCAAGGAGGAGAAGCATAGATACAATCTTTTCTGCCTGTTAGGACTGTGGGAAATAATATCACAGACAAACCCTGAACCCCCAGGAGGCACCTCCTTCCGGTAACAAGGAAGCAGATAAACTGGAAATACCTGGCCGGTGAATCTCTAAGACAAACCCGTTTGAATCTGTGGACGCATGGCTGGTCTGCTTTCCATATTAGGATCAGAGCAATTGGATTCCTCATCTTTGGGTCCCAAAACCATCGCACGATAATGCGAAGCTGACCGTTTCATGTACCTTTATGAGCCCCACGTGTGGCTCCTTACTGTGTTTAGGTCTAAAGATGAATTGCTAAGCTTGGTCTATGAGTCTCCATGAGCTGGTTCGTGCCTGCTTCTCATTCTTTTTTTCTGCCATTCCCCACCATGCCCACTGCCAACCGACATCATCAAAGTACTTTTGGTTCCTAAATTTTGAATGCTTTTGTTCAAGCTCATGCATTTTCAGTTCACGTTTCCTTGGCTAGGCATGCCTTTCCTCTTCCTTTAAGATGATGATGATGATGACGATGATGATGGTGGTGGTGATGAAGACGGTAAGCCCTAGTTAAGTCCTCTACTTTCTTCATGCCCATCCCAACACATCACTGGGGAGCTTTCCTTTTTACTCCTCAGGATGTCTTAGGTGCCCCCTGCCCCTGTGGTGATCTCCAATGACACCTCCGCCTTTTACAATATTGTGTTTGTGAGTCTCTTTTCTCAGTTACCTTCTGGTTCCTTGAGGCCCAATGTCCTATCAAGCTTACCCCTTCATCCCCAGCCATCATTAGCTCAGTAGCTGGTGTTTATGAGATGCAGAATAAGTGTTTGCCAAATAATGAGTGGGTAAGTTAACCAGCCAGTTCTAATGGTTAAGTGAGTCACAAAGAACGAAACAGCATGGACACAGTCAGAGGAATCTGGCGGAGGAAACTACTCTTTGAACGGACAAGTGTTTATCCCATCTGAGGTCCAAGGTGGCGGAGACTTATTTCACTTAGCACAATGCCTTCCAGATCCTTCTGTATTGTTGCACATGGAAGAATTTCCTTCTTTTTAAGGCTGAATGGTATTCCATTGTATGTGTGCACCTTCTTTTCCTTATCCATTTATCTGTCGATGGGCATGTAAGTTGCTTCCATTTCTTGGCTATTGTGAATAATGCTGCAGTGAGCATAGGAGTTCAGGTATCCTTTTGGGATCCTGATTTTACTTTATTTGGCTATATAACCAGAAGTGGGATGGGTGTATCACAGGGAAGTTCTAGTTTTAGGTTATTTTGAGGAAATGCTATACTGGTTTCCATAAAAAAACAAATAGGACATACACGATGAATCTAAAATTGTCGAACTCTTAGAGTCAGACAGTGAAATGGTGGTTGCCAGGAGCTGCAGGAGGAAGAAACAGGAAGGCATTGGCCAAAGGGTACAACGTTTCAGTTATGCCAGATGAGTAAGTCCTAGAGATCTATTGTACTGCCTGGTGTTTAGAGTTAACAGTACTCCATTGTATGCTTAAAAACCTGCTGGGGGCAGATCTTACGTTGACTGTTCTTATCTTAAATGATAGTCATAATAGTAATAAATAAGAGGGCAGGAGGAAACGTGTGGTGGTGATGGATAGGTTTATGACATCGATTGCAGTCATGGTTTCATAGGGGAACACTTATCTCCAAGCTCATCCACTGTATGCGATAATTACGTACAACTTTTTAGATGTTTGAAAAATGGTGAAGGAGAAAGGCAGGGCATTTCCTTCCACAGAAGGATTGGAGGGGGTGCAATGGGTCTGGCTTCAGCCTTTCCCCTCGCTGAGTCTGGCCTTGAGATGACCACTCACCCGGGAGAACGTTGAGTCTGCCCCCCGGAGTGGCAGGCAGTGGGGACGGCCCGACGGAGTGAGCAGAGACATGTTGGAACAAGAAGCCGCAGGGATGTATTTTGTAAGGAAGGGAGCAGCAGAGAATGTAGGGTTTCACCAATGGCCTCATAGTCATTATGCGGAATATTGGTACTATCACAACAGGATTCCGGGCAGGAGTAACCCTAGGCAGTGAGGACAATGGCAGAAGGAAAAGGAGGCATGAGACATTTTTCCTGATAATAGAGCAAAGAGAGAGAGAAGAAAAGATGAGCGACAGCAGTGCTATCTGATAAAAAACATACTGAGGGACCCACACGTAATTTAAAATTTTCTGATCACTGCCTATTAAAAGAACATATAAAACCTACAAAAAGCGACAAGCGAATTGTCTAATGATGTATTTTTTTTCACCCCGTGTAACCAAACTATTATTTCAATTCTTAAATCATATGGAATTATTAAAGAGAGATTTTCCTTTCTCTTGTCTGTGTGCTCGGTACCCAAACTTTCATACTTACAACACATTTCCATTCAGACTGGCCACGTCGCCGATGCCCCACGGCCTCCTGTGGTTGGCGACCACAGGGCTGGACAGTACAGGATTCAGAGGCACTGTTTTGTGTGGTCTCGTGTCTGGTGTGTAATTGACTTTGAGGAAATTGGGAAAGGGCCAGACACAGACCTTAGAGGGGAGGGGTTTCTGTTCTCGCCGCCCAGGGCCCAGCAAGCAGCACCACGAGATCTCAGGTGAGCCCCTCCCCAACGGCCCTTGGTGCAGGGCTTAAATCAGCATGTACAAAGGTTTAGACCGATCCATGGTCTCCTAAAAGCACAACCCTGCATTACCTCCTGTAACCCCGACAACAAGCCTAGGTTGGACCCAGGGGTCTTCACGTATAGATGGAGGCCTTCAGGCTCAGGTATGTCATATACGACATCAAGGGCCACACTGGTAGCAGGCCCCAGAGGCAAGGGCTGAGGCCAGATCTGTGACCAAGCTCACTGGTTTGCGAGAGACGGTTAAGGGCCCTTCCCTTGTGACTCTATGGAAAGGTACCGGAAGGCTGAAGTGTTTCTATACAGAACAGATTTCATTGGCTGCATTGCCACAAACGACTCTATTACCAAGTAGATAACTTCTGTTCTGTGCTCCTTCCTGGCTTCTTGATGAAAACCCATACAGGCTGCCTTTCATCCTATTAGATTAGAACAAAAACGCATTTCAAACATGGCTCCTTCCCTCCGCCTCTCTCTTTCACTCAGGCTGATCTGGGCTCTCGGGCATTCACAGAGAAGGCTCCCTGTCATTTTTCTCTACATTTTCTGAGTAGAGGAAAGGGGGGAAATATGAAAACCCCAGCAGGTTGCTGCTGCAGCATCAGAAATCTCAACAGGAGCTTGGTTAAATCCTGTCTCTACCGGGAAGCAGGAGCTCACCTCTAATGCATCCAGAAGCGTCCCAGACTTTCGGCAGGTCCTCCTCGTCTCTGCTCCCCCCGCCCCCAGGCATCCCATAACCACCTCTCTTGCCATCCTTGGGCCGCCGAGGTCGGGAGAGCCATTGCACCAGGGCCCTGTGCCAAAGAGGGACCTCGGAGAACAGCCTAACAGAATGGATGTTCCTCTTACCATGACCTGGGTTCGAGTCCCAGTTTCCCACCCACTTAGCATGTGACTTGGGAAACATCTTTTATTCCGTATCATCCCATCTTTCTCACGTAAGAGGCGCATTCGTCGTATTTCTTCCCGGGGGCTGTGGCGGGTACTAACTGGAACTGAAAGGGAAGTGCCCGGGAGGCACCACAGGTAAAGGTGGCCGACAAAAGCTGAGCCACTATGGCCATCGAGGTAAGAGTAATGCAGATGTGATGGGTGTCCCAAGTTAGACCTTAAAGCCATGTGCAAAAGCTTGTCACATCCTCCCCAGAAGGGCCAGCATACATTAAAAAGAAATGGCTCTTTTACTGAAAATGTTATGAGAAGATTTTTACAGAGATGCCCCTCTTTAAATGCCATGTGCCAAAATGCCATAAACCCCTGCTTTGGACCTTCTGTCCTCACCCCAGGTCTCCTCCCCTGGTGCCAGCTTCTCTTTGCCGCTCTCTTCCCTTTAATGGCCTCTGAGGGTGCCATGTGTACTCTATCGGCTTGCTCTCCATTCGGGGTGACAGAATGCCAGCCAGGGTCACTCCTCCTGAAAAGCTGCCGGGCACTACTCAGAAGACCACTCAGGGCTCCTCAAACATAGCACACGTCACTGCTTATTATAATGATCAACACATGGTCCTTGACCTCAAGGAGTTGCGAATCTAAAGGGGAAGACAAATATGTAAAGAGATCAGCGCCCAGGAGTCGGGAAAGGATTGTGTGAATCATGCAGAAAGCCCACATAAGGCATGGGCTTCGGAGCCTGAAGATGTCAAAGAGAGCTTGTTGGGGTAGGTTGATGTCCGAGCCACCAAATGATAGATGTGAAGGAATTTCCCCAACGGAGAAGAAGGAGAATTCTAAACCAAACCAGAAATCCCGGGGCATAGGCTCGTGGAAACGTGTGAAACGTTTGAGAAAACCCAAATCTCTTCATACTGTTTATGAGCAGCGCGTCCTTGCTGAGAGAGGAAGAGCAGAGATGGCGGGGTGAGGGATCAAGCTTCAGGGAAGGCTTGGTTGGGCACCTTGATGAATTGGAGCTTGATCTTGGAGGTAACGGGAAGCTATGGAAGGATCTCAGGCTGGGCGTTGGCGTCATGATCTCTAGTTACACGAGCCGGATCCGGCTGCTGTGTTCGGGAAGCGACAGTGAGATCAGAGGATGAGACACAAGTCATGAGCTATTTAGGTCATACAGGCAAGAGACTGATGAAATGCCACTCATCTCAGGAGCTCAGCAAGTACGGTCAGTGACCTTGAGCAACGGGAAGTCAATACCTACACTTCGCCTGTGAACAACGACACCAAGTTCGGCCAAAGAGGCTTCCTTCCCGCTACCGCAGCCGTGAGACAGCAAGCGCATTCCCAAACGCTGTGGCAAGATGTCACTCAACAGACAAGGGATTCTGCGATGGCTTCAATGTAGTCACCCATGGGAGACTGCCAAGCGACATCCCGGGTTTCCTTTTAGACAACGAAGTCGTCATTCTCTCCCACGTAACCCTGAGTCTCGGTTAAGGCTCAGCATTTCCAGTTCAGCTTCGCGACACCGCCTGTCACCCTTCCTCAGGTTGTTATTCCCTTTCTCCTGTTCCCTCTCGTCTCTCCAGTAAGGGGAGGGGAGATGCTTAACCTGACTTCTTTTGTGATTAGCAGCACCGGGTTCAAATTTATTAGTCCCAGGAGCAGAAGGCTAATGAGTTAAATGCCCTGATTTAATTAAGCCACCTAATGGTTTCGGCTTACATAAATTCTCACCTGATCAGGCCAGCATCGCGTCGACGTGCCATCCCTGGCACTCTGCAGGGAGACAGCGAACTCGATTCCTAAAGCCCAAGCAGATCCGGGTCCCCCAAGCACTAAGCTCTGAGATAGAGAGGAGGGAAAAAAAAAATCTATCCAGTCTCAATACTGGAGTCTTTGATCGTCGCAGATGTGACAGTCTGCCAAAGATAATCCATGTCCCGAGAAGCGAACTGCCTTCTGGGGTTGGCGGAGTTATACCTCGATGATCCATTACTCTGCTCTCAGCAAACCTGTCTTATTCCCAGAGAGAAAGTCCAGGGCGGTGAACTGATTCATGGTTTGGGTGTCAGAAACGTGGGATTGAGTCGCTGGCTAGTTAACGTGATCTCAGCAAGCCACTTAACCTCCTGAGTTCCGGTGCACTTATCTGCAAACCTCACCGCATTGTGGTGGAGGTTAAAGAAGGTAATGGACATAAACTACATGGCTTCAGTAACTCACTCCTAATGTGTTATTATCCAGCAGAAGATGAGCCTGGGCATCCAAGACAGCTGTTGCAAGATGCACAGGGGAGGCAAAACCCCGTATACCCCAGCAGCAGCGGCATTTCGGCCACTGGGCTAGAGCATTGCAAGCAGCAGGGCTAATCTCTCCAATGAGCTAAAAGGTGGGTTTGGTTCATTTCCCAATTTAAAGGGAGGACAACGAGGGCCAGAGGGTTGTAGGGGCCTTTCCAGCCACGTAACCAACTGGTCTCCAAATTAAGAATTCCAACCCTGGTCCACGGATACCTTTTTGACAATACACAGGATTCTTCCCTTTTTGATTTTCTCACTCCCAAGCCCAGAAGGGGGGGAAGAAACACAAAAAAACAAATAGAAAAGATATTATGGGTAGACCAGCAGGTGGGAATGTTGATGGTCACAAGGCATGCCAGAAAGTGGAAAAGGCAAAAAAAAAAAAAAAAAATTATGAAAAGCAGATTTAAAAAGGAGGCAGGTGGTCCTGTTCAGTAAACAGGCTAAACTCAGGTCCCAAGAGATTTGACCGTGTTCCTCAGGCTATTCCTGAATCACGAGTAAAAGTGGAATGGTGTTCAGGACACTCACTTTCAAAAGCAGAAGACAGGGAGGGATATGGTTCATTCTAGAAAGTTGTTGATCGCATCAAAAGTGATGATGTGACAGACTTGTGGTTTCAGGGGAGAAAGCTCTGCAGCACAGCACATGGCAAATGGTAGGCACACAAAAGAGAGTGTTGATTGGTTCGGTGAAGAATGGAAAATGAGTAATGTTATAGCCTAAACCCAAGAATTCTAGAGAAAGGGGTTCTGAGTAATCTTGACTCTGGAGGCCGTTTATTTGCCACTGACGTGTGGGCGACTATCAGACCAGGCCCCCCAGGCTTGTGCTGAGTTTGACATCGTTGATTTTCTCAAAGCCGCAAGGTCCAAGGGCATGCTTGCTCTGCGTGATGGGTTAGGAGAGAAGGCACCGATGAGGAGGAATCCTCTGACTCACTGACTAGCTCACAAATGTTCTGGAGATGGTGCTGTGTCTGGAGACATTTAAACTATCTCTCAGGGATCTCCCGGGAAGACGTGGAAGACTTTTCCAGAAACGTATCTGTGGGGAATGGAGACGCTCGGTGCAAGCCGACACTCTTGGCCATTCAGATGCCAATAAATGGGGTATTTCTGGAAGTCTGTGGACGGACTTCAAAGGCCGTTCAAGTTGTACTCAACAAGTATATGCCAAGAATTTAACATGTTCTAGGCACAGAGCTGGCACTTAAGGAACCAGAGGCAGGACCACTGTTGTCAAGATAACCCAAGGGCTGTTGAGAGTCAGAAAAATGAGCTGGCAATGAGCTGAACAGCTCCAAGGCAGGCACCGTCCACCCCGCTGCTTTAATACTCAAATACCCTGAAGGTGTAGGTCATGATCCCAACTTTATAGAGGAGGAAACGGAGGCTGGGACAAGTCACATAACCTCGCCCTGTGTCCAAGCAGCTAGCGAGTGACGGACAATGATAGAAATGATAATAATGGGAAAAACAAATCGATCTATCTCTACATCTGTGTCTATCAGCAATGCCATTTGCAAAGAGACTTCGAGTCTTTATCTCCCTGAAAGAAAGGCCAAGAGCACGATAAGCATTTATACTCAGTTAGGATTTTCTCATCTCTGCTACTGAGCTCTATACTATAACTCCTTTCTGAAAATGAGATTCTGCTGAAGACAAAAAAATATACGCATGTCCCTTCAAATCTGAGTCCATTCTCCAAGCCAGACCATTTTTGAAGGCTGAGAAACCCCTCCCCCCACTTCCTATAAGGTTAGAACACGTTCCCCTGTCCAGGTTCCCAGACACCCCACAGGCAAATTCCCTATCAAACTCTGACGCTTAAAACCCTGGTAGATTTTTTTTTCCTCCGAATACCATCTGTTCGTTAAAGTCAACATTACATCTCTCTGTCCCAGAGAGCCCCAGGCAATCCTCAAATTTTCCTGGACTGGAGAAAAAGCGGCCATAAATTTAAAGACCAAAGAGAGTTCATCTTCTAGAAAGGAATAAAAGGAGATAGGGTGGTAAAGAAAGGGGTGCAGGAAGGAAAGTGGGAAGGGAAGAAAGAAGGAAGGGAGGGAGGGAGGGAGGAAGGAAGGAAGGGAAGAAAGGGGAAGGAAGGAAGGAAGAAAGGAAGGAGGAAGGGAGGGAGGAAGGAAGGAAGGGGGGGAGGGAAGAAGGGAAGAGGGAAGGAAGGGAGGGAGGGAGGGAGCAATGGAGGGAGGAAGGGAAGAGGAAAGGAAGGAAGGAAGGAAGGGGGAGGGAAGAAGGGAAGAGGGAAGGAAGGGAGGGAGGGAGGGAGCAATGGAGGGAGGAAGGGAAGAGGAAAGGAAGGAAGGAAGGAAGGGGGAGGGAAGAAGGGAAGAGGGAAGGAAGGAAGGAAGGAAGGAAGGAAGGAAGGAAGGAAGGGGGAGGGAAGAAGGGAAGAGGGAAGGAAGGAAGGAAGGAAGGAAGTAAGGAAGGAAGGAAGGGGGAGGGAGGGAGGAAGGAAGGAAGGAAGGATAAAAATGCCAAAGCAGGAGGTCTCTCAGGTGCACATTACTAAGACTTCAGATTCAGGATTGATTTTATAGAAGCTCTGCCCTGTGTTTGCTATCTTGCGTGTGTCCCTATTAGGTAGGGGTAGGTTACCCCTGTACCCTGCTAGGACAGTCTCTATTATGGGGCCGTAGAAGAGGTTGTAAAGATGTCTGGTATCACTCTTGTCTTTTCTTCTTCTTTCTCTCAATTTTGGGTGTTAACATTCAGAAATAGAACATTGGCTTCTTTCAGCATCTCAACATATATTTTCCTAGAGTAGCTTTATTTAGTTGGGGAGAAGTGAGTAATGCATTTTTATCCTTTGTAGAGGAAAGTTAGGCTCGGGGAATCACAGATAAACACACATATTTAGTTACTGCTAAAATCTGTGGGCTTCATAACGTCTTCCCTCTTCCCTCCCTCCCTGCATTGATGTATACAAACTACCAACCTCCAAGAGAAACATCACTGGTCCCCTCACTGATTTCAGGGACTGTTTTCCTACTAGGGGAACTGACATGCCTAAGGGACCCAAGGTGGGGGAACCTCGCTCTGTAGAGAATGGGGAGTGAGGATGCTCGGGGTATTAATCATTATTGAGTCAAGTTGTCATCTAAGTGACATGATTATTGTTTTTCACGTTCACCACATGCTTTCCTAGAAGGAGATAAGAACAAAACTTAAATAGCAAGGTAAGAAAATGGCAAGAGCAGATTTTTTTTTTAATCTAGGTGACATTTCAATAATGACAGAGTGTACATACTCAGGATATTAAAGTCTTATTTCCCAGGCAAATCAGAGCAGTGTGACTCATCCACAGAAATCCAAGCCTTGGGGTGAAGCTATGAATCCGTTCCAGGTCAAAAGGAGGCTGCCATTAGATACCCAACTCCTTTCAAAGTGATGTTCTTGGGGCCTCGATGGCTCAGTCGGTTAAGCGTCCGACTCTTGGTTCCGGCCCAGGTCATGATCTCATATTTTGTGAGTTCGAGCCCCACGTTGGGCTCTGCACTGACAGCCTGGAGACTGCTTCCGATTCTGCATCTCCCTCTCTCTCTGCCCCTCCCCTGCTCATGCTCTCTCTTTCTCTCAAAAATAAGTAAACCTTTTTTTTTTTGAAAAAAGTGATGTTAAAAATCCATGCAATTCCGGGGTGTATGGCTCTTCTAATTTTTCAAGATATTTTCAACGTAGGCTCCTCTCAATGCCAAAAACAATATTTTGGAGGTCAACCAAAATGTTTTGTGTGAGCCCAGCAGGTACTTCCGGCCAGCCATTCGGGCATCTCCGCTCAGATAATGAGAGCCATCATTATCCATGAATATAGAGAGTTAGCCACTTTGTAAGAAGTTACTTTGTCTCTTACTCCTCTCTGGAGGTACCACTCTTGTCTTGTTGAGACAAGAGTGATGCGGGCACTGAGTTGAAGGCCTTTACAAACCGAGCAGTGACCTTTACTTAATCTCTCTGTACGTACATCTTCGCTATGGAAAATCGAGGACACCACCTATTTTCTGAGGTTTCCTTAGGGGCTGGGGGCTACAGGTTATGATGTCTGCAAAGGGGTAGAGAGAGGATCGAAGACCATACGTACACTGCCTAGATCTTAGCCATTTTCCTGCTATCGTTTTCATTGCGGTGGCTACTTAGATGCGAAGGAGGGATTACTCAATTTACCTCGTAGGAAACCGAGACGGAGACGTGGCTATCACCTTCATGGACTACTGTTTATAATTAAAGCCAATAATAGGATCCAACTTCTCTCATAGTCATGATTGCAAAACACTCACACACACACACACACACACACACACACACATCAGCACTGTCACACTTTTTGGAAATTGTTTCTAATGCATTCAGAACTCAATTGAGTGTGGTTTTTATATTACCATGTGATTATTTCCACTGTCTAATTAATTCAGATAAATCAAAATAATAATATTTTAGAATTAAAAATTCTCCCATAGTTACCACCTTGTTAGCACTTGCTATGAAGTGGTCATGAATATCAGCATTTTTTTTTAATGGAAAGGATTTTGTATTGTTTCGCCCAGTCTCTTATTCTTATAAACAGGACAACTCAGATCAAGAAAGACCACCATTCCTAAAGGAAATAGTTACATCAAATTCCTTCTAATATTAGTGGATATTTTAATTCTAATGTCCCTATTCTTAAATACCATCTGAAGATTTTTCAATCACCTATAATAATGGAATTATTGAGATCGCCGGATTCCTGTCACGACATCTTAGCCTACTTGCTTTGTGTCTAAGAGGAAGTCCATTCATCTCTCTGTTTCTCATCCAGAAATTCAAAGTTGTAGTCGAAATCTTCCAGCTCTAAAACACCTTGGATTTCACCACCATCATCTGTATTTTTATAGTAATCTGTGGGCTACAACTCCTTTGACCACTATGCCCCAAATGACTTCTTGTATTGGTTTGCACTTCAAACCATTGTCCAAGTTCATTGCCCAGATAAGGAGCATAGAGGTATTTTCACCTCATAAAGCCATCTTTTTCTTTTTCTTTTTCTTTTTCTTTTTCTTTTTCTTTTTCTTTTTCTTTTTCTTTTTCTTTTCCTTTTTTTTTCTTTTTCTTTTTCTTTTTCTTTTTCTTTTCCACTTCTTTTTCCTTTTTTCCTTTTTCTTTTTCCTTTTTTCTTTTCCTTTTCCTTTTTCATTTCCTTTTCCTTTTCCTTTTTCCTTTTCCTTTTTTTTCTTTTTCTTTTCCTTTTTCTTCTTTCTTTTTCTTTTTTACTTCGCTTTTTTCCTTTTTCTTCTTTCTTTTTCTTTTTCACTTCCTTTTCCTTTTTTCTTTTTCCTTTTTTCTTTTCCTTTTCCTTTTTCTTCCAACCTTGCTCATCTTTGTAGCTCTTTTGCCTGAATTATTTCCTATCTGTCAAAGAAGATGAACGGCATCTAGAATGTTTGGAAAAGCTCCAGAAAGACACTGTGTAGTGTGATTTAAAAAAAAGCTTAAAAACCAGGAATGGTGCTGTCTATGGAGAGAGCCAAATATCGGGCCAGTTTAGGTAATGAAGGACACAGTCACACATGTATACCAATCGCCCATGCTTGCATTGACCAGCACACATGTGGGTACACACACACCCTTCCCAATCTGCCATCTTTCAAAGCCCAGCTCGGAGGCAGATGCCCTCTCTTCCTGCTGATGCAACCAGAAGCCGTTTCTCCTGCCCCTGCCCTGTGCCCCCCAGACTTCCTTAGGTATTTGCTTTTGTCTTCCCCATAGAGTAATCTCTAACTTGGTCTGTAATTCACCAAAAGGAAGCCTGGTATAACGGGAAGACTATGGACATCGCATCACACCAGTTTAAACCATGGTTTTGCCACTTAACCTGACACTGGGTACTTAGGCGAATCTAAGTAAACTTGGTGTTCTCATCAGAGAAATGGTCATGATAGCATCTGTCTGTTAGAGGTCTCCTAAACATTAAAAGTTGAAAGTGCCTCACACATCGTAGACTTCAAATAATTCTTTTACATCCATATTCTCCTTTTACATATGTTTTATCACCCCCACCAAAGTACAGGCTCTTCAGTGAAGTCAAGGTCAAATTCATGTCTAATCCCTACAATGCTGTGTTGGGGGTAACAAGAGGAATATTCCATTCCATAAATGTTTGTTGAATGAATGGATAGCTATATTGCTGTTCGTTTCTAATTTCATGTTCGCTACCGTTAGAATCAAATTGATTCTTTCGAGGTTCTTTCCACCACTCTCTGTGATGTGGATAGTAAAATAAATTGAATGTAAAAATATGGGAAAATTAGGCAGGAGTCCTTATGTTACTTGGGAATGAAATGAATCATATCAAATTTTCAAGACTCTATCCATGAATTATCTGTGATGTGGGCAGTAAAATAAATTGAACGTTAAATTATGGGAAAATTAGGAAAAGGATCTGATATAGCTTAGTAATGAAAATGGATCCTTTTTTTTTCACATGAACATATAAACCATGGTTATACCTGAGTAATGTGTGTTGTTTGCTTTTTTAGTGGTGCTGTTCTTGACCTCTCTCCTAGCATTTTATTGGATTCTTGAAAGTCATTCTTTGTGCATTTACACTATTTCAAAACATCTGCTGCTTTGGGGTTCAAGCTGTGCATTAGGGTTCCAATAATTTGCAGAGAAATTTCAAAGCAGATCTCCTGTCTGAATAACTCCGTAGGAAATGCAGTAGAAGCCTGCTCTTTTATGAGAGTGCTTATAGCCGTCTTGAAGTGTTTGAAACCCAATTCCTTTACAATTGCCTTATCTTGCTATTTCCTACCAAACTATACTCTTGCTATTTACATTTCTTTAAGGGACACTATGGTCCAGCTCCGCCAAAGGACCTAGATGTAGCCAGTTCATGTCTCTGAATTTTAAGCTCAGATGCGTTTACTTTTTCCTAGCTGTGGACCACCCACTGTGGAGGCTGAATCGTCACCACCGCCATCCCCAGGCCATATCCCATCACACTTGGGGACAGGAATGGATGTACCCTCCTGACTCATGACCCTGAGCCCCTTCCTTGGCCCGGTCAAGTCCACACAGCACGGAGTGCGCCCATTTGGCTTTGGTCTTTGAGCACTTGCTGATTACAAGTATCTTGATAAACCTCAAGGCCACTTGAACTTCTCCCCTTGTCTCCAGCGCAAATCCACTGTCAGTTTATAGCCTGCCTCCTTCTGACCTGGAAAGTCTCATTCTCTGCTCCCCGGGGCAACATTCTAGCTCCATCCAGAGCCTCTCAACCTTGCCCTCTTGACTCATTGTGAGTCCTGACGGCATGACAGAGAGAAATTAAGAGCTTCCTGTAAATAGTTTTACTACGGGTGCGTGTAAAATAACATAGCTTGGATGAGAATGAATCTCAGGGCTGATCTGGAACATTTTATGTGGCATTAGTCAGTGCTAAACCTTGGGGGAATCTCCTTCCTTCCATATAAAGTTATACCACTTAGTCAAACACAGACAGAGATGCAAGGCAACATGGCTTTCTGGAAAAAAGCACAAACAAACAAACAAATCACAGCGACCAAGTAAGGGCACGGTCTGTAATTCTAACAGCAGCCTTTTCACTAAGCAATTTCAGGCAATACCTAATATTGAGAAGTGTTCAGCCAGGACAGGTGGTTAGTCCATTCTTATCCCTCTTCTCAACTAAATCCCCACTAAGGCACAGGGATTTTTGATTTTTTAAATGTTTTTATTTATATTTGACAGAGAGAGAGAGAGAGAGAGAGAGAGAGATAAACGGGGAGGGGCAGAGGGAGACGGAGACACAGAATCCAAAGCAGGCTCCAGGCTCTGAGCCGTCAGCACAGAGCCCGACGAGGGGCTCGTACTCGTGAACCTCAAGATCATGACCTGAGTTGAAGTCAGACACTTGACCCACTGAGCCACCCGGGCGCCCCAAAGTCATAGCGAATTTTAAGTGTGACCCTGTTGAATAACATTTGCACGTAAAAGCAAAACTCTGAGACCAAGGAGCCATCAAAGGCTCAAAAGAGAGGGGTGCTACTGGTGGAAACAGCCAGTGTTGGGTGGCAGAAAGCCATCAGATAACACACAGCTGCTCTCTGCAACTGGGGCGTCAGGGGCACCTTCTACAGCAAGAATCCCTCCGTGCTGCAGTTTCTAATCTAGCTCCTCTCTAGCCCAACAATCCCAGTTGTCCAGTGAAGTTGGTGAATCACTATTAATCACGACCAATGTACATTCTCTGCCCTCCTCCCTACATTCCGTCAAACAGATAACGGGCAAAAGACGGGAAGAGACACACGGAGTGTCCAGTCGTCGCACGGAGCGTCCAGGCCAATCTCTGCTCCTCCCAAAGCACACAAGAGCATCAGACCAAATGCGCCCCACATTCTCTCCCAGCCGTGAACGACTCAATCCTGTAGTCTTGCAATGCTGTGTGGAACCGATTCCCCAAGCCAAACCAGGATCCTCACTGCCTAGCTGGCAGAAAGTTGTGCGAGTGCAATAAACATTGAGGGGTTCCCCCCCCTTTCCTTTCCTTTTCTTTTTTTCTTTCCAAGAAGTGGAGAAACTTTTGAAAGTCTTTTGCAGATACCTCTGGCAGGTGCTGCCTATGCCTCCGTGTTCCTCAAAACCAGGAGGAGAAGTCGCTCTATTGAAATGCTAATGGGGAACAAAGTGTATAATAAGATTGCAGGCCCCTTTGGGTCCACATATAATTTACACATAAAATAAAATTGCACATGGCCTTGTTTCATAGCATATTTGTTTAATTATCCACTTTTGAGAATGCTTTTTTCTTCAATTAATTTTCAATATTTAAAAGAGGAATAAAAATGTCAGTTTATCTGCACACCTGATAATTAAATATAGTGTGGGGAATAATTACATTATCCAATAGTGGAAATTTGTCCGGCTCTAATAACTAACATTTAGCAAGGATTCTGCTCATTTCCTATTCTGCTAACGATGGTCTTTGAATTTCTCTCTTCCCTTTTCTCTCTAAGTAAAGAGGATTAGGTTCGGAGAATGTCAAATGCCGCCTCCACTTTCTTCCCCCCACACTTAGGGACCAAGTTTCACCACGAGAGAGCGCGACCGTCTCTGCTAGGTAAACAGCTCGGTTTCCAACTTCTGCTTGGATTCACATTTTTGTCTCTACCCTGAGTGGTTGGCTAAGGTAACAACGAAAATCACCTGCAAGTCATTGAGTTTTACCCTTGTCTTTTTTTTTTTAAGTTTATTTATTTATTTTCAAGCAGGGGGGCAGAGAGAAAGGTAGAGAATCTCAAGCATGCGCCTCACCGCCAGCCCAGAGACCAACGAGGGGCTTCATCTCACGAACCCTGGGATCGTGACCTGAGCCGAGATCAAGCGTCAGACGCGGAACTGATCAGGAACTGACTAGGACCCCCCAGGCGCCCCTTCACTCCTCTATTTTGAAAGCTAGTCACTTGTTCCCGGTAAGCTATTAAACCATAATCAAGATCTATGGAGTCTCCAGTTATTAATAATAGCGATCATAAGAACAAACGAGAACTGAGTCCTTATTCCACACAACACGCAAGGCGCTGAAACGCTGTCTTCTCGGGGTTTGTCATTTCTTTCGTGATTTCAAAGCCTTGAGCACAACACCACACTCTCGGGCAGAAAATATCGTTCGTCTCCTCCTGCCGTCTCACACGGGAGGCCTAGGTGAAGCCAGTGTGTTTAAGTGCTGGTTTCAAGTAGAAAGGAAAAAACAACATCCTTTATAACGAAAGTAACCAAGGAGAAGATTTAAAATCAGGATAAAAGAGAAATATTTGCTAAATGCAATCCCTGTTTGTTACTTAGATACTAGAGTGTTTGGGTTTCTTTTTGCTTTGTTTGGTTTTGTCTCCTTTGTGTCTTTCTGTTTTTTATTGTGTTTTTTGTTTTGTTTTTTTGTTTTTTTTGTTTTTTGTTTGTTTCTTTTAGATACTTTTGTGTTTTTAACTTCGATACACACACACACACACACACACACACACACACACACTGATATCCTCTTCCTCTCATTTTTCTGGACGCAGATCAGCTAAATCTGCACTGTTATGAGCCATTCTGTACTGTCGTTATATTCTGAAATATTAACAACTCCTTGTATGTAGACAGTGTTTTTACAGGTTTTGTCATTTCAATTATACAGAAGTCACGGGATATAGACTTTTGGGCAAATATAATATACATTAAAAGATTTCTCTGGGAAGCCGGTAGGTTTTTTGTCAATGCCATCCTACATTTTGGCCCCTCTTGATAGAGCCATGGTTAAGCAGATGATGAAAGGCTCCCATCTTTTTTTAATTCTCTTTTTGGGGCGCCTGGGTGGCTCAGTCGGTTGAGCGTCCGACTTCAGCTCAGGTCACGATCTCGCGATCTCGTGGTCCGTGAGTTCGAGCCCCACGTCGGGCTCTGGGCTGATGGCTCAGAGCCTGGAGCCTGCTTCGATTCTGTGTCTCCCTCTCTCTCTGCTCCTCCCCCATTCATGCTCTGTCTCTCTCTGTCTCAAAAATAAATAAACGTTAAAAAAAAATTTAAAAAAAATTCTCTTTTTGTCACAGTAATTGTTATGAACATCGACATTTATAAATTAGGCTTATAAAGATTTTTTCCTCACGTACTCAATTGAGTTCTCAGAGAAATTCTATGACGTAGGTACCATTTTCCTTCCTTTAAAAATAATGGAGGCCCCTGGGTGGCTCAGTCAGTTGAGCATCCAACTCTTGGTTTCGGCTCAGGTCATGATCTCACAGTTCGTGAGTTCGAACCCCATATCCGGCTCTGCGTTGACAGTGCGGATCCTGCCTGGGATTCTCTCTCTCCCTCTCTCTCTCTGCTCCTCCCTTGCCCACTCTCTCTCTCTCTCTCAAAATAGGTAAAGAAACATTTAATAAAAATAAGTAAATTATTTTGGAAATTATTTCAGTTTGGAACTGAAGCTAATGTTAAATGTAACCAAACAGGCATTTTTTTCTTGCCCATTTCAACGATGGTGAACGCAAGGCTCAGAGAAACCCACAGCGCCCTCCCTTAGCCCCCAGCCTCACTCTGCTTCTATCTCTTCACATTCCCTCCGTCTCAGAGTTGCCAGTGGTGGTCCGTCTCGATTCCCCATTTCACTTAGCAATAAGTCAAACCAGAGAAGTCTTGTCCCCCTAAATATGACAGCTAAGAAACGCCAAGAGCTGAATTGAAATGTCAGCTGTATCAGTTCCCTTTGGGTGGGGTGGGGGCAGGCAGAGGATATTTTCAAGTGTCAAAGGAAAAAGCAATCGTGTCCATTTCTGGACTTTTCTTGCTCAGCACGGGCTGAACAAGCCAGTGGCCAGAAGGCTATAGTTTCCCTGGCAGGTACTGTGAGAACCTGCCTGTCAC
Organism: Panthera leo; assembly: GCF_018350215.1. Taxonomy (NCBI): domain Eukaryota; kingdom Metazoa; phylum Chordata; class Mammalia; order Carnivora; family Felidae; genus Panthera; species Panthera leo. The sequence continues at coordinate 139,727,408 of NC_056684.1, forward strand.
CAGCAGCTTGGCTGTCCTTCCCTACCTTGCTTTACAACCCAGGAAGCCAGGGGCGCACTGGCCTGTCCACATTTCCACATCGCTTTTTAGACTCTGCACGCTACCTGACAGGGGAAAAAAGAGGGTCAAGGAAAAATTAGCATCAACGACAGAGAGAGCCCGAGCTAATAGAAGCTTATTCATCAGGGCTTTATTTTTCTCTTATAACAAGAATTTCTCATCTAACAAGAAATCTGAATGTAGGCAGTTTCAGGGCTGATCTGAAAGGTCAGGACTTTCTGGGCTGTTTATCAAGGTCATCGAGTACACTGGCTTTTCTCACCTTTCTGCTCTGCCATTCACAGCACATAAGACAGATGTCTCCTTATGCTCTCAAAGTGGCTGCAGCAGCTCTAAGTATCACATCCTCTTACAAGATGCAGAAGTAGCAAGAAACGAGTTCGTTTTCTCTCTCTCTCTCTGTCTCTCTCTCTCCTTCCCCTGCCCTCATGCATCTCCTTTTATGTGGGAGAAACATCTTCTCTAGGAAATTCTACTAGACATTCCATATTCATCATTGCCCAGAAAAGAGTCACATGGATGCCCGCAACCCCCAACTGCAAGATCTGGGAAGATAAGAGCCTAATATTTGTACCCTATTTCACGAGACACAGTCTTTGTCAGTCTTTGTCAGGAGGTCAGAATCAGAAGGGGGATGCATTTGGAATAGGCATCTACCAGTATCTGTTATGATGGGTTTTTTTTTAATTTAATGTTTTATTTATTTTTTGAGAGTGAGAGACAGAGTGTGAATGGGGAAGGGGCAGAGAGAGAGAGGGAGACACAGAATTCGAAGCAGGGTCAAGGCTCCGAGCTGTCAGCACAGAACCTGACGTGGGGTTTGAACCCACGAACTGTGAGATCATGACCTGAGCCGAAGTCTGACGCCCAGCCGACGACCCACCCAGGTGCCCCTCTGTTATGATGGTTTGATCAGCCTATCTCGTCTCTGGGCCCAATGGACTTCAGCCAAGCAAATCAGTGACCCGTCCTGGGTTTTTCAAATAAAAAATAAAAAGGAAAAAAAAATTGTGCTGATGAAGCTGTAAACCTGGGAGCCAAAGCTGCCAATATCCCTGGTTCCAGCCTCCGGGAGAAAACCCATCTAATAGAACAGAATCTGAAATACGGAGAGAAGTAGGTGTGCGTAATGGAAAAGACCCAGCTGCCTCTGACATCCAGGTTCTGTGGATCTCGTTCTTTCCTCTGTTTGGTTACACGAGCCAACAGATTTCCCTCTTCGCCGAGGCTTAATTTGACTTGGATTTCCATCATTTATAACAAAAGATAGGCATCATCATGGACGTGTGTTCAATTGGAGGAGAGAGGCTGTATGATTTGCCTCAGTTTGCACCACGGGTGAGTAGCGGGCATGTCAGTCAACCATGAACTTTCTACATGGAAAGCCCATGCTCTTCTTGCGATGTTGTCCAGGGGTGGAGAGAAAGGTAACGGTACGTGGAAGGAAGGACCACAATGGTGGGTAAGAGATACAAAGTCAAGAGCGCATCCCAACACTCCCTGGCTATAAAGTCCATGCAGATCGATTCCTAGCCTCCACTGTGTCCTCTCTTGAATGGTGATGTTAACATCTTGCTTGGAAGTAGAGAAGTAGAGATAACAGGCATGGGTTGGACGCTGGAGTGGAGCCCTTTCTGCAGGTTCCTTCTGTTCCATCACAGACTATCTCATGAATCGCTTGACACAATCACTGTGATCGCTCACTGTTTCTGTTCTAACCGTCTTAAGCTTCGCACAGTTTGTTTCTCATTTGGGCACCCGAACCTCACTATTTATTCATTCATTCATTTGCCTATAGAGAGCTTTTTTATTTTCCTGCTACCTGGTCAATTCCTGTAAATCTCAACTCAAACTCCAGCCCTTTATATTTGTGTCCATCACCCTGTTGGTGAATATGCAGAGCAATTAAACTATACATTTAGCATTTTGGTTCCTGGTTGTTTGCCATTTTTGTTAATCGCTCAACCTTGTTAATCAACAAAAGCGTGCCTTGTGAAAAAAGAAATCTCATCTTTGCTGAAGGAGACTAAAACACTCTATCAAGACCTCAAGTGGGTAGAGAAATAGGAGATGCTTCTTAGACAATGCAAATCAATACCAAATCAACACTACAGAATCATAGAGCATTTTAGTGAATTTATAGAATTGTATTGCCTTCATGTATTCCTTATAACTCCCCGGAGATAGGTATCTTTTCCATTTTTGACAATGTGGCTCAGAAACTCAGAAAGTTAAGTGACCAGTATCAAATCCCATAGTTGGTAAGTGAGATGCATTGAGGGATTAAGTTAGTGGTAGGAATCCTGAGAGGAAAAGCTGTTAAAAATTAGAAAGAGGCACAGAGAAATTTTTCTTTTTCTCTTTTTTCTTTCTTTCTTTCTTTCTTTCTTTCTTTCTTTCTTTCTTCTTTCTTTCATTCTTTCTTTCATTCTTTCATCCTTCCTTCCTTCCTTCCTTCCTTTTTCCTTTCATTCTTTCTTTCTTTCTTTCTTCTTTCTTTCATCCTTCCTTTCTTTTCTTTCTTTCTTTCTTTCTTTCTTTCTTCTTTCATCCTTCCTTCCTTCCTTCCTTTTTCCTTCCTTCCTTTTTCCTTCCTTCCTTCCTTTCTTTCTTTCTTCTTCCTTTCATCCTTCCTTCCTTCCTTCCTTCCTTCCTTTTTTCTTTCTTTCTTTCTTTCTTTCTTTCATTCTTTCTTTCATTCTTCCTTCCTTCCTTTTTCCTTTCTTTCTTTCTTTCTTTCTTCTTTCTTTTTTTCTTTCTTCCTTCCTTCCTTCCTTTTTCCTTTCTTTCTTTCTTTTTTTCTTTCTTCCTTCCTTCCTTCCTTTTTCCTTTCTTTCTTTCTTTCTTTGTTTCTTTCATTCTTTCTTTCATTCTTCCTTCTTTCCTTCCTTCCTTTTTTCTTTCTTTCTTTTTTTCTTTCTTTCCTTCTCTTTCTTTCAAATATGTTACAGACATTAATGTAGGCACGTTGTCCATCATTCCTTCCGTTCTGACCACTTGCCAGTCAACGGTTTGTTCTCCTTTCTTTGCAGACGAAAAACAGAATATCTGAATCTCAGATGGACAGCAGAGCCTGATTTTAAACCTTACAGCTGTCGATCATGCAGCTTGCTCTCTTCCACTATGCCTTTTGTCTGCAGAAAAGATAAATGAATATCCCCGCCCATGCACCTATCCGTCTATCCTCTCAAGGACCCGCTTCTACTAGGCTCTGAATAAGACCGTCGGGATCAGCAACGACTCAGCCACGTTTCCTTCTGCTTCCTTGAGCCTCACGTTCATCTGGGGAAGAAGCACATGGGAAGAGATCACCAATTTTGTGTGTGACGGGTACTATAAAATGTGTGTTTCCACTGAACGCCAGGAAGCCAAAAGGAACAGTGCTGGTTCTCAGAGATCCAAAACAGTGTCACTAAGGTGGTGATCCCTTCCCAGAACAGGGTGGTTTATTGCTCTATTATTGAACGGCACTACCCTTTGTTCAAATCCAATATTAAGCCTGGTTTTGAGCAAGCTTTGAATTTCCTCACGGGTGCCGAAAGCTAAGCTTCAAGTCATGACACCACTCTCTCATCACAAACTACAGACAGGGCTTTGCCACTTTCAACCCACGTTACTTTCAGAGACATTGTTCTCTGAGTCATAAACTCTCTTTCCAAAGGCACACTTTAAAGGGAAAGGTGATGCTTTGAGTCAGAAGAATTAAATGTCCCCTTCTTACCTTTGAGGACGGGAGAGCAGAATGTGCCATCCAAAACCTGTGGATATTGCTTATCTAGGAACAAAGAAGCACCCAGGATTCCCTATCTGAAGTTGGATGGGGACTCAGTTTTCAGGGAGAGGCGTTTGGAGAAAGTCTTCTGAGAAACCAGGTTCATGGCTGTTCCGTTGTGTGACACACAGGCACTCCAATTTCATTCTCTTGGGGATAAGTACTTCTTCTAGACTGCCGCCTACAAATTAACATTAAAGAATGAATTCTTAAATGCCTACTTCCAGTTGGTTCGGTCTTAGCAACCCGTCAGGGAAAATTGCATTTTAATTTTGACTTTTCTTAACAATAAATAGGAATGTTTTTACCTCTTCAGACTCCCCCATTAAAAGTCCATCTAAATGCAATCTGCCTTATTAGCTAACATGAACATTAAATTTCTTCCAAAGGTGAGTTACCATTGTATAACTCCATGATCTAGCATTTGCTTTAGATTCAAGATGGCTAAAAGGTTCAGTTTAGCCATATTTTCTCGATAGTTCTAAGGCTGATTCTGAGCTCTATTTTTTTTTCCTGAACAAATGTCTTCTAGCATAGAACTTCATTCATTATTATGTCAATTCCTTAATTCATTTACTGATTTATTTTTGGCATTCATCTATTAGGCTGACATCAGCTTAATCTGTGCCACCCAGAGTAGAGAACACGGTTGAATAAAAATGTGCCCAGCCCACCTGTAGTTCACAGACTGTTTGCAACAGACTGGTCATTATCACAGAGTGGAACAAGTGATAGAGAAGAAAGCGTTCCATCTTGGGCTCAGGGAATTCTTCCTGGGGACATGAGCTATAATTTGAAATAACAGATCAGAGGAGTCGGTGACTAGGGCATTCTGGACAGTCAGTATATGAAAAAGAAACACAATGTTAGTTTACACTTCAAAATGTTCAATTAACCTTTAGAATTTTATAATCGAAGGACCATATATGTCCATCAAAAACCAAAGGGTAAGGAATGGTAGAGAATGAATAGAATGTGGAGGGAAATTATCTGGGATTGGTAGAAAGCTTCTACGACTTCAGGTAATTCAGATGAGATCTCTTTCAGGGCCACGTATTCTTGTCCTGGAACATTCAAGACTGACTTGGATCGGGCAATTTCTAAAGCGTTTAGAAGCATCTATGCCTGTCGATGTAGTCTTGACCACATCTGTTACTGCCCTAGAGGCCAAAGCACAGATGGGAACTCGTCTGAGCTGGGACCACACTGTTCCACCAAAAAGGAATTCGTTATTTCAAATCCCCAGCTCATTTTTGTTTTACGTGTTTGTTTAAGCTTCTCCTCCTTTAACCCAACTATACCGTCGACCAGTAAACAATTTAAATTCCTCCACCCCTGACCCCAGGATAGATGGAAAACAGGCTGGAGAAGAGGTCCAGTCCATGACCAATGTCTGAATGCAGAAGGAGGGGCCGTATTCTTCATGCTTCCAAAGCACCCCGTGCTGCCTGTTGGCTTAGCCCTCCTGTTGTCCAGTGGTCCTTTGTCAGTGTGACCAGCTAAAGACAAAGGTCATGTGGGTTGTCTCTGAGCCTAGTGCCCGACTCACGCAGGGATTCATAGGTGTCATATGGGCATGAATTGAAACAATCAATTTAAAGATTGGCACTATTTCCATAAGACCTCAGTCAAGTGTTCTTTTTAGATTTCTCATGCCCATAAATGGGATGTGCATTTAAAAAATTTTTTTTTAATGTTTATTTTTGACAGAGAGAGAGAGAGAGCATGAGCAGGGGAGGGATAGAGAGAGAGAGAGAGGGAGACACATAATCCCAAGCAGCCTCCAGGCTCTGAGCCATCAGCACAGAGTCCGACGCGGGGCTCGAACCCACGAACCATGAGATCATGACCTGAGTGAAGTTGGACACTCAACAGCGGAGCCTCCCAGGCGCCCCGGGATGTACATTTTTTTGAAGTGGAAAAGCAATTGGAAGAGGTGAAGAAAGGAAAAGAAGAAGATCGAATAGCCATCACTGGAGAAGGAAAAAAGTGGACAGAGGATGCGAGGGAGAAGTGGTGTGGGGGGGGGCGGGGAAGGGAGGAAAAGGGAGGAGCTGCCAAAAGGCAGATGGATTGGGATTGCTGGGATTAGGAACATGCCTAGCAGCGCTGTGAGGAGGAAAATGAGCACACCAGGGAAACTAGAAAGTGGCAAAACCTCAGAGAGACGGGCATTCAAGGCGGATCAGTCAAGGCGTTTGCTAACACATCCATTCCCGTGCCTTGTGATAAAGAAGAGAAACGGTATTAAAATAAGAAGAAGTTCTCTTCCAATATAAAGGCAACACTTGCATCTCAGAGGAGAGATCGGGATAGGATAGTCTTTAAAAAAGATTTCTCCACCGAAAATACTTCCTGCTTAAGTATTAGCTGTAGTCACCACTCGAAGAGCGATCATCGTGTGCCGTGGAAAAAGAAAAGTCCTTAACATTGATTTTGTCTTGACCTAAAACTCTCTAACGAAACTTCCCACTTTTCCTCAGCATGGGATATCACTTACTCTTTACGATCACTCTCGGTTTTTCCACCCCGTTTGCTCTGTATAAGATAAATAAGGCTTCGCTAATCATCACTAATCACTCATCATCAGGGCAATGCAAGTCAAAACTGTACTGAGATGTCACCCCCTCACCCTGGTCAGAATGACCAGTATCTAAGAGACAAGAAAGAACACAACACGTGTCAGCGAGGATGTGGAGAAAAGGGGCTGTTGCACGGTTGGTGGGAACGTAAACTGGCGCGGCCACCATGGAAAACAATATGGGGGCTCCTCAAAAAATTAAAAATAGAACTACCCTATGCTTCAGAGATTCCACTTTTGGGTATATATCCAAAGAACAGAAATGCAAATTTGAAGACACGTATGTACCGAGGGTTCACTGCACCATTATTTCCAGTACCCAAGATATGAAAGCAACCCAAGCGTCCACCGATTGACAAATGGATAAAGAAGATGTGGCACACACACACACACACACACACCCTTGCACACCATGGGATATTACTCAGTCACCAAAAAGAATAAACTCGTGTTATTCAAGACAACATGGATGGACCTATGGGGTATGATGCTGAATGAAATAAGTCAGACAGAAGGAGACAAATGCCCTATGATTTCACTCCTATATGGAATCCAGAAAACAAAACAAATGAACAAACAAAACAGAAACAGACGCACGGATATAGGAAACAAACTGTAGGTTACCGGAGAGGGAAGGGCTTGGCGCAAGGGAGAGTTAGTGAAGGGCATCGAGAGGTACAAAACTCCAGATATAACATAAATAAGTCATGTAATGCACAGCGTAGGAAACCTAGTCCATAATATTGTAATCCCTTAGCATGGTGACAGATGGTGACTGGACTTAACCATGGGGACCGTTCAGTGATGTATAAAAATACGGAATCACTGTGATATACACCTGAGACAGGTAGGTCGTTGTACGTCAATCACACTTTGAGAAAAGCACGGAAGTAAACAAGCAAACAAACAAAACGGCTTACACGGGTGCAATCGCCGAAAGTCTCTTTCAATTTGTTAAGGAGGGGAGCCATTGCTGGACTCCAGATTTGATGCTGACTCCCCAGCTCCTTCCATTTTACGGCAAGCGCTCCTGCTTCTCACCACGGCTCACGTTGGAATCACCTGGGAAGCTGTAAAAATATGTGTGTTGGTCACACTCTCAGATTTTGTTTTAATCGATCCAGACTGAGGCTGGGGAGATGCATATTTAGAAAACTCCCCTGTGGTTGGTATGCAATTTAAATTGTGAAAACTCATCTGCCGTGTGCGTGGCCACCTGCCTGATGGAAACCAATGCTTGCCGAGCTGTGACGCTCTGCTGTGCCACCCAGATGGTCCCCACGGAACCGAAGAACTGGCTCACCCAGCGTCTGCAAAGGTGCTCAGTTGACGGTCCTTCGTGGGCAGCTCCGTTGGGGAATGGCCTCCTTCGGAGGGCAGCCCCAAGCAGGAACTCATCAACGTGTGATATATAAATGGCCACTCCCATACCCCCCGCCCCCAGCCTGGGCGTTTGGATGGGTCACTCCGGCTTCCGAATTCTCCACAAGTCACCCGAGCCCCCATTGTGAAGCCCTGGCCTCATACCTCCCTCTGTCCAGTTCTGCGCCCTGTCCTCCCTCTGCCAGTGTTGATCCCGGGAGGCCCCTGGTGAACTTCCAGTGCGTTCCTGCCTCAGAGACCACTCACTGGGACTTCTGGCACTTGTTCCTCGTGCTCGAGCTCCCCTCCACCGGCCACGGTGCCCCAAGTGTCACCGTGAGGAGGCCTTTCTTCTAACAGATTTTTCTCGAGGCCCCCGTGAGATTGCACATCTGCAGTAGAGCTTGTAGGGGAAGGCAGAGCCCTCCTGAGGTTGTTGGCACATGTCCAGGCACACCTGCAAATGTATGCCCTACTCACAGAGAGCCTGGTTCCATCGCTATCGCTTCTGAGTCCCAGAGATGTTCCAAAGACCAGTAGGTGGAATTCCCAACCAAGTTGAACTTTAAGGCCTCTTAGGGCATCCCAGACCACGCTTTCCTTGCACAGTTGGGGTGCTGATGCTCATGGCAGGACAGGGAGTGACTTACCTGAGGTCAGGGCCAGGGCCATGTTCGGGACCAGGGTCTCTGACTCCCATCCCACCCGCCCGGGCATGTCCTCCTTCCCACCCGCCCAAATCCACCCAGGCTCCCCTCAGTCGGCACCTTTCCTCGCACAGTTTTGGTGAACCACTGTTTTCTTCCCTGCTTCCACTTTTTGGCTCATCCAGCTTGGAGATGGCTACAAACAGTTTCATCTAGTTTCATATGGATTCGGTAAGTAACGTCTGTTTAACCTTTTCCCTGCTCTTGAAATTCCAACAAGTCATTGTGTTACGTCGAAGAGAGGGAAGCCCAGGAGACCCAGGGGCCTGAGATTCTTCGCAAATAGGCGGGAGAGCCCCGCGCACACGGCTGGTCCCAGCCCGGCTTGCCGCGGTTCAGCCTGCTTGCAGAAACAGACGAGCCAACAGAAGCTGAAAGTCACTTTGCAGCAGGAACCGGCTGTGGCTGCAGATCACCCAGACTCGCCTTTTATCCAGGAAGCTACCCTCTACGAGGGACTGAAAATTTATAGGTGGATGGGCAGCCTTGGCCCTCGGCCGCGTCTCGCTGATGCTAAATGTTCCGGGAGTGACTGGTGCTCTAACTCTGAGAGCAGCCTGTCCCCCCGGATCCTCCTCTCCCTCTCCTGGAGTCCAGGAGGAGGCGGGGAGAGTACCCTGGGCTGTGATCTCCTCATTTTTAACGGCAGGATTTCTGTCTGGGGCTCAGCATCGGGGCATTTCTCCAAAGCCTTATGTACTTACAAGTCTTTCTTCCCCTCTTAATTTGCCTGGAGCCAGGCTTTCATCTCGACTTTTAGCCAAGAGGCACCTGCTGAAATATTCATCAGCAGAAATTGTGCCATGGGTGCTTTTTCCTATTTGTCCAGTTGTATGTCATTAGAAGGAGGGTGAGGCAAGGGGAAATGGAGTCTGACACAAGGGACTGGAATTCACTCAGAACTCCAGGTAATAGGCAATTAACCCTTTTAAGCACAAGAAGCTACGTACCAGGAGCAGATCCTTGCAGACGTCATTTACTCCTCCGTGGGCCAGTTATTCCTGGCATCTGTTCGTTGTTTCAGTACACTTTCTTGAGTGTCTACTGTGCATGAACTCCAATGCTGAACCCTGGGCGTGTTCGGCCATATATGATTTAGTCCCTGCTCACCAGATCTCACAAATGAATGGGGACAGCAGACGAGGATGCAGAGAAGTGCGAGACAGGGCACGTGCAGCTGTGCAGTTGTGGACAAAAGAGCTTAGAGCACACCTCAGATTTAGGAAGAGGAAGGAGTGAGGGACACGGTTGTCTAGAAGCTGGTCCTTGAAGGCTATTGAGAAAGTGGGTGGCACAGTGGAAGTTGGGGGGGGGTGCTGAAAGGAGGAAAGGACCCTCCAGATGGAATGAACAGCAGAAGCAGAGACGCCAACAAGGGAGGGCATCGTGGGCGTGACCGGGACCAGTCCCAGGCTGATGGCGAGTAACATGTTATTAGAGGGAAGAGATCTAGCAGGAGAGGTGGCCAGGGTCAGGTCAGGGTGTGTTTGCATGTTCGGGAGCTTGAACGCTGTGCTTTATGGGGTGGGGGGGGCAGGGATGAGGAGTTGTGAACATAGAAGACGGTTAGGTTTATGCTTTGGAGACATTCAAGCTTCGGTGGGAGCATACATTGTTCAGATGATCCATCAAGAGGCCATTAACATAAACAGGAGATGACAAGATTCTGGACGATGGTGGAGGTGGCAGGCATAGACTGGAGGACAGAAATGCAAGAACACTTGGAACTTTCTCAGTTCAGTGCACCAGCCACTTACTGAGCACCTACTTTTAGCCAGATAGTCTAGGAAGAGTGGGGAGCACCAAATCACTGTCAGAGTCCATTTTCTTTCGCACCGTTCAACTTCCGAAGTGGACTCAGTGACCTTCCCTAGCTTTGCTGTGGGATCAGGTGATCATCGCTGGGTTCAAAAATATTTCAGAGGAACAATATTGATGGCGATGGGGTTAGGGAGTGGAGGACAGACCTTCTGAGGTCACGGAGTGGGGCCCAGGTTTCCAAAAGTGGATTCATGTGCACCTGCACCCAACCCTCGCGTGACATTTCTGGTTTGGCTTCTGCTGGTCAGAATAGCCCAGGCTCTTCAAGTCTCCAGGGATAGGGACGGGGCTGAATCAACTCAGACCGCAGCAAAGGCTCCGCGGATCTGAGGCAGAGCTGGTTGTCTGTTTCCTATTCACGGCCCCCATTGAAGAGTGCCAGCTGACATCCAGGCAGCATTTTAACAAAGCAAATCGCTAGTTGCTCTCAGCTCCACAATGTTGGTATTTATAGAGGAGTAATGATTTTTTTAACGTTTTGTCTCTAAAGTGGAATGATATAGGGCCTGATTGCCAGCGTGCCCCATAGGCAGCCTCCGTTTTTGTCCTTGTGCCCACGTAGATATAAAAGCACATCTGAATTTTACTTGGAGTTAAATCATGGTGACTGTTCCCGGTTGGATGCAGGAGGGTAGGAATATTGTACTGGGAAAAGCTGGCGTGGGGAGCAAGATTTTGGTAGTTACTGCTGCAGAGCCGAACTGTGTGTGTGTGGACGTGCATGTGTGCATATGTCTGCGTGCATACCATCCCCGGGTGGACACGTGGGTCCCCAAGAAGGGAAAGCGAGGCACTTGCATTGTGATGCAAGTTTTGTTTCCGTTGATGTTATTAATTCACTGCATTCACATCTCTATGACCCAGTTTCCTCATCTGTAAAATGAGGATAATTATGTTTATGAATAAAACACTAGGAGCTCTTTGTATGAAAGGGAATGCATGATTGGGAGGAAGTAATTTTATGACAAACCACAAAAACTGTGCAATCGCTAGGCACCCAGGCACACACTCTTTCTGGAGCCAGACTATGGCATTGGTAGCTGATGGACGAAAAATACTGATGGACGCTCCAAGGTACGACTGAAATGCAAGGTGAAGTTGCTGGTTGTGTAAAGGATAGGTTTTGTAGGTGCATTGACATGGCTGCTTCCTCGTGGCGTTCTTACCAGCCCGATCGCCGTCAGACATCCCAAGACAGAGCAATTGTTCCTGAACTGAGCCACTTGTGTGAAACCTTCCAGTTTCTGACGTCTGGTGGAGATTGGTAAGTGTCTGACGTAGTCTGATGTCCTACCCACCATTTCCTCCTCCAAAATGGAGCCTACCGAGCTTCTATAAAAAGTTTTTGTTAGGGGGGGCCTGGGGGGAGGAGGGTCTGTTGTCCAGGCACCTGTACGGTCTCTTCTCTGTGTCTTCGGTGTCTATCCCCTTGCTGCATTCGTCATCTATTGCTATGTAACAAATCGTCACAATCATAACGGACTAACACAACGCAAACATATTATTTCACCCTTTCCACGGGTGAGGAGTCAGGATACGGCTTAGCTGGGCCCTCTGCTCGCTCAGTAAGTGTAAGTCAAGATGTTAACCCACAGTAGAATCTCTGTCTTCAGTCTTATCAGCATAACCTAATCGAGGGAGTGACTGTGCCACCATCTTCAAAGGAAGGGGATTATGGAGTCTCTACCCAGGAGAGAGGGATGTTGGGGACCATATTGGAACTCTCCTATCTGTCATCCCTCACATCTCCTCTGGGTACATCAAGAGATGATAGCTAGTCCCCATCTGCCAGGTCAGGGGTCTGGACACATTTTAGAATGACGACTTTAATCCGGGTTTTGAAGGGTGAGTAGTAGTTAGAGTTGAAAAAGAAAAGAGCATGTGGGGCACAGTGCAGTGAGAAGCTACAATCCAAGTTAAATAGCAAGGGCTCCTGCTGTTCCATGATCTGGTCCAATTCCTCTTGCTGGGGGTTTATGAAGTGGTTTTGACACTCTTCAGTTCTCACATATCATGGGTGTGGGACTAACTTCTCTAGAAAACCTGAATTGTACAATGTAGATAGAAAGGGACAACCGAAAGAAAGATAACTTCTACTCTGACACAATAAGAATAAACATGTGTTTAGAACTGCATTTCCTGCGTTTTAAGGTGTATGCAAATGACCTAATATTCTTGAAAACAACTCCAGATTCTTGAGTCCTACCTTCAGAAATACCGATTCAGTAGAGCGGAGAGAGCCAGGAATCTGGATTTTTTAACAAGTCTCAGGGGGTAATTCCAGTGCAGGTGGCCCAAGGGCAAAGGTTTGAGAAACATTAGTTTGGTTTTACCAAACCTTTTCACCAGCATGTTAACTTTGCCCCTCAACGGTCTACTCAAGGCAACACGATGCTCATTTTACAGATGGGGCAGCTGAGGCTTGGGACTTCATTTGCCCAAATCCCTAAACCAATAAATATATGATAAAAACTGAAGACAAATTCAGATGTTCTCATTCAAAGCTCAAGATTTTTTTTTTTTTTTTTTTTTTTTTTTTGCTTTGCTGTCTCTTAAGACTAATTTATGGATGTGGGTATTGATTCATTTGATCTACTTCCTCCTGGTGTTTGGGCCTCTTTTTTGTTACTCTGTCTCCTTAATATTTATGCAACCTGGACCAAAAGGTCTGCCTTTGCTTCGATTCCTATAAAAAGCCTTGCGGAATTCACATTAGCACTTCCATAAAAGTCATAAAGGCTCGGCAAACTACTCAGAGTTTAAATATGGAAGTCGAAACCCTAATCACAATTTAATATAACTAAATATGTACATACTTTATGGTCAATCATCCAGACCATTTACAGGGTCTCTTGGCTTTGAAATTACTAACTCTCAAATGGTGCCGTAGATGAGCCTTGCTTGACATGACATATATTGAAACAGACTGTCGAGCGATCACTTAGGGATGAAAACCTCGCTTCAGTCTTAGTGAACCAAAGCTAAGAGGCAAATTATTCAATTACAGTAAATTTACAGTAGCTTAATATTTGATAAAAGTGGTTCTTCCATCATCAGAGCATCTTATTGAAAACCCTCGAGCAGCAAAATAGCGCCGGAAACTCTTAAGATGTTTTAACCACTTATTAAGAAAATTCATCTAGCTTGATCTTTTATGAGCAGGCGGGTTTGGTAATTGTCAGGTACTTTGTGCACGCGCTGGTGGCCTCAAAATTAACCTGCTAATTGTTCTACCGCAAGCAGGGGCGGGGGGCGGAGGGGGCATACAAGCGCCACCCACTGGAGCCAAGGCTGAGGGGGGCTGTTGACCGCCTTGCCTAGTGAGAGGGATACCACGTCCTTCGGACCCTGAGTGCTGGCCCTACCAAGATGCGAGATGTGCCTGTAAGGGGTCAGGCCACTCTAGGAAATGGCTAAGCTGTGTGTCGTGCCATGAGTTCAAGGGGAAGCCCGTTGTCCGCTCAAGAAAGCTCCAATGCAGGACTTCTCCAATTTTAATAGAGACAATCGCCTAGGGGTTTCGTTGAAACTCAGGTTCAGCCTGAGATCCTGCATTTCTAACAAGCCCCCGAGTGATAGATGCCCCTGTCCCTGGCCTGCACATCAGTCTGTGAGCCCCAGACAGATGGAGCACACGCCTGACCCCACCTGAATCCAGCACGTCGATAACAGTGAGTCTCCCCGATGGGTCACCGGAACTGCAGACCATCAGGTTTGAGCGGACACGGCCCTGGCGGGGTTTGAACGCGGACTCATCAATTTCTAGCTGTGTTGCTTGGGATTCGCTAACTCACTTGAGAAGATTCCTTGGCAGTGAATTTGAGGTGAACAGAGGGACAGGAGTCCCTCTGGGCTAGCTCTCTGGGGGGACTTCCTTCCGGTGCTCAGGTGGGGCTCCGGTGGGTGCATTTCAATACAAACGTCTGTGCCACAGCCTTGGAGTCAGCACCACACAAATAAATAGTCCCTCTGCCCAAACCTCTTCCTTGTCAAGCGACACCCGCTGGGAATGTTGATTTTTGTAACTTCCAGAACCGGGCGCTCACTTCTTAATCTGGGTTTAGTTAAACTTCCCCTACTGCTCAGGCTCTGTCCTCAAATATAAAAGAGGCAAGAGTTGGGATGGAAATGCTAATGAGGCCCTGTCACACTTCCAGCTACTGTTGTGGGAATTCACAGTATGCAAATCAGATTAAATCTACCCTAAGCTGCTGGGGCTGCAAGGGCACGGGGGCGGGCGGGGGGGGGTTTGGATTGACAATCTCGGGGTGAAAAGGTGGAACGCCATCGCCAGCCTCCTTCCTGGCCCCCATTTTCCCCTCCTCTCGGCAGCGCCCAAGCTGAGGGCTGCCCACGGGGGAAAGCACGGTCAGATGGCGTGTGTGTGTGTGTGTGTGTGTGTGTGTGTGTTTAAATAACACACTTTCTGCTCCCCAATGTTGCAGCTGCATTCAGAGTAAAAGTGAGCTAAATGGCTTTAAACACACGTGCGCGCGCGCACACACACACACACACACAGCCACCATTCAGCTCGGTATAAATGTCACAGCGTCAAACACCAAATACAGAGAATTATTAACGTAAGTGGCCTCCTATAATAAAGCTCATTATTAATAGGCCTATTAGCTCAGCATTCATTTGAACTGACAGCAACTTCTTTCTACGGCAGCTGCTTGCTGCCTTTTTACATCCAAGACCCTTTCTGACATCTCAATGTATATTAAGAGGCAGAGAATGGGGTGAGAGGCTGCCAGGGAGACAGTGACGGAAGTAATGCAGAGTATTTTCAAAAGGGGAGGGGAGACTGGGAGTTATTATTTACCGAGCACACATTATAAATAACGGGGAATATTCCCGAGCAGGTCGCGGGCAAGGGTGTCCCATGCGTTATTTTATCTCCTTTGCGAAAAATACAGGACACCAGTTAAATGTGAATTTCAGATAAAGGACATGTGTTTTTGGTGTAAGTATGTCCTGAATATTGCATGAGACATACTTGTATTAAAAACCATATGCTGTTGGGGCTCCCGGGCGGTTCAGTTGGTTGAGCATCCGACTCTTGATTTTCAGCTCAGGTCATTCCAGGGTCGTGGGATCCAGCCCCGCATCGGCCTCCGTGCTGTGGGTGGAGCCCGCTTAAGATTCTCTCTCTCTTCCTCTGCCCCTCTCCTTTGCTCCATGAAACAAACAAATAGGAAAAATTAAAAACAAAATAAAACCGATTTGTTCTTTACATGAAATTCACATTGAACTGGGGGTCTGGGTCTTTGACATACGTAGAGCAAGTTCTGTTACTCATCACATTTTACCCCTTTAAAGGGGTAAAGTCCAAGGTGAAATCCCTAAAAGCTGACTTTCAAGGTGATCTATTCCAGAACTCACTCCCTCAGCAGTACTCACATGAGACTCTCTACCCATGTACTGGTCATGAGGCACACAGCTCGCCCACATGCCCTCTCATTCATTCTCCAGAGTTTCCTGTAGTCGCTTTTATCATACCCATTTTGCAGAAGAACGTGAAGACCCAAGCAACTCGGCAACAACAGAGAGCCATTTCGGTCTTTTATTGAGCATTTACTCCACACCAGTTACTCTATTGGACACTGGGGATATAAAATTCAGACACAAGCTCAGTCTCCAAACTCTATGGATATAGCAAATGGAATAAGGTAAGTACACAAATCAGATAAGTGAAATGCACAATGGGACAGAAGATGTAGTTACTCCTCAGCTAAGTCAGGACATCAGTTTTCTTTTGGAAAAGGTTTCACCTAGTGAAGACCCTGTAGGGGACAGATATCACAGCCTGATTATTGAATACAATCTTAAAAGAAACCCTAGATTGCCATCTGAGAAAACAATGTCATATATGCGGCTTAAAAATATTATAAAAGTCCTGGGGGAATTAATCTTAAGTGAAAATATGAGAAATTTAATAAATGGGAATTTGCAGAGACCAGTTTAATATCACCCAGAAAATGACACAAAAATACGATCGTCCCTTCATTCGTCGGTCTCAGCATAGGATCAAATAACGGAGATCAGATTTATGACATTTGTTTCATCAATATTTATTAAATACCTAGTGTGTGCCAAGCACTAGGAAAAAAAAGACATGTGTCTGTTCTCAGGGAATTGACAGTGGATATACACTCTCAGGCCCTCATTTTTCTCATCTGTAAAATGGGAATAGTAGTATATTTGCATCATGGGATGGTTGTAGATACAAAATGAGTGAATACACTTAAGTTGCTAAAATAGGAACTGGTACATAGTAGGCACTCAACTAATATTAGTTCTTTGGACTATTTGTTGAGGGTTGGGAGAATCACATGGGGACGTAATGACACTATAGTGTGATAAAGGAGTGTTTGGGCCAGGTGCATGGAAATGTGAGACCACTGAAGTCACCCTTCCAACGAGGCCCTAGAGTCACAAATAAGGCTTCACATTCAAGAAGATGGACCTTTTCCCAAAAGGTCGGAGGAAAGGGTGTTCCAGGCTGAAGAGGAGTTAACAATTATTGAGGTAGGTACTACTTCCCCATATGGATGAAGAAATGGACGATATGTGGCAGATCTAGGATATGAACCAGACACTGTGGTCTTTTCTCCTGATCAGTCTCTCTTGACTAGAATGGCAGATGGTCTTGGGCAGCTGGTGGCCAAAGAGAGTGGGAGGGAGGGGGAGCGTGGGGGAGGGACCAGACCAGGAATTGCATCAGAACTCACGGTAGATGCTGAGTGTGCCCTCTGGACGTTGAAGGACCGCTGAAGAGTACATACCACAAGCACAGGGAATGTCTTGATCGGAGTTAAGTTGTACAAAAATGGCTAAGGTGGAAATTACAGAAATGATTCTGAGAGAGTCGGATAGAGATAGATATTGAGAAAGAGAGATGGGGGAGGGAGACGGAGAGAATCGAGATGTAGGTTTCAAACTGAATCTTCTTTGCGCGGCTTTGAACTTCAACATTTTACCAGAGATCTCTAAATCCCACTAACCAAATACAGTGGATTTATGGTTCCAATGCAGACAGAGTTTCAAACAATTTCTCTGTCTTCCAAAAATGGTTGAAATTCTATCAACCATCTCTTTTTATTCAATTGTTGATGTTCTCTACTTTCTATCACTACATTAAATATGCAATAGCTTCTCCCTCGCCACCCCCACCCCCAACAAGATCCTTTGTGGAGATGAAGAATCTTGGAGCATTAAGTCAAAAATCCTATGCTTACTCATTCATTCGTCATTTATTTTCTTATTCATCCATTAAATCAGCATTCCATCCATTGATCTTTCCATTGTTCTGTCTGTGCAATCATTCACCACTCTACCTCCCCTTTTTTCCATCCATCCATCCATCCATCCATCCAACCATTTCATTTCATTTCATTTCATTTCATTTCATTTCATTTCCTAAATGTTCACTGAGCATCAGTTATGTGCAAGCATATATTAGGATCGACTAAGCACAGTCCATTTCCTACAGGGATTCCACAGTTCACTAGCAGAAACAAACAAGTAGGCAGCGATGTTAGAGTATCTTAAGAGGATTCAGCCAAGAAGGCACTTCCAAAGTCCAAAGTCAGAACAAGCCAAAGAGGGTCAACTCTGAACCACAAAGGAGACTTTTGCCTTTTTTAGGAAGTGACCTGACAAACTTCAGAACGCTATTAGCACATAAAAAAATGGCTGGAGGGATGTCTGTTTCACTTGGCACCCACGTCTGAGTTCAAATTTCAGATATTTCCAGAGGGCGATGCTTCAGTCTACAAAACTACTACAGAGTTATCAATACAGCAGGTTCTTATGAAAAACAGTCATTTCACCCACTCTTCCTGCTCTGACACTTTTTTAAAGAAAACAATGTATTTTCCTTCAGATCTCTACTTCCGATTCCCCTCCCCGTTCAGCACTGAGGTGCTGAAGAAACAGTTGACTTACAATTTTTCCTCAGACATGGAGGAGGAGGAGGCCAGGGAAAGAAGATGGAGAGCAGGGGCTCTGCCTAACTGGCTCCCGCACAGGTGATTTATTATCTGGGTCAGCACGTACAAAACGGAATTAAGGGGGCATTTTATTCAGCTTGATGGTGAAAAATTCAGATGATAACTGCAAACTCGGGGCTTGGGGCTGTAGCCAAAATGGCTCGAAATTACCGCAGCTGAGAACAGGAAAACCTTGTCAGTATCTAGAACGAACCCTCTTTTTCATTCAGCTACTTTTCTTCTAGTGCGTTTAATGAATTAACACAGCTTGGCAAATGGAGGGACCCGGGAAGTTTGGCTTTTGGAGGCAGCAAATGCACAGGATCCCTGGATGTTTCACATGCTTAAAAATGACACTGAGACTGCCCCTGCCCTCTAGTCGTTTGCTCCTATAGAATGGGGAGCACCTCGGGTTTTCTGGGCCAGGAGAGAAATGTGTGTGCCATCAGGCCATCTCCATAATGTATTTGTGTAGTGATTTGTGCATCGTATTCTATTCCAGTGACTAAAGAGCTAATTTCCTAAATAGACGGTGGCCATGGGTGCACTTGCTTATGAATGTGGATGCTGTGAATTTATTTGGGGCCCTGCTGGATGTCAGCCTTCCTGTGTGGGGATATGCAGAGCAGTTCAAATCAAGTGTGGAGGTAAATACAGAGCGGAAAAGAAGGGGAGGGGAAGAGGAAAGGAGCAGGAAGTGAAACACCGGAATCTTCTCACACCTTCCCTAAGTGGCCGTCCCTCTGCCATGATGGCCAGACTGTTGCCAGGCCACACTGCCTGGCCCCAGATGCGTATGCTCTGAGCCCCCGTCCACCCACGTTCTTAGAACCACGAGTTCTTTAAGGATAACAATAGTACTTACACTATGTCTGAATACCCAGCACTCAACAGCACCTGGCACAGAGTAGGCATTTCACACATGTTGGTTGTGTGAATAAAAGATAAATGGGAAGATGCCAAGTGACCGATGATGTTGCAGAGATCAAAATTACATAAACAGCACAGAGGAGAAAAGTGAAGGTGGATGTGTGTGATTCGGTGAAGTTTGAGAATGACCACGAAACGTATCATCCAGAATACGTATCACCTTCTCCAAGTGGACTGGCGTCATCGGCATCTTGATCCTGAGAAATTTTTGGAAATGCAAATTCTCAGCGTCCACCCTGTGTCCGCTGAGTCAGCATCTATGGGCTCAGAAGCCTTTACCCTAACAACGTCCCTAAGAGGGTCCAATGTACTCTCAAGTTGGAAAAGCAGTGGAGTGAACTGTATTGTCTTTGTCAGTGAATTATTCAGTTAAGTGACTTAATCTAATATGTAAACACCAGAATGTAGGTCAAATGCCTTTTCTCCCAGTCTTGTAGAATTGGAGCTGTCCACAGCTTTCCTGATCGATGTTTGGCAGACTTCAAAAAGAAAACTAGGGAAAAGGGAGAAGATTATAAGGGGGGGGGAGGGTCCTTATGTGAATTAGCTAGTATACGGGATATCTGCTGTGATGCTCACTTGCCATATGTCAGGGTTGAAACTCACATGGAAGCTTCCCCAGCTCTGAATTCCACAGACAGGAGCTTTTATGAACCAGAGGATCTGGACGATTTTATCTTTGTGGCATAGATCTAGGTTATTAACCAGAGTAACTAATGCCATTGCCACAACAGACCAGAGCCGACATCTCAGTGGCTTACCACAGCAAGACTTTTTATTCTTATGTTAAAAGTTCAACAGCAGTTGTGGGAGGTCAGAGGTAGAGAGGATTGTTCCAGACAGCTGCTCACGTATCCAGGCCGATCAGTTCATCATGGCATCATTGACCCATCTGAACCTGTGACTAGGCAGTCAGCTTGGTTAGGGGAGAGAGGATGTGGTCAACAGGCTTTAGCCAGACAGTGCCCGTGTCACCTTCTCTCACAGTGAATTGGTTCTCTCATGGTGAACTGGACAGAACTTGGCACCATGATTCCCCATATTGGTGTCCTCCCCATATTGGCACCCTGGTAGTCATCTCTGTTCCCAGTGCTGCTTGGCATGGCAACCTCTGGTTTGCCATGGGAGCAGATCTCTGAGAGTAGCTCACAGCCGGTGATAGAGGCGAGGTAATGCATAAGTACCCCAGCTTTCTCATTTCTCTTTCAGCGGGACCCTGAGGCTCCTTCTACACTGATGGCCAAAGTTTTTCGGTAACGTTCAGCTCCATTGACCACAACCTGTATTGCCTTCGTTTCTTCCCCCTTATCTTCTCAAGATACTACCAGCTTATTAAGCGCCTTATCTTGGGATCTGTTTCCAGAGGAACCACATCCAACTACAAAGGAGGCGGGAACTAGAGAGGAGCACATGGAATATTTGGGATCCGCTGTCTCTGCCACAACAAGCCCGTCCTACGAATCCTAAACACAGGGAGAGATGCCTGCTTACTGGCAATCTATTTCTAAGTTTCCAGTGTTGAAAAGTCTGTGGTTTCAAAGAGTTGGTTCTTAGCATTTCACATCTGAATCATCCACATAATGAGGTTTTTCAATCCCACCCACCCTCTTCACACTAATGCTAGGCTTTGATTAATGAAGCGATACCCATTGTATGGATAGGAAAAATGATTCAGGGCTAGTCACTTCCACTCAATTGAACACAGTCAGCGTGATACTTGATATATACATTCCAACAATTACCTATTCAGAGTCCAGTCCTTTTTTTTTTTTCTCCTTGTCTCTTCATATTACAACTAAGTCCAAAGTTATCCATCCTGGTATTAGACCCTTAATTCCTGTCTACGCATAAAAGAACAGGGAGAGCCACACTGCTCAAGGATTTAAGCTGTTACTTAACCTTGAATCTTCTTGGCTCTTGATTTAAAGCCTTTCAAACCCTTTTTAAGAGAGAAGACATTTCTCATTCTAAGATTAATATCCTCACTCGCCATTCCCACCTGAAGGAAGTAATGTGAGGCTTAGAGCATGTGTATAAGCCAGAATCACCAAGAAAGAACTCAGATTCATCCATCTACCCATTTATTTATTTATCACACATTCGTTGAGCTTCGGCCATGTGCTAGACGCTGTGATGCTAGTCATAATTCTCTTACCCTTGGGAATTATGCAGCCTAGTAGAGGTCATATCCAATGTACCCATATAGCTCTACTAAATAAAGAGTAAATTACTGAAAAAGAGAACAGTTATAACAGGTCAGAGGAAGGAAAGATCCCAGCTCAGTTGGGGGTGCAAGTGTGTATGGAATCCAACAAGCGTCCATTCGTGCATTCATTCATTCATGTAAAACAATGTTGGTCATTCACCACGTGCAGGGAAGGGATGGAATGAATGGATAAAAACAACCCAGTCCCGGCCCCACTGTGATGCCTACAGTTTTGTGAAAAGGAAGGGTGGGTCATATTTGGATATGTTGAAACAGATAAGACGGCTGAGGTGTGGGGAGGTGAGAGTTTTCCAGGCGAGAGGAACAACGTGTTTTCCATGCAGAGATAACAAGTCACAGAGTAGAGTAAAGAAGACAGTCAGTTTGGCGGGAGAGAACGCTCTGGGATCAAACACAAGAGGACGTCAGGCTAAAATCAAGCCTTTTGGGCAGATCTTGGACAGAGTTCACCATATATATATATGTATGTATATATATATATATATACACACACACATATATATATATGTATATATATATATATATATACACACACATATATATATGTATGTATATATATATATATATACACACACATATATATATATGTATGTATATATATATATATATACACACACGCATATATATATATATCTCAAAAGAAAACAAAGCAAAAACACCTTCCCACAGGTGAGCTAGGTTCCCATTTGCCAGCATATAAGGACAATGTCAAGAACTAAGGTGTGAGCAAAATCACAGGGCAGAAGGAGACGGGGTCCCACACACTTGCCGAGAGAGGGGTCCACAGAATTTCAGATACCACTCCAGTGAACGGGCAAGGCCGTATTCCAAGAAAACTTTATTTATAGAAACAAGTGACAACCTGGCTGAGTCCGTGGGTTGTGGGTTGTAGTTCGCCAAAGTCTGGCCCAGAGCAAAGTGCTCCCCCCCCCCACCCCCGCAATGACCTCATGGACAATGATAAAGAGAGACAAGATGCTCATTTTTATCTGTTGAACTTTGGAGGACTGGGGGTCATTTGTTAGCATAGTCAGCTTCTGGCTTGTGCAGGAAGAGAGGGGAAAAAAGGCCACAAAACCTTCCCATATCCCTCTGAAAATGTAAGAACGTGTAGGAGACCAGATGTGAAATGCCACCTCGGGTTTTTAACAATCCATTAAAAACGGGTGTGGCTGGAAATGTGTCGGGGAAAGACCCTCAAAGTCCTGGGACATTTTGGGGAGATTCAGGCTGTGGATAGTGCAAGGATCTGGCATTTCATTGCTTGAAGGTGGAGTGACCTGGTGGCTAAGGCCCCTTCGTGTGACACAGCGAGATAATTGGGGTTTAGACACATTCGTTTACTGCTGGAAAAGTCTGCTGTCTGCATTCCAGAATTCAAAAGTAAGGAGGGAGAAAGCAGCCTTGGATTTACGCCAGGTGGAGGAGAACAGAAGAAGTCTGTCAGCAAGCCCTCAGGTAACAATATCATAATTTAATTTTTTTTCTAACAATGGAGGAGTAATTAATGATCCAGCTTTCTCTTTCCCTGTTTCCATTTCAGCCCAGCAGAATTCACAGTGTATCTGGTGTGGTGTGTGTGTGTCTGTGTGTGTGTGTGTGTGTGTGTGTGTGTGTGTGTGCACTCAGAGTCATGAAAGACAGGAACAGGAGGAGTTTGTCCCCATGGGTTTGACAAAGTGGATCTATCTATTTAAGAGCCCCAATAAATAGGGTCCCCATTTTTGCCTCTGTAGAAACTTACAGGTTCCTCGAGGTGTTTTATTTTATTTACTTTCTTTATTTTATTTATTTAATATAATTTTTTGTCAGGTTAGCCAACATACAGAGTATACGGCGTGCTCTTGGTTTCGGGGGTAGATTCCCGTGATTCATCGCTTACATACGACACCCAGTGCTCATCCCAGCAAGTGCCCTCCTCAAGGTGTTTTAACCAGCCCGGGAGCTGTGAGACAAACTGATAGACCATTCAAACCATTCACTGAGGCGTTCTGGTGGGGCAAATGTGAAGCTCTTCCTGATATATTTGCATTTGAAGGCAAAGAAGACAAAGGTACCATTCTTGGGTGCTAGGCCCTTGCCTTCTCTGAGAGATTCTCCCCCTCTTGTGCCTAAGTGACAAAGGGATTTCAAGTCTCCCTGAATGCCCAGTGGTGAACATTTCAGGACAGGTTGCCTGAAATGGCTTACTTTCTTTCTGAGACACCCTGAGTTTCTATCTGAGGCATCTGAAGATCTGTAAATTCATGCACCGAGTGAATTTATACTAATGTATTTTTGATCCAAAATATTTAGATCTAAATGTATTTTTGAGGAGCGTGTGGGTGACTCAGTCGGTTAAACATCCGACTCTTGATGACAAGTCAGGTCATGATCTCAGGGTCCAGAGATCGAGCTTCCTGTCGGGCTCCGTGCTGGGCGTGGGGGTCTGCTTGAGATTCTCTCTCCCTCTCTCTCCTCCCTTCTCCACCCTCAAAAAATAATAAAATAAAAAAATAATAATACTAATAAAATACAATTATTTTGCAAGGGACCAATTTTCAGATTGCTTGGGCCAACGTCCAGAGCCACAGCTAAACTTGTCAGTATCACCTGTGACAAGCGACATCTCTTCTCTGGTCTGGGGTTTCCTCCTGCAGATGTAGATATTGGGGGTTGATTCCCATGTTTTCCAAAATGTGCTTGCTCCAAAGGACATTAATAGTAAGTTATGCCAAAAAAGATTTCAGTGACTAATTTAATCTGAATGTATGTTTCAGTTCTAATAAAAGAGGCCAGAAAGAACAGTAGCTTAAACAAGATGGAAATTTATTTTTCGTTCGAGCAAATGTCATCCAGAGGTGAGCAGCCCTGGGGTGATACGAGGAGGAGCCCAGATCCTTCCATCTTTCTTCCCAGCATCCTTTGCAATGGCTTCCATTTTCAAAATCATTTAGTAGTTCAGTGTGGTTGCTAGCGCTCCAGCCATTACATCTGCATTCCAAGTAACAGGAATGAGGGAATAGGAAGCATGGCGGATTTGCACGGTGCTTCTCCCAGATACATCACTCCTTTTAAATAGCTTTTCCTGAAACCTTTCATGACACTCCTGTTTTTATCTCATGGACCAGAATGGACCCTATCCAGCTGTAAGAGATGCTGGGGAATGTGATGTTGCAGTCAAGGGTATTGCCGATGTGGATAAAATCAGAGGGCTACTACCAAGGAAGCTGGAGAGAATGTGTAATCCATGACAAGTCATCACCCCCTGCCATAATTACTGAGGAAGCGTGCAAATTACCAGATTACAGTTGAGAGTTCTTCTCTGTACATTTCAGAGATTCCATATGCAAATGTACGTTGTGACACTTCCTCTATGAGCTGTGTCCCATAATTATTTGATTATAGATTCCTTTTGTTTCCGAACATCGTGTGCAATGACTAGTGTAAGAAATAACTTGCGGGAACCCTGCATGCAACGATCTTGTGTCCTAGGTTGTTGACAGAGTGCTGGATTACCCAGATCAGAGGTTCCTCTCTTCCTCACCAGGTGCCTTGAGGGTAACCCCGATTCCCATTAACTTTTTCCTCCTGCCAACCGTCTGGGCACCGCTGCCAATCCCAAGCACGCTTCTGGAGCGCCCCACGGGCACCGTCCTGCCTGTACTGAAGGGGACACGTGAGGATCTGTCCTCCTTCATTGTCATACTTAGTCACGATTTGGTGGGTTTTTACTGAGATGAGATCATGGGGGTGTTAGGCAGCAAAGTCTTGATTTGATTCACATCAAGTGAGGATGTAATTGGGAGCAATCAGAATGAAGTGTCCCATTTTAGGAAAAGCCCTTTATGCAGCGAAACTTAGTGATGGCACAGTGGCGACTTAAAGGGCCAGCCGCGGATTTAAAAAACAAACAGAAGGAAAGTACAGAAAATAAGAAAATGACTCTGCCACGTGTCCCCCTCGCGCGAGGCTCTGCATGTGTTCCATTAACAACACAGTGATGCGTGATGACGTCAACATACGATTCTGAGCCTCAAAGTTTGCAAGGCCACGGCTACCCCATTCATAAAACGTTACTTGAGTCCTCACTATGGTTGAAGGTTTTGTCTTCCTCCTTCAGAAGCTCATAGTCGAGGCAGAAGAGAGGAATGTGAAACCATAAGGTCAGAAAAGAGTCCTGAAGATCTTCCTAAGTGGTAGGTGGAGGCAGAGAGAGATGTCTGGTGGTGAGGGAGGGGGGCTCTGGAATAAGACGTGCGTGTCACTGAGCCTTCCCAATACCGGTGTTTGGACTTTGTAAAGCCTACTTCCCCGTGCCTCAGTTTCCCAACCTGCAAGATGAAATAAAGAGGAATTTCCATCCCTAGGAGAGTTTTCCCTATTAAATGAAAACAGGCGCCTAGTCTTTCACCTTCCTGGCATGTGAGCGTCCGGCAATGGGTTTCCTGCTGTTATCGCTGTGGTTAGGATTGATATTATTTACTCCTCTTTTTGCTTGTATGGTGATATAGCCATGGGAATCCCCAAAGGAGAAAAGGATAGTTCTATCTTGGGGAGAGAGGCTTTCTATTGCTGTAGCGCTGGACTGCCTTGCAGAAGAAAGAAAGGATGTTCTAGGAGGTGGGAGATCCATCAGGGGTCATTTGATGACCCACCTGTCAAACGAAACGTCACGCCTCATTTCCAGTTTGGTCCGTGCGGTGGTTTCCAGATTGCCTGCATGTACAGCCAACTCCAGCCAATTGCAACCAGCACACGTGTTGCTTTGGCCAGAACGGTGGACATATTTAAATCTGAATGATTCCTTTCCAGTCCCCAGAGGATCTTTACCTGGCACGCGTATGTGCTCAATGCCTGGCCCTCTTCTAGGGAAAGACACTGCTTATGAGAGAGACCGTGGCCAGACCTTACGGAAGGAAGGAGCCCTAGACCAAAACACCCACCAGGAGGTCAGAAGCCGGGAAGGTGGAGAATAGGATAGAGGGTGGGGGAGGTGGGCAGACTAGGGTGTATGGGACTAGTGTCTGGCTGCAGAGTGTTGGCTCCACGGATCCATTTGAAACTGACCACAACTTTCCTGAACCACTGGTGACCTTGGGGGCGGGTGGCACCCTCACCCCAGCAGCCTCTGATTTCCACATTTTCAAAATGATGTGGGATAATGACGTCACTCTCATCACATCCAGAGTTCTGATCCCAATTACACAGTTCTCTAGAGGCAGCAGAGGAGGACTTTGTTAGAAGCATGAGTATTCCTTTACCCATAGAACCACATATGCTATCCAGAAGCTTCTGGGGTTCTTGGATTCTCTTGTGAGAAGTCCCACTATCCAAAGAATAATTTCCCAACACCACAGTTTCCTTTAATAAACAGTGATATCATCTTTTGAGACACTACCACCCACAGCCTCAACACAGATGGGGTTTTGTGTGTGTGTGTGTGTGAAACTGAAGGCTTTGGATGTCAAGGTCACTCAGAGTGATAGGGCATATTCACATTAGGACAGGGCCTCCTCCTGGGAGCCCAGGAACAGGATAAGATGTGCTTTCGGCTGTGACAGGAGATGCCTCCAAACTCCTCGGTTTCTTCTCTGTGTTCCCTGAAATAGGGCCCAGCAATGCTCACAAAATGTGTAAGAGCCACAATTAAAGTAGAGCTTTCCTGATGAACATTAGCATGTGTTTTCGTTTTTACTCTTGTTTTTAATTTTTGAGGCTTCACGAGGATCTTACATTGGTTTTTCCTAAGTCCCGTGCCTTGTTTTTCCCATGTGTGGATGGGAGTAGGAATCAGGAGCATTTTGCCCTGAGTGGTCATTAGGGAAAAGAACGAGGGGGCATCCAGACTGGGTGGCAGCAACAAAGTCAGACACTCACCGGAGGCACAGAAGGTACAAAGTCGTACGGTGGGAGGCATCTTCTTCAAGGTGGCCTGTTCAAAGGCTCGTAAGCAAATGTCACCTGTGTCATTGCCTTTTCATGCAGGAGCCACCACACTGGCTGGGAAGGGTTTTGTGGCATTGGCCAGCTTCCTAGAGCCACAGTCGTGGCCATATAACAGAGCCAGTCTGGATTAAATTCAAAATCTGTAATTTGAGGATTATCATGTTTTTTATGGGATTGCTACAGGGATTAAATAGAACAACAGTTTCCTGTCACATAGTAAGAACCAAAAAAAAAAAAAAAAAAGAAAAGAAAGGAAAAAGAAAAACCTGTTGATGTCTTTATTCCTTCACTCATATTTACAGAATGGGTTCATTCATTCAGGTCTTTCCCAAGATGTTAGTTTATTTGCTTGGGACCTGGAAAACCTAATGCGAGTAGATGAACTGAGTTTTTTAATGAACAAATCTGTATCAAACATCTATTAAGTTTATGAAACTGTGCTATGTACCATGGGAAATATGGAGCTGATCCCTTATTCTAAAGGAGCTTAATTGGAATGGCAAAGCACAAACACATGCATAATCGACTGTAAATGTCTGAAATGGGATCTTAGGAAGGGGGCTTTATGATTGGGATTCATGGATCAATAGTAGAATGACTGGCATGACCGTGAGCTCCTCAAGGCAGGCACCTTCACTTCTTTATCTCTGTGCCTCCATGTCCATGCCTATGGCACACAATGGCGTATCAATGAATGTGTCTTATGTGGATGCATGGATGCATGGATGGATGGATGGATGGATGGATGGTCGGATGGATGGAAGGATGGATGGATGGATGGATGGATGGATGGATGGATGGTTGGATGGATGCTTGGATGAATGGATGGATGGATGGATGGATGGATGGATGGATGGATGGTTGGATGGATGGACGGACGGACGGGTGGATGGATGGATGGATGGATGGATGGATGGATGGATGGGTGGATGGGTGGATGGATGCATGGATGGATGGATGGATGGATGGATGGATGAATGGATGGATGGATGGATGGATGGATGGATGGTTGAATGGTTGGATGGATGGATGGATGCTTGGATGGATGCATGGATGGATGGTTGGATGGATGGATGGATGGATGCTTGGGGATGGATGGATGGATGCTTGGATGGATGCATGGATGGATGGTTGGATGGATGGATGGATGCTTGGATGGATGCATGGATGGATGGTTGGATGGATGGATGGATGGTTGGATGGATGGATGGATGGATGCTTGGATGGATGCATGGATGGATGGTTGGATGGATGGATGGATGCTTGGATGGATGCATGGATGGATGGTTGGATGGATGGATGGATGGATGCTTGGATGGATGGATGGATGCTTGGATGGATGCATGGATGGATGCTTGGATGGATGCATGGATGCATGGATGGATGGATGGTTGGATGGATGGATGCATGGATGCATGGATGGATGGATGGTTGGATGGATGGATGCATGGATGGTTGGATGGTTGGATGGATGGATGGATGGATGGTGGGTGGATGGTTTATGGTTGTATGGATGGATGGTTGTATGGATGGATGGATGCCTGGGTGGATGCACAGATGCATGGATGGATGGTTGGATGGATAAGTATGTGGATGGATGAAGTGTGTTCTATTTTTTATTGCTGTGACCAGTATTAAGCTCACAGATTCTGTGGGTAAGCCATACAAATAAGGGAAAGTGGGAATAGTGGTGTCCATTCCAAGATGTCTGAGGCCTCCTCAGCTGGAAAATTTGAGTCAACAGTGAGTGGTTCAATGGCTAGAACCATCAGAAAGCCCATTCATGCACACGTGTGGTGCTCGATATTGGCTATAGGCTGTTAATAATGAGAACACCTACATGCCACCTTTTCATGTGGCCTGGGCTTCCTCCCAACATGGAGGTTCTAAGGGTGTTATCTTAAGAAAGAGAGCCAGGCAAGGACTATGTTCCCTTTATTCACCTAGTGCAGATTTATTCAGTATCACCTCCAATTCCTGTTAGCCAGGGCAACAGTCACAAATGCGACCCACTTTCCAGGAGAGGGGACAAAGATCACCTCTTGGTGGGGAGGGACAAGGTTTTGAAAGAGCATATGGGACTACAAGTAGTGTGACCGTTTTTGGAAAGTCTTCCACAAATAGAACAAACACAATGGATAGAGGAATGAATGCATCTGAGCTCAGACTCCCTCAAGTTTGTGCAGAGGCGAGGTGAGTGGCAGAATTTTTATGCAGAGTTAGGGTAAGGAGGCCTGGGGAATACGATCTGATCAGGATGTTGGAGAATGAGAGTGGTAGAGTTTGGAAAATCAAGGGTAAAGGGCCTCTGGGGGACTTATGATCTAAAGAAATGATCCAGGAGACCACAAGGCCAAACAAGTTAAACTGGAGACCTGGAACCACAAGAAAAATACGGAGAGAGACCAGCCTGGAGAAAGCCTCACAGCCGGTGGCCCTGGCCTTGGAGGTCCATCCAAAGCTCACCTGGTCACTTCCCATCTACATGCCTGGAAGACAATGGATGGGTGGACGCGTGGGCTTTGTTTCAGTGAATCAGCAAAATGCACTTGAGCAAGGAAGAGAGAAAAGGAACAGTCACAGGGGCTGAGTCTTATGACTCGGGGGGACAAGGGAGAATGTACAAAAAAGACAATTACTCAACTGCTTTCATTTAAAACGACACTTAAACCTTTTCTTTTCCGAAGGAAACAGAAAAGGGCAAGAATTAATATATCCACTGTCTTTTACATTGAAGGCCAACACAGAGATAGAAAGTGCTCTCTGAGGGAAGCAATGTAAGGTCACTGCGTTTACCCAGCTCTGTCCCCGGAGCTGGGGAAGCAGGCTGACATGTGAGGGACTTCTATCTTTCCCCACGATGCTAATTGAATGTGCAGATAGAGAGGTACCCAAGTGACCACGTTAAAATGAAATATGTCCCCTGAGTACCTGCTTCCATCGCTCTCTTGCCCACTGCCCTTCACCCCAGCAGAACGAGAACTTTTTCTGGCCAACAAAGCCCATCTACAGTTATTATTTGTATTTGTCTCTTTTCCTATCTCCTAATGGAAACATTCCAGTAGCTGCTGGCTAGAAAATTAGCCATCTGAACTTTGATTCTCTCTCTCTTTCTCTTGTTTTCTTTTTTCCATGTCTCTCTCTTCTCATCAGATTAGTGAGAAAATTCAGCATTGAATCTCTTTCAAGCTCTCCGCTCTGCACAGCCTGGTTAACACATGGAAGGGGCTAAGATTAAACCTTAATTTAACTCTGTCTCTCACCCAAACGTCACCAGACTCCTGGCCGAGTTTAACTTTCAATCACTCTCTAAAAAGTCTGGAGGAGTGTGGCTCCACACTGCCCAAGTCTCCAACGTGACCTTCTTTGCCTGGTCAAACGCCTTGTGGTAAAATCCAAGATGGCATTAGGAAGGAGGAGAGTGAGAAGAAATGAATATTTATTGAATGTCTGGCATATGCCAGGCACTTTAAATGCATTATTCCTTTTGATAGAACAGCCCTACAAAATAAATATGTGCTTCTCTGTCTTTGTTTTTTTCAGAGAGAAACTGAGGCTTATTGGGGGGGTCACTACCTTGTCTAGGCTCACCTCAATAGTGAGCAACGGTATCATGAGTTTCTAGCAATGACTTCTACTGTACCAGTCGTCTCAGAGGCTGGACAAGTGCCAGTGACCAGCACAAGCCTCAGGATCAGAAGCCCCCATATCTACTGTAGGTGCTGGTTTCAGGCAGGGAACTGAAGGTCACAGAAGTTCAAGACTTCCTCCTCCTCCACACATTTAGGAGGTGGGAGAATTGACCCTGGAATTCAGCTCTGCTGTAGCTCAAAGCTAGTAATTGTGCGTATCTGCACCGTGGCCAAGCCCCCGAGAACGGACTTGGTTCATGTTTTCCCCATTCTACTTTAGGCTTCTTGGAGTAGCTGACATTTCCATTCGGAACCGAAGTAAAGAAAACAGGAGGACCAAAGTGTCTTGCAAAGTCATCCTGATAAAACAGAAAGAGTCTGTTGTGGGTTTTTGTTTGTTTCTGCTTGTGAAAAACAGAGGCTAGTCATATTAACTCTGATAATATCTGGCAAGCAGAAATGGAACAGGAGCCTTCTTTGGGAGGAGGAACGTGGTACCCAAAGAGACTAGGAGCCAGGTCATAAGCCAGGCAAGAAGCAGTTACCCAGCAGTGATGAATTTCAGAAAATCAGAAGGGCGAAATCCAGAGCTAGAGCATATGACATTCAGAAACCTAAGGGAGAGACGCGAACTCAACATTAGGCAAGTCCATCGGTGAGTCCTAGTTTTATGCGTGAAGTGTTCACTTATGGTGCTGTTATTTATTATTAGCCATCTATATCTATGTTGTCTATATCTATATCTATCTATACCCACGCACATGGAGAATATATGTATATAAAGAATCTTCCATACAAGAATCATTGAACACATACGTACACCATCTGACAAAGGACTATTATGCAGCCACTGTAAGTTGTTGAAATAAAATGTATGACAAAGGAAAAGGCTCTTTAGCTCATTACCCTGCTCCCCTATAAACGATAAATGAGAGGATACACAACTGTTCTCTCTCTGAATAAATTCATCCGTGTAAAAATACGTAGAATGAACCTGGAGGAAATTGTGTCAAAACGTTCCATAGCACAAGACTTCAGGCATAAAATTTGAAGGGCATTTTCTTGCTTTTTTATTTACACTTTTTTTTTTCCATTTTGTCCATAATAAATATCTATTTTCAAAAAAGGATATATTCCCGGATGAGAGACCTGGGCAGGAACTTGGAGCAGGGCAAGCTATAGGTGGGGGTTGGGGGACTAGGCCACTGGCACTTGGTGGGTTTGGACACAGGGAGGCTGGCCAGGTAGGAAGGACAATCAAGAGGCAAGAGGAGGAACCAGCAGGCATTAATGGGACCTCCGTTCAACACCTACAACACCTGTCATCTCACCCCATCTTGTCAGTGGCCTTGCTGAGTACGTACGATTATTCCCATTTCACAGATGTGGACTTGGAAGTTCATGAAGGCCAAATAGCACGCTTGGATCCAATCAGCTCAAACCATAACAATAGGTAATAAAGATTTCACACCCTTGTGCTCCAACAGACGCCGAGATCTTTTCACTCAGGTAATCGAGGTCGGCCCTTGCCACAAACCTATGCAACAGGTGCTGTGACTTCCTCTGCCCTACAGGTGGAGAGGGTGGAGCACACATGAACTTGGGTCCCGCAGGTAATGGAGGTGAAGTGGGTGTTGGGCTGTCCAGTCCGGAGTGTGCCTGAAGCTGCTTCAGGACACAACCCGTGACACGTAGAGCTGAGCACACATGGGTAGGCTGAAGAGTAGGGCGTCTGAGTCAAAAGACTGAGACTGTGCTCTTTCCAATATAGGTCAACAGCTCCAACTAAGCACACACAGAAAATGAAACAAGCAGCCAGCCAGCAGACAAGCCTATTTCATTTCAGCTCCATCGCTGATGTATCCCTGGCTGGGATTCCGCTTAATTTCCTGCACGGTACAGGTGGGCATCGTTGAAAACCTTGAAGTTGCTTCCAAGAGCAACCTCTTAGGCAACCCATCTCTGGACCGCACTCTGCACTGGCACTTGACCACCCTCATGTCTTAGCGTCGTTTTTTACAGCTGCGTGATTTCTTTTTCAGTAGTTTCAGCATTTTTACTTTGAAATAGTCTTAGGGTCACAAGAAGTTGCAAAAATGGGGCAGAGAGTCCCTGTGCGCCTGTAACGCTGCCTCCCCCATGGATCACCCGGAAATTCACCCTGACGCTATTAACGAACTTGTCCTGATTTCACCCGTTTGCATGCGCTCATCTTTTGGGCATCCTTTGAAGTCCTTCACGATGTGGAAACCCCCAAGCTGTCCATCTTTCCTTCCTTCAACAGCACCCACCTCACATTTTACTCTTTAGCAAACTGGATCTTCTTATGGGTCCCCAGCACACCACGCTCTGCCCTGGATCCCAGATAGTCACCCTCGACATTACTGTCCACCATTGCCTCGGATCAAAGGCTGCCTTCATGGTGCATCCTCCCCAAGCCCCACTGCCATTTCTCATTCCTTCTTCGTAACTGTTTATTCTGGGACCATCTCCCTTTGGGAATATGTCCTATGTGGGCAGAGACTCATCTTTAGTTCCTGGTAATTTCTGTGCTTAACATGGTGCCTGAGACTTACTAGGGGGTAACACGTGCTTGTGGACAGAACAAACAAATGCAACCAGGGATCTTAAGATCTCTGCTCTTCACATCTTGAAATATCTCTTAAAAGAGAACCTTCTTGGGGCAACTGGGTGGCTCAATCGGGTAAGCATCCTACTTGGGTTCAGGTCATGATCTGGTGGTTTGTGAGTTCGAGCCCTGCACCAGGCTCTGTGCTGACAGCTCAGAGCCTGGAGCCTGCTTCGGATTCTGTGTCTCCCTCTCTCTCTCTGCACCTACCCCACTCACAGCCTGTCTCTCTCTCTGTCTCTCTCTCTCTCTCTCAAAAATAAACATTAAAACAATAAACATTAAAAAAAAATAGAACCTCCTTCACCTTAAAAAATATTCCACTAGGGGCGCCTGGGTGTCTCAGTGGGTTAAGCCTCTAACTTTGGCTCAGGTCTGACCTCACTGTTTGTGAGTTCGAGCCCTCCATTGGGCTCTGTGCTGATAGGTCAGAGCCTGAATCCAGCTTCAGGTTCTGTGTGTGTGTGTGTGTGTGTGTGTGTGTCTCTCTGACCCTCTCCCACTCACACTCTGTCTCTGTCTCTCTCTCTCAAAAATAAACATTAAAAAAATTCAAAACAAATTCCACTAAGGATAATTAATTTGTAAATAAAAGTATATGAAGGATGCAGTGCAAAAAAAAAAAAAAAAGGAGAAGGAAGGTACATATACTCAATCACCACATTCAAGCCTTTATAGAACCATTTTGCTACTTAAGAGAAAGACAAAACTACTGTGCATATAATTGAATTTCAATGGTGAAAATAATAGTACTTCTCACTACGCATTAGAGACACTATTTTAAAATTATTTCTAATATAAACACTTTCTCTCCAGCCTTCGTTTTGTCCCTCCTCTTTGCTCCTGCTCTCAGCACAAATTACTCTGAAGTTGGGCTGAATTATAAATGAAACAGTCAGTGTCATTAATGACAAAGTGGAATATTGAGATGATGAGGCCTCTTGTTTGCAAAGCTTTTTTTCTTTGCTTTCTCCACCCCCCCCCCAAACATTCCTCCGCGAGGATCACTGGCAAAGTGATTTATATTCAGCTGAGTATCTAATTGAAAGACTATGAACCCGTGGAAATGCAGACTAGCAGGTGTGATATCCTAAGGAAAAAAAATAAATAAATAAATAAGGAAAACAACTTTCTCTTCGGATAATCGCACTTACTGGCGTATGGCAGTTTCTTATTTGGAAAAAAAAAAAAGAGCTTCCATTTTATGGCTTATTCAGGTCTCACAAAGATAAGCTCTCAGCTTATTAGTATCCGGTGCTGCATTCGGGAAGGGTTTACTTGAGCAGAGGTTAATTTTGCCCTCTTACAATTGCTGAAGTGCAGCGTGTCCTGACATCAATTTGCTGTCAGACACATGTTCGTTGAGATGTGAGGTTCATGTGTATGAACAGCGTCCTGGAAAGGACCATCCGTTTTCCCAGGTTGAGATGGTCTGCGAGCAGTAAGCAGGGCGGGATGGATCCAGGGTCTGAAGATCGGGCTGTCACTGAGGTCGGGAAGGCTGCAGAGGCCCTGTGCGCGACTCCCACCTGTAGTATTTCCTAGCTTTACTCCACTTCCCGCCAAGGCAGATACCATCACCTTCCTCGGTGCTGAACTTTGAAAGACGATAAAAGTGAAACTCGCAATGGCTGTATAACCTCTAAAGTAGTTCCTAGAACAGCGCACTCAGAAGTTAAAGCTTAGGGGCGCCTGGGTGGCTCAGTCGGTTTAACGTCCCACCCTGGATTTGGGTTCAGGTCATGATCTCATAGTTGGTGAGTTCAAGCCCCACGTCGGGCTCTGCACTGACAGCACAGAGCCTGCTTTGGATCCTCTGTCCCTTCCCTACTCTCTCTCTGCCCCTCCTCCATTTGTGTGCCCCCCCCCCCCCCGTTTTGCTCTCTCCAAAAATAAATAAATAAACATTTATTAAAAAAAAGAAGGTATGTATAGATGGAACTAAAACTTGTGTGTTCATTCTAGACTTTGGGCAACTTCTGCCATGACTTTGCAAGACCAAAGACCATAGGAAGGGCGTTTCAATATCTGCCTGAAGAATGATGGTCAAAATTCAAATTGACTACGTAATGGGTATTGGTCTTCTCTATCACACACTGTGTTAAGCACTTCAGATCCACTAGCTTCATTAAAAACATCACAGCCACTCAGTAAAGAAGATGTGCCTCTTCCCAATCTGGGGGTTGCGAGAATGGAGCCTCAGAGAGGCCACCCTCTTCGGAGTGATATCTAGAAACTGGCAGATCAGGGACTTGAACTCAGCCCGGTCTGACTCGCATCCATTGTACTGGGCACATCCATCATTTTTGCCTTTTCTGAGTCGCAACACAATCAAATATCTCCAAGAAATATTTCTCAGACGTGTAAATGTGCGTCCCCTCCCCTTACGGGACAGGACAGAGCAGTTGTCGTGGGAATAATAAATGAGTATATCTCATCATCTTTCTCTTTTTACCTTTGCTACTGCAAATCTCCAGCCTCCATCTGCTCGACCACGATAATTTCATCGGCCCTCGAAAGAAATGTGCTCTCCTATTCTTCTAAGTGGATTTTTAAATTTCTGGTTCTCTTTTCCACTGTCTTGAAGCATGTTTCATTTTAAGTCCTGCTGGATCACTTCCGAGGAGTTCCGTGCGGCTAGAAAGCACTTTTAGATCAATGTACCTTCTCTTCCTGCCGGGTGAGACCGTTTCATGGATCAGGAGTCAAAGGAAGTTAAGGGACTTGCCCCAAATAAAGGGGCTGGCAAATTCTGGAACCGACATTTACTAACGATCCCTATTCTGTGTCCAGTGATAATTCCATTTTATCACGCCGCCTTGTGCATGTGGGGAACAGGTATTATTTAAAACATTAAATTTCCAGGCAGATGGTTCTAAAAAAAAAAAAAAAAAAAAAAGGCGGTCATTTATCCAGTGTGCTATATGCCGTGCTCTGCCCTAAAAGTTTTATTTATTTATTTTTATTTAAAATTTTTTTCAAGGTTTATTTATTTTTGAGAAACAGAGAGAGACAGAGCATGAGTGGTGAAGGGGCAGAGAGAAAGAGGGAGACACAGAATCCGAAGCAGGCTCCAAGCTGTCAGCACAGAGCCCGACGCGGGGCTCGAACCCGTGTACAGCGAGATCATGACCTGAGCCGAAGTCAGATGCGTAACCGACTGAGCCGCCCAGGCGCCCCCACCCTAGAAAGTTTTATCTATACCACTTTAATGTTGTCCTTCCAGCATCAATGAATTTGTAGTCGTTTTCTGTCACTGTGTGCTGTGGTGGGAATCATGCTCCTGCGTCAGCCTGGCTGGACTCCGGTGACCTGTTATTTAATCACACGCGGATCTAAGTGTTGCTGCAAGTGACTTTGTGAACACCTATAATCAGCTAATTTTAAGTAACAGAGATTACCCTTGATAACGGGGGTGGGCCTCGTCCAAGCAGTTGAAAGGGCTTAATCACTAAAACTAAGGTTTCCTGGAGAAGAAGAAACCTAGCTTCGAGACTCCCGAGTTTGCATTCTGGCCAGTCTATGCATTTGGACTGGCCAGCCCATAGTCCCACGAGCAAATCTCTTAAGTAAATCTGTACATATTTCTTATATATAATTAACCAGTTATCATTTTTCTGTTTCTCTGGAGAACGCTGACTCGTGTACCGTGGAACAAATCACCACACACACCGAGGAGCTTAAACGACACACGTCCATTACCTCCCGCTTCCTGTGGGCCGGGAGTCCAGCATAGTTTGGCTATAGGTCTCTGGCTCAGGGTCTCATGGGGCCAATTCAAGCTGTTAGCTGCTACGTGCTCCTTTGGAGGTTCAGCTAGGGAGGGATCTGTTCCCATGTGCCCTCAGGTTGTTGACAAGAGTCTGCCTCCTTGTCGCTGGAGGAACTCAGCCCTCGTCATCTTGCTAACTGCTGGCTGACTCTCAGCTCCCGGAGGCTCCCTCCGGTCCTCATCCCATGACCCCCTCCGTAGGCCCTCTCACACTTTGAACCTCTTCCTTCAAGAAGGCCTCACTCTCATTGACAGGCTGATTAGGTCAGGCCCACCCAGGATCATCTGCTTTTCGCTTCACTCAAAGTCAAGTGATGAGGGATTTGATTACACTTCCATAATCCCTGCTGCCATATAATCATCATGGGAGTGACAGCCCATCACCACAAATCCTGTTCAAGCCGAAGGGGAGGGGACTGTGAGTGTGTCCACCAAGGGGCAGTACATGTGTGGGTCCCCTTAAAATTCCGCATACATCACGGGCACCCAGGTGGCTCAGTCAGTTAACCATCTGGCTCCTGATTTTGGCTCATCATGGTCTCATGGTTTGTGAGATCAAGCCCTGGGTCAGGGTCTGTGCTTGTGGTGTGGAGCCTGCTTGGGATTCTCTGTCCCCCCCTCTCTCTTCTTCTCTCTCTCTCTCCCTCTCAAAATAAATAAATAAGCATTAAAAAATTCTGCAAACATCAATATTGCCTAGGAATTTTTGTATTAATCCATGCCACCTACATGTGATGAGCTCCTTCTAGGTGCCAAAGATAGTTTTGACAGTTGAAGATGCGGAAAACACTTTCTCCGACCCTATCGAGAAAGATAGTCACACACAAACTTCACATAACCGCTTACAATTAAAATGTTATTCGTAAAGGAATTCAGGAGTTGTCAAAAGGCAAAGCCTTGAGCTCCTAGACGACAAAGGGAATAATTCCTCCAGCTGGATGCTGGGAGGCTTTATAAAGACAGAACGCTGGAACCAGACTTCCCATGTTGAGGAATTTTCCAGAAGCAGCTAAGGAAAAGCACTGGAGAGGCAGTCACTGAGGAGAAGGGTTAAAAGATCCTTCCCACTAAGAAAAGAGGGAAGCATTTCCTAGTACTATTCGGAGAACTTGCTGCCTATGGGAGGCTGGTCATAGAGGACAGTTCTAGGAATTTGGGAAATGTCCTAACACCGTATTTCCCACCACAAGGGTGATGCGGTGTGAGGGCAGATAGAGGCTTCATCAGTTCAGAAGGATTTGAGAAAATCACATCCTAATTACTTTGACACGTTATCCTTTCTTATTTCTAGAAAGCATAAATTAAAACAAAAAAAGTCTATTTTATTTTGCATAGAAGAAAATAACACGTAGATTTTCTGTTCGGAAAATCCAGACCATGCTAAAAAATATAAACACCAAAAGAGTAAGAACTACATCTGGGCTGGACCCTCACGGAAACTCCGTAAAGTTCTGCTGTAAATGCTTTTGTATAAGTAATGTACAGATTCATATGAAGATAAATGCTTATGGAGAGAGAATTCAACAATAAGGTTCATGATCTTTTTCTAAGTCTAACTACAATGTTTTCCTGTATCCCTGAATATTCATTTATGGCCTTATGTTTAACGGCCGCTAAGTCTTTCGCAGTATCGGTGCATAACAACTTATTTAGCCAATGCCTTCTTATCAGCCACGAAATCTGCCCTTTATTCAACATTATCCATCTAATCGGCGTAGCCACGCTTCGAAAGTGTGTGAATCCAAAAACGGGCTCACAGGTCATCAATATCCAAACTGTGAAATCTGTGAGGCTCGCCCTACGGGTAGAGGATCCTGGTACCCCTCAAAGTGCCTGTGATGTTTGGCTTTTTCAGAGTCTCCAGGCGTCCGTGCTGGGTGCCTACAGGGGAAGGCGGTATCTGTGTATTTGTGTAAGGCAGCCTCCTCAAGAAGCCATCCTCCCGGGCTTGCAGCCTGAGTCCCTCGATGATTAGTGACCCCGGGACTGGTGTCATCCACGGCGGTGCTGGCTTGGCAATTCGGCCCGTCCCCAAACCTGCTCTCGTGCATTCCTCCTCACGCTGTCCGCGTCCAGACCCTTCCAAGCGCATTTCTCCTCTGCCAGCCAGCTCCCCAGCAGATTCTGCTGCGAAAGGATGCTGCAGGGTCTGCAGGGAGATGAGGGACAGAGAACCTGCTCCTGCCCCTTCTCTTTGCTGTTGCTGTAGCGGTCATGTGCCGCCCCAGCAATGGCTCTGTGCCCCGGCCGCAGAAGTGGGTTTCTACAGCCCAGACTCTCTTCCCCCTGATGCTTCCAGACCTGCTGCTTCCTCAGTGATGCCAGCACCAGCCAGGAAGCTCTCTTGCCCAGAGCCCGGGCCCCTGGGTCCTCTCCTGAGTCCAGAAGCACCATGAGCAGACTGATGTTCCTTTTCCCAGATAGCTGGGTCCCGGTTCTGCAGGGCCCCTCCCCCAGCCCTGAGGCTCAAAAATCCAATTTCTTCCTGTTCTTTTCTTGGATCTGGGAGTAGTCGGTGCTTCCTGTAGTTGCTATCCCTGTGTTACCTTCATATCCCTTCTTTTCTCCAGTGCATCAATTCCGTTTTCTCTAATTACTTATAACATACACTCTCAAAATAAGGGGGCTTGGATTGATAGGCCTAAATATTCACAGTCAAGTGTGCAATCGTCCCACTCCTCATTTTATAGAGAGTGGAAAATCTTCCAACTCTGGCAAAACTTTATAGAGATTCAGTGAGTGGAGGAAAAGACATATAGAAGAAAGTCTAACTTGTACCCAGTCCTAAAACAGAGGGGGTGTTAAGACTCCTTCTATCCCAGGATGTGCTATGAGCGCCTTCACACCCCTTCACTCAGCTAAATCTCCCCCCATTGGCCTCATTTCTTCTGTTTTTTTAAATTTTTTAAATGATGATTTATTTTGAGAGGGAGAGCACGAGTGGGGAAAGGGGGGACAAAGAGAGAGAGAGAGAGAGAGAGAGAGAGAGAGAGAGAATCTCAAGCAGTCTCCATGATGCCAGTGCAAAGCAGGATATGAGGCTTGAATTCACAAACTGTGATTTTTGAGCCAAAATCAAGAGTCTGAAGCTTAACTGACTGAGCCACCCAGGCACCCCACATGACTTCACTTCATATCTTATGATCAGTCTCTTTATAAGATGGTTGCCTATAGACTTCATAGGAAAGTTTCGTATTTCAGGGGAAAGTCCACTCCACCCCCAAAGTGTGTGCACATGTGTGTGCCTCTGTGTGTGTGTGTGTGTGTGTGTGTGTGTGTGTGTTTATTTGCGTGTCTGGGTCGGGGGTGCTAGTATCACTGTTAGAACTTAATTGTAGATTTATACTCAAATGGCAACAGTACAGCGATCATTACAAACGTCAACTGGTACCAGACTAGCCTATCCCACCACAGAAACCATAAAACTGGGCAAACTGATTTGACTACAGACATTGAACAACAGGCAGCATGGGATTGTGATTTCTGGATGAAAGGAAATAAGAAACGAGACCCAATACTTCCCCAAATTTCTCCTTGATGTCATATTTGGACAACAAGTTGGTGGCGGAGGGGGGGCGGAAATACCATGAAATAAAACAGGGCACAGTGATTGTGTGAGTTAGGGAAACTGACATCAACGTTCATGGCTAGACTTTGAGATGCAAAATAACTGAGGGGAAGCAGCTTGGCAGAGAATAAGAGAATTATTATTAATTATATTGAATAAATATGCAGGGGGCATCCCGGAGTCCGGGGACTGGACAGCACACGCACAAACAAGGTGGTGTGCAATTCGAGGAAGAGGGGAGGGTTATAGGGAGAACAGGTGTTCTAGAATTCACATGGAACCGAGAGATGTGGAGGCCTGGTGTGCCACAGTGGAAGGCGCTCACTCCATGCCTGAATATTCAGCTGGGATTCCAGAAAGACCACACCTTAGGAGTGCATATACCCTAGACATTTGATGATCTCTGAAGACGTCTTTGACAATCATAACCAGGTGTTACCCTCTAGTGGGTAGAGGCCAAGAATGATACTATACACACTAAAGTACAAAAGATTGCCCCTCTACAATGAAGAATTGGAACATATTTTTTTTGAAAAATATAGTTGACATTTTTTTCAAATCTGAAAAATATATCAACACATAGGCCCAAGAATCTTAACAAAACCCAAGTAGGATAATCATAAAGAAATCTACACGTAGGCCCACCATAATCACATCAGAAAAGCAAAACCTGAAGTAAAAACTTCAAAAAAGGCAAAAACATCCAGAGAAAAAGGAATATTGTACATAAGGAAAAATTCTAAAAATTACTGCTGACTTCTCACCCAAAAGAATTGCTGTCAGGAGACAATTGCCTCATATCTGTAAAGTAGTGAAAAAATGTTTTAATCCCTATCAACCTAGAAATGTACATCCAACTAAAAGATGTCTCAGATATGAAGGTAAGATGAAACCATTTCAGGCAGTCAGCAAGAGTATAGAAGATTTGAATGATCTTATAAACCAAATGGACCCACAGGACATTTAGAGTACACAACCAAATCTTCACCACCCCAGACTATAATCTGGTTACACACGAAGCCTCAATAATTTTGAAAACAGAAATCAGAAAGCAATAACCAAAGAGATACCTGGAGAATTTCCAAGTTGACCCACATATTTTAAATAGCTTATGCATCAAGGAAAAAAAAATCAGAAAAGACATTAAAAGGAAAAGATGAAATGTTGTTAATGACACATTTCAAGATGTGGATAAATCACCATGCAGAGGGAAATTTGCCACTAGACGTGATTAAAATTTAAAATGGAGAAATATTTTAAGGTCATTGGTCTATGTTTACACATTAAGAAACTAGGAAAAGTAGAGGAAATTTGATTCAAAGTTGGCAGAAAAACAGAAGTAACGTGAAAAGTGAAAAACAGTGATATAGAAGACGAAAGAAAGAGGGGCACCTGGGTGGCTCAGTCAGTTAAGCATCCGGCTTTGGCTCAGGTCATGGTCTCATGGTTTGTGAGTTCGAGCCCTACGTTGGGCTCTGTGCTAACAGCTCAGAGCCTGGAGCCTGTTTCGGATTCTGTGTCTCCCTTTCTCTCTGCTCCTCCCCCGTTCATGCTCTGTCTCTCTCTCTCTCCAAAAAATAAATAAACATTAATTTTTTTTTTTAAAGAAAGGAAGGAAGGAAGGAAGGAAGAAAGGAAGAAATTCTGCCAAACCAAAAGTTGATTCTTTGAAAGGATAAATGTAACATAAAAACTCTTATTAAATTGACCAACAAAGGAAGATAGAAAACATAAATTACTCATATCAGGAAAAAAAGTGGGGGGGACACTACAAATGAACATTGTGGATTAAAAAGGCATCTCTTGGGAAGATTGAAAGGTTCATGAAAGAATATAACAACAACAAAAAAATTCTCATGTCAATGAACCTGAAAATTTAAATGGACAAGTTCTTTGAAGGACACATATTAGCAAAACTGACATATATCACAGATTGGAATTATGTATAGACCTATATTTATCAAGAAAATTTAGTTTTTGCTCAAAAGCTTTTCTTCAAAAAAAGTTCTATGTCTGATGGCATTACTGGTGAAATCTATCAAATGTTTAAAAAAATCATAGTAACCGTCTTATTCAAACCCTTTCAGAAAATATAGGAGAAGGCAGCACTCTCTAATTCCATTTTGGGAGGTTGGAATTCTTATAAAACCAAAACAGGAAAAGGTAATACAAGAAAAGCAAAAATGACAGTTAACACTCTCTAATTCCATTTTGGGAGGTTGGCATTATTATGAAACCAAAACAGAAAAAGGTAATACAAGAAAAGCAAAATGACAGTCAATATCTCTCATCGCCATATATGGAAATATTATTAACAGAAACTTGGCAAATCAAATCCAGCAATGCATAAGAATGGTAACTTATCATAACCAAGAATGTTTATCCCAGGAATGCTAGGATACACTAACATCTAGTTAGCGTGACATTTTAAAAAACAATATATTTCACCACCTTAACAGAACAACAAAAAATTAAAATCATACGATTAGCTCAATACATGAAGAAAATGCACTCACCAAAATTTAATACTTAGTCATCATACACTTCTCAGCAAAGCCAGAACAGAATCTAACTTTATCAGTCACAGAATGGCTTCATGAGAAGCCACAGCTAATGTTACGTTTTACGCTGAAATACTAGATTGCCTTTATGTTTGGGATCAAGGCAAGGATGCTTACTTGTAACGCTACTTAACATCATTTCAGAGGCTGCAACTAGACCAATACGACACAGAAAATAAAAAGACAATGACTGGAAAGGAAGAAACAAAATAGTCTCACTTGCAGATGGCAGTTATGCACATAAAAACTTCCCCTTATGCGGTTGTCACACTTTTTTTTTTTTTTAAGGCACCATTTCCATTAGAGGGTTATCAAGCGGGCACTCTTTTTCTTCCACATCATGATGTCTATCTTGAAATCTGTACGCTGGATAAGTGTGTTCTTTGCTTCTCAAAGCCACTTCCGAATCATCTTATTTTCTTCTTTTCACAATAAAAATCTTTGAAGTCCATACCATCAGATTTTCTATAATCATCCTTGGTGCCACCATTTGTCAATAAACTATTGCCCCCAGGGATCATGAACTAGTTTAGCCACTGGCTCCAGTCATCATTCCTTTTTTTTTTTTTAATTGTTTGATGTTTGTTTATTGATTGATTGATTGATTGATTGATTTTAGGGGGGAGGAGGGGCAGAGAAAGAGGGAGACACAGAATCCGAAGCAGGCTCCAGGCTCTGAGCCTGAAGTGGCTCTCGAACTCATGGACTGTGAGATCATGACCTGAGCCAAAGTCAGATGCTTAACTGACTGAGCCCCCAAGCGCCTCTCCAGTCATCATTCTTAAAAACTTCACCATCCATGGTAGTGACCTATCTAACACCAAGGCCTCTTGTTCCTCACGTATCCATAGCTCGAAGGTGAAGGTCATGGGAAGTTCCTGGGAACCTGTCAGGAATGCAAATCATCAGGCTCCACCTTAGGCCTGAACCAGAAATTCTTCGGAGGTGGTTCCCACAATCTGTATACGAACCAGCCCTTCATGAAGTCCTGATGCTC
Source organism: Panthera leo (assembly GCF_018350215.1). Classification (NCBI taxonomy): domain Eukaryota; kingdom Metazoa; phylum Chordata; class Mammalia; order Carnivora; family Felidae; genus Panthera; species Panthera leo. The sequence goes on from NC_056684.1 coordinate 139,771,946, forward strand.
TCCCAAGTCTGAGAAAGACTACTGCACGGGTCTTACTCTACACCCTTCCTCGGGTGTCCACCAGCATGGTCCTCCCTTCAAACTGTCATCTCTGATGGCTTCCCCATCTCTGAGACTGAGCTTCAGCCACTCACCACACTCTGACTGTAGCCTCCAGGCTTCCAGATCACTCTACTCCTCTGAGTCCAGAATTTCTGCAGCTTCCCTGGGACCTCCAGCCTATCGATCCTACCCCTTTGTCAGTATCCACCATCATTGCTAGTCATTAAAACTCCTTCAAGTTTCTGATATTCTTCTTTCCCAACCATGCCAGAACTGCTGCTTCGCCACCTCCTGAAATCGGGTGAGGCCTTGTGATTTGCTTTGGCAAATGAAATCTGCGCAGAAGTGACGTGTGAATTTTAGTCACAAGTGCGAGTCCTTGAGAGACTCCTTCCTGTTGCTGTCATTCTGGGAGCCAGTGCCAAGATGGAACCTTCGTCAGCCCAGTCCCTCGAAGGGTCACAACACACAGAGGCCATGTCTATCCTGCATGAGAAATACATTTTTGCTGTGATATAGGCCATTGAGATTTTGGGCTTGTTCCTGATTCCAGGGTAACTTAGCCCCTTCTGATTGGATACAGTCTCCCGCCAGGTGCAACTTCCCTGACCACAAACCATGACCGTCCCCTAGAAAACAGATTTCATTCCCTTGAGCATTCTCCACTCATCCGTCTTTCCTAGTAACCCCACCCATCTCCCTAAACCTGGTGTCTTAGACAGGATTTTCCAGAGAAACAGAACCAACAGGATGTGTACATAGAATTATTTTAAAAAAACTTGGCTTTTGTGACTCTGGAGTCCATCAAGTTCAAAATCTCCATGGTTAGAACCCTCCAGGGTAGAAATCGCCAGGCTGGATGCTCAGAGAAGAGTGGCATCTTGAGTCCAAAGGTGGTCTCTTGGCAACATTTCCTTTTCTTCCAAGGAGGTCAGTCTTATGTTCTTTCACTAATTTCATGAGGCCCACTAACATTACGGAGGACTACCTGCTTTATTGAAGGTCTACTGATTTAAATTGAATCTCATCCAAAAGATACTTTCGCTGGGGCACCTGGGTGGCTCAGTCGGTTAAGCGTCTAACTCTTGGTTTCAGCTCAGGTCATAATCTCATGGTCCTGAGAGCCAGCCCCGTCTCCGTCTCCGTGAACCTCTCCCTCTCCCCCACTCTCTGTCTCTTTCTGCCTCTGTCTCTCTCTCTCTCTAACAATTAACAATAAAAATAAATAAAAATCACCTTCACCGAAACATCTAGAATGACGTTTGATCAAACATCTGGGTATTGTGGCCTAGCCAGGATGACCTAAAATTAACCATCACACCTGATTATACCCACTGCCCACTTATTCTGCATTTGCTCTCAAGATGCCGATTGTGGCTGTGGACTATTACAAAACCGGGCCGAGGGGACGCATGTCAAGGAGTGACCGCACATCTGAAACAGGCATGAATCTGACTAGACGATCCTTCTGCCTTTTCCAAGTTAATTTACCTTTCCAGCCCCACAGATGATGGTTTAACAACTTCTCTCTCCTCAAATACCCACCCCCCCTCCAGCCATACTTTCTACTGGTGGGTGACTTCACCTTACATTTGTTGTTTGTTTTTTTTTAAATTTTTTAAGTTTATTTATTTATCTTGAAAGAGACAGACACAGCGTGAGCAGGGGAGGCACAGAGAGAGAGAGAGAGAGAGAGAGAGAGAGAGAGAATCCTAACCAGGCTCTGCGTGGCCAACGCAGAGTCAGACTCGGGGTTCGAACTCATGAAACGGCGAGTTCATGAGCTGAGCTGAGACCGAGAGTCAGACTGAGCCACGCAGGTGCCCCCTCCCCGTGCATTTCAAAGATGGATCAAACTCTCCATCTTCGCGTGCCCAGTGTCGCGGGCTGTCTGTGTCAGCACCCACAGTCACGGGTTGGCTCCCTCACTTGATGGAATGAGCACCCGTCTCGTCCCTAAGACAGACTCCTCTTCTTGTCCTCCCTGCCCTCTGAGCTCCCGCCTTCTCAAGGACTGTTTATTCTGGTCTCCCACATTCTATTCTGTACCATTGGGTTCTTCTCTCCTCCATCATTTTCATAAGCCGGTAAATCTGCCTTCAGCTACGCATGCAAGATAAAATCTCCCAGGCACCCACCTGTCCCCCAGCTACAGGACCTTTGTCCGTAGATGCTCACAGGGACACCTGCTCTGAGAGTTCCCGTGGTCTAGCTACAACTGTCCCTCCTCCCGCATTCACCTGTTGCCGCCTCAGCTGGGCCCCCGGGACCCAGACTGTCCTAGCGGAGTCCCTTAGTCCCCATACTGTCTATTGTTTACTGTACGTTTCCTCTTCAGGGAACTTATAATCTAAACACGGTTCTGTTTACTCTCTTCCTCTTGGGTCTGCTTAATATCTCTCAGCCCTCTAGAACATAAACGAATCGAGGGCAGGTCCTCAGGCCATATTCCTGGCCTCGGCCTGCCTCTCGCCCTCTGAACATCACACAGCTTAATGGCCACTCTTTCCAAGCCAACTGCAACCTGCTGGAATCACTACCTAGAAGGGAAATGGGGCTCTTTATATACATACACATATAAAGGAGCATGGGGAGCCTGCAGAAATGCAGTTCTGGCTCAAAAGGGCACTTAACGATTTACATAACAAAGCAGGGCACTTAACTTCTGAGTCGAACACACCTGCATTGTCAGATTTGCCTGGGAATACTGGGGAGGGTATTTGCTCAATATTCCTCACCACCTAGGGGATTGCTTCTAAGCCCGAGAAACCCCCTCCACCGGAAGCCACCTCCTCCAGTCTCCAGCTGCCTGCGGCTTTGAAAAGAGATCACTTTTTTGCTCTGTCTTTGTATCCCTGCGGTTGGTTTGGGTTTTGTTTTTGGCTGCCCCTACCGCATCCAGTTCGCAAAAAATAAATAAACAAATAAAAGCAGAGAGGGAACACAAAAATGCATCCTGGGTCTAGGCATGGTAACCTAAAGCTAAACATTCCACACGTTTCTGCTGTTTCCTTGGGATAATATTCCAGATGCAGGGCTGCAGCGTCCAAGGGCATGCACACTTTTAGAGGTTTTGGTTAGGAGCGCCAAATTGCCCTCCAGAAAGGCAGGGACCCAGATGCCTAGCACCCCATGGCCTCGCCGGCGGGGCCCATTACTCTTCTCGCGTTTTCCCGGTTTGCTCACCAGGGCGCTCTGCCCGCCGCAGGGGAGGGGCAGAGCTGGCTCGTGCGGGCTCCCCCATTTCCACAGGTGTTAAAACCCTTCCTCACACCCCGATCTCGCCACTGGCGTGCATCGGGAGGAAGGCGGCCCAAATCGGCTGTCGCCCCGCCCCGCCCGGGCTCTGGGTGCCTCGCGACGCCAACCCGAGCGCCCTTCTTGGAACGGAAGAGGTCGGAAGGCGCGCTCTGCGCCCCGGGGGGTCCCCGATCCGCCACCCTCCCCGCTCGTCACACCGCGTCCCCCCAGCCGCCCCCGCAATAATGGACACATTCTCAGCTTTCTCGGGTCGGGCAACCTACCAAAGAGAACTCGAGGGTCTCATGCCGAGCTGCAAGTGAATCTTGGCGGCTTACCGCAAAATGCATCATGCAGGGACTTGTGTTCCATTTTCATGGATTATGGCCTCTGTCAGACCCTGGGAAACGAAGCTGCTATCCAGTGCGTATGCCGGGCTCTGCCGAGCTGTGGATACTTTCCGTGGCAAACGTTTTCTTGATTTCCCTCCCAATTTTATGTCTATTTTGAAGAAGTCGATGGAATACACGGTGCGTCGGGGCCAGCATTTCCCGGGCTAAGTAATGTGGCCCCATTAGCTGGCGGGGGAAGAGAAGGTTGAGCGATGATGTTGATGTGGATGGGACTGACCGCGTTGCCATCAGGGGGTTAAGGGGCACTGGCTCCGTGCCCAGGCGTGCATCTGTGGGGCACAGGGCACACCAGACCCTCGGCTGGGGCTGCTCCAGGCATCGGTGGGTAGAACCCTCGGAGGCATCGTTAAACACACATCGGCACCCACACTGCAGATGGAGACACGGAGACCCAAAAGAGAAGACCCAGGCGGGTCTAAATCCGTGCCCTTCACGGTGGAATCCAAGGGTCACCAGCTGGGGAGTTTGTGGGGACCGCAGAGCCCCGGTCCGAGAATCAGAATCCAGCTTGGAGGCGGGATCCCGGGGGGTGGGGGGGCGGTTCATGAGCACAGTGAGAGTTTGCAGAACAATATTCAGCCACACAGCTATGCAGGCAGGCACCTCGAATTCGGACCCCGGTGGTAGGAATGCGCAGAGCCCGGCTTTCTTTCTATCACAGGGGGCTGTATTTCCTGTCGTCGAGAAACAGAGAAAGCTTCTCTAGCTTCTAGCAGGGAGCTGTTACTGTATGACTGTGTGACCGCTGTCTCGCTGGCGTGTGTGCATGTGTGTGAATTGTTTATTCCCTGTCTCTCGGTGTACGAATTCAGCTACCGACGTAGCGAGATCTCTGCTGTAATGGGGCACAAAAATAAAGGTGTTTTCACGAACAGAGAATGCCTGTCCCATGCTCATCTGTGACACTAAAGGATTATTTACCTAACATCAAGATAGGAACGGTTTATCTGGTACTGTTTTGCGTGTAGCAGAACTTGTATTAAACGTGCAGATTATTGCCCCGGCCATCCACCGAGCTGCGTTCCGATCTTATGTAATAGAAGACAAAGGATGAAAGAACCACATCCAAGGCGATTTGTCACGCAACCTCCTAACCTCACTGCCCTGTGCTTTACTCAGTTTTGGTGGAAGGAGCTGAATCCAGAAAGCCGTGTACCGCTTGGGTCTCGTTCAGGGCCTGTGGCCAGCTCATGTGGTTATTGCAGCACAAGGTTAGGGGGACTGTTCGGAAAACCTTTATTGTTTATAAAAAAACACAATTTTCTCTGTAATGGCGTGCTCACCCGTGTTTTCTGCAAGGCATCCTGGACACTGAGTCATTTCGCCTCTCCCTGGATAATCGCGTCCTTCACCTTCCAAACATCTCCCAGCCCCCGTCTTTCTTCTGCATGGCCACGCTCCTGTTTTGCAAGGTTTAACAGAGATATTTCCACTATGAATTCTGCCCTGTCTTTTTGTCTGCCTGTTTTATTTATTTTCGACTTTTAATGCATTAGTGCTCACTTACAGAAACACCAGAAAGCAATCTCTCTTCTTTAATAATGAATACACTCAGCAAGACAATGGGGGAACCTTATTCTCCATATATTCTACTAACTAAAAAAGAAGGCAGGGGATAAATTCCCTTTTATTGAACACTTACTAGGTACCTTAGTATACACACCTCACACACATACACATGAACATGCACATATGCACACATATACACACATTAGAGACACACACATAGAGACAAACACCTCACACACACGCTCATATAGTGTCACCGTGCCCAGAAACAACACTGTGATGCGGGTATTAAGAGACTCATGCTGGGGGCGCCTGGGTGGCTCAGTCAGGTAAGCGTCTGACTCTTGGTTTCAGCTTAAGTCATGATCTGGCAGTTTCATGAGTTCGAGCCCCACATCGGGCTCTGCGCTGACAGCACGGGAGCCTGCTTGGGATTCTCTCTCTCCCTCTCTCTCTATCCCTCCCCAGCTTGTGCTATCTCTGTCTCTCTCCAAATAAGCAAACTTAAAAGAAAAGAGACATGTTGCAGTTAAGAAACTGATGCTTACATTTTACTAGTAAACTACAAGTTAAAATCTTCTGGTATGATTTCTTTTATGTTTCCATCAATAGCCCTAAGGAAATTTGTATTCCTCTCCCAGTACCGAGAGGGAATGAATGTTCCTTACCGAAGCCAATCCTCGTGTGTATTTATTTATTTGTTTGTTTGTTTTGGCCAGCCTCACTCCCGTGGCGTTGAATTTTTTTTTTCATGAGGATTTCTAACCTTTACGAATACAAATGGTCTCTTCAAGACTTTTCAGATGCTCATATTAAAAAAACAAAAAACGAAAAAAAAAAAAAACAAAACGTAGAAGAAGGTGGGGGTGTGCAATTACATCCAGAGCATACCATTTTGAATTTGACGTATTGTAATGGTCCTCTCGCCGGTACAATTTCTTATTGATTATGAAATTATCGAGTGCTGTTGGCTACTAGAGAGTTTTAAGCAAGCAGGAATGATGAGAAGCACTTGAACAGACAAACTCTCCCTGCGAGCAGGTGGAGACAAGTGTTTACATGATGAACTCTTGGGATATGAAGAACAGGGTTTTCATCCTACGCCAGGAGGAAAATCGATGGGCGATTAACAGCAGGAGGCAGGCCATGTGCAGCTACCTACTTGAAGGAAGGAAATGTCACTCGTGGACCAGAATTTCTAAGAATCCTAGCTGGTGCAACATTGGGAACAACGGTGTGGTAGGAAACGTTTAGCGACTCAGGCTCTCAGGGGAAGAAACAGTCTTGATTTGTAGAGTGTGGTCATTTCTGTAGTGTAAATGCTTCTGCCGTGGCCAACGTCACACCATCGGTGGGATGCCACCGATGCAGTTTTGGGACGAGGCGTGCCCAAGGGACCCCCACGAGTGGCTGTCTGGCCCTCACCACTGGTTTGGGGCGTCTTTCCTGCACTATGCTGGGTAACACCTTGTGTTAGTTTGAGAGTCTCCAGGGAAGCAGACCCCGACACTGAGTCTGAAGTGGAAGAGATTGAACAGGGGACATGGCTGTGAATGACAAAGACGGGGAGGAGCAGGACTGGGAGAGCGGGTCCTTCAGACTGAGAGGTGGGTCGGGCACCTGTCCGAGGAGACAGGGAAGGAACGAGGGTGGGTTTGGAAAAGCCTCAGACTGTAGACAGTCTTTTTTAAGCACACGCCAACAACCGGTTTGGTAGTCAGACCTTGTCTTATAAACCTGGAAGGAGAAGTTACTTTGTTAAATGTTTATTTATTTATTTTGAGAGAGAGAGAGAGAGTGCGCGCACAGGGGAGGAGCAGAGAGAGAGGGGGAGAGAGACCCCCAAACAGGCTCCACACCGTCAGCGCAGAGCCCGATGCTGGGCTCGAACTCTCGAAACTGCAAGTTCATGACCTGAGCCGGAACCGAGAGTCAGACGCTTCACCGACTGAGCCACCCAGGTGCCCCAGGGGAAGTTACTCTACGTCCCTGATTTCCATTTCTTCACGGACAAAGTGGCTGTAATAGCAAAGTGATGACTGGGATTTGGGTTTTGATTCTAACAATTCTGATTCTTCTGACAATAACTAGATGACGGGGGTAGTTGTGTGCTAGTCAATCACGGTCTGCGACCACAAAATCATGCCATGTAATCTTCTGTTCTCTGGAGGCACTCAGTTCGTCCAGATTAAGCAAAGGATCCCTAAAACCCACCTGTTTTTCCTGGACCTTCTTGGCTTAAGACCTCACAATTGCACCAAGAATAAAACAGACATAAAGTTCAGAAGGATTGGCTGCGAAGTTCATACAGATATAGTGGAAAGGTCAGGTTCCTTGAAGCCAGACTCAGCCAGCTACTGAAACTTCCTGAGGCTTAGTGCTCCCCTCTGTCAAATTGCCACACTGCCTCTGAACGGGTTCCTTGGGAGGAATGAGAAGAAATCACGGTGTAGGAAGACAGGGGTGTCTTTTGCATGTGCTAATCCCACTGCTCAGGTTCTCTGCCGAGGACACAATGCAGACAGAACGCAGCCATGCTTTATAGCAAGATGTTCTTTGCAGGATTATGTGTTATTGGTGGGGGAAGAAAAGCACCTGGGGAGACGTAAGCTGTTTAATAATAAAAGGAGCGTAATTAATTTATCAATGGTTTCTCAATACTGGTCGCCTGTCAGAGTCCCGTAGGAACTTAAAAATTACCAAGGACCTCGGGTCGCCTGGGTGGCTCAGTCGGTTAAGTGCCAGACTTCGGCTCAGGTCAGGATCTCACGGTTCGTGGGTTTGAGCTCTGCGTCGGGCTCTGTGCTGACAGCTGGGAGCCTGGAGCCTGCTTCGGATTCTGTGTCTCCCTCTCTCTCTGCCCCTCCCCCGCTCGCACTCTGTCTCTCTCTCAAAAAATATAAATAAACATTAAAAAATAAAAAAAAATAAAATAAAATCATAAAAAGAAGGTTGCTGAGCATTTAAAATAACCTAACACATGAAACACTTATATGTAGTGAAGACGGTTAAGGAACACCAATAATGCGAAAATGTATGCATAGGTAAAAAGATATTTTGTTGTTTCTGAGTGGCAAGGTTGTTTTTTTCTTTTTTCTCTTTCCACAAAAAAAGTTAGTTTTATTTAAATTGTTTTATTTGAATATGGTTGACACATTCTTTTTCCACACGTTTTCTTGAGTCAACTCTCCCCTCAACGTGGGGCTCGAACTCACGACCCTGAGATCAAGGGTCTCATGCTCTACTAACTCAGCCCGCCGGGTGCCCCACATTGACACATGCTTGATGTTTTCTTTTTCTACTTATTGTTTCAGAACTTTGAAAACTTCCTCCCACGGGCATGCATGACCCTAACAATGATTATAAAGGGAAAAGTGTGTCCAGAGTATATGCTCTGCTGTAGACAGACAACCCCACTCCATACTAAAATGATCTGGCCACTAGCCACTTGCCCGCATCTGACAGGGACTCCAGAATAGAGACCCTGCCTTTTCTTTTCTTTTCTCTCCTTTTCTTTTCTTTTCTTTTCTTTTCTTTTCTTTTCTCTTCTCTCTTTTCTTATCTCTTCTTTTCCTTTCTTTTCTCTTCCTTTCTTTTCTTTTCCTTTCTTTTCTCTTCTCTTCTTTTCTCTTCTTTTCTTTTCTCTTTTCTTTTCTCTTCTTTTCTCTTCCTTTCTTATCTCTTCTTTTCTTTTCTTTTCTTTTCCTTTCTCTTCTCTTCTTTTCTTTTCTTTTCTCTTCTCTTCTTTTCTCTTTTCTTTTCTCTTTTTTTCCTTTCTTTTTTCTTCTTTTCTTTTCCTTTCTTTTCTCTTCTCTTCTCTTCTCTTCTCTTCTCTTCTCTTCGTTTCCCTTTTCTTTTCTCTTCTTTTCCTTTCTTTTCTTTTCTTTTCTCTTCTCTTCTCTTCTTTTCCTTTCTTTTCTTTTCTCTTCTTTTTCTTCTTTTCCTTTCTTTTCTTTCTTTCTTTCTTTCTTTCTTTCTTTCTTTCTTGGTCATTAAATCCCCCACTCCTAGTACAGAGTGTGACACCTTAAAACTGTTTGTTACATGAATAAAACAATCCTTGCCTGGCACTTAGATAGTATTTAAGCTGGCGTGCCATCATTTCATAACTGAGAGATAGCAAACACTCCAGACCTTACTTTGCGGGGCTGAGGGCTCGTAGCGGCGGGATTCTGATACGCGGTGCCTGCTTCCTCATTCTATTGGTTCGAGCGTGATTTTCAACGTGTCCATAAAAGAGAGGGTTTCAAGTTCAATTGCAGCATCATCTCCTTCACACACACCCTTATGTCTGACTGCACTCGCCTCCTGGTGGCACAGCCGGGTTTTTATGACCCTTCCACACATAATAAAGCATCCAAACAACTTTTTCACATCATCTTCAATGAATTCAGGGAATGCAACAGTTTGCACCGTCTTCTGTGCACAGTTTATGGCTTCTGCTCTCACTCTACAAGGCTGGAGCGAGTCAGGCGATAAATATGTGTCCGGTGATGTTGAGTGTGATAAACTGGCTCCTTCCAAGACCTACTCGCCCCTCATAACTTACTCGGCCCGCAGAGAGAGCACTCCAGCACGTCTCGGTTTTATCTTTCTCCTTAATTCTACCAAACTCCCCAACACCGAGATCTCCTCCTGTCACCCCACCGCGTCCACGCCTTGTGTGTGGTTAAAACTTCCAGCAAGAGCCCACACACCTCTTGCCGTAGAACGATCGTCGAAAATGGCTGCATACCCTGATTAATCCCCGCTTGAAGGAAGGCGAGGGGATTAAAACAGGTGGAACGGGGGGGCGCCTGGGTGGCTCAGTCGGTTGGGCGTCTGACTTCGGCTCAGGTCATGATCTCGCGGTCTGTGAGTTCGAGCCCCGCGTCGGGCTCTGTGCTGACAGCTCAGAGCCTGGAGCCCATTTCAGATTCTGTGTCTCCCTCTCTCTGACCCTCCCCCATTCATGCTCTGTCTCTCTCTCTCTCAAAAATAAACATTAAAAAAAAAATTTAAAAAAAAAAAAAAAAAAACAGGTGGAACGGAATATAGACTTAACCCAAATGGAGAGGCGTCCTTAAAGAAGATGCGGGATCCGGTTCCTAAAGCTAAGAGTGCCGCTCAAAAGGTTGTGCCTCCAAGTCTCAGAACTTTCCCGTATTTGATAGTTTCATCTCGTCTCCTGTCCCCAGAGGGAAGCGTCTAGATAGATGTTTTCACTTTCAGCTTTAAGTCACTCTTCGAGCCACGGATGGCACAGGGCCAGCCACTTTATTTGCTCGCTATTTAGCCAGAGTGCATCAGGTGTACCCCAGGCAGTGGACACTGAGATAGCATCACCCCAAGACCCAGACCCAGGGGGCTCAGCGTCAGGCCTTGTGCTTGAGGGGGTCCTCCTGAGCCTTCCTGCGGCCTCAACCATCCCTTCACGATGAGGGCTGCCTCGGGTCCAAGAGAGGAGTCCAGCCAGAGCCCACTTGCCTCCTCCCCAACAGAGGCCCCGGGACTTCGTGCCTAAAGCCCCAGGCCTACTTCGGGCCCAAGCAGGCCTCTTCCGCGACTGCAGCCTCCTGGGAAGATGGCGCCTCCCCTGGGCAAGGATCAGCCCTCTACTGTGTGCTCTCCAGTCATGCAACAGGCTCACGTGCAAGGGAGAGTCAGGGCGAGCTTTGTTTCCCGTTGCACTCCGCTTCTGCCCCCCTGTACATCAGCGTGGCCCCGACTGAGGGGGCAGTGTTCTTGAGACGAAGTCCCCCCCTGCCCTAATGAGCTACACGTTCCCACAGGAAAGGGACAGCATTATTGACTATATAGATTAAAACACACCACACGAGGCTGGCTAATGACAAGTGTAAAAGAGTTGATTTAGGTCACATAAAGGAGTTGGAATGACTGTACTGTCACTAAATTTTCCTTTATACACACACACACTCACACACACACACACACACACATGCACATGCTTCATTATTAAGGCGTTTTTCCTGAGTTAAAGAAAAGCATGTCCCTCAGGGCCAATCCCAAAGAGCTGGGAAGACAAAAATTGAAGAGACATCATCCCATCACTCAGATGTATCCACTCTTGGCACACGTACTTTGATTATGCTGACTTTATTTAAAGCTTATTTATTTATTTTGAGAAAGATGGAGACAGCGGGAGCAGGGGAAGGCCTTGGCAGACAGACAGGGAGAGACAGAAAATCCCAGGCGGGCTTCACACTGTCAGTGCAGAGCCCGCCACGGGGCTCAAACTCACCAAAACCGTGAGATCATGACCTGAGCCGAAACCAAGAGTCAGACGCTCAGTTGATTGAGCCACCCAGGCACCCCGGTTACGATGCCATTTTTTTTTAATTTTACCATTTACCAACTCTCAGCGCACGTGACCACACGGGGTGCAACGCGTATTTCCACATTCTCAGGCAGGACTCTTAGCCCCATTCTGCAGGTGAGCTGGCTGAGGCTCAGGGAGGGCACTTAGGCTGCCTGAGCTCACTCACCTGCTCGGTGGCAGAACTGGGACCTAAACCCACATCTTTGGAATCCGGCTATGGGTTTACCCGCCGGACGGATTTTCAGGACTGACCTCACCTCCGCATGAAATAGCTGTTTATGGGCATACGTGTCGATATAGATACGGATGTGGGTACGATACAGACGGAACTGGCTTCTCACGACACCAAGTAAATGGAGGAAACTATTACCGAGCAGATTCCGCGGCATTTCTCCAAATCCAGATTTACCCGGGACAGGTGGTGCTATGGCTGTATCCAGATAAAGGTACCTTCAAATAAATCCGTAACATACGGGCATGGACAGGTAAAAACAGCTTCCCACCCCTTTCCTTTTCTCTCCTGGGGGGTGGGCTTCCTGCAGGCGGGGAAGGGTTTGTGATTCACATTCCGGAGTCTCAGGACACGGTGGGCTAGAGACGCGCTGGTTCGGCAGGGGCCTCGACTTCACGACAGCACCCCAAGCTGGTGAGGCTGGATGGGACGCCGGCCCCTCCGTGGGTTCCTTCCTGGGGCAGCCAGACGTCGCCTAATGGGGGACCGCATCGCCACCGTCTGCTTCTCCCCTTTTGTATGCAACGCTTCGAAGGAAAGGAGGAGAGTTCAGGAAAACTCGCAAATGGGAAGACCATCCAGCGTCAACAACACAGGGCGGCAGAGCTCCAGAGGGCGGAGTTGTGTGCTGTGTGCGTGTTGCGGTTGTCGTGGTTGCGGCAGACACGGAACCTAATGTCTCTGCTGTGCCGGAGAAGTGGGAAAGCAGGTGCCGAGGTCTCTGCCAGGGCCTTGACTTCCCGGTTCTGGCGGTCTCGTTGGAAGTGCCGGGCGGCGTTAACCTTTTGTGTTACGGAGGTGTCACATCGGCCCTCGTACACAGTCTGGCGTTCATCCCACAGATCGCCTCCCTGAACGAGGGTGGCACCTTTCCACACGCCTTCCATGTTCACGGAAGGAAATTAAAGTCACTAAGCACCAGTTGCCAACCGGCATTTACAATTCCCAACGCTCTCAATTGCCACCCACCCGGAAGGCGGTTCAAAGGTGGTTCAAAGACAATTGAATAAAATATTGATCGACGTGTATTTATATCTCTACTTATGTAACACTTTCACGGATCAGAAACCAACTGGAGTGTTTCAAAAGGCACTCCGATTAAGGTCTTATTTTGCATATCGTGTGCAAGACAGGGAGAAACGGCTCTTAACAACCCTTCTTTCCTTTTGGAGGGTGGGCTTCCTGCAGACAGGGAGGGGTCCTTCATTCCTACCTTAGTGTTCAAGAACAAGGCAGGCACTGCTTCTAAACATGGGTATCTGTATGGAAGAAGGAAACGGCGTCCTGTTTCCAGAAGCTATGTCTCTCCTCCGGTCTACATCCACTCGTGCATGGAGTCCGTCACCACTGAGGTCTGAAGCTCTCTCCCCTAAGTGAGCTTATTGTCTACACTAGCATGATTCACGCTTCTGTCGCCTTGGTTAACACGACTTCACTGTGCCAGAAAGTCTTCTGCAGGCAAATGGCTTGATGTCTGACTGTTCGCTGCAGAGGTCCCTGAAATAACCACCGACTTTTCTGCAAGGTCAAACGGCCACAGACAGTGTGTGTCCTAACGTTATTCTAATTTCTTGGTTCGGAAATTCTCATTTCGCTTTTTCCATCCCTTCGGGACCGTTGTCTTGTGATGCGTGCCCTAACCCCCACCAAACCCCCTCCACACCGGAACACGTGTTTAACCCGAATTGCCCATCCTGAATAAATTGCAACCTTGCCTCTTCCCCCCATCCCACTCCCCCCCCCCCCCGGAGACACTGTTAAAGTTCTTCCCAGGTTCCCCAGTGCTTTAGTAAGCAATACTCTTAGCGTGTTCTTCTAACAGGTCGTGTTGGTGATATTTGGGGACCAGCATTCAATAGGATAAAGGTCCCAAATTATAGAGTTGATGTGCATGTGGCAGTGGATGTGCGAGACATTTCAGGCTTTAGCACAGGTGGCTCCATCGGTTAAGTGTCTGACTTTGGCTCAGGTCGTGATCTCGCAGTTCGTGAGTTCGAGCCCCGTGTCGGGCTCTGTGCTGACAGCTCAGTGCCTGGAACCTGCTTCGGAACCTGTGTCTCCCTCTGTCTCTGCCCCTCCCCAACTTGGGCTGTCTCTCTCTTTCTCAAGCTCGCTCAAAAATAAATAAACATTAAAAAAAAAAATCTTTCAAGCTTTCAACACAGAGAAACATTGTCGTTGTTCTCTGGAGCATGGTCTCAGAGGAGTGGGATGGTGGTAGAAAGGGAGGTGGTCCTTTATTTGTAGCTTCTTTATTTAAATATTGATCTAAAATCTATGCATTTCATGTCGGAAATTAATATGGATCTAAGTTGCAAGCAAGTTACACGAACGGTTCACATCTCTTCTATTTTGGTTAATTTACTTTGTTGTAAAATCAAAACGAATGTGCCTCCCTTCCCAAGAGACGTTTCCATTTAGAAAGTTGCTTCTCCTAGCCCTAGGTCCTTGAACCATTGTATGTAATAAACTCTTAATTTTACAATTTAGTTTTACAAATTACAGAAGCTACAGAGATTTATGTTTTATAGTTTAACATGAATTTTTAGAAAAAAAAAAAAAAAAACAGAAGTCATGGAGTAAGCCACAGGAGAATTGAGCTCTTTAGTGGAAACGATCATTTATGTATGAAAAATCATCGAATCATAGCTTTAGGAAATGATGATTTATTTACTCATGTTCATTCACATAATTTTTCTAAACATCTATCTTGTGCCAAGGCCTTTTCTCAGAGCCTGGGAAACACGAAAAAGAGAGACACCTGGGTGGCTCCGTGAGTTGAGCATCTGACTTTGGCTCAGGTCATGATCGCACGGTTCGTGGGTTCGAGCCCCGCGTGGGGCTCTATGCTGAGAGCTCAGAGTCTGGAGCCTGCTGTGGATTTGGTGTCTCCCTCTCTCTCTGCCCCTCCCCTGTTCATGCTCTGTCTCTCTCTCTCTTAAAAATGAATAAACATTAAAAAGATTAGAAAATTAGAAAAAAAAAATGAACCAGGGACAATAAAGTGTAGGAAAACGGCCATGGACAGGGCAATAGGAGAGGAGTTTCCTGAGAGTTTTAGGTTTAAAACCAAGGATATTCAAAGCTTAAGGAGGTCATTCCTAACTCCCTTTTGTGGGAAGAAGGTGAGGGAACAAGAGGGAGGCATTCTATTCAACAAGACTTCCTGGAGAAGGTGGCATTTCTCTTGGTCCTTGAAGTATGGACCCAACGGAATCATGCAGATCTTGGACGTAGAAGGACGTCGCGGGGGCTTGAGGCCCTGCGTGAACAGAGGCAAGGAGGAGGGAAGCGAGACCTGGCTGGATGTGTGTGGGCAGAGCAGGAGGTACCAGCAGGGCAAGAGACGGATGAAGCTGGAAAGAGAAGGGTGCTGTCCCCCACGTAGACCTTGAAGTCAGGTCAGTGGGGTATCGAGGCACCACGTTCCACGCACTCATTTTACCAACGTATCTCGGTGCTCCCTGTGGGTCAGCCCTGTTCAAAGTGTGGGGGTTCGGGGCGCCTGGGGGGCTCAGCGGGTTGAGTGTTCCATTCTCACTTTTGGCTCAGGTCATGATCTCACAGTTTGCGAGTTCGAGCCCCACGTCAGGCTCTGCGCTGACGACATTCAGCCTGCTTGGGATTCTCACTCTCTCCTTCTCTCTCTGCCCCTCCCTTGCTCTCTCTCTCTTTCTTTCTCTCTCTCTCTCAAAATAAACAAACTTAAACAAAAATTTAAAAAAGCAGAGTGTGGAGGTTCAAGTGGCATAAGAGATAAATATAATCCTTACTCTTGGGAAGCTCCCAGTCTAACTGGGGAAACCTCCTCTAAACAAATAAGTGTGCAAGTAATTGGTTAGGGTTTTTAAAGTGAAGGGCACAGTGAGAGGGCATAAGAGAGGTTCAAGGGAGACAGAGTATCTTGAGCGAGCGGTGTGGTCCAATGGAACATTCCGCGAAGATAGAAATCTTCTGTCTGCGGGGTGCGATACAATAACCACCAGCTCTATGGCTATTGGGCTCTTGAAATGTAGCCAGCAAGACTGAGCATCTGTATTTTTAATTTTATTTCATTTTAACTAATTTGAATTTAAGTAGCCATGTGTAACTCCTGGCTATCGTATTTTCCACTAATTCCATGTGCGTGGAATAAATGCCAAGCCCACTGACAGCAGAAATTCTTTGCAGTCCTTAGCCAGGCCTCCACTAGGCACCAATCATGCAGACGTGAGTGCCTTACACAAATATTCTTGTACAGTTTGGGGTGACAAGTGCCCTGGGCGGGGCTGAAAGCAGACTGCGGGTGAGTTACAGCCAGTGGGGAGACCACGAGCGCACAGTCAATGTTCCCGGAGTGAATGAACAGAGGGGAGACTGCACTAGGTTCCCGACAGGATACAGGGTCACACTGAGTGGAGGAAGCAGGGTGGGCATCGAGGTGGGAGAACGGGGTGGGCAGGGAGGAGGCGGTTGCTGAGGATGCTGAGGTAGGGGAGGTGGAGGCGGCCTCCAGGGAGCCGTCCACAGGCTTCTCCGCGGCCCCACTAGAGCTTCTCAGTGTCTTGCGTCAGAGGGAACTTCAGCAGACCCCCACCCAACCTTTCCAGATCCGCACCGGTGGCCTGGGCAATCCAGATAACGGAGAGCAAGGTGGGTCTCCATTCTCGAGTCTCAAAGCAAAGCTGAGTCGTCATTTCCCTGCCACCCCCAGGGTAACTTGCCCCAACTCTAGAAGGAGAGCGGGGTCACTCGTAAACAAATCACTATTTACAGGTCACGATTGAGAGTCAAGTGCTTTGTTAACTCTGTCACAATAGGCCTCCCGACAGCACTGGGAAGCAAATATCCTCTTTGAACGGATCGGGAAAGTCTCCAGCCGTTTATGAGACTGGCCCAAGGGTCCCCGACTGGTGAACTGGAACCTGGCGCTCGCTTTCAGCAGTGTCTAACCCCAGACCTCACGCCTGCCCTACGACACGCTGCCGTCCGTCCAGCCTGCTACGTCTCGGGTGTATGCCGGCGGATGGATAGTAGCTGAAGTTGCTTATCAGCTGTCAAAACGACCACAGCTTATGGATGGGGAAACTGAGGCTGAAGAAGGGGCGACAAAGCTGAGATTCCGGTTTGGTTTTGGCCGGCCCCAGAGCCTACGGCGCCTTCGACCTTCGGCCTCTGCCTCGCACAGCAGCAGGGGCCTCGGAAGCCCGTCTTCTTTTACCAAACCTGGTATGGCTTGAGACTGGTGCTCGCATATTCTGGACTTGGAGAAAAATGGGTAGGGATTCCAGCTCTAGGGCAAACTCAGTACATGGCAATCATAGTAATAATAACATATATAATATAATATAATATAATATAATATAATATAATACGTATCGCATTTGCCATTGAATATTGTATCATATTATTTTTATATATAATTATGTAATACTATATAATATTACATTATTATATGCACGTTATGTACAATATATGTGTCCACATTTATTAGTATGTATGTAGTTATGTGGTATATTAGTATATGATAGAGCATAACATAACATAGCAAAATAATATAGTTACATCATATGAATCAAGATATAGCATAGGATGATGTAGTTCTACTGTATTAAATTATGTAATATCATTATAATGACACATAATACACAGGTAAGGACATATGACATAATATGTTATATTGTGTTAGCGTTATACTATATTTGTATATTAATGTATGATATAATATAATCTGATGATAATGGTGAACACTGGTAAATGAGCTCCCGGAAGCCCAGGCGCATCGCCTAGCATCGGTTCTTGAGGAGGGTCAGGGTCGGTATCAGAACCATTCTCGGCTCTCAGTCCCAGCACCCCCAGATGGCCCCGGTGCTGTGAGCCCTGCCCCTCCCCAGCCACGGCCCCCCATGTAATCACATGGGGAGTTCAGTCGAGATCACACTGGCCACTTGTGCCCCCCACGTTGCTGGTGTTCACCAATGTTCCCAAGTGGCAGTCATCCCTGAGTGCTGTGGCTGTTGAGGGGGGAGGGGCGCCCTCAGACTCCTGCTCTGTATGAGGACAAGGGACGTTTCCCTACCAGGAGACCTCCCGTCCCCTTCCAGGGCTGGGCAGGCCTGGAAGTCTCCGGTGAGACGGATGGGGTTTCAGAAAACAAAAATAGAACTAAGGCTCAAAAAAGCGACCTGAGGGTTTGGATCCAGTTTCTGCACAAATGGTGATTAACTACATGCTTTCGATGGAATGTGGGCTTGGCAAGAGGTGAAAGACACATGAATGAATTTGTCTGCATACTTGGGAAGTGCTTTTAACTCTCATTTTCGCTTAATTTTTTTTTCTAGCCACTTCCGCGTATTTGCTCCCCTCTCTCTATTCATCCTGGTTGACAGGGAGATCGGGTGAGAGGGACAGGGTCAGACTGTCACTTAGTGCTCTTAGGTAAGCTACTTTAACTCCCTGAAGCTTGGTTTCTAATCCAGTAGGTCTGGGCGGGGCACAAGACCTTGGGTGTCCCCCAAATTCCAGGGTGAGGCCCATGCTCTGGCTCTGTGATCACACTGTGAATGCATCTGGACAGGGAGAGAGAAATGAGTTCCTTGAAGCCCCACAGCAAGCTAAGATGGGGCAGAGATGAAACCCAAGAGAGGTAAATAAAATTATTATTTGCAATTCTTCGCGATCTTCTGGTACTTGAATTATACTTTCATGTCTTTGGCTGTGTGACGTTTCAAAACCAGCTAGCAAGTGCTATTTCCCTACCCCACTGAAATTTAGCTTGCCCCTGTGACTTGCTGAGACCAGTGGAGTACGGTGGAAGGCGAGTGAGCCGGTTTTGAGCCAGGACTGCCAGAGACATCACCTGCTTTTGTTGACATTCCTGAATTCCTGCCATTACTGACGAGCACGGTATGCCCAACGTGGCTCCAGCCCAAAAAGAAGGAAGAAACACATGCTGTAAGTCGACTCTGGCTCTCAGTCCAGCTGACCCGTGTCCAGAATTAGAGCCATGCAGTCAAGACCAGCTTAGTCCAGCCAAACTGCAGAGGACCTGTGGCCCCATCAGTCAGATGTTTGTTGTCAGCCACCGAACTTGGGGGTCTTTTGTTACACAGCATTGACGCAGCATTTGCTGACTAATGCACGTGTATGTGTCAGCATTATGTTGGGATCATCTTTCAGTCCGGAAAGGTAAAGAAATGTATCATGCAGTAAGCGTCTATCACGGACCAGGAGTGTGTTTGTAACCTCGTGTCTAGGAATGGCTTTGCTTCCGCTATTTTACTGTGTGTCTCTCTAAACTCAGCACCCTTTAAAAAACCGGTTCCAGTAACTGGAGCTTTTGTTCCTATAGGCGCCACTCTTTACGGACTTCCACCGATCTTCTCCTTGACGTGTCTTGGAAAGCTCCCTGGGGTCTGTCTGGCATGTGTCTCTGCTGTTAAGTTTAATTATTCTGGCTCAGGGGTCACCAAACGCTCTGCATACAGTCTCTCTAACTACTTGGTATCCATCATGGCACTGTTTCAGCCCCACACATACTTGAAAAAAAAAACAGAGAGAAAAAAGAAAACATAAACTCTGAACTTTAGGATGTGGGAGATAGGCAACTTGTTTTGTCGTGTCTCATTTTAGGCAGGAGGCAAGGGGGTGTCTTTTCTTCTTATGAATAGGCTGGATTGACATAAAAAAGTACTTTGAGAGCTGAACTCTCCCACTGAACACAAATGCAGAGAAATTCTGTATATCTTTAAATGTTTTATATGTCCCAGTCATATATAATTTATTATGTTGTGAAGCTGAGTCCTTCTTTGAATGAAAATTTTACTGTCAGAGCCTGGGGTACTTTAGTTTGATGATTTAAAACTCCCAATGCACTCGTAGCAAATAGCACGTTTTTATGACAGTGTGTTTGTCCAAGAGGTCAGCTTTCAGCACAGTGGGAAATTTCCCCCAGTAAAATTATTTCAAAGAGAAATATGTCTCCCAGCCTAATTCTTCTTGCAGAAAATGCAGGTGCAATCCAGATAGCACTGGCTGTCCATCTTTCAAGAAGGCACCGGGCAGTGGGGCTGTTCATCCATCTTATGATTTGGGGCCGGGGCTGCAGAGATGTTTGAATCTTGTCTTTGCCCTTGGTTGGCTGAACTTCACGGTTTGCAGCCATAATATGAGGTTAATGATATCAACTTTCAGAGGTTTATTTTTGAGGATGAAATGAGATGGTAGTTTGTCACAATGGCCAGTCCACAATTATTGTTATACTACATTATTCCGCGGACCCCGTTGTGAAACGAGAGCAGCCCCGCAATGAGATGTGACAACACACGCTACAAAGAATGGGTCCAGCCAGCTATTAGGCAAAGAGTTACGAAAACCCAGCCAGTACTGTCAGGATTCAGCAGCCTGTGGCATGGACAGCAAGGGGACAAGTCAGGAGATTTTAGTTATGAAGCCTTGATGAGGGGAGAGGTATGCATTGAGAAAGTACACTCTTGTGCCTTAACCCCAACCCTTTCCCTATCTTCGGCACTGCTGAAAGCTCCAGACAAGGAAAAGTAATAGGTTTTCATCTCCCCATTCATCCAGCCAGCCAGCTATCCATCGGTCCATCCATCCATCTGTCCATCCATCCATCCATTTGCCCATCCAGGTGGTTATCTATCAACTTAATCTTTCCATTAGTCAATTTACAATCATGGGAAGAAATTCAAGACAGATACTAAGCTAAGTTCTGCATACACCAAGCTGTAAGTCTGAATTGTGCCCTCCCGGTATTTAGAGATGAGCAGAGAGGAAAATAAGGTAAAACCGTGTTTTCTAGGCAGTGAACTTCATGTTGCAAGAGAGGAGACATGAGCTGCTAAGTAAGCCATGAGCAGGGACACCCTTCCAAGCGAGGCGAGTCCAGGAGGGCGTCCCAGGCAGCTGAGCTGAGGATCGTTTGATCACCAAGTGGGTGACCTGAGGAAGACATTCCTAAGAGAGCACAAGAGACATGAAGGCTCAGAGCACAAGGATCCTTCAGCGAATAGCACCTTCGTCAGCCTGGCCTGCTGGTGACAGAGTGCCACAGGCTGGGGCGTTTAAACAAAATACACTGACTCCCTCACAGTTCTGGAGGGTGGAAGCCCAAGGTGCCAGCAACGCTGGTTCCTGGTGACAGCTCTCTTGCTGGATCGGAGACAGTCCCCTTCTCTCTGTGTCCTCAGGTGGCGTTTTCTCTGTGGCCTTGCAGAGAGAGGGTTCTGGTATGTCTTTCTCTACTTAGAAGGACACCTGTTCTCCTACGGATTTTGGAGGGGCACAATTCAGCCCGGAACAAATGGTGACTGGGGGAGGTGTGTGGGCAGAAGAGGGAGAGGGAAGGCTGGACAGAGAAGCAAGGACACGCTGTGCTCAGATGGGCCCGGGGTCCCCAGTGCACACAGGTGCAGGTGGGTGCCCACCTCTGGCCGAAGAAAATCAGTGAGACGACTGCAACCGCTCTGGCATCGGTCTTCCGTTCAGACCCCACCCCCCACCCCGAGGGAGCGCAACTGCGGGTCTCGAAGCCCCGCGTGGGAAGGTTTCAAAGTTTTGCCTCCCACGGCTTTCTCCCCGAACTGGAGCCTCGCGACTTCAGAAGCCTGTGGATTTGACTGGGGGGGGGGGGGACCGTCTCAAAATCCAGATGTACCCGGATGGGTTTTGATTTAGGATTCCCTTCCCTTGGAGATGATCCTTTGGAAGATCTGCGGAAACGGATGAAAACCGTGTGCCTGATCCCTGCGAAATTTGCAAGAAAGGGCACGAGGCCCCCAGTTACACGTCTGTGTGATCAGCGTCCCCTGCCTCCCAAGGATGTAGAGCGGGTGCCCTTTTGCCACCGGAACCGCCCCCCACCCCCCCACCAGCGGCTCTTAACTCTCTGCTGAACTTATTAAGTTGGTACCAAGTCAACGTGTCCCTTCTTGATAGTACACAATTTCCCCGAGTGCTGCAGAATTCCGCATCTGTCCTCTTACCTGTCACTTCAGCCGCCTTTTAGTGATGTTAAAAGAAATCTTTACTGTCACTCATATCAGCCTTTCACTTTGTTCCCCGGCAGTGACACTCTTGTTGTGTTCCTTCTGCAGCCACCACCGACTCCTGTGAATTAGCATTCGCCAAATTTATACGTGCTCATTAGTCTGAATAAATTTAAAAGCTGCTGCTCCTGAGTCTTAAAAATGTAACCGGGCTTTTCCTTGGATATAATTGAGGCATCTTTAGAAAAGTAAATTACTGTCTGACTCCCAAGTAGACGTTTTATGAGTTGAGAGTCAAGCGGTCTCTTTGGGGCATTATTTGAGCTATAAATATCTGGGGGGCTGGGAGGGATAAACTAATAACACCCCCTCCCCAACCAATTCCGCCTCCCCTTCTCTCTCACACGTGGAAAATATCACAGTGGGCGACCCGCATCGAGTGCAGACCCCGGTTGTACTCTTTGCAGCTCTTTCCACAGAGGAGCAGCAGGGAGGAGTCTGGGTTTCTTCAACGCGCATCCATGAGCCAAACGAACTAGAACCATTGCGGGGTGCTTGTGTGAAAATATGCTTGCTTGTGCCTCCCCTCAGCCCTCCAGCATCAGAAGCTTACGGCCGGGGCCTGGGAGTCTCCATGCATGGCAAGCATCACATCGGATTCTGATGGTTAATAAATTTGAGGGACCCCTGAGCATCCGGCTCTTGATTTCGGCTCAGGTCAGGATCTCAGGGTCTTGGGATCAAGCCCCGTGTCGGGGTCTGTGCTGAGCCTGGGGCCTGCTGGGGATTCTCTCTCTCTCTCCCTCTCTCTGCCCTCCTCCTCCCTTCAAACTAAATGAATAGACATGGCAAAATAAATCTGAAGCTTCCTTCGAAATGCACGCAACACAGGCTTTGGGGCCATTTTAGCCGAGGAGATGATCCAACCTCCACTATGCTCTCCCACGACGATGCGAGGCAAGCTGTCGGCCCCCTCGGAAGGGGACAATACTTACCACGGAGTGCTTTGGATGTGAAGAGATAGTTAAGTATATGTATTTTTAGGTATCGCCACGCTAGGAAGCATGGCCGCTATACTGATAACTGAGTCAGGTCAGTGTTCTGTTCGCCAGAGTCCATCGGGTCATTAGTTATTGAAACCTCCTGCATGTGTGGGCTCCTTGCCAAGAACACTTGCCAGCCGGCGGTCTTCCTGCAAGGGCTCCTGTTTCACTGCCTCCTAGGTGAAAGCCAGAGTTGGAGATGCCGGGAATGTGGTACCGGAGGCCCTCTGATACGTACATCAGATAATAAACTAAGTCATCTAACAAAAATACACGACGAAACGACAATACTTTGCCTTTTGGATGGTGATAGTCCTTGGGAGAACAATAAAACCAGGCAGAGAGTGCCAGGTGGGGGACTGGGGTTTCTCAGGGGGGCTTCGTTGAGAGGGGGCGCTGTGCAAAGACCCGAAGGAGGAGAGGGCACCAGTCAGAACTATCTAGAAGGAGCACATGGCCCTCCCCATGGCAGGGGAGGGCCGGAAGGCACGAGCGGTGGGTCAGAAAGCTGCTTCTCCAGCAGGAAGACCCAAGGGGGGAGAGTCGCAGAAACATGTGCCTGAGTTCCCCATGCCCCCAAATAAGCTCACTGGGCAACCAGAATGTGGGATCTGTTTCTGGAATTGCAGCACAAAGTAGGATGTGGACCAGGCTTCATAGACGTGGTCCCTTCATCAGGATAAGGATGGGCCAGAATCAAGGAGCATTTTTTTTTTAATTTTTTTTTATGTTTTATTTACTTTTGAGAGAGAGAGAGAGCCAGCTGGGGAGGGGCAGAGAGAGAGAGACACAGAATCTGAAGAAGGCTCTAGGCTCTGAGCTGTCAGCACAGAGCCCGATGCGGGGCTCAGACTCAGGAACTGCAAGATCATGACCTGAGCTGAAGTCGGATGCTTAACCAACCGAGCCACCCAGGCACCCCTCAAGGAGCATTTAATACTTTAAAGCCCTAAGAATGTTTGAAGCCTCCAAGAAGAAGGTCCATTGGAGACGAAGAATGAGGGGCATAGTTACATCCCCATCAGGGAGACGTCTGCATGATAATAATAATAACAACCGGTATTTATCAAACACCTACTGTGCTGGGTGGAACATACGAGGCATATCACACGTGCTAATCCTTGTGAAATAGGTACCTTACATTACGAAGGAGAAAGCAAGGGCAGAGGTGCAGAGAGAAGCATACGTTCGCAAGCTAGGAAGGGTAGGGGCGGTTTCCAGTCTCCATCTGTTGACTTCAGAAACCACCCCTCCAGCCCCTAGCAGGCCCCCCTGTGCCCCCGACTCAGTGTTTGCAAAATAAAGGCTACCGAACGCCACAGGATACCATGCTATTAAAAAGAAAAAGCTCACAACCATCCAGAGTGAATTTTCCTTCCGGGACGGAGACAAGTTTAACGCAGATGCATCTATGCGTCCAAGGCCCCCCGAAGGCCCACGCACCTTCGTTTGGACATCCCCGCAGCCATGAAGGCATCGTTGGACAGTAGGGTCCAGTGGGGGAAGAGCCCTGGAGCTTCAGTCTGGATGCCTGGCACTGAATCTGGCTGGGCCACGGGGAGATCAGGAGCGAGGTGTTCTTCTCTCTGTGCCTCAGTTTTCTCATCTGGAAAATGGGGACAGTAATGGTCACAACTTGCTAAGACTGTCCCGGGGGGATTTTCCATGCATCATGTTCAGCACAACGCCTGGCGCTTGACACACACACACACGCACACACACACACACACACACACACACACACACACACGCTCACTCCTGTTCTGATGCCCACGGGGACAGGCTGGCCCATGTTCCTTCTCCGTTCCATGCCCCACCCCGCTTTGCACTATGGCAAGGACAGCTCTTACTTGCTGTCTGGTGCAGAGGGCATATGGCAGGCTTCCTTCCAGGTGGGCTTCCTTCAACATCTGGCTCAGCGAAGTGTCCCTTCGCCCTTTGTGCTTAACTCCTGCCCCTCCACCAGGTCGCCCCGCGGCACTTTCTGAACTTCGGCACAACTCCACCTTTCTCCCGCGTCTTCACTCCGAGACTCAGAATTCCTTGAGACGCTATTTTATTAAAATCCTGTCCGCAGAGCTTAGGACAGCACCACGAATATCGCTGGCCCTTGGCAAATGCTCCTTGGATGAAGTCATTGATTTCAAAGTCGGACTTGACTCAGGAGAGGCTTGTCCCAAGTGAACCCAAGACCTCCTAAAACCCCATCATCCTAAGGAGGAGGATTTTAAAACTGGAAAGTCCCTGGAGTAATAGGCGTTGTGGGTTGCATCGAGACCACCCCTTTTCACCCTGCTACTGCCCCCTTCATCACCTTCATCCTTGTCACAGCATCACCACCTCCGATGTCTATGTGCCACTGATGCCATTCTTCCTCAAGTTCCTAGGGGCTTCTGGACTTTGTACACAGCCAACGAGCACGTCACAGTTTCTTTTTGACCAGGCCTTCCAAAGTGGTGTAGGTTTTACTGATTCGGGGGGATCATTACTTTTATCCGGTCCACTGGGATGCAGAACTTCTGTCCTGTGGGTGAATTGAATAATCCTTCTTCTATTTATTAATTGTAGCATAAAAGGAGCTGGAGGTTGTCTTTGAGTTTTGTGTGTTTAGGCCTTTGTCCTGTGCAGGAAGGACTTCAGAGACCTCTCACCCCTATGTCTGCACCTGCCTGATTTCCATCCCAGAATCTATCCCCTGTCCTGAGACTCTTGCCACGTTAATTTTTATGGTGGTTTAAATTCTGGGCAGACAGAGTCAGGTCAGTGCTCCCCACATGGAGCTTAAGCCCCTCTGTGCATTGCAGTTTTGGGGTCATGAGTAGCCATAGCTTGTGCTTTGGGTCCTCTGGGGACTGTTTCTCCGTATAAAGACCATCAAAGTCCCTGGGAAATAATGCTGTGCTCTCAATAACCAGCAAAATCCCCTCAGTAGAAAGTAACTCTTAGCCCAAATAAATTGTAAGATACCTGCCTGAGAGATGGGGAAGTCAGCCTTGGGGATGACTTTGACAGAATTCCTTTATTCTGTTAACACATCAGAAAGATCTGGTCACTGCGGTCCACTTCAATGAAAAGCATAGATCTTATAGATCCGTAGTTATATATGCATTTTCTACACAGATTTTTTAAGTGTGTGAAAATACATTTTTAATGCTTAGGAAACATGCCTCCTTGCAAGCATCTTCGTTAAAACGTACCATTTTAAATTGAAAAAACTGAGACCTTGTCGAAAGTATCAGTTTCGCTAAAACCAAAGGGATCTTGGGGCATATTAGTTTCCTGTCACTGCTGTAACAAATTACCACCAACTGGAGGCTTATGCCAACTGGAATTTATTTTCTCAGGATTCCAGAGGCCAGACGTCTGAAATCAGAGCGTCAGCAGGACTGCGCTGTCTCCAGAGGCGCCAGGGCAAGATCCATGCCTGGCCTCAACCAGCTTCTGTGGCTCCAGACTTTCCTTGGCTTGTGGCCACATCCCTCCGATCTCTGCCCCCTTGGTCACATGGTCTCCCCCTCTTCTGTCCCCAAACCCCCTCTGCCTCTCTTGTATAAGGATATATGTGATGGCATTTAGGGCCCACCTGGGTTATCCAGGAAAATCTCCTTCTTTCAAGAGCCTACCTTTGCCAGATAAGCTAATATTCATGGGTTCTGGGTATTGGGTTATAGTCATACCTTTATGGGGGTCACCATTCAGCCCACAGCATCGGGTAAATAGGTACTTGGTGCCAAGATACAAGAAGATTCAAATCAGCTCACACCTGTCAGAATGGCTAAAATCAACGACAAGTGTTGTAAGGATGGGGAGAGACGGGAACCCTCGTGCACGGTGGGTGGGAATGCAGACTGGTGCAGCCACTGTGGAAAACAGGATGGAGGTTCCTCAAAAAATAACGAACATATGATCCAGTAATTCCAGTAAGGGGTATTTACCCAAAGGGTACAAAAACACTAAATTGAAGGGGTATGTATGCGCCCCGATGTTTATCGCAGCATAATTTACAACAGCCAAATTATGGAAGCCACCCAAGTGTCCATCGACGGATGCATGGATAAAGAACATGTGGTGTAGATATATACAATGGAATGTTACTCAGCCAGAAAAAAGGGTGAATCTTGCCATTTGCAACGACATGGATGGATGTAGACAGTAGGATGCTAAGAGAAATAAGTCAGAAAAAGGCAGATACCGTATGATTTCTCTCATGTGTGGAATTTAAGAATCAAAACAAATGAACAGAGGGGGAGAGAGAGAGAGAGAGAGAGCAAACCAAACCCAAACAAACAAACAAACAAACAAAAAAAAAACAGACTCTTAACTATAGAGAACAAACAGATGGTTTCCAGAGGGGAGGTGGGGTGGGGGGAAAGGGGAAAAGCATCACAGGGATGACGAGGACACTCGTCGTGATGAGCACTGAGTAATACAGGGAATCTCTAAATCACTGTATTGTGCACCTGAAATTCATGTAACACTGTATGTCAGCTATTGCAGCACTAAAGTTTACAGAAGAGTAGTTCTTACTAGCTATATGGTCAAAGGCATGTTACTCTGGTTTCCTGAGTCCTGGTTTTATTTTCTGTTAAGTGGGGTTAGTAACTTTATTGCATAAGTTGTTTTTTCTTTTTTTTTTTTTCCCCCAGGAGGATTCAGTGTTTGAAACCTACTTTCAAGTGTAAATTCAGAGCTCAGTGTAAGGGGAGATTTTAATATGGGTGAGTGTTGATAGTGAATTCACATTCAGAGCATTTTTCCTTCCTCTCTTCCTCCATGTCAATTTCAGATTCTTTTCCAGCTGTGCGTGGTGCACATGCTGTGACCTCCTTGCCACAACCATCCATCCATACGTTGGTTACTTATCTGCTCCTGGGTGGTCAGGGGCAGAGAATCTGTTCGCTCTGGGCTACAGGGGCACATCCGCACATACGAACCGATTTCCCCAGGGCTGCTCTGTGCTGCTAAGTGGGATTACACTGAAATTGAAAGCCTGTGAAGAAAGCAGAGCAGACAGGAGAGTGAAAGTCTCAAGAATACTCCCTTTCGGAAGATAACTGCGCGCAGTCATGGCCTGTGGAAAGGCTGGCTCTGAATCCGGGGTTTACCCAGTACTTTTCAGGGGGTGGGGTTCTTCAGAGCTCTGGAGTAGATGGCCTGAGTTCTAATCCCAACTCTGTGCTTGCTTATGACCTTGGTCATATCACATGATCTCAAAGTCTTCATTTCTCCTCTGTATTAGTGCTTACCTGCAGAGATGTGAGGATAGCACAGATAAGGTATATGAAATGCTTAGCATTTTGTTTAATATAGAGTATACAGCCATCCATCGATCTGCCCCTCTATCCAGCCAGCCAGTTAGCTATCCATCCTTCCTTCCGTCCATCCATCCATCCATCCATCTATCCAGCCAGCCAGCACACATTTGTCGAACTAGGCGATGTTTGAAAAAAAAATGCAGGCAATTTAGAAAGCAAACAAATAAAAACCAGATCATTTCACAAAATGACAAGTGCTAAGATAAAACACAAATAAACACAGACACAGGATAATGTGCAATTGAGCCTTGAGGCCCTGAAAAAAAAAAGAGATCGGGAGAAATGTATTCAGGAGCCATAGGTGACCTTTGCTTATGAATAAGGAGTAGGGGCATTTGCTGCTTTATCGTGTTTGTGTTAAATATGAAGAAAGTCACCCCAAACTCATTCTCTGTACCCTTGGAGCAGACACTTTGCCTTGCTGGTCCCGCTACTCTCAATTGCAGAATAAAAGTGCTGTTCTCGAATGCCTGCACAGTGTGCTAACAGTCCCCCCCCCCACCCCCAACCCAGTCACCTCCGTCTGCAGTGGGTTCCAGGCCAGCCCTGTCTGGAGATTTGGCTCCACATGGATGTCTGGCATCATGTGATCCTTACAGTGCATGGTCAGTTGAAAAAGGACCCCTGAAATATCTAGGTGCTAATACCCGAGACCCGTGGATATGTTACCTTACGTGGCATAAGGGACTAAAGATCTTGAGACAGGGGGCTTATCCTGCTTTATCCAGATGAGTCCAATTAATCACAAGGCTCCTTATAGGAGGAAGGCAAAGAGGGTCAGGATCAGAGTAGGAGGCGTGAAAGACAAACCAGGAAGAGAGATTTTAAGTCGTTAAATGCCTGGCTTTAAAGATGGAGGAAGAGGCCCCGAGCCAAGGATATGGGCACCTCTGGAAGCTGGAGGGGGTGAGGGAACAGACTGTCCCCTCGAGCCCCCAGAAGGAAGCCACATCCCAGTTTCAGCTCAGTAAGACACCTACAGACACATACTGGATTTTTGAAGTCCACGATTTTAGGATAATCATTTTGTGTTGTTTTATGACGCTAAGTTTGCAGTGATTCGTTACAGAAGCCACAAGGAATTAATGCAGAGAAGGTTTCAGAAGAATTCATACATGTTCTTAGAATCAGAACCCACTGCCCTCAAGGTCCATGTTGTTGCAGATGACAGGATTTCCTTCTTTCTTGTGACTAATATTCCATTGTATATATACACCTCATCTTCTTTATCCGTTCAACCACGGACAGACAGCTAGTTTGTTCCCATATCTTGGCTATCGCGGATAACGGTGCAATGAACATGGGAATGCGGATGTCTTTTCAGTACACTGATTTCATTTAGGAAACATACCCAGAGTTGGGATTGCTGGTCATCTGACAGTTAGATTTTTAATTCTTAATTTTTTTTCCATGTTGATTTACTTTTGAGAGAGACAGGGACAGAGAGACAGACACAGAGGGCAAGTGGGGGAGGGGCAGAGAGAGAGGGACACACACAGAATCCGAAGCAGGCTCCGGGCTCTGAGTTGTCAGCACAGAGCCCGACGCGACTCAAACTCGTGAACCGCGAGATCATGACCTGAGCCGAAGTCGGACGCTCAACTGACTGAGCCACCCGGGCGCCCCTATATTTTCACTTTTTTAAGGAAACACCATGCTGCTTTCCATAGTTGCTGCATCAACTTACATCCTTACCAACAGTGTACCAGGGATCCCTTTTTCTCCACATCCTTGCCAACACATCTCTTAACCTTTGTGACGATGGCCATTCCAAAAGGTGTGAGGTGATACCCATTAGGTTTTGATTTGCATTTCCTTGATGATTAATGATGCTGGGCACCTTTTCATGGGCCCATTGAGTATGTCTTCTTTGCAAAAAATGTCTATGTAGTCCTCTGCCCATTTTTAATCAGATTAGGTTTTTGCTATTGAGTGGTCTGTGTTCTTTATTTTAAATATTAGCCCCTTATCAGATACATAATTTGCAAGTATTTTCTCCCATTCCATAAGTTGCCTTTTAATTTTGCTGGTTGTTTCTTTTGCGGTACAAAGATTTTTAGCTGGGCTAAGTGAAGCAAGCCATAGAGAGGAAGACAAATAGTATAAAATATCACTTATACATGAAATCTAAAAATGTCAAACTCCTAGAGACAGAGTAAAATGGCGGTTACCCGGGGACAGAGGGGTGGACAGGAAAAGGTTGGTCAAAGGGCACAAACTTCCCGTTAGTTACAAGACTAATCAGTCCTGAAGATCCAATGTGTCACATGGTGATTATAGTTAAAAATACTGTATTTTACACTTGAACATTTCTAAGAGAGTAGATCTTAAATGTTCTCACCACAAACAAAGAAAAATAATTACGTGATGTGATGGGGGTGTTCTCTCGCGATATTGTAGGAATCATTCTGCAATATATAGATATATCAAGTCAACCCGTTGTACACCTAAATTTACACAGTGTTGTGAGCCAATTATGTCTCAGGAAGGCTGGACAAAAATAAAATATTAAAAACGACCTGTTGTACGGCAAGCGCTATGCTGGGCAGTTTCGCGTATTGTGCGTGTGCGTTTGTGATTATTTAAAACACTTCCCTGAGATAACTGCTGTTGTCCTCATGTTAGGGATGAAACATCTGATGCTCAGAGAAGTTAAGTGCTCAGCAAAGGTCACACAGCAAGTGCGTGGAGGGGAGATATTGGGCTTCTGGAGTGATGTACTCTTAACTCAAAGATCTCCTCCCACCCCACACTGCCTGTCTGCCCAGTTCAGGGTCGTGACTGCCCAGCTGTCAGTCCTCATCTGTCCTTGCCACCCTGTCTCCTTCCCAGGACTTGAAAGCCCACATCCCTGCTTTGTTTACCAGTATTTCGAGACCTGACCCACTTCTCAGGTGACAGAATTATGAGCCTGGCTGCCAGTCCGCCTTATTACTGAGACTCTAGGTTCTCCATTCCCCACCACATTCCACAGAGTCTCTGACTCCCAGTGGTGTCTATTATGGAGTCTTGGGCTCAGCATTGATTGTCCCCTAGTAGGGCCTCCCTCCTCCCTTCCTGCTGGTCTGGACTTCCTCCCTGCAGAGCCGGCCTCTACTGGGGTTGTTGAGTTTTGGGGTGGCAGGTCCTCAGTGGCCCCAGGGTGGTCGCCAGTGTGGCTCGTAGTGCATGAGAGGTATAACCAACGTGGTTAGGAGCTGGGGCTTGCAAGATGGAGAAACCAAGGTCTAATGCTTCATCGTACCTGCGACAGCCTGGCCCTTCTGAGCAGAATACACAATCATTATATGTGTTAGCTTCTCCATTTGTAAAATAATAGCTGTACCCACCTCACCAAGATCTTATGAAAATTAAAGAGATAACGCCCTGAAAGGCACGCAGCCTGGTTTCTAGCAGCTAAGGAAGATTCCACGATTTTTGAGATACAACTTTCTCTTCTGCCATAAAGTTTCTGAGTGCCTGAAAATGCTATGATCTTTGGATGTGGAAGTCATGTTTGGAGTATCTGGGTATATCATTAAAATAGTCAATGGAGAATAGAATTATGAAGACATTATAACTGCCCTTCTAGGATTTGCAAGCTGCTGTGACTGTGTCAGCTTGCTAATTGGAAATTTTAAGCACAAAATAAGTAATTCTTGAACATGCCTGTCAAAATGACCCATGTGCTCTTGAACAAGTGACTTGATGTCGGTTTCTCAGCGTCCTCAAATGCACAACCAAAGTGTCGAACAAGCCAATTATGTAGGTATCCCTCTAGCTCGGGATTCCAGCTTCCAAGGAAGAGTGGACCTCCGTTAGCCCGAATTATCCAATGTCCCCTCTGAATTTGGGGAGTTGCGGCATTTATATCCATGCAAGACAAGAAATCCTAAAAGGCAAATCGCTCTTAATAAAATGGTATTTTTACAGAACTTTAGTTGACATGTCAGAATGGAAATATTATGCCTGGGAAAGTATCTTGCAGAGAAGAGACGCTAAGTTACTTGGTTGGGACATATGCTGTAGGGAACCAAGAGGGCCTTTCCAGAGGAGGGGCGCGTTTTCATGGAGGCTAGGCGGACTGTGGGGGAGGCAAATTAAGAGATATTTGTCATCAGACATGAGGGAAACCCTGGCGGATTCCGGGGCCCCTCGGGTCAGTACCTCGACCCTCTCAGAGGCACTTGGCGCCCTAGGAACGAATAGAAGGACCTTTAGGAAATGCTGAATTCTAAAGAGAATGGGCTATAGGTTTTCTCTAAGTGGAAGAATAAAGGTGGAGAAAAGGAGATGAAAAAGAGCTTTTTATTATTTTATGGTTATGATTATTTTTCCCCTGGAGACTCGGGGAAGAGCACGAGACCAGTACTTGTTTCAACAATATAGGAAGCACCAGGGGGGAAAGAAACGTTCCGGACCGATGAGGTCGTCCTTCCTGCCTCTCCCCCTTGCTGGCTACGATGGTTAATTTTATGTGCCAGCCCGACTGGAACACGGGGTGCCCAGTTTAAACATCATTTCTGGGCGTGCCTGTGATTGTGTTTCCAGAAGAGATTAGCATTTGAATCGGCGGGCTGAGTAAAGCAGATTATTCTCCCCAAGGAGGGTGGGCACCATCCAATACACTGAGGGCCTAGGAGAACAAAAGGCAGAGGAATGGGCATTTGCTCTCAGCCTGACAGCTTGAGCTGGGACATCAGTCTCCTGTCCTCAACTGGGACTTACGTCACTGGCCTGCTGGTTCTCGGAACAAAACCTTTGGTTTCCATCATCACGTGTTAGCCAATTCCATACAATAAATCATATATATATTATATTATATTATATTATACATATAATATAATATATGTATTATATATGTGACATATATTCACATATATATAATATGTCACATATATAATATATATTATATATGATTTATTATATATCATATATGTCACATATATAATATATTATATATGATTTATTATATGTCACATATATAATATATATATGATTTATTATATATCATATATGTCACATATATAATATATGATTTATTATATGGAATTATTTATTTTTAAATAATATTTATTATTTATTTATTTATTATAATTTATTATTTAAATAAATAATATTTATTATTATATGGATTTATTATATGGAATTATATATTATTATATGGAATTATATATGTCATGTATAATATATATACATTAATAATATATATTATATATACACATATATATACATTATATATATGTATAATATATACATTATATATATATACACACACACACACACACACATATATATAATGTATATATATGTCATATTGGTTCTGTTTCTCTGGAGAACCCTCACTATGACAGGTCCCATGCCATTGACAAGCCACAGAGCCTCAGGACTTCTGTTTTCTCAACTCTAAGTGTATAGAACCAAAGAGACCCAGAAATGATTGTTTTAAGAAAAGAACAAATGGAAGGAAATCCTTTCGCAAGGTCTCTGATGTGAATCAGATGGCATTTGCTGCCCTTACTTTTTTGTTGTCACCCGGTATACCAGAAGAGGATCCAGCCTCTGTAAGTAAGGCTAACATAGTACATGACGAGGACATTTGAGCTGCTAGAATCTTTTATGTGCTCTGAAAACAAAAACTGAGCCAGTTAAGCTTTTTGCATGAAGCAGTCGTGAATCTGCCCTACTCTGCTTTCATTTCTTTAATTATCTATTCACTTTTGAAATGGTTGCAATAAGACGTCATATGGCAAATACATATAAAATACACATACAAGTAGAATGTAATGATTAGAGAGGGGAATGCAAAGAAGGATGTCTACCTAAACGGACGAGGTCGAATTTCCAGCTTGTTCCAGAGCCCTCCAGGGTCCCAGGTAAAGTGGAAGCGTGACCATTCATGCAGGGTTCACTGTTGGAAAGAGGGGCCAGGCCTGTGTCTTGAGGCAAATTAATATACTTTGTAACTGTGAATTCTAAAAGCAGTTTTCCACGAAAATTATATAATTGTATATTTTTCAAACTGATACATACCATGGTGTGGTGTTAAGTGTGCAGAATAGTATACCAATTCCTTTTAACCCCAGGTCCACTACCAACTAGGTTTTTTTTTTTTTAATAATTTTTTTTTTACATTTTTATTTTATTTTTGAGAGATAGTACACAAGTGGGGGAAGAGCAGAGATTTTTTTTTAAGCTTTTATTTATTTTTTTGAGACAGAGAGAGACAGAGAATGAATGGGGAAGGGTCAGAGAGAGGGAGACACAGAATCAGAAGCAGGCTCCAGGCTCTGAGCTGTCAGCACAGAGCCCGATGCGGGGCTCGAACTCACAAACTGTGAGATCATGACCTGAGCCGAAGTCGGGTGGTTAACCGACTGAGCGACCCAGGCACCCCACCAACTAGGGTTTTAATAAGTAAACATCATTCACATTTACTCTCCGGAACGCGGGTTTTTCACCATGTTGAGAAGACGTTATTTATAAATGGTTAGCATGGTCTCTGGTGCCATGAAAATTTCCTAGTATACAGTTCTTGTTATTATAGCTATTTTTTTATTATCACTATTTGGAAGTCCAAGGATACTGAATGATCAATTAGACAATATCCCCCAAACATAATTCCAGAAATGAGTTTCTGGTTGTATGGCAGGCAAAGTCTTCAGAACAAAATCTTGGCTGAAATATGACCAGATCTTGGGTTGATCAGAAATTCACAACACAAATATAAATGAAAATAGTTTTAATTTTTTTATGGTTTGATAGAATATAAAGGAAATCTCTAAGAACTAAAAATAAGCAGACAAAAAAATGACCAAGCTGAAACCAGAACAGGAGGCATGAGCAATCAGCAGGTGTATGTTAAAGAGGTTGAGTTTAGGGGAGCCCAGGTGGCTCTGTTGGCTATGTGTCAGACTTGATTTGGGCTCTGGTCATTATCTGATGGTTTGTAAGATTGAGCCCTGCATCAGGCTCATGTTGGCACTGCAGAGCTTGCTTGAGGTTTTCTCTCTGTCTCCCCCACCCACCCCCTCTCTCAAAATAATTATAAACAAACTTAAAAAAAAAAAGAAGCTAAGTTTAGACCCTGGAACAATAGAGGTCTTCACCCTGAGACCTGGACTTTAGACTCTGAAATGGGGATCCAAAAATAATGCCATATGTGTGGGTCATTCGGCCCTCAAAAAAAGGAAAAGAAAATTCTCCCAAAGATCATATGCAAAATGTAGGTCCTACACACACACACACACACACACACACACACACACACAGAGTTATACATACAATGCAGAATACAAAATAAGTGTATTTGAAATATTTCAAGAAATAAAACAAAATTAGAAGAGAACAAAAATCAATCGTGTTCATGCAGATTTGAAATAAAAGAACTAGATAGTCCTTTTAGAAATAAAATTATTAAATTTCAAAATGCAATGAATGGGTTAAGCGTTAATTAAGATTAAAATGAACTAAAAATTGGGGATCATGAAGAAATACCTAATCAGAAGAAATACTCAGAGGGGCTCCTGGGTGGCTCAATCGGTGAAGCATCTGACTCTTGGTTTCAGCTCAGGTCATGATCTCGCCGTCTGTGAGTTCGAGCCCCGCATTGGGCTCAGCGCTGGCAGCACAGAGCCTGCTTGGGATTCTCTCTCTCCCTCTCTAGCTGCCTTTCCCCCACTTGTGCTGTCTCTGTCTCTCTCAAAATAAGTAAATAAACTTAAAAAAAATTTAGAAGAAATACTCAGACTGTTTGAAAGAGAAACAAGGAAGTAGAAAATCGTTACAGAACACTAAAATATAGAACATAGAAAATAGAGTACAGTGTATATGAAGCCAAATTAAACCAAACAAAACAAGGAATTTCACACTTAGACACATTGTTGTAAAACTGCAGAACTTCAAAGAAGATTCCAAAAGTAGCCAGAGAGAAAAAGATCAACAAGCTAACAGATTTTCAGCTGAAATAGCAGAACAAGAAGACCGAGTAACATCTTCCACATTTTGAGAGGCTGTAACTTTCAAGGAAGAAATATATAACCTGTGAAACTATCATTAAAAGTAAAAGTAACTAAAGATCTTTTCTGATAGCTCAAAACTGAGAAAACTGTTATCAATAGACTAACGCTAAAGGAATTTTTAAAAAGGTATTCTTCAGATAGATAAAAACTATTTTAGAAGGAGG
Source organism: Panthera leo (assembly GCF_018350215.1). Lineage (NCBI taxonomy): Eukaryota > Metazoa > Chordata > Mammalia > Carnivora > Felidae > Panthera > Panthera leo. The sequence goes on from NC_056684.1 coordinate 139,808,209, forward strand.
AAAAAATCCAGGACAGCTGGCTGGTTCAGTTAGAAGAGCATGGCACAGGGCGCCTGGGTGGCTCAGTCGGCTGAGCGTCCGACTTCCGCTCGGGTCATGATCTCGCGGTCTGTGAGTTCGAGCCCTGCGTCAGGCTCTGTGCTGACAGCTCGGAGCCTGGAGCCTGCTTTGGATTCTGTATCTCCCTCTCTCTCTGCCCCTCCCCTGCTCCCACTCTGTTCTTCTGTCTCTCAAAAGTGAATAAACTTAAAAAAAAAACTTTTTTAAAAAGAAGAGCATGTGACTATTAATCTCAGGGCTGTGAGTTCGAGCCCCACATTGAGTGTAGAGATTACTTAAATAAATAAAAATTGTAGAAGGAAAAACATATCTGAGATTCTCCTATTTCTTTTGTGGGGAGAAGTTTTAAAAAATTATTAGCCTTAAACTCTATTAAATATACAAGGCAAAAATTTTAAGTGTGACCATTGAAAATAAAGAAGTGATATGTATACATATGAAAACAATAGAGAAAAAAAACCCATGGCATTAACACCAAAATTCCACGATCAACTCCTCTCCATGCTCCATTTCCCTCCAAAATTAAAATTCCAGACAAGTGAATAGTCATAGAAATAACATTGTTATTAAAGGCGTTAAGTAAGAGACACAGAGTAACATGCTAGGAGGAAACTCAATGGTATGAATAATAAATCATAATCACAATAAATATAAATGGACTAAATATAGTTGTTAGTCAGAAGTCATTAAATGTAAGACTGAGTTCAAAAATGTCAGGTATATGGTGTTTACAAGGTTGTATTTAGCACATGACAAAATGCAAAGGTGGAAACAAGGGGTAGACAAAGATACAGCAAATTCTAACCCTACTGAAATTAGACAAGTAGAATTTAAGACAAAAAAAAATATTATGTATAGAGACTGCCCACATAATGACGATAATTGCCAATTCATCTAGAAGATACATCTATTCTCAATGTGGTGTCAACATTGAGCATATTTTCAAAATACCACAGCAAAAATGGTAGAAATACAAGGAAGAACTGATAAGTTCATCTTTGCGGTGAGATATTTCAAAATTATTTTGGCAGAGTAAGAGACACACACAATGATTTGGCAAATCTTTCTCAAACACCCACGTCCTAAATGTGTATGATCCTTTTTGTTAGCACTAAGACTAACGCCGATGGGTGGCGCCCGGGTGGCTTAGTTGGTTGAGAGTCTGACTCTTGATTTCAGCTCAGGTCGTGATCTCAGGGTTTGGGTTTGTGAGTTCGAGCTCTGCTCTGACAGAGTGCAGCCTGCTTGGGATTTTCTCTTTTCTTCTGTCTCTCTGCCCCTCCCCTGCGCTCTCTCTCTCTCTCTCTCTCTCTCTGTCTCAAAATAAAATACACATTAAAAAAAAGACTAAAGCTGATGACATGAAATTAAAACCATGTCAAATGTAGGGAGCACTGGGACATGTGGGTCACCTTGCAGGCTTTCAAGGCTACCTGGCTTTAAGGAGTGTGTCAGAGATAGCAGAGTTAGGGACACACAACACGTTCCTTCAAAGAGTTTTCATAAATCTTGGACAGGCTTTTGATGGGAACGGAGACGCAAGACAGTCTGACGGTGCTTTCCCTGAATTCCCAGAGAGGGTCCTAGATTCTGAATTAGAGAAAGAACATTCAGGTTTGAAAATCCACTGAGCAGCGAGATGTGGCCTTTTGTTGAGGAGCTCGAGGGTCCGGAGTGGAGCTCTGCTGTGGACAGAAGGTCCTTACACCCTTCAGAGAGCAGGCGTCGTCCCAGCATTCCCAAGCCATCTTTAAAGGTACAGACACTGGCTGGTCAGCGATCAAGCCATGATTTTCAGACGAGGAATAAAGTGTCCATGCGTGGCATGGCTTCTAAAAGAGAATTTGATTTTGAGACCGATGGCCTGAGTTCTAGTTCTGACTCCATGCTTCAGAAACTTTGAGCGTGTCTTGCCTTAAGCAAGGAGATACGTCATAAGTTATGATCCCTACCTATATCCCCAGTTTGCTTACCTACGTCCCAAACATCAAATGGGATAATGAATACACAATCACATGGTAAATTCCAAAAGCCAGATACACATGGAAAGAGTCGTCATCCTCTTAAGCAAGGAAGATACGCACGCAGATGATCCTGACTCATCTGTGAAATAAATCCTAAGGAAACAGTGAAAAGCAAGGTTGATAGATAAAACTCTCAGCGGAGGAAGGACTTCTCTGAATGGCAACGGCATAGTTTAGTTTTGATTTGCGAGGAAGAACGAAGCCTTTTGCTGGAGGGATTCGCCAACGAGCAGGATGCCAGAGTCTCCTTGGCATCAGGAACGCACGGAACTGGGCTTTCAATAATTTGTCAACTCAGAATAGACTATCCTTCTGAGATAGGCTCTTTCAAACTGCGGTGTCCTGTTGAAGTTCCCCAAAGAGTGTATTGTAATGCGAAGTGTTCAGATGATAGAAGCCAAGCCAGTCAGAATCCTTCCCTGGAATTTTATTCTGATCTGAAAGAACAACAAAATGGCAACGTGAGTCCCAAGTGTTCAAGGACCAGGACACCTGCTCTCTCTGGTCCCCTCATCGCCTTGCTGTGGTTTCTGTTAGGCAAGAATGGGACTGACAGGACCTCTCCCCAGCGCTGTGTCTTTTAGGAGACTCCGACCCCAAGTCGTGAACAGGAACCCTCCGCCCTGCATTGTGCCAGCTGTTTCTTGCACATCATCCGGCTCATTCTTCACCACAGACGCGCGAGGCAGACACCATTGTTGCAACTTACAGGTGAGAGTTGGCGAATAGACCAACATAGACCAACTATGTCACAGCACCTTAAACACCATGAATGGGGGGCACACACACGCACACACACACACACACACACACAGTTTGGGGGTCCTGAAGCCATTCTCTCATTCTTACAATCACAGGTGCTTTGCAATCCTCGGTTTTTCTTTGGCACTTAGGCATTGAGGGAAAAGGCTTTCCAGATTCCGTGGAATGTGTGCTGACCAAGAAACGGACGTCATCGGCAAGGCAAGGCACTGGACAGCAGACAGACAGCAAACAAAGGACTAAATAATGAACTAGAATGAACTAGAAAAGGCACAGGAAGTGCCTTTTAAAGCCTGTTTCTCGATGCGGCTTTCGGGCCAGCCTCGTTCCTCCAGCCGCTGCTATAAAATACATTTCTGCCCCTGATCTGTCACTCTCGCAGTTGAAGCTCCAAACGTGATCGGATGTGGACATTTCTCTATAGCAGCCTTTTTAAGGCCCTCGGAATTTTCAGTTTGATTAACACATTGATAAGATGCACGTTTTACTTAAAACGAGCCTGCCTGTGGGATTTGGGGGGGAAAATTCCAAAAATGAGGCCACACTGGAAATATTAAATACAGATACAGTAGTAAAACATTCAGCTAAAATAGCAATAAAATGGACCTTCGATGGGCCTCTTGAGGAATTAAAACAGCAGCTTCATTCCGTGGGTGTGTTCAGACAGAAATAAATCAACGCCGTACCGCCAGGAAGAAATAGGACCCCGGCATATCTTTATTTAAGATATGTAGGATGCCAAGTCAGAGACTGTGGAGGAGAAATACATATTGTTTTTGAAACTGAAACATGAATATGGTTGTAATTTTAACGCCTCTTGCTGGAAAAAGGTCATCTTCGGCGAGGTCGGGGTTTTCTTAAGGTCATTTCACATAGAGATATCTGCCTTCCTCTGACATTTCATCTGGCGGAGACCCAGCTCCTTTGACACACGAAATGGGTTCTTAGCACACCCCATGGCTATTTCTATCAACATCGGTGATTCTCACAAGGAGCGGAATGTGTATAGATTGGAGACCAAGATCCACGGTGTCTCTGAGGCTGGAGGTTGAGTTGTGAGGACGGAATGAAAGTTTTTGTTATTATTTACAGGGATCGTAATCCTATTTCTAAAATAAAAGTACAGCTCCAAGTGCCTGTGTGGGGGGAACAGAATCAGATATGCCGGGGGGGAGTATTGTTTGCTGCTGTCCTTCTCCAAAGCAGCTCTCCTGGGAAAGAAGATACATTTAATTCATTTCAGAATACTCTCATGCCACCCTTTCTTTCAAGGCAGCCCATGTTTGGAAGTTCATAGAAATGTTTTTTTTTTTTTTTATTGTTTATTTATTGTGAGAGAGAAAGAGAGAGAGCACGAGCCAGGGAGAGACAGAGAGAAGGAGACAGAGGATCCGAAGCAGGGTCCACACTGTCAGCGAGGAGAGCCCAATGTGGGGCTCGAACTCACGAACCGTGAGATCATGACCACAGCTGAAGTCAGACGCCTAACCGACTGAGCCGCTCAGGTGTCCCCAAATGTTAATTTTGGTTAAATCTACTGGGGTTATTTTCCAGTAAAATAGATGATGAGCATAGGACCACGGTGGCTTTTCTTCCCACGTCGGAGCTGGGATGGTCCCCTGCGGACACACAGTGGTGACATCTCATCCTGTACCGAGCCTGTGAAGGGTCAGTAAGATGGCCTGAAGCAGAAGGAATCATCGTTACCATTACCTTCCATAAAGACGATTACGATGTTGATTTTTAATAGCTGCGTATGACGTATCTAGCTTTCCTGAATCAATTGGCCCACGTGGAGCTTCATCTAAAGAAAAAAAAGGCAAGGAAAGAAAGTTACCTTAAAAGGTGAATACAATCATCAGTTGATGTACTTTTAGGCTCTTTCCGTAATTTGGCTCTTGTTGAAAGTGCTGCTATAAACACTGGGGTCCAAGTGCCCCTCTGCATCACCACTCCTGACTGTATCCCTCGGGTAAATTCCCAGCAGTGCTATTGCTGGGTCATGGGGTAGATCTATTTTTAATTTTTTGAGGAACCTCCACACTGTTTTCCAGAGCAGCTGCCCCGGTTTGCATTCCCACCCAACAGTGGAAGAGGGTTCCCGTTTCTCCACATCCTCTCCAGCATCTATCGTCTCCTGATCTGTTCATTTTAGGCACTCTGGCTGGCGTGAGGTGATATCTATGTGGTTTTGATTTGTATTTCCCTGATGAGGAGAGACGTTGAGCATTTTTTTTAAGTGCCTGTTGGCCATCTGGTTGTCTTCTTTGGAAAAGTGTCTATTCATGTCTTCTGCCCATTTCTTCACTGGATTATTTGTTTTTCCGGTGTGGGGTCTGGTGAGTTCTTTATAGATTTTAGATACTAGCCCTTTGTCCTATATGTCATTTGCAAATATCTTTTGCCATTCCATTGGATAAAGAAATTGTGGTTTATATACACAATGGAATACTACGTAGCAATGAGAAAGAATGAAATCTGGCCTTTTGTAGCAACTGGGGAGTGTTATGCTAAGTGAATTAAGTCATACAGAGAAAGACAGATACCATATGTTTTCACTCTTATGTGGATCCTGAGAAACTTAACAGAAGACTATGGGGGAAGGGAAGGGAAAAAAAAAGTTAGAGAGAGAGAGAGCCAAACCATAAGAGACTCTTAAAAACTGAGAATAAACTGAGGGTTGATGGGGGGGGGGGGGGGATGGGCATTGAGGAAGGCACCCATTGGGAGGAGCACTGGGTGTTGCATGGAAACCAATCTGACAATAAATTTCATATTAAAAAAAAGGGGAATACAAATCATGACTGGGTTGGTAGGGAGTCGGTTCACAAATACATGCATTCGTATGTGGGAGCACGCACACCGTACCCACACGTATCTGTATGCCCGTGTGGACATGTAAGTAAGTACCCAAAGTAAAGCCAAGTCCTTTCTCTACTATATTTCAATATGATGCTTTTGGACTTGGTAAGCGATCGACTCAGAGTAGAAAAAGGTCGCTGTTATTTTTTCGGTATTTGTTGTGTGAACATTTCACGACACAAACCATCCAGCCCCCTCCTGCTGGAACTTGGAAGCCTGGGTCACTCCCGTGTGATGAACAGCAGCCTCGGGAAGGAAAATCGTCTTCGCAAGCAGCATGGGGAGATTGTGACGCACGGTGGGGAGGGTGGCCCACCTCACCGGAAGCCCACCCCCAACCGCCCTCACTGGCCCCCACCTCGGACGTGGGCTTCGTGCGCTCGCGGTGCCGGCCGCTCTGCCCAGCATTTCAGCAGGCAGCCAAGGTCCGTGGCAGCCATCCAGGCCGTGGGGCACCCAGGTGTTCCCCTTCTGGAAAGCATCCAGGTGCCCCCGGGGCTCAAAGGAGGTGAATAGCCAGGTGTAGCTGCAAACTTCTGTTCCTTGTTGCTCCCGGCCTGTGCCCTCCTGCCTATACCTGAATGGTCCCCAGCAAGCAGTGCAAACATACATTCGTGTGCCGCCATGTGCGGGGGCCAGAGGCTGCCAGCGGAGGCTGTAAAGTGTTTTGTTCCTTCATTTAGGATGATTAAGAAAACAGGGCAAGAGAGTTCTTCTCACACATCTCTCCTGGAGGACCTCCAGCACAGCTCTCCGAAGACAGGCCTTGCCTTATCTGCCAGAATGTTCTTCCTTTCACAGAGAGGGAGCGAACTGTGGTCAAAGAGCCCTGTGCATATATAGTGGGAGAGGCCATGCACCAGTTCTCTCTCCTTCCCGTGTCATTTCCTCACTCAGTCTAGGGTCTTTGTCTTTGGGGAGTTCATGATGTCATGGCAGGGAGCCAGTCATCAATCAGCAACCTGAGGGTAAAATGGCATCGGCATTGAGTGACACAAAGAAACAGATGAGGGAAGCAGGGATGGAGAGGGAGTGGGGTCAAGCTTGTGGTCTTAGGGAGAGCTCCCTGGGGAATCCCAGAAGGATCTGGCATCTGCAGGATGGGTGGGACTAACCAGGGGAAGGAAAGGGTGGAGGGTGGTCCAGGCCCAGCCTGGGGCGGGGGGGGGGGGGGGGGGCGGTCAGGGGCACTCTCAAGGAATGGCAGAAAAAGAGGACAACACTTTTCAAACATGGTTCCCAAATTATTTGACACTCCCTTCATCAAAGGGCCGGGTCTATGTCCTGTGGAATGGGGAGAAATTTGTGAGTGCCTGGGTGAACAGAGTGTGACAGAAAGGATGCTCTGTGACTTCAGAGGCTAGTCGGTGCAAGGCCATGGCTCCTGGCTGGTCGTCTGGGGATGCTAGCTCTGGAGGACTGTGCGTGCTCTCTTTCAGATACCAGCCATGGATCCCCAGCAGATGCCATGGGCTGGTGTTGGGGTCGACAATGCCAGCTGAGGCTGTACTCAACCATCCTGGCTCACTCCGAGACTGGGGAGGAAGGTGCCATCTTGGAATTGGAGCCTGCAGTCCCAGCTTATCTTGGCCCCAGTCCCTGGTCTCAGCATCTCTCACTGGACTCTTTCTGCACTCCCCACCCTTAGGATTCCTTATCCATAAAAATGGTGGCTCTTAGCTCTTCTAGCTGTGGAGTCATTTCTTTCACAGCAAAAGACAACAGGGACAGGTAGTGTGGGCAGAGGACAGTCGATGGGGCCAGGCATGCCATGAAAGGAGGTGTCTAGACCGTGTCTGGCCCTGGAAGCATATTAAAGACTGTGATCACTATCCCTAGAGCAATGAGGACGTACTGGGAAGTTTTAATCTGGGAGAAACAAAACCAGATTTGTGCATTGAAAGAGCACCAGACCTTCAGGGCTGGTTTGAAAGGAGCCTGGCCTGAGTTTGGAATCAGAGGTCACTGCCATGTCTGAGTGAGAGATGATGGCCTCCTGGACTAACACAGTGGTGACAGGCATTGCTAGAAGCGAACAGAGCAGACAGATCTTGAGAGGGTAAACTTATCTTATGTTGGCCATGGCTTTGTTATGAGGATGAAGCTGTGATAGAACTCCCATTGGCCCCAAAGGGACCAGCTTGTACTAATGACATTAATGCTATCTATTAAGACAGGGGAGGGGTGAAGATCCAGAATCTGGTCCTGGACATTTTGAGTTTAATGCAATTTTCAGCATTCAAAGTAGAGGTGATGAGGACATACGACTCAGAGCCAGAAGCTTTGTTCTATCCATCAGTTTGGGAGTCTTTAGCCTGCAAATGACTAGTGAAGCCACAAATTTTGTTGATCTGGTCTTGGGAAGAAGCTTGGAAGAAGAGTAAGGGATTGAGGATGAATGACCTCCAATAATTAAAGGTAGTAGTGGTTAAGAAGAAGGAACCCAGAGATGGAGGAAGAAAACCCTGGAAATCCTTTGCCCTGGGAGTGTAGGAACGACCATGTATAGGACTGAGTACCCCATGATCTAAGCAAGGAAGAACTCATCTAGAGATTATCAGAGGACAGACAGAAGTAAGGGAAGAAGTGAGTGTCTGGCATCATAGGAGGAAAGGGGCTCTTTTTATAAGGTGTCTGAAAAAAGGAGAAGTAAGATAAGGTGTTAATCAGAGGAAGGAACACTGAGAGCAACAAAGTGTTTTTTTTTTCTCTAAAAATGGGAAGATCATGATTAAGTGAACAAGTATCGATGTGAAGGATCTAGAGAAATGTACTGGAGACAGACAAGGGATGATGAGATTTTAAGATTCTCAAGAACAGGGAAGGCTGTCTCAGAACAAAGGATAGAAAGGAGCTCAAATGGAAGGGGGTGTCTCCTCAAAGTTACCAGAATAGAAGGATAGGACACAGTAAGTGAAAGGTTCAGCATTCAGAGAAAGTTGAGGGAGTTCTTATCCCACTACTTCCATTTTATCTGAGAACTTGGAGGTTTTGTTCTCTTCTGTGGGTTGTGAGGGTAGTTACAACAGAGATTTGAGAGGTAGTAAGGGTTTGAAATATTTGCTGTGACAACAGGATCTTAATGGGCCAAGGAAATACAAGAGGACTTCCTGGTGGGGGTGATCCCGCTTTTGAAGACGAACATCTATGCACTCCGCCTTCCTGGGCGATCTCCAGCAGCACATGCTTCTTGAGTGAAGACAAGTGAACCACTGAGTTCAGCTGGGGCTTGGGTTTTACTCAGATGGATGTGAAAAGCAGAGAGTAAGGGATTTGGGGGTGTTGACAAAAGTATTCCTAAAATAATTTAGGCTGAGCAAGGAGGAAGATGAAGACATGAGAAGGTTGATGCATTGGGAGGAATCCCAGGTGATTATTTCACCAGAGATTTCTAACACTTACTTCCATGGAATCCTGGGAATGTTGCTTAAAGATACCAGCATTCACCAAGAATCTAGAATCTAGAACCTATGCAGCCTTGTATATGTTTCCAAAGAGTGAGGCAGTGCTGTGTAGGGACTATGGCTTCAAGCTCACACATTGAGCTGCCTACCTGCAAGATGGAGCATACGGTCATCATTGAACCTTGCTGTATAAGCTTGGTATGTCACAAGCTGGCTGTACATCAGTCAATATGCACAAAACCCTTTGGTAATTCAGGCACAGGTGAACACTATGTATTAGACAGCGTCGCCCCAGATGTTCAACAAATAGCTTGAAGCAACTATTGTCACCTCCAATTCGTATTTGAGGAAATGGATGCTCTGACAAGCTAAGTAGTTTGCCTAAGATATCAGATAATTAGGGGTAAGACCAGCGTAACCATAATAATTCTTAAGGCTTACATATCGTTAAGGCTGTTTAACATTCATTGCCTTAACTTGTGACTAAAACATTTGAAATACAAACAAAGATCTGGTTGGACTCCCAAGTCAGGGCACCTGTCGTTATTCCAAGAAGTCTTCTGGAAAGTTCCTCAGACTGTTTCTTCACCTGGACTAAGTTACTATTCTTGCTATATCTACCTCATAGATGGATTATAAATACGAAATGGGATGTGAGAAAGGATGTCTCAACTGTTGAGCAGTTTCTCTTCTCTGACTTTCTCCTCACCCTGCTTTTTGACTCTCATCTCTCCCCATCTCCGAGGGTCCACTTGACCAGAGAGTGTTTCATTAGCCCATGAGTTCATCTGTGAGATTCCAGCAAAAAGGATTCCATCTGTTGACAATATCCTGGGTCCCTTAAAACAAGTCCTCAAACACAGATAGCGGATCATCTACCTCACTGTCATCAAGCCAAAGCCAACTAAGGGTACGGAAGCACAAAATAATAGGTGAATGTCTTCATCATGACCATCTGGATTGAATCTGGTCTTTGCCACATAGCCATAGCAGCACCCTTTCTCTTATGGATTTAGAAGCCAGTGTCAGTTGCCTTACAAAGAAGGTAGAGAAAAGAACAAATCATGTCACATCTCCTCTCCATGGTGCCTTCCCTCCATCCATCAGCAGTTTTGAGGCCTCACCAGTCGGTGGGGGGGAGTGCTTGCCCAGTGTCTTTTCATTCCTTGTGACCCCATGCCTGGTGCAGAGCTGACTTGTCTGGGGAATGCATCTTTCCCCAGGTTCATGAGTCAACCTGTTTCCAGAGATTCCCAGTTGCTTGCAGAAAGATGTCCAACCCTTTAGCGTGATATTTTCCATGGATTTAAGGCAATAAATAACACCCGAAAAGAGAAATCAAGAAAGCGCAGCAAGGAGCTATTTTTTAAAAATATAATAAAGAACTAAATATGTATATGAGATGTAAGTTGTGGGTCTGAAGAGGGCGATTTGGAGATGGATGTGACTGGGACCAGGGACTATACACTATTTGATTCATTAAACTGTAACCATAGATTGCTTCGATCAACATTAAAAATTTTTTAAAAAGTCACATTTATGACTCTTTCACTCTGTCTGTGGGGGTAGGAGGGAAGATAGCCATGACTTTTGATACCTATTATTCTTTAAGAAAAGCTGAAACGCAGTTTTTCATCAATGCTTCAGTGTAGTCTGTGTGAATCGGTTATTACTTATCTTTTTTTTTTTTAAATTTCACCAGAAATATAATTGAAAAGATAATAAGCGGGAGAGAGATGACAATCTAACATACAGAGGAAAAAGTTATTTATAAAACCATTAGAGAGCTATGGTCCCAGATCAGCCTAACTCTAACGGCCACTTAAAGTTTGCACGTCACTCAAAGCTGTTTAACATTTATTATTTTCAGTTTGCAGGGGATCGGAAGTGACTCCTCTTCGTTTGAGCTATAAGGATGTTGAGGCTGCAGAAGCCACCTTATCTCTGTGAATCCATAGTCACAGAGAGGTGGAGTCCAATTCGGAAAACGGTCCTTTCTCTTTTCTTCACTCCTTTGGAGGTGCTCTGTCCAGGTCCTAAAGCCAAGTTATGCTGCAGTAACAAATAGCCCTTGCCACTCAATGAACTGAGGAGCAAAGAAGCCAGCCACCCTGTGTGCCAGGGACTCCTCCTTGTTGGAATGGTTCTCCCTACCAATCTAGAGGGACTCAGCGGCCACCACGTGGAGTGCTGCCAGGCCCCAGCACAGAGAGAGAGGAGCACGCAGAAGACATCTCTCCGGATGATCACGCCCACCCACCTGGAAGTAGTGCCCGAAACTTCTGCCCAAACTCACTGGTGGAGAGAAATTATGGGACTGCGATTTATATTGTCTCTCCATCAGCGTATTTTTAGATTACAGTTATTTTTAATGCCAAACAGGGAAGGGATGGAATATTTGGAGAAAAGTTCTGGTATCTATCTTGCTTCCATGCTCACGGGCGACCCAGAAGACTCCCCCTTAATAGCGAGGCTATTTTCATCACGGTTAGCTGTGACAAATTTTATTTTAATGCTCTTCTCACAGCGTGTGCTTCCTCTATCTCCAGTAGCAACAAACACTGGGGCAGCAGTGGGACAGGGGCTGGGAAGGGTGAGGAGAAATAATGCAGGTACAGGGCGTCCAAGGACACCATCAGCCCAGGGGTCTTCTAATCACTTGGTACTGGCTGCACCAAGGTGTGAAAAAGAGTTTTCCTCCAGCGATCAGAGACCCAACTCCATACTCTCAAGAACACAGATCATCACGGTAAATAATGACCATAATGGTGATAAACTTGACGGGAAGCTTTATCTGCTTTCCTTCAAAGAGAATAGCTGGGGAGATGGAGAAACTTCTTTCATGTAAACAAAAATGAGGGAAGATGAGTTGAGGATGGTTAGGGCAGGAAAGCAGGAGAGCAAAGAAAGACACTCAAGCCGTAGTCATCTCTCCTTTGATGGAAGACGAGTCTCCTGGGGGAAGAGGGAGGGTTATCCTGCTTCCTCGTGGCAGGGATGAAAGAGGGATAAAAATATATATCCATTACGAGGAGAGGCAACTAGAATGCTGTAATGAAGAAAAGGTGATTGCCTGAGAAGAATAATGCTCTCCTTATGCATTTATTTATTTTCTACTAAAATAGTGTGGGTTTTGATCATCTCGGAAGGCACAGAGTAGGCAGAACCATATGTAAAATCAGTGTGCTCTTGGGAACTTGATGAATGGATCCATAAGTCTTGGGAAACAAAACCACAAAATCTTGAGGTGTTGAGAAGAGACGTTCCGAGTCAGGGCACATCGTGGTGTCTCTCTCTCCCCTTCCTTTGCATCTCTGATTAGTGGATGCTTTTGAAGCACAAAGAAGGCAGTGCATGAGAGATACTTCACACATTTTCTGGCCACCCAAAGTCAAAACACATCACTGAAGATTCCTTCTTTGGTCTCCTAAAGGAACGAGGTACAAATCCCACGTTTAAGGAAAATTCCTACCCCATGCTGGCTTTGTTCAAGACAAGCCCTTATCAGCAAATTGAAACTCCAGTGAGATGGAAAATATACGTCCTGAGTTCCTAGGGGAATAGGTTATTTCTCCTGCATACATGTTTTAGTTTCCCAGGTCTGCCCTAACAAATGACCACAAACTGGATGGTTTAAAGCAACAGAAATTCATTTTCTGAAGGTTTTGGGGACAGTGTGTCCAAAATTGAGGTAAGCGGTGACACACTCACTCTGAGGGCTCTAGGGCAGAATGCTTCCTGGTCTCTTCCACATTCTGATGTCTTACGCAGTCCTTGGCTTGGGGCAACATCACTCCAATCTATGGTTTCTCTCTGTGTGTCTGTCTCAAACGCCCCCCTCTGTCTTTCTCTTATAAAGGACACCCACTGTTTGATTTAGGACCCACCCTAAGTCCAGGATGACCACCTATGTGGAACTGAAGAAAGAAAACAAGCAAGGAAAAAGAAAGAGACAAACAAAAAACCAGACTCAACTTTAGGGAACAAACTGATGCTTGTCAGAGGTGAGATGGCCAGGGGAATGGGTGAAATAGGTAAAGGAGATTAATGAATGCACTTGTGATGAGGACTGAGCAAGGCATAGAATTGTTGAATAATTATATTGCACATGTGAGTCTTAAAAAAATTCTTGGGGCTCCTGAGAGGCTCAGTCGGTTAGGTGTCTGACTCTTGATTTTGGCTCAGGTCATGATCTCACTATTTGTGAGATCCAGCCCTGCTGCATTCTCTGCAAGGACAACACAGAACCTACTTGGGATTCTCGGTCTCCGCCTCTCTGTCTCTGCCCCTCCCGTGCACATTCTCCCTCTCTGTCTCTCAAAATAAAGAAACATTAAAAAATTAAAAAAAAGTCTTAATCACAATTCCAGAGAACCTGTTTTCAAATAAGGTCACATTCCAGGTGGATATATCTTTGGTGGGGTGGGGGTACTATTCAACCCACTAGATAGTCCCCACCACGGTACCCATTTAGGAATTGTCAGACTGCATAAATGACTCATCCAGGAGGCATATAAGACGTTTGGCAAAGGGAGACTCCCGTGAGGTCTTCCCCTGGTACCCAATTAGGGTGGCTCATAGCTGTGAGACCTTCTCAATCCATTTCTAAGAGAGAACTCTGTGGCCTGTGGACCCTGACAGGAAATCACTCTTCCGCATCAGTCAGATCCTCAACTCCCATTTGTTCTATTTATTCACTACAAAAGTCTTTCCTGATCACCTACAATGTTCCAGGCCCTGGGCTGGGCACTGGGTTGCTTAGGGTTGCTTAGGATGGTTCCCCTAGAGTGATGTGTGGGATCAGGTGTGGGTCACCTTCTCCCTTACTATAAGACCCCTTTGGAGACAGGCCTTTTGCAGCTTTCTAGGCAAGAGTGAGTCTAAGCAGCACATGATTTTATCTACCTGATCTCAGCTGCTTGGGTCAGGAATGGACACCTGGCCCAAGAAGTGCCAAACAGATGCTGTCTTCTGGAGACACTGAGGCCGAGCCACAATGACTTGGGACACGAAGCCACCGCTTGCGTGTTTAGCAGTCTTTTTCATGGTGTGCCCGGAGAAAAGTTGCAGAGAGAACAAGGTAGCTGCACAAAGGGATGAGACGTTGTGTACCTCCAAGGACAGACGAGTCTTTCACTCCCTGGGACACTACATGGTATTTCTGGGAACAGAATTCCCCGAGACTGCTCATATTTTTGCCCTCTGCCGTCAGCTGATTTCTGGGTATCGTATCAGTGAGGGGAGGAGGACAGATGCCAACACAGACTCATTAAGTTGCACACGGCTCAATGAATGGATGAACGGGAGGGAGTAGGGTGGTTAGCTGGCTCTGTAAGCAAAGAAAGTGTCACCAAATGGGTGCAATCCATTTGGAAGGATAAGTAAGAGTTTTTCTGGCTGAATTTTATTAATTAACATGTGAATGGAGTAGTTGCTCAGCCCTAGATGCACATTAGAATCAGTTGGGCAACGCCCGGGCCCACTTCAGACCGTCCATTTAGAAGTTCTGTGTGTGTATATTTTAAACAATTCCCAAAGGCGATCCTGACACACCAAGAAGGCCAGATTCACTGACTTCATGAGTTACATGATAAAACAGCATCTTTCCAGAATAGCACATCCTCAATTTTCTTTGGTCTAATAGCCACAGAGTTTTTACCTTGAAGCTGGCCCTTGTGCTACTCAATGCATTCACAGGCCCCGTGCAGCAGGTGCTAAGGAAATATGTTTAGCTTCTACAAATCACACAGTGACATAGGCTCCTGATATCCATGGACCACATCATTTCTTTTTGGCAGCATCTTCACTGATGACATCACAGACCTCTAAAAAATTTCATCCTCTAATTTATGTTTGCATCCTCATTTCTTCTGCCTCCACCCTGGTGTGGGCCTGCCATATGAAATTTTTCTTATAGGTCTCTTCACATCCAGTAAATCACTTTATAGTCCTCATGACTCATCACATGCCCACACCCCACACACATACCCACAGACACACATACAGTCCACTTTCTTACCCCCCATCTACCCATCCACTCATCTATCAGTGTATCCACCCATCCATATATCCAACCATATACCCATCTATGTAAGTATCCATCTTTCTATCCATCCATCCATATATATATATATATTCATGTTAGTCCAACCATCCATCCATCCATCCATCCATCCACCCATCCATCCATCCAACCATATATACATATATACATCCATCCATCCATCCATACATACATACATACATATGTACATACATTCATCCACCTATCAGTCTATCCATCCACCCATCCATGTAAGTATCCAATCATCCATCCTTCCATCCATCCTTCCATCCATCCATCCATCCATCCATCCACCCATCCATCCATCCAACCATATATACATATATACATCCATCCATCCATCCATACATACATACATACATACATATGTACATACATTCATCCATCTATCAGTCTATCCATCCACCCATCCATGTAAGTATCCAATCATCCATCCTTCCATCCACCTCCCCATCCATCCATACATACATACATGCATACATTAATCTATTAGTTCATCTATCCATCCATCCATCCATCATCCATCCATATATACATACATACATACATATGTACATACATTCATCCGTCTATCTATCTATCTATCTATTCATCCATCCACCCATCCACCCATCCAACCATATATACATACATATATACATACATATGTACATACATTCATCCATCAGTCTATCTATCTATCTATCTATCTATCCATCCATCCATCCACCCATCCATGTAAGTATCCAATCATCCATCCATTCATCCATCCATCCACCCATCCATGTGAGTATCCATCCATCCATACATATATATTCACTCATCTGTCACTCACCTTTCACTTGTTAAGGTGATGGTTAGATTTAGGGTTAGGGGTGAGTAAGGTAAGGTAAGATTTATGGTTAGAGTTTGGAAAGGTGAGGCCTAAGGGTGGGGAGGGTGAGACCAGGTTTAGTTTTATGGGTAGCTTGGACAAAGTTGAGTGTAGGGTTAAAGAAGAAGTAAGGTTAAGTTGAGGATTGGGGACTAGTAGATGGATGGTTCAGGTCATGGTTTGGATGGGGATGGCTAGGCATAAGGATGCCTCAGGAGTCCTCTGTGAGAGCTGATATGTGAGCTGACTCAGAAATGGTCAGCACAGATGTGTCCACCTACAGAAGGACTCAGAACGACTCCAGGCATTGGAAATATGCAGAGCGATACACACAAGGAACTTGCCAGAGGAGCCCTGCAGGCCAAGGGTGTTAGGAAGCGAGGAGAGACATGGCGCTGAGGGTCAGGAAGGAAGCCCTGAAAACCTTCAGAAAATGTCCAATTCATCCTGGAGATTATGGAGAAAACAGGTGGATTTTAAGCAGGGGTACCGTCAAATGCATACTTCCAACCATTAAAAATTCATGTCCTTTCTTTTCATTTTCTGTGGGTGGTTCTTCAGCTGCCTCTGAATAGACCTGCAAAGCACCAAATTAGGGAATATTAGAAAATGCCCTCCCAGGAAATAAAAGACTCTGAAGGCATGAGTGTAGTCATTGCAGAAAGACTCCGTCCACGATCATGCCTCCTGCCAAACAACTGGTTTCCGGTGTTTCCCGCTAAATTCAGAAGGACTTTAGCAAGACTTCCCGATACACAGTAAACACTTGGGCGTTCTTCCTTCGCTCCTTTCTCCTCCCCTTTCTCTCATCTTTCAAGGAAGGACCTAATATTCTTCCTGGTTGCTGATTAGACAAGGACACTGATGAAACTAACAGCTTATCTATCATCTTTCACTAGGAGCAGGCAGCATGCGCAAAGGCCCAGAGGCATGAGAGAGTCTGGCCCTTTGAGATTTCAAATGTAGCTTCTAGATAGCTGGTGGCAGACTAAGCAGGAGAAAATGAGGTAGGAGAGGCCATGAGAGGCCCAAGTGCACACTAGAGTTTCATGTTTATTCTGAAGAGGAAGAAGACAGAAGGCAAGGACAATCAATTACTTTAAACTTTGAAGGGAGATTGTTAATGTCCGTGTTTAAGTCTGTGGTCATAACTATAAAAAATTACTAGCGATAGGAAAGGTGTGTGGTTATAGGTGCATATATGTGTGTATAAAAGATAGATAGATGATAGATTGATAAAATCTTGGATTGGATCAAGTCTTCCAAAGAAGATACGAGAAGTAGAAGCCAGAAAAAAAAAAGATTGGCATATTTGAATATATAAAATTATGAACCTTTCATTTGTCAGAAGATGCTATATGAAAAGTTAAGAGGCAACAGATTGAAAGAATGTATTTGTCTTATACACACTAACTATTAATTGCCTAGCAATTCAATAGGAAAATTAGCAAATTAACAGAAAGATGAAGTATCGGGTCACAAGAGGAGAGATCTCAATGGCCACCAGTGCTCCGGAAAATGCAAATAAGAGCGGTAAAACAGCATTGTTCAACCATCATGTTTTCCTTTAAAAAAAATGACAATAATCCCAACCTGAGGAGACCCTGTAGCTACTGAGACTGTTTAAAAAATTGTTTCCATTTTTTGGGGCACCTGGGTGGCGCAGTCGGTTAAGCGTCCGACTTCAGCCAGGTCACGATCTCGCGGTCCGTGAGTTTGAGCCCTGCGTCAGGCTCTGGGCTGATGGCTCGGAGCCTGGAGCCTGTTTCTGATTCTGTGTCTCCCTCTCTCTCTGCCCCTCCCCCGTTCATGCTCTGTCTCTCTCTGTCCCAAAAATAAATAAAAAACGTTGAAAAAAAATTAAAAAAAATTGTTTCCACTTTTTGGGGGTACCGTTTGGCAGTTACCTTTCAAAACATGTAAAGTGGTCCAATGATATGTATGCTGCGGGATGTGTTTTTTGCATCGTTACATGGAAGGGCAACAGATAGCAAAATTAATCCTGAAGTCCATCCACACCCGAGCCAAAGGATTCTCAATTCCCAAACTCTGGAATACCGCAGAGCCATTGAGGGTAAGTTAGGGCAGCTACATGAACTGACCCGGAATTCTCTCACTGCCGGGGGAAAATCATAAGCCAGGGAAATCGAGGGGAAAATAATAAGCCAGGGAAATCGATGAATCGTAGTACTCACGAAAACACACCAACAAAAAATGATGGGCAGATAAGTATCTCTCCGTGCCTAGAAGATGGTGCAGGACATTGGCAAGAGCAGAGCCATTTAAGGGTGTTCTATTTGTTTGGGGGTGAAGGGGAGCTCATAAAGTCTGCTCTGTGTTATTTATTTTAGACATTTTACAACAAGCCAACAGGCATTGACCTATGATTTGTGTGTTTTTAAAGAAAAACAAATGTAGCTTCAAGAAAAAAAAAAAATTCTGGCAGCAATGGCCAAGATGGACACAAGAGACCCAGGAGAGAAGGCAGGAGGGACACTGCAGGGACACGGGACAGAAGGCAGGCAGCCTGGTGAGAAGTCAGCAGAAGCCCACCAGGAGGACAGGTGTGCAGGGAACCGCACACGCAGGTGGCTGAGTTTGGAAAACAGGAGCTAATGCCAGGAGACACTGTCAAGACAGAATCCAGATGGCTGGGTCATCGCACAGGGCGGGGGCTGGTCCACAAAGACGCTCAGAGCTTCTCTTGTAAGTGGCAGAGTGGTGGCGGTGCCGTTCATGACGGTCATAGAGGAGGCGGGAAAGCGATTGAATTCTGAGCCAGTGTGTTCGGCGTGATTTTAGACAGGCGTGGGCCACCGAGGTCAAGGCGGTAGGAGATGTGTGAACAAGGGGACTCGTGTTGTGTGGATCCTAACTCAGGTGCCAAGCCGCCGCCCCCAACGGCCACGCGTCAGAGCTGAAACAGAACAAAATTTGGTTCGGCCTCTGACCTGCGGACCTCGAACTTCTTTCTACAGCTGCCCAAAGATGCAATTCTTGACAGATTCCCGGGGCTCCCCAAAGCCAAAAAGAACCCTCATATTTGCCTCGGATGAAGCTGCGCTCCTCACCTACGGAGTCCTTCGCTTTGCTTTTGCCTAGAATTATTCCCTTGTTACTGCTTACCTTATCTTATTAGTTAGTAAGATGGGATGACCAAGAAACAGACAAGCATTCGTGGACAACAACGGTCTACGAAGAACATGCTTCCTCCTGGGCCCCCGCAGGGTTGGGTAACAGCCGATACCTCAGCGCTAGACTTCAGCTTTGCTCTGACCCAGGCTGGCCGGGCAACCTTTTGGGGGGCCTCGGTTTCCTCCTTTGTAAAACGGGTTCTTTTAAGTTCATTTCTGCTTCCACATTATACTGTATGATCAGCTTCCATCTTGCCCTGACCCTGCGCCCTGACCCCGCCTTTCAGCAGATAATCCACCCCCCCACCCACGCCGGAAGGCTTATTCACTGATGGTGGAAAGAAGGATATCGGAAAAAAATAATAAATTGAGTTTATGCAAGTCGGCGGGGGGGGATCACCTCATTAACAGAATAATTGAGCTGTTGGTTAATTTTACTTGTTATCCACAGAAAAGGGCAAAAAACTTCTAAGCGATGATTCCTCTCCTTCCAAATGATTAAAAGAACAACAAAAAGGTTTGTATCTTGGATGTATCTAGCAATTACGTGCCTGACACTTTTTTTTTTCTTTTTAAATATCATACGAGGCAGATGTATTTTTAAAATCCTGGCAATTTACACAACACTATGAAAGTGTCAGTTCTTCCTAATCAGAAATTTTCTGCATTCCCCCCAACCTTATTAGCAGTAATTCCTGCTAATTGATAATTATTACCTCTTTCTTAGTCAAATCTAGTTGTTGGTGTCACAACACTTCCTGCTTTGCTAAGATCAATATATTTAACTATCACTGTAAATAATGCATAAAATTAATAATAATACCAGGCTGCTCAATAGAATGCAAACTTCCTCTATTTTCATATCAGCTCCTTAATTCACAATCGTTTTATTTATTTGTTTGTTTGTTTAGTTGTTTGTTTATTTATTTATTTATTTATTTATTTATTTATTTTTGGCCAGAGACTGGAAATAATAAGCAGTTCTGGAGCCCAAATCGTGAAATCCTTAGCATGTAAACGCCGTCAGGATGGGCGAAAGCCCCTTCACACAACTGGGCCAGCCCTGCTCCCAGAGAGCCCCCAGGGGAGAATAAATCTCACCGCTTGTTCAAATCAACGGCAATAAATCTTAATTGATTTGTGTGAGAGAATTGTTCTTCACCTACGTGAACTGGACTGGACTCCTCAGCCCTGGATAATCACTTGTGGGCTTGTGCAGACTCATTTCCTGGAAATGGATGATGCCTTTACGGCAGCAAAGGGCACGGCCAGCAGGCATCTGGGTCTGAGCCCAAAATGACTCCTAATAAAGGAGCCCTGGCAAATGGCCTTGGAAAAGCTTCAGAGAAGGTAACGTAACCGTCACATTATTCTGGCGTCTGTCCCCCACCCCTAACCTACCTCCTCCTCCACATTCTTAATTAAATCAGAAACACTTGGCTATCTGAAAGACAAAGACGGTGACTTTTACAAAATATGATCCAGGAATCTAAAAATACGGAGGCAGCAGGTCGACGGAAAAGATGCTCTGACAGGGCCTGGACTTTTCTCCCGATCTCGAAGCTGGGATATTCCCCGAGAAACACTTCCCATGGAGAGGAAAGGGAACTCTAGCTTTGTGTCCCCTCCCCGCGAGCGATGACACTCGCCGGGGCCGTCCTGGACTGAGCAGGGGGACGAACCTTTGTGCATTAGCCTTTTGACCAAGCGAGACCTGCTCTGGCGGGCCTCAGTTTCCTCATCCGTAAAATGGAGAAATTCACAGCGTAACAATTCTCTAAGTCTCTTTCTACTCTTGTATGCCACGTGAAGTCAGTGCCCTTTGAGCCCAGTCGTGTTTTTAATGGTGAAGACAAGTACAGCCAAGAGACTAACTGTGCACAATTCAAGAGGGAAACGAAGTCACGAAAGAAAATGCGTGGAGCATGACGGCAAACCCACACGTGACATCTGTCCACCAACGTCGGTTCTCTCGCTTATTAAGCGGGAGTAAAACATCAAGACAAAGAAAAGGCCATCCTCTGAAAGGGAAGGAACACCCATATCAGAGGATCCTGAAGAGTGACAGGTTCCCCTCACAGGACTGGAAGGCAGAAGATATAAAACCAAATAAAAGGAGGGGCATCTAGGTGACTCAGTCCGATAAGTATCTGCCTCTTGATTTCGGCTCAGGTCATGACCTCAGGGTTGTGAGTTTGAGCCCCATGTTGGGCTCTGCGTTGACAGTGTGGAACCTGCTTGGGATTCTCTCTCTCTTTCTCGCTGTCTGCCCCTCCTCCACTTGGTCTTGCCCTCTAAATTAATTAATTAATGCTTTTTATAAAAAAGTAAATAAAAGGAAAGCCACACCTAAGAGGAGTACCAAGGTGAGGTGGACAGGGGGAGGGGAGAGGGCCCCCAGGAAGTGACTCGAAGCATGAGGACAGAGACCAGGCTTACAGTAAAGCCACAAAAGCGCTGTGGAAATGGAAAGGCAGGTTTGATATTATGGAAAAATGAACCGGTGCTGAGGAACAGAAACTCTAGGTGGCATCTCAGAATGAGAGTGAAGGAAATGGCATGAGAGGCCATAGTCACAAGGTAAAGATATGCTATAATCTATCATCCATTCAGTGATTATTAACTATTCAATTACTATACCCCAAGGATTCTTCTGGTGCCAAATGGACAATACGGGTGAAAATCTGTGAATTCTTAGACCTTATAATCTGAGCGACATGGGCAAACTTTATCAGGGAGAAATAATCAAGAAGACCAATATTTTTATCTACCAAGCTTCTATTCTTTATATGGAAGGATCAGCCTCCATGTTGTGAAGTCATGTTTACGTACACATGCTACAGGGAGCCTCATGCCCGATAAAGCACACTAAGTCTCCATAAGTGACCCACAGCGAAAAGAGAAGAGGTCAACCCTGACTCGTCACCCTTCAGCCCATCCACTGTTTATGAGTTCACTGTCTCGTCTTCGACTGGACTTTAAGCTCCGCGGGGGCCAGAATCTTGCGTCAGCCATCACTCTGCAGGAAATTTCCCTGAACAACGTGGGGGGGGGGCAATAATTACTTGTGGTTGTCAGTGAATGAAATCGGAGGTTATCCCACCACACAGTTCACAATTGAAGAAGAAGTCCTCAAGTTTATAGAAGACCAGAATATAGAGATGAAAGTTCAGTCCAGGATCAGGGAAACCCGCTGAGGATAAATTCAGACCTGCCAATGTCCTGGCAACACCATGAAAAGGACGCAAATAAAGGCAGTATGTATCTGGCTAATTCTCTCTCTCTTTCTATCCAAACACCAAGTTAGACTCAGCAAAATAATCATCTCATTTTATTGCCAGAGAATTTGCAGAATAACTTTCTGCTTCTCTACATTTTACACTGAATCACTGAACGTCTTGAGTTAGTTTGAATGACTCATCAACTATCTCGTGACAGATATTACTGCTTTAATAAAATCTAATTCATTATCGATCATAAGAAGTATCATTGTGTTATATACCACTAAGAAAAAAAGGATGCCAATTAAACTATGATCTGCCATTAATTATAAGATGCATCCCATTCAGAGATGCTACAGTGTGAAAAATATGTCTTCGAATCAATGAAATATGGTATCTGTTATTATATTCCTTTATATCCAATCATGTTTCAGATAAGCCTTATGAATCCTCTCGTACTAATCATAGCTTAAAATCAGCTTATATACAGTATGATATCAACAATGTAAAAATCGAAAGGTGATTCAGCATTAAAACACTCTAGAATATTCACAGTGATTGTTGCCTCTGGAAATTAACTACCTGAATTTCAGTTTCTTTGTTATACTTTTCTATACTTGTCTATTTTTACAAAACTAGTGTTAATTGCACAATCTTAAATATTGTTTGCATTTTAAAATAGTTACGCATGATGTTGTATATGTCACATGATCTTTAAAAAACCAAAAAAATGTAATAGCAAAGACATCAAACATTAATGGTGTTTACATTAGGTCATGGATTATGGATGCTATTTTACCTTCTTCTCTCTACTTGTTTTCCCTTTTCTGAAAGTTTTAGAAATAAGAAACTTTTTTTTTTCTTAGAAAAGCAGGTTACATCCTTCAAAAAGGATTTGCATGCACTAGTTGTAAGTAAAAAGTCAATGAATATTTGCCTATCAGAGACCCATTCTCTCCTTGTTTCTCAAAATAATCCCATATTCATTTAGGGGGTAAAGGGTTGAGCTGAAGATGATTTTCCTGTCAATCTCAATCTCCCTCTCCCAAGTGTGACCATGTGACTAAGTTCCCACAAATGAGATAAGTGAAAGTGTTCACTGGGACATCCATTAAAGCTTCTAAAAGTATTACACAGTCACATACACACACGCACACACACACACACACACACAGATATCTATCTATCTATCTATCTATCTATCTATCTATCTATCTATAATTTTCTGCCTTACTTTTCTCCATGAAATACTGTCATAATGGCTAGAACTTCAACAGCCATTTTGGGCCTTGGGATGGCTTGATGATGGGAGCCATTGCAAGGGATCCTGAAACAGAATGACAGAAGAGCAAGGGTATTTGGTGATATTGAAACTACCAGACCATTCCCAGACTGTTTACCTTTAGACCTCTTATATACAGAAGAGAAATAAACATCTAGCCAGCTTATTTAAGTCTATGTTATTCACAGCTGGTGGAAATCCCTTATTCATGCAGATAATGTAAATGCAGGCATAATTCAGAAGCCCTCTTGTGCCTTTGAATTCTGTATGTGATCATGAATGGGGACAAAAAAGAAAGTGCAATGTATTCCCTGATGATCTGAAATAAACAGTTCTGAGTTGTCAGAGGTTAGCTTCAACTCAGCCATGTTCCACATCAGTGTCTAGGACAGGAGGAAATTCTGAGATCTCCTTGCCATCAAAGGGACTTAGCTACATGGATGGCATAGTTTCCATTACAAATAAGCCTCATTTTTTTCTTTTATCCATTTCTTCTATTCCCCACATGAGTCAGGGTCTCTGACCTCTTGTTTATTTCTTCCCAAGTTGCCCTTTCCCTGGGGCACTTGGCTAATTTTGTGCTCCAGTGCCCAAGATGGGCATTTGTCACTTTCTTCAGAAAGGAATGAAAGCAGGTGAACTTGACATTTCTAGCCACACTTAACTGGATTTTGGCTGAGCAACAGCCCACCGAGAGCACTTTGCTTGGGTATATATGCGTCTAGAACTTGGAGATTGTCCACAAAATGCATGTGTCTGCTTCCTGCCATACTTTAATGGCAATAATCTAAGAGTCCAGTGAATCCGGCCAAAAGAAAAGAAAAAGAAAGATGGTCTTAAAGCACTTTAAGAATGCTTCCAAGAAAGAATCCCTATCTGAGAGATTTGTCTTATTTAGAAATTCTATAGACACATTTTTGTAAGATCAGATAAATAGTTCATTTAATCAGTATGCCCACATAATGAATTTGCATGAGCAGATTTCTAATACAAACAGATCAACCTAAAATTTCCTTGTTGAATTGTGTAAAAAGAATCCTCTAATCTCTCATTCACCTTGAAAATCACGTGGGTTTCATGACTAATTGAAGCATGTGATTTAGTCATCCAAAGACCACAGCTATGGTCTGTGGAAACCATGGGCCTCTATTGATGTCACTAGCTGAAATTCATGCCCAAGGGCAGCTCTCTGTTGTCTTCCGGATGCTAGGTGAGGCCATCCATGGTCAGGGCTGAGATCATCCCCACCCGCCCCCACTCTCTGCCTCATAAAATTCATACTTATTAAGCTGGTATTAAACTCAATGGGTGCCCCCTGCCTTAGATATCACATTCCTAGTAGTCCTGATATCTTTGTATATATTCCTCTTTGTCTGGAATGTTATCTGTCTCTACCTGTTCTGTTCTCTTAGGAAGCTCTGATCCAGTCTTCAAGATCCAGCCTCTTTATCCCAATTTATGAGGAAGAAAATGGAGGGCCAGAGAAACAGAATTATTTGCCTAAGACCATGTAAGTTCTGCTAGGGCCAGGATTTGACGGTATGGGTCCACATTGTGTGTTGGTATCTGTAAGGATGGAAAAAAGTATATTGTCTACCTCATTCAGATTGAGATATTATTCGTATATGATGTATGCTTATTTTAAATTGGGTTTAATTTTGTTTTTCCCACTTTTAAGGTGGAAGCTGCATTCACTGATTTGAGACATTTCTCTTTTTTTCTTAATATAGACATCTTAGTACCATAAATTTTCCTCTAAGTACTGCTTTAGCTGCAAACTACAAGTTTTGATACATTGTATTCTAATTTCCATTCAGTTCTAATACCTTCTAATTTCTAATTCTGTTTTTGATTCCTTCTAATTGATCTTTTTGATTCCTTTTTCTTGGAATTCATTGAGATTCTTGGATCTGTAGAATTTTTAAAGATTTACTTGTTATTTTTCCAACTATTTTTCTGTTCTCTCCTTCCAGGACCCCAATTGTATGTATTTTAGGCAATTTATTGTTCCATGGGTCACTGATACTCTAATTCCTTTTTTTCAGTCTGCTTTCTTTCTGTGTTTGATTTTAGAAAGTTCCTATTATTATATCTTCACATTCACCAGTCTTTTCTTCTGAAGTGTCTAATCTGCTGTTAATCTCATGCAACATACTTTTCATCCCAGGCATTATAGTTTTCATCTCCAGAAGTTTTATTTTGCTCCTTTTCTTTTTCATAAAAGAAAATATAATATCTCAACATGCTCCTCCATTGCTCTAGACCACTAAACATATGGAGTCAGTGAAAAAGAGTTATAATAATCGTTTTAATGTCCTGTCTACTAATTCTATCAGCTATGTCATTTCTAAGTCCGTTTCAATCAATTGATTTTTCTCCTCATTAAGACTCACATTTTCCTTCTCCTTTGAATGCTAGTAATTTTTATTAGATGCCAGAGACTATGAATTGTACCTTGTTGAGTGATGGATATTTTATATTCCCATAAATATTAAGCGTTATTGGGAGATGTAGCTAAGTTACATCTTGGAAACAAGTCTGATTCTTTTGGATCTTGCTTTTAAGCCTTATTGAGGCAAGACCAGAGCAACATTTAGCCTACGTCTGATTTTTTGTCCTATTGCTAAGGGAAAACTTCTGATGACTCTACCTGATGTCCTATGAGTTATGAGGTTCTCCAGCCAATGGAAACAGACCTTCTTCTTAGCCCTGTGAGTTCTAGGGATTATTTCCTCTGATCCTTTCCGGTGGTTCTTTCCCTCTGTTGTGTAGATTCTTCACAGGAATGTGCTCAACAGTCCTCAGTTGAAGATGTGAGGGGACCCCATATGGGTTTCTGAAATCTTTCTCTGTATGGCTCTCTGCTCTGTTACGCTGCCCTGTGAAGTCTCTGCACCTTGGCCTCCCACCAATATTCCTTCAAGTCAGGGAGACTGCCAAGATCTGGCATGTTCCTTCTCCCTCTGCAGTGGCCTGGAAACACTCAGCAATAAACTGGGATAAATTTGGGCTACATCTCACTTACTCTGCATATCTCAGTGTTCCCTGTCTGTCATGGTCTCACATCCAGTGCTTGAACACTGTTGCTGTATATATTTTATTTTATTTTTATTCACTTTATTTGTGATGTTACATCTGGTATCTGTTACTTCCACTTGTCAGGAATCAAAGTTGGGTTTCATTTTCTATTGTAAAAATGACTCACGTTTAGGATCTTTGAGGAGAGCCTGGAAAGATGCTTTGTGCTTATAAATAACCTTGATATTCTTATAAAACTGTGGTCAATTATTTTCCTAGCTTAGGAGGCATGTCTTCTCCCCTTCCTCAGTCCAATAGAGTAGTTTCACACCCCAGATTGCTTCTTGTAAGCTACCTGATCTCAGACTAATTACCTGAACTTCTTTACCTAAATAGTTTTAATTATTTAAAGTTTATTTATTTATTTTGAGAGACAGAAAGAGAGAGAGCATGTGCATAAGTGGGGGACAAATAGAGAGAAAGGGAGAGAGAGAGAATCCCAAGCAGGCCACACTGTCAGTGCAGAGCCTGATGTGGGCCTTAAACTCACAAACTGTGAGATCATGACCTGAGCCAAAATCAAGAGCCAGACACTTAATTGACTGAGCCACCCAAGTGCCCCCTTCAATATTTTTTAAATACATAAAATGAGAATACTATTCTCTACCTAATGGAATTGTAATTGTTAAATATCATACAAAAATGTATCTCCAATAGGAAATGTCTGGAAAACAGTTGTCAGATTAAAGGCAAATAAAAGTCGTATACTCTAAAACGTTAGAGTCCAACCGTTGTCTCAAAGTTAATTTATCAGTATATATATTCATCTATTTTAATTTACATCAAGAAGTATCTGTGAAATGTCCTCCTTTGCCAAGGGAACTCAAACTTAAACTTTTTCATTTTATTTCTCTAATAAAAACGATGCCTTAAAATATGCAGAAAGGAAATATTTATTTGAAATTTGGTATTTGTAACATTATGTTTCACACATAAATGGGATTGAAGTTCCTTTTATAGGAAAGAGAAAAGTTCTCAATTAATTCAGCCAAGTATGAGGACATTTTCATATTGGAACCTGATGAAAATGGGCAGAAGGCTCATCATTGGCAAAGCCGGCAGTCCCCATACCTTTGCCAGCGTTCCACTGGGCTGTGGGTACAGACCTACCCAAGCACCACAGTCAGAAGACCCTTGTCATCTATTTTGCTGGAGAGAAAGCATTAAAGATGCATCCAGGTGCAATATTCTCAGATTCTGTCACAGCAGACTTTGTGTGAAGGACACTTTCCCTGTGGTGGCATTGGTGTTTAAGCTTCTAGAAGTTTCCAGTAGCTTCCAGATGATGCTTTTAGTATGCTCACCCAGACAGTCCATTTCCTTCCACAGTCCTACGTGTCCATTCTGTAATGACTTGCAACAGAAACCAGGATTGTTTCTTCATGTATCTGGAATTCTGAACAAAAGGGCAGGGAGAGAAAATTCCATGTTTTTCCCATCTGTTTTGTTTAGAATAAAAATAAACTCCTTCTGAAACTCCCACTGTAGTAGGCATACTTTGTGGTGTCTGTTCAATTCGCAGTGTCCCCTTAACAGCCTTCTTCATGAGCAGAGCGTGTACCTCAGCATCCATATTTATAAATGGCCCCAGTGGATTGGGCCAGGTGTAGACAGCTGACACAAGCTGGGCCAGTCCAATTTCGAACTGATATTCATCGGTATATCTCACACAAGACGAATCCCCAACAACAACAAAGATAGCTTTAAGTATCCAGAGCTGTGATTTGGATATCTTCCACCAGGTGGAAGTAGGAAAGTATATCTGCAGATATAAAAGAAGAAGCTGGATTTCATAAAGAGAAGAGGAGATACGACACAAAAGGACCATTCGCTAGGCTTTGCAGATGCTGTTCTGTGCCTTATTCCAGGACTGGATCTCCAAGGCTATATTCCTACCGTGAGGTTCAGGGAGACATGACTCTACCCTTACACTAAATACCCCAATCTCATTTCAGCATGTGTTGGTCTCTTCTGCTTGGAAACCAAATGACCCAACTAATAGAGCATGACGGAGTGATACTGAGCAAAGAACAGTTGATCTACACCTAAGGAGAGAGGAAGGACACCCAGAGATCACGTAGGACTCGACATGGGCCAACAACTTTGCTACAGACACCTTCATCAAGTCCTAAAAGCAACCTGTACGAGGTAGATTTTGTGGGTCCATTTTACAGAAGAATAAGTGGAGGCTCATTAAATTCGACCGGCTTGTCCAAGAGTGTAAAGTTAGTAGTTGAAGTCAGAACTAAAGTCTGAAAACAAGTAAGCTGATTAAGAAAGTTCTGGCTGGGGCACTTGGGTGGCTCAATGGGTTAAGTGTCTGACTTCAGCTCAGGTCATGATCTTGCAGTTCGTGAGTTCAAGCCCTGCATCAGGCTCTGTGTTGACAGCTCGGACCTTGGAGCCTGCTTCATATTCCAGATCTCCATCACTCTCTCTGCCCCTCCCCACTTGTTCTGTCTTTCTCCCTCTCTCTGTCTCTCTCTCTGTCTCTCTCTCTCTCTCTCAAAAATAAAACAAGTGAACTTTAAAACAATGAAAAAGTAGAGTCCTGGCTGGCCCGTGAGGATGCTACACCATGCCTTCAAGAATGACAATGGTGATAAGTGATAGATGCTTTTTGAAGTCCTTGACCACATGTTGGGTTTGGCCTATAGACAGATCATGGTTGCTTCCTTACAAATTAACTTAAACTGGGCTTCAAGTGTCACTCAAAAGGAGTCAGATAGGGATAGGGACCAGCAGAGAAAACCTGTTTCCTCCATGTATGATAAGCAATTAGGTGAATTTCTTGTGAATTCAATCAGAGAAGCAGAGATAATATTGCAACTCTTTGGATTAAGGTCTGAAATCAAAAAAATTTTTTTTTACAAGGTTGACCTTTGTCAGTTTCATGTAAGAGGAACTGATGATGAGCCACTGAACTAGCAAATTAGCTTTGCAGAGCTGTTGACAGGGTCAGTAAGAAATGAAACCCATTTTAACAAAGATGAGCTGGTTTCTAAGGTGTATGACTCAGTTTTGGAAGCTTCCACCATAAAGGTGTTCGGAGGCACTTTGAAAGCAGACTCTAAAAAAGTGCAATTTTTTTTTTTTTTTTACCTGGAGACATTTAACTCTTTCTTTATCCTTCTAGAACCAGTGGAAATGACTATGACGTTTGTTTGCCAAACCTTCAGGAACTCAGAGCTCATTTTCAATTTCTTAAAACCAGAAATACACGTTGGGCACCTAGTGTGCAGCAGGGAGTTGGGCCATCTTGTATTAGCTCTTTTTATCAGAGGTAGGAGACTTGTTTCCAGCTGACAAGACAAGAACCTAAGATACAGAAAGACCGTGTACTTTGCTGTAGTCTCTTCCTCCCCTAGCTACGTTAAAATTCAATCTCACTGTGGAGGATGCGGGAATAAGGCAAAGACTAGTTCAACAGATCAACGATCCCGTTCTTTGCACCTTCTGGGCACAAAGTTAGTTATATCTCCCAGACTTGCCTGAGGTAGTTATTCTCATGTAACTGCATGCTAGCCAATGGGTTGTAAGCACAAGGGACACGTAGGGGTTCCTTCCCGCTGCATAAAATAACCCCACAACGACTTGCCTTGCTCTTCCTGCTTCCGATAGCTTGATGCAGACAACCACAGCAGTTTTGGAAGCTGTACGTTAAAGGTGGGAAGGCCACTAGATGGGAGGTGTCTGGGTCCCTGAATCACCAGTTGGAAGAGAGCCACGAACCAACGGGGAACATTTATTTTGGACTTCACCCGGCTAAAAATAAGTTGTAGCATGCTCGAATCATCAAGGCATGTGGGAATTTGTCATCACAACTAGTGGCAGCTAATATGAGACGCGAAGGACACTGAGGGTGATGTGAGCTTTAGTGGAAGGACTTTTACACTGAGACGTAGTCCTTAAACGCTATGGTGAATTTCGCGTGTCAGCTCGGCTAGACTGTGGTGCCCAGTCGTTTGGTCAAATGCTAGCTAATCTGGACGTTGCTATAAAGACTGTTTTCAGATATGATGAACATTTACAATCGGTCGGTTTTAAGTAAAGCAGATTACTCTCCAAAATATGGGTGGGCCTCATCCAATCAGTTGAAAACCTTAACAGCAAAGACCAAGGTTTCCCCAAGAAGGAGGAATTCTGCCTCCAGGCTGCAACAAAGAAATTCTGCCTGATTTTCCAGCCCTTGGACTGAAGACTGGAACATCAATTTACTCGATCTCCAGCTTGCCGGCTTGCCCTAGTTATTTCAGATTTGTCATCCACCATAATCACATGAGCTAACTTCCCAAAATACATTCCTCTCTGTCTCTCTGTATATTCATCTAGAGATATAGATATTACCTATTATTATATTTACTACACACACACACACACACACACACACACACACATATATATATATAATATGTTACATATTACATTTATATATTTAAAACCTATTGGTTCCGGGGCGCCTGGGCAACTCACTTGGTTGAGCGTCCAACTTCAGCTCAGGTCATGATCTCACGGTTCACAAGTTTGAGCCCCGTGTCAGGCTCTGTGCTGACAGCTGGGAGCCTGGAGCCTGCTTCGGATTCTGTGTCTCCCTCTCTCTCTGCCCCTCCCTTGCTCACACTCTGTCTCTCTCTGTCTCTCAAAAATGAATCAACATTAAAAAAAAAAATTAAAACCTTTTGGTTCTGTTTCTCTGGAGAAACCTGAGTAATACAGATTTAAACAACAGAAACAACCAGGTATGTATTTATAATATGCAATACACAGTATAGGTTCTACAGGACTTTACAGCGGATGAAGGAGTGAAAAGCTACTATTGACTGACATTCTCTCATTCTGGAGTATTGCAGGAAAGAGCAGTGAGGGGGGATCATGTGGCTACAGAGTGTTTGGAGGGTTTCTAGCCCAATCCTAGGGTGTTGGGACATGGGTCAGGAGGCCTGTGCCACGGCCGGCAGCAGATAGTGCTGTAGGACTCACGTACTCACTGTCCCTCCCTAGGGAGACCTGTGGTCTCCTGCCCCATCTGACCTGCTACCACCAGTGACATATGGTCAGAAGGGGCACTCCATGCCTACACAGAAGTTTTAAGAGTCAACGTGGGATCTGGGTGCCTGAGTGGCTCCGTCGGTTAAATGTCCGACTTCGGTTCAGGTCGTGATCTCACAGTTCGTAGGTCCGAGCCCCACGTCGGGCTCTGTGCTGACAGTTCGAAGCCTGAAGCCTGCTTCAGATTCTGAGTCTCCCTCTCTCTCTTCCCCTACCCCGTTCACACTCTGTCTCTATCTCCCAAATATAAGTAAATATTTACAAAAAGGGGTCAACATGGGATTTTCTCTCTGCTGCCCGGCTGGCAATACATAGAACCACATCGTTGTCCTGGGTCCCAGAAACAAAGCTCCTGCAGTAGAGTTATGGCCCACCCTCTCTGGGCATATAACAGCCCAAGCACAAATTCTTATCTATTAAATAACTGCTCTGTATTAATAGTCACTCAAAATCATGAGTGATTTATTACTGCAGGATATGCTTATCTCTCCTGACATCTTTATCTATAAATACAGCTTCAACCAGTTCAGATTTGAACCACTTTGAATCCTGGTTCCCACCATGTCCTAGCTACATGTTTTAGGAAGACCCCTCTGTTGCTCAATTGTCTCCACATAACGTGGGGGGACACTTTATCGAGAAGAGCTGCGAGAATTTAGTTGGTTAACACACGCAAACCTCTTATATCTCACAGGTACACATAAGGCAATTAATGAATGTTACTTATGATTATACCACGTTTTGAAACCCTTCTCACAGTGACCAGGAAGCCTTACCATTAGGAAGGGCAATGCCAGACTCGTAAGCGGTTCATAAACATTACTCTAAAAAGCATCATCCAATCCAAGGGGGGATGTGGGAAACTTGCATTAGGTCCAGATAATACATGGCATAGGTTTTACAGTATTCAGTTGGTCTCTGTTCCATAGTCTTCTGTCTCTCTCCATCTCTGTCTCTACCTCTTTATCTTTATAGACCTTTAAAGACATGAAAACAATTCTTAACTGGAGGGACACTCAAAGACGGGATGGGCCAGATTTGGCTGTTGGGCATATTTAGTCAACTGCTGGTCTAGTCAGCCATACGGCATCTCATTCTTTTGATTTTTCTTGCATGAGAATTTGATTTAGTCTCTCTTTTGGAAAGAGCTTGAGGTCACCCTTTACCCGGGTAAGCATTCACTCCCGTGAGCACTTTATGAATGCATTCATATATTCAGGACAGTTTCCTGACTGCTGACCGTGAGTCATTGGCTCCGCCCTTAGCTGGTTTCATTTCAATAACATGGAAAATGATATAACTACTCCACTCACTCCTCAGCAGTGAGGTGGCCTTGTTCATTACCAGACACTTTAAGTCCAGCTGATGGAACTGGTTCTTGAAGGGAGAACAAAATTCTTTGCTTCTATGAACAAATATTGATGAGCCACACTGCGAAATAACAGAGGACTTCTGGCGTGGGTGTTTGCCTTGGCTTGTTTGATAGGAATATCTCATTGTTGGCATGGGCTCTGATCTGTCCCTGTGATGGTCACGAGTGGTGCACAGAGGTCACGAACGTCCCCGATAAGGGCTGGCCTGAGCATTTGGATGAAACAGATATTTAAGATCCCTTGTGGAAAATCCCCCTGCAGGTTAATCTTCGAGGCTGGTCCCTCTTTCCAATACTTACGGCAGGAATCCTTCTGAGTTCTGTTGCAAGACAGTAAATATAATAAGCAGGCACATACATTTTTATGAGAGACTTCACATGACTCCCGAGTCACTTCTCTGTAGGTATGGTCCTACGGTGGTGCACATTGGCTGAATCTGACTATTTTCTAATAATGTTGTCCAACTCAGCCACCACCACTTCTAGTCCTTGGCTTTTGTTTTGTAATCCCGTTTGTCCATCTGTTCTCTGTCCTTCTGGCATTGTTGCCTGCCTATTTTTATATTTGTCTGGCTTTTTGTTTTTCATTTTTCTTCTGGTAATTTTGCAACACCAGTCTCCTGCTCGATTTTCTATCTTGCTCCCCAGCTGAAGCATGCTGTGAGGAATTCTAGAAGCAGAGGGAAACGCTGGGTCTTACCTCTCCCAGAGCTTGTGTCTGAGACTGAAAACACCCAAGGTACACAGCTCCGGGCTTATGAGGGCACAACGTCAGTCTTGTGTGTTTTCCCAGATCAAGTTTACATGACAAGGAGGTGAAACTCTTCTACTTTAATATATATGGATCTGTTGGACAAAAGTTGGACATTTTTGTGATTTTTTTAAGTAAATATAAGAACGAATTGCTGAATGCCTCTTTGGGTTCTGTCTCAAATTCTGTCTTCCCTGTTGCTAGAGGACATTGGTGGAAAAGATCTGAGAAACACGGAAGCAACAATAGAGTGTTGGGGGAGGGAAGAGGGGCACTCCCCTCCCGGTCTCTTGTACCAGATGCTTCTCTGGATCCTTCTGGTTCATCATCTCACCCAATCCTCTTAATACATGAGGCCACAGGGATATTTACTCCTTTAACCAAATCAAGGTTGAAAGAGCCCAACTCAGGTTAAGAGTGACAATTTTATTACCATTATATTAAGGAATTTTGTTAAAGCCACACTTTAGAAAAGGACAAAACGTTGAGTGCTCTTGCCTCCCTTGGAAGGTGACATTTTTGCATAATGTTAAGGCTGAATTGTGTCTTCCCCAGAATTCATAGCTGGGCAGGATGACTCCAAATCCCTCAGAATGTGCCTGTATTCAAAGACAGGTCTTAAAAGAGGCGATTAAGTTAAAATGAAGTCATGAGGGGGATCCAATATGACCGGTGTCCTTACAAGAAGAAAAAACACACAGAAGAAGACTGCTAAAGAAAGAGGGGGAGGATCTGCACACCAAGGGGAGACGCCTACACAGAACCAAACTTGCTGATGCCCTAATCTGAGGCTTTCAGCTCCAGAACTGTGAGAAAATAAATTTCTGTTCTTTAAGCCACCAAGGCTGTAGAAATCTGTTACAGAAACCCTAGAAATACAAATCTTTCTATGTAAGTATGTGTTTATCTATCATCTATCTATCTATCTATCTATCTATCTATCCATCATCTACCTATCTACCCATCATCCATCATCTATTAATCTATCTATCTATCCACCCATCATCTATCTATCTATCCACCCAACATCCATCTATCATCTGTCTATCCATCCATCCATCCACCTATCTATGTATCTATCCATCCATCTATCATCCATCTATCAATTATCTATCATTTATCTATCTATCTATCTATCTACCCATCATCCATCTATCATCTATCTATCTATCCATCCATCCATCCACCTGTCTATATATCTATCCATCCATCCATCACCCATCTATCAATTATCTATTTATCTATCTATCATCCATTTACTTACCTATCTATATAGTCAATATAGACGAACATCTAATCCAAATAGAAAAGTCTGAAGAAGATATTTTTATTCGTCCCTATTTCCACTGTCCTCACACAGCATCTATGTTAATGATAACACAGTTTCTCAACTTCATCCGCCTATGTTTGTCATGTTTCTATATGGTTGTAACAATAGCATACATACACAAGAATGTTCTAAGATTTCCCCTGATCATTAGCTCTTAAATATTTATCAAAACATTACAAAATGTAATCAATCCTGCTAAATTACGTTATATTTCATTGGAGCTGTGTATTGAAATGTTATGCATTTAATTATTATTTTTATCTATTCATGGCATAAATACAGAATTCTTTTAGAAAATGTACACAGATTAGGAATATAATCTACAAGAAGAATTTGAAAGTCGCTCATAATTTCATCATCCAGAGATATCTGATGAGGATATTTTGCTCTTTGTGTTTTTCTTCTACATTTGCATGAATATGCACATGGACACACAGACACTTACAAATATTGAATATACTTTTCTGTGCTCTTTACATAGGAAAGATACTAAATCTTTAGCTCTGAGGCAAATATTTTCAGAGATTTGGGTTGCTGTTTTAGCCTAAAGAAGTTTTACTTTTGCACATTCCAATCAATTGCATTCGAATTTTTCTCCATCATTTTGGTGCTCCAAAACTACATTTCTGTCCTAAAATCGTGGAAGTGCTTACTTAAATGATACATGGCTTCGCTTTTTCCCATCCAAGTATTTAGTCTATCTGGAGTTTCTTTTGCTACTGAGTATGTTACGGAAATCCACACTTGGATTTCCCAAGACGCTGATAAACTCTCCTGATAATATTTGCTGAATTGCCTGCCCTTCCTCACTGCAGTAGCTCCTGATTTTTGGGTTATAAGTTTCCCAAACGCAGCGACTTCAGACAGCACCCGGTCATTAGCTCGAAGTTCTGTAGGTCAGAAGTCCAGGCACAGTGCGTCTTTGTGCCCTGCTGAGAGGACACGGCTGCAATCAAGGCAGCAATGGCTGAGTTCTCATCCCCAGGCTTTAGGGGAAACTCGTGCTTCCAGCTCCTTCAGACTGTTGGCAAAACCCATTTCCCTAACGTAAGACTGAGATCGCTCTTTTCTTGCTCACTGTTGGCTGGCTGGGGACTCTCAGCTACTACAGACTGCCCTCGCATCCTTGCCACATGATCCCCTCTATAATCCCTTTCACACTTTGACCCTTCAGGTAAGACTTAGTCACTTTGAAGGTCACCTCTGATTAGGTCAGGCCCACCTGGAAAAATCCCCCTCCTTATTAACTCAGTCAAATGATTAGGGATTTTTTTTTTTTGTAAATAGTTATTCTTATATTTTAGGGACGTTATCTGAATGTGTCGCCATTCACTGTACAGAAAGCACAATTATTTCCCTTGTGGTAACATTTTTCCAAATACTTAGAGCGAATACAAAGAGCAGCCTTTTTTTCTAAAGTTAGATATCTACAAGGAAACTAACCTTGTAATATACTCTTATGCCACTCCATAAATGCCCAACCAATACAAATATACCACTCTTTTTTTTAATATGAAATTTATTGTCAAATTGATTTCCTTTTTTTTTTTTTGATTTCCGATACTTTTTTCTAATTTTTAAAAAAATTTTTTTTGATTAAGGATTTCAACTGTATTTGTAAAATTCCTTCATGTTTGTCCTCTAAGGGAACCTAACCAGGGGGGTGAAATTCATCATATTCACCAATCTGGCCCACTCTCAAGGGGAGGGAAACAAGGAAGGCATGTATATCAGGGCTATGAGTCCTCAGAGCCATTCGAGAATTCTGCCTACCACACCAAGTCCTGACACAATATTTACCGTATGTTACTCTTCTTCATGGTTGTTCTCCAGTTCATAACCTGCTAATGAGCTCCGCTGGTTCAGTGCTTACCTGTCCTTGAGCCCGTGTTATGTTTCCCTCACCAACACAGCATTGTGTAGTTTCGTAATAGAGCCAGCCTACATACCTGTCCCCGACTCATAGTTTTTTCCCTTTATTTTAGTGATTCATCTCTTACATGTAACACCCAGCGCACATCCCAACACGCATCGTCCTTAATGGCCATCGCCCGTTTAGCCCATCCCCACCCAACACCCCACCGGCAACCCTCAGTTTGTTCTCTATAAGAGTCTCTTACGGGTTGCCTCCCTCTCTCTTTTTTATCTT
Organism: Panthera leo; assembly: GCF_018350215.1. Lineage (NCBI taxonomy): Eukaryota > Metazoa > Chordata > Mammalia > Carnivora > Felidae > Panthera > Panthera leo. The sequence goes on from NC_056684.1 coordinate 139,845,604, forward strand.
ATTTGTCCTTCCCTTCCCCTATATGCATCTCTTTTGTTTCTTAAATTCCATTCACTGACTTATTTCACTTAGCACAATATACTCTAGTTCCATCCATGTCATTGTAAATGGCAGGATTTCATTCTTCTTGATCACTGAGTAATATTCCACTGTATATGTGTGTGTGTTTACATATACACATATGTGTGTGTATATATGTACATATATATGTATACATATATGTATGTATGTATATATGTGTATATATATGTATACATATATGTATGTATATGTATATGTATATGTATATGTATATGTATATATATGTATACACACACACACACACACACACACACACACCCTACATCTTCTTTATCCATTTATCATTCGATGGAAATTTGTGCTCTTTCCATAATTTGGCCATTGTCGATAGTGCTGCTGTAAACATTGGGGTGCATGTGCCCTTTTGAGTCAGCATTTTTGTATCCTTTGGATAAATACCTAGTAATGCGTTGCTGGGTCATAGGGTAATCTGCTGAAAATAGTTGTTTGCATTCCCTTATATCATTTGTTTATTCTTTCAACTGACCTCTAGCATCATTGACTGTGTCTCCAGCCCCCCCATCTAGAGACTGACCTATTCAAAATTTCATTTTGATCAATGAAAAGTACTCACTGATTGGGAGAGAATTTACCCCCTTTCCAAAATTTATTCTTTCTAAATAATCCATAGTGGGGCGCCTGGGTGGCTCAGTCGGTTGAGCGTCCGACTTCGGCTCAGGTCATGATCTCACGGTCTGTGAGTTCGAGCCCCGCGTCGGGCTCTGGGCCGACAGACCCTGTTTCAGATTCTGTGTCTCCCTCTCTCTCTGACCCTCCCCCATTCATGCTCTGTCTCTCTCTGTCTCAAAAACTAAATAAGTATTAAAAAAAAAAAAAGAAATGTTAAAAATAAATAAATAAATAAATAAATAATCCATAGTATGTATTTCAAGTATAATTAAACACATATATGTTGGGTGTCTACCCTGCGTGAGACAGAGATGAACAGAAAGAATCACGTTCCACGGAGCTGACATTGAGGTGTGGGAGGCAGACGATAACTCAAGTGGGTGTGACGACGTGAGGTGATGCTAAGTGCCGTGAAGAACAGGGCAAAGTCACAGCAAATGACTGGCAGTGAGAACAGACAGCTTTGGATGAGGAAGAGAAACCTCTTTGAGATTACAGGCAATCTGAGACACGAAGAAACTGCCAGTCATGAAAAAGCTTCAGAGGGAAAAGCATTTTTGGCAAAGAAACCGTATGTGCAAATGCCCCTAGAATCGGACGGGATGTAATCCAACAGGTGGGTGGGAACCAGATGTCTCAATCAAGGTTTTTTAATATATATATTTATATATATAATTTATATTTATATATATTTATATATATATATATTCATATTCATGAATAATGAACATTTATTCATTTTTTAGGGTGACAGAGACAGAGCATGAGTGAGAGGGGCAGAAGGAGAGGGAGACACAGAATCCGAAGCAGGCTCCAGGCTCCGAGCCGTCAGTACAGAGCCCGACGCGGGGCTCAAACTCGCACATTGTGAGATCATGACCTGAGCTGAAGTCAGACACTTAACTGACTGAGCCACCCAGGTGCCCCTTTATTATATATATTTTTGATTAATAAATTTGTACACTGTTCTCCATCTAGGCACTGTATACATTAAGGACAGAGTACATATACTTTTTGGCTGTGAGTTCATTCTTCAAGTTTATACATAGGAAATCTATTGATTTTGAGTGTATTTCTCTTGAAATGGTCACATTACTTAATTGTGATTAATTCTGCAAGTTCTTCAGTACGTGCAAAAGTGGATTTTCTCTTGCATTTCTGAGGTAGGCACTCGTAACAAATCTAGTAATAACCATTTTGCAATAATGGGAATGTTGCATCTTGGTTTTAAAAGGTCATCGCACCTTTGATTTCTCTTTCATGTTTTAACGCTTGTTTTATTTTCGCAAATCTCCGTGAGAAATATTCTCTTTTTTTGAAGTTTATTTACTGATTTTGAGAGAAAGGGAGAGCACGAGCAGGGGAGGGGCCGAGAGAGAGGGAGAGAGAGAATCCCAAGCAGATTCCGCACCTTCAGCACACAGCCCGATGCGGGGCTTGAACTCATGAGCCATGAGATCATGACCTGAGCCGAAACCAAGAGTCAGATGCTCAACTGACTGAGCCCCTCTTTTGCCTTGTAATAAGTTGCGTTTTGTTTTCAAATGGACGGCACAATTCTTTTTTGATGTTCTTGTGTTGGATATAGGAGCTCTTCCCAATTTGGATCTGTTCTAAATAAAACCACTCTGGAGTGTTTCTTTCTTTCAGAGTTTTTTGTTTTGTTTTGTTTTTCCTCTACATCATTTTCTTTAAATGTATGAAGGAGCGTAAGATTCATCACGAGTTAAAAGGAATCGTTGGGGCCTCTGGGCTCTGGGCGAGGTACTCCAGCTGTTCACTTGCAACGACCTGCCTGAGGGTTTGCTTTATAAATAAAGAATGCGATTATCTTGGAGGAAAGGTGACACTCTGTGGCAAAGGTGGGAAAGAGGGAGGGAAGGGAGAGGCTGACTGTCCGACGCAGGCAGCATCTTGAGAACACGGCTAGGAGTCTGATAGGTGGCTTTTTTGGTAGGTGGCTCCTGACCACGGGGAAATGGCCCTCCCTGTGCAGACAGAAGCTGGCATTCATAGTGACCTGAATCGGGATTCTGTGGTTGATTGGCTGAGCAACTCTAGTCCAGGAAGTTAACTCCTCTGAGCCTCGTTTTCTTCATGGAGGCCCTCCCCGGGAGCTTGCAGAGGCTGCTATGAAGATTAAGTATGATCCCACGAAGTGCCAAGCATTGGGGCACCTGGCTGGCTCAGTTGGTTAAGTGTCCGACCCTTGATTTCGGCTCAGGTCATGACCTCGCACTTCATGAGTTCGAGCCCCGCCTCAGCACCGTCAGCCTGGAGCCTGCTTGGGATTCTCTCTCTCCCTCTCTCCCTGCCCTCCACCCTCAAAATAAATATGCTTTACGAAATAATTAAAGTGCTAAGCATCTAACCACGCATTAAACAAGTCCTCAGAAAAGCGATTACCTTTCCGTTGATTCCAAGCCCAAAGGAAACTTCTAGATGCGATATGGTCTACAGACGTTTCTGTTTCGTGTCCCACGCAGGAAACCAGCTCCGGGTAACTGGGAAGCATCATAACTGTGGGGTTTGGGGTTGTCGCTGTTTCTGTCGTCATAAAATCCCCCTCATCATCCTGTCCGTGGCGCGGGTCACCTGGAGAACGGGACCTTTTCGTCTTCAGTCCAATTACATGTCCTGACACAGTAAAGCAAGTAGGCAGTTACGTGCAGAAGAGACACTAAGTCCCTTGCACGCTAGGAGTGAGTGTACTCATGAGCGAACAAACCACACTGCCTGTGCCTTCTCCCTGTGCGGACGCTTCCCTGCCCGCTGCTCGCACCCCCTCTGCCCACCAGCCTGTTCCCACTGACCCGACACTTGTCGTGATAAGCCTGCCTTACCCCTCCTGAGACCAGACTGCTGGCCTCTGTTCCTTTGCCCAGACAAAACACCAAATTTCTCATGTCAGTTGTGTGGATTGGGGTCCAAATTCTGCCACAGTTTTTAACCACCTATGTGGAGACCGTTTCTCTAGAATTTATTCTTTCTTCTTCCACGCCGTTTCCCAAAGAATGGGCTATTTAGGAAGTGAAATGTAAAATCGAAGGAATTATCAGGGAAATGTAAAGCACAAGTGCTATTAAAATTCATGTTCCTGCCCCTGGATAGTTTTGTTGAAATGATGCGGGCAGGTCAAACCTTCCTGAGGTACAGTCACTGCGCTGTCTTTTAGGACTTCGTTAATGCCGGCCTGGACACGATCCAGCTGTCACAGGGCACCATTCGTGGGGGGCTAATTTTTGCCCACATGCATATTAAGTGTCTGCGCTGCAAAAACAAAACAAAACAAAACAAAACAAACAAAAAACTGCTGCGGATCTTTGACATGGACTCAAATAATCACACCGTATTTAGGATCTGACAGACCCCACTTTAAAGCTCATCCCTTATACATAAATAACTCTCCCTGAACTCCATTTTGCATCTGGGAAAATGGAACAGGAACATTTGTCAAATGCATATTTTTTTAGGGTGTCAGTGGAATAATGCGTATTTTATGCAGATTGGAATTTTGTAAGTTTAGGAAATCGGTTTAACTGCTATTTCTTGGGTCTCCGAAACAGCATCATTGCCATCAGTTGAATGTTTATGGCTTCTGCTTTGAGCTGCGGCTTCAAGGACAGAGCCCTCATCACCGCGTGCAAAGCTCACTTCCTTCTTTAAGACTTAAAAACAATGATCCTTCCAGTGAGGTTTTCTAGGTGAACCAAAATTGACTTCCTTTTGTTAAACCTCGGCTTGGCCCATCCCATCCACACAGCCCTGCCGCTGAGGGCCACCTGTTTTTCTTCTGAGCCCCAAACAACACAGCTTTCTGAAGCAAGCCCGGGACAGACAAGAAGCTTCTTCCGGAGTGTTCAGTAGGGCCTGGAGATTATTCATTTGTCCCCGACTATTGTCTGGGGGTGCATTAGAGCTAGGTTTATGTCCCCACAACCGAGTAAACACTGGACAGAAGCCTCCAGCCCCAACCCTCTGTGTGGTCATGCTGCTTCACTGTACATCTTAAGGGTGGAGTTCTCAAGGGACAGAGCCTGAGATAGAGATTCACACGCAAGTGACGTATTGAGACAGGAGCACGGAAAAGAAGGTGGAAAACAGGGGGAGGGTATCCGAAGGAGCTGGGCAAGCCTGTGACTGCAGGGGAGTCTAGCTTATACTAGATCCCATGGGGAGCTCTGGAACATAAATGGTACCACAAGGTCGGTCCCCTCGTGACATGGACACCAGCCTTCTGTTGCCACCTCTCAGTCACCTATTAGCTGAAGGTACCCGTGCCGTGTGTGGGTGGAGAACGCGACTTGTACTCTAGGGGCAGGCGTTTTGTGGGAGAAGGCACGGGATACTGACCAGAAGCCCGTTAATCCAAGAACGGGACAGGTGCTGTGGTGGAGGGCGGTCCACGTGTGTATGGAGCCCCAGCCCAAGGAATGCAGAGGCAAGCATCCCGTTACAAGGCGTGGAACATACATGGAACCTGTCACCCACGTGGAACCCTGGGCTGGGCTGCCGAATGCCCTGCCTCTGGCTCCCGCCTTCCTTCCTCTTACATCTTAAGCAATATCTCCCTCAGCCAAGGAGTCGGGCTTTGGAGCGAGACCAGATGGTTTGAGGCCCTCTTCTTCCATTTATCAAGAGTAGGACTTTGGGCAAATATCTGTCTCACGGGATTTGGCGAAGATCAAGCAGCCGGTAATTTTAAGGCACTGAGTACGATGCGTGATATGTTAGAGACAGGACGTGGTACTTTATCCGTTGTCACCATCAACTCCATCGTCACCTTCGTCATCGTCATCCCCATATCCCCTCCTTCTCCTCCTGCTCCTCCTCCCCCCTCCTCCTTCCCCTTCCCTTTCATCACAAGATGACACAGATTTCTTCATCCCAGATACCTTATGCCTCAAATAAAAGAAATCCCTCACTAGAGTGGTTTAAAACAATAATAGGAATTTATTGGCTCGTAAGATTGTAAAATTCACAGCCATCTAGCTTGAGGTGAGGATTGATCCAACAACTCAGACAATATCAGCTCGATCCATTTCCTCTCTGCCTCTCTGCACTGCCTTTCACAATGTGAGTGTTACCCTCGGACGCGGTGCAATAGTCCTGGCAGTTCTGGTCCCTTCCAGCCGTCACAGACCTCAAAACTTCACACCGCACCGTCCAGAAAGGGAGAGAAAGTTCCGAGAGACCCTATGGAAGTGAGAGGAGGCATCTCTTACCCAGAATCCCCAGCACGCATCTCACATTTCATTGGCTTTGAGGAGATTGTGTACTCACTCCTGGACCAGTCACAGCGACAAGAGGAGTCGGGACCATAATGGGTGAGACTAGAGAGAGCCCGTTCTTGAAAGTGGGGAGGAGATCTACCACACTGACGTCATATGACTGAGAATGGGGGGGCCCCCCAAACACGCCAAGTGCTATTTCCAGGTGGTGGTTGGCTGGAGGGAAGAGAACAAGTACCCAAATGTCCCTTGAACTAACCTGTTACGTGCTGTTCCCTGTGCCTCAGGCAATTCTCCTACCTTCATTTTCCCATCTCACTCTGGTCCTTCTGTGCCCAGTTTCGTGCCTCTCCCGACCTCTCCTTTCTGGAAGACCTTGGGTGCTCCTGCTGTGGGTGCCCCTAACACCCCCCCCGCAAAAACACCCGTCTCCCCCGGGACTTATATCATTACATCTGAGTCACCTGTTTAATGTCACCAGTCCACTGGATATACGTTTTGGGGAGCAGGAAACTGAGTCAGGCTGTGGTAATTGTGCTAAAAATTATTTGAAAAGTGAATGCAGGAATGGGTGAATGAGTGGCAGAATGAGTGAGTGGGTGGTACGGTGAGTGAGTGAAATGACCTGGGCTTTGATCTCAACCCATTAAGGAAATAACTGTCTCACTTCCTACAGTCCAGGCAAACCAGGGGAGATCATGTTTTCCAACCTCCAGTCAGAATTGATAGAGGCTCCTGATCTGAGAGAACAAACAAACAAACAACAACACTGAGGCTGGGGAAGAAACCAGTTTCACACTGTGAGAAAGAATCAGGGGTACAAAAATAGCAAATGGGTGCAGTTAACTGTGATTTAAATATCGATCATTAAAGGACTGTCTCAGCCTGAATTACTAGAGTGAGTTCCAAAGCAAAGACCCTGTATCATCAGATAAAGATTGACCATTGACCATGGTGCTGTGCCAGATGACTAAATCGGGTCTCCTCCCCCTTCTCCGGACCGTCCCTCCCTTCGAGTTGACATTCCAGAGACAGTCACGAATCTGGAGGTACGCTCAAAGGTAAGTCGGCATAGACTTAACCGGAAATGGAGCTCAGGACTGTCTTTGGCGGGCATCTCCCCCTAGCCAGGAAACTGATCATTGATATCTACTGTGGGGCTTACATCAATGCAATCATCCAGGGGTTTGGGTAAAGATAAAACTTCATCTGATATTTAAAAAAAAAGTCTGCATCAACATCACGATATACACAAGGAGGAGCATCGCTGGCCATCAGGCAGTGGAACGTAATCAGGACATGTAGCCTTTATACGGCTCTTGGCATCTCACAGACGACTTGGCATTTATGATCCCCTACCCTGCTTGACCAAATGGGAGGAAGACACTGCTTCTCCCATCTTACAGAAGACAAAACTGAGCCTCAGAATACCAACAGGACTGGTGCAAAGCTGCTAATAATTGCCCATCTACTGATTTGAATTCAGATCCTCAGATCATGTCTTTTTTTTTTTAATTTTCTTTAAAAAATTTTTTAAAATTTTTTATGTATTTATTTATTTAGAGAGAGCACAAGTAGGGGAGGGGCAGAGAGAGAGAGAGAATCCCAAGCAGGCTCCGTCCCGACAGTGCGGAGCCTGATGCAGGGCTCGAACTCACGAGCTGTGAGATCATGACCTGAGCCGAAGTCAGACGTTCAACTGACTGAGCCAGCCAGGCGCCCCTGAACTCACATCTTCTCTTATACACTCAATACAATTACTCACTCTCCTCCTATGTCTAATGTGAGCAGGATTAAAAGAATCGTAACTTTTGATAAAGAGTGGTTTGGTACAGACCGTCGAGCACGTCGGTCAGAGTATCGCTTGTGTGTGTACGTGTGTGTGTGTGCATGCGTGCATATATGGTATGCACGTGCACACGAGTGTGCATGTGTGTTTAAATATGCACGTGTGTGCATTGTGTGTGTGTGATTATGTCACGCGAGCGTGTGTGTGTGCAGATACATCTATGTATGCGCATGCATGCTAAACAAATCAAAATAACAAACAAAATAACACACAAAAAAACGCCCCCTGGAAGTCAAAAAAGAGAATGATTTTCCAGCAGGTTCCTGCAGAGCCCTTCTCTTTATTCCTGAGAGGTTCAATTAACGGATGCAAGTCATAAAACAGTGCATTTTCTCCCTGCTATGATGCATTGTTTTTAATCTCACTGCCTTGTATTATATCACATTCCTATAATTCTTCCAACAGGAAAAGGCTTGTTTCATGAAAATATAGTCCCCAGCATTTGAAATATAAGTTCACATGCAGGCAACATATATATCACCGAGCCGGCAAACTAACTCACTTACTTAATCCACTAAACTTCAGGTGCTTCCTATATTATGTGAAATGGCTTGAAACAGGCAGAAGCTGCCAGGACCCATCACCGCTTCTTTGCTCAAGAGAGACAGGGAGCAGGGAGGAGGCGGGAGTGGAAGTTCCCTCTGTGGACGCCACAATAACATGTCTTTCATTATTACCCAGTGTCAGAACACTGGGTAATGTTCATTGTGCATGCACAATAAATTACTATTTACCTGGCAGTGCCTTTGATAAGCCCGTCTCCTCTCCCTCTTTCTGTCCACGCAGCACGGAGCAGCGAAACCCCTTTGCCTATAATTCTTATTAAGGTGATACCTTTTCTGAATAAGAAAGTACACACTTCCAAAGCCCGCACTCTCTGGGGTTTTTGAGGGACATTGTTTTTATTGGTTCCCTTTTATTCCTCCCACCCCGCTGTGTTTTAATGCTATAGTGACTTCTGTGTATACACCTCTCATATTGAAATGTCGGCGGCTGCAGATATATGCAATATTAAAGAGCGCTTATGAATTTTTGACATCTAATTAGTCGCTACCCAGTTAACATGTCAGGACTCAGAGGGATTAGGGAGGCAGCCCTTTCTGAATAAGTTACAGCGAGGCCCCTGTCCTTTTCATGTATTATTCTTTAATGTAGGTGGTGATTATTTGGCTGTGATTAATTGATGAAGCTCATTGGTCTGGCAAGTGGTACCGAATTCACCATCCCTCACTTTTATTTCTCTCCGCGGGGCTCCCCCCGCTTCTGCGGAAGGACTAGCTTCCTTCCAGACAGTCAGGCCTCTCCCTGTGCAGCCGTCGGGGTGGTGGGGCCGCTTGGGGGCCTGGCCTTGACCTCTTCCGGCTCCTTCGCCCCCCGGGTCAGCCGTGGCCTTTGCGTCCCGCCCGCCCCCCCGTGGAAGCCCCACGCCCTGCGGCCCCAGCCAAGGCTCCTCCGACCCGAGGCAGCTCCCCTCAGCTTCAGTTCCCGGTGCCCCCCCTTCTCCCATCCGAGTTTCCAAGCCGCGCTCAGGGTGCCTTGAACACCTGTAGCACCCCGAGGCCTCGCTTGGCTCCCAGGTTCTGCTGCCTGCCCAGACGCCAGGTGACACTCGGGGCTCTCCGAGGCCGCTCCTGCCATTGTCTCCAGCTGCGGGGCCCCCAAGAAACCACAAGGGTGAAGAGGCACACAGCCTCCTGGCACCAGCCGGTCTGCCCCTGGGGCTGAGGGACGCCAGGCCCTAGAAGAGGCAGATACACGAGCGGACGTGGAGGAGAGGATGTGCCGGCTGCCTCCGAGGGCCCTGTTCCCCCCATGCCCAGCACCCCCCCGCCCTGCTCCGAGGGCACTGGTCCCCTGTGCCCAGCGCCCCCCGCAGCCCTGCGCCTCCGCCCCAGGGCGACTGGACAGCCCTCCCTCATTCTGCAGGTCACCCTTCTCAGGCTCCGGGCTCCCTGGGCTCCCCCAGCCGGGGACTGGTGCTCTCTGGGGTTGGCGGATCTCACTGTCTTGGGTTTGAAGATGGTCAGGGATTTGTAATTTTCGAGATAAAGCAAGCAGGGAAGGGGTGTGTGCTCTACAGCCCTGTGTTTAGACAGGGGGCTGCGGAGAAGGTTGGTTTTTCTGCAACTTATGACTCCCTTCAACACACCTGTGCATACGCACGGGCACACATAATGCACACACGGGAGCACACGCATGTAGACACGCACAGGGACACACACACACAGACACAAACGCTTGCACACACACACACACACACGCACAGACACCCACTCTCTCCCCGCTGGCTTTCCAAACAAAGCTTCTGCCCGCAGACTTTTCTACCCTGGCCTCCTGGTTTTACGGGCAAATAATTACTTTTTGCAAAGCAGATTCACCCCCGTGACAAACCCCCCGCGTCCAAATCTATAATTGGGGCGGTTAGAGCTGCGGCCCATTTGTCTGTTTAAACGCGCCAACTCTGGACAAACCATCCTAAAAATGTGTAATTATAAATAAACCTTCACCTACCTCAGCTGGCGGGGTTTTTAATGACGGCACTTGATGTCAATCAAGGCCAGGCCTGGGCGTGCGTGTGAGGGGCCATTCCAGAAATTTCGTGGACATAAGCCGTTCTCCTTATTCTGTTATCTGTATTTAAAAGGGGGAGAGGGGAGAGGAAGCCGGGAGGGGAGAAGGGGAGAGGGGCTGGGGATAGAAGGTGGTGGGGAAGGCATTTTAGCCAAAGGGCAGTGTCCCACCAGGGGGAGAGCCGGGCACCCACGCCCTGCCCCTCTCCCCTCTTTGTCTCCCCGGCCCTTCCCCGCGTGGGGGTGAGCAGCGAGCCAGGAGTGGGTGTCTATTCGCGGCTGGAAGGGGTGGGGGTCGCTGGCGCTCCTGTGGGGGCGAGGCAGGGGGGCAGCAGGGAGAGCAAGGCTTGGGGGGGTCTTAAGAGGGAAAATAATCAATGGATGCGTATTCACTTTGTCCTCCGAGGCGGATTCTACCCGAAGGAAACACTGAACTTTGTAGTGTGAGCAGCAGCTGAAATTTAGAATTATTGTTTCCTTCTAACAGAAGACTCATTTTCCACGGCCACATTTGCAGCATAATAAGCTTTTTGTTATTTTTTCAATTAGAGTCAATTGACCTAACAAAATGCTTGGCAATTAAGTGATTTTTGTAATGGTCCGGGGGTAATTTAGCCGAGCTTGTCAGCTGTGTTTCATGAAGCCGAGATGTCTTTTTTTTTTTTTTCCGCGGCTTCTCTCTCTCTCCCTCTCTCTCCTCTCTCTCTCTCTCTCTCTTGAGCATAATGGCTCATAATTTCGAAATCTTTTCCTTCTGTTTCCCTCACAATAATTCGCAATTACAGGAAGTTGTTGGAGGTGATTTTTTTTTCTACCTTGCCTTTTGAGTCAGTAATTTTAAATAAAATGTACATACTTATAAAAAGGCAGCTATTACTGAAATCACTTTTTGTGTAAACTCAATTATTTTATGAATAGTGACACCAGCTTATATGGGTCCCGCTCCCGAAGGCTGAGGCATTATTATCTTCAGGGTAAAAGGTTTGGAACATTCAGAGCACTCTTTCCAAATCGCACCAGCTTTCAATAAGGTAAACACAACTCGGGGCGAGCGGGAGGCGGCCGGGTTACCTGGGCCTGAAAAAAAGACAGAGGGAGGCATCATCTGCAGCCTCCTGGCCGCCCCCGCCCCTCGGCAAGTCCTGGACTTGAGCTTCTCATTCTCTGATTTATGAGGGGATTTCTCATTTGCCTAATTGATGCATTTTCTTAAGACGACATCTGGAGTTACATTTCCCTTTTAAAAGGCTGCCGTTAGATCTGATGACTGGATCAGATGTTCCTTCATTGGATTACTATCTGTTTATACCTATATGAAAAAAAAAACAGCAACAACAAACAAACATATTCCGTTTGAATCTGCATGGTGCACACTTCTAGAAACAGCCAGGAAACGGTGTGCCCTTGTTCTTTCGAACAGTTTTGGCAAAAGGAGGTAACGCAAGTCCTCGTGGGGCTGCGTGTTATCGAGCTTCATCTGTAACCTTTAGAAGGCGCACGCATGCTTCTGGGTTACTAGACGTGGGTCACGCCAGTCTCTGGTCTCACACCTGAGTTAGAATCCCCTGTTGACTTCTGTTGGTCCCCATTGTGAAAAACAACTTAAAGGCGACTCGCTTGACTCCTTGGCGGGAAACCTTCCAGTAGGGGGCAGTAGGAGAGCAAGCCAGCCAAACTCCATGTTGGCTGGCTAGCCCTTCACCGGGGCAAGACCACCAGCCCTGAGAAACCCATCGCTTCCTGGCGAGACCCAGAGCTAGAGAGTTCCATCAGTGCCTACCACGGGTTTTGAGCTGGCTTCCCCATTCGTCCTGGACAGTGTCTACTCAAATGCTCCTCCCTCTCCACTGAGGGTCTCTGTCTTCCCAAAGGGGCTCATCAGGCTGTGGTTTTTGCCGTGTGGGTGCTAGGAGCTCCGGGCAAATCCCCTCCCAAGGCTGCCGAGGCAGCGCTGGGAATGGGGACTTCTCGGCTGCGGAGGCTCTCGCGAGGCCTAAGGAGACAGATGTCCAGTGCCATTTGACTCATGGTGATTTACTTGACACCCAAATTGAGCCATTATTTCCTTTTCCTGCGTCTCAATTTCCCTAACTCTAAATGGGGGAGGTCGGGCTAGACACCATCTGCAAAACAATGGCACATTCATTCATTCTTTCCTGCCTGCTCTCTGCCGTTCATTACTACACGCATGCATTCATTCATGCTTTACTAAATGCATGTTTATAGGGGAAGACACGTTTTGTGTGTTGACAGGGTCATAGTATTCTTGGATTCGAAGTGATCGCCTCTTAAAACATGGGATCTTAGTTCAACTCCAAGTGGTTTCTTTATGTTACTATTTTATCATCATCATCAGTTGTAAAAGTTGTCCTCGTCAAAGACATAAAGAGATGTTGGAGACGTAAACTTGTTTCTCGGCGTTTAATGAGGTGTGTGCGTTCCACGGTGACTTTCTACTGGTATTTTGAGATATTGGGACGTCTCTCCCTATTTCTCTGGTGGCCAGGGACAGCGCTCGGCGTGGTTTAGTTTAGACTCTAAGTCACAATGGTTTGGCCTGGGCTGGGGCTGGGCCAGGCCCCGCAAGGCTTTGATTAATCCACTGCACCTCTCATTTTCCTGACTATAAAAGGAGAAGCTTCAGTTCTGAATAAGCATCTTGCAGAAGAAAGAAGCCAAAGCAGAAGGTATTAAACTTTCATCCAACACCATAGGAGAGATGTAGTTATTAAATTTCAGCTGCTTATCAAACTGATATAAAAGTCATTTTGCATGATTGCTTTGCATCCTCAAATCTTCTGCTTTTATTTGCAATGCATCTCTGTGCTTTCTTATTAGAAAAATACTCAAAGGATGAAAAAGCTGATAATATTATTCAGTTTTGACAATTAGGTAGAAAAAACCATTCGAAGAAGTGCTTTTTTATTGCAGCTGGTAATAATATCGGGGGTCCTCTTGGTAGCAGTCTATACTGATGCTACCCAAGGTGACACTGGTTTTATCTTCTAATTGTCACGTACCAGTTGTGCTGGATCCGAGCAAGGGAGGCCGTTGCCAGTCTCTTCATTGGTACGTATAACTCCGGTTTATGTGACACGTAGAAATACACTGAGCCCCTTGCATTTGCTTATTCTTGTCTTTATGGCTGGTCCACTATGCTTTTATAGGACCCCGGAAAGGGACATTGGCCATTCTTTCAGTGTGTCCTTGTTGAACAATTACTGTGCGCTGGGAAATGTGTTAGGGCCCACGGAAGGAAGTCCAGGCAGGAGTCCGCCTACAACTGAATTACATTTCTTCTTCTTCGATCAACTGGCCTTAGTTTACTTTTAAATTATGTACACATGCAGCTTTATAAGTGACGCGGACATTCACACACGGGTAGAGATGTGGTATTTTACCATCGCTTCGCTAACTTCCCACGGTCCGTAGAAATCAAAATGGTTTCTTTTTATCTGTTAGCCAGGTTTAGAGACCCGATTGGTAAGGTGAGCCCTCTCTAATAGCTTTCTGAGCTAGAGACTCACTTTCTCATTGGACAGCAACGGGAACTGAAAGTGACTTGCCCGGGGTCACAGAGCTGGTGCGTGAGTCCAGCCTGGTCTGTGCCCCCGTAAAGACAGAGTGCCATTTTGGACCCAGCCTATTGGCAGGAGCTCCTCCCAGATTCTTCTCCCCACAGTCTCCACTACCTTTCGGTTGCGGTTTTTTGGAGACGTCAGCACAACTCATCATGGCCCACTAATGAAGGTAAGTGTCAGGCCTTCCAGAGCAAAGATGGGGCAATGGGAGGCCCGCCCTCCTCACCTTCCTTCACACCCTCCCATCTATCTACCCTGCTCTGAGGTAGGGAAAGAGGACTTGTTACCCCATCCATGGGACTCATAATGATACGGGAAGGGGAAGCTCCTGAAATCCAGTCCTGGGGAGGTCAAGAGCCCTCGGTGGAAGAGGGGAGTAGCGGCCCCACCCAGGGGAAATAGTTCTCATTGAAACTCAGGAGCGATCAGAATTAACTCAAGATTTACTGAGCACCTGCTATGAGCCAGACAAGGTTCTTGGTGCTCAGAACGGTGAAAGGAAAGAACAGGGGCAAAGCTGTCGCCTCCAGCTGGCAGTCAGGCTTACGGCACCGGGCACAGTAGCATCTAAGAAGGCTGTGGGTGCTACAGACCAAGTATCAGTGAGCAAGGTAAAGGAGAAGAGGGAAACATTTCCATATTGGGCAGCCTGGTCTGACACGCGGGAACCAGCCCCAGATCCGTCTTGGGAAAGTCTTCTCCTCCCTCTCCTCCCTCGGTCTCAGGTCTCATGATTCTGAAAGAGGAAGCAGAACTCAACCAAAGGTTTCCAAACTTGGGTGATCTTAGGAATCACTAAGAAGAGGTGTTTTTTTTTTCTTCCTTTGTTTTTTGTGTTTGCAGGTTTTTGTATGCAATCCCAACTCACCTATAGTTTCCGGCTATGAGGTTATTATGACCCAGGGCCTAGGAATCTGCATTTTTGTTTTTTACAAAAGGAGCCCAGGGAATTTCAGGCGTGTGACCAAATTTGAAACCCTGGACTAAGTGGCTGGGTGCACCATAAGGGCGCCATAGCCCTTATAATCTCTGTGACCTTGAAATTATTCCTGAACACAGGAGTATTCTTTATTCCCAGGGTTGTTAATGGGGGTTAACTGAGCCAAGGTTTGTTCAGTCTAGCACCTGGACTGGGTCTCAGCATATCTCTGGAGCCCACTGTTCCCTTTCTATGCCACCTTTCCGTTATAACATCAAATCCTATTTCTCTGGAATGATGAGCACAAGACAGAGACATCTGAAGAAGCAGCAAACTCTACAAGGACCGAGAAAAGACGAGAATACAGAATTGGATGAGTGGTTACCCTGCCGAGAAAGAAAAAGGACTCTAAGCCATAATTCAGGCGAGCCAATGTTATCAACGTGGTTCACAAAATACGCCTGCAGTTAGCGGAGATGCTGAAGAAAGGCTGGACTTCAGTGTTTCCATAATGAGTGCATCCTATACTGGATGAGGTTTGATTTCCTCCAGGTCGGGGGTGAGGGAAGGTGGCGATCCTTGCGTCTAGTGGGCTCCCGGCAGACAAGAACCGGCATGGCTCCTGCCCCTTCGCGCAAAGCTCTGATGTGCCACCCCTGCCCTCAGTGGCCTGGGTGCTAGGCAGAAACCTTTGTCTCGTTCATCACCTCGGCTCTGACCAAACTGAAATTGCATTTGAGGAGACGAAAAGGAAGCAGAAACAGAGATGCCAGAGATCCCCCGCCACATAAATATTCATGGATGGAGGCGTAGAATGGTCCCTTCCACTTTGGTCTCCCAGGAGGGCTCCTTCTCATTCCCCCCCCACCGTCTCACCTTCTCTTCTCTAGTATATATTTTCATAGGACTTATTCCCACCTGATAGATCATCTCTTTCACTGTTGGTTGTTTTCTGTAGGCCGTCTCTTCCCCTGACGGGAATGAAAATTCATGGGAGTCAGGGCTTTAGGCTGCCATTGCATCATAATAGGTGCTCAATAAATATTTTTGGAATGAATTAATTTCAACTTACTCCTGGGTTCTTACTTATGGATGTCACATTCTTGCCTTGTTACTCTTTGCCTTGCGTTTCCCTCGCCCACTAAGCTGTCATCATCATGCTATACCTAGCTGATAGAAAAAGGCAATTCAATTTTTTTAATCTTTATTTTTGAGAGAGAGAGAGAGAGAGAGAGCATGAGCAGGGGAGGGACAGAGAGAGAGAGGGAGACACAGAATCGGAAGCAGGCTCCGGGCTCCGAGCCGTCAGCACAGAGCCCAATGCGGGACTTGAACCCACGAACCGTGAGATCATGACCTGAGCCGAAGTCGGACGCTTAACCGACTGAGCACCCAGGCGCCCCTAGAAAATAGCAATTCAGAAAGAAAAGATAAACAAAGGAGAAAGAATAGACTAGTAGAAAATTGAACATAAAGGTATTCAATTTAGCATTATCATCTTTATACATTACAGTGGATGCCCGGACACTGTATAGATCTTCTAGCTTGCATTTTCATTTGGGGCACGCTTTTATAGAATCCACCATGGTAAGGACAGAACAGGATTTTAACGGCCAAGGGCAATTGGCAGATTGGTTTGTAAAATTGCCAATTTCTAATATATTACAGGGACGCAGAAAAGAATGAAACATATTTGCAATGAGTCAAATATAGATTTTATTTTTAAAAACATACTTTGATTAATTTCAGGTACCTAATTATCTCCTCAATTTAACAACTATGTCTGTTTCAATGACAGCTTTTAAAAATATTTGACTCTAATAAACCTCCCCTAAAAACTTGTTATGCTATTAATTTGATAATATTTTTTAATGGGACTGTTCATTTGGTAACGAAAACCTAGTGCGTGTCTTAAGAAGTCAGTCCCTTCAAAAATGGGATCCAAAATAGTATTTTGCTATCTTCTTGCCAAAATGGCTGCGTTGGGTGTCCACACCGCCATCTAGTCTGATGGCCTTGGGTGATGTCTCTCGGAGACCATACGAAGCCCTCAGGTCCACATGGACTCCAGCTGTGCGACTGATCCGCAGTGCAGTTCGGTCTCCTACACAAACACAACTTGAGAAACTCAGGATCCTGCCATTGCCCACATGTTCTCGATAATGACGATAAAGATGTCTCTAGTGTATAGATAGAGATATGCCTTCCCTTCCTTAAGGGATTGTTTTTCATCAGCAACACAAGATTAAAGAGGAGCAGTGACTAAGAACAAATAGGTTTCTCCATTCCTAAGGTGTAGCGTGTCGAGTGTTGGCCCGAGAGCCAGAAGAAGGTCTCGATTCTAAGCCTAATCTGCCAGTGACATTTCTGTTCAAGCCCCCATCCCTATAGTTATTTACTGAGAATTTGGGTCCAGTATTGATATTCGATCAATTTACAAGGGTAAAACAGCATGACTGTGGACCAAATTTTGGGCTTTCTGGAAATTCAAGCCAGCAAGCATGTTTCTAACGAATGTTCTGTACCAGGCCGGAGTACTGTATTTCCTCTGGGGAGTGGAATTAAAACATTTGCTTACATGTATGCGTACACACGGGCATACTCTAGCGACTGCCCACAGGAGGATTACAATTGGAGACACAATATCATAGAAGAAGAAAAATGTAGAAGTTCGGGACTCTGATCTCAACACCACCCTTTGGGGTCCCTGTAACTGGGGACAAGTTGCTCAGTCTCCTTGACCGACAATCTCTGCATCTGAAGACGGGCCGGGCCGTTCGGACATAGGCACCGTGCAATAGTTACAGAGCCGAAGGGGGTCCATTTTGATAGACCGCCCAACGGGCCCAGGCACACAGTAGGTGCTCAGTGAAGGGCGGCTGTGATGGTGACGACGACATTGATGACGACGGGGACAGAAGGGTCCAGTTGTAGCATTCCGTAAATAGGTTTTGCAGGACAATAGGAAATCTCAGCTCAGAAGCTGTAAGTCAGGGGCCTGAAGGCTATGAGTCACCACTTTGGTTCGTGCCTGTCAGTTCATTTTTGAGAATCCACAGAAATAGAAATGTTCTATCAGACCAACTTGGATTGCCATCTGGCCCACACATTTTCCTGGCACGGCCCGAAGGCCAGCACTGCTATTCTCCCCTCCAAGCAAAACCCCAAGTTTAGCAGAGCAAAATCTGGTGCTGAAATGCATCAAGCATAGCATTGGTTAATTATCACGATTAGCATATTAGTAGTAGCTAAGGGGCAATGAATAAGAATAATAATTGAACCTGGGCTTATACTAGTTAATGTAACTACTAGTTATATTAATACGAACTGCTAGTAAACTGTTTAACAGCAGCACCAATAGGGAACACTTTATACATTTTAAATGGCTTTCACCTTCATTAGCTTGTTGAGCCTTCCTTTGGCTATATTATCATCCTTAGTTTTTCTTTAGGGAAACTGAGGTTTCAAGCAGTTGAGACTTATCCCAGGTGATGAGCTGATACGCAGAAAATCTGGAATGGGAAAGTCTGTCTTCCGGTTTCGTGTATAGCAAGCCCTGGAGAGGGCGACAGGAAAGACAAATTCACAAAATAAAGAAAGCACTTCTTGGCTCAATCTCTGAGTGCCCCAGGATGCCAGCCAGGGCAGGAAGGAGCTCAGCCCTCATCAGATTGGACTCTCTCACACAAATGAGGAAACTGAGGCCCAGAGAGGCAAGCGACTTACTTCCAATGAATAACCTGTGACACAGATTCCAAATTGATTTTTTTTTTTAATTTCTGAGTTCCCCGGTCTTGAGCCCTGAAAGTGATCTTTTAAAAAAATTTCTGTGAGCTGAACATCAAATGGTCAAGTTTCTTAAAGGTACATATTAGCTCATCATTTAGCTCAAAACCATGGTCTAGAGCTGTATTTCCCAAAATGTGTCCCATTCAACTCTAATCCGGTATGGTAGTATTAGCGATGATGGAAAAATGGGATGTCTTGGTCAATGACTTTGAAATATTCTGAGTTAAACATAAATTAAACAGGTTTTTTTTTTTAATTGCTGACCTTTTTGTTTTTATACCTTAAATATGCAAATAGCGGGCTATGTCCCCATCCATCTTTGACCATGAAGTCCTATGCGCTCAGAAAATCCCTCGAGACTCATGTTCCAAAGATCAGCTTGGGACACTTGGGCTCAGTGACATTTTCTACAGGGTTTTGGTGCACGTGCTCCGTAGCAGATAATCCTGATACATGAAAGTCTGCTGGGTTTACTTCTCAATCTGTGGCCAACTTATAGAGGGTTGAAGTCCCTAAAAATATAAACTGCGGATATAAGGAAAGCCATACTGATCTTGTTTTATTTTAACTGCAATGACTTTCCAGGCAACTAAATCCACTCTGCGGGAGCAGATTCCAAACCTCCTTCTCGGCCCTGAAACTCCCCATAAGTGACACTCTTCTCCCGCCGCTGTTTACTAAGTGCCTACAATGTGCCAGTTTTCACACACGTTCTTGCTATTTTAGGCTCCCACTTCTGGATCTGGGCACCTGAGAAGAAAACATGCACAGAAGGGTGAATATTTATAGGTTTGAGGCTCCGCATCTAGATAGCCGTGCTTGAACAGATAATTGCTAACAATAGTCCTAATCCCTGAATGTGATCGCATAAAGTGAGGGGTGACCTCAGCCATTCCTTCGAGGTGTCCCAGATAATGCAGCTATGCAAAAGAGAAAAGAAAGGACCAACGATGAGGGGCTTTGACGTGAGGAGAACTTTTTATAGTAAAGAATATTAAGAATAACTGGAAAGAAACGAGAGAAGTCCGGGAGATTTGGCCAAAAGCTTGGTAACATTTGCCGTTCTCAGAGGCTTATTTGATTTACAATTAACCCTTCAAATTCATAGGCTTTGAAATTGAAGAGTTCTTAGTGCTTAAAAACTTGGCTTCAGCTCTGTCCTGGAAATCTGATTGTTTGTCTGTTTGCTTTTTTACGATCTTTTTAGGGAGAAAAAAAAAATGTTGACATTGAACATTGCGTGTGAATAAACAGTTACAGGATGGCTTAGGGTGTGGTCATTCTGACTTAAATTCTAAACATTTCAATTTGTTTTACATTTCCAATGCAGCATAGAAACTCATCCCTTGCTCCATTTTGAAAAAAAAAAACAAAACAAAACAAAGCAAAGCCGGAGACAAAAAACGAACAAACAAACAAATATCAGCCAAAGTACTGAGTTTGAAAGCGTGTTCCAGGAAACTGTAACTTTCTTTCTCAAAGACCCGCACGTATTGATTTTTTACTTTGCACTTAAGACCATGTTTTAAAAGGCTGTCCCTCCTGTAGTCTCCCTCCTCTTTGCATATGTAAAACTCGCCATGCATCTAATCTGTTCTTCAATTGTCCACTTACACCTTCAAATTATGGGACAAGTGGCCAATTGGGCCTGCAATTGGCTAATTGCACTGACAATTAGCCAATTGTGGGTATAATTAGCTGCATGTAGAATTAATCATATGCACAGAGTGGGCGGCCACTCTTTGAAAACATAGAACTAAATGCGTTCTAGATGCACATCTGTACCCAGGCACAAAGGGGACACAGGCGAGGGTCCTTGATGAATCACTCTTAAGAGAATCACTAAAACAAATTTGGTGCTTGGTTTAAAAAAAAACCCCGTGACGAAACCTGAACATCAGTCTACTCACTTTCTCTACTAGGAGCTCAGCGTGGACACGGTAAAAAAAAGGTCCCAGCATCGAAAATGCATTCTTCAAACGGAAGGCCTTTGCAACAAGCTATGCTGTCTGCTGATACCCCCTCGCTCCCGTTTAAAATTTTAAACAAAACCTTTGGATTTATGATATAGTTGGTGAGTCGTATTAGGCAGACTCTATAACTAGAGCCCTTAGTGAGGAACCTGACTCCTTTTGGTCCAGTGTGAAATGTCAACTCATTCATTCCTAACCCCCAAGCTTCTCAAGCTGGTGTGTGCCTATTCCTGGGACATGACCTCAGGGGAAACACAGTGCTTGTCTCTGAAGCATCAATTTCATTTGATGGGAAGCAATACAAAATAATTTTAAAGTTTAAAATACACGACAGAAAATTTTGAAAGTAGTTACAGTTGTGGTGGTCAAACTCCTATGGGTTCATTTACTTACCTCCTACAACCTAATTTCCTGATCTACAAGGACAAACTAATATAGATTAATGATAACTACCTCATGGGTTTTCTTTTTTTTAAGAATTATGTCAGGTCATTGAGAATGATATAATGAAAGAGAGAGCATGAGAGAGAGAGAGAGAGAGAGAAGGGGGGAGTGGGAGAAAGAGGGGAAAGGAGAGAGAGAAGGAGAGAAAATGAGATCTTGGAACCCAAGACTCAATAGAATCAAGACATTAACACATGCAAACCTCTGAGATTCCTGCCATAATGAATTTTGTCTTTATCTCAGCATTTTACTGAACAAAAGTGACCAGAGGCCAGTCTTTTCAGGTAAGACCTATCACTCGGTGATGGGAAATGCCCCTCTGTATCGGTCAGTTGCCCACAGAACAGAATCCAGGGATCTTGGCTACTTCTATCCCTCATCATGAACCTCAAACTTGCCTTCAACTCTCGTCTTCCACTCAGAGCAGAACCTTTCAGAAATCTACGAAGACTGCAGGCAGGTGGGTCCACTGAACTTTCCCCCCACTGTTGCTCCTCCTATGTTTTAAATGACCATCGCCAACTCGAAACAAAGGTCACGTGAAGTGGATGCGGGTGTATCCTATGTTAGAGGTGTTGAAGGAGAGAGAGCCATGAATGACAGACCACTTCCTGAACCTACAGACATATTTTTTAATGATGGGGGGGACAGTTGTCTTTCTCCTAGGTTCTAAATGTTGATGCATTATATTATATATATTATATATATACATATGTATATAATATATATAATAAGAGTCTATATATAAATATATATGAGTCTATATATAAATATATATAATAAAAGTCTATACATAAATATATATATGAGTCTATATATAAATATATATATAATAAGAGTATATATAAATATATATGAGTCTATAAAAATATATATAATAAGAGTCTATATATAAATATATATAATAAAAGTCTATACATAAATATATATATGAGTCTATATATAAATATATATATAATAAGAGTATATATAAATATATATGAGTCTATATAAATATATATAATAAGAGTCTATATATAAATATATATAATAAAAGTATATATATAATAAAAGTCTATGCATAAATATATATATGAGTCTCTATATAAATATATATATAATAAGAGTATATATATAAATATATATATAAGTCTATATAAATATATATAATAAGAGTCTATATAAATATATATAATAAGAGTCTATATATAAATATATATAATAAGAGTCTATATATAAATATATATAAGAGTCTATATATAAATATATATAATAAGAGTCTATATATAAATATATATAATAAGAGTATATATATATATATATATATAATAAAAGTATATATATATATACTTTTATTTAATTATGTAAATTGCATACATACAATATCTATTTCTAGGAAGGAAGGAAAAACAGTAGGGAGGATAGGAAGCATTTAAATTTACCTCTGATACTTTGACAGGTGTTACCTCGTTTACTCCTCAAAATAATAACATCAAATATGACTAATAATGGCCCCATTTTTAGGGTGAGGTTACTGAGCTTTGGGGAAGCTTAAGTGATTTTCCTAAGGTTACGCAGTAGCAGGCCAAAGAGGTCCACAGTCCAAATCCTTATATACACATCTACAAACCTTCTTTAGAATAAATTCTTTAAACATAAACCATGTGGCCATAGACATATGAGAAAACATTACGATAATTATATTTCATGTTCAAATGCATATAAAAAACTCATCGAAGTGTATGTGTCTGAACACAAACATCTGTAGTTTTGATCTTCTATATAAATATTCATTTGTATGAAGAAATTCTACCAATGGTTGGGGCGCCCGGGTGGCTCAGTCGGTTAAGCGTCCGACTTCGGCCCAGGTCATGATCTCAGAGTTCGTGGGTTGGAGCCCCGCGTGGGGCTCTGTGCCGACAGCTTGGAGCCTGGAGCCTGCGTTGGATTTCATGTCTCCCTCTCTCTGCCTCTCCCCCACTCGCTCGCTCTCTCTCTCTCTCTCTCAAAAATAAATAAACATTAAAAAATTAAAACAAATTCTACCAATGGTAATGTTGTAAGCTTTTGTCTTTTCTTCTAATTGAATTGGCCTAAATTCTGGATTTACAGATCAATGTTTTCATTACTAAAAGACCTCCTCAATGCAAGTCAAAGCCAGTATCCCTATGCCGTTGCAGAGCCCCGATGACAGTGCACAAGAAGGGACTCATCCATTGA
This sequence comes from Panthera leo, assembly GCF_018350215.1. Taxonomy (NCBI): domain Eukaryota; kingdom Metazoa; phylum Chordata; class Mammalia; order Carnivora; family Felidae; genus Panthera; species Panthera leo. The sequence goes on from NC_056684.1 coordinate 139,868,870, forward strand.
ACATGCTCCTCTAGTTAGCCCTTTGTCCACGCTGACTTCTCTACTGTTTATCGGTAATGTACTTGACATTTCGCCAAGTATGTTGTCAGCATGTAAACAAACTTAGCCTTCATAACATCAGCCTTGACTCCCACTTCAAATGCTACCTCTCTGTGACATCTCCCTTGGGATAGATCTAAATATGTTTCAATACCCTCACAGTGCCTGTCCTGTAAAATGTATCTGTTGTGTTCTTATCTGTATCTATCAGCTATTGCGGTAACAATGCTGCTTAACAAATAACTCCCAGTTACTTGTCATCCTGTGTTATGCGTAAGCTGGAGTAGGCTGAAGCTTTGTCTTCCTGTTCCAAGCTGCTGATGGACTGTGGATCCGCTCCCTGTGTCTTCTCATGCTGGGACTGTTAATGAAGCAGCCTCTGCTTACTGCTGGTTGTTGACCATCGCAGAGGTCAGGAAATGAGAGAGCTGTGGACACACGGCTCCAAAAGCCGTTGCTTAAATGCGGTAAACGTGACACGCTTTTACCTTCCATTGGCCAAAGCAAGTAATACAGTCAACCTCTATGTCAAATTGCTGGGGGAATAAACTCTGTTTTCAGGGAGGCAAAAATGGTGGAAAAATGAATACTTATGAACAAATAACCAAATCTACGGAGTTATCTTTCTACATATTATTTTCCTCCGACTGATCAGTAAGGTAAAAGAACATCAAATACGTGTGTGTCTTCTTATCACTTATTACCAGCAGAGAGTGGGTATCCAGAGAAGGCTCATTGAATATTTGAATACGTCATTAGCTTCATTCAGGAGCAAAGGCAGGAAAGCATCAGATGGTACTTTCTGAAAGAGCCAAATTGTATCAATATTTAACTTTTCTAATTCCTATCTCTCTGACGCACGTACACACATACACAGCTTGCGCCCTTTCCTTTAATTGTGTTATTTTGTAGATGAGGGAAGCAAGACTTACAGAAGTTAAGAGATTTGTCCAAGGTGGCCCAGCTAAGAGGCAGCAAGGTTCCGAATCGTACACGGGGTGTCTTGAGTGATTATCGTTTGATCTTAGCCCGCCATTGATGCTATACTTCATCCTCCTGTCGTTGGGCGTCCCTGGTGAAGGAGAGGAACAGTGTGTTAAGCGGAAAAGCCTTCTTAAATGACGTGCTGAGATGTTAGAATCAAGAGTAGCATGGGGTGCCTGGATGGCTCAGTTGGTTAAACATCTGACTCTTGATTTCAGCTCAGGTCATGATCCCAGGGTTTAGGATCAAGCCCCACTTTGGGCTCTATGCTGGGCATGGAACCTGCTTGGGATTCTCAGTCCCTCTCTCTCTGCCCCTCCCTCACTCATTTCCTCTCTCTCTCTCTCTCTCTCTCTCTCTCTCTCTCTCAATAAATTAAATCTAAAAAAGAAAAAAAGAAAAAAGAGTAGTCATGTTGGGGTATTTTTCTCCTGCCAGAAAACACAAGTGCAATGACACAGCATAGGGCAGTGTCCTGATTGAAATTAGCAGCCGGCATGTTGGATGCCGTGGATGTTGGCTTGGATGAAGGCAGTGCTGTCTAGCAGGGCTTGCCTAACTTTTTGACCTTGTGGCACACACAGGAAACAGTTTTACGTTTGTGACATGGTGTGAAAAAGACAGGAAAACATCACAGTGATCTGAAAAGGAGTGACTAGCCCGAGGTCTCCAGCTGCCACAGACCCCATTGGGCACCCACAGGTACTGGGGTGCTCTGCCAAGGACAAGCCTCTTGGAGATGGCCCCTATACTCCAGAAGCACACGTGTCCACCCTAGTCAGAACCAGGCGTGATCAAGGCTGAATAAGCAGACTGCTTTCAACCACGGGTGATGTGATCTAATGCTTCCCATGATATAGTTCTTAGTGGTTTACAGAGCACTCTTACAGATATTGATAAATCCATTATGCAAAATCCAACTATCAGTGTCGGTATAAATTATAATACAGTCACCAGGTCCCATGAGTCATCCAATATTGGAATTCGAAGCACCTTGAATGTCAGTGTCCTGGTTTCCCATGGCAGGCAGGGCGTGACCTTCCTCATCTAGAGACCGCTCATCTGAGTCCGCAACTCACCACAGCACAGCCAGGAAACTGAAAGGGCTCCTCAGGACCTGAGATCTTGAATCGTACGGGAGATCTTAGTCCCGCAATCTGGGCTCCATTCAGAACCAGAAACAAATCTGCCTTCGGAGAGAGAAGGAGAAGGACGGCACCCTTTTTGTGAAGGCTGAGCTGCTTCTCCTGCTGGTTCCTCCAATCACCATTAAAAACCTTTCAGGTTTGTTTTATCTCGGTTGGATCCATAGGGACATGAGGTTTAAGGACAACTCTTGTGCGGAAAGTCACATTGTGGGTCTCAGCCTCAGGGAGGTTTTATTCCATAGCCCATGCTATGAGCTCATGGGACCCTCTTTTGTATGGGACACTTCATTTCCCGCACAGCAAGGTAAGTTGAGGTCCTAGCATTAAAGACATTGGCTCTGAGGGTAGGAAGTTGTTAATGTTGTGCAAAACCAGAGGCATACTCAAGGCCCTTTCTTCGCTGCTCAAGTGGCTGTAAGCCCCTTCCCCGAAGTGAATAAAGAGAAGGCATACACTGGAGTTGACACTCTGACCGCCTCTGTGAGTGTCTGTCGCAGGCGGACCCAAAGCATTAACTAAACGTTGCTTTTTTTGTATTTATAAATAATAACGGCGACATGCCACTAATTCAGTGCCATTTCATTTAATGACATCTAGCACTGAGTGATTTAATTATTCTTTTAGTCGCTGAAACATTCATCATACTTTTCCGGCGGCTCCAAGAGAGCCTGCTTGCCTCTTGAATCCATTAACATAGAGATGGCGAGTTGGGCTCCCCTTGGAAATCCGCTCAGCTGTGAATCTGGGGAAAGAGGGCTGGTATCTTCCAGAGTGTAATTCCTGTTTTTGTCATGGATGTTAAAAGCCTTATTGTGTTGCTACTATGTGTACTTACTATGTGCCAGGTTCTGCTTTGGGCTCTAATGTTATCAATAATTCCTCATGAAAACCCAGCAAGGCAGGTATCTTTATTCCCATTTTACGGGTGAGAAAACCAAGTGCCAGAGACTTAAAACGTGTAGGTAATTGTAAAAATGCTGATAATAGTTACCAGTGAAACGATGTACGCCAGGCATTTTCCATTCGTTATTGATAGGAATCCTCCAAATAACCTAGCAAGTTCGACTTCCCCGTTACCGCATAAAGAAATAGACCCAGGGAAGTTCAACGATGCACTAAAGATCATGAAGAAAATGTATGGAACCAGGGCTCGTCTGGGGGTCTAACTTTAAAGTAATTGCGAAGTCAGCATACTGTGCATTAGCATGGTTAGAATCATGATCAAATTCTTCTCCGATGATCGTGACTATCAGCCAACGTGAAAAGATTTTACCCCATTTGGCAAAAGGGCTTGATCCCTAGTTTATTGGGGTTTTGTGATGCTTAAAACAAGATTGTTTATAACACGTGCCTACCATACAGGGCGATGAACACATACCTATATTTTTATAAGGATTTTTCCTATTTATTTATTTGTTTATTTATCTTTGAGAGAGAGAGAGAGCAAGTGAGCGAGGGGCAGAGAGAGAGGGAGAGAGAGAGAATCCCACCAGGGGCAGAGAGAGGGAGGGAGGGAACGGGAGTGCAGAACCCAAAGTGGGGCTTGAGCTCACCTGGAGTGGGGCTCAAACTCACAAACCGTGACATCACGACCTGAGCTGAAGTCGGATGCTTAACCTACTGCGCCACCCAGGCGCCCCCACATAACTATATCTTAATGGGTAAATGGTGGCATTTAGGCTTCAAGGAGTCAGCATGGCAAAGAATCAGATGCATTTTTCAGATGGAAGTAAAGCCACTGTAGTGATTCTTTTCACCTGGATCCATTCCACTGGTGCTGGCTGCAATATTTCTCAAATTTTAAAATAATCACACTCTACAGCATTGAGATTGCATTTTAGCGATGTATTCTAAGCAAAGAATCAGAGATAAACGCCATACGCTAAGGAATGTTGGTCCTTGTTAGGAAAAAAGAAAAACAAAAACCTGAGAGCCTCCTCCAGATTTTGACTGGCTCTGAAAATTATAGTGTGTTTATTCAACTGCGTCCCACAAAGTCCCTAAGAATGATACATACATGTACAGACACATGCATACGTACAGGTGTGCACATAAAGACAAAGAACGGAAAAATACCCCAAAACAATTGAGCAGTGGCTTCAGGTTGGGTGAGGCGGGGTATTTTGGCTGTGTTTTGTCATTGAGTGTGTGTGTGTGTGTGTGTGTGTGTGTGTGTGTGTGTGATGTGTGCGTGCTTCTGAAGCTTCTTTCTGTTTGCCAAGTTTTCCTTGTTGAGTATGACTTCTTTAGTAACTAGCAAATAAAGTGTCATTCCTGAATACCCTGTGGCATCGTCCAGTCCTGCTCTTACCCATAAGCATTGTTATAATTCAAACAAACATCCTGGAACACCTGTTCCAGCTTCACAGTCCCGGAGACCTGCACAGTCCCCCTGGTAGTGGTGGCTACCTGGTAAATGGTGCCAGCTCTAAAGAAAACCATGATGGCGGTCGCCACGATAAAGTCTGAAGTGTGCCTGTCTTAAATATTTGCAAGATGCTGGAGGAAAATTCCTTACAGTTTCTACTGGAGCTGTTAAGATGGCAGAGTGTTGGTTTTTGCAATAAAACAGGCTTTACCCAAGGACACTCGGTGTGGATAACATTCCTTTGTTTATTTATACCCTTGGTCTTTTGGTTTTCTGCCAGTTTCTTTTTTTTTTTTTTTTTTTTTGCTCCAGACCAGGGTTAATTTACCATGTCTAGGTATACAGTAGGCGCCTTCAACCATTTCAAGAATTAGGGCTTCTTTATAACATTAACAGCAAAAGGCTACAATATCTGATTACGGTGTTTCTTACATTAATTAAGACACGCTTCTGAATTTGAAAGACTTTGATATGTTAATTCAGTAACCTTTTAAAATGATGTATTATATTTTCATCCCTGTAGAGTCTAGGTGTTTGTGTGTGTGTGTGTGTGTGTGTGTGTGCGCGTGTATGTATACACACACGCACACACAAACATGTAACTTGCAGGCAAAATCTAACATTTACTCTGGTCACTGGAGAGAACCAACTATTGAGTGCTTACTATATGCACCAGGCATTGTGGTCAGTGCTTTGTCAATATTCACGGAAAACTTGTGGGGTAAGTTCTGCAGCTACCCCTTCCACAGACAGGACACTGGTTGGGGGGGTGATTACATTGGCAAGGCCATGCGATGAACTTAACCTTGACCCTTGAGCAGGTGGCCCACATGGTTGAAGATAAATGATTCTAGTTTCTCCCAGCCCGTTCAATGCTGCAGAGAACCAGGGACTTTGAACTCTTCTTCCATCGGGAATGCCTCTGAATGAGGTCAAATCCAAGCATCTCTAGGGGAAAATGCTTCCGCACGGACCATCAGGGTGGCCACTTGCAGAAGACTCGGCTTGCCATCCACACCTCTCATGGCTCTACGATCTACGCAGGTAGTTGTGTGATGCCAGAATGCTGAAAACACCCCTTCATTTTGCAACATCAGCTCCTAGCCGGTGAGACCCGATCCCCCTCGAGGAAGCACCGGGGTCCGCTGGATTTGCGCCGTCCGTGTGCGGACCCGCTTCCCCTCTTCCCTCCCTGCGTCTGTGACTGCAGGCAAGGGTCTTTCCGTCTCTGGCTTCAGTTTCCTCAGCAGCAGAGGAGTCGAGCAAGAGGCCTGGACCGTGAGGGCCGAGCTCTTGTCCCCAAGGATCGCGAGACGTAAAAGCAGCGAGGTTTTATTCCCCCTGGCTTCACACACAGGCACAGGCTCTTACATGCCTCCATCTGAGATAAGACTATTTGGGGAGAGATTCAACAGCCTTTACCCTGTTATGGGCTAAGCTTTTTTTATTTTTTTTTAATTAATTAATTATTATTGTTATTATTATTTTTTTTAGTTTAGGTTTTTGTTGTTGTCTGTGTGTTTGTTTGAGATGGGGGGGAGTTTGGGGCTTTGCTTTCGCCCAGATTCAACTAAGGCTGCAGGCATGAGAGCCCCATGCTTTCCACCCGCCTCAGTTGGCAGGAGGCATCCCTAGTTCCTTCACCTTGTCTCTCCCCAGACCCGCGGGTAGATTCTTTGCGACCAGGCATCCTGGGAGACCGCAGGGCAGAGGGGTCCCAGGTTTGGGTGGGCCAAGCTACAGAGGCCCGGCTGCCGGGTCCTGGGGGGGACCATCCCGTGCGGCAGGTTCTGGGGGGGGGCGAATCTGTGCCGATCAGGGCCCTCATTCAGCCCTGTCCCCTCCTCCTCTTCAGTTAACACCCCAGCACACACAATACCAACGAAGGTGATTATCTCTGCTAGCATAATTCCTCTGTAACATCTGCTTTCGCCCATAACACTCCACTAATTTTTCCCTCATTTCATTACACATAATTTTCTTTCAACACAATCTACATGTATTAAGTGGTAATGACTTTCCAGTTAAGAGCAAATCGACACCAAGGGACCCCGGTCCCCCCCACGGTTGTCTGCAGAGCCTGACTCTGGCTATTAGAGATAAATTCGGTACCTCAGGAAGCTGCCGTGAGGTAATCAATCAATTAAGCGGTTAGGACATACATTATCAAACTTCCCCAGTGCGGGGGGCAGGGGGCCATGCTGATGTACTTGCCGTGATTTTTTTAGGAATTCAAAAAAAAAAAAAAAGTGAATACATAAGATCGAGAGCTATTATACAGCCAGGCTATAATTTGCCACTCAAAGTCCGGGGCTGGTTTTGTCAGACGTAACGCCGCGCAGTGAATGGGGAGAGCCTTAGGCCTTGGATGTGCAGTCACCGCGATGCTGCCTTCCCACCCCGAATACACAGACCCCTTCTCCTCTCCCCTCCATCATCATTGCGGGTTTTCTCGAGCTTCTTAAGAAAAAGACAGGGTAGCAGTGCCGGGGAGGCTCAGTCGGTTGAGCATCTGACTCTTGTTTTCGGCTCAGGTCATGATCCCAGGGTCGTGGGACTGAGCCCCGAGTTGGGCTGCACTGGGCATGGGACCGGCTTGAGATTCTCTCTGTTTCTCCCTTTGCCCCCTGCCCTTCTTGAGCTCTCTCTCTCTCTAAAATGAAAAATAAATAAATAAATAAAGAGAAAAAGTAAAAGCCAAAATGTATAGAAGCCTGAAATTACAGTCAGAAGAATACAATCCCCTTTACCTGTTGTCCCCTCTGTGCTCAAGCCTCTAGTTACCTGGTCTGCAAAAATGGGTGTATCAGCGTTTCACCTGCCACCATAAACACAAGACTCGGAAGAAACGTATATGAAACTGCTTTGAACACCGTAAATCACAAAGTAGGATTCTTAAAAATAATACAATTTAGGCTACCGGTATATTTTTTTAAGCTCAAGCCACCCTATAAATATTGCATGTGTCTGAAGAGTATATTAAACGTTGCCCACACAGTTCAAAAGACAAATTAGCTGCAAAAGCAGAGGGGAAAAAAAAAAAGGAAAAGAAAACACCAGGTAGATGTGACAATATAAAAATAAAATATTTATGAAATAAGTAAAATAAATGGACAAAATATTTTATCGTATGCGTCGACCAATAATATGCAAATATGCTTTATATGACACATAATAGTAAATTCTCACAAATCAGTAAAAAGAAGGAAGTAAAACTAAAACAAAATAAGAGTTATAATAATAAGGGGAACGGTGCTTATGACTTGCCAAGTAGTCCTAAAAGCTGTATTTTAATTTAGTTACTGAGAAAAAAACCAACCAAGTAAAAATAAACAAATGAAGGAGCAAACACTAAAATAACATAGAAAATATTAAATCTTTTTATAGTCAAAGAAATGTAAGATGATATCAAGGAGATATGACTGTTCATCTATCAAATTAATAAGGTTTAAAAATGTGACCTCTCTGGCGCTGAGGCATCAGGAAAAGAGGGGCTCTCTATAGCATCGGTCAAATGTGGATTGGCACAAACAAACAAACAAACATCACTTTTCTGGGAAGCAAATCTCAAAAGCTTCACTAACATATGCCCACCCATTAACCCACCAATTATATTGCCCTGGAATTTATTCTTTAAAACTCGGGATGTTCACACATATTTAGCTACAAAGATGTTCATCTCATTGTTGTTTATAATGGTAAAATATTGGAACCAAAGACATCCAGTGCTGGGAGACTGTGGTCATTCGCTGGGTAGCATTTATTGAGCAATTATTTAACGCCAGGCCTTATTCCAAGTTCTGAGGCCCCAGCAGTAAACACAGTGGACCAGATCCCAATCTCATGGGTCTCTAATTATAATACGAGGAGCGGGTTGCCTGAGTGAGTCAGTCTGTTAAGCATCCAGCTCTTGATTTCAGCTCAGGTCATGATCTCACGGTTCTTGAGATCGAGCCCCACTTTGGGCTCCCTGCTATCAGCACAGAGCCTGCTTGGGATTCTCTCTTCCCCCCCCCCTCTGCCCCTCCCCTGCTCACGCTTGCTCTCTCTCTCAAAACAAACAAATGAACTTTTAAAAAAAATTAAAAAATAATGCAAGGAGATCTAAACGGAACAAGTTATGATATAGGCACAAGATGGACAATTGTGAATTCATTTACTCAAATTATTCATTTGGGGTTCTCCTATGCTCCAGGCACTGTTCTGAAGGATGCAACGGTGTTAAAGGCAACACACCCCTGTGTCCACAGAGCTTACATTCTAATTGGGCAAATCGGAAATACATAACTAAGCATTATGTTGTAGAAGTGCATTTAATGATGTGGAAGAAAAAAAAACCTGTTATAAGAAGTGAAAATGATTATACGTCACTGCACCCAGTGTGAAGCCATTTGTATAAATAAGCAAAGAAGCAAAAATATTCATATGTATGCTTTTCTAAAATATTAGGATATACACCAATTTCTATGTGGCAACATCTCCAGATTTATTTCAAAAATGTTTGCATTTGTTGTTGTAAAATGAAAAAATAAATACATAGAGACTACTGAGTCCCATAGCAGGTTCATGCTTAGCTATCGATTCCATTAAAAAAGAAAAACTCAGTGGCTTTTTGCCATGCAGCAGCCTCAAGATTTGATTTCTTTTTAAAAAAAAATTTTGTAATGTTTATTTATTTTTGAGACAGAGAGAGACAGAGGATGAGCAGGGGAGGGGCAGAGAGAGAGGGAGACACAGAATTCGAAGCAGGCTCCTAGTTCTGAGCTGTCAGCACAGAGCCCGACGCGGGGCTCGAACCCATGAACCGCGAGATCATGACCTGAGCCGAAGCCGGATGCTCAACCGACTTGAGCCACCCAAGTGCCCCTCAGGATTTGATTTCTTAGTAACTAGGAGCAATAAAATAAAATGGGCACTGGGTCATTGTCCAAATTTTGGTTTTCATAACACAGAAGGGTTCAGTCGTAGGCTCTAGAAGGAGAGGGTCCTGGAAATTAGCTCCAGCTGTGCTGGAGGAAACTGAAACCCCCTGGGGTGAGGAGACTTGCTCCAAGGTAGAGCAGGACCCGAGCCCCGCTCGACTCCACCTTACCATGTTTCCAGGGTGCTCCCGTCTCAAGACGATGGAGAGCAGCGAGAGGAGAAAAACTACCGCCAGAAATGACGAGCCATTCCGGGAGAGACTCTGCTTTCAAACAAAAGCAGAACAAAGTCGGATGGACTTGCTATGTCCTCCTAGAGTAGACGCAGCTCCTGGGTCCTGCGTACAGACAGAGGGAACGTGAGAACCGGCAGAAAATAGGAGCTGCACTGATGACTGAGATATTTCGTTTCTGAACCAGCACTGCCCAAGCCCCATAGGAAGCAAGGTGTTGTAGAAATGAGTAAGGTGGGTTACCTGGAAAGCAGCAATTTAGAAAGCGTCCTCCCGGTTGCCCATGATACTGGGATAATTCTTAGGCTATAACTCAGGGCACTTGACGGTTTGCAGACTCCATCCACGTGCACCTGCCCTCCCCGTGGATCTTGGCATGTCAGTGTTTGCACCCAGTTTCTGGGCAAGCGCCTTGAGGCTCTGACCACCCAAATGGCTAAGCTGTGGCCACATCTCAGAAATGGGGCAGAGTCCAGACAGACCATCAACACTGAGTCACGGTCCTTTTCTCGTGGCAGGGGGAGGGTGGGGTGGGGCAGGGAAATGGCTTGTTAGAGTTGGTTTTCAATTCAAAAGTCTCATCATAAATTTGGAGACGTGGTACAAAATGAGATCAAGAAGTCATTACAGGGGCGCCTGGGTGGCTCAGTCGGTTGAGCATCCGACTTCGGCTCAGGTCATGATCTCACGGTCTGTGAGTTTGAGCCCCGCGTCGGGCTCTGTGCCGACAGCTCGGAGCCTGGAGCCTGCTTTGGATTCTGTGTCTCCCTCTCTCTGCCCCTCCCCTGCTCATGCTCTGTCTCTCTCTCTCTCTGCCAAAAATAAATAAACATTTAAAAAATTTTTTTACAGAAGTCATTACATTGCCTTTTTTCCCTTCTTTTTGCTTTCGTTTTCTACCCAACCCAAAGACTCCGTTGCCCATATTCCAAAAATCCAGCTGTCTGTTTTGTCGGTCTTCCACAGCCTTCCCCTTGCTTAGTTTGGGGACCAAAATGTCCTTACTCAGCCGCCTTCTCACGCCAAACAGGATTTTCATCGTTTAAGAAATTTCAACAGAACAATATGGGAGCTCCAAAGATCAATCGTCTACGAAAAACAATTTGTTTGTTTATGTGGCCATTTTGTCTTAAGACGAAAGTGAAAAAAAAATTAACAAAAAAACAACACTGGATAAGCAGATCAGGAGAGGCTTCGGGCTATTTTCTCGGACACCGTAAGACCGGGCAGGATGAAACGTGAAGGGAAAACGTGCCAGATGTACACGGCACAGATACAACTTTCCTCCCCATGCTGAGTTGGTTATTTCTATTTTATTTATCTTCAGACGCTAAAGCCCTCCAACACTCTGTGGAGCTGGAAAATAGAGTCACATGCAAAGTGATCAAGAATGCCATTTGCACCCCACTAGTCCTGATCCCGCGACCCCACGGGGCTCACTTCGCTCTGCTTCTCATCCTGGACTTTGCTCTGGGCTGAGATCAGTATCGCAAACGTGTCAGAGAAGAATGCTGTCTGGGTGGCTGGGAGCGTGATTGGATTTTCTCCCATTCCGTCCTTCCATTTAACCACGATTTTAATTGCCCGCCCTCTCTCCTCCCCACTGCAAGATGTCTGGCACTCAACGTCTGGCATGAAATCTTACGGATCTACATTTTCCGCGGGGCCTCTGACAGCAGGTCTCAACTTGACTCGCCATCCCTGGGAACACGGAGTCTCAATTTGTTTGTTTCCGAGGACAAGAAGAGTTGTAGCTCTGGGTGCTGGAAAGAGACGTCTTTGCATCTGATTAGATTTTTCTATAGAGAAGATGAGTTCGTCTGTCACGGATGATTTTTTTAAAAAGTATTTTTATTGTATTATTTGTTATAAAAGAACATTCCGCATACACCCACCTTTCCATTGCTTTGTCGCTTTCAAATTATTATCGGCCTTGAGAATATCTACCGGCAGAAGCCCGCGCCTAGTGCCCTAAAACGTTAGCAGCAGAAGAAAGTGGGGGATCGTGTCCTCTGTTGGTTGTGGTGTCTTCATTCACTCCACCACACCTGATTTTACATCCTGGGGAAACTGAGGCCAGAAAAGAGAAGTGGTTTGCTCAAGGTGAGAGCTGCTTCATGACCATGTTGGAATCCCTGAACCTGAGCCAGGATGTCTGATCCTTGGCGCCATTGACGTGGTCTTCAGGACTTCCTACTAATCAATTTTATTTTTTTCCTTTAGTCATCGTTTTCTGTCACAGCTATCTAGACTTAAACATATGGGGCCCTCACATGTACTACTGTTTGGACTCAAACGTATTATTAATATCCGATTGTTTCGCAAAATCTTATAAAATGGTTTTCTCGCTCTTCCTATTTTAAGTCGTATCGTATGCTTTTGTTGATTTTTAAATTGGAGGATGCTACCATTTTTAACCGCTTTGAATGAATTTTGAGTCATATGCTGGATACTGATTGTAAAAGGAAGGAAAAAGGCATAGATGGATAGATGGATGGATGGTATGGATGACCAGATGACTAGGTAAACACCTATATTTATACACTCACACTTGGTATTCTAATCATAAATAATTTATCTTTTTGCACAGAGATCAGTTCATCGATGCTGCGCACGCGTATCCCTCTGAACCCCGTTCGAACAGACCTGTCTTCCCCTGTCTAGAGTGCTTGGCCCAGGACCCGGTACCCAATAGATGCCGAAAATGTTTGCAGAACACAAATCAGCATCTCCACCATCGGGCAGACTCGACGTTCCAGCAAAACTGAGCCTCAAGATTCGATAGAACTCTTAACAGTTTAACCAGCCCTGGCCTTGAATCCGGGGCTTCCCGCCCTCAGATGGGGCACCCTCCTTGCTTCTCCTTTGGAGGGACCTTACCCTCAGCTGCAAAGCAAGGACAGGCCAATCTCTTTCCCACCAGGTCCATCTCAACGCCTCGTTCCCCCTCTCCATGCGTATGTATTTATTTATTGTTCTCTCTCTTCTCCCTGTCCCTCTCTCTGATGTGTTTACTTGCAGCAGCCAGAAAGACCACCTTATACCCGCTCTCTCCTCGGTTCAGTGTACCTCTCTACTCCAATAAACCGTTTGCAATTCCATCTGGCGAGCGTTTGCTCCGAAGACATTTCCCTGTCAATCTCTCCCGCCACATTAAAAATCTGTCATTACGATTGCATCGCCGCCTGGCTCCTGAGATTTCTGACTGCTTTATTGCCCCTCATTTTTTTCTCTTCCCTGCTACAGCCGAGAAGCAGAAATAAAGGTTTGTTGTTGAAACATGGCCGGGAGGAAAGTAGGAGGCACACATCTGTCAAGGTATTACCTTTCTTCAACCAGGGATTAAGGTGTTTTACGGCACTCGCTACTGAGCATCACACTGAATAAATTTTCTCAGTAGAACATAAAAATGAACTCATACATTTGGAACCAAGTTTCCTTCTTTTGAGCCAACCCAGATCGTTATGAGGTGGCACCAGCATGCAGGGGGTACAGAGATTCCGGAAGTTTCCACCACCCACCCCACCTCCCGCCAAAGCTGCATTATTTAAATGCTGGTGGAGGCAAGGGGAAGCATCTGGATTAGGGAAGATACTGTTTGTGAAAGCCCAGCTTTCCTCGCCTTATGGGAGAGGATGGAAAGTTCCAGAAGGGACCTGGCCCCGGGATCCCCTCGTTCAGGCCTGTTAAAGCCTGGCTCTTCCTTCCAGAGGCCAATCAACTCGCTTTCCTTGGGGAGTGCCCCTACGTCCCTCCCTCCCTCCTCACTACCTGCTCTGTAGGAACGCATGTGACGACTGTCGGGCCCACGTCTGATTCGCCCACTGGTCTGTGAGCTTCTCCGGGGCAGGGGCACGTCCTCCATCTTGCTGCCATGTGCTTAAGGGACTTCTCAGTGTCTGCTGGGAGGCGTGCAACTCTAACGCGTCTTCAGATTCTCCTTTTGTGTTCTGAGGTTTGCACGTTGAAGAGCCCATCCAAGGGCCCCAGCAACCTGCTTCAGAGAGCTACATTGATATTGTCACTTCCTACGTGAGAAACGGGGGCAGAAAGAGGGCTGAGTATCTTGCCAGAAGTCAGACAGCTACAGTGACGGGTCTGGGGTTGAGTCTAGCAGGCTGTGCTCTTAAGCACTGTGCTCGTCTGTGGAGGGCGGGGAGCACAAGGAGGGACAGGGAGAGGGCGGGCTTTGGAACAATCTTCTGGCACAACACAACCTCGGGCGGAGCTGTGGTGCCCGGGAGCACTAGAGTATCCTGGTGTCCTCTGTCCCTGTATTCCGTCACAGCCCCACCCGAAGTCACAGTGGCCTGTGGCTCTGGTTTGGTGTTCCAGGCTTGGGATTCCTCTTACCTCCTCCTACCATGTGTCACCAAATACACACACACACACACACACACACACACACACACACATACTTTGTTCTCCCTACAAACTTAGCTCTCTGGTTGTGATGTCACCTCACCGGGAATTGTTCTCTCTCTCTCTCTCTGTCTGTCTCTCTCTCTCTCACAGGGCAACCTCCCTTTCATCCTTCAAAACCATGCCCCTCTGGGCCATCTCCATTTACCCTTCCAGAAGCATTAGAAACCCTCTAAGAACTCCCACAGGCCTTCTTCACTGCTCTGTAATGCACTCACTGACTTTTATTATACACCACTGGTTTCTACACCAGCCACTCCAGTAAGGATCAGAGACACCAGGCTCTGAGTACTTTCTATATACACACTGAGCCCTCAGTAACCTTGCAATGACCCTAAAAGACAGTCTGACACTAAATATGGTTTTACCCTCTCTCCCCAAATGGAGGGAAGTCCTGCTCTTTGCCACGACAACTGCCTTCCCTTTGATTCTCTCAAGGACCCAATGGTGTTTCCGAGCAGAAGCTGGGAGGTGGGTTCCAGGTGGCTTCAAAGCAAGGCTCAAGGATCTGGGGGATCGCCCGGGACTCAGGGCTAGTGAGAGGTGAATGTGGAAGCTGGTGCTGGTTTCCATGGTTTCCAAGAGTGACCCTGGAGCCACTCACCCCAACAGCCCCCCGTTCTCTGTGAGCTCACGGCAGAGCCCATAGCCTCTGAATCTTCCAGATCTACCTCCAAGGTCAGGCTTGCTTTTCCTGGATCGCCCTTGCTGGTTGCTGAGGGACAGACACCAAGCCCCACGGCCTGCGGTCTCTAGGCCCTCCCTCTTCCCATTGCAAGGGTCCACCTGCCCCGATGTCCACAGACATTGGAGTCACCCCAGGATGCTCGGGGTTAATCCCAGGGCCCATCACGTTCCTGCCCACCCACTCGGTATTTTTGTCAAGACCCATGATTTGGTGATTCCCGTGACTGGTGGACTCTGTTTCTTGTGACCCAGCCAACAAATGAAGACCCTTAAAAACGGGAGGAGTCAAGTACTCCCCAGGAGAAACCCTCAGCAGAGGCAGTGGGAAGGAGGGTGGCAGAACAGAGCTCCCCGAGTCTGCTGCAGACCCCCAGCCCTCTCCCCAAGAATGCTCTCACTGCTGTTCTCTGTGGGGACGGTAAGGAGGGACCCTGCTGCCCTCTGAAGAACAGTGCAATTCTAGAGCCTTCCTTCATTTCCCTTGGCCCACTTGCACCTGGGGAGCCACACTTTGGGGGGGGCCCTGATTTTGTTTCGAAAAACAAAATCAATGATTTAAACCTTATAAAAAATAAAATTGGAAGAGAGGCATGGGATAAAATGGGGAAAAGTGCATTTTCTCATCTTGTCGTGGAAAAGCCTCATTTCTGAGGGAGACATAACGTGAACAACTTACAAAGGAAACGTTTGATAAACCTGAGAAAGCCTGATTTTAATATCTGCATACCAACAACCGCAAAATAGGAGAGACTGTTTGTAACGTACAAAGGATACAGACAGGCAACTGACATAAGGGACAATGCAAACTGTTCCGTGACATCACATTCTTATTCTCACCAACAGGTCAAGCAATTTAAATTAAAATTTCAATGAGATCAGCTCACCTATCAGAATTGTCATAGAGTTTAAAAGTATTGGCAAGGGTGTGCGGAATAAACACTGGCGTACGAGGGCTTAAATGTGCCCAAACTTTCTAAAGGGCGATGCAGCGATATCCGATCGAAATTAAAAGTGCGTAGAGCTTTGGTCTTGATTCTGCAGACATTTTCACACCTTCTTGCAAAATACCCAAAAGCAAGTTTACTGAAGCTTCAGTTTTATTGGGGAAAAGTCTGCAACCACCTGAATGTTCATCTAAACAGGAGTCACTAAGTATTGGGGCACCTGTGTGGCTCAGTCAGTTAAGCATCCAACTTCCTCTCAGGTCATGAACTCGCGGTCCCTGAGTTTGAGCCCCTCCTTCGGGCTCTGTGCTGACAGCTCAGAGCCTGAAGCCTGCTTCGGATTCTGTGCCTCCCTCTCTCTCTGTTCCTCCCCCGCTCACACTCAGTCTCTCTTTCTCTCTCTCTCAAAAACAAATAAAGATTAAAATTTTTTTTCAATAAGTAAAAAAACAAAAAATAGAATAAATGAACAGGAGTTACTTACTACTATAATAATCCATCCACTCAGAAGAGAACTACACAGTCATGAAAAAAATGAGGTCATTATCTACACAGCGATGCAGAATGGTCCACAAATGGCTAATTACATAACGAAGTAGGGGGTGTGCCCACATACCACACAAAGGGACAAACACACTCTTGGTAACGCATAGTCTATTTCTGGGAGGATGAATGCAATTCACGGTGATCACCCCTGATGCAAAAGAGAATTTTCCTTGTATACCCATTCTACATATTTTTTGACTTTTTTTTTTTTACCACGTACGTTCTTTGTATTAATTTAATAAATTATGAGTTAATTTTACTTTGAGTGCTCTACTAAATCCCAGGGGCCGTTCCCAGGCAATGGCAATGTGGAATGCCGATGGCGTCCACAGAGTGGATGTACCATTCCATGGCCAAACCACAGGCTTGTAAGAAATGGGGTGTCCCAGCCTGGTTCACAGAGGCTGGGGACACAATTCAGGACTCACGCTCCTTGGCTGCGCTAACCCTGGACTAAGGGGTACACACATGGCTTCTGGTAGCTCAGGCACTGAGCAAAGCACCCCCCCCCCCACCCAGTCCCCTTTTGCTGCCCATTCGGGGTGATTTCTGATCATAAATGGGGGCCAGATGGCAGAACCATTGTAATTCACCTTGGCTGACCCCTGAATGAAGGATCTTGCAGAAAACTTAAAAGCGTTGGTAAGTAAACGTTTGTCACTGATCAGTCTTGTCCTAGGCCACCACAGTATAAAGGTCCAAACATCACCTGCTGCCCAACTGGACACTGGTCAAAGACTCACCCCCCCCCCCTGCTGCCCTGTGCATTTGCTCACTTCCTGACACTGTTGAAGCTAGCATTCATACATAAGATAACACCCAGGGTGCTGAGAGCAGACTCAGGTCACATGGGATTCAGCTCACTTTCTGTAGGAATTTATTTATTTTTTTATTTTTTTAACATTTATTTATTTTTGAGACAGAGAGAGACAGAGTGCGTGCAGGGGAGGGGCAGAGAGAGAGGGAGACACAGAATCCGAAACAGGCTCCAGGCTCTGAGCTGCCGGCCCAGAGCCCGACGCGGGGCTTGAACTCACGGACCGCGAGATCGTGACCCGAGCCGAAGTCGGACGCCCAACCGACTGAGCCACCCAGGCGCCCCTGTAGGAATTTAAAAAAGGAAAAAGGAAGAGCTGGCAAACCTTGAGAGACAACTAGGCACTCGGCACTGTGGTAGGCGGACGCTTTTGTCGGATTAAGTCATATGTTAGCCCAGTGACACCTCTACGTGGTAAGTATCATCATGCCCATCCTACAGATGCTGACCCTGAGGCCCCGTTGGGAAATTGGTGGAGAAGACTGGATGTTGGTTTCTCGGGCCCTGTGGACCAGACCTCATATTATATCCACTTGCTCAACCCAGCCAGCGGAGGGGTGAGTCGGCCTGCCCCAGAATGCCTGTCGCCTCTCCCCCGGACAACCCTGCAGCCTGGGGGATGAGGTCGTTTCTCTGTACTCTGGCTGTCTCACCTGTAACGTGGAACTTACCCCACTACGCTCTTGAGAAAATCAAACGAGACGCATCTTAAAGGTACCCAGCAAAAGCTCAATAAACCCCCCCCCCGCTATTATTATAATACATCTGCCCAAGATGTTCTGCTTTTGGCTTCAGTTCCCAATTGGAATTCGCACGTGCAGAGACAGAGACCCTCAATTAAGTTCCCCTTTCTTCCTGCCCCTCCCAATTTTTAAAGTCTGTTTTGTTTTTGCAATTTTTTTTTTTCCCCTTGTGACCACTTCATAAAACTGGTGTTGGAGTCCAAAACGCTGCCGACTTGAGAACATTCACCTGAAATCCCCACAGGGATGTGCGATGTGATTTATAGGCGCATTTCCTGCCGCTTAACAGTATCACGTTCACATTTCGGCCTCGGCAGCCTTCATCACCCTGCCAAACCGTGGAGTTTTACTGTGCATCAAATAAACTATGGTTATAAATCACCCCCAGATGTCAGCCTAATTATTTCAAATGAGTGGGAACCTGTTGGATGGGACACTTTGGACACACACTCGTCGAATGTTCCTGAAGGCCAGCCTCCTCCCATCCCGAGAGCCCCGGCAGCTGGCGCGGAAGGCCTGGCTCTCTGCACCCACCCCAGGGACCTCCAGGCTCTCCTGTCCTCTTCCTTCTAGAAAGTCCCCACCAAGGCTGGATTCCAGGAAGTAGGCTTTACAAGCAGGTCCTTGGCTCCTTTCTGCGGAAAAGCAACCTGCTTTTCGTGATTTTCCACAGCAAGCATTGATAAACAAACGTGGCAAATATCAAGGCTAGTTGTTGACCCACGAGAGAAGGCAGAGCTCTCTCCTCGGTCCACAGAGGACAAGGAGTGAAGGAGGGTCTCAGGGGTGGGGGGCTGGGCAGACTCAGCATTCACAAACCAGACCCATAAGGTCACCCTCTGGTCACCTCTTAGCAAGCCTGTGGAGGAAGATGAACATGAGCCTTGATCTTTGCATCCTAAATGGAGACAGAATTTTCTAGAAAATCCAACCAGAAGGAGTGCTTAGCTTCCGTGGCTCCCACCACACCCCCACAAAAACAGCCAGGGCTGATGGTGTTTTCCTCTGTCCGTCCGTGCCGAGTACCTGCTCTGCATCAGGGGCCACGATGGGTGCTCCCACCTGCCTCTTCTGTCTCCGTCCTCATGTTGGTTGTGTGGAGAAGGGCTTTTCCCTGTGAACACTGGGAGACCCAGGATCGGGCCGCTGGTGCCCCAGGCGGCCTGGGTCAAGGTCCGTGCGCCCCACTGCTTCTCCCTGGTAAGGACCTGTGAGTGGGCTTCCTCCACAAAATCCCTTGCTCAGCCTAATATTTTAAACGGTGCACTTTCCCATCAAGGCCTCTCTCAAAGAGTACCTACAGGATGACTGATGTTTAATTTTTTTTTATGTTTATTTATTTCTGAGACAGAGAGAGACAGAGCATGAACAGGGGAGGGTCAGAGAGAGAGGGAGACGCAGAATCTGAAACGGGCACCAGGCTCTGAGCTGTCAGCACAGAGCCCGACCTGGGGCTCGAACTCGCGGACGGCGAGATCATGACCTGGGCTGAAGTCAGACGCTCAACCGACTGAGCCACCCAGGCGCCCCATGACTGATGTTTAAACGGGCAAGTTGAGGGGTGCCTGGGTGGCTCAGTCAGTTGAACATCTGGCTTCGGCTCAGGTCATGATCTCACGGCTTGTGGGTTCGAGTCCCGTGTCGGGCTCTGTGCTGACAGCTCAGAGCCTGGAGCCTGTTTCGGATTCTGTGTCTGCCTCTGTCTCTGCCCCGCCCCCACTTGTGCTCTGTCTCCCCCCCCCAAAAAATAAATAAACATTAAAAAAATTTAAAAAAAAAGAGCAAAAAAACAGGCAAGTTTTGCAAAATGGCACCGTGACGGTGTTCTCCACTATCATGGGAGAAACCTTAGCTTCATGGCAGTGGCAGCTGGTGAGAGGCCTCTGTCCTGCTCCCAGACCCCTGTGGACTTCTGCTCGACCTCGGCCTCGCTGACGTCCTGCCCCCAGCCACGAGCAGATGCAGGTGGCTGCCCGGGAGACACCTCCCCAGACACTCAGGTGGGTGTTTAACCCGTTGACACCACGGCTTGTGGGTTGCTCTACCTAAGCTTCCTCCAAGGGGGAACATTCTAGCGCCAGTCCACAGACCCTAACGGACCGCAAGCCGGGAGCTCTAACAACATAGGATGCGACCAAGTCCAAGTGTTCCTTTGAGGGGCGTAGAATAGTCGAGGTGTCCAGGAGGGCAGCTGAGGAGACAGGTAGCGATGGGGATGTGTTTTCCTACGGTCTGTGGCTCAGAGGTGTTTATTAGTTCCCATTACTTCTACCACGTTAAAAAAAAAAAAGTCAAAATCAAAGATAAATGCACATGGGTAAGTGGAAGAGGAAAAGTCGTGTGAGAGGCCGAACGTTATAAAAGGAGAGAAGGAAACGACTCAGGGGCTCCAGGGCTGTTTGCCCGCTCGTCGGCCCGGGGAGGTGACTGCTGACCCGCAGCCTCACGGGGGAGCTCAGATGTGGCAACAAGGTGTGAGCGTTACTAACCTTCAGGGTGGTGGGAAGGTGTGAGGGGTTCCTACAAAGGTGTGATCAAAACACTGCAGAATGTGAAGGGGAGACCTTGAGAAGGAAGGAGAGGAGAGAGGCCCTACCAGGTTCTCAGGCAAGGCCCTGGGGCACACGCCCACTCAGCCCCAGGCAGGGGAGGGGACACTAAGGACACCGAGGTCAGCCAGAGACCTGGAGAGTTCAGTCAGAGACCCCCAGAGTTCAGCCAAAGACCCCCAGAGTTAATCCAGAGACCCCAGAACTCAGTCAGAAACCCTCAGAGCTCAGTCAGAAAACCCCGGAGTTCAGTCAGAAACCCCTAGATTTCAACCAGAGATCCCCAGAGTTTAGTCCAGAGACCCCCAGATTTCAGTCAAAGACCCCCAGAAATCAGTCAAGACCCGCCAGAGCTCAGTCAGATCCCCATATTTCAACCAGGGACCCCCAGAGTTCAGCCAAAGACCCCCAGAGTTAATCCAGAGACCCCAGAACTCAGTCAGAAACCCTCAGAGCTCAGTCAGAAAACCCCGGAGTTCAGTCAGAAACCCCTAGATTTCAACCAGAGATCCCCAGAGTTTAGTCCAGAGACCCCCAGATTTCAGTCAAAGACCCCCAGAAATCAGTCAAGACCCGCCAGAGCTCAGTCAGATCCCCATATTTCAACCAGGGACCCCCAGAGTTCAGTCTGTGCCTTTCGTAGCATAAGGAAGAATCTACTTTTTTTGAGGAACCACAAGAAATATCTCAGGGTTTGGTTACCCAGCTTCAAATGGCACACCATGACTGCCACTCCCATTCTGAGAAAACTTCCAGAAGTATCCTTCCATAACCCAAACTTCAAATTGAGGTTAAAGTTCAAAATGGTCCATTAGTGAAGTTGAACACCGAGTGACAGATCACCTTCGGGTTCCTCACTTACTTCGGATACCTCGTTGAGTGTGTCTTTGGAGGAAAGAGCATTAGTTTTGAGGTCAGAAGGTTCTGGGGCAAATCTGAGTTCTGTAACTTGCAAGCTCCGTGAACCTGGGCAAATCGAGATCTGTGCAGAAGTGGGGAAAGTAAAACTTGGCTCAGAGGGGTATTATGAGCCTGCAGAAACCCTTGTGTAAACCCTCAACCAATACGAATCTCTTCCTCCCTAAATATCAAAGTTCCGACACTGAATGCAGGAAGGTGGGAGAAGGGAGGAAGGAAGGAGGGAGAGAAGGAAGGAGGGAAGGAAGGAAGGAAGGAAGGAAGGGAGGAAGGAAGGAAGGGAGGAAGGAAGGGAGGGAGGGAGGGAGGGAGGAAGGAAGGGAGGAAGGGAGGAAGGAGGAAAACTTAAATATGTTTGCCTAGAGGCAACTGGGTGGCTCAGTCGGTTACGCGTCCAACCTCAGCACAAGTCATGATCTCACAGTCCATGGGTTCAAGCTGTGCTGACAGCTCAGAGCCTGGAGCCTGCTTCAGATTCTGTGTCTCCCTCTCTCTCTGCCCCTCCCCTACTCCCACTCTGTCTCTCTCTCTCTCTCTCTCTCTCAAAAATAAACTTTTTTATTTAATTAAAAAATTTTTTTACTCTTTTTTTACACTTATTTATTTTTGAGAGACAGAGTGAGACAGAGCATGAGCCAGGGAGGGACAGAGAGAGAAGGAGACGCAGAATCCGAAGCAGGCTCCAGGCTCTGAGCTGTCAGCACAGAGCCCGACGCAGGACTCGAACCCATGAGCCGTGACATCATGACCTGAGCCAAAGTTGGACACTTAACTGACTGAGCCACCCAGGTGCCCCTCAAAAATAAACATTTAAATACATACATACATACATACATTTGGTTAGCATCTAAACTCCTACATTTTTTTTTTTTCAAATTTTCCAGAATACCTTCCTGAAAGAATATTAGCTTTAGGTAAATCCAAATTATTTTAGGGGCACCTGGGTGGCTCATTCAGTTGAGCATCTGACTCTAGATTTCAGCTCGGGTCATGATCTCATGGTTCGTGAGTTTGAGCCCTGAGTTGGGCTCCACTCTGAGCGTGGAGTCTGCTTAAGATTTTCTCTTGCCCTCTGCCCGTCTCGCCCAGACTCTCTTTCTGAAAGAAAAATTCCAAATATTTTAAAGTTGAATTTGTGGGGTTATTTCTGTACAAACTCTCTCCTAAATAAATACAAATGATTTTGCCCCCATTTCGAAAGTCTAACTAATCGAGGGTCAGCTAACTAACAAATCACCTTTCTGACCAAACAAAAATATCAGGGCTTCAGTTTCCACTTGGAGACCAGAAAGAATAACAGCCCAGTGAGGATCATGTTCAGAGATACCCCCGGTCTAAACAACCTCAGGAGACATCCCAGACGGAAGAGGCTTCCTCTGACATGAGGATTACAGGAGAGGATAAGCTAGTAATTAGGACACTTAGAGAAGGTGTAACACCATGTTTCTGGTAGGACACTTAGAGAAGGTTCTGGAATCGTCTGCTATAGACATCCGCTATGCAGTGGGGGGCAGCACAGTAGATCCCAAGCAGTGGCCCAGGAGGAACCACCGCCTCGAACTGGGCCTGGCTCTCTCCTCTCGTGCTCTTAGAACCCACCGGAGCTCTGGATTGCATGGACGAAGCCCCGCAAAGTTCCTCAGGGCCCCCCCTGTGGTCTACCCTGGACAAACCGCAGCCAGCAGGAAGAGTGTGTGGAAATGTGCGGAAGCAGGAAACAGCCGCTGTGCCCCATGGGTTCTGAGCCTGCCCTGGTCCAGACACCACGTTCCCCGTCTCCCGAGCGCCAGGCCAGCCCCCCTCCCACCAGCACCCTGAGTTGGGTCCTCTATTTTCCCAATTTCACTGATTTAAGATCACGGGACTCAACAGAGTGACTCGCCCCAAATGACAGGTCTGTCCCCCCTCACCCCACCAGGTACAGACACCTGCCAAGTACACATGCTTGAGACTCAGGTGCTGAAGTGAGACCCCCAAACATCCATCATGTGGTAGCAAAGTTCAGAAAGAACTTGTCAGTCACTAGCAGCCGCTGGCCTCTCTGACAGGACCCCCAGCCTGTCACCATGGGGCCCCTGCCCAGGCCTGCCCTGAGTGTGGGGAGCTGACACGTGTGAACTCAAGGCAGGGACCAGGCCTAGTTCTTCGGCGTCCTGGCCCTGGCCTGGCACGGAACAGAGCACTGAGCTCCTAAAATATATTGAATTGACTTCCGAGCAAAAAGAAGGTCTGTCTGCTGCCGGGCAGGTCTGGATGAGTTTTCCCACGTTATCGGAGATTCCTGGTTCCTTCCCTTCTTGGCTGGTGAACTTGGGCCAGTCAGCTAGCCTCTCTCCTTCTCTTTTAGAGCAAAAGAAGCATTGTTTCCCTTAGGTAAGTTTTCCAACATCATCTTGGCTAAGCCTTCCAAGGAGACTTTGAACAGTTCTGGGCCTTGGTGTTTCTGGCCGACCTCCCGAGATGAGAATGAAATCTTTGAGGGCGTCCCTTGACGTGGTGGTGACGTTCAGCCAGCGTCCGCAAAGCCAGCTTCCGGCCAGAGCCAGGGTCGGAGGATGAGAAGCCAGCATCCCCAGCCTCCAGGAGATGCCCCCGCACCAGCTAGTCTGAACCCCTTCTTTCCCATCACAGGTCACAGGATGGGCTTGTCTACACGTCCATGCAGCGCATATTTCTTGAGCAGCTACTTGTCCCAACCATGCAAGTGGACACGCGGTTCCGTGTGCCTGGGGGGGTGGAGAGGGCAGGCTGCTGAGTGTGCAGGCCTCCCAGCGCCACAGGGCCCTTGCCCATGCAAAGAGGGTACCTGGACCTTCAGGAGGCAGAGGGCCCTCTTACAGTGTTGACACACTGTTTAGTTAAAGACTCCGACCCTTCCCAAGTCCTAGAATTTCAACCACGCTCATAACCACGCGTGGGATTGACCATGTGAGCTGTTGCTTTGCGGGCTGGTTTGAGGCGGAGGGAGGAGTGAGCGGTTTCACTGGATGAAGAATAAACGTGAGGCCGGAGTGGCCTGGAAGGGCACCGGTGAAGCAAGAATCCTGACACGGACCGGCTTCAGAGGCTTGTTTGTTACCAGGCCAGGGCTCCTGACCTTGGCTCTGCTGACACTGGGGGCTAGACGGCTCGCGGCTGTGGGGCTGTCCTGGGCCCTGGAGGGAGCTCACCAGCATCCCGGCCTCCACCCACTAGGTGCCAGTAGCAGCCCTCCCCCAGCCGTGGCCACGAAAAAGTCTCCAGGCATCGTCGAAAGTCTCCTAGGGACAAAATCATCCCGGGCCAAGAACACTGACCGCTGCAGGCGAATGGCTGCAAGCATGGAGGGACAGTAGGTGGTGACCAGAAGGACCTGGACGGGCAAGGCTTCTGGAGAAGCCGTCGGGGACCCAACGCATACTTCCAAACTCCAATGCCTGGCGCGCAGTGGGCCCTCAGTGACCGGTGCTTTGGGAAGGAGGGCGGCTCCAAGATACTCAGAGGCTCGAAGCGTCAACACAATTGGCACTGGACAGGGCCGGGATCTTGTCAGGCCACCGTCCCCTGGGCTGGAGGCCATGGTGGGCACCACCTCGGAGGCCAGGTCATGCTGGGTGGCTGTTTATCTCTGGACCCAGGGCTGCCTGCTGGGCGTATTAGAGGCCATGAAATAATGATGAGGCCTAGGAGGGGTAATTAAAAGCCACAGTGACATTGATCTGCTGAGATTTCCGAGAGAGCCCAGGGCACACGGGGCGACTCTCCATCTTACCTCATGCAGGCCCAGCCTGATTGGCCCCCTGGGCATTGCTGGGGCCGAGGAACCTCACCTGTGGCCGAGAGACTCCCAGGGCAGCAACCAGGCTGGCCTCAGAGGCTGTGCAAAACAGGAGCCTGGGCCTGGAGGGGGAGGCAGGGGCGGGGGTGGGGGGGAGGGGGGCCCAACTGCTGTGCTCAGCCCAGGAGAGGTAGGAGCCAGCGACTGCGTTCAAGAACAGGTGCCCGTTCTGCAAGATCTCAGAGGTCAAGCTTCTCCCCTCCAGGCCCCGGGGACACACCAGGTGGAGAATCTGAGAGGCTCTGGGGCCGCGCTGCCTCTCTTGGTTCAGGGCACATCCATTTTTGCACTATGCACCTCCAGTGCGACCAGAAAGGTTTTGATCTAGATGCTGCACGTTAAGCCAACAGTTATTTCCTGCAGTCTACCCCGGGCAGGGAACTGTGCACACTTTAAACAGATACGAACATCTAATATTTGCCTATACTCCTGTTTGCAAAGCTGGACACTTCGAGCCGAAGAATAATTGTTTTCTTGCTGCTATCGCTATGTATCAGTGACTTGCTCATCTGCTGTTGTTTCCGCTTTAGAAGTTTATTTTTGGGGATTTATTTTGAAACGGCGAGAGCAGGGGAGGGGCAGAGAGAGGGGGGGAGGGAGAGAATCCCAAGCAGGCTCCGCGCTGTTCTGAGCCGGGGTTCGTTCTCAAGAACCAAGAGATCGTGACCTGAGCCCAAATCAAGAGTCGGATGCTTAACCGACTGAGCCACCCTGGCGACCCTGCTGTTTTAGTTTTAAAACTGACCTAGTGAGTGGAGTAAATGTGAGCCCAGAGTGAGACAGCCCTGAGGCCTGGCCTTAGTTTTACCACTTGCTAACCCTCTGCTCTTGGGCAAAACTCTTCAAGACACGTGTTGGTACGTGGAGGTAAAAGCAGTCGACATCACTGTGGAAAAGGAGTGAACGAGATCATGTTTGTGCTGTCGCGAACGCTCAGGGTTCGAACACTCGTTGCTACGCGTTCAAGTCCTTCTGTGCCTGGGATCCTGACGTCCTCAAGGCCCTGGGATGTGGCTGCAGGTAGCCGTCTTTACAGCTGAGACGGCAAATCCTTTCTGAGCTGGGGTTCCACGGGGGGACTCCACGTTCACCCCGTCTCGGGGAGGGCTACGGGGTGCTCACTCCGCAGGAAGCTTGGCTTCCCGTGGCTGCAGGGAGACCAGCAAGAGTCAGAGCCCTGCTCCAAAGCCCTGGGATCGCCCTCCTTCCTACCCGCCCGTGAACGTGAACTGGCATGCCTTGCCCCTGGTTACGTAATCACCGCCTTGGTATTCCTCTGTGCAAACCCGGCCTGTTTCTTTTTGGCTCTCTGCCGTGGCCACGTGGCCAGGGGGATGGGACCCGCACCCCTGCTCTTCACACTGTAAAGGAAGTAGCAACCCTATCAGATAGGAGGAAGAGGTGTTCTTGGGGCTTTGACAAAATAGCCTCTCTCCCACGCGTGTGCAGACCTGTGGTAAGATCACTGGTCTAAATATGGAGAGACTCTTACTCCTTTCTGGTAAGCGGCCTTGAGTCGGGTAAAAGAGTCTTCCGGATTTTAGCGAGGATGCTCCGAATCAAAGTCTTCGAAAAAGCACCGTGTCCTTGTGATGCCCGCCTCCCTCCACCCTCCATATTTGTAACAAGGGTGGTACGTGAGCCTTGACGACAGACAGACAGCTCTGCATGGGTTGGGACCCATCTGGAAACTTCTCCAATTTAAGCGCAAGACGCTGATCGGAGACAGGCTTGGAGACACGCACGCCCATTTACTGAATGTCCAGGGTACACGCACCTATCTGCTCAGTTAATAGAGGTTTGGTCTGGTTGTTTCTAGATTCTTCCGGGTTATGACAATCATAGGCACTGTGTGTGGAACATTTACTGAGCATCAGACCCTGTGCTGGGCGTCTGTTGGGTCCAAGCTGCCTCTCCGGGAGGAGGTCAGGGTGAGTCCCCGTACCTACTGAGGCTGGGTGATGTGGCCATGAGAATAACATCAGGACCTGGCCAGGCTGACAGCAGTCTGCCCTCCACTGCTCTGTTAGAGAAACTTCTCTGTTCTGCACGCGTGTTCTACCTGCAAATGGCATCTAGTTTATAAAGTGAAACTGTTGCCATATGTGCTGTCTGTCACCTGGAAAAAAAGAAATAGTTTCTCTGGCCTCCTAGCCTTTCCTGGCCCATAACGTTATAGCCACAATTCCAAAAACTCATTTTCATTATTTATCTGGAGGCAAAATCTCACCTGAACTGACAGAGCGAATGGAAAGCTGTTTCTAGTCTTTTCTCTCCCCTCCCCACCCGCATCGCAGGACTATCCATACATTTTGCTGCAGAGATATTAACGCATTCTATCACGAGGTGCTGTCCCAGTGTCCTGTGGGGGGTGTTACATAGGGTACAATTACGAGATATGCTAACTTCCCCAAAAGTGCCAATTTTTGATTTCTGAAATACATCTGGCCTCAAGGCCCTTTTCAGTAAAGGGATCGTGAGCCCGGAGGTCAAATGTCGTATTGCCACCTCGGGGCTCTGTCCTGCCTGCGGGGCTGGGTGGTCGCAGGTGTGGGCGTGTGAGATCAGATCAACCTCAACCCCGATTCTGGTTTATGCAGCTGCCTGTGGCATCCTCAGAACGTGCGGCTCATGGGAGCCTCGGTTTCCCCAGTTTCAAGAGGAGTGGGCAAAAACACACCTCAGCAGCAGTGTCGTCGTGAGGCTGATATGGGCTGACGTGTGTGAGGATTCCAGGCTCCGGGGCTATTCTGGCACCGAAAGGCAGTTCGTGCTCCCTCCTGTGCTTTGTAACAGCTTCCAGACCTGATGCCAAGATGTGGCGAACCGTTCACTCTGACGTTCGCTGACCTCGACTTGGAATAGGATGTGGCCCCTGGGAGCCTGGGCTGAGGGAGGGGGCGGGTTACAGCTCACCTAGACCTGCAGAGGCCCTGGCAATCAGCAGGAGCCACAAAGACCTTTCCAGTATTAATTAGCTGTCCCCAGCCTAGTGCTGCCAGGGCTCTCAGCCTCCGGGGGAGCACTCAGGGATGCTGTGCTCGCAGAGGAGCTCAGCCCTGACCAGGAGAGCTGAGTAAATAGGGCAGAGTTGGGCTCCCCGGGAGCCACGGGTGATGATGTAAAGCTCTCCCTGCGCTCAGGTGCAAGACAGGCTCTGGGTGGATGGACCGGGGACAGTGACAAGGGAGCCCTCCCAGCTCAGTCTCCCGCTGCTGCTCCCACGCATGATGGCCCCTCCCCGCTCTGGTCCCTCTTCACCCCTGCTCCGTCTCTGTTGTTTCTTGCTTTTTCCTTCTGGGTAATTTCTCTGCCCCCACGATTCGGTCCCTCTTGGTCTCTCTCTGGGTGTGTTGTCTCACACCCAAGGGCACTTAGCTGCCCCCATGCACAGGCTCAGTGGACAGGATGACAAAGGTCCCATTCTCTTCTGCTGGGCCCAGGGTTCTCTCCAAAAAGAAGATTCATAGAAAGCAGGACGGCTTGTGTTTTCTGGGTGAATTTTCTACTTCATTTCAGACATAGGTATTCATTCAACAGATATTTACTGAGCACCTACTACTCACCAGGCACTGTTTTTTTTTTTTTTTTTTTTTTTTTTTTTTTTTTTTTTTTTTAATCTCAGGGATACAATAGTGAATAAAAGACAAAGTCCTTGCTCTACGGGTCTGCTGGGGTGGGGGCGGGGAGGTAGCAGAGAAATAAAGAAGTAAAAACTGGTATGAAGAAAAATAAACGTGGATAACAGCATAGACAATGCTGGTGGCAGGAGAGAATGATCAGGGGGTCTCTGCCAAGGGACTGAAGTCATCTGAGCCAAGTGACAGAGAAAAGCATGTCATTAACTGGGGTGAGGCAGAGAGAGCAGAAAGTTCAGTGACCCTGAGGCAGAAGCCTGCCCGGCATATTTAAGGAATATGAAGGACTATGCAAGGGAGGCAATGATAAAATATAGGGCCCGAGAAGCACAATATCTTTTCACCGAATCTTTGCAAACTTTCTTCTAGACGGAGATCACGAACCTCATTTTGCAAATGAGGAAATCTTGGATCAGAAAACTTTAAAAAGTTTGCCCAGTGTCACAGAAACTAAGTAACAAAACCGATCCTAGCTCAAGCCTCCGAAGCACAAATCGCTTTCCACAATACCTTTACAGAGCCAGAGGATTGAGGGTCAACTTCTAAGCCCCAGCCTCCCGCTAGCACCTTATCTATTAAGAGTTTGTAGGGACTCAGCAACTGTCCCTTGCAACAGGTGACCATCGTGAAAATCCAGGCCCCTGCTACTCAGAGGAGGCAGAGAGCATAAAGATAGGTTGAAATCTGACACCAAAAATAATAGGTGTCAATGAGGGAAACTGAGCCTTGGAGACGTCAAGCACCTTGTCCAGGGCCCTTTTCCATTAGCTGTGTTGCATGTTTCTAGAGTTCAGTGTAAAGGAAGATGTAAAAGCCAGAGCAGTCCAGAAGAAAATGTGGTTTTGTTTTCCTAGTCGTTGAAACGTTCCTGTTCTTGGATTGATTGGATTTCTGAGAAATCAACAATACCATTTAACTGACAAAGACCATTTTCCACCAAGAAAAACAAAAAAAAAAGTTATTTTAACCTCCCACCTGATTCTTTTTTTTCTTTAAGAGTAAAACGTGATTTTGAAAGAGTAATTACATATATTTATATCACAGGAGTGGGAGGCAAGACGTGTCACTGAATCACCTGCTTCCTACAACTCCTCAATCAGTCCAGACACACGTGTGAGATGCACCTAAGTTTGATATCCATGCGGTGGGACCATTGCCTCGACTGGATTGTCACTTGGGGTGGGTGGGGATGGCGAGAGAGAAGAGCTTCCTGCCTAACTCTTCATCCTGACTCATGACGACCTGCTCTATGAACTCAGCGGGGGAAACATTCACTCACCAATTCATCCTTTCTTTCTCTCTCTCCCTGCCTTCCTCATTGTGCAAACTGGGTACCTATACTGGGTTCCGTGCCCCATGCTAATCTAAGAATCCTAAAACCAAAAAGACACAGTCCCTGATCTTTTTTTTTTTCAATAAGTTGATTTGTGAGACACAGACTTGCATTCCCTCCCTGGAGGTACGTTCTAGCTATGCACCTACAGCTAATGTTACCCGAGTTCAGCCCGCAGCAAGGGTCCAGCCCAAGGTAGTGCGGAAGGAGCCCAAGGCTGCCTATACTGTGAAGACTGGCATGGAAAAGGGGGTCTGGCTTGTCCAGGAGCTCTGGCCCTATCCTGGGCCAGAAGGGTGCAGCCTCAGTCTGAGGGTCCGGGCGGGTCAGAGCAGGACAGAGGGGCCGGATGACGTCCATGGGAGCAGGCAGTGTTTCTCAGAGTGGATGCATGAAAGGATACACATGATATCTCTACATGGAAATATTGATTATTTGAGACTCTGAAACCCCGACTGAGTCACATCCTCTGGTAGGAAACCCCCTACCCCAGTCCCTTTCTGGAGCACAGCCAAATCACTGGAAACAGACGAGGGGCCCCAGCACGGTAGTAGCATTTCCAGGATTTAGGTTCTGATCAGGTGTGCCCCAAATGGGCTTTAAAATCGTATTCTGACTCTTGGGGCTTTCTGAGGCCTTAAAAACCAAATGTTCCCAGAGGTGGGGTTGCTACCAAGGGTTATGGACTGCAGAAGTACATTGCTGTGGGGAGACCGGGCGAATGGGCGCGTTCTAGTCCCCAGTGTCCAATTAGATACAAGGCTTTGGGAAAATTGTACAACCTTTATGAGCCCGTCTTCTCATCCGTGAATAAAGCACTATTACCCACGCCACGCCATCTAAGTGTTCTAAAAAGTGAGTTCATGGATTACGAACGCTCTGTAGTCTGCCCTCCATATTATAAATATGAAAAAGTAGCATTATCTTAGGAACAGATTGATATGATCATACCTAATATATGTGCCTTAGTATAAAAAATAAATAGATCTCTATATGCACTATTGTATGTGCTGATATATTCGATTTGACTTAAAGTGGGTCTTGAAGTATTATTTGAACTCTCATAGCTTTCTGATGGCCCTAGAGCCAAATTAGTCAATGGCTATGATTGCCATGGGGAAAGATAATTTCGGGAATGATACGAATTGCAATATCAGTGCGTACCAGCTTGTTAATGAAACTTCAAAGTTGAAACCAAAGTAGCAGTCTGTAGATGGCTCCAGAGAAAAAGTCCCGTGTTTCCTCACATCTCCTTTCCGTCTTTAATGAATGCGTAACCTTCCCGCACTTGAACTTGGGCACCATGGCCAGTAGTCAATTTTCACTTTAGTTCACGTATTTTTTTTTTCCTCCTTTTAATCCTGAAAATCTGTAGCCATGTCATCAGCTCCTTCTTAATTATACCATATTCTTTACATCTGTCCTGCTAAATAACTCTAATTGAAATAGCACCGGCATGAATTTTTGTAATGTTCCCCCCAAGACATCCCGAAAGTGACTCACGAGAAAACAGACTGAAGTCACAGCTGGAGGCACGTCAAGGATCATTTCCATTTTTACATGATTAATTTGAATTTAATATCTTAAATCAAAACCTGATTAATTTAAATAAAATTTTGATGGTGCCCTGCTTCTAATATACATTGCAGTAATTAGATTCGGCTTAATGTGATTTTTTTTTTACATAATTAAAAAAAAGGGGGAAGTCAAGTGTAACAATGCAATGTTGATACAAATCTGTCTAAATATATATAGGGGACTGAGGGTTTGGACATTACTCAGGTGAAGCGAGGACGGTTAATGAAGAGGGACATTAGTGTGCTGAGCATAGATACGATTAGTCCTTGTTTATCCCGTCCTTTAGTAAAGCCACTGATTATAAAATTAAAAGGAGAGAAATTTTTCATTCTTTTTTAAAAAAAAATTTTTTTTAAGTAGGCTTCAAGCCCAGCATGGAGCCCAACACGGGGCTTGAACTCACAACCCTCAGATCAAGACCTGAGCTGAGCCCAAGAGTTGGAAGTTCAACTGGCTGAGCCACACAGGCGCCCGAAATTTTTCTTCTTAATAAATTAAAATTACAGTGGGACACAGCACCAAGAAATAAATAAATCATGGAGCATATGAATCTGACAAATTCCAAGGTTCATTTCCCCACTGCTAGACGTTGAGGGAACACTTCCTATGTCCCTAAAGGGGGGCAGACTCCGAAGCTACGGGTGGGACAGGACGGAGGGATGTGTGCACAGCCCCAGGCAAAGAAGGTGCCATGTGACTGCTTCCAGCCCCAAGCTTTGGGAACATGGCCCCTGGGCCATCCTCTGAGGACCTGGCTTTGCATGACCTGCCCCTCTTGGGAGTCTGGAGGGTGTTCCAAGCTTTTCATGAAAACCAGACTTGCGTTCACCCCAATTCCAACTCGCCTGGGTTCGCATACCATGGAGGCCCCTAGAAGTAAATAAATGGCCATATCCAAACATTGTGACAGAGCGATCACTGTCTAGAGAGATCTAGTTCATACCTGGAAGGAAGCAATCAGATGAAAAAATCCTATGCAAGGTTTCTGAAAAATGTGTTTTCTATGCTCATTCTTTCCCCTAATTGGCTAAGTGATCCTAGGCCAGTCACTTCTCTTCTCAGACCAGTGTCCCCAGCTATGCAAACAACATGGACAAGGTCTGGGCAAGAGTGAGGGGCTCTAGCCAGCTTTCAGGATGCTTGCCTTGAGAAGATGGGCCTCTGAGACCCTCTGTGAGCCACGGGACTGGGACAGATGCTCTGTGTCCTCCGCCATGTCAGTGCCCCACGGCTGAAGTCAAATGCCACTGTTCTAGTGAATTCCAGGACCCTTCTCCTCTAAGATGTTTATGGACTGTGTGACGCCCAGATCCTGGGATGGCAAAGGAGGCACAGGCTTGAGGGCAGAGAAGGCAGGCTGAGAATCGGGTGGCTCAGTTCTACCTGCGATTTACTAAATTTTACTTCGGGAACCTTTGGAATATGCCTGAGGGAAAACTTTGACAACACTGCCTATGTGTTACACAGAAGAAAGGCCGCTTGTAGTGATAAAAATTGCTATTGTTGTCCAAATTTGAATTTAAAATTCCCTTTGAATTCATCGATGATCTTTCCTAGGGATCTGCTATGTGTGCAGCACTTCTGTGCATAGGGTCGTGAAAACCCCGTTCTCCCTGATTTAGAAACTGCAAAACAGTGCTCTCTGCCTGTAACATGCCTCCCACCATAAAGATTTATGACACCACTTCCCTTTCTCCTTTTCTCCTCCCTCCCTCCTTTCTTGCTTCCTCCCATTCATTCCTTCTTGTCGCCATGCAGTTCCAAAAGCGATCCACCCCGAAGTTTCTTCCAGACAACCTCTTCTCCACGGGGCTTCAGAGAAGAGAGGCATCACCGTGGGATGGGCGTGGGTCTGAGGGCAAGGGGGCAGGGACGAGGAGGAAACAGGACATACAGAGACTCGTGACAAAATGTCTGCCCAGTTTTCAGCGGCCAAGGTTAACGCGTAGCTTCATGACAATCACTTAACTGTTCCTCCAAGGTCTTGATTTTGCACTTTTGTTGTGACTTTTCGCTGTGATTACGGTCTTTGGGAATTGTTTAATGTTTATTTACTTTTGAGAAGGAGGAGGAGGAGAGAGAGGGAGAGAGAGAGGGAGAGCGGGGGAGGACAGAGAGAGAGGGAGATACAGAATCGGAAGCAAGCTCCAGGCTCCGAGCTGTCAGCACAGAGCCCGACGCGGGGATCAAACCTACACACGGAAAGATCATGGCCTGAGCCAAAGTCGGACGCTCAACTGACTGAGCCACCCAGGTGCTCCTGTTTGGGAATTATCTGGGGCACAGCTGTGCCTCACGTCACAAAAAGAAGGAAAACCCGGACTCGAGACTGTATCTTCAAGTCCTCATGTATGTAAAGGGAAGTCCATTCGGTCATTGACCTCAAGCCAAACCAGATTGAACACACTTGAAAGCCACTGTCAGACTTCCCGACAGCTTCCCTGTGGATTCTGTATTATCGAGTTACAGTAGCTGTCTACGCTACTACCGATGATGATTATAATTATGATGGCTGTGTCCACATCCTGGATACCTACGTATGTAACACACTGTGCTCGTGATTTTTTGTACATTATCCGTAATCCCTTGGCATCTCTGTACATCTCTGTACATCTCTGTACATCTCTGTATTGGTCCAGCCATTTTATAGACTTGAAAACTGAGGCCCAAAGAAACCAAAAAAAAAATATTTGGACCCCAGAAATCAGGATTCAAATCAACCTTGTTGACCCGTCATTGTTCAGCTGGACCACGCTACTCTGTCGATCCCAGTGTGCAGATAACCGACCGGTCCCTCAAAGATCCTGGGCTGTACGGACCCCCTGACTTTGTGGTTTATCCAGCTTGTGCCTCACTAACCAACCCATCTTCTGATGGTTCCAGTTGACAGAAAGGAAAGAACTTAAATAAGAATTTCAAGGAAATCGCTGATTTATTATTCATCACAAAGGGTCTAACACAAGGACTTTTTCATCTGACAGCCAGGACTTCTGATGACAATCAACAATTTAATTTCTTTCTAAATTTAGATTTTTTTTTTCTTTTTCTTCATCAAACACCAAAGCCGGCTAAAAATAGCTGAGCGTTGAATGTTAGAGGGGAGAATTGTACCGATTACAGGTTGTTGGTTTTGTTTTTTTTTTTAATGTCAAAGTTAAAGTCAAAACAAAATTAATCAGGAGGGGTTATCTATAATGAATCACAATTCAGCTAAGGAAGAAGGAGTGGGGGAGATATCTCTGCCAGCAGCTGAAGGAATGTTCTTTCAAAGAGCTACATTAGACTGTGGGCTCCCAGAGAAAGATTGTGGATCTTCCGTATTCAGCAGCATGAATCAAAACTCTTCGGCTCTGGTCTAACTTTCTTTATTACGACAAGGCAGCAGGGGTTGGGGTTTGTATGGGCTGTGATTTAAATAGTTAATTGAAAGGAAGCCATGGTGAGCCGTGTCTGGCTATAATATTACTGGGACAATCTTATCTGAGTTTACAGAGTTATTTCCAATTTGTAAATGCTGTATGCATTTCTTCTAGATAAAACACTCAAAAGCCCCAGACCTGAGTAAAGCAACCTTGCTGTTCTAGAGACTTCTCCACCTGCCCCCTTCTGTCTCTGCACCTCCCTCTGCTCTCTCTAGTGCCCTCCCCTCCTTCCCTTTCCTGTCTCTGCTAGGAAGTCATGCCATTACCCAAAGCCTCAACCTTAGGCAAATAAACTTAGTCATAGTGTCGTAGGATGAAGTGGAGACTTGTGCCTAAGCCCCAGTGGACAGAGAAAGCAGAGGGTCAGAGAGGGCCAGTGACGCGTCAAGACCTTACGATGATTGTAACATTGTTGGGGACAGAATCCAGCCTCTGCCCCTCCTAAGTTCCATGTCCTTGGGTGGTTTGGAGGCCGCCAGAGGGGTAGACTTTTTATGGGATCCAATATGAGGTGGTGACATGAGATGACGTGTGTGACCATCAAAACCATCCACCCTACACAGTCCACTGACTACATTAATGTGACTACTTCTCCGGGGAATCTTTGCCCAGGAAGAAAAAAATAAACTCATGATGCACTCTAGGATCTTTCTGGAAAAGCCGGGCGGAAGAACATCGAACGATCCTGCTCTTTGAAGAGAGCATCACGTGATAGTTTGCTCCCCAAGACTCCACATCTTCATCAGGAGATGTCTGCCAATCCTAAGCTATACCTGAACCCTTTCCTTCTCCAGTCCTACTCAAGGCAGCAGGTGGGAAGATCTACTTGATGCGAGACTCCAAAGCCCCATAAATATCTTGACAGCTGCCCCGCTCCCTTCACCCACGCTAGCCACCCCTGGGACTGTGTCAAGGGAGTGCTCTCGGTACGAATGAACTCAGCGACATCAGACCAACAGGTTGTGTTTGGAGAGCCGGCATCCAGGGCCAGTAGGATGCCACGTGCTCTGTGCTTGCTGCAGACACAGCAAAGGGTCTGGATAATGTGAGCCCCCCGGAAGGCTAGATGTATTAGCCTCTCTGACCCTCTGTCTTCTCTGTCCAGTGGCGCTCAGGGACAAGTCTCCACTCGGTCAGAAAACGGTTATTCTAGGAGTTTCAACACCATCCCACCGAGCTTCTGATGAAGAAACAAACTCCGGTGGCTACTGTCTTGTGGGACACCCAAGGGTGGATTGGAAAAGACCACATTGTTTTCTGATCCCCACCTGCCGGGTAGAAATGGCGCCGTGTCTCTCCTTCCTAAACTGGTCTCCTCATCTGTAAGGTGAGTAGGTGGCGGGGGATGCCTTTTGCAGAAGCCGGTTGGCCCTAGGGCTGCCCCTCCAGCCCTCACCTCTGCAGCCCATCACCCTCTCCTCTTCCGGGAACTTCACCTCTGCAAAGTCATCTCTTGCCCGAGATGCAAAGGAAGAGTATCTCCAGCTTTGTTTCTCTATTATAATAGATGTAAATTAATGTTTTGCCTTTGTTTGCCGCGGTAATCATAGAGGCAAGTATATATTCCTAACAGCTATCTTATTTTCAATTTGCAGAGCGTACTGTGCTTAATCCCATGAGGCAGCCGTGGCTCCAGATATGAATTTTAAAAGATAATTAGCCCAGTGCAGGATGTGGTCTCTGCGACAAGGAGCCCACACCGAAGCCTGGTCAGAGGGGTCCTCTGGGGGACCCAGTCAGGTCATGGTTCCCTGCCACCCCCCATGGTTTATTACTTTTTTTTCATCGCCACTGCCTTTGTGCGAACCAGCTGATTTGTTCATGAAAATTTAAATCATGTCCGTACTAGAACTGGGATTTCTTTTTGGGGCTGTTGTTTGAGGATTCTCACCCCTGCACCCCACCAATATTGCTTTTGATGATATTCATGGCAGGTGACAATTTACATTTTGTTTTCTTTTTTCTTTTTCTTTTTTCTCTAACTGATAGCACCAGGCCTGGACTGGTTATCAGTAATGTCTGATGCCCGTGGCAGATTAAGTGACCATCTATTAGCAAGAGCCTGAGAAGGTCGTAGGTCAGAAAGATGAATGTCCCGCCAGGCTCCCTTCATGGATTGTTCCTGGGTGAACTTGACCCCCAGCAGGAAATCAGTTATGAAGACAAGGGCAGAGTCGGACAGGCTGAGGAATCATGCCGGTTCTCCGGGATGCGTGGGATCTTAGTCTATGACGCATCCCACCCAGACGAGGCTGTAACTTGATTTCCCCACTTGCTCGACACGTGGGGGTAGAATTTCTGCGTGGCCAGCGCTGTGCGGAGCAGAGGAAGGCAGGGCAGGCTCCTTCTCTCAGAGACAGTCTGGGATGCCTTCCTGGAGGAGGTGCCACTTGAACTGGGGTGAGCAGCTCCTGTATTTTAATCAGATCAGGCGACTTATCTCTTGTTATGATTCTCCCGGGAAAATGCAAACTAGAAGAGTGTATGGAATGTCAACCATATAGCAGGCACCTTCTTCCTTGCGTTTCCTCTGTATCAGCTCACCTAGTCCCCACCACCTGGGACTGGTTCTTATCTACAGATGAGGACACTGAGGCACAGAGGCCTAGCCAAGGTTCTCAGGGAGAAGGGGCAAGGTCAGGATTTGAACCCCGGCAGTTTTGCGGCAGAGACCCTGCTCTGCTCGGTGACTGGGGTGGGGGTGGGGAACCCTGCCCCGGGGAACCCTGCCCCATAGCAGCGCTCCCAAGCTGAAAAGCCTCCCCTAACCTAAGGAGCCAGTTGTGTCCCCCGGGGGCCTCTGCTGAGAACGTGCATCAGTCAACACAGTTCACAGTCAACCTTGGGCGCCTCGTACAGTCAAAGAGCTGAGCGCAAGTGTAATGATTTGCTTTAATTTAAATCAGGTTGGTTAACAAAAAATTTCCCCTTTATCACATAAGTGTGGGGACTTCCCTTCTAATGAGGAAAATGTCATTTCGTCTTCAATTCTTAGAGTTCATGGAACCTTGTGCTGCTGGAAAAGTGTGTAATTGTGTGTGTGTGTGTGTGTGTGTGCATGTGCGTGTTTCTGTATGCATGTGAATATTTGTGTGCACGTGTGTGTGCATGTATGTGTGCGTATACACACACAGGCTTCCAGCAACACGAATATTCATATCTACATGAAGAGTTTCAGACAGACTTCAGAAGGATTGAGCAGGTTTTGAAATTTGTTCTGACTCGTCCCTGGCATTTGCCTGAAGTGTGACCTGCTCGGAGATTTCCTCCTGGGCATTTCTGATTTTCGATTTAATGGGGTCGCATAGGGCGCTTTGTTTTCCAATGGCTGTAAAAAAAAATATTTAATAAGAACTATTTCCTGAAGCCCTCTGGAAGGTAAATGAAAGAGAGTTCTAGAGTGCTTTGGAGCATTCCTGCCTCCAGCTAGATCCAGAAAAGGCTGGTAGCCTTGCTGGACACATTTCCGCCGAACAAAAACGGTGGCTTCGAGTTAGGACCGTGTCATAGGTGAAACCTGAACTATTAATCGGCAGCCTCACTCAGAATCTTTGTCTCATATTTAAATATGCCTTATTATGGAGAGCTTATGAGAGGGTACGCAGAATGCCACAGGAAAACCAGGCCCCCAAATAAGGAACCAGCCTCCACATGGTGAAACCCTGTCTGGTGTGGCAAAAGTTGCATGCCTCCATGTCATGGAGTTTTATCGTGAATAACCAGGTAATTCAGTAAGACCAGGTCCCAGTCTGGACCAGAGAACTTGGTTATCAAGTTTGTTGCTTGCACTGGGGGTTAATTTTGCAAACAATGTTGGCTCCCACGTGTATCCTGGTGCTTAATCAAAGGAATGAGCACTCTGTCTAGATATGGTTTCTCTGCAGAGAAGCTCTGGGTGTGTGTGTGCAAGACAAGAGTGCAAAAGGGTGGAGCAAGGGCCACGAGACGAGTGTCAACAATCTGTCCTCGCAAAAGGACTGAACCTCCAGCTCCGGTACATACTGATGGTCAGTCAAGTCTCACAGCGCCTCCTTTCTGCCTCTCCAATTGGCCTGGGAAGCATGGCCAGGACAAGGGTCATTCACAATACTTGTTTTACCCGTTTCGTATCTTAAATTCCACATATCAGTGAAATCATACGGGATTTGTCTTTGTCTGCCTGGCTTATTTCGCTTCGCATTATAGTCTGTAGCTCCCTCGGTGTCCTTACAAATGGCAAGATTTCGGGGCGCCTGGGTGGCTCAGTCAGTTAAGCCGCCGACTTCGGCTCAGGTCATGATCTCGCGGTCCGTGAGTTCAAGCCCCGCATCGGGCACTGTGTTGACAGCTCAGAGCCTGGAGCCTGTTTCGGATTCTGCGTCTCCCTCTCTCTGGCCCTCCCCCGTTCATGCTCTGTCTCTCTGTCTCAAAAATAAATAAACGTCAAAAAAAACAAATGGCAAGATTTCATTCGTGTTCGTGGCTGACTAATACTCCGTGGTCTATATATACCGTATCGTCTTTATCCATTCCTTGGCTGATGGACATTTGGGCTGCTTCTTCCATAGTTTGGCTACTGTAAATAA
Source organism: Panthera leo (assembly GCF_018350215.1). Lineage (NCBI taxonomy): Eukaryota > Metazoa > Chordata > Mammalia > Carnivora > Felidae > Panthera > Panthera leo. Next base: position 139,908,543 of record NC_056684.1, read on the forward strand.
CGCTGCTATAAACATAGGGAAGCATGGATCCCTTTGTTTCCTGCTTTTGGGATGAATACCCGGCAGTGTGATTACTGAATTGTAGGGTAGTTCTATTTTTCACTTTTTGAGGTTACCAGATGGGAGGAGGGTGGGGGGTACATGAAAAAGGTGATGGGGATTAAGGAGAGCACTTGTGCTGAGTTCTGGGTGATGTATGGGATGGTTGAATCACTGTACTACATGCCTGAAACTAATATAACACTGTATTTTAACTATGCTGGAATTAAAAGAAAAAACTACCTTCAAAAAGCCTGCCCTTACAATAAAAGGCACTGTGGTCTGTGACAAAGGACAGGCCTCCCACCTGACCTAAGGACAGGTCCCTGGGACGCTGTCAGCCCCCGGGAAGATTTCTTTTAGGGCTGTTTCCTATATACCTAAACACCTGGGAGCACACTGTGCGAGTCTGTGACTTTCCCCACCCATATCATAAGAAGGTGAGTGAAGGTTAAAGCCATCTGTGGTCACAAAACCAGACCTGTTTCCTGCCACCGTGCTCCCCTCCTCCACCCTGGATGGATTTTCACTCAACTTTGATGAAAATAACGAGGAGGTCCTGAAGGTCTCATTGGAAGACCCTCCTTAGGAAGCCCAAAATTTCCTGTACAGCCAAGGATCCCAGAATTCTTGGTGGGCACACCTGCCCACGAGTCCCCCGCAGCAGAAACTGGGCTTGTCTGAGGGTTAAATGCGTTAAGGCACCGAGGTGTTCTTGGAAGAGTTCTGAGCACATCGAAAATGCTCCGCGAGCATCACCTTCTTTAGTATTTGAAAGGATTCGGAGATCAATTCTTTGTCACTCTACCTTAGAATGCACCCTTCTTTTATAGCTCTCTTGCCACAAAAAGTGTTCTCTTCCTTCGAAAATATCTTTTATTTCTACGTGTCTTGAAGTTGAATCGTAGCAAACCAAAGCAGTTGTTACTTACAGCTACAGAAACACCAGATAACAGATTAACTCCCCCGACCCCTTTTCTTCTAGAAGGTGGCTAGCTACTGACATCCAGACCTCTGATTTTTTTTTTTCACCTATGCACATTCAGCGGGCCAGAGGAGAATAAAAGAGTCTAATGGAACCAAACTTGGCTCTCCTTGGTTTTTCAGCCATTTGCTCTGGTTTCCCAACTGATAAAACAAAAACAAAAAAAAAAAAAAAAACCTTACTGAAAATTTTGTGTTTTTTTGTTTTGTTTGTTTGTCGATGAAAACAGTGTCATGCCAGCCAAAAAGCCTGCCTTTGTCCACTATGATGGGAAGTCCAACACACTGGTAGGCTGAAAGTTGTTCACACTAGTCCCCATGGGCCATGAGAGCAGGGAGATTGTCTTCCTCACTGGTGGGTGCCAGCACCTGTTGATGAAAGTAGCCTCACAGGCTGGGAGGCATAAATCCTTGCTTACAAGGAAAAATGATTTAAATAGCAAGACCTGGTCCCCAGAATTACTTCTAATTTTTAACACTGTTTCTCAAGGGCCAGGCCACTGTTGGCCCTTCTTAGAAATTCTCACCGATCTTGAAAGTACGATATAGTAAACTTTCTCAGAAGACTGAATTTGGTAATTGCAAGGATTTCTGATATGATCTCCTTTGCACTTAATACCAGTGGATTCCTATAGCATTGATCAATCACCATCACAGAACTGAGGCATCCTTATTTTGTTGTCCAATTATGTTCATTCTTAAGCCTTTAATCACAGTGGCAGGGAACCGTGTTCTTCCTATCCATAGAGTAGGTCTGGGACTTAGTCAAGGGTTTATATTTATTGATAGAATCGTAGAAAGGAAGGAAGGAGAGAGGGAGGGAGGAAACACGAATGGAAGGAAGGAAACAGGGATCATAAATTTGTGTCAGGAGTGAACTTCTGAGCAACTTCCCTGATGATGAGTTGAACAGCCTCCGGTCAAGGAGGACTGGTTAGTGTGTGAACACATGGGTTTGAGTCTACGATTCTGAAAATTCCCAACAAATTTTAATTAGGGGCTGCAATCTCAACCTCTGTGCCAAGTGCTGGAGAAGTGTTGTGCATTAGTACCCTTGACCTTAGGGCTCAAGTGTTGGGGTGCAGCTTCCATAGGCCTCCCCCATAGTCCATCCCACCAAGCAGCTGCCTAGGTGAGTGAGGGAGCATTCGTGTTTATGTGAGGAAAGTGGAGACACCAGCTGAGTGGCCTCGAGCAAAGCTTTTAAGACCATGTATGAATACGCAAGAACACCTGCTGAAGATCTCAGTCTTATATAATTAAGAGGAATTATTACATAAATTATGGTATGGTCACATGTATTAACCATTCTTTATAGTACAGATTTTTTATATCTACATTTTCACCTGATCAAGAGAACCTCTCTTGAAATGCAAGAGAAAATGTTCCCTAACCTTGTTTGAATGTCTCCAGACAGTTTGCCACCTCTGGAGGGGGCAGTCTTAGGGAGCAATGGACAGCTCTAGAGCAAATCCTTTCTGGCATTATACTGGCAATGGTCTCCTCGTCATTCTCATCCAGCTCTGCGTGACCACACATTCTGTAACTTTGAATCTTTTACAGGAGGCTGGAGAGTCCGGTCTCCCCAGTGGAACAGTTATTTTATGGGTCACCTTTGCCATTGGTCTCAGCTGAGGAGATGGGGTCTTAGCGAATTCAGGGGTAACAAGTCAAGGGTGCTCTGGGTGAGGGGAGGCAGGGAATAGACCCTGCTTCTGACTTGAGTTTTATGGGTACAGTAGATTATGAGCCTGTAATGTCTGGGAGCCTGGATAGAGCCTAAAATCGATGTCCTCTTCTGGAGTGTAGGTCAATAACACTGCCCAGCCTACGAAGGTAGGAGGTCAGGAAAATCTCTGGTCACATCCTGTTCCCACCACCGAGGTCCTGCTCCCCTTGTCGGTGTAACTATACCTCCAAAAGGAAGAGAGCAGTGGCCTCGTTCAGCGACCTAGGAAGACCATTAGAACAACACAAATGAGATAAGGTGTGCGGAAATGTGACAGATGAAGCCAACATTCGAGAGTCTTAGCTACTTTGGAGTGTCGGCTCCCGCCTCATACTTTCCCAACCACCCTGCGCGAATCCCAAGCCTGTGCATCTTCCAGCACGGACGGCAAGCGGGAGCAGGTCTTTGCAAAACAAGACAACAGGCCCTGCAGTGGAACAGCACTTCACTGTTTACACGGCAGCTGCACACAAATTGCACCCTCACACTGCAGCCTTACAGCTTCCTTGAGGCATGGGGAGTGGACACCGTTGTTATCTTTATCTCATTTTTGTCCAGGAGTAAAATGGAGTCTCAGGAGAATTAGGGACTTTTCCCAGGTTCCGCTAGTGGGAAATGGTACCTAGATGTCCAGCATCCTCAGTTTTCATCGGGAAAATTTCTTTTCTGCAGCTGGACCAGCCACGCATACTCTCCTTCCCTGCTGTGGGTGGAGTCTCTCTGTCTTCTGCCATGGCTAAGAGGGAATGAGCGCTCTCTGACTCTTTGGCCACCTTTCTGTCTCCCAACTTGGACATCCAACTTTGCTCTGGCCACACTCAGAGCTCTAAGCTCGACCTCCTTGTCTGAAGGCCCAGGGGAGCTGCGGTGAGTTCCCAGCCAAGATCCCAGGATCCCTCATTCAGCTTTAGCGTGGCTCTTAAGACGAGGTTGTCCTCTTCTTTGTCTCTCCTCCTTGGCCCACATGTTGTGTTTTCTTCCCCATAGAAAATCTCCTTATAGCTTACTGACCCTTGAAGACAAGCCAGTAGTTCCCTTGATCAAATGGTTGCCTACCAAGGACTGCATTGACCTAGGCATTGTGTAGACAAAGAAACGGAAGGCAGTGACCAGGTTTTATCCTTGCCTCATGACTCCCATCTATCTTAAGAGATTCTTTGATGACCTCTAGCAATCTCATCTGTCTGTCTGATTCCCGTACCTATGGCTCACTAATAAGCCTCCTGTTCTTTTGGGTAGGACAGAGCTTTCAAATGGGACAGAACTCCAGAGTCCTTCTGGCCTTGGGGGGTTATTTGCCTTGTTAGGGACCCCCTCTTTCAGAAGCTCCATTGCACGGGCTCTGTCAGTAAGTGTCTTCACAGGAAGACTCTCTCCCAGCCACACCCTGGCACCCTTGGTCTGTTGAACAGTTTCCTGTGACCTCGCACTCACTGTACTTCCGGACCCGCTCCTGGTCTTAAAATTTCAACCCATATTTACTGCAACCTGACAATTTGGGGATAGGAGAGGAAGAAAACAGAGCACCTGCCATAGAGCAATGTGAGGGAACATCTACTGGGGGGCTTGCAACATCTTTTGGTAAATAGCCGGAGGACTCCTTGCCACTTCTCCTGTGAGACAGGCATCTTGCCCGAGAAGACCCAAGCTTTGGAGTCATGTGGGGGAAAAAATAGCTCCAAGTATATCTCTTTTCTTTTAAGGGTGTCACAAGAAAAATACAGTCCCGCATAAAAGGAAGAAGACAAAAATGAAAACAAGCAGTGAGAGACAACATCCGCTCTCGTTTCAATTTCCTGGAAGCGGAATGTGGTTGGGCAGATGGTGCTCTTTTGTTTCACTAGAAGAAACGATAAGATGTAAATATGCACGGCCATATTCAGCAGTGCCGGATGGGGAAGGGTCGCTTCTTGCATGTGCTTGCTAATTTCTAGGCTCATCGGAGGCTTTCTTCTCCGAGTGGAGTTGGCCATCCCTCTGAGTTCCCAGATACTGCCTTTGACTGATTGCTCTCCACAGGGCCTCCAGAGTTGTCTAGTGTTCCTTCATTGGGCCACCGGGGAGTCTGTGAACTCCCTTACATTTTTGGAAAAATGTCGTAGGTTTGCGCATTTCCTAGAGTGGCTTCGACATCTTCTGAGTGGCTGGCAAATGACTCACTACCCGTTGCCTTCTTGTCTCCTCACTCCTTGTCACCGGTTCGTCTGAGGCTCCAGGTGGCTGTACAGAACTGTTGAATACCATTGCCCCACATTTGTGTTGCATTGTAGACTTTTCAAAGTTCTTTCACTGAAAAAAAAAAATAGATATCTTGTTTGACTCAGTGACAGGAACAATTACCAGTAGCCCCATTTCACAGCTGAGAAAATGAAACTCGGAGCTGGGACTCGGCTAGTTTGCAGGCACGTGTGTGTCGGGCAGAAGTAGAGCAAAAGCCCTCCTCGTCGCTCTCGTGTTTCCTAGTCCGGGATCCTTCCACCCCTACTTGCATCCTCACCTTGGGAGCTTGGCCAAAAACAGAATGGCCATTGGTATTTGATATCATTGAAGAAGGAGCGCATTGGAGCCTAGGCCCTGTAGGGAATGAAAAAGGGAACATAAAACTAGAAATCACTGTGCTTCTCATTCTACTCCATTATATGCATGCTTGATTGCCTCGCGAGGTTATTTTGGAACAAAACTAAGTTATCCATCTCTATATATTCAGCGCCTAAACAAACAGTACCTTCTGGTACAAAGTAGATGCTCAAATGTTGGAGTTACGAATGAGGGATTGAAAGTATGAATGAGGTACTCGGTGCACAAGGAATAAATGGCCCGGTCTCCAGAGACCTACCACAGTTCCAACATGCATTCCTGGACTGGCCTTGGCTGAAGTTCTCGAGATGATCATCCGTAATTCCAGGAGGAGGGCAAAGCCTGCTGGCGGACGTTTGCTTGGTCAATGAATTATAAAGCTCATTCATACAGAGGCCTCCATCTTCCGTGGCCCCCTATCGGCAGTCTCCACACCATCCCATCCAGACACCAACATCCAACTAGCTGTCTAGGTTGCTAAGCCTAGCGATTTGTTCTTAAGCTGTTCTTAAGACAGCCTCACACGCCAGGCACCAAGAGAAAGAGAGAGGAGTCTTTTTCCCCCACTGGAAACTAAAAGTCCGCTACCAAAACCCAACAGTCAAAGATGGATGAGACGGGGCTGTGACGGCATGCCCCAGAGAGTTCCAGAGAGTAAGGCACGCATCATGGGAGAATGCCGCACTGAGTGCGTGGTGAGTCTGGATTCCAAATGAAATAGAACTCAGGTAGATGGTACACAAGAGTTTCAAGGGGCATCATACTAACCCCACTCTGACCCCTGGATCCAGCCGGAACCACAGTTGAGCTCCTTTTGTTCACACAGAGATGGGAGGATCAGTTTTACACATTTATGACGTGTTTGTGGAAACAATGATTTTTAAATTTTATTTATTTTACTTTTTATTTATTTTTGAGAGAGAGAGAGAGAGAGAGAGAGAGAGACAAGCCTCTCTGGGGGAGGGGCAGAGAGAGAGAGGGAGACACAGAATCAGGTTCCAGGCTCTGAGCTGTCAGTACAGAGCCTGACGCGGGGCTCAAACCCACACACCGTGAGATCGTGACCTGAGCTGAAGTCAAGATGCTTAACCGACTGAGCCACCCAGGGACCCCACTATTTTTATGATTTTTTAGTATTATATGTTGCAGACTAAATTTCTAAAAACAGAACCCCAATTAAGGAATCTTATATGTTTTAAAAGTTTACAACGTGTTCTTCTACAAATGATCAGAGTAGACCTTTCACCGCAGCAGGATGGGGTCACCTACGTGAAATTGGGGGTGAGAAACCCTGGGAGTGGGGCATGCTGTTTTAAATCTCTCCACGTGGGAAGTTGGCTAGAGGACACGGACGGTTAGGCAAAGGTGTATTTTGTTAAAGAGACTTTGCATTAAAAAAAGAAAGCTTCCAGGTTTGTAGGTCACCCCTCCATCACCTCACAGGTGTTGCACCTGAAGGTAGCACGTCAATGGATCTAGGTAGTTATTTGGTACCAATAGGCATGGACACCCATTGGGCATATCCCAAAATTCTTCTGTTTCTGAGGGACGACTTTTTTCCCCTGATGAACCAGTTGCCTGGATAATTTGAAAGACAAATCTAAAGCACCTGGCCCACATTCTAGGCTGTAAATCTACAAGGACAGAGTCTGGGACCTGATCAAGATGAACCTTTTGAAAGAGGATTTTCAGAGACCTAGCAATCTGGAAAGTGGAGGGGCATAGACTAGAGCTTTTGAACTCTCTCTCCTAGGGAAATAATGTTGGAAAAGCAGACGTCTTAGAAAACATCTTTTCAAAACATTTGCTGCTGAACTTTCAGATGATTTCTAGGGAGTTCCCAGAGCTACAGTGAAGGGGCACTGAAAATGAAGATGTCGTGGAAATAAGCCCCCACCACTGTGACACAGAGACAGGCTCTCAAAATGGCTACGTCATGGAGATAAATTCCCATCATCTGACACCGAGACAGTCTCCCCAAATCTTACAACCTTGAGACTGTATTTGTCCCTGAGAACCACTCAGTGAGCTAACATGTCACATGTCCCCCACAAATGTACAGAAAGGAAATTGAGGGACTGTCATCCCTTCTTGTTTATGACCTATATTCTCCAAACCACCTTAGTAAACAATGGCTTATTTTCATAAAATGATTGTTTAAAACGATCCTCAATGACCCCCCCCCCCAGTTTTAATCCCATAGGCAATGACTTCCAAACAGTTGTCTTCCCAAAGATTAAATATATATATATATATATATTTTTTTTTTGGGGGGGTGGAATATTGATAATTGGAAAACATAGGTTCTAGAGCTTTGGCTTGATCTCAGTCACCAGCCCAGAATCTGTTTCCTCGTCTGTATGCTGGGGTAATAAAGTCCATTTTGCGTAGCTTAAAAGGTCATTGTGGTCACCGAACAAAATGTTGAATCCTGTTTCAACTATGCAAATACATATTAAATATTAAACACCTACTCTGTGTCAGGACCCACACTAGACTCTGGAAGAACAGTGATGAAAAAGACCCCCTCCTACTCCAAACAAAGCTGACGGGCTAATGGTGGACACAGACATTAAACACATACCTGTATGGGTAAGGGATGTGCTGGAAGGACAAGTATGGGAGTCACAAGAGGAAGTACGGGGTCACGATAGGAAGCGGAGAGGGTGCCAACAACATTGGGAAGAGGAAGCTGGGAAACTTGCCATGAGGAAAGTGAAGTTTGAGCTGCAAGACTCAAGTATAGGAACATAAAGCTGTATTCTTAGCCTGTGCTAGTGTTAGTCTTAGAATCAGTATTGGCATTCTGTTAGCATAAAGATCTGTATGATCTCAGTAGCCTGTTCTGGCAATGCTCCGAGCGTCTTCCAATATGGGCAAGGGAGCAAGCAGCATATTGTCTGATCTTCCCAGCCCCGTATCAACATAGATGTTTAAGATTTAGAAGATTCAGGGTGGCCGGTTGGATGGCTGTGGTTGGAACCACCCACTCCTCATTGGCATTTTCCCGGCCGCACTTCTGGAAGGGAGAAAGAAAAGAAAATGTTGCAGGCACCCACACTCCCAAAAGGAAGAAACATGTCAGTTGTACCCACTCATGTTGTCTCTGCTTTAGTGACAGGCAGAAGAACTCCCACTCCTGATGCCCCAAACTCCACAAGGAAAGGCATGCTGGTGTTGCCCATATGCTCAATGAAGCCTTGGGAGGTGGGTCAGGAGGCCCCTCCCGATGTCTCCAAGAGAGGATGAAAAAGAGAAGGTCTAAGTCGGTTATAATGAGCCCGTGTCAATTTCGTCTTCTGGACTAGGAGGTTCTTGAGGTCGGGGATAACCAGGACTTATTCACCTCTGTAACTCCAATGGGAGCCACGGGGTCTGGCCCAAAGTAGAGCTTTCATACAGACACAACAACAGCACAATTGTGTCGCTATTGTTGGACAGAATCTGACACGTGGCGAATAAAAGCATGGATCAGAAACAGATCCAGAAGAGACATTTTATTTTAGAAGAGTAAGTTTTTCAGGGGCGCCTGAGTGGCTCAATCAGTTGGGCGTCCGACTTCGGCTCAGGTCATGATCTCACGCTTCGTGGGTTTGAGCCCCGCGTCAGGCTCTGTGCTGACAGCTCGGAGCCTGGAGCCTGCTTCGGATTCTTTGTCTCCCTCTCTCTCTGACCCTCCCCCACTCACGCTCTGTCTCTGTCTCTCTCTCAAAAAAAAAAATAAAATAAAAAAACATAAAACAAAGAAGTTTTTCAGGAAAATTGGTTCATATATATTATCAAAGCTCTAGTCAATGTGAAAAGCTCCTTGAGGGGTGCCTGGATGGCTCAGCTGGCTGATGATTCCAGCTCAGGTCATGCTCCCAGGAACCTGGGATTGAGGCCCAAGTCAGACCACACTCTGAGTATGGAGTTTGCTTGGGATTCTGTCTCTCTCTCTCTCTCTCTCTCTCTCTCGCTCCCTCTATATCTCTCAAAAAAAAAATTATATGTGGGGTGCCTGTGTGGCTCAGTAAGGTACACTTCAACTCTTGATTTCGGCTGAGGCCATGATCTCAAGGTCGGTGAGACTGAGCCCCGTGTCGGGCTCTGTGTAGACATCATGGAGCCTATTTGGCATTCTCTCTCTCTCTCTCTCTCTTGCTCTCTCTCTCGCTCTCTCTCTCTCCCTCTGTCTCCGCCAACCCCTCTGCTTATGTGTGCTCTCACTCTCTCTCTCTCAAAATAAATAAATAAACTTTGAAAAAAGTTTCTTGAACAAGGCAGCCAAACAAACAACAGAAACCCGAAATTAAAGTATGTGTAAGCTCACATCCCTTAGAGATACACAGTGTTAGTATTATATGAGCAGGGACTGAGGAGGTGGGGACAGGGTGCAGACAGTAGGATAGGCAGACCCAGCTCCCAAGGCCATCCCAGCAATCCTGATGTGGCTACCCGAGGCTGGCCAAAGCTCCCGAACTTCTGAACAGGCTAAGGGTCCATGTCTGTCATTTGGCTCCTGGGAACATGTTGATGGTTAGGGTGTCTTCCTAATCAGAACTGGACCGAGGGGCGCCCGCATGGCTCAGTTGGTTAAGTGTCAGTTGGCTCAGGTCGTGATCTGGCAGTTCATGAGTTCGAGCCCCGCATCGGGCACTGTGCTGACAGCTCCGGGCCTGGATCCTGCTTCAGATTTGGTGTCTCCCTCTCTCTCTCTCTTGCAAAAATAAATAAACATTTCTAAAAAAAAAAAAAAAAAAGAACGGGACTAAAAGTGAAAGGCAGCACAGGATGTTAAGGAACCAGTGGAAGATGAGATGTTTGTAGGAATTATCGGGAATAACCAGGAGAGCCCTCTGTGCTACGGGGGTTTCCTGTTGTAAACTTCCTATGGATTGTGAAGTTGGCAGAAATGCCAGAAGACCCAAGAGACAAGACGGAAAGGAAAGACTCTTTCTATGATTAAATCCAACACTGAAGGGCGCCTGGGTGGCTCAGTCGGTTGAACGTCCGACTTCGGCTCAGGTCACGATCTCGCGGTCCGTGAGTTCGAGCCCCGCGTCGGGCTCTGTGCCGACAGCTCAGAGCCTGGAGCCTGTTTCGGATTCTGTGTCTCCCTCTCTCTGACCCTTCCCCATTCAGGCTCTGTCTCTCTCTGTCTCAAAAAAATAAATAAAAGCTTTAAAAAAAAATCCAGCACTGAAGCCTCTTGCTCATCTGAAGAATCATAGAAAGTCTGAGCTCTTCTTCCAGAAAAGCCATTTTTAACTTAAAGAGTGCAACTCCTCAACTCCCCCGACCATCACTAAAGATCGAATTGCTAGGACACCCTTCAACTTTCAGACAGAATCCAATGCCAGAGCCTAAGAAGTCTACTTCGAGACATTGTACACCTGACTGACCCAAGCACGCATGAATAGAGAAAACAAGGACCCGTTGTTGGCGAGCATCTTGGACATCTCGTGAGCTGGTAACTACAAGCCAAGAAAGTCGACAGGGCCATCGCAGATCCTGGTGGTACACATGGCTGAGAAAACGGACAGGGTGGTGGCGTTTAGAGTGGCACAGAGCGAAAAGAAGTAAATGATTTCCTTTCCTTTTTTGTTCGTAAGCGTTGTGAGTTTTCCAGAGAGGAACTGATTGGGTACAATGTATTAACTACAGATAGAGGGGAGGTGGAAAAGGTAAATAGCTCTCTATAAAGAATCCTTTGAAATTGGATTTCTTGTTACCAGAGACTAGGGGAAATCCTTGAAAAGCAGTATGCTAATAAGAGGGCTGTTATCTGAAAACCGGAGGGCAGGAACCTAGGAAAACGGAACTAGATTTGCAACCCAAGTGTTCTAGAGCTTAACTAATGTTGCTTTGTAGTTGCATCCCGTTGAGTTCCATTTAGTCCATATAACATGGTGCCCATGGACCAGATTATACGATAGGTGGTAATAATTTCATTAGTAACGTGGAGCCCAGCGTACCGTATTAAACCAAGTAGACCTGAAGGAATGGTTCTAACTGAAGAGGCACCTGAAACTGCTGGAAAAGAAGGAAAAGCAAGAGCGTGTGAGTTGCGAATACGCAGGCTTCCTTCCATCTTTCGTGCAATAAGCAGGTCTTCTTTGGAAAAGTAGTATTTGAGCTGGGCTTTAAAATCCAGGCAGGCTTTTCCTTAAAGTGCAAGAGAACGCCACTGAAAACTAGACAAAACAAAACAGAAGTGGCAATAGAATCTGGCGTGGAAAAACGGGGGCCTATCCGGTGACATCACGCGCTTTGGTTGACCGGAGGAGGCATGTAGCACACGGGGACCCTTGGAGGCCAGTGCAAAGCATTTGAACTTCGGTGGAGAGCAGGGACCCCGGGGTATTTTCAGCAGAGAAATGCCACGTTCAGAGATACCCTTTAGGAGTAGAAATCTAACAGTGATGTGAAGAAAGTCAGAAGGAGATCATCTGGAGACAGGGGAGTCGGGAGGTTCTCACACTGGGACAGGGGCAAGAAAGGTAAGGAGGAGACTACGTGGTCCTTGGAGGTAAGAAGTCCAGGTGAATTGGACCTAGGAGTCCTGATTTCTTGACCCTTCGGGGGGAAAACGGTGCGTCTACATTTTACTCCTCTTCTGATTTTCCTTCTCTTAACCTTACCCTCTCTTCTTGGGCGGAAGGAGGTCCTCGTGAAACTTGGGAGTTCCAGAGTAAGCTGTTTTCTGCATCCCTGTGAACCACGTTGGTCCTCAGACCATTTCTGCAGCTCTGGCTTGACGGTCCTAGGATTTGGGTCTGATGCCTTGGTTCACAATGGAAGCTCTGGAAGTAGAGGAGACTAGACCTCACCACGCTAGCTGCCGCCCTCACGATCCTCTCTACGCCTCGGGTTCCCTGTCACAGCATGGGGGGGTAGTAACAAGGCCTGCCTTGAGAGACGGTGCCTGGCACACTCAACATGGGGGCTGGAGGGGTACCCGGTCAACGCTGTTGGTTATCACACATCCACAACTGCTTAGCCCCAACACCCTGAAACGCCTAACTTTTGTGACGTGTTTGGCTGCAACAGCTGACCTCTCCTGAACCCATTTAGCAGCCAACGTTGACCTGAACTGACACAAGGCTATTTATAGTCCTTATTTATCCCACTTTGGGCTCACATTCAGACATCTTCCTGCAGAAATATTAATGCGCCTGATTGCAGGGTGCTGCCCCCAGCCCCACTGGGCGTGTTAAATGACGCCGAGCCGGCAACATCTTACCATTCTGAATCCAAAACATTCCCCATGCCAAAGCGCATGCGGCCCCCAAGGCATCAAAGACGGGCTGCGAATTCATATTGCGAAGCTCACTCTTTTTCAAGGAGTGGTTGGTGGCCTCTGTGTTTAGATGAAAAGAAGAAACCGTCAACGTTTATTTTATTTTATTTTATTTTAATTTTTCAGATGCTTACAAGGGAAACAGAAGGGGACTCCTCGTGTGCATATTGTCGGCCCTGGAAGCCCTGAGTACAAAGCCCACCTCCTACGAGGAGTTATGGTTTACGAAACCTGTTCTCTGTGCTTGCTCCCTCCTTTTATCTCCTCGGCTTCCTGTAGACAGAGCCTGGATGGAGAGAAGTTGGTTACCGTCATCTTGAACATGGGAGACTGAGGCTCAGAGAATGACTTTCAGGAATGTGTCCCTCGGGGCGGAGGAGTGGCCCAGGACAGTCCTAATTGCTCTGGGGTCTCTCACCCCGAATGGAAGGTCACGAGGCCAGGACCACCATAAACTGGGCTCTGGTCCCGAGACCCTCTTCCTTTATGCCCTCCGGGGGCAGTCACAGCCCACGATAGGCGCTCAATAAACCAGCCCGGGATTGGACTGGCCTATGTGTTTTCTGCCATTTTCTCCCCTGTCTCTCCTCCCTCATTGCCCGCTTCCTTAGGCAGCAAGGGCAGGGCCACTGAGCCCCACAGAGCAGCCCGGCTCTCTTTCATTTCTTGGAGGCATCCGGCAGAAGTTTGACAGTGGGGTGTGCCTTGTGCGTCGGCGTTTCAGCCAAGTTTGTGTTTGCCGGCTGGCCGTCCCCCTTCGCTGTGTCTCCTACACGGTGCGGCAAGATGAGGGTCTCTGAGCTTCCCACCCCGAAGGATGGGACTCCCACAGGCCCCTGGGGGCTAGCCTTTGACTCTTAGGGTGGCATGTCACCAAACAAAAACCCTGAAGTGAAACGCGTCTTCCAGTAAAGACCGGCAATGGGTCCTGGGCGGGTGTCGACACAGAGGGGCGCTTACTCGGCAAGGCCCACGGACGGGGCAGGAGGGAGGCTGGGAACCGTGTGGGTTCTGCAGTTCCTGGAATCTTCCTGCATCTACCGCCATCAGCTCCGCTTGAGAATAAACGTGCCTATGTTATTCCAGGAACACCTCAGGTCCTACTTCTGCAAAGTCCAGGCCCTCTTGATCTTCATCAGTTAGACTTGTCCACTCCCCCCGCAGCCGTCACTCCAAGGAACTGCCCTCGGAGCCTCTGACGTCACTGGCTTGGACAGCGGGAGCTCCTACCGTCCAGCCCTCCGCCAGACCCTCTTGGTGTCTCCCGCTTTTTCCCGGCACGGCACCGTGCTGATGCCTTGCTGTCAACCCGCATGCCTGGGTTTCCAGGGGAGACCCCTGTTCTCCCCAACAGCTTCCCTAGCCGCCCCCCTCCATCCAGCAGGGCTGTGCATTGTTCTAGGACTGCAGGCCCCATACCCAGAGGCACAACCAGACCCCCTCTCTTTCTACTACTACATTCTGGCTCTAGGTTGATTTGGGGGTCAGAGGTCCCGCCGGGACTCTAGGACACTTATCTTGAAATGCACACAGGTAATAATACCTTTTTTTGTTTGTTTCCCGGGGGCGTCTAAACCTCTGATCTTCACCCAGGGACCCCCCCACCCCCCAGGGCAGGGGTTCTCAGTGTGGTTCTTGGGCTGGTGCCAACATAATCCCTGGGTTGTCTGGTTGGTTTTAATGCAGAGTCTCAGCAACCGCCCCCCCCCCCCGCCGCCGCCTCCAAATCAACTGAAACAGGATGGACAGTCAGGGACGTCAGATGAGCTGTCCAAACCACATGACCAGCACGTGGTAGTGCTGGGATTCCAACCCAGGCCTTGATTCCCCAGGCCATGTTGTGATTCACTAAGCAATCTGAACTCTCTGGTGTGCCAAGAAGAAAAGAACAGGGTGGTCGAGGGATGTTCAGGGCGGGTGTGTGTGTGGGGGGGGGTCTGAGGGAAGCGATCTAAGATTTAGGGAGGAAACAGGTGGCGTCAGTATATTCCAGGGCTCTGTCCCCAGATGTCCAAGACCTGCAGTGACCAAGACCTTGCTAAGACATCTCACCGGGGGATGCCCCGCCTGGTTCCTGGCTCTTCTCTGCTTCCCCTCTGCCCTCTTAAGGCTGCCCAAGAAAGACCAGCGATGGCTGCTGTCGGCTGAAAAGCCCATCCCCTTGAAACCCAAAGACACTGAGACTCCTTAAAACATTAAGGGTTCAAGGCGTGCAGCCCCTGAGGGAACAGCCCAGGCACAGGCAGAGAGGGGCAGAGAGCCAGAGCCCTCGGCCAGGTGGGACTTTCCACGCAGGACTCTGTGAGAAGCTGATAACCGGGACCTGTAGCCTGCCCGAGGCCGGGAGCCCCAAAACGCTGTGTCATCCCCTTTCTCCCGCGGTGTTAGCGGCGCTGCTCGCCCGGGCTCCTCAGGAACCCGTGGTTGGGTTTGTGGTCACCCAACAGTTTTATGAAGGCCCTTGAAGTGCTTCAAGTACCAGGTGGCCCCAGCGTGGTTTAACTGTCTGGGGGCCCGAGCTCTCCCAGTGGCCACCTCAGTAACGTAGACAGCCTTGATGTGAGAATTGTTCAGTTGGCCGTGACAATTACATAATGCGCCAGAAGGGCAAGGTTCGCATTCGCGGTAAGGTCAGGCGTTAGAAAGGCACACACTGTAAGGTGGCAAATCAGACCGCACCTCCGTAGCACTTAACAGTCTCTCAGGTTGACTCAGGGGTCATTCTCTCATTGGTGGCTTATTCGTCCCATTCTGCAGATGTGGAAACTGAGGGTCATCAAGGTCAGGGGTCTGTCCTGTGGGCCAGACAACTGACTAAGAGCTAGCTTCACGGATTATGTCAGATTGCTCCCCGGTGGCCCCACTAAGGCTGAGATCACCCCCATTCTGCGGACAGTGGTGCTTCCCAGGTCCCAGCCAACTGCCCTTCCCAGCCAGCCAGTGCCTCTTCCTCTCTGGGAAGTTTCTGGGAGAGCTGTGGCTTAGAGCTCGCAGCAGGTAGGAGCAAGACAGCTATATTTCCTCTTGGTCTTGTTCCCAGATGATCTGTCAGAGAGCACTTCTTAGAACAAACTCAGAATACAAAATAACTCGTGCCGCCTTTCTAAAGCCCCCAGGAAGCTTTGGGGTGACATTTTAACTGTCTCCTATCTTGATCTCAGCCCTTGGTTTGCTTTCTTTAAGCACCCATCGGAGGCTGGGCACCAAGGATACAGCCAGGTGTGAACCAGGGGCCCCGGGGATGCCAAGGATTGAAGATACAAACGCACATACGCACACGTGCACACGGGTGCATATGTTCGTTTCCCTTCCAGCCCTGGAAACAGCAGTCTACGGGGGAAGCCACGCCGACCTGGCCACGGAACGTACATGCGTGCACGCCCAATGAGGTGTAAGACACTTCGCTTTTCTGCACACACGACTTCATTTATCCTCACTGTGGTAATTCCCCTTACCATCGTCTTTGCAAAATGGACGGTCCCGGTGTATTGTAGATTTGTGTATATTTCCATTTTCCTCACCGGGCTGCGCGCGGGCTTTCGACCGAAGCGCCCTGTCTCATTAATCATGATGTTCTCGCTTATTGATTCGGCCAAAAAGTGGTCATCGAGCATCCGGGATCTGCCAGGCTAATGCCAGGCAGAAGAGAAGAGCAGGCTTGGGGACACGCTTCTGCACGAACGAATAAGCGGGTGAACAGCTGAATGGTTTATCGCATGCCGGGGAGACTGGGGGAAGGTGCCGTGGGTGCAGATGCCGGGGGGAGACCTTAGCATTGCCAAGAGAGGAGGTGAAGAGTCTTTCCTTGGCAGAGACAGCGAGTTGGGTGAGGGAGACGGCTTCACATGTACGGGGTTGGGAGCATTGTCCAGCTGTCCACAAGGAGCCGTGGGAACAGCTGACACCTGTTCACCCCTCTTGCCGTCAACATGCACAACCGTGAGCTGCGGGCTGTAGGAGTCTGTGCCCCATGGAGGTCACTTTCACATTATATAAGCTCCTGCGTGTAAAACACACAGCCTGGCGTCCACAAGGCCCCCAGTAAAATCTAGCCGTTAGCAAGACTGTGAGTAGACCCACAGCTAGGTGCCTGCTGGCTTGCCTGAGCCGCCATTTGGAAATATGTGCGTGCACATAAACATTCTGATAGTTGAAAACTAAAATGCGGATGTATGACCAGATCTGGGCTCTCCTGATCGCCGCTCTTTCCCATCTTCTGGCGAAAGCCTTTGTAACATCTGTGAGAAGATTATGAGAAGCCTTCCAGGCTGGCTGAGGACTCTGGCCCACCAGTCTCCTTGAATCACTGGGGCATCCCTTGTGCCCCCCCACTTCTGCCTGCAGGGTCTCCTGTTGGGGAGGGTCTCTTTTCCTTCTGGGTTGATGACCAGAGCTGTATAGACCCAGGTCCCCTGAGCTGGAGGGTAACCCAGCCCACCAATTATTGGAAACTAAAGCCAGGTAATTTGAACCCATCTGCTGGGCGCCTGACCACAAACCACCTCTTAGCTCACCCCAAGCTGGATCCTGTTACTTCCCCAGTGCCTGCCCGGCTTCATTACCACGGCCATGGGAAGGGAGGAAACCAAGAGGTTACCGGGTCTTCGGTTAACGCTTTGTCATTAGCGTGGTTATTACCCTGGTCCTCCCTCCCGGGAGACTTCTAGATATAGGGGCCAGGGGGGGTGATTTGGTAACAGGACCAGAGGTTCCCAGATCTCACCAGATGGAGTGGGGTCCTCATCAGACAGCCTAGCAAGGGGTGGGGGCAGGACGCCTGGCAGGCACGGACAGATTCCAGGAGGCCAGCCGATAGCTTCTTGCTGTAACTGAGTGCCACTAGATCAAACGCTCCACACATGTCTCTTGGGGGCCATTATGGTGACCGGACAAAGCGTGGCCATTGGTGCCAAGCGAGCTTGGTTTGGGAAAAAAAAAATAAAAATTCTGCTCCTTACTGTATTATAGAAAGTGTCTTAAACACAGAAGTCTCAAGTGTCCTGACATGACAATGAAGACAACACCTCCATTCCAGCAAGACTTCACGATCCATAGATTAGACTATCTTTCCAGAACCAGAGCACGATCGGACATCTCCGTCAACGTGGAGTGAGCTACGCAGTATCGTAGAAGCCAAGGGAGAGGGTTTGGCCACCTAGGGTCGGTGGGGCCTCTGGGACCACCCAGACCAACCCCCACATCCTCTCTCTGAGGGTGGCACGCACCTCGTTCCTATTTCACGGACTGGAAATCGAGGCTCACGGAGGTTCTGCCCTGTTCAAGGAAGCACACGTGCCGAATGGAAAATTGGCCGCGGAGACGCAGATGTGTCCACATGACGTATCAGTGACGCGGGAGTAAATACACGTGAGAGTCTGGAACGTGGATGAAGGCTGATATGGTCCATATTTGTTTCTATTTCATTGCAGAGTGGTAGAGGGGGAGGTGGGTCCTCACCGCTGAACTCTTGTCCTTGGTCATGGATTCTTTTCTTGGGGAAATCTTCAGTACCAAGTAACTAGGAAGCCTCCTCTCCCAAATGTGATTCCACTCTCAACCCCATTCTGCATTTTACCGAGCATCTTGGGCCGAAAAGAAATTAAATAAATAATGATAGAAGTCCATTTGACTTCAGCATAGCAGAACTAAAAGAGTTTTTGAACCAAGACTAAATTGATCGTGGTAATCTGCCATCGGGAGAGGAGCCAAGCAGCACTTTTGGCTTCCGGCATCGTACCAAAGTCCCAGTCTAGCGGAGAGAGCGTTTTGCTATATCAAAAGGGACGGTGCTGTGTTTCAAAGTGCGTTTATATTCTAACATCTCATGAGCCTAAAATACCGGCAGGTCTAGCACTAGCTCTTTCTCGTTTCTTTCTTTCTTTCTTTCTTTTTTAATGATTCCAGGAGTCCGTAGGAGGAGGCACTGTGGGTGCTGTTAGGGTCCAGTCTCACACGAGCCCCAGCACTGGCCCCGCCGATGCCCACGCCGACACCACGTCCCCGGCCTCTGTTTGGTTGTCATTTGCACTGAACCCGCCCCGCCCTCCTTGGTGGCTGTGCCTCCATGTTGACAAAATGTGACCCATCCGATCTGCCAGGAGGCAAATCTTCAGATGTCTCCCAGGCCAGGAAAGAGAACATGTTGGTCTCAAGAATGGACCGGGCTCGAAGCCATCCTTCTTACATTCCTTCCTCGGTCTCCCTCATCTAATATCGAACTGCCTCTTGGACGTGCCTCACCCGTGGCCATTCTGCCTTTGCATCCCCCAGCTGATGGGAAGCTCACCACGTCACCAGTCCATTACGGCCACTCTCCTGGTAAGTTTAGGAGCTGCAGGAGTTGGTGTTTGCCCGTATTTCTAACCTACTCTCCCTGCCCCTCATCTCTGTAAGCAGAGGTTCGATCTCCAACCATGGCGACTCTGTCCTTAAGAGCGTTAGAGTTTGTCCAGCCTCAGAGGTGGTGAATGTGAGCTCTCTGGCCCGAGCGGCAGCTCTGGGCATGGCTGCTTAGCCCCTTGGTCTCAGTTCAGGGGGTACCCTTCAGGAACGCCTTCCCTGACGGCCCACCTGCAGTGGCCCCTCACCACGCCACCGCTGTCACCTGCATTCACTCCCTATCCCGGGACCACATCTTATTCATCCCCTTCACGGCACTGACCGCTGTTTGCCTGTGTGTGGTTGTCTATTCCTCACATACCTGTTGACTTATGTATGTGCCCCCATGTCCCCTTTATGTATATGTTTGTTTATCTGTGTGCCATTATGTGCTATCTACATGCATGTCGTTTATTATTAAATAGACATATTTATCAATTCATTTTTTGAGGGTTTTGTTTATTTGAGAGAGATGGAGACAGCATGCATGGAGGAGGGACAGAGAGAGAGAGAGAGACAGGGAGAGAAAGAGAATCCCAAGCAGGCTCCGCCCTGTCAGCACAGAGCTCCACGCGGGGCTCGAACTCGTGAAACCTTGAGATCAGGACCTGAGCCGAAACCAGGAGGCAGACGCTCAACCGACTGAGCCCCCCAGGTGCCCCTGTCTGCATGTTTCCGTGTGTGATTATGCACTGTCTCTATACACCTCTAGCCCGTGTATTATCAGAGGCTTCTCGTGTACATGCGGTCGTGCACCGTTTGCGAACTCACTTACGTGTATGTGATCATGTACCGTTTAGGAAGGTGTGTACCTGTGTGCCATTATGTGCTATTTATGTGCACGCTTACGTGGGCGGTGCTGAACTGTGTATGCACATATTTACCTGGGTTCTATCACATGCAATTTATGTACCCACCTACCTGCGTATAATCACGCACTGGGCACGCCTAGCTACCATCATGTGCTGTTCCTGTACCGGCTTACCTGTGTCACGATGTCCTGTTTAAGCATGCATTTACCCGTGTCCTATCACGTGACCCCTACCTCCAGAAGGTTCACTTGGGTGGGAAAAGGTGGGCCCACCCTGATCACTGCTGCTTCCTTGAAGCCTGCCAGAGCAGCTCCTGTGGGCACACATGCCAATTGAATGGATGACAGGTTTTTCCTGCTGTAAAATGACCCTTTCTGAGACCGGACATCTACCTCAGAGCAATGCCCAGCACTGCTCCTGGCCATGGCCTTGAGATCAAAGCTGGTTTCTTTTGCCTGCTGGATGTGGTAAGCGTGGGATCTGTGACATTTGAAAGCAGGAATCTGGTGTCCCCGGTGTCTGCCCCGCTACAACTTAAACATCATCACTTTCCTCTAAGGAAAATATTCTTTCATACCCAGCTCAGCTATCATTTCCTCTAGGAGGAAAGTCTACTCAAATTTAGCTCCTCATTCCAGTTTCTTGGCATCCTTGTGAAGACGGTATCCTAAGACCTACTGCCTTATTCTCCCTCCGGGCTGTGCGAACTTTGGATGTGATTGTCTTCACATTCATCCGGGTCATTGATGAAACTTTGACTGGAGGATTAATTCATACAGATCCCCCCCCACCCCAGGGTGGTTTTCAAAGTCAGTCCCTGGGTCTCAAGCAAGTCTGAGATCACTTGAAGAAAAAAATATCCCAAATATTAGGTCATTTAAAAAGAGGTAATAGAAGCAGGAGAGGACCTTACAAACATATGCTTCAATCACATCTTTTCCAAATGAGAAAACTGTGATCCAGAGAGAAGTCAGTCACATGTGGAAGGGCAGGGCTAGGGGCCGGGGGCTGGTAAGTGGGCAAGTGCCCTTGGAAGCCCGAGGTCATGCCCCAGAGCAAGAAAGGAGTGACCCTGCCTTTTTGGGGCCAAAGGGGCCAAGGTGGACATTGGAACAGCTTCCTCCTCTTGCCACTAGCCTGGAGAAGCACGTGCAGCCAGGGCACCCCCAGTTGCCTGGGAGGAGGGTACTGGGAGCTGAGATGCAGAGCCAAAGATCAGAGGTCAGAGGGCCTGGCTCTATGGGACACTGGCATTTGGGGGTGAACGACAGAGGCCGAGGTTGTGGCTAGCCCTGGTCAGCACCAGTAGAGGCCAGGGCAGAGCCATTTGGAGGCAGACAAGACCCGGAATCAAATGGCTGGGTCCCCACTGCCGAGGAGATGCTGGGCCTTTTGGAGAGCCCTGGAGACTCCGGAGAGAATGTAGAAGAGAGAGTCAGAAACTGGAATTCATTAAATCCCTAGTCTCATCCTGAAGTGGAGAGTGACAGATGTGGCTGTGGAATAGCTGGGGAACGCAGCAAAGGGGCAGTATAGGGTAGGGGAAACTCGACGAGGGAGAGGCTGAGGGCAGAGCTGGAGTGGTGGAGAGGCGCCATCACCTCACAGGAACAACCGAAGCAAAGACACAGCAGTGAGATGGGAGGACAGGGTCTGGGCGGGTGGGGGCGGTGGGTGAAATATGGCGGGGGGTGCTGGAATCTTCTTCCTTTCCCATGCCCGCTGCTCAGAGGCAGAGAGTTACCTCGCAGATTCTACCTATCCCTGCAGTGAGCACAGCCTGACACTTCAGCCAAGAATTGAAGAATGAATTTGGGAGGGAAGACACCGAGGGGAAGGTTATTGGATTTTTTTTTTCTTTTCATCTTTAGATAGATGAAACCTACAAAAGAGAAGATTACTGGTCAGTCCCTGCTCTGGCCCCAAGTATATCCTGTTTCTAGACAGGGGATGTTCTCAACATCTGTGACCTTGGCTCTGAACCCACAGAGCCCCAGCTGGAACTCCACTGCAAGGCGGGACGTCTGTGAGCAGCAGCCCTCCCAGGGACCCCACAGTCCCAGGTTGTGGGCAACTTTGGCGGACCATGGAAATGGGCGGGGCCTCAGTTTCTAGATCTGCAAAGTGAGCGTCTTAGCTTCCCCCTGAGATTGTTGTCAGGGTTATACAAAATTATATTTGTTGAAGGGCTCTCTGAACCAGGAGGTGGGCCATGAGTGGGAGGACCAGGTCCCCCCACTTCTTTCCCTGACCGCTTCTTTGTCGCCTTTGTTCAAACACAGGTCTGGGAAAGACAAGAGAGAATAAACACTGTTTTCACACAGTGGCGGCCTTCCTGAAGTGCTAGGCCTTGGGAGAAAGTGGTAGGTAGCTCATTTAATTTTTACCATTATCCTGAACCGCAGGTATTTTTCTCTCTAGACGTGAGACATCCAAAGCTCTAGAATATTCTGAACCTTGCCCTCTTTCTGGCCCTCTGTGCTTGCGTACCAGAGGGGTGGAGCCACATCTGTCTGTCCACGTTCACCTTGTCTCCAGTCTATTCTGCCCTGGGGGGTATTGGTGGGTTCATGAACAGAGTCTGCATCTGGGAGGGCGGGGTGGGGGAGGGGGCCCTTCCCCTGTGAGGGCCGGGACCTGTGTAGGCACTATCCATGTCACGTGTCTTAGAGCTCCATAGGGAACTACTGATGTCCACGGGGCAGACAAGAAAGCCCAGGGGCATGAAGGCCCACTGGCCCGTGCTATGTCACTGAGATCAAAAATAGCAGAGCCAAGCATTGGTCCAAACCCATGCTGTGCCTCCTCCCCCCGCATCCCCTGCCCAAGTTGGAATTTGGAGACAGTCGAGGGGACAGTAGTGACAGAGGCGGTGTCTCTGAGTCCAGTCAGTGGTGAGGAAGGGAGGAAGACGTGGTGTTGCCCTTGGGGTGGCTTTTCGGAGAAAGCAGGGAGGGGTCTGACTCCGGAAGGACAAGTCGTTCTTGGAAGGGAGGCCTGGGCCGGCAGAGGAATTTTGTATCCATTTGACAAGTGAAATATGGACACACACCTAAAAATAATGTGTTTTAAGATTCAGTATGCAAATTTGTGTGAACACGGGACTCAAGATAGATCAGTGTTACGTCAACACGACCAGCCCCCAAACCTAGCAGACCTTGATGAGCGAGCCGGGGCTAAACTTGACCGCAGAAGCTGAGCTGTGTTGCGCATCACTGGGATTATCAGTACCGTCAATGATTAATGGATCCGTATCAATATTTTAGTGTTATTGCTGAGTGTGGGTCATCATAGCCTTAATAAAAAAATATCTTTGAGCAGATCTCTAGGGGTGGTCATCATTTGGATATACAGCAGAAGCTTGGTTTGTGAGCATAATTCGTTCCAGAAACATGCTCGTAACCCAGAGCACTTGTGTATCAAAGCGAATTTCAAGAACCATTGGCTCAGTTGTGAGCACGTGACGTTCGGTGACACGTACTGTTCGTATTGCGAGGCATCGCTTATTTATCAAGTTAGAATTTAGTGGAAGCGTTTGCTCCTCTTGAGGGACGCTGGCAGAACAAGTTCCTCGCAATCCGAGGCTCCACTGTATTTCTCTTCTTCCGAGCCTCGCGACAAGCAGCTTCCTCGATGGTGGTAAGGACTGTGGTTCTAGCACCCACTGCATCCTATTCGTGTGTCTTTCTGTGAGTCCATAAAACCCCACAGAGACTCAGTTTCCTCATCTGGGGAGTGGGTATGATGAAGGGCCCAGGATTCTGGAGAAAATAAAATGAGGCAGGAAGGCATCCAGCACAGAGCAGCGTGGTGGCCAGCACCAGTCATCGCCGCCACCCCCGTTGTGGTCACTTCCCCTTCCGTGTCATGTGACACGGGGTCCCCAAGCTGTCCTCACCGGGCACTCGCAATCAAGACTCCCATCTGCAATTCCTTGCGCCCTCCTCCTGGCGCTGAGGGCGACACCAAACCCGGACCCCACAGAGAGGACACTGGGGCGTCCACGCAGAGGACGGCATCCACGGGGCAGCCGAGTCCTACAGCTGTGGACACCTCGCCCACACCATACCGCACAGCCGTGGCAGCTGGTGATGGGCGCTGTTTCTCTTCAGACAGTTTCAGATGAACCCCGTGGACGAGCTTTCCCCAAATGCCCCTTTAAGAAATGAAGACTAGACCCTGGGGTCCTGGGAAGGTTGCTTTTACCGACAACCAGCCAGTGGAAGATGCAGGAGCCGGGCGGTCAACCCAGGCCATTCTACTCTCCTCTTACCAACCCAGCGGTGCATGGACAGAGCCTGCAAGGCCTCACGTGGGACCATCCCGTGGTCTGAACGCCTGTAATTAGCAGGTCCGTCTCGTCCTGCTCCCCCCCTCCCCTTGCTTCCCCAGGCGGGTCCGCGGGCAAGTTTCTCCTCCTCGAAAAAGTCCCATCGTTCAGCCACATCACTCACTGGGAGCCTCGTACCGGCCGTGCTCCCTCTCGAACCTGGGGCCTCCCGTCGTGTGCCGGCGTGCCCCATCGCCTGACACAGTCATCAAGTGTGGGATGCGGCCCGAGTGTCAAGCAGTGGGGGTGAGGACGGGCAGACACGCTGACATTCCTGGAGCACCAAAGGACACCGAGGTTCATTGGACTGGGACGCATGATACATCCCGGATGTGCTTCGGGGAGGGACTCGGTGGGGAGCAAGGGAGGGAAAGAGAGACGAAGAGAGAGGAGGAGGAGCGGGGAGACACAGAGAAGTGGAGAGAGAAAAAGGAGGGAGGGGGGGGGGAGGAACAAAAGAGCTCAGAAGAAGAAGGAGAGGAGAGGAAGAGAAGGGGGAGGAGGGGGAGGGCAGGACGGGGCTCCAGTCCCCACTCTAGCTTGTGGCCTCCAGTGCATTTAAAAGATAGAAGACACGTGCCCAAGGTCAAATGGAGACAAGGCAGTGGGTCAGTTCCAGCAGCATGCTGACAGCCTCCCCAGTCTCCGCCCCCCCCCCCCACAGGTCACGCTAGAGTGTGTGTGCACGTGCGTGTCTCTGTCTGAACGTGCCTGCGACGTGTGCACGAGAACAGACACCCTGGCCATCTCCACACCAGGCGGCTCCCTGGCCCTGCCCGGCACATCTGTGCTCAGCAGTGGCCTGTGGATGAACTCAGTCACTCTACCTGCTGATGGGGCCCATGGCCAGACCTTCTTGTCCTTTCCACAGGACCGAAGGGGCAGAGCTGCCTCCAAAAGCCCAGTCGCTCTGTTCTGCCATCCACTTAGTCGGCGGCCCTTTGCTTTTCTCTTCTATTGAGGTTCCGGGCTCCCTGTGCTCGGTTGTCCAAGGATGGGGCATGCAGGCCATTTCAAATCAGACCTGGTGAAGGCTGAAAATGCCCAGCTAAAATTCCCTTTGGTGTCATACTAACAAGGCAGAGCAGGGTGCACCCCACTCCGTCGGAGCCCTGCCCCGTGTCGCAAAGCTTTTCTCAAATGCTCTGAGTTCAGTAAAACCCTGGCTCCCTGATTTTAAAAGTCATGTGCGTTTTAATGGAAATTGTAACCCACATGTTCCTGATTTATTTACAATTAAATTATCAAAATATTATTTTAAGGGCTGTTTGATGCCTCGAAAAGCTTTTGAGGTCTTTTTAATATGATTTTGAAAGGCTCTTTCCTTAAAAGCTGGAAACTTTGCCTTGCTGCATGTAAATAAACCTACTGGAGACGAGTGACTTTAGTCTAGAAATGTCGAGGCATTTGACAGGGGTTTGGAAACAGCCAAAGTTCTCCCTGCATTCAATAAGAGAATGAGAACTGCAATCAGACCCACAGAATTTTCGTTTGTAACGTTCCCAGTAGCCCTTAGTCAGGCATTCAAAGGCTACCATTCATCCTAAATGTGTCATCAAAATCAATGGTTGTTTTCCGTGGGGAGAGACAGGGACTGACATTTCGTGGGTGCCGTGGGCACTTGGTTTGGCACTTCAAACACAGGACCTCCTGTCATCGCTGCTGACAGCCTGATGCCATGAGCATCATGATTCTATTTCACTGATGGGGACGCAGGATCCCCAAGAGGTTCCGTGACCCGCCCGTGGTCATCGCTTCTACGGGATGGAAACTCGGGGCGTTCGGACACCGATGAGTTTCTCTATCCACGTCACTATGCCGCTTCTCTCGGGGCGTCCAAAGCGTGGCGATTAAGCACCGGGACACCGACAGTCGCGCCGAGGCTTCCATTTGTTTGGAGCTTTGCCAAGTGTGCAAAAGTCCCAAACAAAAGGCGTCCGAAGAACACAGAGTCCTGACAAAGCCGCGATGCTTATTCTAAGGCTGACACCTGCTGTCATCGATCATTTCATTGATTATGACCGTTACCCTCAGTTATTTCACTGGGTCCTTCCAACACGTCGGGATTATCAATCACTCTGCGCAGACGGGGAAGCCAACGAATTAAGAGCGAGCAAGCCGATGACTCTTCCTAGCACTAGCGGGGCTCAGAAGGGAGCTGGTTTCACAGCCCGAAGGGTGCACCCTTCCGCATGAGTGTCTCGCAGCAGGTTCTGCCTCCGTGCTGCTGCCTGATTTGGTGGTGACGAGCCACCGGTGGTTATTTAGATTTCATTTTTGAGTAACTAGAATCAGGTTAACAATCCCATGTCTCAGTCCCCCTGGCCGCGTTTCAAGCGCTCGGCCTCCACGTGGGGCTGAAGGCTACTGCACCGGACAGAGCAGGCCGGGAATTTTTCTGTCACCGCAGAAAGTGCCAGTGGACAGCCGCAGGCCCAAGGCTCTCCTCCCCGCGGCCACCCGGGCGGGCAAGTCCTTCCATGAGCTGCTCTCCTGGCTACCATCGGGGCCTCTGCCACCTCCCCTCGGCCCCCTCCTCACGGGCGGCCCAGCAGGAACCAGTATCTGAGTAGCTGCGGGGAGGCCAGGAAGGGCGGGGCCCGAATGGCCTCAGCGCTCCCCTTGCTCTGCCCTGCTGTGTTTCAGCTAATCTTCTGCAAGATGGAGGAGGGGCCCTGGGGGAGGAAGAAGAAGGCTTCTGGAAGGTGAGGCCCAGCAGGGAGATGAAGCGGCTGCCACGGAGGCAGACATCTGTGCCCAGACAGATAGAGTTCCACAGATACGATCTCTGTTACTATCCCTGGGAGAGATAAACAACTTGCCCGAGCAGCGTGCAGAAGGAAGTGCCCCGCTGAGAAAGTGGTGCTCAGAGGCCAGACTCTCAGCCCCTGCGGTCAGAGACCCAGCCGAGGAAGGCGGGGGAGGGGAAGGAGGCCGCCTGGCACAGGTGACAGGAGTCACAGGGCCCAATGCCACAGATGTCAAGAGAGAGAAATGTGTGAGCGTTGGCACATGAGGGGGCAGAGGTTCTGTGAGAAAGAGAAAAAAAAAAGTCAGAAGCAGAGAAGGTGGTGAAGTGCGCCTTTAACTCTGTCTCTTGTTACATATCAAAATGAAGTGTATCTCGAGGGTCAGGATTTCTATCCCGAACCTGCTGCATATCAGAGGTCTACTGTGCTTAGGAACTTCACGGAGACTTGGTTTTATCACCCCTAAATGGGATCTCTGCTTTAAAGATACATTGTAAGGCTGTGGCAAGAGTCCTTCTATTTAAAAAAAAAAAATTTTAATGTAGTTTATTTAGAGACAGAGAGAGTGAGTGGGGGAGGAGCAGAGAGAGGGAGAGAGAGAGAATCCCAAGCAGGCCCCGCACTCTCAGCGTGGAGCCTGATGTGGGGCCGGAACTCACGAAGAGCAAGATCCTGACCTGAGCTGAAACCAAGAGTCGGACGCTTAACCGACTGAGCCACCCAGGTGCCCCGCAAGATTCCTTTTTGAAGCAGAATCAGTAGGTTCTTCCATGAATCAGATTTAGATGGAGGATAGGTGGATGGAAGGAGTGTTGGATGGATGGATGATGGATGGATGGATGGATGGATGGATGATGGATGGATGATGAATGGATAGATGGAATATAGATGGGTGGATGATGGATGGAAGGAAGGAAGGAAGGAAGGAAGGAAGGAAGGGAGGAAGGGAGGAAGGGAGGAAGGAAGGAAAAGGAGGAAAGGAGGAAGGACGGGGAAAAAAGGAGGAAGGAAAGGGAGGAAGGGAGGAAGGAAAGGGGGAGGGAGGGAGGGAGGGAGGGAGAGAAGGAAGGAAAGAAGGAAGGAAGGGAGGAAGGAAGGAAGGAAGGAAGGGAGGAAGGGAGGAAGGGAAGGGAGGAAGGGAGGAAGGAAGGGAAAAAGGAGGAAGGAAAGGGGGAGGGAGGGAGGAAGGAGGGAGGGAGGGAGGGAGGGAGAGAAGGAAGGAAAGAAGGAAGGAAGGGAGGGATGAAGGGAGGACAAAAATTCTATTAAAATATTCCTTTTTGACCAATGGTATCTGCATGCCTTTTTCTTTCAAGAGGCTGGGAGCTTTTCCAAGAAAAGGGCTGGGTCTGATTCAGTTTTATACCCTCACGAGCAGCACGTAGATGCAGGCACATCTGCTCCGTAAAAGTAGAAGAAAGGGAAATAAGGGGAGAGACAGAAAAGGAGCAAGGGGATGCAGTGGTCACATATATTTTAAACCTAAGTTATTTATACGTGGCATTTTCATTAAGATTGTGTCCACGTGAACCAACTTCAGAAGACGAGGATATCTTGAGATTTGAGTTGAGGTTTAGGGTAGGGTTGCAAATTAAAATACAGGACACCCAGTTAAATT
Organism: Panthera leo; assembly: GCF_018350215.1. Lineage (NCBI taxonomy): Eukaryota > Metazoa > Chordata > Mammalia > Carnivora > Felidae > Panthera > Panthera leo. The sequence goes on from NC_056684.1 coordinate 139,937,042, forward strand.
AGAATCCCAGAGAGCCCAGGACTTTTTTTCTTAGTATAAGTGTGTTTCATGCATTATTTGAGACCACATATACTTAAAAATATATTGCTCATCTGAAATTCAAATGCAACTGAATAACTTGTATTTTTTTATAGCAGTCCTAACTTAGGAAAAAGGGAAAAAATAATAGGGTTTGGGCTTGTTATTAATCCATGCATATTTGAGCACATTTTACCAAAAAGCTACCCAACGGGTTTGGGGCAAAAGTTTGGTTGATCGTGAAGGCACACCTATTTCCCGCTTGCCTTGGAAAGACGTCATGACGACACTGGAAAGACATCATCCCCAGGGACAGCCCAGTCACTTAGTCAAATGCATACAACCCGTTCTCAAGGTGGCCCGGGATTCCTCTCACCGGTGAGGACCTTCTGGAGGGACTGGGAACTTTTATTGCAAATGGGATTATCAGCGTGAATTGACATTTGCAGCGTGAAGGAAGTGTTTAGCCTGCAGGACGGTGGACAGGGGGAACTGGACGAGACGCCCTCAGGGCTGCCTCCGTCTCAGCCACCTGGTCCTCGCCTTCACTGGCGCCCCCGCCTCCATCGAGGCAACGTGGCTCAACCGATTCCTCTGCAATAGCACAGAGTTCTAAAACCATTTGTTTTGATTTTGGTCCCACATGCCTTCACCTATCAATCCCTCGTCACGCTTCGGTACTTGCTAATATTACTTTTCTTCCTCTCACGTTCTTACCTAGAGTCTGCGTTTCTCTACCACATCCCCACCCGCTACAAGTAGTTATTTCTGAGTTGGTCTTTTTTTTTTTTTTCTGTTATTGCCCACTAAATACCTCCCTGTCGGCACTGAGTCCCATGGTTCATGATAATCCGGCCAATCTAAGAACCCCATTTATTTCTCCCTTTTATTCTATGCTGTTTTCCCCAAGTTCTCATTCACCAAGAGGTGTTCATCAGAGAATTCCTCCAATATAAGGAATAATTAAAGGTACATTTTCCTTTTGAAGAATTAGGAACAGCAAAGGCATGCTTTTTTCTTTCTTTCTTTTCTTTCTTTCTTTCTTTTTTTTTTTTTTTTTTTTTTTTACAATATAACGTATTTGTGTGGATGTATTCATATCCTCTACCAACTCCCTTATGTTATATTGCTTTTTCTGGCAATATTTGATCCCATAAAGCCCTTTTTTTCAAGACACCTCTCCTTCCCATTCTGAAATGATCTCTCTCGAGAATGGCAGTGATGATACAATAGGTTGGAGTTGCTATTATTAAAAATTACTACTTTTTTTGACTATGTTGCTTCTGTTACCCAGTGGGATTTTGATTCTACACATTCTTCTTGCTTGACATCCACTGGGGAAGTGATGAAACCATTCATTATTTAAAAGTTTGGAAGCCACAAGAACTACAGTATCTAACCAGATTGGATTGACTTTTTAGCTCTTTTGATTAATAATTCATAAACCTGAGGATATGTGAATTGGGTGAGCAGTAACCTGCTAACAAAAGGAGAGTTGGGGATGAATGTTAACATGGCTTCTGTGTTATTTTACTCAACACTTCAGACCAACAAAACAAACCCATGTGTCATGGAACCTGTTCCATAGTTTCAATCCACAATCAATATTTCATGATTAATGGGCCCATATGTTCACACCGGGCCCCAGCAGTACAAAATTTGCACACGTATCTCCCACGTGATGATGTACAAAATGCCTCCTCCGAAAAGAAAGGATTTTGCGCTCTCTAATGAGAACTCACGTTCGACTCGCTTTCCAGATCATTTTGTTTTTAATTTTCCCTTTCTATGTTTTAGAAAAGGTAGAAGTCTTTATTGTACCGAATAAGCCTTCAGACCTCAAAGTAACAATTTATTCTCCAAAACCGTTGGAGTTTGTACAAATGGTAGAACTTAGGGGGTTGTGTAATTTGCAAAGGATATATATATATATATATATATATATATATATACACTTTTTTTTAACTTGGCTAATATTATGCACCGTAAAAATTATTTCACTTGGCATCTGAGGACCTGATTTTGTGCCTCTGCCTCTGTCATTTACTGGGTGTGTGACCTGGGCCATGCACCGACTTTCTCTGAGCTTCATTTCCTTAGTCTATTCCATAACGACTTTCTAAGACCACTCTTTTGGTATTGCTGTGAAAAATGGAACAAGATTACATAAAACACCTACACGGTGTCTGGTTTATAGCAGTGTTCCCCTCATCCATTACTTTAATACGAGTGAACTGTTAAATAGTATTAATATTATTAAATATTAAATATTGTTAACGTTATTTAAAACATTTTATTAGTCAATAAAACAATGTTAAGCCACGCTGTTGGTATGATGTACTGTGTATTAAAAGCACTTTACAAACTATAATGTTTTAAAGCAACTGTACAGAGTCGCGGTTAGTTATTGCCCAACATTCAAGGTGGTAACAATGGCGATGCTTTCGCGGAGAAGTGATATAAATGTCCTCCTTCCGCGAACGTTCATCATAAGAAGAGAAGTGGCTTAGTAATTTATCATTGCAGCATATTCTAAAAAAATAAGGCATACGAAAATGCATCATACCGGTTGCCTCAGAAACTTCCTGCCTTCTGATTGTTTGGGGTCAGTTTTAGCTTGCACCACGAAGATTTCACAGCCAAGTCCCTATTTAGGAGAATCTGATAGAAGGACCCGAAGATTTCACAGATTCAAAGTTAAAATGGATTTAAATTCCACAGGTTGAAAAAAAACCCACAAAACAACAACAACAACAACAACAACAACAACAACAACAGCAACCACCAACAAGGATACCCTTTAAAACATTCTGGCACAGGAGGACTCATATACCGAGCATGCCCTTTAGAAGATTCTAGCTAGTGAACCCAGGCCTCCTGCCTGGCCTTCCACGAGGGCACCTGCAAGGTGTTGTCAGGCAGAAGGTTGTGTTTGGCCTGATTCAGTTCATCAGAACTAGAAAGGGATTGGCTTTTTCTCTGGGGAAAAGTGACACAATACAGGAACACAGGTCAGTCTGGGATTTATTGTAATTATTTACAAGTGCATAAACGAAAAGTCTGACTTTTCCTCCTCTATCAGTCTTGAAAAAGAGTAATTGCCTTCCTTTACATTCTGGCTTCTCTGGCTAGTGAGCTGTAAGGGGCAGCAGGATTTCTAAGAAAACTTTCCTTGATTTTTCCGGGAAGTTCTATTACCTAGAACATCCGCTCTTAGCGTTTTGAGGCGAGGAGTGATTCTACAAGAGTCTTCTGCCTGCGTGATTGTTTAAACGTCTTTAAAACCACAGGTTTTGTGTTTTGGAGGGAAAACAGGATCCTCCCAGATACATAACCCTTTCTTGCCTATAGTTACACTCAATCTTTTTTCCTTTCCCGAAGATTAGAGGCACAGAAGCCAGGGTCATGCTATACTCTCCCCAGTCTGACCTCTGCCATACAGACTGAGGGTTCAAAGAATCATGGATGGAGGACTGCAAATCCAGCTTGCAAAGAAGAGGAGGAGGGGCTCGGATTCCCTGTGTTCTACGGTGTGGGTGGAACCTTCCGCCCTCAACTGTCAGGTGCAGAGACAGAAACCTGGAGACGGAGAGCGTAGGATTTGCCCAAAGTCACACAGTACCTGGAAGCATGCTGCCCTCTGACCATGGCCTTCCTCCTGCATTTCCAGCCTAACGGTCTCCAGGGGGGAGAAGAAAGGAAAAGGGAAACAAGCCAGTTTGGGGCCCCTTCCAGGTCATGTGCCAGGGGCACTCCCGCGTTGTTGGATTTGATATTTTCTGCAGGGGCTACTCTCTAAATTTTGCTGGGCTCAGGTCCCACCTCCTCTTCTGGACCCATTTTGGGAATTACACCCCCCCCCAAGCCCTTATGCCCCAGCGCATGAGCTGCCTGTGGGGGCAGAAGGCCATCTTTGGCTCTCAGGCAGGATTGTGGCATTGCGCATTCCAAACAACATTTAACAGAAATTACCAACATTCGTCTTGGGGAGATTTTTTTTTTTCTTTTTCCATCAGGGGTCAGGAAGACCAATCATCTCCTGCCTCTCATCAATTACTTTCTTCCATACCTTTTGCATTTTCCCGCTGCACCATTTTGCAGGTACAACAGAGCGATCTTTAGAGATAATCTGGTGATTATTACAAATTCAGCTTTTCACGCTACAGGCATTAAGAGATGAAAATTGCCTGAAGTCCACTGTTGCACACCCGATCCGTACCTCTGGACCCCTGTCCCGAGGTGAAAATGCAAACAGAGGAGATATTTAGAATCGTTTTGACAGTTCATAAAATTAAGCAGGGATTAGGGATTCGCTTTTTTAAATAACGCCAGAGGGTGCACACTATGGTAATCAAACCATCCCGCAACAGGTCCAGTCAAAGTTGAACGGACTATCTAGGAAGAGAGCGAGAAAAAAATGTCAGGTTATTAAATCTGCCATGTATCAGCTGTTGAAAATCCATTTTTTAAACTTTAAATTAACTGCCTGCCTAGTGGAGACGCCAGCCCCAGCCCCCAATACCAACCTGTCCTTCTCCTGCGTCTGTTTGTTCAGACAATACATGATGTAGCTTGGGTGACTATGCATATGACTACATCTAGTCAGAGGGGATGATTGTATAAATATGTATGTAGTACAAATAGTTTAATTTTAATTGGGACAGAGTAGCTGATGTTGAAACCATTTGCGTAATTTTGAATATTGAATGTGATATCAAGCATGTGACTGGCTCTATTAGGTTAAAAAAAAAAAAAGGAAAGTCCTCATTTTAATTGCAGTGTGGGACAGGAGCCTGAGGACTGGATCATATTCCAGTCTTATCCGATGTGCTATATAATTTTGACCCATAGCTTCCCTTCCCAGGGTGTTATTTTCTCTTAATGCCATTGGAGGATTTTTAAACCAAATGAACTATAAAGTACTGTTTTGAAAGAGAAGTGATCCAATTGTGCTTCATGGGCCAGAGTAGAACTCTTGATTCTCAGTATCAGTCAGAAAAGCCTAGACAAGACTGCCCGGTAACAAACACTCCCAGATCTTGATGGCGAGGGCATAACCCGGGACGGCTTCTCTTGGTCAAGCTGTATGTCCCATGCAGCTCAGTGCGGGATTTCATCCAGGGATCTAGAGTCACAGAGATCCCATCTTACCTGCTTCATCTGGACAGAGCATCTTTTCATTCACCACAGTAGGTCAAGTGATCGCTCTAGGAGGCTGAACAGAGAATCTTCCACATTTTCTCCAGAAACGTCAAGTGCCAATTCTGTGCACAGCCCATGTCCAGAGGCAGCTCGATGGCCCTGTCTAAATGCCAGGGGGCTGTGATATGTGGTGGGCTAAGTGGAATGTTTATAAATGGCCATCCATCCATCATGTCTGCCATTGTGAAATCATAAATTTTCCCTCTCTCTTTGATGAAAGAAGAGGAGATTCACAATTTTATTTTTTTAAATATTTTTTAAACATACATTTATTTATTTATTTATTTATTTATTTATTTAGAATCCCAAGCAGGTTCGTCACTATCAGCACAGAGCCCAAGGCAGAGCTTGACCCTATGAACCATAAAACCATGACCTGAGCTGAAATCAAGAGTCGGACACCAACCAACAGAGCCACAGGTGTCCCAGAAATGAACCATTGTAAATTTTAACTGGGGACACGGTTAGGCTTGAGTGGCCCCAATACTATACTTTTATGTTTGCAAAGGGATGGGGCACTGAGTAAGCTTTCCTTTTTAAAGTTGTGACTGAACTTCCCTTCCAGCCCGGAACCAGGTCACTGAATTATAGCTGCTATTCACATGCACCTGCAGGGGATGATAGAAATCCTGAGAACATCTACCCTTGTTCATGTGGAAACCTGCCTGTGGGAGACACCGCTGGAGAGAAGACGCACGAGGACCACGGGCCGTCCTGCACCTGCAGAAACAGGGACGCTCACAGCAGGTCAAGTCTGGCCCAGAATCTCGGAAAAGTAGACTTGCATTTCCTTCTCTTCTCAAAACTGGGTTTGTGTTCCCAACACCCATTTGCAGTGCCTGGGGAGATCTCAGGGGTCATGTCAATGTCCAAAGGAAGAGTTAAAAATCACTTTAAAAATCAATTTGATGTAGGATACACGGACACCAGAGTTTGAGTATGACTTTCCACCTTGCAACTAAGCTTGAACTTGCTGTTGTATTGTATTGTATTGTATTGTATTGTATTGTATTGTATTGTATCGTATCGCATCGCATCGGATCGCATCGCATTGCATTGCATTGCATTGCATTGTATTCTATTGTGTTGCATTGTATTGTATTTGTATTTTTGAGAGAGTGCAAGCAGGGGAAGGGGAGAGAGAGAGGGAAACAGAGGACCCAAAGCGGGCTCTGTGCTGACAGCAGTGAGCCCAATGTGGGGTCCGAACCCACAAACCACGAGATCATGACACAAGCCGAAGTCAGACACGCAACTCACTGAGCCACCCAGGTGCCCTGAGCTTGCTGTTATAAATATCCTTTTAAGCACACACACACACACACACACACATACCCTGAACTCATAAACAATCTAAACTAGTTGAGAGTATTCTGGGTCAAAATGTTACAAAAATTAAACTCTTTATTAACCAAGCTCTCTTAAACATCTCTGACACCACCTCAGAATTTATGCTTCGCCCTCCAAGAGCTGTGGAAAATGATGGGCTGTGGGGCTCCTCCCAAGGAGGAGAAGCTGGGCTCAATTAAGAACACCCCCTACCTCCAGGTAGAGGGTCCTCATTGTATGTGTCCAGTATAATTTCAGAATTGGTAAGTACTAATGTCATGGGTTCTTCTGACTCTGCTTTTATTTATTGATTGATTGATTTCTTTCTTGATTTCTTTATTTTCATTTATTTATTTAAAGAGCAAGGGCACAAGCAGGGGAGGGGCAGAGAGAGGGAATCCCAAGCAGGCTCTGCACTGTCTGCTCAGTGCCCCGCGTGGAGCTCGATCTCGTGACCATAGGATCATTACCTGAGCTGAGATCACGAGTTGGATGCTTCACTGAGCCACCCAGTGCCCCTGGTCTTCTATTTTTTTATGTTTATTTATTTTTGACAGAAAGAGAGAGAGAGAGAGAGAGAGAGAGAGAGAGCATGAGTGGGGGAGGGGCAGAGAGAGAGGGAGACACAGAATCTGAAACAGGCTCCAGGCTCTGAGCTGTCAGCACAGAGCCCGACACGGGGCTCGAACTCACAGACCGCCAGATCATGACCTGAGCCGAAGTCGGACACTCAACTGACTGAGCCACCCAGGCGCCCCAAGCCCTGCTCTTCTTAAACAGAAGCGATACTGCCCTCAACCTGCTCCTCTCCCTCTAACATAGTTGCATGGTCATGGAGGTCAGGGTCACGATGGAACTCCTACTCTTATTCAGAAGGAGCTCTCTGCAGACGTGATATATTGACTAACAACAGCTATTGGAGTTTGAGTCTGACACAGGGATGGGCTAGGACTTTTGAGAAAAGTTGAGTGCATTTTGTGTGAGTAAAGAAGGAAGGTGACTCTGTGTGTGACCAATGTAGCAGATGGTGATAGGTTATATGGTTGTGAAAACCTGTTCTGTCCCCTCTTAAAAAAAAACAGTTATGGCAAAAGCTAGAGTCCTCCCCACCATGGTTATGCCAGCCTTGGTCACATGGCTTGCTTTGGCCAAGAAGACATGCATGGGAGTGATGGGTGCTGGTTCTCAACAGAGGTTTTCAGAATCCTTGTATGTCTCTCTTGGCTTTCTCTTCTATAAAAGTGGTGTGACCCAGATGTCAAGGGCATGTCGCAGAGCCGCAGAACCCCTGTCAGTCCCATGAGGAACATAAATAGGAACCACAGATAAATCTTTGTTGCCATGAACCACTGCGGTTTGGGGAATGTTTGTTACTCTTAGCATAACCTAAACTGACTGATACAAACGGTTCCATTTCATGGAGGGCACCCACCACAAATTTCCCTGCAGTCAAACCCTTCCCTTCCAGCCAAACTACCATCGCTTTGGTTCAGGTCACCGTTACATCTCTTCCTGAGTTTTGCAGAAGTATGTTATCTGACCGTTCTCTGTTCCCGTTCCCCTCTTCTCTGTTATCTACATGGAGTCAGAGAAATCTCCACAAATACAAAACTCATCCTCTCCCTTTCCTCCTTGAAACCCTTCGGTGCCTGCCTGTTGGCTTCAGCATTGACCCCAACCCGCTTCCTTTTCCTCCAAAGCCCCTCCTTAGGCAGCCCCGACGTCTGGGTCCCCATCACTATCTTCCCTCACACAGTCGGTCCCAGCCCTCACCTACAAGCCACGGTCCTGCTTACCTGTCAGTCTTCACACCCGCTTCTCTGTCTTCCTCATCGTCTCTGTTAGGCTAATTCTTTCTCACCCACCGAGTGTCAGCTCATGCTTTGCTTCCCCTGTATGTCCTCCTCTGTCCACCCTTCTCTTGTGGGCAGTCTTTTACCCCTTTCTTGGTTCTGTGGCACCCCGTGCTTGCTACCACCCTTCCCTGTTCTTTCTTTCTTTTCCTGTTTCTTCTAGGCCTGTGGCAGAGCCCAGGAGACCTTCAATAAGGTAGATGAGGAAATGAATGGAGTAGAGACGCGAATAAAGCAGCCATCACCTTTTCTGGTGTAAACAAAGACTTTAGCATGCTGGCCACGCTGATGCCAGAGGGATAGGAAAGAAATAACAACAGTCATAATCAAAGGGGTGGGGAGGAAATCCCAGGTCTGCACAGCACTGCCCTGTCCTTGGATCCACTCTCAGGCAAGAATCTTAACTAAGGATGCAGGGAATTCCCTGAAAGACTCCATTCCCTTCCCTCTTCCCTCCCCTTCCCCTCCTCCCCTACAACAGCGCACTGCCTTTTCTCCAGTGCTTGTCCTTCCCAGGAAGGAGGAGAAGGGTCAAGGAGTGACAGACAGGCTAAAAGGGTTGAAAAGGGACCCTGTGGGAATTCAACACGCTGGGGCCATGTGGTCCAAGGAGAACTCGGGTGGGGGACTTAATGTGTTTTTAATTATATATAAGATCACGTGGACGCCAATCAGCAAGCAGCTGTCCTTTCTGCTCAGAAGGCCAGGGCCTGAGAGAAAGGCTTTCCATGCCTCACACAAGAGACTGACTGATCAAACATTATTCCTCAAGGTTCTGCCGGGTATCTAAGAGGGCTGCCCCCTGGCCGTGCTGAGGTGTCGTGTCGTTAGGGCCCCAAAGCAGAGGTGAGCGGGGCAGAAGACGGCCTGCGCACAGCACCCAAAGGACACAAACCAGTTGCACGTTGGTCATTACGGTTTATGATGGACTGTGACATACCTGCAGCCTGTGCCTCCAGCTCGGGTCCCACCACGTCTGCCCTTGGGGAAAGCTGTGCCTCTTCTGTGTGGGTCAGTCTCCACACCTGCAACACGAAGGGGCTAACAAGGAGCCAACACATTAAATGAGGGTGTCGTGATGACCCTTCTCACTCGATCTTCCCTGCCCTCTGTGAGGAAGCCTTGCGTTATCTTCCTTTCGTAGACAAGGACGCTCAGAAAGGTGATTACTCGAGCCAAGACGGGAAAATCGGGAACTGTACCATCATAGCCCGAGCCCCACCCCACTAACAACCACCTGACTGCTTCTGTAAATCCTCTTTGCCTAACCCCGTTCATGCCCGTCCGCACCACACTCATAACCCCCCTGGCCAACACTACCTCTCCTATTGTGCCACACCTGGACTCTATGATGCACCATGTTGTTGCGTTATCGTTGATCTTTCTCTTCCCTGGAATGGGAGCTCCCCAAGGGCAGAGACCTAGATCTGTTTTATTCACTAATGTATGTCTTCTGAGCACCCAAGAAGGGCCTGACGCTAAGTAGACGCTCAGTGCACCAGTGAATGAAGGGCTGATGGTAAACTGGAAGGATGGCCCAGCGTAAGGGACTCCGTGTGATTGCCTAGAACCCCATGAGAGTCCTGGCATATTACCAGCTCTCCAGCTCCTGGTGCCTAAGCTCCTACCACAGGTCATCGGCTAACACCTGCCCTTGAGCATCACCCTTCTTCACTTTGCTCCAAAGGGCTCGGTGTGACAACAGTTCAGGGCAAACAGCCAACAAATCTATGATTATGATTATGATTATGATTATTTTCCATGGGATTCATTGGGGGAGGGGAGTTAGTATGGCAGCTAGCCTCCAGACCTGGGCTTCCCTGAAGACCCCAGCTGAGTCTGAGCCCTCTGACTGTGCTGTAAGGTGTCAGAGGGAGAGACATCCCCCACACGGAGAAGAGCAGACCCTCCGAGACCTTCCTTGGCCCACATGTGAAACCCAATACCACCAGCGACATAGGCATCCTCCTCTTGCTCGAGAACAAACGGCAGAATGTTCCACAGTGTTTGATGGGACCAGAGGGAGGAGGAGAGTGTAAATTTCAGTATGAATTGATAACACTTAGTCAGCCACCTTCTAAAGCAAGGGGTTTGCAAAATTTCCCTGAGGACAAGCCTAGGACATGTGTTAACCTGGTTTCACATGAGGGCAGGTCTGAGGGAAGCTGGGGCGGGGGGTGGGGGAGGGGTGGTCCTCAGCAGCCACAGGAGAGGGCACCGCCCTGTGGCTCTGATCATCCCCAGGACGCTGACTGGGGGCGCCAACGAAACATTTGTAAAGGTAGGCTGCTGGAGTGGTTTTCAGGTCAATGGAAGGTCCAAGTTGACCTTTGGAAAGTGATCTAGAAGGACACGCAGTCTGTTTTACACATTAGAGGTCACAAACCTCAATACCTATTATTGCATTGGCTGTGTGGGGCTTGGAGGCACAGGCAGAATGCCGGTCCTGTCTACAGAGGGCAGAGGCTTCTCTGCTCCAGGAGGCTTCCTTAGGACAAGAAGGGACAACTCCAGTTTTTGTTTTGTTTTGAATTATTATTACTTTATTTTATTTTATTATTTTATTTTATTTTGTTTTGTTTTATTATTTTATTTTGTTTTATTATTTTATTTTATTTTATTATTTTATTTTATTTTGTTTTGTTTTATTATTTTATTATTTTATTTTATTTTGTTTTGTTTTATTTTATTATTTTATTTTGTTTTGTTTTATTTTATTATTTTATTTTATTTTATTTTGTTTTACTTTATTATTTTATTTTATTTTATTTATTTTATTTTATTTTGTTTTGTTTTGTTTTATTATTTTATTTTGTTTTGTTTTATTATTTTATTTTATTTTATTTATTTTATTTTATTTTGTTTTGTTTTGTTTTGTTTTATTATTTTGTTTTGTTTTGTTTTGTTTTATTATTTTATTTTATTTTATTTATTTTATTTTATTTTGTTTTATTATTTTATTTTGTTTTGTTTTGTTTTATTATTTTATTTTATTTTATTTTATTTTGTATTGTTTCATTTAAATTCAAGTTAGTTAACGTACAATGTAGTCTTGGCTTCAGGAGTAGAACCCAGTGCTTTATGCCTTACATTTGACACCCAGTGCTCATCCCCAAAAGTACCCTCCTTAATGCCCATCACCCATTTAACCCAACCCCCCCCACCCTACCTCCCCCCTCCAGCAAATTCTCTGCTCTTTGTATTTAAGACTCTCATCTGGGTTGCCTCCCTGTTTTTGTCTTGATTATGATTACATTTTTATGAGAAAGTTCCCAAACTTTAATGGCTGCTAACTAGCAAGATTTCAAGCCAAAGGGAGGCAAAGTCAGGAGACGCCAGGTGCTAAGCCGTACTGGCACGTTATACCGGTGACCTCACGTGACGCCGTGGACTTTCCAGAGTAGCCTGTTTCTCTCCCCATTTGCAGTTGGCCCCGGTGGGAAAAAAATTACTTGCCAAGTGACTTGTAAGTGACTGAGACCGTTAACACACAAATCTTCCCGACTATGGTCACCCTCCTTCCAGTTCACGGTAGAACGTTTCCTAACAGTGATACCTAACCATGGACTGATGATCCTTGTTCAGTAATGGGCTCCCTGTTACTCTGAGTAGTCAACCAAGGTCTAGATGACCCTTTCCCAGAAATGTTAAGGAAGGCAAGTCTCCCTTTGATAGTGAAATGAGACCAGATTGTTCGCGGATCTCTTCTCCCACTCTGACTCAGTGTGTTTCAAAGCCCTGTAACCTTTGGCAGACCAATCCCTGTCCCCCTCGTTCACTCTGAGCAGGATTCATTAGGAAAAGTCTACCTGGCACATAGAATTTTTATATCCAAGGACATGATGGAAGTTTGGATGCAAAGGTAGTATATTAACTTCTCATGATTTGTTCTTTTAAATGTAGACTTTCTTGCTGTTCTAGTCCTTTGAAGTATGAGTCTACGAATGCCTAGAGAGTTCACCTTACGGTTTCCAGCCTTGTAAATTCATGTCAGTGGTATAGCAATTATACCTCCAAGTAGCTGACAGCCTCTTAGAAGGAAACCAACAATACATGTATACTGTATTTTATACTGAAATCACTATAATTATTATTTCTAGAAAATAATGTGTCTGGATAAGGTTGACTAGAAAATGAATCATAAAACAAGATAATAATATTAAATAGACCACATTAAATTATTTCTGGAAGAAGATGAGAGATAGATAACTAGCTTGCTACACAGACAGATAGAAACAGCTACGATGAAAAGTAAATATATACAGCAATTTTCAATATGCATTGCTTGGTTTTTCCACATTTGCTAGTTAATGTAATCAATGTGACAAATCTGGGCTTTGCTTTTGCCTAATTTATAGAGAGCCGGGCATTTTGTTAAGGATTTTGATGCCAGGATCTCAGGTAAGTTCTCGAAACAATCACGTGACAGAGGCATTATTGATATTTCTATTATTAATATTCTGTTTTGAAGGTGACAGTCCAGAACCTTCAAAAGGTCCAATGCCTTGAACAAAGGCACTCAGCTGGCTGAATGAGCCCTCAGAACAGTATCTTTTAACAAGCCTTCCCTCCTTCTTTTTGAAAACGTCATCCTATACCAGAAAAGATGAAACTTTTTTTATTGAATCTCTGGTAGTTATACATGGATTTTAAGGCCGAACAGGTGTACAGAATAACTAGATTTAATGGGACACCGAGAGCCTTATGAAAGCTGACCTGACTGGTCCTCCGGAGTGATGCCTCCTGCCATGTATGGAACCAGATGTCTCTGATACCAAAAAATGATCGAGCATTTCCTAAAATTACCTAACAATCATTTTCATTGGCTCTAAGATGTGCAATTTTTGAGATATTAGACATCCATTAAATATTTGCTGAATGAATTAAGCAAATGGGAAAAACCACGCTTACACAGTGAGTGTTCTGGAAAATCTATGCAATGGAAGGGCAAACCCAGTCCTCCTCCTTTCGTGTGCTTCCTGAGTGTCAGCCAGATGAAGGGACACAGAGAGGGGGGTCCAGGAGTGGGGAGCCCGAGTGCAGGAGCCTCTATCCCTGTGGAGTTGGGGTATGTTGTAGTGCAGGTACATGGATGTGTGCATCCAACCAGAAGCGCTCGGGGCCCCTATAATCAGGATTTTACGGAGGCCTCTTCACATGCACATAATCAATTATTAAGTCTATTTGCAGTCCCTCTCCCCTCCCTGGAGGATGTGGATGGGGCTGAAAACTCTAAGCTTCTAATCATGGTTCGGTCCTTCTGGTGATCGGCCTCCACCCAGGAGCCATCATGAGCCCATGCAGAGTTGCCGTGTTAGAACCAAAGACATCCCTATCACCCAGAAAATTATAGGAGTTTCAGGAGCTCTGTGTCAGGAATCAGTGGCAAAGACCAATGTGTGTGTGTGTGTGTGTGTGTGTGTGTGTGTGTGTATTCATCCCACATTTAGGGATTGCTATTGATGAGTAGAGTATTTAATCTACCAAAGAGTTGTGTTTTATTTTGACCACCGGTGGGTGCTCTACCCTGGAACTACCATGTTGTAGTGAAATCCAGAGTCGCCACGGTTGTCGGGGAGACAAGAGCTCCCTTGGGAAGCTTGCGATATCACAAGCAGCACGGACTTTAGTGTAGGCCAACTGCAGACCAACGCTCAACCCCAGCTCTTGTTCCCCTAGTCGGATGCTTCCCTTATCCAGAAAGTGGGTAGACAGTATCTTAAAGTGTTCTTCTAGGCGTCGCTTAAGATCTTACATTTATTTCTGTTACTAATTCTTAACCTTTTCCCCTGCTTCTTTTCATGAATGATATGAAATGCATTTAAAAAAAAGTACACATAACGTAAAACAAGGAATAAATATTGAAAACAAATAAACAGGTTTTTATAAGAAATGATGTCAGTCTTGATTCACACAGTACACGGCCCAATCGGCATCCCTCCTCTTAACTTGCCAGGTCTGTTAGCAACACATCACTTAATTGGGATGTTAAAAATATGTCTGGGAATACCGATGGGTGAAGTCTGTAGTCTTTCTCTCCAGCTAACCACCCACCTGAAAACATGGGAGAAAGGGGAAAGGAAAATGCCGAGATAGGATTCTCTCTTGTTCTCCATGGTCCCAACTGCGTGGCCATTGGAAGGGAAGATGTGAGACCTTAGCTTCGATCATTCGTGAATCTTTCCAAAGTGCTGTCGTTTGTTCCCGGCTCTGGAAACCACCCACATCCTCATGACCCACCTTGACCAAGCCCTACTCTGCACATTTGTAGTTAGGCCTTCACAACTTCCAAACTCAGCTGATTTATCACAAAATATCTTTGGAGGCTGTGTCCTGTGGGTAACAGATTGCTGGCCCAGTCTTTTTTGTGATGAGTATCAAAGAGGGACAAAAGAAACCCATATGCTCAGTGTTTATTTGTCTCCCTGCACTATATTCATCTCTAGTGATATATAAGGCTCTGAGAAGGGACTCTTGAAAGGGGAGTACAAGTTTCATGTTTCCAAATTATGTGGCAATTCCTGATCACGGCTTTTGGATATCACAGCTTCCTCTACTCACCCACTACACAAAGTTATCAGACACAAAGAAAAATGTTATCTGGAAACATTAGGCTTCAAATCAGCTTGATCTAAACTCAACAGATGACTCACCATTTGAACTTTGGCTAAAATGTGGGAGATTGGGGTCTCAATAATATGTAAACTTCTACAGAAAGGTTGTGGGAGGCTTAGGGACAGAAAGCCACTTGAGAAAAAGGGGCAGGAAGAGGCTCTCTGCCTCTTACAGAACAGTACAGAGGAGAGAAGCAAAATGGCGGCCACCAGCCAAAGGGAAGTCTCAGCCCTTCCTGAGGCCATAGAACTGGTGGCAGGTAGGATACACAGGCTCCCACTCTTATCAAGCTTAGGTCTGTCTGGAAGGTCAGGCATTCAAACAGGGAAATAGGGAAAGTGAGAAGAGAGATGATGTTTTCATAGGAAGAAACAAAATACATGGTTATAGATTGTCCTGGACGAGGAGGAGGAAGGGTCCTCTAAGAGGACCAAACTGGTTTCTTTGGTCTCTGATGAGATTTTACCCTCGAATTCCTGTGCCAGGATAGCTTAGCGTAGTGCACAAGTGTCATGGACTGCAGTTTTAGAGCATGCTCTGTAGTATGCTGTACCTTCCTTCGTAACATTCAGAGCCACAATCACTTCTTTAAGACCTGCTTTCCCATCTAGAAGGTGTTCTGTGCACTCTAGAATGTTTCTGCATTTATCCAAAGCTTATTTGCTAGGTATTTCAATAATATTTATTACTTTCACGAGTGGGAAATCGTTCCAACTCAAACCGATTGAGCACATAATTGATTGGCTAGGTACTAGTTCTACCATTTTGCTGGAAGACAGGAAAGGATGCTGAAATATATGAAAAAGAACTTTAGCGATCATGACAGCACACACTTTCATGGGGAGAATTTGCCAGATTGTGACAACACCCTCGCTCAAGCTTAATCTAAAACCCACTGGTTGCCAGGCTCATCTGGTTCACATGCAAAGTCTTTAATCCAGAAGAGTGTATGTTTACCTAGGAATTTAGTAAGACCAAGTTTGTATAAAATATAAGAGAAGGGAATGGTCATTGTCAGGTCCACAGGGGATGGGGGTTGGATGAAATGAGTGAAGGGCGTCAAGAGGTACAGATTTCCAGTAATAAAATAAACAAGGCGTGCAACTGTAATGTAAAGCATGGTGACTATAGCCCATGATACTGCATACGTGAAACCTTCCAAGAGGGTAAATGTAAATGTTCTCATCACAAGAACAAAAAAAGTAGCTTTGTGTGGTGATGAATGGCAACCACACATATCGTGATCATTTCTCAGTATAACACATATCGAATCATCATGTTGTAAACCTAAAACTAATACAATGTTATATGTCAATTATGCGTCAATAAAAATATAC
Organism: Panthera leo; assembly: GCF_018350215.1. Taxonomy (NCBI): domain Eukaryota; kingdom Metazoa; phylum Chordata; class Mammalia; order Carnivora; family Felidae; genus Panthera; species Panthera leo. The sequence continues at coordinate 139,953,396 of NC_056684.1, forward strand.
ATGTTTGATTTCGTTCATTAATTTTTTCTCTGCTAAAGATATTGCTAGGTAAAGAAATGTAACTAATGTTGCATGGCACAGAATATAAAATTAATAACATTGATAAAAACTGTGAAAAAAGTTGTCAGTGCCCAGACCCATTTTACTTCAAAAATGTTATGAAAAAGACTCAAATTATTTTTTTGAAGAGTTAGTAGAAAACACTGGGGTTTGGTAATATGCCATTATGGTTTAATAGTTACAATATAGAAAAAATACAATGAACTGACAAACATAAAGAGTAATTATAATAATGACACTGAATAGCTTAGGGAATAACACCATAATATTATTAAGAGTGACATTTTTGGGGGGCGCCTGGGTGGCTCAGTCGGTTGAGCATCTGACTCTTGATTTTGGCTCAGGTCATGATCCCAGGGTCATGGAATCGAGCCCCACATCGGGCTCTGTGCTGGGCTTGGAGCCTGCTTAAGATTCTCCCTCTCTCCCTCTGCCCTTCTGTCCCTCTCACGCTTTCTCTTTCTCTCTCTCTCTCTCTGTCTCTCTGTCTCAAAACACAAAATGACATTTTTGGAAAATGCTTTTAGCGTTTACACGTGAAAATGGTCCATCCATACCTCCAAATCGACCTTTGTGGCTCGGGCATTTTTATTCTAGTCATGCCAAAAAACAAAGGGAGGCTTGATGAAGCTCTCTGATTTTCCATGAGTCTCTCAGCTGAAAACAGTGATGCTGCACATGAAAACTGAGCCTATAGGCGCCCAGCAGCTTGGTGGTGGCCAGAGGCTGGGGGGCGGGGGTTGGTAAAACAGGTGAAAGGGATCAAAAGGTACAGACTTCCAGCTATAACATAAATGTCACGGGTATGCAATGTACAGCATGGTGACCGTAGGTAATAATAATATGTCACGTAATTAGAAGTCGCTATGAGAAACTTCAACTTAAATCTTTAAGCCCTCATTGCAGAGAAAAATCAACACAAAACAAACCTTTGTAAGTACGTATGGTGATGGATGAAAACCAGATTTATTCCGGTGATCATTCTGGAATATATATAAATATCCAATCACTTGCTTCTACACTTGAGACTACTATCACGTTGTATATAATTATATCTATTTTTTTGTAAAGTGCCCCTGAGTTATATTTTTTGGTTTCAGGTCTAGAGTTTGGTGGGGTTTGCGGCTGCTGATTGTTTCTAAATTGCATCGCGGTTTATTAGTGCTTGGGAACTGGAGGCAATTGGGGTCTGCTGGGGAGCTCTATTTATACTGCTGGACCAGTGTTTCCCTAGAAATTCCATTGGCCAGAACTGTGTCACATGACTACACCCCACATCCCCAGAAGACTGGGATGTGTCTCTGGCAAAGCCAAATCAATGGACCCAACTGGCCTATTACTGATCAAGATTCACCCTTTGGAGGCTCCTGGGTGGCTTAGTCAGTTGAGCGCCTGACTCTTCATTTTGGCTCAGGGCGTGCTCTCACCGTTCGTGAGTTTGAGCCCTGCATCAGACTCCTTACTGTGACAGTGCCGAACCTGCTTGGGATTCTCTTTCTCTCTCTCCCTCTCTCTGCATCTCTCTCTGTCTCTCTCTCTCTCTCTCTCAAAATAAATAAACTTTAAGATTCACCCCCTGAGATTGGGAGTGCTATTGTTGCAAACCAAAGTGTGGTCTATTAATCGAAAAGAGGTGGCCAGGTGGCATTTGGGTAGCAACCACCAGTGACTTCCACGAGAGCCTTCATTTACGTCTTCGTGGTCCCTCTACTCCCGGTTACAGGGCTTTCTGCGTGGCGCATTCTCAGTGTGTGGGAACGAATTGCATTGAAGCCACAGGAAAAATGAAGTCCAGGGGCCCCGCCACGCCCAAGGGCACCTGCTGTCTTTTAGATAACGTGACAATATTTGCAGCAGACATTTTTGGAGGACTCTGGTGGGTGCTTCACATGAGGTTTATCGTTTCTCCAAATTCACTCACTGCGTTTGGTCTGGTCAGCCCCTCGCTTCGCTCCTGGCTGACCCCTGCCGTCCTGTAGAGACTCAGCTCAGACACTCATCCACCACTGAGCCTTCCTGGCTGCCCCCCACGTCCCCCAGGGCCGGATGCTTCTCCTCTGCTCCCCACACGCACCCGAGATTCTCTCCCCTCTCCCTACTCCCCCTCCCCATTCCTTTATAAATACCAAAACCCCTTTTTCTCTCGTCTTTTCTCTTTTTTGTTAAACGTCTGCCCTCCTCGCCTTCCTGCCTCGACTAGAAGAGAGGGACCCAGGCCTCTGGTTCTGTCTCTCAGCAGGTAGACCCCCCCCCCCCGACCCCAGCACGGCTTGTGTCTGCTGTGCTGTGCAGGGTGATCTGCCTACAGTCCAAAGAAATTTGGATCGGAGCCCCAGCCTGGATGGGTCTGTCGCATTCAGACAGGGGCTGCCTTGCCCCTAAGGGTGCCCCAGGCCAGAGGGAGACTGAATTAAAGCACCACGGGGTGCAGACCCACTGAGCCTGGGCAGAGAGGGCTCCGAGCACCTCGCCTTTCCTTAACTCCAAAGCCGTCTTCGTGACGCGTGTGCGTGTTGAACTCCACGTCTCTCCCCTTGCCCCCCGCCAACCGGGCCCCTCTCCCCCATGCCATGTCGTCTCCCCGGCCACAGCGCCGCGTTCCTCCCCTGTTCCCGCCTTCCCATGCTCCAATGGCCTGGGATTGAGTGGCAGCTCGGCTCCGGAAAGCAGGTGTTGTGGAAGTGAAGCGAGCCTTGCAGACAGCGCGTTGGGTAGCACCCGTCCCGAGGGAGCCCCAAGGCTCCAGGCTTTCGCAGTCCCAACTGTTCCTCCGAGGAGCGGGAGGGCCAGGCCTGCCCGGCCCTGACCAGATGTTTGGGAACGTCGCCAGGCTGCAGCAAAGAAAATTGCTGTTAACTTCTCGAAGGTGTAATAGGTATTAACGAAGCCCCTTTCTCGTGTTTTTGTTTACAAGAAAGGCTCAAATCAAAGGTGACGCGGGGCAGCGGTGGGTACCGGCGGGTGGGACGCAGATGCGGGCGTGGGGCACCGCCCAAGGAGCCCGTGGAGGCAGATCCGGGTCCCTGTGCCGCCACGAACTTCCTTGATGGCCTGCAACAGCCCTTTAGCATCTCTGAGCTTTGTTTTCTCCGTTGTAAAAGGAGACAGGGAAACTAGGAAAGCTCGAAAGCGTGTTTCAGATCTGTAAAAGGATGGAAAAAGTGAGGCTTTACAGGTGCGGCTTCCCAGCAGGCCTGGCAGATTAGAAGAACCCAGAAGACCTTTCGAGCCCGGAGCCCCGGCCCTCGCTTTCCCAAGGGGCAGGCTGAGGCCTGGAGGGGCATCTGCGCTTGGGGGGGGGCCCTCAGATCTCGTCATCTGGGGGCAGAGAGCCAGACTCAGACCCTCAGACCCAGGTCCGGTCGACTCGGCACCGACCGGACCACTGACTTCTCAGACCGCGTCTCACGGCAGAGACCGGCCCACAGAGACAGGGCGAGAAGGTTCTGTGTGAACCGCTCAAGAGCGAAACTTGAAAGGAGGGGAGCCGAAACTTGAAACGAAACGAGCTGACGGCGTCCTGGCCCAGAGGAAGCTGTGGGCTGGCCGGCCTTAGAGCCAGGTCTGGGAGCCCCGGCCAGCGCCTTTGATGGGGCCCTGTGACTGCGCCCCACTCAGCAGTTTCTGACGGTTTCGCCCCCGACCGACCAAAAGTCAGGCCAGATTTCACGCGAAGTACAGAGCTCCCATGAGCGCCCAGCTCAAAGTGAAACACGGGGCAGTGAGAATTCTCACAGCCTGAAACCAGACGGGGGGTGGGGGTGGGGGGGGAGGGGAAGACGTGAAACGCATTCCCTCCAGCTTCACCCAAACTGGTCCCTACGACTCACTCCCACCTCCCAGTCTCTACCCCGCCTTGGCAGGTCACAGTGATCTGGAAGGCACAGGAAAAGGCCCTGGGGGCCCGGGGGCGGGGGCTGAGATCCTACACCCATTATTGAGTGCTGTGCAGCCTCAGGCTGGTGACTTAACCTCTCTAAACCACAGTGTATGGAGAAGGGAAGGATGAAAAGACTTTGCTTTACCGGCTGCTAATCAGACCAAGACAGCAGACACTGTCGGTCCGTCCACGTGCCAATCTGCCGTGTGATTGTGACTTCCTACCTCCTTCGCCCCTTTGTGGAGCGTTATCACGTCCACATCCTCAGCATTTTCATTATTTTAACAGCTTCACTGAGATAGAATTCGCATACCATGAAATTCACCTGTTCCCAGTTCCTTGTTTCATAGATGAGAAACCGATGTTCAAAGGAGTCGAGTTCACCCCAGGTCTCGTGGCGTAGACGTCTTCCTGTATGCTTTTTCTATAAAGGGCCGGATGGCAAATATCTTCGGCTTTTTGTCACAACTCCTCGACTCTGCCCTTCGAAGCTGCATGGCAACATAGACAGTGGGCATCCAAATGGGTGTGGCTGTGTGCCAATAAAACTTTATTTTTTTTTTTAACGTTTATTTACTTTTGAGACAGAGAGAGACAGAGCATGAACGGGGGAGGGTCGGAGAGAGGGAGACACAGAATCTGAAACAGGCTCCAGGCTCTGAGCTGTCAGCACAGAACCCGACGCGGGGCTCGAACTCACAACCCGCGAGATCATGACCTGAGCCGAAGTCGGACCCTTAGCCGACTTTAAAACTTTAAAGCCACCCAGGCGCCTCCAATAAAACTTTATTTACCAAAACCAGTGGTAGGTAGGATTTGCTGGTCCCTGGTGCATGGAGTCCCCTGGTTAAAACGCCACCCTCGTTGCCCCCGTTGTACAAAGCCCCCCACAACCCAGTCCCTGACCTCCCCCAGCACTCTGACCTCCTTGCTGAGACCCAGTCCTTCTGTGACTTTATCCCTCCCCGCCCAGGTGTGGGCAAGCTCTTCTCTTCCTGCGGAGTTCTCCCTTTCTTGCCTGGCTGGCCTCCTTTTTCCTTTGTGGTCTCAGTTGAAACGTTGCTTCTTCAGAGAGCCCCTCCCGACCACTCCGCAGAAGCAGCTTGCCTCACTGGCCTTTCTTGTCCCCTCCAAAGCCCCCGACTCTCCTTGCAGTCCTTTGATTAATTTGTGCCTTTACCGGTTTTTCCTTAGTCTCCCTCAGGAGTGCAAAGGGGTCATGAGGACAGGGAGCAGGTGAATCTTGTCCCACGGCCTCCAGTGACTGATACAGAGGGGAGCACCCCACGTGTTGGTGAAGCGAACAAGAAGCGAGGCCCAGGCCCTTCTGGATGTCGCGGTCCACGCTCCGAGCCGCTTGCCTGCCACGGGAATCCCGCGATCGGCCCTGGCAGAGCCCCTGGGGCAGAGCAGCCGGGGTGCCCAGAGCTACTCTTCATTCCCGGCTCCTTTCTCCCCTGCCAACTGGTACAAGACCCACGTGTTCAAATGGTGTCAGTAGCTTAGGTGACGTGGGCAAAACAGTTGCAAACGCACTCAATTTTCATCCCCTATCCTTCGCCTCCCAGTTTCCTGGAGAGCTGGGAGGATGGTCTGAAACGTGGGATTGAAGCTATGAGCAGATGCCTTCCAGTGACCCAGGCAGAGGCAGACCTCGCTCCTCTCAGACTTGGGGGGGGTCTGCAGACACCATCCCTGGCTCCCAGCACAGTCCCCGGGCCCATCCCTCCCCTGCAGGAGAAAAGTGAAGGTACCACGCCTGGCTTTTTTTATCCATTTCTTTCAAGTTGTCAGAACGACCATTTTGCCCCGGACACGGTTAGAAATTGTGCCCGTGCTCATTGTTTTTGACAAGCTCTTTCCTTTGCTCGTTCATTGAAACCCGCTTGAAACACTCAAGGCGGCCTGCCAATTTCTCTAACCCTGAACAAAACAACACAAAACAAAACAAAACCAAAAACAAACCCCAGACAGACGGGCTTCAAAATGCAGTCGTTCACTTGCGCTCTGTCTCTGAGTACCCGTCAGCAGAGATTTGCTGCAGATTCTGGATCAGTCGTCATGAGAGCCACATCCCGCAAAGCCAGGAAACGAACGCAGATCCTTCTCCAAGGATGGGATCGTGGCTCTGGCCAAGCTCCACTCTCTGGGGTGTGTTCAACCGGGCACGGGACGCTGAACAGATACGCGTGAGTGAGGGAATGGCCCTGTCCCCTCGGGGACGCTCTGTAAACGTGTGACCCTGTTGACCCAAATTTGCGAGCAGGGCGAAGGCTCGCGAGCCCTGGAATCCAGGCTGGAATCAGAGCTCCTCGGGGTTGAACCCCGGCTTCATCACTTACTCCCGGGCACAAATTGGCTAAGTTGTTAAATCTCTTGGCTCTTTCGATTTTCTTTAAGCTAAGCGGGAATCACAATTCTTTAAGCCTGCGGGCTGACTTCGGTGAAGAGAGGCGTAGCACCTTTACGGAGTCAGGACATGCCATGTCTTATAAGGCCTTCAATAAAGGCAAGTCAGTGTTGTTATTCCAGCGTTTTCTCTAGCATGTGGCCTTGGCCGTGTAGAGTTTGCCTGCACATCATGCATACAAAATACCCCATATGTTTGATGCGAGCTCCGGGGTCTGCGACCAACCGTGATTTAAAAAGCAGATGTTATTAATCTTCTAAATACTGCACACCAGCCATGATGTCATTTAGGACTGACAATGGATGGGCTGCCTTGCTCCCTTTTGGAGATAATTATTTTGAAGCACTAGGAGAGGCTGTTTGTTTTTTAAGAGAGTTGGGGCCAATTTGCCTTATGAGAATCCAGTGGCAACCTGTAATGAAAACATAAAAATAAGCACGGGCCCCAAAACTCAGCGCTGAGCAGACATTCAAGGTGGGAACGCTGTGAGTCAGAACAAAGCTGACCGCGGACCCGAGGGTACCTGCCCGTGACCTACCGGGCGGCGTGCGGAGAGGATGTTGAAACCAGGTCCCGGGGGAGTCTCGCAGTTGGAGGGGACGCTTAATAGTGCCAGAGAGAGGGGGACAGAGCCTCCCAAGCAGGCTCCACACTGACAGCCGTGAGCCCAAGGCGGGGCTCGAACTCATGAACCATGAGATCATGGCTTTACAGTCCTATTGAATGATTGCCTACACTTGAGATGGAGATCGTGTTAACAATTCAGCTCAATCTTAAAGGTGTATGAGACGTGTGTCTGCCATATTGTGTAACACATAAAACATTTTGGAAAACACTTAGGAAATATTTCTCAGAATCGGAAGCAACTGTTTCCAAAAAGCACAGAAGTCACTCACACTCTTCAGGAATGAAAAAAAATCATCAAAAACCAACAGAAGCGTCCCCTTTGAGTGTCCTGTGTGCCCATGTAGAAAGGCTCCAGCAGAAACTGTTATTTTCAGAACAATGGAGATAATGGGAAGATTCTTTTTGTTTTTGTTTAAAAAAAATGTGATATTCTAGTTTTTAGCCAAATTGGTACTTAAAAAAAAATTGATCTGTTTAGGGGTGCCTGGGTGGCTCAGTGGGGTAAGTGCCTGACTCTTGATTTCAGCTCAGGTCACGATCTCACCATTTGTGAGTTCATGCCCCACGTCGGACTCTGCACTGATAGCTCGGAGCCTGCTTAGGATTCTCTCTCTCTGTCTCTCTGTCCCTCTCTCTGCCCCTTCCCTGCTTGTTCTCTCTCTCTCTATCTCCCTCTCTCTTTCTCTCTCTCTCAAAATAAGTAAAAAACAGTAAAAAAAAATTTTAATAAATTTATTTTTTTTTTTAATTCAAGTTAGTATTGGTTTCAGGAGTAGAATTTAGTGATTCATCACTTAATACAACACCCAGTGCTCATCCCAACAGGTGCCCTCCTTAATGCCCATCATCCATTTAGCCCATTCCCCCACTCAATACCCCACCAGTAACCCTCAGTTCTCTGTATTTAAGAGAGTCTAATGTTTGCCTCCCTCTGTGTTTTTATCTTATTTTTCCTTCCCTTCCCTTATGTTCATCTGTTGTGTGTCTTAAATTCCACAAATGAGTGAAATCATATGATATTTGTCTTTCTCTGACTGACTTATTTCGCTTAGCTTAATACCCTCCACACTGTTGCAAATGGCAATATTTCATTCTTTCTGGTCACCGAGAAATATTCCATTACACCAATACAGAACATCTTCTTTATCCATTCATCCGGCCATCAGTCCATGGGCTTTTGGGCTCTTTCCATACTTTGGCTATTGTCGATAGTGCTGCTACAAACATTGGGGTGCATGTGCCCCTTCAAATCAAGAATCTAAACACATCCAAAGAGCAAGAACGAGAAGATGGCAGTCACCTCATGGGGACGTCATGAGCCATGGGCTTCTCAACAGCCACCCTGGGATGTAGAACTTGGTAGATCAACATCTATAGAATTCCAAGGGCAGGGTAGTCAACCCAGAATTCCGTACCTGGATGCCAAACCACAAACCAAGTGGGAAGGTTGGATGAGAATATTTTGAGAAATGTCTTCTCTGCCCTTTTTTCTAGGAATGACTGGAGAGTGTGTGCTCGAAACGAGACCAAGAAAGCCAAGAATCAGGGAAGCCTGGGAAACTGAAGAAGGGGAACCCAAAACAGGGGAGCCGTGCAGGGAAATCCCAGGGGGGGAGCTGTAGGGTGACATCCGTGTGGTTTACAGAAGATAAGGTCCAGACCAACACAGGGGCACAGAAAGTTGCAGAAAAGTTATTTCCTAGAACAAAATAGAACAGAGATGCCCGCCTTCTCTGACTGAAGCAGAGGTGTATGTATAGGAGAAATTCTGGGGCTGAACTGATGCTAAGTGTACAAAACCAAAGAAATAAGCTTCAACAGATGAAGTCATGCTTTACTCAGTGGGACGGCAGGAGGAGGGGGCCACGACCACCACCATCACTGCACACCTGGTGGCTCTGGGAGACTATCACTGACACAGTCATCATGATACCGTGTTAAATACTGCTTCAAACCAGACCTGAGCAGCACTTTGGGTATGGAGACACATGAAATGTGTGCATTCGTGAGTGTGCACAGAGACTATTCAAAGGCACAGAGTTCATTTTACATGGTGGGAGGTTCACAGGTAAAGCCTGAGATGCATGTAACATGTAGCTCTCTTAGCAGGTTATCATAAACATAGAGACAAGTAACAGACAAAACAGCTAAATATTTTTAAATCTTGGGCATTGGGTGTGGAGAGGGGTGGGGCAGAGGTTTGCTTTCTCTATCAAAATGCCTCTAGTCCTATCTCAATGTTAAATCATGTATGTGGATGGATGGACGGATGGATGGATGGGTGGATGGATGGATGGGTGGATGGGTGGATGGATGGGTAGGGTGGATGGACGGATGGATGGATGGACAGATGGATGGGTGGATGGATGGATGGGTGAATGGGTGGATGGGTGGATGGATGGATGGATGGATGGATGGATGGGTGAATGGATGAATGGATGGATGGATGGATGGATGGATGGATGGATGGAAGGGTGGATGGATGGATGAATGGATGGATGGATGGATGGGTAGGGTGGATGGATGGATGGATGGATGGATGGATGGATGGATGAATGGATGGGTGGATGGATGGGTAGGGTAGATGGATGGATGGATGGATGGATGGATGGATGGATGGGTGGTTGGATGGGTAGGGTGGATGGATGGATGGATGGCTGGATGGATGGATGGATGGATGGATGAATGGATGGATGGGTGGATGGATGGATAGGTGGATGGATGGGTAGGGTGGATGGATGGATGGATGGATGGATGGATGGATGGATGAATGTTTAGACAGATTGGGGGCTGGCAGACGGGTGGGTGGATGGATGGATGGATGGATAGATACATTGATACATAGACACATAGATACATAGATAGATGATAGATGGATAGATATTTGATTTTTCAAACTCTTATATATGCAAAGTTCAAAGTAACATGGAACCATCTCCAGGTAACCAAACCCCAAGCCCTGAGCTTAGAGAAAGAAGCTCTGAAAAGGTCCTTCGGCTAGGCCAGGACTGACAAGTGACTGAAAGGTGTTGGGTGGCACAGGCAGGAAGGGAAGGTGCAGAGAAAGTCAGGGTGAGAAGGACAGAGACGATGCTACAAACAGAGGGAGTCTATTCTGTGGCCACAGTGTTGTCATTCCACGGAGAAAGTAATCCAGAGGAGGGGTGCCCCCTTAGAAATTTACTTCATGGAGACCGTCCTCTCTGTGTGAAATGAAGAACTCCAAAGAAGGAAAATTCTCAGTGCTGATGCCCCAGGCCCTGGGACACCAAAACCGTTGTCCAAGGAGGGATCCGGCACAGCATCAGGAAACCTCGCAGAACGTGGACAGCACAGGGATATCCAGACAGAGCCAGAAAAGAGACATCCTCCTGAGTGACACCCGCCAGGAGGTTTCCCAGATGCTCATGAAAAGAGATCAGAGCTCGATGCAAACCCACAGTGTGTCATCATGTTATGCAATTTTGTCTCATGGTCATGCACATCTGTGCCATAGAAGCATCAGTCTGCGGGTGTGGCCATCATTTCCAAATCACCCCTTGGTGGCTAGGTGGTGGGAATTTTACCCAGTTACTGCGATGCCAGATCAAGCAATCCCCACCCTACCCCCACTACCTCAGCCCCAGGTGAGGGTCAGAGGGCCTGATACCGTGTACCTTTCCGTGGTAGGCAGCATGCTAGAGAGGTTACGTAGATTGTGTATCATAAGCGTAACAGTGCCTCCGGGTGGTGATGATCGTGCCCATTTTACAGATGTGGAAACTGAGATTCAGCGACCCAAAGTGACTCCCAAAGGACTGAAGCCAGGGCCTCCTGACTCCTTGTCAAGCTCTATATCTGAGGTGGTTCTTTGAGGCCCCTGCCTCTGTGCTAGTGTCCTTCGTGCCCCCATAATTCACATCTCCCATATCTGCACGTAACTGAACCGATTCTCCTACAAGGGCCTCCTTCCACCACCTTCCGTTGTTGTCTGCCTCGGTCACAGATGCTCCGAATGTTTTTTTTTTAAGTTTTTTAAACAAATGTTTGTGTATTTATTTATCTTGAGAGGTGGGGAGAGGGGCAGTGAGAGGGAGAGAGAATCCCGAGCAGGCTCCGCACTGCCAGCTCAGAGCCCGTGGCGGGGCTCAAAGTCATGAAACCATGAGATCGTGACCTGAGCCGAGATCAGGAATCGGCCGCTTCACCGACTGAGCCACGCAGGTGCCCCTAGATGCTAAGACGCTTAAGCCAGCTGAAGGTCGGCCATGTGAGATCCTGGGCTGCAGAGTGATCTGGGGAGGAGTAGGAGAGGGTGACGGAGTGGGGGGGGGTCATCGAGAAAGGATGCACCTCACACGTTCCTTGTAAGCGGGCGCTCCCCTACAAATGGAGTCCAGCGTGGCTCAGGTGAACACCTGTGCAGAGTGGCGACGGCCCAGTTCCCAGGTTAGAACAACCCCCGTGGTTCTGAAAATCCGCTGCCGTGCCCGCCACCCCCCTCCACCACCCCCCAGAAACCACAGTGGCCCCGCAGAACCCTTCGGCACAGCGGTCCAAAGTCCTTCTCTCCTTTGAGGACAGCACATCCCTTGGCTGTCGGGTGGGTATTTAGACATGCTAATCATCCAAGGAGCAACCTACCCCTTTGGTTTTTAGCTAATCTCTTGCCCAACTGTGCCTCCTCTATATAAAGCCAGGCATTCTCTACCTGTGCTCCTGAAAACAAGTGTCCTTTCAGATTGCAGGGGTGGGGGGGTGGGCTCATTATGTAAGGTGGCTAGAAGTTGGATCCCCAGCGACCGGGAGCACCACCCTCACGACCACAGCTGCAATTGCCCAAGTCCTGGGGCGCCATTTGCCACGTGGGTTGTAACCTGCTGCTGGCCTTTGATTGTTATGATAAATAATTGGTATGTGCAATGAAGTCATTCGATTACGATGTTGTGCACGCAAGGGGCTAGACTTTAAGAAACAATTTCCACACGACTCCTGGCCGCTGGAGAAGCCGGTAGGGCACACACACCTCCTGATGTAGGGACAGGGAGGTTAAGATTTATGGCACATGTGGTGGCTGGCCCCCAAATCGATTAGACAGGTAGATCCCCCTGTGTGAACACATGTCGATCTTGCAGTAACTCCGTTGGGTGGTTTCACTGTCTTTTGGGAGAAAAAAACCGAAGACCAAAAAAGTTAGGTAAACTGCCCTTCGTTGGCTGAGCTTCGATTTGAATCTGACCCGATGAATTGTTCTCTCCATATTCCAAAAGTTTCAAACCTTTTTCTTGTTCTTCCCCCGGTAAGTGTTTAGGTTCAACTGAGGTTTCTAAAATCGATTTAGAAATAGAGTTCAAAATGCATAAGCAAGGACTATGGACCAAGCACTATGGTAACTCATCCAATCTTCACACAGAACCAGAGTATCGATATCGTTATTATTCCTACTCCTCATTTAGGGGAACTGAGGCACAGAGGGGCTGGGTACCTTGCACAAGGTCATACAACTTGTTAGCGGCACAGCTGGAACTTGAACCCAGGCAGCGTGATTCCCAAGCACCGCACAAGGCTAGTCAGCAAATTGGAATCTGATACAGCACCCTCTCCATCTGCCCCACTCCCAGAAATGAATCGTTTTTAGGATCGTAAACTCTGCTGTGCCTCACTTATGCCATTTCCTGAGCTAAGGCACAGAACGCATGATAATGTAGCTGTATCTGCTTCCTATGGCTGCTGTAACAAATCATGACCTTGGTGGCTTAAACAATAAAAACGTATCATCTTACAGTTATAGATTAGAAGCCTAACATTTCGCTAGGCTAAGATCAGGAAGTAGGGCTGACTTGGGGGGGGGGGGTGGAAATTGAGGGTAGAATTTGTTTCTCTGCACTTTCCCGCTCCTAGAGGACGTCCATGTTCCCGGCTCATGACCCTTGCCTTCATCGTCAAAGCCGCGGCACAACATGGCTCTCATCTGTGTTCACATCTATCTCTCTGTTCAAACTGGGAAAGGTTCTCCTCTTTTTGAGATTCATGTGATTAGGTTGGGTCCGCCTGGATAATCCAGGATCATCTTGGGTCCATATCCTACATCACACCTACAAATTCCCTTTCGCCATTGAAGGTAACATAGTCACGAGAACCAGGGCTTGGACATGGACATGTTTAGAGTCTGCTGTGTTTCCGTGCATTCGTTTTAACTTTGGGTTAAGGCAACTCTCCCAGGGTCTAGATGTGAGAACTAAGCCATCGATAATGAATACTTTTATGTTCATCAACTCAACAAACATTTGAATACCTGGTCCATCAGGGTTATTATCGTCATCACTACTATTCATGGGACACGATTATCAGCATTAATATGAGCATCATATTAACTAGCACCTGAACATCAACGCCAAAAAGCTTCTCGCGTCCATCACCCGGTTGCATACAGTGAGGTCAAATTTGGATAGGACTTTATAAGCCCTAAATTTCTGTGCAAATACGGAGCAAGTCATGGCCTCGCTGCTGGAAGGACAGGAGAAAGGTCTTGGTGCCACGAGTCGCCCATAAGTATGTGTGGGACTGCAAAGAAAGCATCCCTTTTGCTATTACTTAAATGGAACAGAAGAATCTGAACTTAATTTAAGCTTAAGAAAAGTTGATGATTTTATTGCTTTCCAGATTTATGAAGCTACTGGAGATTCTTGAAGAATGAATTACTGAGGGTGAAACTGTAGCCCAAGCACAGCGGAGCAATGAACGCTCCGCTGGGGCAGGGAAGCCTTCCTCACTCCAGGGCAGACGAGGCCGCTTGGAGCAGCCTTGAACTCCATGTGCACGTCTGACCCTGTACGCAGCACTGAACACACGAGGGCAAGGGAAAGTTTTCTGTGGTAAGAAAGACCAGAGAGCATAGCAATCTGGCCTAACTTCACAACGAGATTGGAGGAAGCTCTCCTTCCCTGGACCGTGAGACTTCACGGGCTTCGCTGTAGTTCCCTGGGCCTCAGTCTTCCCATCTATACAGTGGGCCAAGTGCACAAGAGGGGATTCGAGGGGCCTTGTATCCTGAATCCACATCACTGTCTCTCAGTTAACAAGCACCTACAAGGATGTCTGGGTGGCTCAGTCGATTAGCGTCCGCCTCTTGATTTGGGCTCAGGTCATGATCTCACCGTTTGTGAGTTCAAGCCCCGCATCAGGCTCTGCACTGACAGTGCAGAGCCTGCTTAGGACTCGCTCTCCCTCTCCCTCTCTCTCTACTCCTACCTGCTCGAGCTCCCTCTCTCTAAATAAACAAATAAACTTAAAAAAAAAAACAAAAACCGAGCACCTGCAGAGAAGCTGGATTTTCCTCTTTGTCCCACTGGCTGCTCTGGTTGATTCTGCTAAATCAATAAGTGATTCTATTGTCATAAGGATAAGTGCTTCTCTCAGTTTGATGTTCTATGAATCTCTAGAGGATCTTGTGAAAATGCAGAGTCTATAGTACGTCTGGGGCTCTGTGTTTCTGTTAAGTTCCTAAGCGATGCTGATACCGCTGACTTCTGGAGGACTCTGAGTAGGGATGAGTTCTGCCCTGCTGGGTTCTACGGTTCTGTCCACGCACCTGACCCCCTCGCCCCTCCCGTCCCATGCCCCCGGGTCAGCCCGGTGAACGAAGGCTGACGGACTCCTACGATTGAGAACAATTTTAGTTGCTAGTGATGGGAACACAGTGAGAATTAGCCTGAGCGAAGAGGGGGCCGTGCCCTGGCTCACATCCCAAGGCAAAGCTACGGAGCAGCTGGGAAGGCTGGAGTCGGGGGACTCGTGCAAAGCGCCGGACCTCCTGCCTCTTGCCCCTCCGCTTTCCCTTTACCGGCTGCACTGGCTGGTCCTGAAATAGCAGCTAGGTCACCAGGACAGCCCCGGGCTCACAGTCCCCCGGCCCCAGGTGAGAAATCCCGAGTGAGGTTCCTAGCTGGCCTGAGTGAGATCACGGGCCCGGAGCAGTCATTTGGGAGGTAGGCATGTGAGGATGGGGGGCGGGCGTGTTAGGTCAATCCCTGTGACGAGCCGGCTCATAAGGCCGAGGCTCAGGGAGAGGAGAGCTCCTCAAAGAAGGAGAGAAGCAGGGACGTGACCACGGGGATTTCTGTGCACTGTCCAGCCTCTGCCCCCTACTTGGGGTCTGTTACAAACTCTGAGAACCGGCGTCCCGGAGCTGTTTTCACGGGAGGTGAACGCTGGTGATTCCGGGCCAAGTGTCGTTCGGGCCCATCCATTTCCCTGGAATGGAGGTCTGCCCCTCTGCTAAGTGGGGTGATGGGGCCCCATGTTCCCAGTGGCAGGGCTGACATATATGCGGGTCTGCAGTTCGGCTGGGGCAACTCTGACTTGCCTCTGCCGTCCTCATCCGATTATCCCCGGCGCGGCCTTTCACCACCCCCATGCCCACCACCACCTCCGCCCAGGGCTTCCACTTGGTTGGAAGTTCACCATCACGTGGCTGGCGGGCAGCAGGTTCTCAGGAAGTGACTCCTTGGAGAAGCCTGGGTTTTGGAATCACACCGGGTTGCCGCGAGACCCTGGCAAGGACAACCAGGCAACTTCCAAAGTTTCAGTGCCCCCCGCTCCACAGCCTGAGCTGAGGGCAGGATGAAACGAGAGCTGTGAAGTTCCACGGTTGGCCAAAGATCAGGTACAGGAGTGACACCTCTTTCCTGTTTTCCAGAAGTTTTCATGTTGACCCCGGCCTCCTGTCACCGAGCTTGAACTCCAGTGAGCCAGGGGAAGCTCGTATTATCTCCGGTTCCTCCCTATCAGCTCTGTGGCTGAAAGACCTTAGTCCTCGGGGCTACATTGGGGCGACGTCTTCTAAACGTTCCCATTTAAAATCGGAAAATTTGGACCGTCTTTGTTGTTGCTATTATAAATCCTATTGGATTCACATCAAATGGGACAAATTTCAAATTTCACCCATGAGACCTTTATCGGGTTTGCATCCCATTCAGAGGCCCGCGGTGGAAAATGGATTTCAAAAGTGTGTGCACTGCATTTTGAGGCCGAATATTTTGAAACCCGAATGCCTAACCAAACATTGGCACGGGGCGAATAAACCGTACTGACCCGTATCTATGAATGATATCAACTCCACTTCGGCCCAGAGTGAGTGGAATTGCTTATCAAACACATCACTTTTCCTATTCTCATAAATTACAACTCCAGAGAGAAGAGATCGGATGCCTTCTTTCTGTTTCTTCCTGTATCTGCTCTGCGCGGCTTTCTCGCACCATAGCCTACTAAATAAGATGACAGGACTTTGTAACTCATTAGGAACTTACAAGCCATACGTGTGTGACCTGAACACTGGTAAATTAGAGAACATGGCATCGTTTTAAATCTACAAGTTTTGAAATGGACGCCATCAGGTCAGGTTTAAAACGGGTAATAATGCATACCTGCTGACTCAAACCTACGGATGCTCTTTCCACAGCTGATAAGGTTCCTGTAACACTAGAAACATCGCGAAGTGCCACACTCTGGCACGTGGACGCATCGCCATGCCTTTAACATTCTGCAGGATTGCTGAACCTCGTTTCTGTTCAAACTTACCGTACTGTCAATTTCCTAATCTAATTCCTAATGTGGAAAATGCACCTCTGATTTCTAGGTCACCCGAGCCAGTAATAAGATACTGTTTTTCCTGTTTTAGCATCGATATTCCGCGGTTATCACGATGTCATCATTTATTACTGTTTATGGTCCCTAATATACATCTCGATGTCCAGGGCATGTATTGTCCAACTCAGTGAAAACACGCTGACGATTTATAAGGGCTGGAGGGGGTGGGGGCGATGCTCTCATCATGCGTCATTTCTTCCTAAAGCATGGAGAGCCTGGGTGATGCGGGAGTCTGTTCCTTCCGGTATTTCTCATTCAACAGCTCTGTGACAGTGTGTGTCCCAGGTTCCAAAGGTGCAGGGAGGAAGGCCACCCACTCCTCACCTCAGAGCTGGAAGTCTCGGGGGAGGCAGACGTATGAACAGACAAGCACCGCACCGAGTGATGGAGGCTCATCCTTACGATTGTCTACCTCTTTGGAGGAGACAAAAGGCTTTCACATTTAGAATCTCCTATGATTTTTTACAGGAGCTCTGGGAGATAAGAAAGGCAATCATTATCAACTCTATTTATCAGGCAAGGAAGCTGTTAGGAATCAAGGCGGCATTTTGTAGTATTTGAGGATGTTCAGACCGGGCTCCCGTTAATGATGGACTTCTAGCAGAGGGGTTACAGGTCCCTCTGGCAGATACAGATGCAGAATGAAAGGCTGGCTGGGGCATCTGCAGGGGGGGCTGGGGTGAAGGTCTCAGCCGAGCTCTGGATGGGGCCGGGCAGAGCTGGTGGCCAAGGCGGGCATCCTCCAGTCCTAGGCATCTAAGTCTTGAACTCCTTCATCCCAACCAGGCCACGTGGATAAAGAATGTGCAAGAAGCAGGGAGCTGACCCAGCCCTTCATGGAGCTCCCATTATGGGCCAGGCTTCTGCCAGCCCATAGTGGCTGTGTCTGTTCTTGTCCTTTGTGTGGTTGAAATCACACAGCCTGTGCTCTGTTGTGTCTGGCTTCTTTCACTCAAGACCCTGTTTGTGAGATTCAACCCCATTTATGCGTTTTTTTTCTGGAGGACTCAAATGAGCTAACCCACAAGTTTAGTTAAGTGAGCTTTTCACTTGAGAGAGGCTTCCCGGTCTGCATCCATGCCCTGATGCGTCATGAGACATAACTCGTACGGAAACATTAGAAGGTACAGGGTACGAGTTAATGGAGGGGTTTGTATCCGGATCAGTAACTGGCCGTGCGGTTTTAGATAAATTCCTTAACCTCTCTGTGCCCAGAATCTAAGTTTCTCTCCCTTATCCCTCTGATTCGGTATTTCTGGATTCGGTGTCCTCCAGGAAGGAATCAGGACATCTCTCCAGAGCCATCAGTGTTTACTTCATGCGGTTCTCTCTTTAGACTTGGGAGCTTTGCTCAGACATGTTTAGTAACTTGTTGACGTTTCTGTTCAACACCCTCCTGTCAAATGAGGAACTCCTTCTGGCAAGTTCCTTCCCCTGGACTAGTGTGACAACACCCTCGTTGGTTGCTCCGCTGCTGGCACCTTTCCTTCCAGGCCCTTCTCCACAGGATGCGCAGTGATCTTTCTAAAACCAAAGCTAACCATGGCATTCCCCTGTAGAATGCTCTCTATCAGCTCCCAATGCTTGATGGCTAGACTCGTAATTATTTAGCATGACAGTCAAAGTCCTTGGAAATGTGTCCTAACCTACACAAGGACCTCATATCCAACCATTCTCCAAGCGAGCCCTCCCATCAGGTGCCAGAGCACAGACTCTGCTTCATCCCAGTGGCTGTTTTGCTCTGTGCTTGAGAGATCCTCCCTGAGACCAAGGGGAGACCACATCTCAGCTACGGTACGATGACCAGGGAACCGAGGTTGCCAGGGCCAAGTCCGGCCCGCTGTCTGGGTGTGCAGCCCATGAGAAGACAGCTGGCGAATGGGTCACTCCCACTCTCTTTTAGTTGAGTTTGTGTTTGTCGAGGGAGAGAACGAAAGAGAGGGTATTCTTGTCGGTAGGCAGACGTGGAGGCAGCCGTTGAATTTCAGAAGTGGAAGAATACTTTGGGACCAAGACATGTGGCCCGCTTGCTTGGCCATTCTTGAGCCAACTCTTCGACTTCACTCACCTCGATTTTCACAGATGGGAAGTGGGCTTGAGGGTAAAACAGATCAAGCCTGAAGTCCCTTTTCGGCTCTCATCTTACCGATGTATTTTGTTGTTGTTGTTGTTATTTTACTATTTTCTTTAACTTTTTGATAGCTGCCTTTGTAACCAATGACATCCAAGCATCTGACTTGCTTCAATATGTATGCATATATCTATTCTAAAGGCATTATTCAGAGGCTCTTCATCATTAAACCCAAGATCTTAAAAAGTACTAGAACGCACAAACATAAAGACTCTCCATATCAACGAGAAGATAAGGCTGTATTCCGAAGTTCATTTTTTTAATTACCAAATCACTTCAAACAGTTTCCAAACGTAATAGGAACAATATGGTGTGACTCTTGATGTTGGCTTCTACAATTAGTGTGTTATTAATTAAACTCTTGAGTAATATAATAACTTGACGGTTAAAGCTCCTCTTTGCATTTAAAGTGCATTCAAACTGTGGCTCCAATTATAAATAAACTCTACGGCTATGGGCTTAAAACAGCGAATTTAATTATTGTTCAATCGCTGCTCCGTTCTGGAGAAACGGTTGCCGAATATTCTAGTGGGTCAGTATGAATACGTGTCTAAGGTAGAGCTCCATACAACAGGCCTCCTGGTGCGTCCCTTTGCCCACCGCCCCCATCGTCCCCATCCTCTCTGCTCCTGCTCCAGATTGGAAATCCAAGTGGGTTCTCCCAGCCTCCTGGCTCATCCCCACCCCCAACCCACCACCTCTCACTCCACGGCTGCTGGAATAAACTTGCCACGCTGACCGTGATCTGAGCATGCCCTTGCGTCGCTGAAACATCGCCAGGGGATTCCGGCAAGGTTTGGAATAAGGATTCAACCCCATAGCTTCACCTACTGTCCCTGTGAGGGTACACCCCACCCCTTCTTGTTCGACCCTCAACTTTTTGCTCTACGGCGCTGAAAGTGTCCACACTCCTTCAATGAGCAAAACCGCCTCATGTCTCCGATCCTTTGCACATGCAGGTCCTTTGCCCTACGATGTCTTTCCCTCTGGGGTGAACGATGGTTTGTGCCGTGATCCTCAGCTCTGCTCCCTTTCGCCAGTCATGCTGGAGCGGGCGTGCTTCCTGGAGGCCAGTCTGCATCAGAGCGCTGAGTGGTCCTTAGCGGGAAGTCGTGAAGACTTTCGGGACCATCCCAGAAAAGGACAGAAGAAACTCAGGTGAGGCCAGGGATTCGCACTTAGCGAGTCCAGGAACTTAGTCACTTCCCCAAGGCTTTGGTGGCTTCTCTTTGCTTCCCCGCAAAGACCAACTTCAGTCCAGAGCAAGCCCTCTGACAAGCATCTGAGGTCCCAGTTGTCTGTCCATCTAGAGACCTTTAGGAGACAATCTCTCTAGCCCAGAAGTGATGGCACTGACTCACTTTGGTGCACATGGGAAGAAAATAAGGCTGCTGGTTACAGGACTTCCCTCAAGAAGACTGTCAAAGAAAATGAGGAACACACAGAGAGAACCTGAAAACAGGCAAAGCCGTTCGGTTGCCCTGCAAATGGTACAGGTAAATGGTTCTGGAGACTTCATAAAGATGATGACCAGCCCTGGTTAGGGGAAATTTCAAAGCCTTCATGGAGGAAATGGCGTGTCCTTGTATTAAGGACATAGAGACCAGGGGCACCTGAGTGGGTCGGTGGTTAAGCGTCCGACTCTTGATTTCGGCTCATGTCATGATCTCACAGTTCGTGGGTTTGAGCCCCACATCATGCTCTGCGCTGACAGTGTGAAGTCTGCTTGAGATCCTCTTTCTCTCCCTCCCTCTCTGCCCTTCTCTGCTAACACACTGTCTCTCAAAATAAATGAATAAACTTTAAAAAAAAAAAAGGACATGGAGAACAGTTAGACTGATCAGGACTTACAAATATCATGCATTAATCTCCCCACATCAGGTAGGACTCACATGTGGCCCGGTCTGTGACTCTCTACCTTTTATTCTTATCAAAGACTTGGGGGCCTTTTATGGTTTGTTGGAGAGGGTACCTTGATACAAAGCAGTGATTTCCAAACTCCTATCCCCAAACTAGATGACTTTCATGACTTTTGCTATGTCTCATCTATCATTTATATTATTGTCTCATCATTGTTCCCTTTAATAGAATACAGTTTTCTTTACTGGATGAATTTTTTGCACACGCTCTATGTTGCATTTTTTTTAAGGGGACACAGTGTCCCATGTCATACGTTAGAGAAGAAGGTAAAATGAAGACAACGAGAATGAAACATCGCTATGAAATTCTAGCACGATGCTGTTGCTTGCCAAGGCTTGGGTCTATGGCTTGTTACCTCTCTATTAAGGAGGGGTCCTCGAAGTCTGTGTAGAAAGATGTTAATAATATATATGTACATGGGCCCCCATCTGAAGCTTTCTTTCTCCTTGAAGCAACTGAAATAAAGTTGGAAACGACAGACATTTTTCATGACGAGATTTGATGCTCTCTGATGCCATTGTCACGCACGGCCTGAAGCCATCTGGGGTCCCGTCTTGTACGGCCCTACACTTGGAGAAGCGTGGAGCAGAAGCGAAGAAAGAGCACTGGGCCCACATTCAGGGATCTGATTCTATCGCCAGGCCAGCCATACGCGTCCTTCGGCAAGGAACTGGAACACTGACCAGCGGTGTCCATGCATCTACCATGAGGATGATAACACACATTATATTTATTTCCACGGAGTCTCTCATCCACCACCTTGACTATACTCGTGCACCTACTACGTGATAGGCCTTTTCCTAGGCTCCGGGCTGTTTTTCAAAGAACAGATGAGCTGTTGGATGTGCAAGCACGTTGGGAATAGGTGAACAGTCATTATCATTACCGTGATGATAAGCTTTGCAAATATGTCCTTCCTTTCCCGGTAGCATGCCCGGCTGCCTCACATCATGCCTGGGGAAGTGCCTTCTTCGCCCAGAAGTCTGGGAAAGCTGGGGCTAGATCCTCTACGGATTCCCTGAAGCCTGGCCCTGAAGCCCGTGATGTGGTGTTGCCCGGGATACCCTGGTCTGTACGTCAGGGCAGGTACTGTCCCTTTAAATCTGTGCCCACTGCAATTTAAATGCCAGCAAGATAAGATCAGAAGCTGGCGAGAACAGCTAAAGGGCAGTCAAAATATTTTAATAGTGTAACCATGCTTCAAATTTTAATTTGGTCTTACTTTGCGTGCTTTATTATCTGAATGGGACAAATGGAAATGCAATAAACTTCAGAAGCCTGATTGGCTTGAACCTTAAAACCCTTAATGATACTGAGGATAAGGCTCCCCGATGCTCCGGGCTCTTTTGAAGCAAGGGGAGTGGTGGAGAGGTCTGGATTTAAGGATAAAGGGCTTGGGTCTGCCGTTCCCTCTGACCGATGCAAGTGCCCTGGGACAGCCACCGCCCTGCTCTCAGCCTGTCCCCTCCTCCATCAGACGTGGGCTGTGCTCTCCCCCTGCTCTACATCCTGGGAGCCTCACGAGGCTCCAACGAGTAGATCTCAGCCCTGGACAGTGTTGAGAGAAGACAAGCAAGCCCAGCATCCTGAGTATTCTGGAATTTTGCACCAACTCGTCTTCCTAATAGATGATCTTTCTCCTTGGTTTGGCTCTTTCCAAAAGGAAAGACGACGCTGATGCCTGCATAACTGCAAGCTTACCGCCGTATGTCCCAATCTGACTTGCCTTATAAGGTGTCAAAATCCATCTATGTTCTATGGCCGTTCCAAGTTCTACAGCTAGAAATGATCTCTCCCCTCTCCCCGCCCCCCAACCGCTAACCCCCCACGGGCACATTCACAGAATAGACAGCATTATCTCCCCCTGAGAGAGAGCTTAGCTGTTCATCATTTCGTCTTCTTCCTGTGCACACAGCCAGGCTGTGTTACCCAGACCCCTTGCAGCGGGCCGGGACTGAGTTCTAGAACATAGGATGCCAAAGAAGGAATGAGCTCCTTTCTAGACCTGGTCCGGGAACACCTTCCACACGCGATTCCTCTTGCTCCTTCCTTTTTTCTGGCTCAATGCAGGTGGGTGTGGAGGTCTAGGAGACCATGTTTTCAAGAGGATGAAGTCAGAGGGTTCGAGTCAAGAGCCTGAATCATCCCTTGCAGTGGAGAAACTCGCCAGTGGGAATGTCTGCTTTGGACTTTCCATGAGTGAGAGTTACAGGTTCCCCATGTTGGAGCCATCGTTCCTCACTGTTCCTCACTGCTCCTCACTCCCTCCTTTCCTGCCCTTTGAGTGGTTGCTACACACGGAGGCTTCCTCGGAGAAATTCCCCGAATCACACAGGCAGGGCTGGATCTCCTCCTCTGCTTCCCCAGCTGCCCACCCCCCTTTGCCCTTGGATGTCCTTGCACATCAACCTTCACGGTCTCTGACCTAGACTATGAACTTCTTATGCACAGAGCCCACCCTCCTCCCTTTCGCCTGGCACAGCATTGGGCACGTAGTAAGTTGCTCATCGAATCTCGTCGAGGGAATGGTTGTAAGAATGACTCAGACACACTCCCTGGACCTTGAGCTCCCCGGAGTCACGTGGAGAAGAGAGGAAGCTCCTGAACTGCTAACAACAGTCTTGGCGTGGACAGGGCTCTGACAGAGGCAGGAAGGGAATGCCCCAGGAGCGGGTTACTGATAACTGAGGCCGGGAAGGAAGGAAGAGCTGGGCAAGAAGGGTCCTTAGCTGCATGCCAGAGAAGTGCTCCTGGAAGTCTCTGGGGGGCAGAACCAGCCTTTCCTCCAGCCCTAGCAGAGCATGGTCCTGATGTGCAGGCTGCACACAGCTCTCACCATGTGAGTTCAATGGCCAGTGCAGCCCCACTGGGCCCCAAGCTCCGAGGAGCCCAGCCCTCGGTGTTATCTCTGTGGCCGCCATCTTGAAATTCTTGATTTTGAAACCACCCCCCCTCCCCCTCCCCGCCAGTGTTCACCTTGCGCTAACCACACATCCTGTATACCAAGTCTTGTCAGGCCGCCGAATCACATTGGATAGCCGAGCTGGGTCAAATTGCTAGAAACGTTTCTAAATGCTTCCCCTCAATTTCTGCATGTATGTCCTCCTGGGTTAGTAGCAGTTTCGAATGGACTGGAGGCCACACGTGGAGTTGCACCCCCCCCCAAAAAGATGGAGAAATTGGAAAAGCCAGATGTCCAGGCAGAGGCACAGGGCACAGCATCCCACAGCTATTTAGTTTACCATCTACGCACACACAGGAGAGAGGGGAGGAGGAAGAGACAAGGTGAGAGAGGGCCAGGACCTCCTCCCACCTCCCCGCCATGCACCTGGTCTGGGAGTGACACTGTGTTATGTGAACAATGGATGCTGAGTCCGTATCGGGTTCCCTAGAGAACAAGAGACATGGCTTCCTTGTGACACTCAGGAATCCAACACAAGGACATTTACAACCAGATGTGCGTCTCCCTGCCAGTTCACAGACTCGTCCATTTCCATCCCCGTGCTCCTTATGATCCTTCCAGAAATGTGGGTGTGAGTCAGATATTCCTCTGTTCCATTCCCCAGTTAAGAAACTGAGCCCCAGTGGGGCGCCTGGGTGGCTCAGTTGGTTAACTGTCCGACTTCGGCTCAGGTCATGATCTCATGGTCCGTGAGTTCGAGCCCCACGTCGGGCTCTGTGCTGACAGCTCAAAGCCTGGAGCCTGCTTCCCATTCTGTGTCTCCCTCTCTCTCTCTGCCCCTCCCCCACTCACACTCTGTCTCTCGCTCTCAAAAATAAGTAAACATTAAAAATTAAAAAAAAAAAAAAAAGAAAATGAGCCCCAGAAAGCTTACTGAGCTGTCCTAGGCCCGGAAACTTGTCCCCTCTGTGTCCCACGGCTGCACGCGGCCCAGTTTCTGTTTGTTGAATGAGTGCACACACTGGAAAGGGGCCTTCCATTTCCAAACTTGGCAAACATATTTTTTTCCTCCCTTTTCTTTCTGTAAGTAAGCAAGCTGTCATTTTAGCAGCAGCCAGAAAGGTGAATAGTTTTGTGAAACTATTTCTATAGAGAATGTTTGAAGATGAGGGCTCTGAGGGCCAAGCCTGTGTGTGCACAGGAGTCAGGAAGGGCTCAGGAATGTGCAGGCAGCCCCCTCTCCCCAGCCTGCTGTCTGTTTACCTGGGATTTGACCCCCAGCAAGAGGCCTCGTGCCTGGGGAGAGAGTAAAGAGGCTTCCTCCTTCTCAGCCTTTAATGTCGAGCTCCTTTCCAACAAGCACCTTGTGCAAGGTTAGGCTCTCCTGCACGGTCGTCTGAGGCCCAGGGCTGGCTTTGGGAGTCTGGCCTCCAACAGGGAGTTCCTTTCTGCTTCGAGGCTCCCCTTGAACCCAGGCCTTAACAGGGCAAAATGTACTCCAACCCTCACTGCTTTAGCTAAACGCACTCAGCCAATAAACGTCACTCCTGCTACAGATGAGCCGCGAGGGAACTGAGTGCCAAAGGGGACTCTAATTAAAAGCCAACGATTCCCACGTCCGGAGTCGGCACACGGAGCCAGCCGGAGTCTGGAGGTGAGATCCCTGCTGTCGGCCTCGCGCATGACGCTTGTGCGGTAGAAGCCGGGGCAAGAAGGTGTCCTTTGAACAGGCGCCCAGAGCGCAGATGCTGCTTCAGTGCCGGGAAAAGAGCGCGGGAGGAAGGATCCTCCTGCTTTGAAGGGTTGTTCCCTGTATCAGCGAAAGGCTATTGTTCCTTTCAGAGCAAACTTTGCCAAAAACTGCTCTATCCATCAGGCACTGGATGAGTGCACCACACGGGGACAAGGAAACACAGACTCCTGGCATTCGCTCATTCGTCCACTCATTCAGTCAACACTTAATTGGCCACGACCATGAGCAGCGCTGCGCCCAGAGTGTCTTACCAGGGGTCACTTTGCATCATCATCACCGTGTCCCCCCCCCCCCCCAGATATGTTGAAGTCCTGATGCCAGTACCTATGAATATGACCGTATATGGAAATAAGGACTTTGCAGGTGATTAAGTTAAGTTGAGGCCATCAGCCTAGGTGCCAATCCAATATGAAGTGTGTCTTTCTAAAAAGGGTAAGTTTGGCCACAGATGCCCACTCAGGGACACCGTCACATGAAGAGGAAGGCAGAAATCGGAGTGATGCTTGTACAGGCCAATGAGCACTAAAGATAGCCAGAACCCCCCAGAAGTTAGGGAGAGGCAGAAGCAGATTCTCCCCCGCCAGCCTCAGAAGGAATCCACCCTGCCCACACCTGGACGTCAAACTTCCGGCCTCCAGATCTGCAAGAATAAATTCCTGTTGTTCAAAGCCACCCAGTGTGAGGGACTTTGCTACGGCATTCCTAGCAAATGGATGGGTCAGTCTGGTGAAGGGCAGGGGGGGCCCGTTGTGTCAATTGCACAATAGAAGTATGCAGGGAAAGCCTCAGGTGCAGGATGGGGGCAACTTGCTCTGTGTGGGGACACTGGGAGGGCCTCACAGGGAGAGGGACAAGGACCTCTCCACTCTCCCTTAACATCTGGGAAGATGGTGGCCATCCAGCAGGTGCACCCAGGCTGCGAGTAAGGACCAGGAGAAGGATCTGAGAAGAGTGGGTACATGAGGACCAGGGTCCCCCTTTGACCTGTATCCCCAGCAGCGGGAGTGCCAGCAGAGAGAAAAGTCAGCCAAAATGGCCTCTTCTCAAGGGACAAGAATGGAGGCATCTTGTAGGATACACAAGCTCAGAATCTTCCTAACCTGACCCACCTTCCCCCAAGTTTTTTTCAGTAGGCCTTTCCAAAATCGTGGTTACCTTTCTTATTAGTTTCATTAAAGTCACTAATTTCAAGCTCCCTTAAATCCAATACGTGCTTTCATTTTTCTTTCCTTTTCTTTTTCTTTGAGAAAGAGTGAGAGCGGGAGAGGGGCAGAGGGAGAGAAAGGGAATCTCAAGAAGTCTCTACTCCCGGTGCAGAGCCTGATGCAGGGGTTGATCCCGCAGCCCTGGGATCAAGACCTGAGCCAAAATTAAGAGTCAGACACTCAAGTGACTAAGCCACCCAGGCAGGCACTTTCATCTTTGAAAGGCAATGTCAGGGATCATAATGACACCGTGAAACCTGGGTCCGAGGGCAGAGTCAGGATTTGTCAAGAGAAGGGCAAGAATGTAGCTTTTCTTGGAGTTTCCATGCGACTGGTAGATAGACAGTGAAATTGACTTGTTTTTGTGGCGGCAGAAACTAGCAAAGGAAAAGGAAACATACTTGGCCGTTGTCTGCTGAGCTCACCAGTGTGTCTGAGGTCAAGCAGCAATTCCAGGTCGGCGTCAGGTGTGGGGTCTGCATCCTCTGCAGCCTGGGATATTTTATTGCTCAGGAAATTTTTGTCCAGCCAGGCTAGATATCTGAGGTGACACCCAGGACTGTGCACGCTCTCTATGCACAGTTGCACACAGCTGTGGGTCTGTCTTGTCGCTGAAGTTGAAAAGTCGGGGTCACCGTCAGCTGCAGGGGCAGTGGTGGCTGGCATTCATCGCCAAACCCATGGTCATTGGTTTTAGATTTTATGGGTCGCCAGCCTTGAGTCTTTAGGACCCAGCTGGGACCCTGGGGGGCTTCGCCTTCCCGCCCTCTCCTCCTGGAATCTTGAAAGATGGCTTCCGTTTCTATTTTAGTACTCATGTAATCAGGTGCTTATCATATTTGTTATTGAAAAATAACTAATAATTATCAAATATGTATTATGTGTTGGAAATTCTGAGCGTTTTATACACAATTATTTGTAAAAATTACCATTTACTGACCACAGTCCCACACACCAAGCTCGCGTTGGTCAAGAGCTCTGGCCTGTAGGGACAATTCCTCATGTGATTCATCTAACAATCCCATAACAGATATCACCCCTTTCTATGGATGAGAAAATTGATCTTCAAAGGGGCTCACTAGCTTGGCCTCATAGCGGAGCCTCAAAGCCACTGCAGTCTGGTCCAAACGCGTGCTACCTGTCGCTGTGCCCTTCTTTTTTTTCTCTAGGAGGCTGCCTTGGGTGACGCTGCTTAAGCATGCTATGGCCACAAGCGGATTTCCAAACTCAGGCCCTGAGAGGAGAAGGGGACTGGGCCATAGCAGCATTCACTAGGGGTCGAGGCACAAAAGAAGTCTCCGGTATTTTTGAGGATAAGAATTAGGAAATGGTGGGGGCGCCTGGGTGGCGCAGTCGGTTAAGCGTCCGACTTCAGCCAGGTCACGATCTCGCGGTCCGTGAGTTCGAGCTCCGCGTCAGGCTCTGGGCTGATGGCTCGGAGCCTGGAGCCTTTTTCCGATTCTGTGTCTCCCTCTCTCTCTGCCCCTCCCCCGTTCATGCTCTGTCTCTCTCTGTCCCAAAAATAAATAAAAAAATAAAAAATAAAAAAAAAAAAACGTTGGAAAAAAGAATTAGGAAATGGTGATATGGGGTTTGCACACCCCAGTCACCTCTCTGACCCTCTGTTCATGGTGAGCCAAGACTTTGGGGAAGAAAAATCTCACCCACAACAGCTAACGTACAGCCCTGGGGATGATTCCAGAAAACAACTGCTTGAATAATCTCTGGACACACTGCAGGAACCTTCTGTGTGTGTCTAATTTCCATACACAGCTGGATTTCTAGCCAGCCCATGTGGGCAGCCCAGCAATCTAAGCTTTGCTGTGTGCTTGCTATTTAATACCTAGCCTTGTTCCCAGCTGTGTTCTGCAGACCTGCAAACATTGAGCAAAATTCCAGGAATGTAGACAAGGAGAAAGCATCCAGCCCTGCTGTGTCGTAAGCATGCCTGTTGCGGCAATGGGATAAGAACTGGAGAACTGGGTTTGACCCATGGTTCGGTCACACACCAGCTCTGGGATCTTGGAGAATGGCTTTATCTTCCCCGAGTCTCGACTTCTTAATTTACCAAAGGGACAGTTACCACACGAGAGTCCCGTAAGGGTTAAATAAGGCAGTGGGTGTGAAATCCAGGCTTCCAAGCTTCGGTGACATTTCTCAGGCACGTATAGCTAACCACCCTTCTTGGCTTCCTCTCTGTCTTGCGTAAGTTTCTCAGGGCTCTATTTGGGCACATAGCACAGCAGTTGGCAGTGACCTGTTTCCCAAGATCCTCTGTTCCTGCTGCTGGCACGTGGGCAATCAACTGCCAAGATAAATAGGTAGGCGTCCCCCAAAGGTGCTCCGACGTAACATGAGAAATAGATGTACACATAGATATTATCAGTGTAAGCGTCGATGCTGGGAGTTGTCATAGATGAAGGAACAGTGACTGGGAAAAGCCAAGAATAGGAAATGATTCCCTCTGTCTAAGAAAGTCCGGGAAATTATCTCACAATGCTGACACTTCTAAAATAAGAGAAATGCGAACTGGGCCCCGAGGGGTGAGCTGAATGCGATAGTCTGAGAAATATAACAAAGGGTCCTGCCCAAGCCACTAAAGGACAGAAAGAAGGAGCACAGAGGAAGGAGGAGCCATCTTGAATTCATCACAAGGAGGTGCGTTGGAGTTAAGCCTTGGAGGGTTAAGGGGCCTCATGTTGGGAAGTGAAACACTGCGTTTCTCACCAAAGACTGAAAAACAGTGGTCATTAGAGTCCTTGATGGTCCAGATCACGGAGATGTGAAGGGCACTGAGAATCTTGGACTTCTTTCTGGAGAATGTGTTCTTGTTCAAGGGGAGAAAAGGAAAGTAGGTTGGGCTCTCGCAGGGAGACCAGACAAAACATGATGGCGCCTCGCCCTACGGCATGCCGAGTAACAAATAATCCTCATTCATGTTTGCTGCACAGAAGGATAAAGAAGTCGTGTGTGTGTGTGTGTGTGTGCACGCACGCACGCATGGTGTGTGATGGAATATTACTCAGCCATAAAAAAGGAGAGTCTGCCATTTGTGACAACATGGAAAAAACTGGAAGGCATCAAGCCAAGTGAAATAATCCAGACAGGAAAAAAAGAAAAAAACAAATATTGTATGATCTCACTTAAATGTGAAATTGAAAAAAAAAAGAAAGAAAGAAAAAAGAATAATTTGAACTCATAGAAACAGAGTAGAATAGCGGTTGCCAAGGCCTGGCGGTGGGGAAAAACAAGTAGATGTTGGTCATCTTGTAATCTTCCATTTGCAAGATGAATAAATTCTGGGCATCTGATATGCACCTTGATAATTATAGTTAATGGTACTCTATCGTATATTTGAAATTTTCTGAGAGAGTACATCTCAAGCCTTCACACACACACACACACACACACACACACACACACACACAAAATAACTGTGTGAAGAGACGGCTAGTTAATTAACTCGATTGCGGTGATCATTTCACAATGTATATGCATATCAAATCATTTAGTGTTCACTTTAAATATACACAATTTTATTTGTCAATTAAACCTCAGCAAAATTGGGTGGGGTAGGGAGAGTCAATTGTAATCAATCATGGAAACTCTGTTCTTCTGGCAGGTGATTGGTGAGACGGGTCTCTGTGACCTAATGTTGGCCAATGACCTGTGAGAACAGTACTTGTTATTTCTTTTTATTAAGTTTATTTCTTTATTTTGAGAGAGAGAGAAAGAGAGAAAGAGAGAGAGACAGCAGGGGAAGGGGCAGAAGTGGGGGGGGGGGGGGGAGAGAATCCCAAGCAGGCTCTATGCTGCCAGTGCAGAGCTTGATGTGGGGCTTGAACTCATGAACTGCAAGATTGTGACCTGAGCCGACATCATGTTGGACGCTTAACCAACTGAGCCACCCAGGTGCCCCAGTATTTGTTATTTCTAAGAAATATTTCCTCTCTTCTTAAAAGTGACACAGAGAGGAGATACCCCTTGCTATGGGTTGAATTGTGTCCTCAAAACAGCACATTGAAGTGCCGACTCCCAGTATCTCAGTGTGTTGCCTTATTTGGAAATAGTGCCATTTTGCAGATGTAATTCATTAAGTTAAGATGAGGTCATTCTGGAGTAGGGGGGACATCTAATCCGATATTTCTGGTGCTCGCATTAAGAGAGGAGGAGAGACACTGAGAGGAGACGGCCATGAAAGACAGAGATGCATAGTGACCAGACAGCCATGTGGTGACGGGGGTCGACTGGAGTGAGGCAGCTGTAAGCCAAAGAATGCCCAAGACTCTTGGCAAACCCCAGAAAGGAGAAGAAGCGAGGGGGGATTCTTTGCTACAGGTTTCAGGGGGGCTATAAGTCCTAGAGCTATGAGGCCATAAATGTCTGCTCTTCTAAACTACCCCATGGATCGTCCTATGTTCTAGCAAATCCACGACACTGGCCCATCCCTCATTGTTGGGTCTGTGTGTGAGGCGGGCTTTGAAGCAGGTACGTTAAACCTGGAGGGAGACTGGCCTGGGGCATTCTACATATGATAACGGAAGCAGCCTGCATCCTTTGTTCTTTCACTGGGTTGATTTACCTGAAGCGTCTCTCCCACTGGGCTCCTTGGGGTGTGATGCAATATATCACCTGGTCCAGTGGAGTTGGGCTTCCTATTATTTTCTGGTGAAAACACCCTGATACAGTCATGTTGAAGTTGCCTGGCCCAGCGAGCTGTGTGTCACACGGTCAGGAGGGACTTCCTCACCTGGTAGTCTGTGGAGACAACCAAAGAGGGTGTGGGGAATGACATATGCTCTCATTACGAGGATTTCGTGTGGTTTCTCAATGTGCTGATACATCACGAGTTCAATGTCACTCTCCATTTCCCCTCCTAAAATAACATGGGCTGCCAGGGATTTGTGTCCGTGCTGAGCCACTCTGCCTTCTCCATTGTCTTCTGGTCTGTCCTGTCCCCTTACCGTGGAGCTGGGCTAAAAAGGGCACCCTTGCTTCAGTGCCCCCATTTGTATTAAGCCACATTCTCTACTCAACACTTGGCTAAAAGGAAGGCGTTAATAAAGCGAATTTCTACATACAGCCTCACGTTCCTCCTTTACCCTCTGCAAACGGCCAGCCCTCTGCTTGACGTGTTGAGAACAAAGGTCCTAGGAGAAACTCAGCACCCACGTGGCTGTGGTGGCACCATTGTCTTGAGGTGGCAGGGTAACTGGAAGGGCAGTATTAGCCCCTCTGGAAGGGAAGGAGCATCTCTCGCTTGGAGCCATAGTGGAAAATGGATTCTCCATTGAGCAAATCAGTAGCACTGCCTGGGTCACACTAGTGACCCGCTGTGTGCCAGCACCAACTACTATAACACAGAAGTGACTCAGACATGTGAATGTTTCGCCCTTTTGTGTGCAATTTTATGTGGGTACACACAACAGAGTGCAGCGAGGGTATCGATACTTGTTGAATGTGAACATGGCATGTGCTTCTTGCTAAGGAACTTACACAAGTAACAGAAAAGAAAATACCATTACAATAGAAAAAAAATAAGGTAGGCACCATCCGTATCCACAATTCACAAGTGGCAAGCCTGAGGCATAGATATGTTGCCCAAGATTGCACAGCTGGCATATGGTTGAACCCCGTGTTCGTATCTCTTGGGTATGTATTTTAGGTAAGTTGGACCAGAGGAAGCAGAGGTGATGGAAGGCTAGGGAGGGAGGGAGGGAAGCCATTGTAGGCCAGGAGCTCCAGATGGAGTTTAAGGAGGAGAGAAAGCTGGGATTTCTATTTCTCTCATGAGATGAAGACTCGCTTTATTCATAAATTAAAGGGCAGGAATAAACTGGGGCGCTGGGGATCCCAGGGGTCCAAGTTTCACAAACCTGATCAATGTTAATGGGAAGTAAGAAATGCCCACTGTGTCAGAGAGCACTCTGGGTGTCCTGTGAACATAACCTCATTTCTCCCCCACCTAACCTATCTCAGGCAGAGAGGTGAGGGCACAGGAGGGTCCAGAGAGTTGCTCCAAGAGTCAGAGGCAGGAAAGCACAAAGAGGGGGCTAAAACCCAGGCTGGCCTGATGCCAGGGTGGTACCTGTCCCCACTCACCCAATCACCGACCAGGGAAGTGTTTGCCATGGCTCAGAGGCTGCACCCAGCTGCCTGGCCATGACTTATCTAGGGGCCTGCCTGCTGAGGGCAACGACTTCCAGAAAGAGACTTTGGGTCCCCATGGGGAGCTCTTAAACCCCGAGTTCTTCCTGGTGCCCATTTTCTCTGGAGAGTGACTGCAATGTGGGTCCCAGGGTCCGTGTGTGCGTGGGAAGATCCAGGCAATCTCGGCATCCAGACCAGTGGTCAGGGTCCACAGTGTGGGGAAAAGCACACTCACCCAGTGTCACTGGCAAACACTAGGGTGCCTCTGCATGGGCTCTTTGTGTCCAAGGAGAAGATGCACCACTCTTTCTCTCACTCTGACTTCTCCTTCTTACTGTCTCAACCTCCCTCTCTCTTTACCTCCACACTCAGGAGGCTCTGGAGAAAAACATGCCTTCTCTAGGGGCACCTGGGTGGCTTAGTAGTTAAGCGTCAGACATCAGCTCAGGTCATGATCCTACAGTTCATGGGTTCGAGCCCCACGTCGGGCTCTGTGCTGACAGCTCAGAGCCTGGAGCCTGTTTCCGATTCTGTGTCTCCCTCTCTCTCTGCCCCTCCCCTGCTCGTGCTCTGTCTCTCTTTGTCTCAAAAATAAATAAACATTAAAAAAATTTTTTTAAATAAATTAAAAAATAAAAACCTGCTTTCTCTCTTTCCATTTCTTTTCTTTTTTTTTTAATTGTTCTTTGTGTTTATGACATATGCTGAGGACATTAGAGGAGAAAAACACTGTCCAGCTTCCTACAAACCTGCCAGGAAGGCGGGTAGATGGACAGATTGAGATACGAGTGCATGTATCTCTCTGCCTCACTCTGTCTCTGTCTCTCTCTCCCCTCTCTGTCACCATCTGGTAACCCGCAAGCATCTATCCTCGACAAAGGAGGGAACATCTGAGAGTCACCTTTGTCACATGACCCGCTTCTCCCCGTGCGGGTCAAGCCGAACCCCAGAAGGTCTCCGTCCCCGTGAAAACTCTGCGGGGCGCAACCCTCACTGGGCCCAGCGAAAGTGTTCTCACCGGGCCGCTCATCATTACTTTTATTTTTGTGAGGCCGAGTTCCACACTGTTGGTGGCACCGAAAGAAACCCCTGCCACCAGTTGAAAAGTTAATTATGGATCGCCCCTTGAAATCAAACATAAGTTTTATTGGAAGTGGAGGGCTAAATCAAAACAGCTGGAAGGGTATGGCATGAAGCTGCTATAACAAAGCCCACGATGTTCCACTTACAGTAAACATTCCTTTTATTTCTCTCTCTCTCTCTTTTTTTTTTTTTTAAAGCCCGAAGTCTGCTGCGTAAAAGTCATCATCCCTTTCATGTGGGACAAAAGAGGATTTGGAAAGGGACTTTTCTTAAATCTGTGCATTGAAAACGCAGCTTATGGGAGGCTAAGAAATTACATTTTGCCTTTTCTTACAGTGGGCTCCTCTTAATTGTGACTTTTATAAACCCCTTCTGTAGCCATCATAACCATTCAATTAACTAACTTCATTTTTGGATGATGAAAAGAGCCTTTCTCCCTGAACATACGGCAATTATTAGACTGTCTCTAAAGTCTTTTTTTGTAGTGATATGAGAGTCTTCTAGATAAAATAAGGTTCGATTTATAAAACCCGAAACTATATGTGAAGGTGAGATCTATAAATAAACACTCTATAGTAGATGCAAAATCTCATTATAAATAACAATTTTATTAGCATATCCATTAAGCAAAGGGCCTTATGATGTTAATGTTAACAAAATTAAACCCTGGCCGTTTTATTCAATGAATAATTCCTGAGCTCTAAGGGCCAGGCACCACGCTAGGTACTGAGGCTGTACCCACACCTTTCAGTACGCCGGCTTCTATTCCAGGCATTTTGCATGTAGATCACCGCATTGTATCAATTTACATCCATGATTGTCACCAAGTGAGCACTGGTGTCTTTCCTCGGTAGCTGAGCTCGGAAAGTGGGCAGGGAAAGACCGTCCACGTTCACCTAGAGAGAACCCGGGTAGCTGGGTGGACAGTAACGCACATGGGTCAAAACATCCGGTACACATGAACTAAGGGACATCGACGGAGGTGTCCGACCCGTCGTGTAAAAAGCCACTGATTGTATTTTGAAGGACCGAGAAACCCTTCCCTGAAGAGGAAACTCTCAGGCCCCTGAGAAGATAAAGTTGGAGGGAGGAAAGTGTTCCGGGGAAAAGAAACGGAGACCAGAGTTTGCCAGAAGACAAGCGCTGGAGTGTTTTTTGTTTTTGTTTTTGTTTTTGTTTTTGTTTTATAAAATCAACAGCGACAGCAATGTAAGAGCCTCAACCACAATGACAGGTGAATGGCAAATTCTTCTGTAGTCACAGTGGACGGTTGGTCATAAAAAGTTGGGTTTTAAAATGATGTGAACGTTTGCATAAATGTCTGCAACACAAAACTGAGTGGAAAAAGCCCACATAAAAGTTGATATTCAGTACAGTCTCTATAATGTAAACAAACACAAGCACACATAGAGAACTCTAAAGGACAAATAGTATGTTCTCATACTTGTGAGATTATGGGTGATTTGTATTTTCGTCTCTTTATTGTTCTGAAGCCCAAGGTTTTTTTTTTTTTTTCCATAATAGTCAAATAGTGCTTTTGTAATTCGAAAACTCACGAAAATTCACAGTTAGTGAACAATCTATAGACCGTGTCTATTTTGCCATTCTTTTCCTGGCTTTGACACGCAAGAACCTTACACCATTCAGAAAATATGTATTCTGTAGCCAGAGCACGGGCTTGGGCACAAAGGATCAGTCTGACTCATAAAATGAGCTTCCCTTAGCCATGGACAGATTACAGTCCAGTTGTCTGCAGAATGTGAATTGCAAATATCATATGACCCAGTACGCCCACTATTGAGTAATTCAAAAAGATACACGCATTGCCATTTGAAAAGATATATGCATTCCTATGTTTATTGCAACATTATTAATAATAGCCAAGATACGGACGCAACCCTAGTGTCCACTGATAAATGAATGGATAAGGAAGAAGTGGTATATACACAATGAAATATTACTCAACCATGCAAAAGGATGAGATCTTGCCTTCTGGACAACATGGATGGGCCTAGGGGGCATTACACTAAGTGAAATAAATCGGGCAGAGAAAGACAAAGACCGTATGACTTCACGTCCACGTGGAAACTAAACAACAGAACAAAATGAATAAAGAAACAAAAAGCAGAATCAGACCTATAGATACAGAGATCAAACTGAAGGTTGCCAGAGGAGAGGGCGGTGGGGAGATAGACCAAATGGATGTAGGGGTGAAGGAGATACAGTCTCCCAATTATGGAACGACTGAGTCACGGGAATAAAAGACACGCGTAGAGAATACAGCCAGTGGTGTTGCAATAATGTTGCATGGTGACAAAGAGGCTAACCCTGTGGTGAGTGTAGCATAATGTACACAGTTGTTGAGTCCCTAAGTTGTACACCTGAAACGAATGTAACATCGTGTGTCAACTACACTCAAATTAAAAAAAAAAAAAAAAAAAAGAGTAAATTAAAGCTGTTTTCCGCCTGCGGTGTTTCAGTGGGTGGAGATGACTAGGCAGGTATATTGAATGTGACTGTGACTGGAACCACACGTCAGTAGAACAGAGCTCTGGAAGGGGGTGGGGAAAATGGGACATTCCACAGGTTCCCGTGGCTGGTAGGATATTAGCATGTGATTACGGAGTTTACAATAGGACCTGGAAGCAGAGATAGGACTTTGAGCCAGGTAGATTACCTGAATTACTTAGGCTTTCACTCACCACCCACCTTCCCTCCTCCCTCCCCCTCCCTTCCCGGGACCAGGTCCTTCCCCCTCCCTCCCCTTTTCCTTCTCTCCCTCTTCCCCTCCCTGCCCCCTTACTTCCCCTCTCCTTCCCTCTCTCTTCCTCCCCATCTCCCTCCCAGCCTCCCATCCATCCATCCTAAGATGACTTTCTGTTGGTCAGAGATTTGTCGCAAATCACACAGCCAGTTAGCGGGTAGTCTGGCCTCTGTTTCTTCTCCTGTTTGTGCTTTCTACACTCCACAGGTGATCCTGGCAACCCCCTTCTTCCTTTGTAGCATTTCTTTTTATTCTTCCCTTGCTTTTAATCCATTCATGTCCTAGAGCGCGTATGCCCTTTCGGAGCTCGGTTTCTGCACCATTTTTCAAATGGCGCGGAACACCTTTTTCCCAGGAACACAAGGCGTCCCTGAGTAATGAGTGAGAACAACTTTCCTGAGTCTATTTTTCCAATTAAATAGAAGTTGGGCCATGCAAACAATAACGACTTATCTGAAACCGATTCTTGCCCGTTTGGGGAAGACTCCAGAGAGAATTGTATCCAATACCTGGAACTGAATTCGGTGTTAAGACAAGCAGGCAGAGCACTTGGTAATTTAAAATCCAGCCTCATATTCAAAATTCACTATCACTAGAGGATTTTTTTTTTACTCTTTCTACAAGTGTACAGTCTGAACCAGTGTTAAAACATGAGCATAACAGAAAAGGTGAATAGTAACCTGGCAGAGAAAAGACAAACCACCAACCAGAACAGACGTAAAGCAAAAACAAAAAAAAAAAAAAAAAAAAAAAATTAATTTATATGAATTCCAGATTACATTAATTATAATAGTAGCAGTTTATTCTCGGTGATAATCATAAATTTCTTGGACATTTTCAGACAGCAATCAAATGATCAAGGTTAAAAAAAACACAAATCTATACTATGCCTATATTGTACATTACAATTCTCCAAACACTTCAGTTTTTGAAAATTAATTTTTTTCCTCAAATTAACATATGAGAGAGTATAAAATTAATGTTTAGATTCACATTTAACCAAAGGGAACGTAGGTTATAAAAATAGGAAATATAGTGAGCTTAGATAAGTTGGATAATTAGCTAATTTCTAAGGCTTTGCCTTTTCATAAATTCCATCCATCCATCCATCCATCCATCCATCTTTCCATACATCCATATATCCATTTTTTCCTGTGTCTGTGTAACTGTATATCTTTTCTCCCTCTGAATAAAAGCGCCTATACATGTGTATGTGATTTCGAATATGCATGTATAAAAAATACTAGTTCACTGTACAAACAAGTGAGATCTTGCCCTCATGGATCGTGATCTAATGATCTAGCGGTGGGATCATGCTAAGATGAACTTGAATGTGGGTACCGCTGCTGGTGTTATGGTCTTCTTTCAATAATGCAGGCCTGGGGGAACAGCTTCAACCTGATAGCTGTAATCCTGTGACGGTCTCACAGGGAATTGCATGCAGAGGACGAGGTCAGCCCAGTGTGGATACCTAGGTGAGAAAGAGAACAGTCCCGGTTCTGAAGGAAAAAGCACCGACAGAGGTCAAACATCAACAAAGAACTACCAGTCTCTTGAGAGACAGAGAGACACAGAGCGTGAACAGGGGAGGGGCAGAGAGAGAGGGAGACACAGAATCCGAAGCAGGCTCCAGGCTCCGAGCTGTCGGCACAGGGCCCGAAGCCGGGCTCGAACTCACGAACTGTGAGATCATGACCTGAGCGGAAGCTGGACTTGACCTGAGCTGAAGTCAGTCACTTCACGGATTGAGACCCCCAGGCTCCCACCCTGTGGTTTTCAATAGAATAATCTATTATCCCTTTTCACAGAACTGAACCTGTGTCTCTATCTGTCCATCTACCCACCTTTCTGGCAGGTTTGCAGGGAGCTGGATGGTGTTTTTCTCCTCTAATGTCCTCAGCATCTG
Source organism: Panthera leo (assembly GCF_018350215.1). Taxonomy (NCBI): domain Eukaryota; kingdom Metazoa; phylum Chordata; class Mammalia; order Carnivora; family Felidae; genus Panthera; species Panthera leo. The sequence goes on from NC_056684.1 coordinate 139,991,814, forward strand.
TCATAAACACGAAGAACAATTAAAAAAAAAGAAAAGAAAAGAAATGGAAAGAGAGAAACAGGGTTTTTTTTTTAATTTATGTTTTTTCGTAATTTATGTTTTCATAACACTTTTTCAGAACACTTTCTCAGCCATTATTCATTCAATCAGTGAGTCACTTGTTGAGGACTTGTAGAATGCAGGTACCGGGTACAATGATCGGGGTTTGCCTCGTCCCTGCCTCGCAGAACTGAGTTCAAAGTTGGGTGAAGTCTGGGGCACCTGGATGGCTCAGTCGGTCAAGCGTCCAAGTCTTGGTTTTGGCTCAGGTCATGAGCTCATGGGTCATGAGTTCGAGCCCCACATCCTGCTCTTAGCACGGAGCCCGCCTGGGATTTTCTCTCTCTCCCTCTCTCTCTGCCCCTCCTCTGCTCTCTCTGTCCCTCCGAATAAACAAACTTAAAAACACAAAAAGGAGAGTGACGTGAAGGTTCCACCTGTGTTGTTGGTGGAGAAACAGGAGGAAAGTATCACGATGCTGGATTTGGGGCACAGGACCACTGGTGCTCAGGCTGAGGCCCCACAGTCACAGGTGGTGAGGACCAAAAGTGACCTTGGCCCTCTCGCTGGGTCCTCAGGCACCTGGAGCCCTGTGGCGAAGCACTCTGATGTTAGTAGAGACAGAGAAGGGTTAGAACATCCCTTTCACGTTCAACGCCTGGATTCATTTAGCCCTTGGATGAGTTAGAACACAGACTCTGAATAGACAGAGCTGTGCGACTCCTACCACGCGCACACACGATCAAGTATTACTCAGCCACAAAAAGAATGAAATCTTGCCATTTGCAACGACACGGAGGGAGCTGGGGTGTATTATGCGAAGCAAAATAAGTCCGCGAGAGAAAGGCAAGTACCATGTGATCTCACTCACGTGTGAAACTTAAGAAACGAAACAAGTGAGCGAAGGGGAAAAAAGAGAGAGGGAGGCAAACCAAGAAGCAGACGCTTCATTATGGAGAACAGACGGATGGTCACCGGAGGGAAGGTGGGGGAGGGGGTGGATGAAACAGGTGATGGGGATTAAGGAGGACACTTGTCGGAATGAGCCCGGGGTGTTGTATGGACCTGCTGAATCGCTATATTGTATACCTGCAACTAACATTGCACACTGTATGTTAAATAACCGGAATTCTAATCAAAACAACAACAAGAAAAGAAAAAAGTCTCCGCGGACCAGGGGTTGGCAAACCATGGCCCTTGGGCCAACCTGGCCCACAAAATATCTACGTCAATAATGCTTCATTGGAACGCGTCCATTCGTATGTTCTCTATGGCTGGTTTTCTTCAGGCAGGAGGGGCTTCTGGCCTGGAAAACCAAACGTCTTTACTGTATAGCCCTTTATGGGAAAAGTTTGCCCATCCCTGAAGAGGAACAATTACCCAGGTAGGCGTCTCAGCTTGGTAGATGCCTTCATGTGTCAAGTTCTGAAGGGACACTAGACCCGGTTAGTCTGCCAAATAAATAAAATATTACAGACCTTCCCAGTCAAAGACAAAGAGTACAAGCAAGAAAGAAAAATAATAATAAAGGTAATCCCATGAGATTGATCGTTTCAGCCCTGAAGCAAACCAAGTACATCTGAAGAGCCCTTTCTCATATGAGCAGTGAGACGGTTGGGGACAGTAACCCACCCGAGCTGACAGGTAAGCCAATTGGGATGCGAGCAGCTGGGGACTCCGGAGAGGGGACCCTGGGACACACAGGCTCGGCCTCTTCCAGGTGAATGTCAGGAGGGAGACCCTGGCTCTCTGAAGACGGGCCTTGATTTGTGAGTGCTTTCTGGATCCCCGAACCCCACTTAAATCTGACGTGGGGGGGCTCCCTACTCCAGAAGGATTTGCAATTGAAATATGATCGATTATTAATGCCAGGAGCCATTCTGGGGCAATTTTATTTACTCTCACGCGGTCGGAAGGTTCTCACAAGGGAAAGGACAAAAGGAAAAAGAGAGGACAGGGAAATGGTAGAAAAGAACGCAGGACGGAAGAGGGAGAGAGGCCAACGGGAAGCAAAAGTGGGAAAGAAAAGAGAGGCTTGCTTTCTTTCTCTTTTCTTTCTTTCTTTTTTTTTTCTTTCTTTTTTCTTTCTCTCTTTCTTTCTCTTTTTTTTCTTTCTTTTTTTTCTCTCTTTTTTTTCTTTCTCTCTCTTTCTTTCTCTTTTGATGTGTTTGCCTTCGCGACTTCGAAGTTCTTGCTAATTCTATCTGTCCACAACAGAGCCATCCACGGCGAGAAAAAGCGTTTCCTTATGTGCAAATTAGCATCGGCCTCCCTTCATGCCCTGGTCCTCTGAAGTCAATGGCGAGCACCACTGCCAGACCCACTAATGGCATCTGAATAGAGGCATTATTGGCTTGAGCCGCTGTGGGCCGCTCTCCCCTCCAACTCCGAACCAGCCCTTCTCTCTAATTTCCACTCTGTTCTGACGGCGTCACTTTGCTCGACTTCCAGTAAACACGAGGCTGCCAGAGCGCCACTCCCTTAAAGAAGGTCCGCTTCCCTCCAGACCTGCCCGCCTCCCTTCTGATGAGAGCAGGCCCCACAGAAGCAGGGGCATCCCCGGGTTCCACGGGGGCGCCCGCCGGCTTGGCCACGCGGAGCCCGTCCCGGGTCACAGGGAGCCGGGGACCCCGGCATCCACGGCGGCCGTGGGCCCCACACCTCTGCTCTGGCTCCTCGTCCAGGTCTCAGCCTGATCCCTCTCCCCCCGCCCCCTCCTGCTTCTTGGCAGTTCGTCCCTGCGCTCATTTACTCAACATGTATTTGCTGGATTCTTACGAGGCGTGAGGAGACCGCAGAAGGTAGACCGGAGTCCTTTTCTCTTGCGGATTTAGCGGATGGAAAAGAGCTGTCAGAAGCTGGGTGCGGGGAGGGGAGCATTACAAAGCAGCTGTGCCACCACCACCCCCACCACCCCCCGAGGTAGGATTGTGGTTTCCTAGCTTTGATGGAGCCTGTTCTTTCACCCACCTTCTCAGGCCCCCCTGGGTGGGTGGTGGCCTCTGTCCCAGCTCTGAGCCCCAGGAACCCATTCCCGGCACGGCCATCTCCGCGGGCTCCCAGCGAAATGCTCCCGTCCCGGGTGCTGTCATTCCCTACAAACCCCTTTGGCGAATGTCCTTCTGGCCATCTACTGTGGAGTGCGTGGGGCAGGTGGAACAAATGGAAGCAACGGGCCCTTAAGGTCACGGATCTGACAACCTCCTCCCCCCCCCACCACGACCACCAGATTCGTCTCTGCAGCAGGTGGGGGCTCCCCACTGCTGTTGGGTTTCCGCCACTGTTTTTGTTGCAAAAGCGCCCAGGTTGCATCGCGGTGGAAAGTAAAACATCCCCGGGGCGCCTGGGGGGCTCGGTCAGTTGAGCGTCCGACTTCCGCTCAGCTCATGATCTCACAGTTCTTGGGTTTGAGCCCCGCGTCAGGCTCTGTGCTGACAGCTCACAGCATGGAGCCTGCTTCAGATTCTATGTCTCCCTCTCTGCCTCTCCCTCGCTTGTGCATTCTCAATCTCTCTCTCTCTCTCTCTCTCTCTCTCTCTCACACACACACACACACACAGTTCATGAATTTGATCCCCACATCGGGCTCTCTGCTGTCAGCACAGAGCCTGCTTCAGATCCTCTGTCCCCCTCTCTCTCTGCCCCTCACCTACTCGTGCTCTTTCTCTCTCTCTCTCTCTCTCTCTCTCTCTCTCTCTCTCTCTCTCTCTCAAACATAAAGAAACATTAGGGGCGCCTGGGTGGCTCAGTCAGTTGAGTGTCCGACTTGAGCTCATGTCATGATCTCACAGTTTGTGAGTTCAAGCCCCACGTCGGGCTCTGGGCTGACAGCTCAGAGCCGGGAGCCTGCTTCACATTCTGTGTCCCTTTCCCTCTGCCCCTCCCCTGCTCGTGCTCTGTCTCTGTGTCTCTCTAAAAAATAAATAAACATTTAAAAAAATTAATAAACACTCATTTAGTAAATATACTGAGGAGAAGATTCTACATTCAAAACAACTATCTTCTCAAACCCTCATTCCCAAGTACCCTCCCCACACCTTGCAATACTCAAACTGAGCTGCAAATTGTGTCACCTTTCTTGTCTTCTTGACTAGACCACGAACAGAGATTTTGAGGGCAGGACCTGGGACTTATATACCTTAAAGAGCTTTGTCCCTGGCACAGTGTAGATGTTAAGGAAAGGGAAGGGAAAGGAAAGGAAAGGGAGAGGGAAGGGGAGGGGAGGGGAGGGGAGGGGCGGGAAGGGAAGGAAGGAAGAGAAGAAGGGACGGAGGGAGGGAGGGAGGGAGAGAGAGAGAAAGAAAAGGAAAGAAAGAAAGAAAGAAAGAAAGAAAGAAAGAAAGAAAGAAAAGGGAAAGGAAAAGGAAGGGAAAGGAAGGGAAGGGAAGGGAAGGGAAGGGAAGGAAAGGAAAGGAAAGGAAAGGAAAGGAAAGGAAAGAAAGGAAAGGAAAGGAAAGGAAAGGAAAGGAAAGGAAAGGAAAAGAAAAGAAAAAAGAAAAGGCCAAACTTACTAGAAACCTATTGCCTTAGGATATCTGCCTTTTTTTCTCTCCCATTGCCCACAAGACTTTGGCCCCTGGTCCCAGGAGGTAAGCACACCTGGTGACCTGGCCAGCTCAGATGTGAGAAGGTCGCTGGGGTTGCTAATCTTGGCTTGCCTCGTGGTGCGGGCAACAAAACCACAGCCTGGTGAGCGTAGCAGATTCCATATGCTAGCCCCTAGTCTGCTAAATCACCAGCCAGCCTAAATTTGAAACATTTCTAAAGTGTTATACAATGTGGCGATAATGTTTTTACAAAACAAAGGCTGAGTTCCTGGAAGCCATTTTCGACCAATCAGCATCTTATTGAAAGAGGCGCCCTGATGGTACCATTGGTGACACAGGGTAAAAAAAAAAAATACGTACACGTGTCACAGTCAAGGCTCAGCCAGGACACATCTGCTTTGGAAGTAGGGGAGGCGTAGTGAGGGGCTGTGGCTGAAATGGAGCAAGGGAGGGGACAAGGAATGTGGGTGGAAAACGGTTCTAAGCCAGGAAGTTGAAAGCATGTCTGAGTCAAGTAAGGCTCCAGTCTTGGGTCCTAGGGACCAACTGTACAGAGACAAGATAGTAGACAAGACCCAGGTGCGAGTTAGGAATATTACTTGGTATCTTAGTTCACATTTAGAGTCTATTCACACGGTAATCGCACGGCTCGCAGCACTTTGTGTTCTCGGGCTATATTAACAGAGATAGCGTCTCCAGAAAGGGAGGTGACAGCTGTGCTCTAGCCTGGGCCAGCCCGGGCCCACTTGGCATTTTGTACTGCATTCTGAACACCGAGCTTCACAGAGGACACGCAGGAGAGAATCCTCAAGAGGAGTGACGAGCTGCAGACAGCCTGAAAACCCAGGGCATGTAAAGGACAAAAACAAAAAAAAACGAAGAATATAAAAGTCAACTCAGAAAGAAAACACTTACTTTTGGGGATGTGGGTTATCTTCAAACAGATAAGGGGGGACCTGAATTTTATTTGCATAACATTTCTTTTCATGGGGATTCCAATTGAAGCTTCAAACACTCATGTTTAAATAGGTAACTGTAATCAACAGTTAATACGGCAGTGATACCTCGCTGCCCTCGATTTCTGTAGCTCTTTGCAACTGGATGGAAACCAGGCATGAGGGTGTGCACACATATGTTTTTTGAGTTATTTTTACACAGGTGGGAACGTACCAGGCACCTGTACCCCTGAACTAATCTCGAAACCACTTTCCTTTTTTTTTTTTTAATGTTTATTTATTGTTGAGAGAGGGAGAGACAGAGACCGAGCGTGAGTGGTGGGGGGGGGTGGGAAGAGAGAGAGAAGGAGACACAGAATCGGAAGCAGGCTCCAGGCTCCCAGCGGTCAGCACAGAGCCGGACACGGGGCTCGAACCCACGAACCGTGAGATGGTGACCTGAGCCGAAGTCGGATGCTTAACCAGCTGAGCCCCCCAGGCGCCACTAGTCTACTTTTCAACAGGTGGAACATTCCATTTCAGCCTGCTGTGTGTGTCTGTGTGGCTATATACGTGCACACACATAGACTTAGGCTGTGTAAACATACACGCATATACTTGCATGTGGAAGGAAAGACAGGTATATGTGATATGTATGTGTCTATACACACAGAAGCCACGGAGACTGAAATACTCATGTCTTCATTCTTTTTAAAACCTGTCCACTATTCGGTGTGTGTGTGCATACGTGTCTAACACGATCCCACTCGTGAGAATCTAGGGCATTTGCTGCGGTTTGATTCCACACTCAGCTGGCTTCACACTCATTTTTACGCCACAACATCGCTGCGACAAGTGTGAGCGTTGGTGTTGCACGCGCTGCCCCGGTGGCCCGCCCGTCCCCTGTGCTCCCCGGGGGTGATGAAATCCTGCCCGCAGCTCCCACCTTCTGCCTGCGTCGTGTTTCGTGAGACCCCTCGGTCTCTGCCCACCCGACGGATGAAAATATCTCACAAGAGAGGCAATTTGCACTTCTCTCATGGAGAATAAAGTCTGCGTGTCTCCCGACGCTTAAAAGACATCCGTAAACCACCTGCTCGCAGCCTCTGCCCGTTTCTCTCCTAAGCTCTTTGCGATTCCTTAAGTGACCAAGTGCCGGAGAATCTGGCCAAGCCTCTTGCTCCCGCCCTTTAGACGGTGAAACAATCTGGGATGTGTGCAAATGTGAGACCACGCCTGCCTCTTCTCTTTGCCGTGGACGCACTCCCAGGAGGGGATCGTGTGCTTGTCCTCTCATCTGCACCCCAGATCTGGGCTGGGATTGAATCAGGCCACGGCCGCTCTGGGGCTCCCCCCACCCCCACCAACCCAGGATGGCCGCTGCCAGTGGCAGCATGGCTAGCCTCTCGTGACTGCTGGGGAGACTCTCAGGGGAGGGTGGGTGTGCATGGGAATGTTTGCGCACTGCAGCCCGGAGTGTGCTTCTGGGCTGAAGCTTGGCCAGTTGGAGGCAGGGGCAGAACGGAAGGTGCTTCACCTATTTCCATTCCTTCGGTGTTCATCAGTTGCCTCCCAGACGTCTGACGACAAAGGTCCCGGAAAAGGCAAAGGCTTTGACTTTCGGACACCAGCCGGACAGCTGCACGGGCCAAATCCTTTGCTCCAACGTGCATCTCTCAGAGCCGGTGGCCCACGGGCGGGGTGGTGACGGGACCCGTTCAGTAGCCCTCACCCCACCCCTCCCTGGCCTCACCCCTGAGTCTGACCCCTCGAACCCCAGTCTCCTAGGAATATTGTTTAAACCCACCAACACGAAGTCATGGGAGGGCTCCCGTTACCTGATTACCCCAGGCCTCCCTCACTGGGCGCCGGTGGGCTCAGAAGGGAACAGCCAGTCGTGGCCTGAGTCTGAATCTTCGTTCCAGCTTTCCCTGTTTCAGGACTTATGAATTATTAACGAGCCCTCTGTTTGTAATGCCGGGCTCTCCGCTTCCTCCAAATTAAATTACCGAGGGATATATTTGATTATAAACATACTTAGTAAATGTTTTCATTGTTGCTTTCTGTAGCTTCCTTTGTACAAAAGTGTTATAATGTCAAAAAGTCAACCGCAAACATCTACAGCCTGCCGTGGCAAACCAGTTAAAGCCAACGCTGGGCAAATTAAGTAATCAGAAATGAAAACCACTTTAGGACAATAGTGAATATAATTTTTCATCTCTCAAAAACGGGGTCGGCGGGGGAGGGGGGCCTTCTTCCAGCAGCTGAACGCTTCTGGAAAGAGGGCTGAAACTGACATACGAAACTGGAGGCAGGGTCCACAGCGTTTCCTCTGTCTACGTTTGTGACCTTCAACAAGGAGGGCCCCTCTTGACTCATCTCCTAAGTGGGGACAATAGGGTGGCCATACCCACTCCATGAAGTCTCTAAGAAAAGCGGTTCTGCTAACTGGAAATGATCACCAGTGATGAGTGCTAAGGTTAACTGCGGAAAGCTGGAAAGATGCAGTGGGCCAGGGGACAACGACTATGTGCTAATGGGGTAAGGGCTTCATAGGTTCCACGGATGAATATCACATGCCCCCCGTCTTCTTGAAGCTACCGCATCACGGAGAAGCACACACATAAAACGATCATCGGCATTCAATTGGGAAAGTCTCGCCGCGTATATACAACCAACCATCCTGAGCAAAGCAGATGGTGTTACATTAATTATGCTGGAGAGGTGCCTCTGGGACAGGGCTCCACCCCCCGAGTTGATGGTGAAGAGAAAGATAAGGACGCTCTTGGGTGGAGAAGGAAGGCGCCAGAGTGGCAGGATGGGAGAGCAGCACGTGCACAAGCCCAAGGGTCCAGGAGAGGCCGGAGTGGAAGCCCGACTGGCACGGCAACAATGTGCCAGGGTGGTGTGGAGAAGGCAGAGCTGAGCGAGACCACCGGGCGCTGACTGTGAGGGCCTTGAATGCCAACCCCAAGTTTGGATCGTCTTCTGCAGCGGATGGGAGCCACTGGGATCTTTAAGGAACAGATCGTCTTCCCAGCTCTGTCTCTCAGAAACACGGCTCGGCGAGAGGTAGCAGCCGAGGGAAGAGAATGGGTTTGAGGGTGGGCGAGACCGGAGTTTAACCTCGTAGCAGGTGTGAGGCCTGGGTGGAACCACTCCGTGTGTCCCTTTGTTCATCTGTGCCCTGGAAAGACGGTGCCACCCTTCTGAGTTATTGCGGGGATAAATGAGACCACGTGTGTAAAATTTCTAGCCCTGCGCCTCGCACGGAAATAGATGACTCTGCCTCGCGTCTTCCTTTCCCTGTGGAAATTCCGATCTTTTGTTCCCCGTCAAAGCAGAGGAGGAAAAAAACAAAAACAAAAAAACAAAACTAAGAACAGACAGGAATAGGGTGGGACCGTGTGGCCACGCATAAATCACGTGTACTCTCTCTGCCTCAGTTTCCCCACACGTAAAATGAGAGGTTTGGAGCTGATTCATTTGAAGGGCCCATCTAGCTTTAATCGCCTGTCATGACAGCACACGGACATGTGGGGGGCAGAGTTTGTTTCATGGGACCAGAGTCCGGGGGCCCTTCTAAGACCATAGCATGACAAATGGCATTTAATACGGGCTACAAAGGCACCAGATGCAGACTTTAATGAAAAGAAAATGGTGTCTCCGTATCATCACAAATTAACTCCATCTATCTGCACAGCCCGTGGTGCTGAAGTCATAGTTTGAAATTCAGTGACACTTATGGTTAACACATGCTGTGTTATTCATTTTTTTTCTTCATCGAACATTTACTGAGCACCTACTAATGCCAGGAGCCATCCTGATCCCCGGGAATCCCAGGATAAAGAGCTTGTCCCTTTTTTTGTAGTTTATTTGCTTATTTTGAGAGAAAGTGTGCAAGCTCCCACAAGTGGGGGAGGGGCAGAGAGAGAGGGAGAGAGAGAATCCCACGCGGGCCCCGCACTGGCAGCACAGGGGGTTCCAACTCACAAACCGTGAGATCATGACCTGAGCCTGATGCTTAAGTGACTGAGCCACCCAGACACCCCGAAAGACGCTGTGTTTTTCTTTAATTTTTTTTTAATTTATTTTTGAGACAGAGCATGAGCATGAGCAGGGGAGGGGAAGAGGGAGAGGGAGACACAGAATCCGAAGCAGGCTCCAGGATCCGAGCCGTCAGCACAGAGCCCGACGTGGGGCTCGAACCCACAAACCCGAGATGGTGAGCCGAAGTCGGACGCTTAACCGACTGAGCCACCCAGGCACCTCGTTGAGTGTCTACTTCCTAAGTCAAAGTAGCGGGTACAGACTAGAAAGGGTAGGAGGAAGTTTCTAGTGCAAGCCCATTTAGACACGGGTGACATTGGAGCGGGTTCCTTTATCTCTGAAGAGCCTCAAGGTTTTCTTCCACAGAATGGGGGTAAGAGGCCTACTGCCTAGGGCATTTCAAAGCTTCACTATAATGTTGTATACACAGCCCCAAGCCGCCTGACACAGAGAGGGTGGACGCTCAACGAGGTTTTCCGACTTCTTCCCCATCCCTCACTGGATCACTTTCGTCTTTAGCTCACCCATTTGGAAAACTGGCGAACCGTTACTAGAAAGAGGTTCCTCTTCCAGCTCAGGAGTAGAGATACCAAATGGACCAGGAAAATCTAAACTTTCCATGTTTGCTACCTTCTTACCCTCTCTCTCTCTCTCTGGCTGGCTGTCACCCTCCGCCCTGATGCTATGTCCTGCATAGCTGTGGGGACCAGAGCATCATTTCTGTCTGCCACTCATGATGTGAAGGCAGTGAGGGGGTGGTGCCGATTGCCAGGGTCAGAGGAGAAGGGGAGATGGGCTTCCGTCTTACCTGGTGGGAAGAGTTGAGACTCAGAATGCATTTGTCCTTTTTCCCCAGGGAAACCATATTGTAAGTGATAGCGAGAGTCCCAGGATCGCCCCCTAAGGCCACTCTCATCCACCGAGTCACCAAGTCCCCGAGATACAATGTAAACAAGACTGTTCGTTTAATCTAACAAGTGCCGAATCCAGGTTGATTTAAATAAAATAAAATAAAATAAAATAAAATAAAATAAAATAAAATAAAATAAGATAAAATAAAATAAAACAAAATAAAATTAAATTAAAAAAGGACCTTTTACCCCTACAAGTGATTGCAATGCTGTATAACACGCATCACAACAGAAAGAGTGGTCATGGTAAGAGAGGAACCTGAATGTAGGGGTGATTTTAGGGTGTGGGAGCTTCCAAGATGCAATTGTATCTGATAAGGGTTTTAAATGTTGAGGGCAGGTGTGGGGAGGAGTGATCTCCATGCTTGTAACAAAAGCAGTAAGTGTGGAAGGTCTGAGCACATCCTGGGAAGGAGAACAGAGCTGAGTGAGGAAGGAAGCATGAGCCGAGTAGGGATGTGGGAGGGAGTCAAGGCGAAGGCACCGCTGGGTCAGGTCATGGGAGACTTTGGATTCCGTGCAAGATGCATGAGCATTTTGTTCAGGAAGCACATTTCACGAAGATGTTCTGCAGATCGTTTACACCTAAGAAAGCTTTCTGGACGTGCAGAGCCATGGCCTCCCCAACCTTCCAGATCAATCTTGTGTGAGGGCAGAAGGAAATCATATTTCTGGGCCACCGCAACTCTCACAGACCCTAACTGGATGGGCCTGCCTTCTGAACAATGGTGAGCCTTCGGAGGCCATTAGGCAGGGGAACCACAAGGTTGGAGGTAATTTACAGTAATTCAGCTCAAACTCATTTACACGGCACAATGATCTTTTAAGAGTCTTCTGGGACAATACCCAGAGAATGGCCTTGGGGTTAAGATTTGAGTTGAAACATCCTTTAATTCTTCTAGGAATCTGGGGTGCCTGGGTGGCTCAGCTGGTTGAGCACCTAATTCTTGGCTTCGAGTCAGGTCATGATCTCGCGGTTCGCGAGTTCAAGCCCTATGTCGGGCTCTGAGCTGACAGTGCAGAGCATGCGTGGGATTCTCTCTCTGCCCCTCTCTCTGCCCCTCCCCCACTTTCTCCCTCTCCCTCTCTCAAAATAAATAGATAAACTTAAAAAAGTCCTTATAAGAATCTACTGAGGGAGGAATTCTAATTTCCATGTTACAAAGGCAGAAAGCCGGGTCCAGTATTCAGGGTCTGATCAAGGCTAAGCCTCATGAGGAGAAAAGCCAGAGTCCATGAGCAAAAGTCACCTAGTGAGTCATTGGCAGACACAGAACCAATCCCCACGTCCCTTTGCTCCCTGCCCTCTGTTCCTCCATTCTCCACAGCTGCCTCTCTGGGGCGTCTCCTCTGCTTCAGGGGGAGACTTCCCTTCTACCACTGCCTGCTGACTGAGTAGCAACATGCCTGGTGACAAACAGAAGCTGATCACGGTTAGTTCATCCTCATGGTCTCAGACAGCGGGAGAAAAACAAAACCCAAAACCAAAAAACGAACAAACGAAGAAAAATCATGGCGTCTACAGTCCCTGTCATTCTTCTCTTTGACTTGGTGTCTTGGGTTTCAGGATGAGAGGATATACTTTGACCAGACTTCTAAAGTGAACATGTTAACTGTAAACCCATGGATGCTCGTAAAATGTGTCATTTAAAGATGTTTTGGCTGGCACTTGGAACTCTGAAGGCATACCCCCCAAAATAATGTAATTACAAGTAGAGAAAGCTAAGAAAGACAACGACAACAACAACAAACTCAGATAAAGCAGCTTCACTCAAGCCTCCAAGTGAAGAAAAGAAGCATGATGATCGTGTGGCTTCATGGAAACCACAAGGGGTCTTTCACCCCAGTGCCATTTAGCTCCTGCTTCTGATGTGTGAGAACCCGCCTTCCAAACTCTTGGGTAAACAATGCCTGTTTTCAATTTGGATGAATGTGCCCGTCCGGCCCCTACAACTGATCAGCCTGTCAGGGAAACATGATGCATTTCAATAAACCCAATATTTGGCCAAATACAGCAAAATCCCATAATAACATTTTTTTTTCCCAGAGAGTGGGGAAATGAAAATACATTAAGCGGGAAATATCGTGTGTGTGACCACCCAACCATGTCTCGAAGAGATAAATATTACATACGGGAAAAGATTATAAGTGTAATAATTAAATGTGGACGCCCACATGAGAGGCGTCCTCCTTGGAGGAGGAGGAGAAGGGCAGGCACTAATCCATGCCTCTCTCCATGCCTGTGACAGTCCTGATGATTTTATTAGTGCCAAAGACAGTCAAGGCATTTGGAAGTGAGTGGTAGGGTGAGGTAGGGGTGCCCAGTGCCTAATCAGCCATTTCTCAAGCCCTGTCACCGTGGACGTGTCATCTGAGGTCCCCGAGCTTCCTTGGCACACACGTAAAGGGGTCTAAAATACCCCACTTTCTGGAAACAAACTGTACCCCCAAAAGCAGATTGTCTGTCATTTACCGAAGATACCTAGATATAAACAGCGAGATGCATTTGTGAGTAAGCTTGCTCTATTCTTCCCTCCAGGAGCAGTTGGTACTTAAGTATTACTATGTAAATGTGCTTTGCTAGTATTTGCTGGGCAGCATGAAGAAGTCACAGGTGACTTTACTTTGTGGCAAAGGAAGGCATTTGAGAAAGGTGGCTGCTAGAAAGACTGTCAGGACACTGGTGCATGGGAACAAACTAGGTCTATGAACTTAGCTGCAGGCTTACCCTGGCATCTGGGACAGCAGACTGCCGTTAAATCCACAGGCTTTGGGTCCTGAACCCACATCACACAGGAGCCTGCCCCCCTGTCAGTCTGGAGTTAGCCGATGCCGCTTCCAGAACACGCCGTGCCTCTTGTCTCCTAAGAGCCACATCACTGACCTCTCAGAAACCAATTCTGCGCATCCTTCTTGCCCCCGTGCTCAGAAAGGTTTGGTAGGTTCAGGCCAAAATGGAGACCCACTTTCACTCTGACACAGTCCCTGGTAACCAGCCCGTGTGGGAGGAGAAGCAGCGCCCGCCTCCCTGGGATCATCGGAGCCTGCTGATATTTACCAGAAGAAACCAGGAACAACGGAGGGGCCAAAAAGTCTCAGTGCCGTTCGCACATCCCTGCCACCGTGCCTGGGTTACCGGCTCCCTTCTCCAAAACTGCTCTCTGGTCCCCTGTCTCTCTGGCTCAGTAAAGACCATGTGAAGCCCCTGGGCTTGTCGTTCAGGACTTCGGTGCCACAGACAGCATCTGGTACTCCCCCACATTAAAGGATTGCTGTTGATATGGAGGGACAGTAATTTTGAAAGTCCATGTCTGAAGTCACTAGCCATCTGCATATAAGGGCAGGAAGTCCTAACAGGGGTGCATTTGGCAATTTCTAGAAATGTTTTTTTTGTTGCCACGCCTTTGTGTGTGTGTGGGGGGGGGGGGGGGGCGGGAGGGTGGGGAACGGTATTGGCATTAGAGGCCAGGGATGGTGCTGGCCATCCGTCAATGCCCAGAATAGCCCCCCATGACTCCAAAAATTATTCACCCCTTACACATATTGCCAAGGTTGAAAAACTAGGTCTAAATGAATGATTACTTTTTCCCCCAAATGCTTAAAAACTATTTTATCAAACAAACAAAAACTTAGAATTTATACAAAAATGAACCAAAGTGATTTTTTCTTACTCTGTGTGTGCTATATTCGTTATAATATAATATGTGTACTATCATTGTATGTATTTTATGCTATAGATACGTATAGTGTGTTATACATATATGCTTTATGTATAATTAGGAATGTAATTATTAATATCATATATTATAATACAATTATATAAATAGTAATAAAATGATACCATGAGATATAATGATTATATATACACCTAAATGGAGTAAGGAAGACATGGGATGTAAAGGGTTAATAGATTGTTCTATTGAAAACCACAAGGTGAGGGGCGCCTGGGTGGCTCAGTCGGTTAAGCGTCCGACTTCGGCTCAGGTCACGATCTCATGGTCCGTGAGTTCGAGCCCCGCGTCGGGCTCTGTGCTGACAGCTCAGAGCCTGGAGCCTGCTGCGGATTCTGTGTCTCCCTCTCTCTCTCTGCTCCTCCCCCGTTCATGCTCTGTCTCTCTGTCTCAAAAATAAATAAACATTAAAAAAGAAAAAAAGAAAAAGAAAAGAAAACCACAGGGTGGGAGCCTGGGTGGCTCAGTCTGTTAAGTGGCTGACTTCAGCTTAGGTCAAGTCCAACTTCAGCTCAGGTCACCATCTCATGGTTCATGGGTTTGAGCCCCACTTTGGGTTCTGTGCTGACAGCTCAGAGACGGGAGCCTGCTTTGGATTCTGTGTCTCCCTCTCTCTCTGCCCCTCCGCTGCTTGTTCTCTCTCTCTCTCAAAAATAAATAAACAGAAAAGAAAGGAAAGGAAAGGAAAAGAAAGAAAGAAAAGAAAAGAAAAGAAAAGAAGAAAGGGAAAGGAAAGGAAAGGAAAGGAAAGGAAAGGAAAGGAAAGGAAAGGAAAAGAAAGGGAAAGGGAAAGAAAGGGAAAGGAAAAGAAAGGGAAAGGAAAAGAAGGAAAGGAAAGGGAAAGGAAAAGAAGGAAAGGAAAGGAAAGGAAAGAAAAGAAAAGAAAAGAAAAGAAAAGAAAAGAAAAGAAAAGAAAGGGAAAGGGAAAGGAAAAGAAGGAAAGGAAAGGAAAGGAAAGGAAAGGAAAGGAAAGGAAAGGAAAGGGAAGGGAAGGGAAGGGAAGGGAAGGGAAGGGAAGGAAAGAAAGAGAAGAAAAGAAAACTACAGGGTGATCGCACAGGCTATACCTGCAGAGGAGAGTAAGCATCCTTCCTGGTGGCCATGACTGTCCAACTACCTGTAGTTTTTCCTGCCCATAGGAATCGCCTAGACCAATTCCTGGTCCCCACCCAGACCCGCCGAATTGAATCCCTGGGGCTGGAGTTCCAGATTCTGAAGAAATTCTTCAGTAAATTGTTATATACCCCAAAGCCTGAGAACCATAGGACCAGCCCTTCAAGAAATAAAACATCTTTGTGTCTATAATCCCAGCTGATGCCAGACCCAGCTCTGAGCAGTCGGCAGAGAAGGTCCAATGATCAGATGCATGGATCTCACTCACCAGGATTGAACAGTATGTTTTCAGTGCTCCACCAAGGACCCGTGCCCATTGTGTTGCCCTCTTTTGCCACAGAGCCTCCCGTCTGAAAGATCATGAGGTGGCACCCTACACCTCACCCAAATGTGGCCGCCATCTTCCAAGAAGACACACGGTTGACTCTCCATGAGTATTTGCCTATTGAAAGATGGCCATATGGGGTCTTAGGCTATGGATGGATCAGGCAGCCTTAACTCTCTCCACTTCTGACTGGAGTACGAAAATCAAATCAATTACTCATAAACACTTGTGATAAGATTAATTTAATTTTTTTCTTAAACAAAGAGGGTAAATTAAAAGAATCAGCTTGCCTCTTCCCACACTGTAGTGACAAGATTAAAAATTAAATTTATACATATTTCATTTCTACATAATAAAGCCTTTTTGCAAAAAGAAAAAAAAAATACCACAGTTCATCTAATTAAATCAAAGAAAATTGCCTGCAGGGATGTTACAGTATTACAATTAAGCCACTGCCAAAACCAGCCCTCAGAATTCTTAAACACTACTCTGGGTTTAAAATCCAAATCAGCTTTTGGTCTGAGTGTGTGTGTATGTGTGTGTGTGTATGTGTGTGTGTGGATTTTGGGGGTGACTTCAGGGAAATGTGGAGTCTTTTCCTGTGTCGGTACATAAGGGTGGAAAAGGGATTTTCAAGCTCTCCCGAAGTAACTGACACATGCAGGAAAGCAGGAAGGTCTAATTTGGATTAAAAAAAAACAAAAAAAACTCAGCCCGAAGTTTGGGAAAAGAAACAAATCAAGAGTTCTCACCCTTTTTGTTTTCACCTCCCAAATACTAAAACCATTAAAAAATTGAAATATGCTTCCAATAAAATCCCTGAAGTGGTATGATTTCTCGAAGTCTGCAAAGATGGAGACGTGGACCGTGTGTGGTCCCAGCTTGTTCAAGAACCACAACAGCCGACGACCATCAGGAACGACTCGCTCCACCACTCTGGCTCAGCCTGGGGTCTGATAAGAGCTCGCTCACACCCCTCTCACACGGACACGTTATCAGGAGGCTAGACAGACTGGTGGCAGTGGCCGTGGCCGTGGCCGTGGCCCCTACAGGGACAAAGACGCCTGGCGCATGACCCCCCACCTTCCTGCAAACAATATGGTCTTCAGGAAGTTCCTGATTTGGTTTCTGACATTCCGGCAGGATTGAATTTTGTCCTGGGAAATCAGGCCCCGGAATGAGGAGAGGCTCACGCAAGTACTGGCCTGAATCCTGGTTTCGGCGAATCATTCAGGCCTTCTTTGAGGTCAGAAGGATGTTCCATGACAGGTGCTGAGCAAATGTTTACTGAATAGACGTTTCTTTCAGCGACAGCTTGGCAGGCAGTGTCATGGGCCCGGAGTAGCTTGTGGGGGTCACCACATTCTTGGTTCCTTCTGCCTGGTGGAGGGCAAGCGTCTGGGCTTGAGGACCACGTGTTTACTTGGAGGCCAGGCTGATAGTTCACTGTCAGGTACAGCAGGAACGAGCTACCACAGGGCTTTTCCTTCTTTTTTTTTTTTTTAAGTATGTCCCTCAAGCACCTTAATCTTTGATCCTGGCAACGTCTCTCGGGATGTGCAAAAAGTCCACGACCGTTTATCTGAGATCTTCAAATCCAGAAAACTCTGAAAGCCAGATGTTTGTTCATAAACGTGGCATAAACTAACGAGGCAGCAAAGTCTGAACTGAACAAATGTGATATTATTTATGACCTTCAGTACATCCCACAGAATGAAAACAAGCATAGATATGGGTGTAGAATATGGATGAGTTTAAGGATGGGGGGCTCTCCCAGACCCCGCTGGAAGATGGCACATAATATATTGCATCGTATATGCACATGTTACCTGCATTAGTTATCGGTCACTACGTAACAAAGCGGCCCAAAGCTTAGCAATTAAAATGGCTTGCACTCATCATCCTAGTCCGCGCGGGCCAAGAGTCTGCATGGCTTCGCTGGGTGAGTCCTCTGCCCAGGTCTCTTAAGAGGCTGCAGTCATGGCAACTACCCAGGGTTTTGCACACGGCTGCAAGGAAGTTCCCCCGGGGGCAGGGGGGTCACGGACATCTTTGACTGGGACTGGATCCTCTTCCAAGGTGCCCCACGTGGTGATGGCAGGATTCAGTCCTCAGGTGCTGGACTGGGGGGGCCTCAGCTACCGTCTGGCTGTTGGCCAATTCCTTCCCAGGTGGCCTTCTCCATCAGAACACGCGTGGAAGACAAACCAGAGAGAGAAATACCAGGAAGACGGGAGTCACAGTCTTTTGTGACCTAATCTCAGAAGTGACGATTCTTCTCCTCTCCGTAACTTTTTTTTCATTAGATAAGAGTCCTAGGTCTAGCCCACACCCAAAAGGAGATGACTTCACAAGGACGTGAACACCAGGGGTGGGGGACTGGGGGAGTCAGGTCACAACCTGCTGACCACATTGCCTTTGAAAATATGATCTTCTCAGGCCCTGAGGGACCCGCATTATCACACCCCGCTTCACAAGGGGAGATAAGTTTTGAGCAGCTCATGTTCTAGGTCTTACGACCGCTGAGGCATTAGGGCACCTGCGTGGTTCAGCTGGTTAAGCGTCCGACGTCAGCTCAGGTCATGATTTAATGATTCATGGGTTCGAGCCCCACGTCAGGCTCTGTGGTGACAGCTTGGAGCCTACTTCGGATTCTCTGTCTCCCTTCTCTTTCTGTTTCTTTGCCCCTCCTCTGCTCTCTCTCTCTCTCTCTTTCTCTCTCTCAAAAATAAATAAGTAAACATACAATGAAAACACTGATGAGGGGTGAGCAAATTCTTGAACTGGAGTCCTCCCAGGCTAACCTTTTCCTCTCCTCATGTGACAGGCTTTAACTCCTTCCTCCGTGTGGTGAAAGACAGCCTAGGAGAAAAGGACCCACCACGGAGTTCCCATAAACTTTGGCTTGACCCTGGGTTCCATCAACCACAAGCTGTGTGACCTTGGACAAGTTGCTCAGACCCTCTGAGTTGCAGTGTCTCCATCTGTAGAATTAAAGATTCTGCTACTTTCCTGGCAGTGTTGTGGGGGGGGGGGTACGTGAGCACGCGTGTGGGGGTGCCGCGTGTCCCTGTGGGTGGCAGGTGCTCCGTGAGTGGAGACTCCTTCACCTGTGCGGTCCCCCTAACCCTTGCTCTCTGTTTCCTGCGACCATCTTGAGACTGGCAGGGAAGCATCATCACCCCATTCTACACACGGGGCACTGGAGGCTCAGAGGACGTTAAGTGGCCCGCGAAATACCACGTGTCCCGGCCACTGCCTGATGACATTTTACAAATCTGGTTGTGAACTTATTTAGCGTTTCCACGACTGGAATATGGGCTCCACGAGAGAAGGGACCTCATTGTCCCCTTTACTGCTTCTCTCCCAGCACCCTAATTCCTAGCTGCACAGAGTCACTGCTTTGTGAAATCAGTGCATGAGCCCAACTTTCCTTCCCAGACCCGTTCCTCAGACAGGACCCAGGCTGCTAATCAGCGGTAGACACTGAAGCCTGCAACACTTAGTGGCCTTCCTCCCTGACCTGGTCGCCTGCTGCCAGCCCTTGTCACCCTCTTGGGCCTGCTGCCTGCACACAGGTTCCTTCGGGGACCTTAATTTGGTTCCAAAGTTGGAAGCCATACTAATAGGCGATTCCCAGGCAACCTGTCCCCTGGGCCAGGCGGTTCAGATGTGGGAAGGAAGTGCCCGTCACTCTCAGGCCTTTGGTCCAGGGGCCTTAGGGCAGGGTTGAGGGCAGCCACCCAGCTCCCACCCCCACTAACCGGAAACGACTCAGGCAAAGCATCCGGCACCAATTCTTATGATTATTAAAAACAATAAGGGCTAAATTGTGAGTGTTTAACATGGGGCTACGTGCTTTTTTCCCATGACCTCAATACTCCAATCAACCATCATTAAATCTGGGGAACGTGGGTGCCTCCATCAGTCAAGCGTCTGATTCTTGGTTTCAGCTCAGGTCATGATCTCACGGTCTGTGAGTTCGAGCCCCGCATTGGGCTCTGCGCAGTCAGCCCAGCTTGGGATTCTGTCTCCGCTCCCCACCCCCACTTCTCTCTCTCTCTCTGCCCCTCCCCTGCTCACTCTGTATCTGTCTCTCAAAATAAATAGATAAACAAACAAACAATAAAGAAATGAAAATAAAAATCATTCAATTTCATATTGTTGGCATTGCTAACCTATCGGTAAGAAAATCAGCTTCAGGAACTTTTCTAAAATCAACAAAGGCAGTAAGGATCAGAACCTAAAACGTGGGCGTTATGATTTTAGATCCGTGTGCGTTTTTAAGCACACTGTTAGCCTTGTCCTTCTTCTTTAGAGGGTCCGTGGTCTATTGATAGAAACATTCCATGAGCAGAGACAACTATGTTATAGAACACAAAGTTTTGAATGCCACAGGAAAGGGCAAAAAAAAAAAAAAAGAAAGAAAGAAAAAGAAGAAAACCTGCTGTCAGGATTCACAGGACACAAGAGGAACTTCTGGGTGGGAATCGAGGAAGGCTCTCTGGTCGATGGGGATCAGCTCTAAAAATCTGTAACATAGTACCTTGAACACCTGGGCCCTGCAGTATCCCCAGCTCCCTCCTTCTCCTCCTCCTCCCCCAACCCCATTTCACCCATATTTTTTTGTCAAACAAAGATCTTATATTGGAAGTCCTCCGAAAAAATGCAAGAATTTCTGCATAGAGGTAGGTCCATGTGTTTTGAAATATTATTAGAAGCCACACCTGTCCGTCCGGAAGCGTGTGGTTACAGTCCACGGAGGCATCACAGAGAACAGAAAGGTGTAGACGGCCAGCGGGCTGGTGCCCTGGAGGGGCGCCCGTGGGTAAAGGCCTAAACGATTCTCTGGGCAGCAAGAAGAAAAATAAAATGAAAGAGGCAGGCATGCGGACAGGTCATCAGTGACGGCTGGTCCCTGCACGAGTTGGGGATGAAACCTGGGGAAGTCGCCCTCCACCCCCTGGGTGAGGCCATGGACGGCTGCCGGGATCACCATATTCTACAAGCATAGCACGCTGCGTATCGCCTTCCTTGCGAAACTCCGTGTGGTCAGTTACACTCTAAATTCTTTCCATTTAAGATGATTTTGCGACCTTCCGTCCGGCAATGAAGTCTGTTCTGGAGCAAGAAGGTCGGTGGCCTGCTTCAGCTATGCTTAGGAGCCCGGGTGTCTGAGTCAAGGAACCTCGGGTGCACAGACCCAGATGCGATACGACGGGATCTCAGGCTCGAGTGTGTGGTGATTATACTTAAAATTGTCTGATGATAAAGTCTCTGGAGCAGCTGGCTCGTGTTGGAGACACAACTGTCTTTTCACTATAAAAACTGAACTGTTCATTCACAAAGAGGCGAGAGAATAGGAAAAGAGTTCCAATGGCTATTTGACCACACTATCTAGCTAAGGGAGGCACAGCGATCCAGCTCATTTCCCCCACCCAGGTCATGCCACTAAAATAGAACATTCTGGCCAACTTGCTAAAGCAAATCACAGCAATGAGTTTCGGAACTTTGCTGCCCCAAAATGGCTAGCTGCAATCGTGATCCCTGCTTAACTGATTTAATTTTCTAAGGAACGTAATTGTGAGGCCATTTTGCCCAACATTACCGAGATACGCATGGGGAAACTGAGGCCTGGGAAAGGAAGAGCCTTGACTGAGACCCCAGGGGCCGGTCAGTGGCCCGCGTTGTCACAATCACCTGCGCTGTATGTTTCCCTAAAGGGGATGATTGGTTGTGAGTCACTGAGCAGAGTGACAGTTGCCAAAATGGCCCAGGCGGGACGTAGACAGACAGGGGCTGGAAACCACTTGAGGAAGCCATGCGTGGCATAGAAGAAACCAAGACAAGGACCGGCAACAAGAGGCCCGAGACACAGCTTTCTGGACATGATTTACCACAAGAAGGCGCACTAGGTATTAGGAGATACCACACAAATTATCATTGTGTTTGACGGTTTTGCACAAACTACTGTCCATGGAACCAAGTACATGGTTTTCTTCACTTGCCAGCAAGTTAGGAGTTCTTGCTTCCAGTTTGTGGTTGAGTGTCGGGGTTCTTAGGGGTAAAGTGACCTTCCGTGACCACTGAGCATGACGTTGGCAGGGCCAGCATTCAGACCCAGGCTATTGGGCGCTTTCCACCACTCTTCCCATGCTGCCACACGGCTTCCTTCACCGAGGTCGACACATGCACAACTCGGAGGTCATGAGAAAGGAAGTATGACGCTTTGTGAAAATTTGGGGACCAGAACAATTTAGCTTCTTCAGAGAGTGACAATTTGCTGGAGATAAATGAAGACTGAAAAATCCAGACAGCTTGAATATTTCTCATATAAGAATAGGTCACCCAGTAGTTTGGCTATGAGAAGTGTTCGTTTGGTACTCAGACCCTTGCCGAGTACTTATTGTACATTAACCACATCGCTAGACCATAGAGAGGTCAGAGGGGGATTGTTCCCCTGTTCTGTTTCCCAGGAGTTCATGACCAGGTATAGAAGACATGTTGATCATAAAATCGTTCTTGAAGATTCCGTCATACATCCCGGCTCATTGCCACGTGGCTTGCTTCCTCCCCCTGTGGAAGCTGGGTAGTCCTTACCTCATTGATTCTGGGCTGGCTCAGTAGGATCTGTGAGACATACAGGACATTATGGCCAAGCCAAAGCTTTAAAATGCATTCCACAGTTTCCTCCACCCCTCTTCTGCCCTCTGCCGTGACGACGGTAGTTCCCAGAGAAGTGTCGCTCTGCAAGCCTGGGATCCAGAATGGGAAGACATATGGAGTAGGGCTTCACCTCACAAAGCTGCATCCTGGAGCAGAGTCAACAAACATCCTACACAGGACACAAGTGAGAAATGAACATTCCTCTCCGTCGCTGAGACGTTGGGGCTGTTTGTTACAGAAGCCAAGCTGACAGTGAGGACGTGAAACCCTATGCACACAACCTTCTAATACAAGGTGGATGCTGACGAGGTCTAAGAGAAACACAAACACCCGTTTTTGAGTCTCTAGACAGAAATAGGTTGGGTTGCTTCCGTTGATAAAAATAAGGGACGCCTCGTGGCAATGGTGGCACGTGGTACATAAGGTGGACACTGAACATGGGAACGGAACATGGAAATAAGGTGGAGAAGCTTCTAACTCTCCCATTATTGGGGGCTGGGCAGGCAGTTGGGGAGGAGGCAGCAGGGTTAGAATACTGGAGAAAAACCTTTTATTTCTGTTATCTTGGGAATCTTTTAAGGCTGTACTCATTGTGGTGAACTACTGTCCATGTGTGGAATCTCAGGAACACTAACCATAATCGACTAGCTTCCCCCCGTCCCCCCAAGACAGTCCAGTGACTGGAGTGCTCAGTGTGATACACATTTGATGGAGATCGCGGGTGGGGCACTGCAGATTTAGAACTGAAAAAAAAAAACAACACTATGACTCAAGACATCAGAATAGCTGGATTTATTGCTGTTCTTGAGGTTAAAAGGCTTTGTGAGCCGAGATTATGTTCTCCCCCTACCTGACCTCAATTCACCCCCCTCCGCTTACCAAGGGGACAGAATAAGAATCTCTAACGACTCTTTCAACTCTCAAAAATCTGAGCCACGAAGGATTCATTTTCATGAAAGACGCCAGTGTTAGCTTTGATTTCAGCTGCCAATTAAGTGTCACATCACACACACATGCAAGGTGGCTGTGTTGACCCAGACAATGGAAAACATCAGCTCCGTCTACGATAAAGGTCTCGCAGTTCATCGCCAGTCTCCTCACTCCCCTGGGTCTTCGTCTTTCTCGTTCATGTTAACCTTACATTTCCCTCTGTCTAGAAAGATTTTCCTTCACTCTCTCGTTCTAAATCTTAACTGATTATAAACAAATGCCGAATCCCACATTCAAGTTCGTCCATTTCCTCCCTCTCTTTCTCCCTCCAATTCTAATAAAACTTTAAGTTTCTCATTCTGGGACTTTTTCTGAGATGTTCAAGCCGAAATCCTGAGCTATTCCTGTCTTTTATCGCTAAAATTTAAGAAAATCCTGTTTGGGGCCCTATGTTAAAAGTACAGCCAAAATCTGGGGTACCTGGGTGGCTCAGTTGGTTAAGCATCGGACTTAGGCTCAGGTCTGCTGTCAGCACAGCGTCTGCTTGGGATCCTCTGTTCCCCTCTGTCTCTCTCTCTGCCCTCCCCCACTCTCCCTCTGTGTCTCTCACAAAATAAATAAATAAACAAAAAATTGAGTTAGCAATTATGGGGTATTAAGAATGTCCTATCAAGAAACGGGAACCCTCTCGCACTGTTGATGGGAATGCAAACTGGTGCAGCCGCTCTGGAAAACAGTGTGGAGGTTCCCCCCCAAATTAAAAATAGACCTACCCTATGACCCAGTAATAGCACTGCTAGGAATTTACCCAAGGGATACAGGAGTGCTGAGACATAGGGGCACTTGTACCCCAACATTTATAGCAGTGCTTTCAACAATAGCCAAATGATGGAAAGAGCCTAAATGTCCATCAACTGATGAATGGATAAAGAAACTGTGGTTTATATACACAATGGAATACTACTTGGCAATGAGAAAGAAGGAAATCTGGTCTTTTGTAGCAACGTGGATGGAACTGGAGAGTGTTATGCTAAGTGAAGTAAATCATACAGAGAAAGACAGATACCATATGTTTTCACTCTTATGTGGATCCTGAGACACTTAACAGAAGACCATGGGGGAAGGGAAGGAAAAAAAAAAGTTAGAGAGGGAGGGAGCCAAACCATAAGAGACTCTTAAAAACTGAGAACAAACTGAGGGTTGATGGGGGGTGGGAGGGAGGGGAAAGTGGGTGATGGGCGTTGAGGAGGGCACCTGTTGGAATGAGCACTGGGTGTTGTATGGAAACCAATTTGACAATAAATTTCATATTAACAAAAAAGAAATGTTATTAAATTATCAGAAGCAGTTTTGCCATATAGAAATCAAGGATTTCTTGTGTCCTAATGCAAGATTCTGTGATACGGGATTTGCCTGTGTAAAATATTAAAATATAAAGAGGGGCCCCTGAGTGGCTCAGTCAGTTGAGTGTCTGACTCGGGCTCAGGTCATGATCTCACGGTTGGTGAGTTTGAGCCCCACGTCGGGCTCTGTGCTGACAGTTTGGAGCCTGCAGCCTGCTTCAGATTCCATGGCTCACTCTCTCTGTCTCTGTCTCTGTCTCTGTCTCTCTCTGCCCCTCCCCAACTCACACTGTCTCTCTCCGTCTCTCAAAAATAAACACTTACAAGATTAAAATATACATATATAGTCAAAATTTGAGTTCTTCTCACCAACTCTAACACGATCACTGTACCCTGTCATCAGTAATGACTGTAGCATAATGGGCATCCCTACTGGCCCTTGTCCCTGCTACAAGTAAATTTGATTTTGTGGCCATGAAAATGTGCTGTTCAGGTGTTCTGCTACAGGGAGCAGAGTTGATGGAGAATTCCAGCTGTTGTCCCTTCAGATCCACCACCATTTCTGTGCCAAGGCCGTGCTTCTCAAGGGCTGTCCCCAGCCAATGACCAAGCATGGCGGAGGGACTAATGCAGGACCACTCCTGCAAGGTGTGGGACTCCACTGACGGGCCACTGGTTTGGCCAAACTTTTTTTAGAGTAGCCCAAGGCTCTTCCTATCCAAACCTCCCTCCTTCTCCTCCTTCTCCTTCTCCACCTACTCCACCTTTTTATGGAAACTGGATCTGCATTGAGCGCCAAAGATTCTCCTCACCTACATGGGCCTCCTCAGGCGTGTCCGTCACATTTCCAAATGGACTCCAGTGGGCCTCATTGAAGACATCCATTCTCAGACACATCAAAATCAAACTGTTGAAAATGTACGACAAAGAAAAAATTCTGAAAGCAGCCAGAGAAACATGGCACGTGGCTTCCAAAAGAACAATCTTGTGGAAGATGGGAAGTTTGGCACAGGAGGTGGGCAATATTTTTACATTTGTTTTTAATGTTTATTTATTTTTGAGAGACAGAGACAGAGGGTGAGCGGGGTAGGGGCAGAGAGAGAGAGAAAGACACAGAATCCGAAGCAGGTTGCAGGCTCTGAGCTGTCAGCACGGAGCCCGATGCGGGGCTCGAACTCACAAGCCGTGAGATCGTGACCTGAGCCGAAGTCCAACTGGGCCACCCAGGTGCCCCAACGTGGGCAATATTTTTAAAGTGCTGAAGGAAAATAGTGGTCAGCCCAGGAATCTATAGTCAGGGGAAAATACCTTTCAGGAATGAAGGTAAAATAAAGACATTCTCAGAGGAAAGAACACTAAGTGATGTGCCAACAGCTGACTGTCTTTAAAAATAACATACTAAAGTAAGTTCTTCAAATGGCAGGAAAGTGATCCTAGAGAAAAACCTGGAACATGGCGAATGAAGGAAGAGCGACAAAAATAGCAAGACTTTGGGCAAATAGATTAAAAATTTCCTCTTAAGATCTTTAAAATATATATGGCAAATGAGTGCAAAACATATAACATTACCTGATGGGGTTTCTCAATGTTTTCAGATACAATGTATACGCCAGCAACAAGAGGAAGGGGAGAGCCATAAGAGAACTCACATGATGGTAGGTTTTCGGCATTCCGGGTGAAATGGTAAACCATTAATTCTAAGTTGACAGTGAAATGTTAAGTATGAATATTGAAATCCCCTGGGCAATCACTATGAACCCATAACAGTGATACAGTCAAACACTCAGTAGATGGTTAGAATGTGGTAAAATATTATTTAAATTATCCAAAATGGGGCACAACAGGGGGGAAAAAGAATAAAAAAGGTAACACATGATAACTAATAAAATGGCAGACTTGAGTCTAAAACAAACAAATAAAAACCCCAGATAATGGCTTTAAATGTAAATGATTTAGGCAAGATAGTTATAGGAAACTGTCAAATTTGACAGTAAAAAAGTAAGACTAAGACGTGCCTATCTACAAGATATCTACCTTCTGGCCACAAAAATCTCACTTTAAATATAAAAACATAAGGAATTTAAAAGTAAAAGAATGAAAAAAGATATACCTTGATAACCCTCATCAAAAGAAAACTGGAATGGGTATATTAATATCAAACAAAATAGACTTAAAATCAAGGAAAATTGCCAGATATAAAGAGGGACGTACATAATGATAAAAGGATCAAGTTTCTATAAGACACAACAGGCCTCAATGTGCATATACCTAGTAACAGATACAAACATATAAAAGCAAACAAACAAACAAACAAGCAAAACAGAGCTAATAGAATGGAAAGCAGAATAGCAAAATAAATGAAATCACAAAGTAGTTCTTGAAAAATTATGATAAACCTCCAGCCAGGCAAATAAGAGTAGAAAAAAAAAATACATAAATAAACACAAGTTACTGACATCAGGGGGGAAAAAGGACATTATTATGGACTCCACAGTTTTTACTGAAGTATAATTGACGTACAGCATTGCATTAGTTTTAGGCATACAACATAATGATTTGATACATGTATATATTTTGAAATGAGACTCCATAGATATTAATAATAGATTATTATGACTAATTCCACATGCAGAAATTTCGACCATTTAAATGTAATGGTCCAATTTCTTCAAAGAAACCACAAACTTCAGCAAACCATAAAAGCTTCCCCAAACTGAAATTCACAACTTAAATAGTCCTTCTGTTAAAGTACTTTATATGATAGTTAGAAACCTTCTGGGAGAAAAGAAAAAAAAAAAGCAAAAACAAACAAACAGACAAAAAGAAACCCTCCAGGCCAAAAGATTTCACTGGAAAATTCTGCCAAACATTTAAAGAAGAAATTAAAATTTCTCTACAACCTATTTCAGAAAGTAGAAGACAAGAAACACTTCCCAACTAATTTTATGAGTCCAGCATTAACCCACTGCCAAAAGCAGTCAAAAGAAACTACAGAACAACAGCGTTCATAAATATAGAACCAAATCTCTGCAACAAAATGTTAGCAAATCAAATCCAGAAATGTGTGCAAATGTACAAATATGTACACCCTGATTGATTCCACCCCTTTAATATAGGCAAAAAAAAAAAAAAAAAAACCCTACATGAACGTATTAATTTATACTGAAAACAGCATTGGACAAATTTCAACACTGATTCATAATTTTTTTTAAAAAGCTCAGCAAACTAGGAATAGAAGGAATCCTCCTTAATCTGAAAAAGAGAATATAGAAAAAAAAAAAGCCTGCAGCTAACTTCACACTTGTGCAAGATGGAATTCTTACCCCACTGATAGGAAGCAAGGCAAGGACGTCCACTCACCACTCTGTTCAACAACATACCGGAAGCCTACCCAGTGCAATAAAGCAAGAAGAAATAAAGAGGACACAGCTTGGAAAGGAAGAAATGAAAGTTTTCTTTGCAGCAAAATCCAACAGAATCTACAAAAAGCTCTTCGAGGTATTATCAAAATTATAAAGGCATTTCAATGGACAAAGTATAGTCTGTTCAATAAATAATTTTGGAAATATTGTACATCCATATGCAAAAAAAAAAATTTTTGACCTAACCCTCACCCCTTTCACAAAAATAAACTCTAACTAGATCAAAGTTCTCAATGAGGGGCGCCTGGGTGGCTCAGTCGGTTAAGCGTCCGACTTCGGCTCAGGTCATGATCTCACGGTCCGTGAGTTTGAGCCCCGCGTCGGACTCTGTGCTCATATCTCAGAGCCTGGAGCCTGCTTCAGTTTATGTGTCTCCCTCTCTCTCTGCCCCTCCCCTGCTCGCACTGTCTCTCTGTCTCCCAAAAATAAATAACTATTAAAATTTTTTTAATAAAAAAAGATCTAAATGAAAAACTTAAAATGATCAAAAGAAATTATAGGAAGGACACCTGGGTGGCTCAGTCTTCTAAGCATCCCACTCCTGATCTCGGCTCAGGTCATGATCTCATGGTCATGAGATCAAGCCTTGCGTCAGACTCTGCACAGAGCCTGCTTATGATTTTCTCTCTCTCCCTCTCTCTCTCTGCCCCTCCCCTGCTCATTCTCTAAATAAATAAATAAATAAATAAATAAATAAATAAATAAATAAATAAATTTTTAAAAAGAGGAAATCACAGGATTAATTCTTATGACATTAGGCATAATCATAAAATCATGATCTATAAAAGGAAAAAGGATAAATTGG
This sequence comes from Panthera leo, assembly GCF_018350215.1. Lineage (NCBI taxonomy): Eukaryota > Metazoa > Chordata > Mammalia > Carnivora > Felidae > Panthera > Panthera leo. The sequence continues at coordinate 140,020,631 of NC_056684.1, forward strand.
AATTCATCAAAAATAAATGTTAAGAGAATGAAAACACAAAAAATAGGCCGAGAGAGATACTTGGAAATGGGGTAAAATAAAAACAAGACTTGTATTCACAATATGTAAAGATTTCTCAAAACTCAACAGTAAGAAGATAAACAATCCTGTTTAAAAATAGGCAACAGACGGGGACAGTCACACAACAGGACACTCCAATGACAAATAAGCCCATGAAGCTATGCTCGACACCATTAACCAGCAGACAAATGTAAATTAAGACCACGTGAGACCCTACCACACGCTTTCCAGAATTAGAACAATACCAACAACTGGGGGGGATATACATTACAACTGGGACTTTCCCACATTGCTGGGGAGAAGGCAAAAGGCTGCGGTCATTTTGGAAAACACTGAGGATCCCTTATACAGTTTTATATGTACTCGCCATGTGACCCAGCAACCCCACCCTGAAGTATGAATCCTAGAGAAATCAAAACATCTACACAAAAGCCTCTATGCGAATGTTTTCAACAGATCTGCTCGTAATTAGCCAAACTGGAAACTACCCAAGTGCCCTTCAGTGGGTGAATGCAGAAGCAAACTGGTAAATGCATTCATAGTGGGATTCCACTTGGCAATAAAAAGGAGTGAAACCCTGATACACACAACACCAGTGTATCTCCAAGGCATTATTCTGGGTGATAAAAAGTCATTCTCAAAAGGTGATACAGTAGGTGCATGAGATGTAAATAGTAAAGCTGAACACCCATACGTGATACACACACACACACACACACACACACACACACACACAACTCTTTGCAAACAAGGAGTAGAAGGGAATTTCTTTAATGTGATGAAATATACCTACCTAAAAGTTATGGCTGATATAGAAGTGCCTTTCAAATTGTGAACAAAACAAGAAGGTTCACTTCCTCTCCTTCTGTTCCACGTTGCACTGTAAATCCCAGTCGACAGAATGAGGGAAAAATTAACATATAGAAAGAAAAGAAAGGAGAAACATTACTTTATGGCCCATGATTGTCAATATCGTGAACTCTAAAGTATCTACAAATTGTTAAAAATAAGAGTTCAGGGAAATGGTTGCACATGAAATCAATATATTTTTAAATTACATTTCTAGATTCAATCTGAAAAAAACAAAGGTACTATTTATTTTCAATAGCAATAAAAGCATATGGTACATATAAATACTTCTATAAAAGATGTGCACCTGTATTAAAATAAAGCTTAACTGAAGCTTTTTTAAAGACCCAAAGAAATGGATAGCTGTAAAAATAAATACAAAACATTTTTAGCAATAGAAAGGCCTGGTATTGGGGCGCCTGGGTGGCTCAGTCGGTTGAGCGGCCGACTTCAGCTCAGGTCATGATCTCGCGGTCAGTGAGTTCGAGCCCCGCGTCGGGCTCTGTGCTGACAGCTCAGAGCCTGGAACCTGTTTCAGATTCTGTGTTTCCCTCTCTCTGACCCTCCCCCACTCATGCTCTGTCTCTCTCTGTCTCAAAAATAAATAAACGTTAAAAAAAAAATTAAAAAAAAAAAGAAGAAAAAGTAATACCAATAGTTAAAAAAAAAAAAAAAAAAAAAAAAAAAAAAAAAAAGAAAGGCCTGGTATTTTAACTGTTAAATCTTCTCAAGGTAGTCTATAGATTCAATGCGATCCAATCTAATCCCCAATAGGTCGAATTTGACAAGCTGATACTAAAATCTATATGGAAGTACGAAAGCCTGAGAATATTTAAGACACTCTGAGAAAGAGGAGGTCAGGTGGGGTAGCTTGACCCTCAAGATTTCTAGTTCTGTAGCAAAGGTATAGTAACTGAGACCTGTCGCGTCACAAGGCAGGAAAATCGTTCCACGTAACAGACGAAAGAGCCCAGACAGCGAACCTTATGTTAAGACTTGGGACTTGACAGAGAATGCACTTTGGATATGGGGTGGGGGGGTTTCCAAGGCATAAATCGTCTTGATTATTTGATTATTCATATGGGGGGGAAACGCATCCCTACTGTACAAGAATTCTGCATGTGCTGAAGACCAAAATGTAAGCAATAACATTAAAAATGTTAAAATGATGCAGAGCCTGGGTGGCTCAGTTGGTTAAGCGTCTGATTTCGGCTCAGGTCATGATCGCACGGTTCGTGGGTTCGAGCCCCGCGTCGGGCTCTGTGCTGACAGCTCGGAGCCCGGAGCCTGCTTCGGATTCTGTGTCTCCTTCTCTCTCTGCCCCTCCCCTGCTCACACTCTGTCTCCCTCTCTCTCTCAAAAACAAATAACCATTAAATTTTTTTAATGTTAAAATGATTTAATAACATTCAAGCAGGGAGGGGTTTTCCTACGTAAGCCTCCCCCCAGTCTCCACTAAGAAGGACATAGTGACAAAAATAAATAAATAAATGAAAAACAAACACATAAAAAAGTAAAAAAGAAAGACATAATGACATAAAGGATGCAACTGTAAATTCAATTACATGACAACCAAACACTTTTATTCATCCAAAGGCATCAAACAGGTTATGGAAAGACAAGCCTCAGACTGGAAGAGTTGAAACACAACAAACCTAACAGAAGACCCACATCCAAAATGTATTACACCTGGGACGCCTGGGTGGCTCAGTCGGTTAAGTGTCCGACTTCGGCTCAGGTCACGATCTCGTGGTTCACGAGTTCAAGCCCCACGTCGGGCTCTGTGCTGACAGCTCGGAGCCTGGAGCCTGCTTCCGATTCTGTGTCTCCCTCTCTCTCTGACCCTCCCCCCGTTCATGCTCTGTCTCTCTCTGTCTCAAAAATAAATAAATGTTAAAAAAAAAATTAAAAAAACAAACAAACAAACAAAAAAAACAAAATGTATTACACCCGAATCCGGGTCAATAAGAAAATCTGAAAATTCAGCAGAAATATGGATGCAAGCATTGAACAGGCCTATTAAAAGGAAATACTAAATTAATTAATTCATTCATTCATTAAAATACAAAAGACCTCAATAGATTGTAGATAAATAGATACTTCCATTTAATTAGTAATATGTATAATATATCCACATATAATTATATGGATGATATATACAGTATGTCACTCTCTATATAATTAATAACATATTATGTTAATACATAACTATATTAATAATTAATAGAGAGACCAATCTATATCTTTAGATGCTCTAATTAGACACCAGTTAAATATAAATTAGACCATTTACAACTACTAGCTGGATAAAAATTAAGATACTCAGCGATGCCAACTGTTGGTGATTACCCTCCTATCTTACCATTAGGGGCGGTACTGGCCCAACCCCTTTGGTAAGAAATCTGGCGCGATCTCATGAAACTGGATATTTCCACGTCCAAGGATACTACACGTTATTCTCAGCTATATACACTCTGGCACACGTGACCTAGGACATGTATAAGAATGTTTATTCAAGCACGGCTCACAGAAGCAGAAAAACTGGACCCAATTCAAGTGCCCATCAACTGGAAAATAAATAAATACGTGGAGGTAGATTCGCCCAATGAATTATGAAGCACAAGTGAAAATGAATCACTGCTACACACATAGATACATCTCTTTTTATTGAAGTCGAGTTGGCATACGATATTATATTAGTTTCAGGGGTACGAAATAGTGATTCAACATTCCTATACATTATGCAATGCTCAATGCGGTAAGTGTAGCTACCATATGTCACCATACAACGTTACTACAATATTATTGGCTATATTCCCTCTGCTGTGTTTTTCATCAATGAGATTTCTTTATTTTAGAACTAGAGGTGGGTACCTCTTAATCCCTTTCACCATCTTACCAGCCCCCTCCCTTCTGGCCATGACCATTTTGTTTTCTGTATTTACGAGTCTGGTTCTATTTGTCGTTGCTGCGGTTGTTTTGTTTTGTTGGTTTTGTTATTTAGATTCCACGTATAAAGGAAATCATATGTTGTCTTTCTTGGTCTGACTTATTTCACTTAGCGTAATATCCTTCAGGTCCATCCACGTTGTTCCAAATGGCAAGATCTCGTCCTTCCTCATGGCTGATTAATAGTCCATTGCAGACCTATAGCACATCTTCTCTTGCCATTCATCTGTTGACAGATACTTAGGTTACTTCTAAATCTTGGCTATTGTAAATAATGCTTCAATAAATATAGAAGTGCATATATCTTTTTAGATTACCATTTTCATTTTCTTTGGGTAAACATCCAGTAGGGAAATTGCTAGATCATATCCTATTTCTATTTTTAATTTTTAAGTAGCCTCGGTACTGTTTTCCATGGTGGCTGCACCATTTTACATTCCCACCAATAGTGCACGAGGGCTCCATTTTTTTCTACATCCTCACCACCACTTTTTACTTCTTGTCTTTTTGACGCCAGCCATCATGGAATGGTGTGAGGTAATAACTCTTTATTTTGCTTTGCATTTTTCTGATGATGAGTGATGTTGGGCATCTTTTCATTTGCCCGTTGGCCATCTGTATGTCTGCTTTTGAAACAATTTCTGTTCAGGTCCTCTCCCTTTTTTTAATTGAATTATTGGTTTTTTGTTTGTTTGTTTGTTTGTTTGTTTGTGGGTTTTTTCAGTGTTGAGTTGTATAAGTTCTTTATATATTTTGGATATTAACCCCTTATCATATATGTCAGCTGCAAATATTTTTCTCCTATTCATTAGGTTACCTTTTTGTTGTGTTGATGGTTTCCGTCCCTTTGCAAAAGCTTTTGATTCTGGTGTAGACCCGATAGTTTATTTTTTCTTTTATTTCCCATGCATGAGGAGACAGATCCATAAATAGTTTGCTAAGGATGTCCCAGAGATTACCATCTTTTTAAAAAGATTTTTATGGTTTCAAGTCTTCCATTTAGTCTTTAATCCACTTTGAGTTTATTTTTGTGTATGGTGGGAGAAAGTGGTCCATTGTGCATCTTGCTGTCCAGTTTTCTCAATACCACTTTTGAAGACAGTGTGCCCTCTGTCTTGTGCACTCCTGCCTTTTTTGCCATAAATTAATTGACCGTATATGAGTGGGTTTAGTTCTGGGCTCTCTCTCCAGTTCGATTGATCTGTGTATCTATTTTTGTGCTGTACCTTACTGTTTAGATTACCACAGCTCTGCAGTATATCTTCGCGTCTGGGATTACCTCCAGCTTTGTTCTTCTTTCTCAAGATTGCTTTGGCTATACAGCATCTCTTGTGGTTCCATACAAATTTGAGGATTATTTGTTCTAGTTCTGTGAAAAACGCTATTGACATTTTTATAGGGATTGCCTCAAATCTGTAGGTTGCTTTGGGTAGTATGGACATTTTAACAATTTGCTTTCTTTCAACCCATGAGCGTGAGATGTCTATAACATAGGTGGATCTTAAAGCGTAAGGTGGGTTGAAAAGTGATAGGTGTAGACTATTATGGAAAGAATGATTGCGTTTTCATGATATCCACAATAATTCTAAAGAAACCTTGCTTAGGAACAAATGTATATAATTTTTGAAAGAGGATAATAGATCCAAAATTCTCCTGGAGGGGTGTTCACAGGGCAACGGTGAAGTATAAATCATGGCATTGGTAATGTTCTGGCTCGGGATTGCTCATTTTTTATTATACTCCTTAACATGCATATATTAAATAAATGATTGCATCTGAGTCCAATAATATTTATTTAAAAGAATAAAAAGATGAGAGCATGGGCGGAAGACAGACCAAGAGCATAAGTGCTTGAGGTACGCAGGGCTGCTAGAACAGTGAAGAGAATGTGTGGATGATTTTATGTGAGAACATGGCCTGAGTTATTCAAGATTGGTTGGGCCGGTTGGAGGACTGTTTATCTGCTGTAGAATGATGGAAAGAAGGGGCAGAATGTGGTCTCTGCTTATCCATTGCTACATTAAAAACCATTCCGAGAGCAGACGAGCAAACAAAAACAAATAAAAATAGCAACAACATTTCAAACTCTAGTGGTTTAATCAACAATAGCTTTTATTTGGCTCACCAATCTTAGTGAGGACAGGGCTCAGTGGGTCAGTCTGTGTCTGCCCTGCTCAGGGTCAGCAGAGCCAGGTCGGTATCTGGAACTAGAATCCTTAGAAGGTTTGCTCACTTGTACATCTGGCCAGGAGACTCCAACAGCTGGTTCCTGCAAAAGATGAGGCACTTGGGGCATCCAATCCTCCCTCCACCTCTGTGTCGTCCTTCCAGCAAGTAGGCTTCGTGGCAGCCAGGCTTCTTAGATGCTGACCCAGGGCTCCAAGGGTATATGTCCGAAGAGAGAGAGTCAGGGGGAAACTGTCCCTCCTTTTCTACCTCGGCCTTGCAACCAATGCAATAGTCCCTCTTGCCACATTGAAAGTAGCCACAAAAGCCCGCCCACTTTCAAGGGGAGGAACATATGTTTTGCACTTTTTCTTGGGGGAAATATGAAGTTTCCGGAAGCACATGTAGAACTGCAAATGTTGTGGAAATTTGGGAAAACCACAAGCTGCCCCAGTGTGCTCTGTGGTCCCCAGCGGACTGAAGGGAAAGGGGGAGGTCTAGGTAAAGAGAGGAAGGAAAATCAAGGTAGAAGGCAGCGAGAACCCTTACTGTGGACTGTGCTACTTGGGTTTACCAACAGGAGCTCAGGAGAGTCATGGAAATGCAGGGTTTAAAAGGTGAGGAGGAGAAAATACCATGGAAAAGGGATACTTTGTACCAACATGAGAAGGAGACCGGGAAGGAGAGGCTGGTGACAGAAAGATTCAGAGGATGCCTTGCCCAGCCAGGCAGGTGTAACCGGACCTAGGGGATTATGGGGAAGAAAATCAAAGACAAGGACGTGCAGCCCAGACACGGGACGTCTCCGAGTAAGCAGCAGTTGTCAAAAGGCTGCGAGGACTCAGGGCGGCACCTTCATCAGTAAACGTCCTCATCACAAGGAAGAAATCCTAAGACGCCAGGCCTCCGATTCTCAAAACCGTCTCACCGAGCAACCCAGCACCACTGCATTGCAGGCAGAACGTGACGTCCTGTCAGAAGGGGACCTGAATAATTTAGAGTGATGTCGCCCATAAATATTTAATCATATGAAAAAATGTTCATGAGACATTGTTAAGTAAAAGAAAGAAAGGAAAGAAGGAAAGAAGGAAAGAAAGAAAGAAGGAAAGAAAGAAAGAAAGAAAGAAAGAAAGAAAGAAAGAAAGAAAGAAAAAGGCAGATTGCAAAATAGCATAAATGCATAGGAAGAAAGAAAAGGTGCTTGCTAAAATATTAACAGAATTCATCTCTAGCTGGGGGGGGTATCACTTAATTTTCTTTTATCTTGACTTTTTTATATGTCTAAATTTCCATAATAAAAACGTGTTAGCATTTTAATAAATAAAAGATAGTAATTGTTATCATTTAAAAAAATATATCCAGTTTTACTCTAAGAAAGCCCAGAGAGAAGGTGTTTTAATGAAATGTATTCAATCAATCTTTTAGTATGTAATGTTATTGCCTCTCTTAGGAGGTATCCTTACATGAAGCTGGTTCCTCCTACCGGTAACATACAGGGCGGAACTCAAAGTGTGACGCCTCCTGGCTTTGTCGGCGGCACGATTATGTTCCTGACACTAAGATGCTGTTTCTCTCTGTCACCGTGTTGAAATGTGCACTGAGGTTGCGGGAGACACGGAGGGTAAAACTGCGGGTGCCGAGCTTGTTTTCCTTCAGCACGTCTTTGATGAAGCTGCAAAAATTAACCGTATAGGGTCTTGACTCTCAACGAATATTCTGCGTGACAAAATGGGCGGTGTGTGTAGGGCCCTTCTGCTGCATTGCCCCGTGAACTGGGGAAAGTATGGATGCAGTTGACTCACAGATCAGACCAGCTGCTTTTTCCATGGGTCACCATTTGTGATTCAGGGAATCACCGAGAAGCTACAGCTATTCAATTTGAGTATTTGGCAGCTATTTTTGTGAAAATGACCAAGGTGAGTCTTCTGCTTTTGAGCCAAGCAGCTGATAGTATTTGTTGCCAATGACAAAATTTGAACTTTTAAGAAAAAAAAAAGAATTGTTTTGTACACTTGTGCCTTTTACCATGAGCTTGACAGTTTCCCGATGATTAAAGACTTTTTTTTTTTTTGGATGATATGAGCAGTGGCTTGATTTTAAATATTGTTTAATGAAATATGTCAACATTTAGAAGTTCTCCATAACTCAATAAAGCAGTATTTTCCAAACAACCAATGCACGATGTTACAAGATTGCGTGTAGGTAAAATATCCAGTCAAAGTGCAAGGGGGATAATGAAACAATGTAAGAAGTTCATCAGTATGGTTTCAGAATCCACATTGCAACTTTTCAGATACTGCCACTTGCTGAGTTTTGGCCTAGTAGAAAAGAAAACTATCTAGAATCATCCGAAAAGACTACTAAAATATTTCTCCTTTACTCGCTTCCATATCTGCATCAGGCCAGATTTTCTTCATATGCTTCAACCAACACAGCAATCCCATGAGTTTGCAGGCAGAAGCTGGTATGAGAATCTGGCTGTGTTCTGTTGAGCCAGATATTAAAGAGGTTTGAAATAAAGAAAGAGAGGAAGGGAAGGGAAGGGAAGGGAAGGGGAGGGGAGGGGAGGGAAGGGGAGGGGAGGGAGGGGAGGGGAGGGAAGGGGAGGGGAGGGGAGGGGAGGGGAGCAAAAGGGAGGGGAGGGGAGCAAAAGGGAGGGGAGGGGAGAGGAAGGGAGGGGAGGGGAGGGGGAGGGGAATGAAAAGGAAAGAGGTAACGAAGGAAAGGGAGGGAGGGAGGAAGGAAGGAAGAGAAAAAAGCAATACCACTTCTCACTTATTATTTATTTAAAAACAACAATAAGAACCTATAGTTTTTGGTTTAGAAACTGTGGTTGTTTGTTATTAAAATGTTACTTTCATTAATATACAGTGGGTTCGCTTTTATTATTTTTAAAATAAATACCTTTAAATCATCGGTTTTAATTTCTATTGCAGTAAATTATATATATGTATATATATATATATATATATATATATATATATATGCACGTTCATGTGTGCTAATATATATCACATAAACACACACGTGTATAAAAATAACATTCTGTTAATAATAATATGTGCATAAATAAATGCACAAAATAATATGCTCTTCGGGGTCCTGGGTCCAAAACCCTTGGGAGCCACTGCATTATGGGAAGATATATGAGACATGTAGGAGGAAATCCCCTTCTCCTGGCGTCGTGGTGCAAGGACACGATGTGTGCAGGTGCCCTGGCGATATCAAGTGCAGTTGACAGATGCGGTCAACCGGCTTCAAGGGGCTGAGCAGAACCGCAGAAGAAGCCAGGCTTTTGCTGACATCATTGAGCCGCTGAGTCCATCAGTTCTATTCTCTTAGCTTTGGACTGATTACGGGAGATGCTAAAGGTGTTCCGATTGTTCAGGCCACTCTTAGTTCCTCTGCTGTTTGTACTAAAGCCACCCTCACCGCCGCATGACCCAAGTCATCTCCTAAAAGGAGGGACCAGACATTTATTCAGCTATGTCTGCTGCTTTGCTGAAGGACTTTCCACATATTAACCCACACAACCCTCCCACCCGACATGCTGACAGAGGTTGAATTTTTCCCACCGACCACACCAGGTTATCTGAGGCACAGAGTAGGTCTCTCGATTACCTGAGGTCACCCAGACAAAGCTGCGGCCAAATAGTCGAAACATCATCTGGTTGTCTTCCACAGTCTGTTCTCTTTCTGTTAAAACCTTCGCCACATTTAACACCCCAAGTCTGTATTTGCGAGCGTACCCAACATAAACATCTCAGAGTGCTTTTCAAGCACTGTGCTCATCTTTCCAATTTAACAATCAAATATAACTGAGCACTCCTTGTTTTTAATTTTTGGTTTTACTTCATAATTACCCAGGCAGTTGCTTTTTTTCTGGTTGCACTTGTAGAGTTGTTTCCACACTTCACACATCTTTTGCCTCTCTGTACTGCGATCGTATCTTGCCATGTCTGTGCGCCCAGTGGGTTGCCGATTCCCGCACTGGGTTTGACACATGGTGGGGGTTTCCCAACAGTAAGTGTAGTGATGATAAGTACATCGCACATTCACTAAGGACTAGGTACTTGATATATATCACACTAGTCCTGAAGCCAGCTCCTTGATGTGATTATTATTATCCCCATTTTGTGGGTGAGGAAACTGACGTTCACCAGGCTGATGGAGCCAAGGGCACACGGATAGTGAATCTGTGAACCAGATTTCAAGCCCACCTTCTTCCGGCAACATTAAGGAGCAAAATTTGAAAAGTGATTGACCCTTCTGTCACTTAATACCCGTAGTGATTAGAGAGCCGCTCTTTCCTGGGGAATCCATTCTTTCATAGACAGGCCTAATAATGATAAAGTTGTGTCTGAGGATGACTCGCATTTCCGCACATGATTCTATGATGACGAGAATGCAGATACTCAGAGTCTATGTGAAGCTAACTGAGCCCCCCCCCCCAGATGCAGAACAGCTACGTGTGTGTGGTTGTAGGGTCCTGAATGGAAGGAAGGGGGCCATGAGTAAGACTGAGAGTATCTGCAGCTCCTGAGTTACGGGATCTCTCCCTCCCTCTCTCTCTCTCTCTCTCTGTTTTTATCTTTCATCACATTCCTACTACCTCACATCCTGGCTCCCCAGTACATGTCCATCACTAGCCCTTTTGCATGACCCCCTCTAATTCTGCTGGGGAAGGTGAGGCACAGAGAACTGCCCCCCCCCTTATCCAAGTCTGCACAACTACGGAGTGGCAGAGTTCAATGCCAACGGTTCATCTTTACAGCATGTCGTTTCCCCAAACTGGACGCCAGTCTTTTTTCTATGTCCCTGAAAATTCAGGGAGGGAAAAGGGGCAAATCATACAAGACCCCTCTCTCCCAGCATATTCCAAGTACAGACCTAATGAGAAAGTTTAATTTTCCCTTAGGTGTTCAGACGGTCTTTGATCCTTTTAGCAGATCCTGGAAAACAAGAATAAATACATCTTTAGGAAACGAATGGACTTTGATATGCATTCCTAGAAGCTTTGGCCTCCCTTATTTATTTTTTTTCCTATTCTCAGCTAATCACGGTTGAGGTGAGAACTTAAATCATCACTGTCAACTTTTTGGGATGAGCACTGGGGGCTGTATGTAAGCGATGAACCACGGGAATCTACGCCAAAAACCAAGAGCGCACTTTACATGCTGTATGTTAGCCAATTTGACAATAAATTATATTAAAAAAAATCACTACCAACTCCGTGGTGCTTCAGCTTTAATTTGCATACAATGAGATGCACAGAAATTTATCTTATTTATCTTAAATTTATCTTAAAAGTAGAGTTGGATAAACTCAGATGAATATATACACCCATGAAACCAAAACTTCAACTGTCTTAAGTGTTCTCCAAAAATCTGCCAACAGTCTCTCCTGTCCCTATATGTACCTGCGACCCCCTACGTCAAAAGATGAACTCTATTTTCCTTCCTCTGGATCTGGATGTGATTTCGTTTGATCAGTAGAACTTGGCAGAAGTCAGGCTGTGATTGTTCCAGACCCAGCCCTCAAGGACCCTGCTTCCGTAACTGTTATGCCGGAAGAAAACAGTCCAGACATCTGGTAACCCCAGTACATGTTACAGAGTCAAAGAACCACCTTAACAAGCCCTGAAAACGTGGGAGAATTGCATCAATATTATGTAGGCTACTCATTCCTTGGTGGCTTGTGCCCCAGCAAAAAATAATTAATGCACCAAAGAAGATGTGGAAATTTCATCCTCACAGAGCATTTTCTCATGATCATTTGCCATCAGTCCCCACGTAGTCTTAAAACTAAAAGCTGCCAGGGCACCTGGGTGGCTCAGTGGGTCAAGCGTCTGACTTTGGTTTGGGTCATGATCTCATGGTTCCATGAGATTCAGGGTTCAAGCCCTGAATTGGTGTCTGCCCTGGCAGTGCTGAGCCTGCTTGGGATTCTCTCTCTCCTCACTCTCTCTACCCGTCCCCCACTTGCACATGTGTGCTCTCTCTCTCTCTGTCTCTCTCTCTCTCTGCCTCTCTCTCTCAAAATAAATAAACTTTAAAAAAATAAAATAAATAATAAAATAAAATAAAATAAAATAAAATAAATAAAATAAAATAAAATAAAATAAAATAAAATAAAATAAATAAAATAAAATAAAATAAAATAAAATAAAATAAAATAAAAGCTGCCCTTAGGCTTATTCCCAAATGTAGATGTGCCCATTCTTAAACTTTAAATGAGCTTAACCTTCAGATAAATTTTTATATGAAGGAAATGATAAGTTATTCACTTTTTCATATCTGGCTTCTTTCACTGAATATAAAGGTTTCTGATAATTACCCATAGTAGTATGTCTTTCTTCCCTTCCCTTCCCTTCCCTTCCCTTCCCTTCCTTTCCCTTCCCTTCCTTCTTTCTTTCTCTCTCTTCCTCCCTTCCTCCCTCCCTCCCTTCCTCTCTCCCTCTCTTTCTCTCTTTTTTTCTTTCTTTCCTTCCTTCCTTCCTTCTTCCCTTCCTTCCTCCTTCCCTCCCCCTCTTCTTTCTTTCTTTCTTTCTTTCTTTCTTTCTTTCTTTCTTTCTTTTCCTTCCTTCCTTCCTTCCTTCCTTCCTTCCTTCTTCCCTTCCTCCCTTTCTTCTTTCTTTCTTTCTTTCTTTCTTTCTTTCTTTCTTTCCTTCTTTCTGTATTACTCTGTTATTTTTATCATCATAGCATTCTAAGAGTATACCAAAATCAGTTTATCTACTCCCCTGATGATAAACATTGGGGTTGCTTTTAGTTTTTGAGTATAATCAATAAAGCTGCTTGGAAAATGTTGATACACATCTTTTTGTAGGCCTATGTTATCACTTCTCTCTCATAAACCTCTAGGAATTGTGGCTGGTTCATAGAATAGGTGAAAGCTTAACAGTCAAAGATACTATTCAACAGTTCCCCAAAATGGCTGTGCCATTTTATGTTCCTCCCAAAATATACACAATCCAGTTGCTACTCATCCTCTTGCTATCTGGAGTTGTCAGTTTTATTTTATTTTATTTTATTAGTTTATTTTATTAGTTTATTATTTTATTTTACTTTATATTTTATTTTTTTATTTCAATTTTTCTGTGAAAGAAGAGCTTGATTTCACATTTTTTTCTTTTTCTTATTTTTTATATTTGGGTTAGTTAACATACAGTGTAGTCTTGGCTTCAGGGGGAGAACACAGTGATTCATCTCTTACAATATCACACCCAGTGCTCATCCTGAAAAGTACCCTCCTTAATGCCCGTCACCCATTTAATCCATCCCCCCACTCACCTCCCCTTCAGAAACCCTCAGTTTGTTCTCTGTATTTAGGAGCCTCATATGGTTTGCCTCCCTCTCTGTTTTTATCTTATTTTTCCTTCCCTTCCCCTATGTTCATCAGTTGAGGTTCTCAAATTACGCACATGAGTGAAATCATATGATATCTGTCTTCCCCCGACTGACTTATTTCACTCAGCATAATACCCTCCAGTTCCATCCACGTTGTTGCCAATGGCAGGATTTCATTCTTTTTCATCACCAAGTAGTATTCCATTTGAGTTGTCAGTTATTTTCATTTCAGTCACTCCAGAGTGTGTGTAGAGGGTTTTATTGTGGATTTAATTTCTGTTTCTTGGGTGACAAATATTTTTGAGCACCTTTGAATGTCCTTTTTTTTCATTTGCTTATCTTCTTTTGTGAAATAGATATTTGTCTCTTGCCCATTTTCTTTGGATTGTAATCTTTTTATTTTGATGTGCAGAAGTTCTTTATATATTCTGGGTATAAGTCTTTTGTCAGATATGTGTATTGAAATGTTTTATTCCCACTCCGTGGCTTGCCTTTTTATTTGCTTAGGTGTCTTTTGGTGACAAGAAGTAATTCATTTAGATAAAGTCTAATTTGATGACTTTTCCCCTCTGTTTAGTCCTTTTTGTATTCAAAGAAAGATGACAACATTGTTCTTTTGTTTTCTTCCAGAATCTTTAGAGTTTTGTCTTGCATTTAGTTCTATGGTTCATCTCAAAATAATTTTTGTGTGTGGTGTGATGTAAGATCCCTTAATCATTTCATGTAATTGTCTGATTTCTCTAGCATCATTTCTTGAAAAGACTTTCTTTATCCCACTGTATTGTGCAATGACTTGGCCAAAAATCAGTTAACCATATATTTGTGGATCTGTTTCTGGATTTCTTATTACATTCTCATAAAATATTTTTTCTGTTCTTACTCCAATAACACAATAATCAGAACATCATAGCTTAGAAAGACTTGCAATTATAGACTATGGGTTCTCTAACTTCATTCTTTTCTTTAAAGATTATTTTAATTTCCATATAAGTTTTAGAATCAGCTTATCAATTTTTATAATAAAATCATATAGAATTCTAATTGTATTAGATCTGGCAGTCAATTTGAAGATAATTGACACATCAATGGGTCTTCCCATCCATGAGTATAGTACATCTCTCCATTTACTTAGGTCTCTCAGTAATGTTTGTCAGTTTTCCAAGTAAAAGTCTTGCTTGTTATTGGAAAATATATTTGCATATATTTTGTATGTTGATGTTATTATAAATGGTGATTATCAAATCTTATTTTCTAATTGTTTCTTTCAAATATATAGAAATCCAAATGTCTTAGTTTGACCTTGTACCCTGAGACCTTGCTAAATTTTCCTATTAATGCAAGTACTTTGGGGGTTCCTGGGTGACTCAGTTGGTTGAGCGTCTGACTTCAGCTCGGGTCATGATCTCACTGTCCGTGAGTTCGAGCCCCATATCGGGCTCTGTGCTGACAGCTCAGAGCCTGGAGCCTATTTCAGATTCTGTGTCTCCCTCTCTCTCTGCCCCTCCCCTACTCATGTGCTCTCACTCTCTCTCTCTCTCTCTCTCTCTCTCTCTCTCTGTCAAAAATAAATAAACATTAAAAAATAACATTAAAAACTTTTAATGCAAGTATTTTGGGGTTTTTATTTGGTTTTAGATTTTTTAGGATTATTTATGCCAAGAATCAAGTTATCTATGAATTAGGACAATTTAACTTCTTTTGTGCTCATCTTAAAGGCACTCATTTATTTTTCAGGCCCAGTACATGCAAGGACCCACAGTATAATGTTGAAAAAGAGAGCTAAAAGTGAACATCCTTATTGTATTTCTAATCTTAATAGTAAAACAATCAATAATTCATTAAGTAAATATTACCTTAGTTATGTACTTAGTATGGAAGTATTTTCATAAAAGCCCTTTATAGATTAAGGAAGTTTCTTTGTATTTCTAATTTGTTGAAGGATTTAAAAAATTAATCATGAGTGCCTACTGAGTTTAATTAAATCCTTTGTCCTGCATGTGGTAAATTTTATTAATTGGTTCTCAAATATTAAACCAACCTTGCATTCTTAAAATAAATCACTCTTGCTCGTGTTGTATTGCTCTTTGCTGGATTTTATTTTCAGAAAAAATTGTTATGAATTTTCGCTTCTATGCTTCTGGGTTAATCACTCTTGTTTGGTAATATTTTTGCCTGCTTCATTTATCAGATTAATTCTGAGATAATAAAATGAATTGACAATGTTTGTTTCTCTCCTATTTTCTATTGAGTTGTTAATTGTAAACTTAATGTTTGGTAAAATTAATCAGTGCAATAGTGTCAATCCAGAATTTTCTTTGTGGAAATTTTGAAATATTTATTCAATTGATCTAGTAAATGTAGACATAGTCAAGTTTTCTGTTCCTTCTTTTGTAAGCTTTGATAGTTTTTGTCTTTCTTTTTTCTTTTTTTTTTTTAATTTTTTTTTAACGTTTATTTATTTTTGAGACAGAGAGAGACAGAGCATGAACGGGGGAGGGTCAGAGAGAGGGAGACACAGAATCTGAAACAGGCTCCAGGCTCTGAGCTGTCAGCACAGAGCCTGACGCGGGGCTCGAACTCACGGACCCGAGATCATGACCTGAGCCGAAGTCGGCCGCTTAACCGACTGAGCCACCCAGGTGCCCCTCGTTTTTGTCTTTCAAAATACTGCCTATCTCTTCCAAATGTCAAATGAATTTTAATTAAGTTGTTCCATTTGTTTTCTTATTATTCTCTTGATGCTCATAGAACTACAGGATATTTAACATTTCTTACTTTTTATTTCTGATACTGGTATTCATATATATTTATCAGCTTTTAGTTTTTACTTCTTTGTTTTTAACATTTAGCTTTGAGAGACAGAGAGAAAGAGAGAGAGAGAGAGACAGAGCATGAGCGGGGGAGGGGTAGAGAGAGAGGGAGACACAGAATCCGAAGCAGGCTCCAGGCTCTGAGCTATCAGCACAGAGCTGACGCGGGGCTCGAACTCACAAACTGTGAGATCATGACCTGAGCCAAAGCCAGACGCTCAACCAACTAAGCCACCTAGGCACCCCTAGTTGTTACTTCTTACTTTGCCTTAGTTACTCTTCTTGTTCTAGTTTTTTTTTAAGATGGAAGTTTCTATCACTAATTTTATAACTCTCTTCATTTCTAGTATCAGAATTTGACCCTAAAAATTTTCCTCTGAGCACTACTTCAGCTGTCATTCACATATTTAAATATTTCTGTTTCATTTTCGTCTGTTCTCTCTATTTCCTTTTCATCTATTAGCATCTTCATATTTGGAATGTTTCTTTGTCAGTATAAAGTTGGTTTTTGTGAGAAAACCAACTATATTTTTATATATATTATCTATTTTTTATCTATTATGAGAATATCTACTTTTTATTTGGTTTGTTGGTTTTATTTGTATTTATGTGTAATTATCAGCATGGTTAGATTTTTTTAATGTTATTTATTTTTGAGAGAGAGAGAGAGAGGGAGAGAGAGAGAGAGAGAGGGAGAAAGAGAGATGAAGTGCAAGTTGGGGAGGGGCAGAGAGAGAGACACACACACACAGAATCCGAAGCAGGCTCCAGGCTCTGAGCTGTCAGCACAGAGCCCGATGCAGGGCTTGAACTCACAGGCTGTGAGTTCATGACCTGAGCCCAAGTTGGAGGCTTCATCGAATGAGCCACCCAGTCGCCCCAGCATGATTAGATTTAAATATACTTCTATTTAGGGTCACCTGGGTGGCTCAGTCGGTTAAGTGTCCAACTTCGGCCCAGGTCATGATCTCGCGGTTCATGAGTTCAAGCCCCGTGTCAGGCTCTGTGCTGATGGCTCAGAGCCTGGAGCCTGTTTCAGATTCTGTGTCTCCCTCTCTCTCTGACCTCCCCCGTTCATGCTCTGTCTCTCTCTGTCTCAAAAATAAATAAACGTTAAAAAAAAAATTTAAATATACTTCTATTTGTTTTCCATCTGTCTCATCTGTTTTGTTTCTCTTCCCCAGACCTGTTTTTTTAATTAATTGAATATTTGTTATTATTCCATTTTTTTAATTAGCATCTACTGACCTTATCTCTATATTTTATTTTTTATTATCTTCATTGGTCTTGCAATAACTTCCCCTGGTCTATTTTAAAATACTGTATAACTTTAAATATAGGGTAAGAACCATATAATGCCATAGTCTGTGTTCCCTTTCTCATTCTTCTGCTGCTGTTGTCATACATTTTACTTCTGCCTGTGTTGTAAAATGTCACATTATTTATCTCATTTTTGCTTTACACATTCAATTATTTATCGAAGTTATTAAAAATTGATTTAAATTTTTCATTTTTATTTTGCCACATATATACTAGTTCTGGCATTCTTTCTTACTTTGTGTAAATCAGAATTTCCACCTGATATTATTGTCCTCTGCCTGAGGAAATGTGTTTAGCATTTCTTATTCTGTGAGTTTGCCAGTGATGAGTTTACTCAGATTTTTTAAAAATACGAAATATCCTAAACATACTTTTATTTTTGACTGATATTTTTACTAGATATGGAAATCTGAATTGACATCTTTTTTCAGCACTTTAAAGATTCAATTTCAGAGCCTCCTGACCTCCATCATATCTAATTAAAAATTGGTCTTGATTATTGTATTTTTTCCCCTGTAATTAGTATTTATTTTCCTGTGGGCACTCTATGATTTTCTCTTTATTAATTGTTTGCAGCAGTTTGACTATGCTATCTGCTTAGGATTTCCTGAGCTTCTTGCACCTGTGAATTCATTTTTTTTCCTCCAAATTTGAATATTTCTGGTCATTATTTATTTCTTCATTTATTTTTCCACCTTTCTTTCTCCTCTTCTTTTGGGACTTTAACTACATCCATAGTAGACAATTTCATATCATTCCACATGTTGCTGAAGCTGTGTTTAAATATTTTAATATTTTCTTTTTTCTGGGCTTCACATTATACTGATCTGTTCACAGGTCTTTCCCTGATGTATTCAAACTGCTTTTAGGTCAGTTATTGAGCTATTGCTTTATATATTGTGTTTTCTATTCCAAAATTTTCATTAGGTTATTTCTTATAGTTTTTATGTGTCTCCTCAGAATGCTAAAATGTTTACTGATTCTTTTACTCTTTTCTTTTTTGTAATTTCTTTAAGATCGTTGTAACATCTGTATTAAAGTCCTTCTCCATTAATCTAATACTCCAGTCATCTGTCAGTCTGCTTCTCTTGTCTATATTTTCTCTTGATTATTAACCATATTTCCCTCTTCTTGGTATATGTTCAGTGAATTTTTATTGTATACATGATATTGTGGATTCATGTAGACACTCTGGATTTTGTTATGTTCCTCATAACAATGTTGAAGTTTTTGTTGTGGTTTGGTTTGATTTGGTTTCGTGGCAGACAATTAAATTACTAGAAGATTACCTTGGAATGGATTTATGCCTTTCTAGGGCCAGTTTATTTTTGTTGTTGGTGGTGGTGGTTTGTTTGCTTAGTCCTTAGATGTAGTCCTTGTTCTTTTGGCATAGTGGTTCTGTGTTTTCAGTAAAAAGTTCATAGCTTTTACTAAACTCTTGATCAAAGATTTGGGGCTTCCTATATTTGGGTCATTTCATTCCATTCAAATTCCCATCAATTTCCAGTCCTAAGTTCACACTTCTTTCTGTTTGGCCCAGTAGCGCTATTATTCTTTTATGTCTGAGTTTTCTTCCCCAACATCTATGCAGAAAAAGCTGGCTAAATGTAGAACTCATCTAATTTATCTCTCATTTCAAGATGCATATCTGCCTACTTTTGCTTGCTGTCCAACACTGCAAAACATTGAATTTTTTCTTCCAGAGTTGTAATTATTACTGCCATTAGGGTAAGTCCAATAAAAGTAACTCAGATATTACCAGAATTGGGCCTTTCTTCAAAATATCAATAGTAATAGAAAGTTTTGTGTGGGTTTGGTCATCATAGTCTAGAAATGTTCAATTAATTTTTTACCAGAGATAAAAACTGAGCCCACACCAGATACAAGAGTAGCTTATGGTAGAAAATAACTGATATTTATCTATACTCTCTCGTACCAAAGTCTTGGCAAACAATATCACCTAAGACCACATCTGTGGGTAGGTAATATTTTTTTTTTCTTACCATCATATGAAACAACTGAGTCATAAATAATTGCCTTGATTTACTCAAAGCCATAGTGTTTAGATGTGAGACAATCAGGATTCAAGTAATTATCTAATTCTAACACCTGTAATCTTTCCACTGATCTTTCCATTCATCCAGACATTTCTGAAATCTCTGAGACTTCACCAAATCCAAGATGTGAAGTGCCTATCCTCCAGGCCCATCAGTAAGTACTTCAACATATATAGGAATTTTGTTGTGTGCTGGTTTGCAAGTGTCCATTGGCAGTAGTCAGTGGGGAGCTTTGTGTTAAGAGATGTTGTGGTTTCTTCAGGATTTTGTAGAAAATATTTTTGTGGAATATTAATAATGTTTACCATAGACAGGTAACTAAATGATAACTAAAAATGCTTCCTGAGAGAAAATAACTTACTAATTCAAGCAATAGAAAAGGAAGAAGATGGCAATTGTCCTGAGTGGGGGGTGATTTCCACAACAAATGTTGTTCCATTTTCTACACCTACTTTCCAGTTGGAACGAGCCAACTTTATGACCAATAAAATAAGGCAATTGAAGCACAAATGTTTTCCAAAGCAATCCCGGGACAAGTTGCATAGATTACCAGAGTGAGGAGCTTCTGCCATTTCTCAGTGCAAAGTTTCTTCCAGGCAGTCATGCTTCTAGACTACTCGACGTGGATTTGCAACTAGTGTCACATAGCTCACGCTAACTTTGACAAATCCCTGGAGGGAACTCTGGAGAACATAGGCTCAAGTGCAGCCTTTTAGATGGGATTAATCCTTCCACTTACAATACCATTTTACCATGCTAAGCACCTCTGGAAGGCTTGGAAAACTGGATAGTCTTAGTCAGGGTGTATTGTAGGAACATTTATGTGTATATGTGTGTATATATGTAGTTATGCACTGAATGTTTGTGTACTCCCAAAATTCATATGTTGAATTCCTACTCCTCGGTGTGATGGTATTAGGAGATAGGACCTTCGAGAGATAGTTCATGAGGCCGAGCACTTGTCTGATAAAAATTAGTGCTCATATATAAACAGACAGAAGAGAGCTTCCTCTCTCTTTCTCTCTCTTCCCCACCCTCAACCCCCACCCTCTGCCATGAGAGAGCACAGCAAGAGGGCAGCCATCTGTAAGCACATAACAGGCTCCGAGAAAACACTGAGTCAGATGACAACTTGATCTTGGACGTCTAGCTTTCAGAACTGGGAGAAACAAATGTCTGTTTTTTAAGTGACTCAGGCTATGCTATTTTGCCATGGCATCTCAAGCGGACTAATATGTAGGTTTTGGTGTTACTAATAATTACATTAATTGCTAGGATTTTTTTTAATTTTTTTACTTATTAACTGTTATTATTTGTCATATGTCATGCAACCTTCTAAGTGTTTTTGCTTATCTCCATTATTTTACTCCAGACATCTCAACTCACAGAAATCACATGAGTTGTGTGTGTCATCTCCATTTTACAATGAAGGGAACTGAAGCACATGATGAAGCCAATAAAATATATGCATAAGGTCAAATTCAGATGACTCTGGAAGGAGATTTGGCTACCAACTAGCGAATGCATTGGTACAATAGGAGTTTGGGCATTGGATATGAAGTATTCCCTCTGGGCAGTGGTGTCCTTAATATTCATCCTTCTGGCTCAGAGCATAGACCTTCTGACGAGAGCATGTTCCCAGAATCTTGTCCTAATTATCAAGAGCTCTGGACACCTACCTGGCTCCTTTCAGACTTGTTCTGAGAAACATTGGTTCCTGCAACACTAGTCAAATATGGGACTCCCCAAAACAGCCAAACCACCTGCAGGTCTGACTTTGAATGTTGAGTAAGACCTGCCATCTAAAGCCTTGTGAATGCAACTCACCTGCCCAATCAGGCCTACATGCTCACACCATTGGACACCACCCTTGGCTCTGGCACTGTGGCCCACAGGGTTTGCCCACTGACAATCCCCAGCCCACACTCAATCCCAACCGATGACACCCAGGTAATGATGATATCTTAGCAGAAAGAAACAGGTTAGGCTGTCCCATAGGACAGAAAGAAAACTTCCTCCTTCTTAAAATATTACTAGCCTCAGGTACCAAGAGGTCCAACTTCGGAATGAAATCATAAGTCTGGAAGCTTCTTTAAAAGTCGGGCATGGAAATCTCCATTATGTTTGACTTCAGTTGAATGACTCCAGTGATCTTCTTCCTCTAATATCTGGAGGTTAGCCAACCACAGGACACTTGTTTTCTGTTCATTTGTAAATTAATATATCTGGAAGCAAAGATTGTCTCTGAAAAAAGCAGATTCGCTTTTCTCCAAACGTAATGAAATTATGTTTGAGGAAGCCTCTGTTGATGTCCAAGAATCTTTATGAGCCTTTTAAAGTCATTGTTTTCTTCTCACAAATGAGAACTTGCTGATGCCAAGGAGTAATGAACTGGAAAACCACATGGTGACAGTTGGTTCTTAAGCTGGCCCGGGTGCATAGCAAGGCCTGCTGGGGAAGGAAGCTTGTGACTTCCTTACTTCTTGCTTGTTCTCCGTCTCTTATTTTTCCCTCTTTTAGTCCCCCTCCTCTCTTGCCCCCTCCCTACTTTTTCCCTTATGCGATAAATACAAGCCTTAGAATAGACCGAACTGTCAATCTAACATTTAATCATATGGTCAATTACTATTGTATGAACATGATGTGTAATCTCACTGGGTCTCAATTTTCTCATATGTGAAATGGTGATGATATATCCCTTCCTCGCTTCCTTCTTTCAAAAAGAACCCGTCTTTGATTCGAGTATCCAGATCTACCCCATGCAACTTCTGTAACACGAAGGGGCAGAGAAGACCCCCCCACATACAAGAGCACTTGAGCCATCACAGTAAATAATGGTCATCTCGTCCCTGTGTAGAGCAAGGAGTTCAAAAACCCAGAGCTCGAGGTAGGTAAAGGCTGGCTGTGACGTAGGGTTGTAGCCCTATCCCTTGCCTCCCCTGAAAGCCAGCTGCCTCAGAAATTCTGCAATCTATCAAATGACCAAAGACGTAGCTGCCCTGAGGATGAAGCTGTCACACCAGATAGGGTCAAAAGAACAGGACACAGCTAAAGCTCAGTCCCTGATCATGCTCTGTACCTACCCTAAACCTGGACTCCCTGTACATGAGATAGATTCCCCTATTCGTGAAGCCGGTTTGTAGGACATTCTTTTTATTTCCAAAACCATCCTAGCCGCATGTATGTGAAAATCAAATGTGATCATTTACACCCACAATTAATAGTATGTGCCAGGTCCTCAAGATGTTCATTAACTTCCCCCCCTCTAATTCAGATTTTCTGTCTTTATTCATTGTCTCTACTTCTGTCTGTAACCCAAACATATCTTGGTATTACCAAGCCTGAAAACCCACATAAAGCATGAAAGTGTTGTTAGGATTTCTTGGTTTTCAAGAAACAAGAGACCCTTTCAATTTACTCAAAACATGGAGGGTTTCGTGTAGAGAGACACATTATGTAAGGAAAACTGGATTCTCAGCCATTTGTACAAGCTCTGGAGGGTTTCAAAAAAAAAAAAGCTGGAGGAACCACAGTACCTCTGGGCCTCATGACCCAATGCTTTCCAAGCACTGAAACTCTTGGGTACTCTTTTTATGCCCTCAGCAGAAGAAACTTGTACACCCACACTCTACTGGGATCTAGAAATCGCTTTTCCACAGATACTCCCTGTCAGTGGCCTCTGTCTCAGTATCTCCCATTTCAAACCAAAAGACAAAAGATGTTATGGGTACCATAGCTCCAGTGAAGCAAAGCTCTCAGGCCACCAACCACCCTATGGATGGACTGTAAGAAGCCATGATCACTTCTTTAGCACAGTAGTCTTTGACCCGAGTCCCTGAGTCACATTGCATAGGACACAACTATCTATATACATGAGAACCACTATCATTTATCAAATAGCTAGGTAAGTATATTGTGTTAGCTACTATGCTCACAAACAAAATAAACACAAAACTTTCCAGATAAAGTCGTCCTAGATGGTGCAAATAGATATAAATCAAGTTGTAATGTGAAAAGGAAGCCAGGAGTGAGAGTGTAGGGATATGTTGTATGGGGGGAGGAGAGTATACCTGACACATGGTAGGCAGGGAATGATGCTCTGGGCCATGCTTGAGTCAAGATCTAAATACACTATGTGAGTGAACTACTTGAATATTGGTGGGGGGAGAGTATCGGAAGGAAACTGTTTGATGCAAATGTCCCAGGTCAAGAATGTGCTTGATTTGTTGAAGGAACAGGCCAGTATGATCTCAGTGATGTGAGGACAAGGAAGGGGTACGAGACCTGGACAGATGGTGGAGTTGGTGCCCCCCTTTCCTCAGGAGTGTTCTTCATTTAATGGGGGGCAGTTGTCCCCAGAGGGGTCCAAGCTCATGTGGGCATCCTGCTGTTTGGCTTTTCTGGCAGAGGGAATGGAGATCCAAGTCTTGGACATCCAAGTCCCACAGTGAGGTCGCTCTAGGTCCCATTAATGGATCCGGTACCTTCTCTTTCAGTTCCTGGCACTAATCTATGGCTCGTGCTCCTCTCACCCACCCTTTCCTTCTGAGATGCCTCACCCTACAGCTGGACGGATTCTCCTAAGGCAACCTGAAGACACAGCACAAGAATTGCACACCTCCTGCAGCTAGGACCCAGCTGCTGGAGGACAGGTGCTTTATCTTGTTCCCAGGTATAATCTCGCAGCTTTGACTAGCACTTGGAATATAATAGGACAGTAAGCCCTCAGGAAATCTTGGAGACTGACAGTATCCCTGTGTTCACCACAATTGTGCTTCCCTCAGCTAAGCCCCTTGTTGGTTCCTGCAGCCCCAGGGTCCTGCAAATTGGGGAAGTATTTCTCCTCTGACCAGTGACACAGATTCCTCTCCGGAATCTTGGAGATTCAACCTTGTAATTCACCATGAGTTTAAATTTGTATTAGGTTCCTGTGGTATAATATTTTTTTTTAATTAGTCTCTGTCCCAATATCTGATACAATAATGCTCCTAAAGCCTTCCTGAGTGATGAGAGTGCCTTTTGTATTTTATTGAGATAACTCATGGGAGGAGGGAAACTACATAGCTTTGAGACGGGGGCTGGTTGCCAGAAAGGCCAAGCTGGTATCTGAGGACTGGAATCTTCAGCCCTACTTTTTGACCTCCCCTGGAAAGGACAGAAGCTGGAGATTGAGTTAGGTCACAGTGGTCAAAGGTTCAATTAATCACATCTCTAAAAACTTCTACAGGCTTTGAGTGTATAGATTGCCTTGGGTAGTATAAACATTTTAACAGTATTTGTTCTTCCAGTCCATGAGCATGGAACGTTTTTCCATTTATTTATGTCTTTTTCCATTTCATTCATAAGTTTCCTATAATTTTCAACATACAGATCTTTTATCCTTTTGGTTAGGTTTGTTCCTAGGTATCTTATGGCTTTTGGAGCAAATATAAATGGGAAAGATTCCTGATTTCTCTCGCTGCTTCATTATTGGTGTATAGAAATGCAACCAATTTCTTTATGTTGATTTTATACCCTGTGACTTTGCTGAATTCATGTATCAGTTCTAGCAGATCTTTGGTGGAATCTTTCGGGTTTTCCACGTGGAGTATCATGCCATCTGCGAAGAATGAAAGTGTTACTTTCTGCTTGCCAGTTTTTGCGCCTTTCATTTCTTTTTGTTGTCTGATCACTGAAGCTAGGACTTCAAGTACTATGCCGAACAACAGTGGTGAGAGTGGACATCCTTGTCGTGTTCTACCAAAATAATGCCAGCATTCTTCACCGAGCTAGGACCAACAATTCTAAAATGTGTATGGAGCCAGAGAAGACCCTAAATAGCCAAAGTGATGTTGAAAAAGAAAACCAAGGCTGGACGCATCGCAATTCCAGACCTCCAGCTGTCTTCCAAAGCTGTAATCATCAAGAAAGTATGGTGCTGACATAAAAACTTCTAACGGTGGGGTTCTGGGAAGCTTCTGTGTTGGTGAACACACGGGTGTGCTAGGAGAATGGAGCATCCTAAAAGGGCATTAAAACTCTATCCTGCACCCCTCCCCAATACCTTGTCTGATGTACCTCTATCTGGCTGTCTTTATGTATGTTGTATCCTTTACAGTAAACCAGTAAACATAAATGCTTTCCTGAGTTCTGTCAGTTGTTCTAGAAGATTGTGGAACCTGAGAAGGGAGGTTGCGGGAAGCCCCACATTTGTCGTTGGCTGGGACCAAGTGTGGTTAGTCTGGAGATCCTGCTTGCAGCTGGTGTCTGAAAAGAAGACAGTCTTGTGGGACTGAGCCTTTAACCTGCTGGATCTATATTAACTTTAGGTAGTTAGTGTCAGAATTGAACTGAATTATCAGGCACCCCAGTTGGTGTGGAGAATTGAAATATTGGCTGTGGTTTGTTTGGGGGAAAAAAACACATAGTTCCCGAACGGTACTCTATTAGCTAAGAGGTCTTAACTTTCACCTTGTCAAAGATTTAGGATTCATTCTTGGAAGAGTATTTAGATGACAGTTGGGAGGTGTTATCTAAGAAAACCCCGTCTGTAGGGATTGGGGGCAGAGAAAAGTGGGCCAGTGGCTGGGGTTGGGTTCTGAGTTGCTGGGCCCAGTTGGGAGGCTGGTATTTGGCTCAAAGCAGCCAGAAGCCGAATAAACTAGATAGAGATTTGGGACTGAGCCAAAAGCCACATATAAAGTGATAAGAATCAAAGCCTGTGAAAACAAGAGCCGACATGCATGGCCACGGAGCCATACAACGTTGCCTCATCCAAGGGTCAGGATCTAGGCCAGGACTTGAGCCAGCAGCCACCGCCTGGGACTGGGGAGAGAGGGTCTAGGGCAGCAGTGCTGGAAGGTTCTGCGGAGTCTTCATCTACTGTTTATCTCTTCATGAAGGCAACTGATAATTACTTAAGGAAATAAGATCCTCAGACGGGTCAACCGCTGTCCTGCTCCACAGTAATGGGGAGAATTGAGATTGTTGGGGAGTAGAAGACCAAGTAAGCAGACAAACAGAAGTCATAGATTTCCTGTAGGATAAATACATCCAGTAGTTTCTGTTCTCCGAATTATGCAAACCAAACTGCAGACAATATGCCTGTGCGTTGCCCACATCTGAGAATACTTGCCATGGCTTCACTTGGGGGGTGGGGGGTGTTTCTCGGAGGAGGACCTTCCTCTTCTCCAGCCTTGAGGTGTAGAGTTATGGAAGGAAACCAGTAATGCTAAGAGTGTCTAAAGAAGCAGAACTGGAAGCAGAAAGGTTCTACCTTAAATTGTAAGGATAAGGAAGCTTTATTTGTGCTGTCAACTCTATGTGTTAATGCTACCTTTCCACCGGTGCACTGCCTCCCCTGATTCCCAAACATTATCTTTAGCTCGCCATGTCTATCGAAACAGGAGCTTTCTGTGGAGTATCTGTAACCCAAGTGTAATGCATCCGTGGATTCTTCTAAGCACTCAGAGACTAAACCTTCTCAGAAGGAGCTCAACGGTGATCTGTGTTAATAAACAGGCGTGATAGAGAGTGGACACCCCAAAGTGTGAAGGTTTGCTTCTCTAGGGTCTGGAAACTGAATACGAGGGAAGAAAATGTGTCCAAGACACAAAGTTGGTCAGTGAGTTGGCAGACTCTGGAGGAAAAGCCAAGCATCTCAATCCACTGTTTACTTCACCTTACCAAGCTGCTTTTCTATCATCAGAGAATAAACAGAACATTTTTTTTTTTCAAGGAAAGAGGGAAAAAAAACAACTAAAGCATTTCTGGGGTTTTTTTTTTGTTGTTGTTGTTATTCAATACTATAATTTTAGCACATAAGTACTTCAGAGAGGGGGGAAAATGGAAAATCACATGCCACCCATCACTCACCCTCCCCTAGGTGGTATTTATATGCCCTCATCAGAGGTAAAATGTGGCCTATTGAGTCAGAGTCAGAATAAAACCCTTGCCATTCTCTCACTCGGTTGTCACGAAGGAGCCTTTCTTCAAATGCAGGTTGCATTAGGCAAAAGTGGTTGTGTGTTTGAAATTAAATCACTCAAATATGATTAAAAACAGGATGCGTAAGCTTCCATTGGGGCTCCTACTTGAATGGGGTGCCATACAAAATCAAGTTGTATTGTATTTTACGGAATGGCTTTGTATTAATGTTCAGAATAACAAGGTCCCGCTGAGAACCCTTCACGTTTCTGAATGGTGCTTGGAGTTTGTCAAAATTTTTCAGGAAGGGATCTGCACCGCCCTGGCTGCATGAACCACGGTTTGGGGGCGGCGGGGGAAAGATTGGTGAATTAAAATGACATTTTTTTATTACTCTTAAGCTTTTGAGCTGCAGTTAAATGAGAGCCTAGGGAATCTTACTCCTGTTCATTTACCTTCTTCCTATTTGCGTGAGGGTTTTACTTAGCGGTGCAATGTAGCAGGAGGCATTTGCACCGTGTGGCCACGGGTTGGAGGCCAGCCGTCCTGCTCACCGGCCGGAAGAGTGTCTTTATCGATAAAATTAGACATAAAATTACCAACTTGAGATGCTGTTGCGAATAACGGAGAGCCAAGTCCTGTGGAAGACCACTGGCATGTAGGAAGATAAATACTAACAGTACAGGCACTGAGCCAATGGGCAATGAGCAGGAGACAAGGCAGATAGAAGGCACTCTTCTTGTTTCAGCTTGCTAGGGTGGCCATAACAAAGTGGCACAGCCTAGGTGGCTGGAAAAACAGGAGTGCATCCTTTCATAGCTCTGGAGCCCGGAAGTCCAAGATCAAGAGGTCGATCGGTTTGGTTTCTCGAGGCTTCTCCCCTTGCAGAGGGGAGGGTCATTTTGCCCCTTCACGTGATCTCTCAGCATAGGCACATCCCTTGTGCCTCTCTGGGTCCAAATTTCCTCTCAATCCAGCCCAACTGGATTAGGGACCACTCTAACAGTCTTATTTTAATTTATTCTCCTCTTGAAAATCTCCGCCTCCAGATACAGTCACATTCTGAGATCCCGGGTGGGGGTAAGGGCGTCAACACATGAACTTTAAGGGGACACAGTTCGACCCGTCACATCTCTGTCCTGTAATGTTTATTTTGGGGAAAGATTTTATATACTTAAAAGCAAAATTAGATCAAAACTTCTCAAAGCAATTCTTAACCATAAAATAATGATAAAAAAAAATAAATCTCCTGGTGTTGGCCAAGATGGAATAAGTCAACCGTCGTCTGATAGCAATTCAAATGTTTGAACAGAATACAAAATAAAACTAGCCGAAGATTCTGGAAATTGGACAATAAGAGGTCGTTATAAACTGAAGTAACCACGTGAGTAACTTTCCATGACAGGAATGGTGTTTGCAGGTTTGGGATTATTTCCGCCCCACCCCCTTCACCTCCCTGCTTTGATTCAAGGATGGGTCACATCACCAAGTGTGCAGTGGGCATGGAAAGGAAAACTTCTGTGGAAATCCTCTATTTCTAGCCCGAGGATGGAGACAGTAAATCCGTACATGTCAGAGAGTCTGGGAAAAATTTCCCCTCCCCTTCTTAGAAATCTGTTTTTCTCTCTCAGTCACATTCTGAGGGCAATCCCTGGAGCGGAACTGATATCCCACAGATATCCCAAACCCTGAGATGACACCCTGCTCTCTGCCCAGGGGGTGCCAAAAAAAGAGGTCCATGTAGTTTGGAGAAAATCCTTGGTTTCTTTTCTCACTACAATACACCGAAGGTGGCCCCAGTTACATGCAATTAGCCAATGGCCTGGCAGGGCTAATATCTATAAAGAATCCTATCTTTCTGGCCAGAGGGACTGGGAAAACCGGCCTCTGGAAGCTCGTGTTGAGAAAAGTCTGGAGAGCTGAGGTCTGAGAAGGGGACACCTGGTTTCTACATATGCACTTGCATAAGTCCAAGATTCCCTCCTGGCTACTGCTTAGACGAAGCAGAGCCCAAGAAGCATAGCCCAAGCTCTCAGAACTGGCCTGTGAAATAAACCAGAGACGAAACCCCAGACTAACCCCTGGGTGGTACAGGCACAGACAGACCAAACACCACGGCAAAGACTTTAAAGGCTGAAAACTTAACTGACATTAACAACACCAACCACAGAAGGTCAGATCGAACTTGCAGGGTCAGGCAAATCAGGTGATTGCCTGTTAAAACAAAATCAATATTGTCCAGGGGATATTAGCAGAATCCAGCATCTCACAAAATAAGATTCAAATATCCAGGATACCCTCCAAAAGTGCTTGATGTACAAAAACAACACACACACACACACACACACACACACATCTGACCAATCTCAAAGGGCTAAGACAATCATCAGATTCTGACTCCAAAATCAGCCAGATGTTGGAATTACCAAAGTCTTTAAAGCAACTATTGTAAAATCATCCTTGAAGCAAAGATGAACACTCTTTTTTTTAAATTTTTTTTAATGTCTATTTATTTTTGAGAAAGAGACAGACAGAGTGTGAGCAACGGAGGTGCAGAGAGAGAAGGAGACACAGAATCCGAAGCAGGTTCCAGGCTCCGAGCTGTCAGCACAGAGCCCGACACGGGGCTGGAACTCACAGACTGAGAGATCATGACCTGAAGCCGAAGTCGGACGCTTAACCGACTGAGCCACCCGGGAGCCCCAAAGATGAACACTCTTGAAACAAATGTAAAGATAAAAGTTCTGGGGAAGGGACGCCTGGGTGGCTCAGTAGGTTGAGCGTCTGACTTCGGATCAGGTCATGATCTCACAGCTTGTGAGTTTGGGCCCCATGTCAGGCTCTGTGCTGACAACTCAGAGCCTGGAACCTGCTTCGGATTCTGTGTCTCCCTCTCTCTCTGCCCCTCCCCCGCTCATGCTCTGTCTCTCTCTCTCTCTGTCAAAAATGTACAAACATTATAACTTTTTTTTTTAAGTTCTGAGGAAAAAAATGAAGCAATAAAAAGGTACAAAATGGACATTTAGAACTGATAAATTCAATACAGAAAATAAAAGAATTCACTAAACTGTCTCAGGAGCATAATGGAGATAAAATAAGAAACAATTAGCATACTTAAAGATGACTAGAAATCACACAGTCCAAAGAACAGAGAGAAAAGTTTCAAAATAAGCAGAGACTCAGGGACCCATGGAAAAGTTTTAAGGCTGTGATTTCATGCCATCGGAAGCCTAGAAGAAGAGAAATAGGTATGGAAATAAATGTTTGAAGAAACTATGGCTCTAAAGTCACGCTCAATTTTGAGACATCGATTTCTAGATTCAGGTAGTTCCGCAAAACTGAAGCAAGATAAGCAGAAAGAAAACCATGCCGAGAAATATGGCTTACAGTGCTGAACACAGAACACAAACTCAACACCCCAAAACACGAATAATTCAATTAAAACTGAGCAGAAAACATGAACAGGCATTTCTCCAAAGAAGACATCCAGATGGCCCATAGACATTTAAAAAAGACGCTCAGCATCACTCACCATCAGGGAAATGCAAATTAAAACTACACGGAGAAATCACCACACACCTGTCAGAATGGCCAAAATCAACAACACAGGAAACAACAGGTGCTGGCAAAGTTGTGGAGGAAGGGGAACCCTCTTACACTGTTGGTAGGAGGGCAAACTGGTACAGCCACTGTGGAAAACACTATGGCATTTCCTCAAAAAGTTATAAATAGAACTACCCTACAATCCAGCAATCACACTAGTGGGTATTTACCCCCAAAATACAAAACACTGATTCAAAGGGATGCATGCACCTATGTTTATTGCAACACATCTACAGTAGCCAAATTACGGAAACGGGCCAAATGTGTGTGCGTGTACGTGTGTGTGCTGAATCACTAAATCACCCCTGTAATTAATACTGCATTGTATGTTACCTAACTGGAATTTAAATCAAAACTTGAAAAAATCGTTAACAAAGCAAGTTCAAAAACAACAAGCCAAACAAAACAAAACAAAATGCTGAAAACTGAAGATAGATGACCAAACCAACAAACAAACAAACACAACAACAAAACTCTAGAGCAGTTAGAGAGGGAAATAAGTACATACAAAAAAAAATTCAAGAGGACTGGATTTTCCATCGATCACGGAGCGACTTTTTTTTTTAATGTTTATTTTATTATTTTTGAGACAGAGAGAGACAGACGCGGGGCTCGAACTCACGGACCATGAGATCATGACCTGAGCCAAAGTCAGACGCTTAACCGACTGAGCCACCCAGGCGCTCCTCACAGAGCAACTTTCAATCTTTAATTTCAAAGGTACAAGGTTCTATATACTTCATTCTGTCACACTCAGGAATTATGTTGAAGCTAGAAAGCAATACCACAACATTTCTTACGTGTTGAAAGAAAAGAACTATCTACCTAGGATTTTACATCCACCAGAAATAAAGACGAAATAGAGACATTCCCAGATAAAGGTAAACTAAGAGAAGGTGTCATTGGTAAATCTTTTAAAGGATTGCTAAAGGAAATTGTTTATAGGAACAGCCAAAGATTAATGTTAGAGGAAAACTTGGAAGGGCAGAAATGGCAAGTATTTCGGTGTATAATACAGTGTTCTTATCCATTTAAATGACTTAAAACATGAATAAATGTTGAACACAGAAATTGTGATGTTATTTCAAGATATAGATGTAATGCATACAGCAAGTCTAAAATAAATTGGGGAAGGTAAAAGGTTAAATATGATCATAAGTAAAATCTCCAGGTACTTAGTAATTATGTTGCCGGTAAGGGTGTAGGATTTGTCTTTCTGAGAGTATTGTATATGTGTGATGTGAGATCAAACAAATGAATAATTATTTTGGTCTATTTGGCAAGTGGCATTTTCATCACAGGACAAACTACCAAAGAAATTCAGTTAACACCAATCTACTAAAGACCAAAAAGTAGTTGACTGATAAAAATAAAGGTTCAGGAAACAAAAAGAACTAGATACACAGAAAAGAAACAGAACATGTAAGAAGGAACCAAACATAAATTATAAAAGTAAGAATTAGAACTGTGATATTCTTCTTTATTTTTTTTTAATTTTTTTTAACGTTTATTTATTTTTGAGACAGAGAGAGACAGAGCATGAACAGGGGAGGGTCAGAGAGAGAGGGAGACACAGAATCTGAAACAGGCTCCAGGCTCTGAGCAGTCAGCATAGAGCCCGACACGGGGCTAGAACTCACGGACTGCCAGATCATGACCTGAGCCGAAGTCAGACACTCAACCGACAGAGCCACCCAGGCGCCCCTAGAACTGTGATATTCAAATCTCGAAGGAGAAGTCAAATAGCAGACTCAAATCAGGTGCATTGGTGAACTGGAGGACAGATGTTGTATGACCTGTGTAATTGGCAATAACAACAGTCAACTGAGTCAGAGCAGAGAACATGTCTTCAGATTGCAGGACAGAGGAAGAATCTATCAAGAATTCTATAACCAGCCAAACTGGCATGCAAATGTGAAGGTGAAATAAATGCCTTCCAGACAAATAAGAATATACTAGAAACAGAACCTTGTTGAATGAATAACTAACAGGTGCATGTCAGAAAGGTGCATGCACACACACACACACACACACACACACACAGACACACACACCCAGAAACAATGTAGTATTGAAATTTTGAACAATAATATTTAAAATGAGGGCCTTTCTCTTAATCCAGGAGTGAGAAGAGGTATTGATTTTTATTTTTGAGTGCATTTAATCAAATATAAAAGATGATATAAGCATGGCAATAGGATGGTTAAGTTATAGCTTAGAGAAAAAGGAAATGGAAAATATTTCACCCATCCAATAAAAAGACAGAAAGAAAAAATATTTAAAAACCATAATAAATAGAATACATAAAGTAAGAAATTATAAACAAATCTCAATATGTCAGTAGTCCTAATAAATATAAATGTTTAACTTTCCAAATTAAAAGATAAGTTGTCAGATTGGATGAGAGAGAGAGAAATATAATCACTTATTAAACTTGGAAGTGAAAGGTTGAGAAAATATATGTTAGGCAAAACGAACCAAAAGAAAGATGGTGTAGCTATTTTAATATTGAGAAAATAAACTGAAGTCCAAAAGCATTACAGGGAAAAAGAATGCATCAAGAAGGTATTGCAATTCAGAACGTACATTTATCCAATTATATATCTTGAAATTATATAAAAGAAATGACAAAATTGCAATAAAAAGCTGAAGAATCTAACATCATACCAGGAGAAATTAATATGCCTCTCCCAGTAACTGATATCTCAGGAACAAAATAATAAAGATCTAGAATATTCAAACAACATAATTACTGAGTGTGATAGAATGAAATATATAGAACCTTGTACCCTCAAAATTAGGGAGGAAGTGTTCATTTTGAGCATGCATGAAGACGGTACAAAAATCGACCATTTCCTAGACCACAGATCCCCCGTGTTTGCCAGGATGTGGAGCCCGGGAATCTTCCATGACCTAACAGTTCATGTCTCTATTGAAACAGCCATTTTGGAGAACAATTCGGCGATAACTAATAAAACTAGAAAAGCATATGCCCTAGGCATCACCACCTCTACTTTTAGAAAATTTCTATTCATTGTACAAAGATTCATACTCAAGAGTCATATTGCAGCGCTGTTTGGAATTGCCAAAAATTGGAAATACCCTAAATGTCCGTGAACCGGAGGCTGAATAAGTAAATCGAGCCATATTATACAGTGTAATATTACCACGCTGTTAAAGCTGTTAAAATGAATGCACTAGAGCTTTATGAATCAACATGGATTGATCACAAAAACATCCCAGTCCAAATTCCTTTTCCAAAACCTTTGGGGGCCAGATGTGTTTTAGAATTTTTTTTTTTCCATTTCACAGAGACATAGATCTGTATTTTGATAACACCCTCGGCAGAATCTGGGCCAGCACTATAAAACCAAACATACTAATATTTCTGTAGGGAAAAAAAAAAAACATGAATATTGAGTAGCTGCACATCAGTTCCGGCCATGTTTTGCCACCTCATGGGTTCAGGTGAAGACACATTTTCCTGCCAAATACATTATGGAGAAAAACTTGGGTTTTCAAGCATTTTGATCTTTAGGCCTCCACTCTGATAACATACATATAAATTTTAAAGCATGCTTAACAACACAACTTCTATGGCAACACGCATATTTAGGCATTCATAAACATTACTCGAGGGACTGATTATCGCCATGTTGAAGAGTGTTTACTTTTGGGGAGAAAAGGAAATGAGATCAGTGAAGACGACCAGGAGAATTCAACTATATTTGTAGTGTCTTGTTGTTGTTTACACAAAAGACGGGGAGGAGGTCTTCGTACAAACCGAGTTACTAAAAGGAAAAGAAGTATTTAACCAGATGGGAAGAGTAGTAAAGGAGACTCCAGGCAGAGGGAAAAGAATATGAAAGTGTAGGTGTGCAGATGTACAGAACATGACATTGTCCGAGACCACAAGATGACTCTGTGGCTGGGGAACAGGCTCCTTGTTGGGTGGGGAAGACGTAGGAGATGAAGGTGGGGACGGACGGGTAGCCACCGCCATCCTGAAGGTGGACGGGAGCCAGGAAATGGTATGACCCAATCTGTGATTTCCAACAATCAAACTTGTAGCCAAATCACGCACGGGCTGTAGAGATACGGACTGGAGACAGTGACTGTCACTTAAGTACTTCTGGGCTGCGAACTCTTTTGATACACATCCTCCTTTGGGATCTTCCAAAACTACTCTGACATAGGCCAGAGAAAGCACTATTTCTACCTTTGGAGAGGAGAAAAATCAAATCATCAAGGTCACGTGACCTGCTCAGTGTCATAAAGGGGGAAGAAGTAAATTCCCATCTTCTGAAGGGATCCTTACAATCTTCTGTTTTCTTCTCCAACGGTTGCCATTCCAACAGGAGGGCAAAGGAATAATCAGGTATGTTCTTGAAATACTTTTTTTCTGAGTGTCAAGAAACATGGTTTATTTATTTATTTATTTATTTTGCCCAAAAAAGGGACCGACAAGATTCAATTGTTGAAAAGTTTGGATAAGAAACCCTTGAAAGAAACAAGCTCTTTTGGCAGAGCTTTCCCTGGTAGAAAGAGGGTGACAGTAGAGCAGCAAAGGACCCTGGGCCGACCTACTCTGAGCCCCTCATTTTTGCAAAAGGCAAAGCCAGGTGCAGGGGAAAGAAGTGAGGAGGCCAAGGTGGGTTTAGAATTGGATGTCTTTATTCCAAGTTTTGGGTTCCTTGCCAATTTTCCTCTTGGTCTATAGACAGAAGTTTTAGGAAAAGACCAAGGGTGGAAGAAATATGGATGTATGCGAGGTAAGAAAGTAACAGCAGAGACACTGGAAGAAAAGGTGGAATTAAACCTAGGGAGTAAGGACCCCTGCCCCATTTAACAGACTTAGGATCAGAGATTTATAAAACAGATTATGTGTATGCACAAAGATGAACAGAAGCTGTGAGTGGGGTGGAGGACAGATTCGAGCCCAACACGATCCTGAAAAGTATCCTCACAGACCTTCTTTATTTTTTTAAATGTGTTTTATTTATTTTTGAGAGAGAGAGAGAGAGAGAACAAGCAGGGCAGGGGCAGAGAGAGAGGGAGACAGAGGATCCGAAGAAGGCTCTGTGCTGTCAGCACAGAGCCCGATGCGGGGCTCGAGCTCACGAACCATGCGATGACGACCTGAGCTGAAGTCAGCCCCTCAATCGACTGAGCCACCCAGGCACCCCTCCCAGGCCTTCTGTAAAAGAAAAATACTTTGGAATGCATCTCTCCATTTAAGGATTGGAGATATCTGAAGGATAGACTATATATGTTGAGGAATAAAGGACATGCCGTTACCATTGATTAGATACAGTGATTTTAGATCAATTATGAGCAATTGACAAATTGTGAAGCTTTCATCTCAGCTGCCAGTTTTCCCTTTAAGAGCTGAGGAAGTGAATGTAATGAACGCCCTGATGGTCAGTTCAGCGCATCGTACCGGAAACGTCCCAGGTGCCATTTTGTATCCCTCCTGAACCCCGTTTTGTCAATCTGCCCGCTTAGCAATGCACCCTCAGAACTGTGCAGGGATGGATGTTAGCAGCTGATATTTTTCACCTGTTTCAGGCCAGACACTGTGAAATATAACAGGTGTCTACCAAGGAAGCCTTGCCATTCATTCCTTCTTCAGCTCTCTGGAGCCTCACGTGCATCCCCTGTATTGGAGAGAACGGGAGATCAAGAGCAGTCCCAGACCACAAAGCACCCGCAGCTCATGAAGGACAAGCCAGTACACAGGAGGAGACATAAGAGGGGCAAATGGAGGCCAACAGGTACTTACCAAGCACCTTCTCACTGCCTGCCGATTCCCAGCTCCAGGCCAGCACCACTTTTGTTCTGTTCTTCCTTTCCTTCCTTTTCTGCACTCTCTCCCTGTCCAACCTTTGTGCCTCCTGCCTCACCCCCCCAAGCCCGGCTGTAGTGTTGGAAGAGCACCTCAACTCCCTTCTCCTTTGTTGTCTTTAAAGGGAGCCCGGTACACTCTTCTGCTCACTTTGAAGACACCGTGAACAAAAATGGAGAAAATGAGGATGCCACAAAATGATCCCCAAATTTCCCTCACCGCAAAAGCAACCATATTGTTCTCTTTTCTGTGAGTCAGCTGTAGTTTCAGTGCCATATTCTGACATCCATG
This sequence comes from Panthera leo, assembly GCF_018350215.1. Taxonomy (NCBI): domain Eukaryota; kingdom Metazoa; phylum Chordata; class Mammalia; order Carnivora; family Felidae; genus Panthera; species Panthera leo. Next base: position 140,057,835 of record NC_056684.1, read on the forward strand.
AATGTCAGAAAGACCGGCGATCTTTTTCATTCGGAGACCTGGAAGGATAATTTAAGTCACACATCCTGAATAATGAAGAGATATTAAGCCTTTCCTCTGGGGAGTATTATAAATAATATTCTTTGTTTATTCAGTTGTACCAAACATGTTCAAACTCTGAAGTTTTAATATCTGCATCGAGCAAAGGTTACTGCAGAGGCATAATATCGAGTTTATATATGAAACAGACACATTGCTAGGTGTAATCCTGTTTCCTGGTGTTGGAGACCTACTCTTTCCTGTCTCTTGCAAGACTTAATGTTTCTTCTTTACCTTCCTCTCCTTCGTTTTCTTCCCCCTCCTCCTCCTCCTTCTCCTCCTCCTTCTCTTTTCCCTTCTTCTTCTTCTTCTTCTTCTTCTTCTTCTTCTTCTTCTTTTCCTTCCTCTCTCTTCTCCCCTTCTTCTTCCTCTCCTCCTTCCTCTTCCTCCTCCTCCCCCCTTTCTCCTTCTCCTTCCCTGATTTCACTATCCATTTCTGAGTTGTTACTGTATTAATCTACTCCCTTTAAAAAATGGTGTTGCTGAAAACTCCAGGATGATTGAGATTCTGTATGTCATGTGTTTTGAATGGGGTTGGGTATGAATGTCCTGCATATATGATATTCTGGATTTGTCCTTCTGATTTCCATATAATAACATTTTAAGATTTCTGTGAATCTTCTACTAAAAGCAACTGTGTTTAAGAACCCCACCTCTGTGGAAATGAAGACAACAGCAAAGGAAGAAAGAGTGAGGGAACAGGGGAGTTGGGGGGTTCTTTTCATTATCTGATCTTTCATCCCATTGGCAGTGTTATGGGGAAGGGCAAATCTCAGGATGCCCAGGTGTGGTTTGGAATCAGTCCCTAGACACTTTTATTTTTTGGCCTGAAGTCATTCTGAACATTGGGATGTGCCTACTTATTCTGCAATACCTGTGCTAGCATACACTGGGGAGAGAGAGGGGGATGGGAAAGGACGAGGGGAGTCCAAGTGAGTGATAGAGCAGTGAGGTCTGGGAGAAACCAAGGAAGTCAAGGCAAGCTGTACCCACAACTGATGTACCTGACCATTACCCAAGTGTGGTTGGGGTTGGGGTCAGTGCCCCAAGTCCCAATACGCCTGTGCCTGGACTTCCATAGGCAGAGAGAAAGCCTAGACTTCAGTAACAGACCATGGGGTTGAAGGATCCAGCTATGAATGTACACATGGATGTCCTTTGGCCGAATTAGAGGGATAATGTAGCTTCTCCAGGACAGTGACCAAGTGGAACCTCACATTTTTGGGCCTTGCATGAGTTATCATGGGTCTGACAAGTGAGAATCAACAAGTCCCCCTTCCGGTGGACAGAATCACACCGCCCTCCTCAAAGATATTCATGTCCCATCGTGGAAATCTGTGAATATGGTACCTTACATGGCAAAGGCGACTTTGCAGATGTGGCTAGATTAATAATCTTCTAATGGGAAGAAGATTCTGGATTACCCAAGTGAGCCCGAAGTAGTGAAAAGCGTTCTTAGTAGGGAAGTAAGAGTATCACAAGAGACAGGTGATGTGACCGTGGGAGCAGAGGGGACGGAGATGTGGGAGGCAAGCAGGTCAGAGTAATGTCACTGTTGAAAGGGGCCACAGGGCCGGGAAGATGCACATCCTCCCGGAGCCCGAAAGTGGAAGGGACATCGTCTCCCTCAGGATTCCCAGAAACGGTGCTGTGCCAATGCCTTTATTTCGGGACTCCTGACCTCCAGAACTGTAAGATAATAGACGTGTGCTCTTTTGAGCTAAGTCTGTGGTAATTTGTGACCATAGTCCTAGGAAACTTACACACCCCTTCTCGGGACTTTTGTTCTGAAGGCCCCTTTCTTTGACATGATGGCTGAAAGATTTAGCGGATGCGAAGGATCGGTAGTGTTTTCCTTGACATTTCAATCTCCCTCTCCCTGAAATTGGATTGTCTTCAGGTGGCATGTCCCACATTGAAACCACCACACACAGCAGGCCTGCCTTACGCCTCTGTCAGACCTCGATTAAGATGATTAACAGGATTCCCAAAATAACACACACCGAGGAAAAGACCCTAAAAATCCTTTGCGCTCACCTCTTACAATCGTCTTGCCTTTTATATCCTTGTGGTCCTCTTCTCCCAACTCTCGGAGCATATTTGCGAAATCTGGAGCACGGAAGCGTTTGCCCACCCCCCCCACCCCCCACAAGCTACAATGGGGGGCAGTATGTGAGGGGAAATAGGAGAGAAACCATCCATTTTGGCTCCGTGCTTAACTATTGGCATCTTGGCTCAAAGCCAATGCATTCAGCTTATAATAATAACTGGCAGGGATCCAGAGCCTTTTAGAAAATAAGAAAGAAAGGCAGAAAGGAATTAAGCAAAGAGGAGAGGAAAAGAAAAAAGAAATCCAAGTGGAAAGAAGAGACCTAGCAAAAGAAGGCTGGCAAAATCATATTGTTGATTTTTTTCTTAAAAAAAAAAAAAGAAAAGAAAGAAAGAAAAAAACAAACACATAAGACATACTTTCTAAAACCATCTGTTTTAATCATACTCCATGGCCTGTAATTAAATTTAAGTGAACATCTTACCTTTCCTGCCTTCTGAAATCAGAATGTAAACATATTCAGCTTTATGGTGGATATCATAAAAATGAAACAACAAAGCAAAAAAAGAAAAAAAAAAAACACCAAATGATCTGGTCATGAGCATGAATTTTGTCGGTGTGACTCATAGACCAGGGTCATATGTCCAACCTTGCTCTTGCTAAGCTCAGAAAACATGCCACACTGATCGAGGAGCAGAGGCCGTAGGAGAGAAAGCGGTGGCCTGAGCAGTGGACGGGGGCGCAGGGCCAGGGAAGGACGGAAGGGTATGTGCAAGAATTAAGCATCCCTGTCAGACACTATGCTAGGCACATGACACACACACACGGACAAATAACCCCCGTGGCCGTCCGAGAGACAAGGGTTATCTCCGTCTTCCGTTTGAGGATGGTGAAGTTCAAAGGGAAGAAGGCCTTTCCCATCACGCCCAACAAATGATGGACGCAGCCCGCCTGAGCCCAGGATAAAGCCCTGACTTTTCGCCTGTCCTTCCCATCGACACTTGATACAATTTTCAGCCTCACTCTGCTTTTTAGGCAAGAGGAGTCCTGCTCGGACAATCAAGCAAGACCACACTCAGATGCTCTGCTGTGTCGAGAAGAACGAAAGACCTGCAAATTCAAAGTCCCTATATGACTTACAGGGTTGGACATAAAAATAAAATACCCACCTCCCTTCCCCCTGGAAACCCTAAAAACTGCCGACAGCCTAGCAGTTTCCTTAACTGGCTAATGTCATCTGGCAGTGTAGGAGTGTGGCTAAAAGGAACCAGTCATTTCATCTGGAGAAAGGGAGTTAAACAGGCATACGGTGGGGGGGGGGGGGGGGGGGGGGCGGAAAGAAAGGAAAAGAGAGAGAGGCAGAGCGAAACAGTGTGAGTGAAAGCTATTTGTAATAACAGCAACATGAATAACAAGACCGACAGAACCTTGCTGGAAGATTCGGAATTTCCACGTATGTAAAGGGTATCAGAGTGTCAGGTGTTTTATATGTCTATGTGATATTGTATTTGGACTTTAACTCCCTAGTTTGGTTTGGCTGGACTAGAGTAGGCAGCTCAGGACATGGATTATTTATTTATTTATTTATTTATTTATTTATTTTGCAGTGAAGGCATGAAATTTTGTTGGGAAAGGTCACAATAAGAAACCATGGATGCTTGGAGTTGGACATCCACGGGCCATAACGGGAAGATTCCCAGTTGGGGAGCCAGGGACTTACGTCCCAGCCTGACAAGGCACAGATGCCTGGGATGAGTCTGGGAAGGTCACTTCCGCTGTCTGGGCCCCATGCTCCTCACGTTCGGATGATTCACGAAGGGCTGAATGTGAATGCACAGGGGGCATGTGCTGCCCACAGAACTGGAAGAGGCAGGCACCGCATCCCTCCATGCGCCTCACCCTGGAAAAGACAGGCGCCCGCGCTGAAAACGAGAACGGCCCGTCTGAAACGTACAGCCTTGAGGAAAGGGTGGAACAAAGCATGACTTAGTGCCGGCCCTGGGCTGGGTTCTTTCTGGTCACTCACGGAGTCCCACAACTGCCTTGAGAGGTGAACACTTGCCATTTTGTAAACGTAAAGACCGAGGCTCAAAGGGATTAGGTGACTTGTCCAATTTCAAAGAGGCGAGATGTATCCGCGCTGAGATTCAAACCCAGACCGGAGTCTAAGGCGTCTGTTCTCTGTAACCACAAATCTTGTCTCAACCTGGAAACTAGGGCTGTCTCCACCCTGAGTTGTAGGTCTGAAGGCGAACACCCGTCAGGAAGCCGCCGGCTTCAAAGAAGGAAGGACTAGCAGTCCCGTGGACTTCGGTAGAGCCGGCCAGCCCTGAGAACAAACGAATCCTCAGCCCAGCCAGCAGCTCCCCTGAGGCCCAGGGTCTGCGGGAGTCTCCCCTCCTTCGTGGCCTCGTCTCCGGCTCTGCTCAGCGACGCACTTGACACTGAGATGCTCTATATCCTTGGTGCTCACAGCGTGGTACTTGGGACCCTCAGCGTCAGCATCACTTGGGAGCTTCGGAGAAGTGCAGAATCCCGGGTCCCAGCCCCAACCTAGTGGAGCAGATTCTGCATTTTACCAGCATCTCAGGGTAATGCCTGAGCACGTCAGGGGTTGAGAAGCTCTCTGCGCTACAGGTCCTGCCATGCCGACAGAGGCTACTGTCAGAAGGAGAAAGGGAGGGAGAGGGAGACAAGGAAAGGAAGAGGGAAACCCTGAGGAACAGTGAAGAGAGACAGAGGACAGAATAAGAGACTATTCCAGAAGTTGGAAAAGCAGAGAAAGGACACAGAGCAAAAAAGCTGGAGGACGAGGGCAAGGAGAGAGAGAGGCAGAAAAAGTAGAAAGTAAAGAGAAAGACAGGGAGAGAGAAGAAGGAGGGAAGGTAATAAAGGAGGAGGGGACCCTTGCCCAGCGCCCAGCTCTCAAGCAGCTGATGTTAAGACGGGCACCTGGACGCACCGTGTGGCGGGAAGAGGTGGACAGAGATGTGCCAGAAGACGTTGTCCCGGGCTGGTGGTCAAGTGCAGACCGCCTCCCAGCTTCTCCTCCAGTGCCCAGCTTGGTGACTTTTACGCTACTTCGGGACAGCTCGTTCGTGCGGCAGATTAATCACTCAAGCAGGTTCTACTGTTAATGAGAAAAATCACCATTATCCATTCCTGCCCCATGCACGCACCCTTTTCTTGGATGTGCCCAGTTATAAATTAGCCATTTCCATTATTAATTTTTCCTGAATGACTCATGCTGCAGGAACTCAGCATCAGCCTGAGTCTGGGAGAGTTCGATTTCTGTGGTCATCTGCTGTCTTGTAGTCCGACCAAAGTTAACCCTACAGATGTGAGCTCGGGGGGCGGGTGGGGAGAGTGATGGTTCCACAAATCACCTTGGAGAAGGGCTCCTCTGTGAAGCCCAGAAGGTGCCTGGGGTGGACGGGGAAGCTGCGATGAGGTTTGAATCTATTTCTCTTCCTGGTTTTACAGGCCAGGTACACAGGTGAGGACACGGCCCCATTAAACCTTCTGGAAGCATACTGGAAAAGGGTTAGTAGACTTCCTGCTTATTCACTCACCGAACCAGGCCATCTCATTTTCCTTCCAGCTTCAGGCCCGGGAGGGACATCGGGACAAAGGAAAGGACGGGCCTCAGGTCCGTTCATCCACTTTGAGTCAAGAGCTTGGACAGATTGTTGATCCACTTTTCATTGAGGTGTCTGATGAGACAAGTGATACTCCCCAACAACCTTGTTGCAAGAACTAGGAATAATTCAAGTTTTCACTAAATTAAAAAAAAAACAAAAACAACTTGCCAAACTGAGTTCTAAAATTGAGTTAATGGAGCGCCTGGGTGGCTCAGCTGGGTGAACGTCTGACTTCAGCTCAGCTCATGATTTTGTGGGGCTCTGTGCTGTCAGAGCAGAGCCTGCTTGGGATCCTCTGTCCCCCTCTCTCTCTGCCCCTCCCCTGCTCTCTCTCTCTCTCTCTCTCTCTGTCTCTGTCAAAATAAATAAATAAACTTTTTAAAAAATTGAGTCAATAACTATTGGGGTATTAAGACTGTCCTAAAAGAAATGTTATTAAAAATATTGGAAGTAGGTTTGCCATATAAAAATCAAGGGTTTCTCGTGTCCTAGTGCAAGATTCTGGGATGTGGGATCCGCCTGTTTATTTTTTTTTAATTTTTAATATGTGTTTATTTTTGAAAGACAGAGAGAAAGAGCATGAGCAGGAGAGGGCAGGAAGAAAGGGAGACACAGAATCCGAAGCAGGATCCGGGCTCTGAGCTGTCTGCATAGAGCCTGATGTGGGGCTCGAACTCACAAACCATGAGATCGTGACCTGAGTCGAAGTCGGCTGCTTAACTGACGGAGCCACCCAGGTGCCCCTATAGGTTTGCCGTTGGTTCAGTGTCTGACTTCAGCCCAGCTCACGATCTCATGTTCATGGGTTCGAGCCCCGCATGGGGCTCTGTGCTGACAGCTCAGAGCCGGGAGCCTGCTTCCGATTCCGTGTCTCCCTCTCTCTTTGCCCCTCTCCACTCACACTCTGTCTCTCTGTCTCTCTGTCTCTCAAAAATAAACATTAACGATTTTCTAAAACTATATGAAAATATAAAGATAGGAATAATTTAGAAAAATTTTCAAAATCCTGCTCACTTTCAGTTCTCAAGCAGTGAAGATTCCAGAAGAACTGAAGACCCGAAGCAGGCTCCCTGCGGTCTTCACTTTTGTGCCGGCTCAGCTAATGGGTTGCAAGGAGATGCAGGGCGCAGGCCTGAACCGTTCCCATTCAGATTTTAGTTCGGGTAAAGATGTGTATCTGCTGCACAAAGTATGTTGAGAATGGAGCCTTCTGGGGAAACCCTGGCCCCCTCAGTAGATCTACTTCCTACCCTTCTCTGTGAACCCACCTTCCGGCTCTCTTCCTGCACCCACATTGGTGTGGACCGAACATTCCTGCCCCTCCAAAATTCTTCCCTTGAAAATACCTCCCACCTGAGGGCCTTTGGAGGTGGAGCCTTTGGGAGGTGGTCAGGTCCTACGGGCGGAGCTCTCCTGAACGGGATCGCTGCCCTTACAGAGGGGCCCCCAGAGCCTTCCTGCCCAAGTGAAGACACAAGGAGGGGCCACCGGTCTTCCCCTTAGAAGAGGGTCCTGCCAGCAACACCAGACTGGCACCCTGACCATGAAAAAGAAGTACCCGCTGTTCACAAGCCAGCCAGGCCCTGGAATTCTGTTTTGGTGGCCCAGAGGGGATAAGGACACAATGAGCTTATCTCTGCCTTCCAGGCCTCCTGACCTTTACAATCCTGTTTCCCACCTCGAAGTGCCTTCATCTTTTCCTACTTGGCAAACTTCAATCAGTCCATCAAGATCCAGCATAAACGTTACCTTCTCTGAATGGGGTCGGTTCCTTCCACTCATACATATGAATAGGGTTCCCTGGGGCTAGGGGCTGTGCCCTCGGCTGGGGAAAGCCCAAGGTCTTTTGGCCTGGCTCAGACCACTGTGGGCATCTCTGTGCACTGAGGAAAACCCGGGGTCATTCCCCAGGGCTCTCTTTGTTTAGCTCAGATCCCTTTGAAGGGAAAACATGCCTCCTCCTAACTATTTCCCTCAGGGTCGGAATAATACAGGGCACAGTGGTCTGTATTTCTTAATACTGTGGAAATATCTGCTGTATTAACAACTTTCAAGTCAGTTGTGTCTCTTCCAACCAAGTTAGCTTGGCTTTTGTGTATTTGTTTCCTTATCTGGTTTTGTTTGTAAAGGGAAGGCTGAGCCAGGTATCGATTATAGATACCATTTCAGGGGTAAAAGGACCTTCACCCAACATTTTTAATCCCAATACTGTTGTGCGCATATTAATGTACAATCAACAGGAACAAATTTATCTGCTGTCTATGTTCTTCAAGATAACACAGATGAGGTGATTTGGAGTGGGGGGGGGGGAATCCTGCAAAAGAGGGTCATTCCCCCAGCTCCTGGACCTCCTGTCCATTCGATTCCAAAGGCCAAATGCTAGTCACAATTATTTGGCCATAAATTGAGAGCTCTCCCCTTGAAAGCTGTCATTCCAGCGGTGTTTTGTGCGTGTTGCATAGTGTGAGATCCCAGATAGATCACATTTTCACACTTACCCATCTGCCACCGCCTGCCTCAAAGAGCCACTCAGTCATACTCCTTAGAGTCCTGGCGGCTGCAAGAATGTATTTTGAAAATGAAGCAGGAACAAAAGATGACCGAGCCCCCTCCCCAGCCTCCCCCCAGGCAGGGTCAGAGGCAGAGCAAGGCCATGAGCTTTGGTCCCTGGCTGCCCTCCCCCTCCTCTCCATGGTACACGCCCCCCCCCCACCCCCAGCCTGAGGATCATTTGGAAAAGTAAAAATAAAAACCCTTTGCTCCCACCCGGTTGCAGCGGAATCCATTCAGAGACTCTCAGAAAGAAGCCTGGGTGCCTCGGGTGCCTCACATGAACGTCACTTTTTTGGTTTCCATTTGGTTTCAGCAATTATGCCTGTGACACTGAAACACAGCATCTTGAAACCATGCCTGCTTTGTTCTCCGCAACAGGCAAGTGGTTCAGAGATGTTCTAGGAGGGGACCCAGGTTCCCCAGGAAGGAAAGAGGGAACACACAGCCCTCAGAAGGCAGCGGACAGGGGAAGGCAGGGGATTCAAGCCTGACGGTGACATCCAGAAACCGACGACGAGGACGCAAGGATCGCTGTGACTTCTCCGAACCATCGTGCCGGAACAGGAGGCAACTGTCCTTTGTACCTTTGGCTGAAATTACCTCTTATCCTAAATCAGAATCCACAGCCTGGCTGGTTGGCGTGTCCTTTCCCTTTCTTCTTTTTTCTCTCTCCTTCGTTAGTTCAGTTAAGGCGAAAGCAGATAAATAGGGAGCCGGCAAACAAGACCTCGCTGGGGCTCGCTCCCTCTTCTGTGCTGCTGTCGGAAGTTTTGGTTGATGTAGAAAGAACACAGGCGTGAGGCTCAGAGGTGGGTCCCAACCCTCACCCCGTCTTCCACAAAGAAGCTGTGTGACCCAGGGCAAGTTGACTGCCCTTCCACGGCTGCTTTTTATTTGTTCATTAGTAAAATGGAGGTAATAAAGCTGCCTTCCTAGGGTTGTTGAGCTGATTAATGAGAGATCAGTAAAGTGTGTTTAGCACGGTCCCTCTCTCGGCATAACCCTGCAGAAAGTGGATCTTGTTTTCATCTGCATTATCTCCACTTACATAGAAAATAAAGGCCATCCTGGCTCCAGTTTCTTCAATTTATTTCATTGAACATCAAAGGAGGGAAGCGGCTAAAATACACACCCTGACTACCCACCATTATTCCTCCCTCCCAGACCGGAAGAGAACTAACAGAAGAACGGCCACCTTCTCTCGGACCACCCCTTCCTAGGCTGGCCTGGTCTGTTTTCCTGCCTCACCTGCCCTCTGGCTTCCCTGCCCACTCGGTCTGTTGGGAGACACTGTTGGAAGATCAGAGGGCGAGAGGATGGGAGGAGGGAGAGCACATCTCCCCGACCCGTCCCTCGACCTCCCCAGCATTTGTGTGTCTCCTGCCGGTTCTGGTTCCAGTGGGTGGCCTTCGCTGGGCAGCCCCTGCTGTCTAAAAGGCCTTCTCCACTGCCCAGCACGTGTGCTACAAACTGGCATATTAAACATCATCCTTGTGAGATGTCTAACGTGGGTTCTGTTTCCTTGACTAGACCTTAAATTCCACTGGAAAGAAACATGTGCGCTTGAAACGGTCACGAGCCACAGGAAACTCTACAGATGGGATGCTTCTCCCTCCTAAGCCGTGTGATGTGCATTTCGGCCATATGATCATTTTTCACTTGGGTCTCCACATTGGCTTGGGACTTACCACCAGCTGAGAAATCCCAGAGTTCTAGAAAAATTCAACCTGGGGCTGGAGGTGTGTACGTGACCCAGTGGGTGTAATGAGAGTACGTACTGAATCTTTTCTTGGATCCAGTGCGACTGGGTTTGCTGAGCTCTTGGGTGGTCTGTGGGTAGGTTGCGTATCTCTAGCAGAGCCCACTGTCCCTCTGGACCCTTTGTGAAAGCCTTCCATGCGTGTGATAGAGTGGCAATCACACTAGGGAGTGAGGCAGAATATTTAGCCCCATGGCACAGAGTGGGAGGTTAAGCATTAGATGGACTGGATTTGGGTCCAGTTGTGCTGCTACTTGTCCATTGGCCTTGGACAAGTCATTGTCCAGTTTGGAAGGAGCAGATTGATAGAACAAGAAGAAGGGAAGAAACTTCAGATGCCCAAGAAGTTCCATGAATTGGTCACCGGCCCTTGTTTTGCTGTTGGATCACAGTTTTAGGATTGTGTTTGTGACTGAGATTTCTTGGGGCAACACTTCATTACCATCCTGTCCAGTTGTAGAAATCCCAGGACGTGACCAGGACATTTTTGCAGTATGTGTAGTTGTGTAGTGTCTACAAAGGTGGAGCCTGACCCTCAGAAGGGAGAGGGGACAGACTCACGGAGCCGCAGAGGAAGGAAATGAGCCCGGAGGTGTCTACCTTTGAGTGTCAGCATCTTCTTATGGCCTCAAATCCCAGCTTGCAAACAAGGACACTGCCCGGTTCCTAGAAAGTAGAAAGTATCCAGTCAATCTCTGCCAAGGGTAGGTAAAACTATTCACTGGTAAAAAAAAAAAAAAAAAAAAAAAAAGAGAGAGAGAGAGAGAATGAGAGAAAGAAAGAGGAAGAAAGAAAGAAGAAAGAAAGAAAGAAAGAAAGAAAGAAAGAAAGAAAGAAAGAAGAAAGAGAAAGAAAGAAAGAGAAGAAAGGAAGGAAGGAGGAAGGAGGGAAGAAAGAAAGCAAGAAGGAGAAAGAAAGAAAGAAAGAAAGAGAGAGAGAGAGAGAAAGAAAGAAAGAAAGAAAGAGAAAGAAAGAAAGAAGGAAAGAAAGAGAAGAAAGGAAGGAAGGAGGAAGGAGGGAAGAAAGAAAGCAAGAAGGAGAAAGAAAGAAAGAGAAAGAAAGAAAGAAAGAAAGAAAGAAAGAAAGAAAGAAAAAAAGAGAAGAAAGGAAGGAAGGAGGAAGGAGGGAAGAAAGAAAGCAAGAAGGAGAAAGAAAGAAAGAAAGAAAGAAAGAAAGAAAGAAAGAAAAGAAAGAGAAGAAAGGAAGGAAGGAGGAAGGAGGGAAGAAAGAAAGCAAGAAGGAGAAAGAAAGAAAGAAAGAAAGAAAGAAAGAAAGAAAGAAAGAGAAAGAAAAAGAAACAGAAAGAAAGAAACAGAAAGAAAGAAAGAAAGAGAAACAGAAAGAAAGAAGGAAAAAGGTACAAGACCTCATCTAACCCCATTGTTCTCCGGCTGAGGGAATCCGACACCATTTGCAGGTCCCTCTTTTCTGAACACTATTTGGGGCAAGTGGTACTCCCTTGAAAGGCTAGCGGAGCACTTAAGCACGCCAACTTCAGCTGACATGAAGGGCCAGCAGTGTGGCTTTGGGCAAATCAGTTGATTTGCACACGGTAGAGTCTTCGACACTGTAACGTGAGCCTAGAGGGACCTGATCAGATTTGCTGGGAACGTTCAGCGTCAAAGATCACGTGCTCGCTATCCCAAAGTAAATGCTAAATAAATAATATCTTACAGTTATTTTAAAGGGTAGATATGACAAATGGAGACAGGTCACGGATATCACCCTTTTGCAATTACAGTCTGGTGCAGAATCCAGTGACTAGTCCCCCAGTTTCCTCCTCCCTTCAGGAAGAGTCTTTTCCAGCTAAGAGGAAAGACGGCACGTTTACATTTCAAGGGCTGACAGATCTGAGAGAGAAGGGAAGGAGGAGAAAGAGCCACGTGGGCAGAAGACGTAAGACAAGGTACTTCTGTTTGTTTATTGCACGGAGCCGTGTTTAAAAAGAACGGCCCTGTGTAGAGCGGGAATTAGAATGGGGGTGGACACAAAGGCCCGATTGTAAGCCTTTTGGGGGACCATAACCAGATCCCTCTTCACGGATTACAAGAAAATTGAGCACATGATGGGAATTGTTTTTATTACTCTTGTATTTTAAACTTCTTGCACATAACAGGCCTCCACGAGTGAACGATGCGTGCCCAGTGCAAATAGGGTGCTAGTTATAACCCATCATTTTCATGTTTAATAATGATCGTTGCACACCTTTGGTTTCGTGCCAGAGGATGGAGAACCACTTACCCCAAAGACTAGCAGTTTTTTCATTTATCTTTTGTCCAGACAGAGAACAGGCAGGTCCATTGATATAAAGAGATACCCTTCCGTGGCTAGAGATTAATGGCGATGGTCTCATCCAGCCTAAAAAAGCAAACAGGGCCTTCTACTGAAGCCCCCCAACTATGGTTATGCACTGAGTGGTCCTCAGCCGGCTGGGTCAGCTTAAGGGATGGGACAGAAAAGTAGAATTTTGAAGAAATACATTTCAGTAAACAACATCTGGACAAAGCAAAGAAGAAACGGGAAGGCAGCCGGGTAACACCCATGCGGTGACAGATTGCATCTTTAATAAGCAGGCACTTAATTAGACAAGTAATTTGTAAGAGACGTTAATGGAATGTGAGTATTCAACTTTGACCAATACACTTGCCTCAAAGTCTGGGCTCTGTCACATACTGAGGTTCATGTTCCAAACCTGCTGATGTCCCCTGTCCATGAACAATTAGTGTGTACTCATCACTGTGCGGGTTACAAGAATAGTAGAGGATATTTGTAGGCACTTCAGCGTTTACATCTGTCCACTTTCATGTCCCCAACAGGAAGCTGATCAAGAGATGAAAACAGACCCTGGGGACTGGGGGAGGGGAGGGCTTCTCACCCACAGTCATGGTACGTGTGGTTGGGAGACACATCACAGCCTTACCCCCAAGGAATTCCTAAATGCTGCCTCAAAAGGACGCCGAGATCCCTTGTCAATCAAGGGACAACATGAATTGCCGACACGAAGGAAATGGAACAAAACCCATGCTGCGCTGAAATTAGAAGCCACAGGTCAGGACAGGAAGCTGGGTGGTGGTCAGCATTCACCGGGGACATGACTGGGGTCCACGTGGTGGAGAATGTCACCCTTGCTCTGCCCCGTGGCCAGGCTAAGGCAAGGCAACTCCAGCCAAGCAGTAGTGCTCAACCTTGGTTACACAGGGCATTGTGACTTTCAAGACCACTGAGGCCAGTACCCCACCCCAGACCAAGTTGATGACAAACTCAGCCACTGCGTCCAGACTTTGTGTGTGTTTTTGTTTGTTCACTGGTTTCCCCAGGTGACTATAAGGTGCATGGAAGATTGGAAACCATCCAGTGAAAGTATCTAAGAGCATCTCCATGGTGCAGAGGCGGGAAAGGAACACCCAGACCCCGTTCCATGTTCCATACTTACAGGAACTTTTTTTTTTTCTTAATTTTGCTTGTGATACAAGGTAGAAAACTTTAGGCAAGTCTGTCTGAGCCTTAATTTTCCTCATGTGTAACACTAAAATAAGATTTTCTGCTCAAGGGTTTTGCCAGGATCGATTAGATATAATACGCAAAATTCCAAGACCTGTGATGTCGCTCAATCTACCCGAGAGCGCTAGGGAGGGGCATAAGCCACCAGGTTTGTGTTAGGAAAATTGTCCAGTTGCCCCTCCTGGGAAATGGGATGGTAGGTGGAGCCTGGAGAGAGTACTCACTCTGCTCTGAGAGGCGTTTGGGCTGCAGCTTGACTCAAACAATTTGCTATTTACAAAGATTGGCCTTGTATGAAAAATGAACAGTCTGGTTCACTAGACAAGGAAACTTGGGTATCTACAGAGAGGCTCCTTGAGTCAGGGGTCTCACAAACGTCATGGATAAATTCTAAGAGGTTGGAGAGAAAAGCCAGGGAGGAAGTCCGGAGACAGCACATGCTCTAGTGCAAACGTGATGGGGTTGCATGAGCTTCCTGTGGCCGCTAACAAATCCCTGCAAACTTAGTGGCCTACAACAATGCAAATTTATTCTCTTACATTTCTGGAGGTCGCAAGTCTTAAAATCATGGTGTCACAGGACCACATTAATTCTGGAGGCTCTATTGCACAATCCATCCCCTTGACCTTTCCGACTTCTAGAGGCCGCCCATTCCTTCATGCAAGGTCTGCTTCCGGAAATGGCATCGCTTTGACCTCTGACCCCTGCTTCCAATGTCTCACCACCTCTCTTGTAAGGACTGCTGTGATTACACCGGACCTACTGGACAATAAAAGGTAATCTCCCCATCTGAGTTTCCTAATTTAATCACATCTGCGCTGTCCCTTTTCCTATGTAAGGTGACATTTTTACTTACGAGCTTCAGGAATTAGGAGGTGGACACATCTGGGTAGCTTTATCGTGTTTACCTCAGTGGTGATCGTTTGAAGGCACAATATGCAATAAAATGAAAGACAATAGGGTCAGAACGCTAAAGATTAAGAAGAAAAATTGTAAAAGGAAATGAACTCCCTTCTGTTGGCTATGTTTGTGCCTTTCTCTTTAAAATAACTCAGTGGGAAAATGTAAGTCAAAGTCTCCTCTGCAATGACTGATGGGATGATTGTATTTCTTCTTCATTTATTTAATGTTCTAAATCCCACCTTTCCTTCCTTTCTTCCCTCCTTCCTATCCTCTTCCCTCCTCCCTTCTCTCCTTCCTTACTCCTTCCTTCGTCCATCCTCCCTCTTTCCTTCTTCCTCCCTTCTTCCCTGCTTCCTTCCTTCCTTCCTTCCTTCCTTCCTTCCTTCCTTCCTTTATGCTTTCATTGGGCTCTGATTTCAAGGCTTCCAAATCATACACCAATAGTTATGTGACAGGCCCTGAAATAACAGTCTCATTTTCTAGTAACATAAATGTTTTTAAAACTCCATGAATCCTCCTTTTACTTGCATTAAACAAGAAAATAAAATTATGAATTTTATCTTTTTTATTTCTTATCCTTCCTGGTCCCTGATTTTTGAAGTTCACTTTCATGTAGTTTTAAAGGGTTTGTTTTTTTTTTCTGTTGGAAATTATCTCTTACATTTATTAAATAATTAGGAATTGCAAAATACCATTAGCTTGCTTTAGTGAGTTTGTGTACCTGTGTGCATGCATTTTGAGTCAGAAAACAATTATCTTCACACAGTACTCTGGTGAATCCCCACGGTTGAGTTTCATGGTTTTCTACTTCTAAAATAATTTACTAAAGAAAATAGGACACTGTTTGTTTTTGGTTTTTTTCCTGTAATCCAAAAAAGGATGGGAGTGTGGCAATGGAGCACATCCTGTCATCTTATATCTTGTAAATTTTAAGGCAAGTATGTAGCCACTTGCATATGTACAATGTCCTTCTTTATAGCAAGACTCCTCTGAGGTGACAGTGCTTTTTGTCCGTTTGTGGGTGGCTTAGGGATTTCCATTCTTTGATTTTTTTTTTTGATTTTTTAAATTTTTTGATTTTTTAATTTTTTAATTTTTTATTTTTGAGAGAGAGAGAGACAGAGCGTGAGCAGGGGAGGGGCAGAGAAAGAAGGAAACACAGAATTTGAAGCAGGGGCCAGGCACAGAGCCCGATGTGGGGCTCGAACTCACAGACCGCGAGATCATGACCTGAGTCAAAATCAGATGTTTAACCACCGGGGCCCCCCGGGCCCCCCATCCGTTCTTTTCAAGGCAGAGGGAAGGGATCCGTAGGTGCTGGGAGCACAGGGTTATTTAAACAAATGTGAGTTTCTCCATTAGGATGCACATACAGAGCGAGGGAGCCCACATTTAGCCATGGAAATGAAGGTGGTCTGGAGTCATTTATCTCGCATATGAGGTCTTACAGAATACACCACCCCCAGAATCTCACAAACAAACAAACAAACAAACAAAAAATTGAAATGAGTATGGTCTAAAAACAAGTCATGAAGTGAAATAGCAGAAGACAGGAAATAACAGAGGACAAAGGAAA
Organism: Panthera leo; assembly: GCF_018350215.1. Taxonomy (NCBI): domain Eukaryota; kingdom Metazoa; phylum Chordata; class Mammalia; order Carnivora; family Felidae; genus Panthera; species Panthera leo. The sequence continues at coordinate 140,073,896 of NC_056684.1, forward strand.
TAGGTGATACATTATAATTATTGGCAGAAACAAAAGAAAAATCTGGCGGAAGCTTTCGTATCTACAGATTTAAGACCTATAGGCAAATCAAAAGGGATGAACAATAATGTGACAATACCACAATAAATAAAAGGTTTTCCTTTTATTTAAAACAAGTTTATTTTCACTTAACAACGTTACCTAAAAAAGATTCATTTGTCAACTCTTTGGGTTGAGGTTTTTTTATGTTGTGTATGCCTTGGCTGAACAGATTTCTGTATGTTATTTCTTGCACAAATCACACCTACTTTTCATTGCCAGTATTTTTTTTTTACTTTAATTTCTTTTAAGTAGAGGGAAAAATTAATTTGACAATAAAGCTGAATGTAGGATCTTCCTCCTACTTTATAAATGCTTTCATTCTTTTATATTTGTCTTACCTACACTTAATTACCTGATGGGAACAGGAGAGCAGAAGCCCACCAGGCAGGGGTTTTACTCCGCTGCACTGGTCACCAGTCTGTACATTTTACAAAAAAAAAAAAAAATTAGGGGCAACTGGGTGGCTCAGTCAGTTAAGCACGTTTGACTCAGGTCATGACCTCACGGTCCATGAGTTGGAGCCCCGCATCAGGCTCTGTGCTGACAGCTCAGAGCTTGGAACCTGCTTTGCATTCTGTGTCTCCCTCTCTCTCTGCCCCTCGCCTGCCCATGCTCTGTCCCTCCCTCTCTTTCAAAATAAATAAACAGATTCTGTGTCTCCCCCCCTCTCTTTGCCCCTCTCCCATTTGCTCTCTCTCTCTCTCAAAAATAAATAAAAACATTAAAAAAAATTTTTAAAGGATTCCTCGTTTTGTTTTTTTTTAAGAAATGTGTAATGAATTACATAGAAGTAAAAGGATATGTCAGGGGCGTTGCTTTAGATCACTTCAGTTAAGCCAAGCACAGAGGACTCGATGAAGTAAACGTGGTAAAATTTTGATAACTATTGAATCTGGCTGTGGGGGCATCAAAAGTTCATTGAACTATCACCAACTATTGGTATGTTTGCATGTTTTCACAAAGAAAAGGTTGGAGGGACTCAGCTAACGTGGTGTTCAGATGGAAATGTATACCGTAAAGCATTTATTAGAAAACAAGGAAGACTGAAAATAAATGAGCTGAGGGGAGGCCGGCTGGCTCAGTCGTCAGAGCATGCAACTCTTGATCTCGGGCTCGTGAGTTTGAGCCCCATGGTGGGTGTAGAGGTTACTTAAAATTAAAATCTTAAAAACATAAAAATTAAGTGAGCTGAGTGTTCAACTGCCCTAGGATTTTTGGTCAGCTTTATTAAAATTCACCATTTAAGAGTAAGTTTTAAGAAAATGCACAAAACTGAGTAACCACCGCCAAAATCATGGCACTGAATACGGAAGATTCGATATTGAAAGGTGTCAGTTGTCACCCACTTAATCTATACATTTATCGTTGAATGCAAGCCTAGTTGCATTTTTCAGGATCTTGATTTAAAACTTCATACGGATAAGTAAATGTGCAAAATAGATCACATAAATTCAGGAACTAAAAATAAATTTTAAGTATGGGTGAATTTCTCTACAAGATATCAAGATGTATTATAAGTTATGGAAATTAAAATGATAAACGCAAAACAGATCATCGGACATAACTATGAGTGTGGAAACACACAGTTGCCTCCGTGGAACCGAGCGTGTGATGGAGGAAAGATGATGGATTGGTGTATGTGGCAGGAACACTGCCAGATATTTGCCAAATCATTTACTTTTCTCCTGGTCACCCGGGAAGTCAGCATTCTCCATTACCCCTTGTGTCCCAGAATGAGTTAATGGAATATAGATGAAAGTGACATACGGCCTTTGCAGGTCTGGTCCCTAAAATGTCCCAAGTGGTTATTCACATTTGCCTTACCCTATAGGATGGGAAGGGAAGGACTCCCAGCTGGTGGAAGCTCAAAATGGAATGAACCAGATCTCTGTGACTTTGCATAGGGAAGAGCTTCCAGGGTGAGCAAGCTGACCTATGTTGAATTGTGAGTAGAACCTGAGTTTCGTAAGTCAAAGAGGAACAAGGATTATTACAACAGTTAACATTTAACCCCTAATTAATACAGCAGGGGAAACAACCAGCAATTTAATGTATGGCTTGGGGGAAATGGTTGCCCATTATAAAGGAAACAAAAAAGTACAACATAATTAGTACTCTGCTTCCTACCAGAGAAAAAAATAAATTCCAGAAGGAATAAATACCCAATCGTTAAAAAATATACCTGAAAGTCTAATAGGAGAATGTTTTGTGACTTTGTAATTAAGACTTTCTTAAACAAAATGCACAACCAAGTAAAACAAGACTCTTAAAACTTGCGATTCAACTATGGGAAAAAAATCCTGAAAAGAAATTTTATGCCAAAAATCGTAATGAACAGAGCGTGAGATACAATCAACACTAGACAACATTTGCCACCTAGAAAACAGTACAAAAATGAAAGCTGAAAAGTCAAACCATGGAAAGGAAAATAAGTTAAAGTTAAGAGCAGAAGAGGAAATTCAAACGACTGCACATTTACGAAAGGAGGCTCAACTTCTATTAACAACCAGGAAATGCAAATTAAACAACACGAGAGACCGTTTATCCTGTGTTAGATGGGCAAAGATTACACAGTCTGATCATCTCGGTGTTGGAGACATCTTGGAGTATGATTCAGCGCTCTCTGGGGGCAATGTGCATGCATCAACGACCAGGCAATACCACCTGTAAGTGTGTAGGAGGACAGCGCTGCAGGGATGGAGTTAGGGGGATAAAAATCCCCAATGTAGTCATTTTTTATTTTCAGATTGGCCATTCCTTGTTCTGATCCGTGATGACATTTTTATTCTGGAATCTGAAAATTCAATACTTTCCCTGTGCTACGACATTCTGATCTGATATTCTTGCAACGCATTCTAATGAAAGGACTAGAAGACAGAAACGTGGGGTCTTCTCATCTTGTATCTGCTGCTTACTACAGACATAAGAAATTGAGCGAATCATGCAGGCGTTCTGGACCCTCGTTCTCTCGTCTCGAAAATGGGGTGATAATGCCAACTGCAGAGTTTCCGTGGGAAGATCGCATAGGGTGGCATGATCTCTCTGTTGTCTGAAGCAGTGCTTTTCGAACTTTGAGGTGCATATGAATCCCATGGGGATCTTGTTAAAATCAACACACTGATTCGCTGTACCTGGCGTGGAACCTGGATTTGTCATACCCACGGTGCTGGGCTTCACGTAGCAAGATGTAAGATATCAAGAGGACAGTATCACATCCAGAGATATGTTTAGGACATTCTAAGGATATACAGGTTTCTCTCTTCCCGATAGCGCCAATCTGCTCACCGTGCACGGGTACCCTTCAGGGGGATGTATAGTGTGCACAACAGAAGCCAAGAAAAATGGAGGAACAGAAGAAATCCCTAGCATGGGAATTAGAGACGTCCATGATACAAATCCTTCTCACCTGGTCAGACTCCGAGAACTCAGAGCAGAGAGTAACAAATTCTCCATGCGCTGAATAGATTTTATTGTTTAATAACCAAGCACTTAATTAAAAATAAGTAATTCGTAAGAGTGATTAATATTGGGTGACGAAGTAAGTTTGCTCAGCACTCTTGGCATTTAAATAGAGGTTGAAAATCAGAATCTCTCCCTTCAAAAATATTTCTGTAAGAAATGAGTCTCATTTGAGCAAATGTATGTTTTACTTAGTTTAAAGACAAATATAATCCCCAAACTGGAAATTACGATTATTTTAGGCTACTCGTAAACACATCCTTAAACAGAATGCATCTAAGCATTTACATATTCAGTCAACAAATATTTAGGGTCTACTATGCCCCAGCCACTCGGCTGCACATGAGTTATCGTGTGGCAAAGAATAGCCATGGCACATACCACTGCCCTCAACACGTGACAGTCTAGTGGGTCAGAGAGTCGTATTTGACTTAAGTATTAAGGAGACAAGTATAGGAACTAAAACAGGGTAATCAAACACAGTGACAAGGGAGGAGTGGCTGCTTGATCAAGAAGGCCTGCCACAGAAGGTACTCTTCATGGGGACCCCTGAAGAATGGGGGATAGAGCCTTCTAGGTAGAAGCACATCCTGGAAAAGATCAACAAGGCCAGAACCTGCTAAGTCGTTTAGAGAGTAGGGAAGAAAGAGGTGAGTAGCATTGCATGAACTCGGAGAAGTGCATATGCAGAGGCCAATTTCTGTATCCTATAGTTCTTGGGTACCATGGTGAGGACTCAGGATTTTATTCGATGGGAAGCCATTGGAAAGTTTTCTTTTTCTAATGATTTACAGATTTCCAATCTATCCTAGTTCTCTGAGGAGGATGGGTCAGTCAGGGGCCAATCGTGGAAGCAGAAAGACCAGTTGGTAGACTGTTGCTGGGAGCCCAGCAAGAGGTGATGGTGGTTTGGACCACAAGCCAGTGTCATGGCAGTAGAATGAGGGATGGGGGTGGTTACTAGAGATGTAACTGTCCTACTGGAGCCATTGGGAGCTGTTAACCAAATTCGATTGGATTAGGTTGTTGAGAGAAAGGAAGAGGTCCAGAGACTCCTAGCTTCTGGCAGTAACATAGGACAAGGGAGGCGGAGGGAAAGGAAGGGAAGGCAGTTCCCCATCCAGGAAAGACTGGGAAGAAAAATAGGTTGGGAACGAAAGGGGATTCATTGGGAACGTTGCATTTCTGAGGCGCCTATCATCCGCCCAAATGGAGAGCTTGGAAGTCTAGAGCTCATCGAGGTTCGGGCTGGTAAGCTATATTTGGGAGCTGTCAGATTTTACATGCAATGTAAAGCCACAAAAAAGAGAGCAACACTGGAGAGAGAATAGAGACAGAAGACAGAAGAGGACCCAGCACTGATTGCCAAGAGCTCACCACATTTGGAAATGGAGAAGGAGTGCCCCACGGACAGGAGGAGCACCGAGATGATTACATCAAGAAAGCTCAATGAAGAGAGAGGTTCAGGGAAGGGGGACAGTTCAAGATGCTGGCTATTCAGCCAACGGGCTGAAAGGGGGGCGAGCAGACATGCATCCCAGCTCTGGGCTCTGCTGAATGGCGAGCAAGAGAATGGCTTCTGCCCACAAAGGACTAACTGTCCGGAGGGGACATTCCTGTCCAACAGTGATGAGTTTACATTGGCAAAGGGCAGTGGTGAGGCATTTTCAGAGGCTACTGGCCAGCCAGCCCCCTTCCTGCTACCTCTCTGATTAGATGCCTTGTTATACATCTATTTCTTCTGGCCTCGCATTTTTGTTTGTTTGTATCTCCAATGCTAGATTACAAACTCCCCGGTGCCGTCTGTAGGAACTACAACAGACCAGCCACTCAATGAATCCTCACTGAATTATGATAAAATATGTGACAACTCTCACAAAACTTTTTTTTAAACACTGTGCACATCGTGTTATTTTTATTATTGTTGAGAGAACTGTAAATTATCTTCTTATTTAATTTTTTTTAATGTTTATTTATTTTTGAGAGAGACAGAGACAGAACGTGAGCAGGGGAGGGGCAGAGAGAAAGGGAGACAGAATCCAGAACAGGCTCCAGGCTCTGAGCTGTCAGCACAGAGCCCGACGCGGGGCTCGAACTCACGGACCGTGAGACCATGACCTGAGCCGTAGTTGGACGCTTAACCAACTGAGCCACCCAGGCGCCCCGTAAATTATCTTCTTAATTGGACCTAGCGCTACATCTGAGAAAATATGACAATAGGAAGCAGGGGACAAGTACCACTCACCCTCCCCACAAATACGGAATTTGAGGTGGGAGACGAACGACACACTGAATCTGCTTCTCATCACAGATGCATTCTGTCACTTTGGCTAATTCTCCCTCTGGTCTTCCGGCCCACTGTTCCAAGGAAGGAAAATAGGGAAGAAGGAACTGGAAGAGAGAGTCAAACGTGGCACACGGCAGGAGCAGTTCGCTGGGGACTCCACGGGACTTTGTCTGACACTGGGGACAGAGGGATGGAAGCACAGGGACCAAGTGACCAGGAGCCAGCAACCTTAAACCTCTTTCAAATGCTGCTTCTAGTCCGGGCCTGCTCGCTGGGCAGCCCTTTTGCCAACACCCCCTGATCTCCCTCCCACCGTAGTCAGCCCTTCCACCCTCTAGGCAGCAACTGGAGTGGCCTCCGGGGATCCGAAGCTTCGGGTTGAAATCACTTACGTGGAGGAGGTTGAAATAATATATCTCACTGTGGAAGGTAAATCCAGCTACTTCTAAGGTACAGAACCAAACAGCCCTCCCCAAGGAAAATCCATCCTCACAGTTCCAGTAGACATGAAATCTCCGGGAGCTGAAAATATATATATAATTCCAGAGACTTTAGGAGAACCGCAAACTAGCAAGATGGTGGGTGGTATAGCACCAGCAACATCATCTCCATTCCACATACTGAAAACTAACAACGAGGAATGCAGGTAAAACCCATCGGAGGCTTCCCCTGACCTGGTCTGTCCTACCCCAGCCCGTCCCGGGCTCTGGGAACACACTGTCTGCTGACTTGGGGACAAGAGTGGATGAACTTCAGTGTCCCTCGTGCTGAATACCATTTCTGCAGAAACGGCACGTGGAAAACACATGTCCCAGGAGGAACGGCTGAATCTGAGTGGGTGAACCAAGGAGGCTTATCAGAGATTACAGTGGAAGATGCTAAACACTAAGCAGGTGCCTCGGCAAAGTTGCTTGCTATATGCCACACTGAGTTCAGAAGGAAATGGGAGCCAAGAGGGGAGGCTTTGCACGAGCAGTCCGGTGAATTCCACCCAGCTCAGTGCCTCTGCCTAAAGACCGGGCACATACTGTTCATGAGAGCCTACAGCTTGGGCCTCCCTCAGTACTAACCTTCTAGAAGCTGGAGGAGAGCTTCCAAAGCCCTTCTTGCGTTGGTTCCTCTGCATCTTTGCTCATACTGTGCCAGTCCTTGGAATTCTGTGCCCTCTTCTCCACCTTGCTAGCGCCTTCTCTTCCTGCTTTGCCATCCAGCTCCTGTGGTGCTCCTCCAAAAGGCTGCCTGGGACGAGATGTGCTCAGCTCTTCTGTCTGTTCCCCCACATCCACCTCAAATGGCCTTTAGGTCAGCGCCCCTTCTTACCTCGGGTGGCTGCCGAGCGCCTTCGCCTTCCGGGTGGCATCCCCCTCGCTTTTGTGGCTGAGCCCAGAGCCTGGCGCGGGATGCTGCTTCAGGAACATTTCCGGGTGAGCGAACGCTTGTGATGTCCACCCAGTCTATGGGAGGTGGTAGGCCCCAGCTGGACCCTGCCGTTCTTTACGATCTCTCTTCCTCACCACTGAAGTCAGAGGCAATAGAACAACACTGTTACAGACACAGCTTTCAGCCTCAAACACGGCTGGATTGACACGCCTATTGGAAAGCAATTAGTTGGGACTTTGAGTTGTTTAAATGATCTAAACCTTATCTGTGATGGGACTCTTGCAAAGGGTAAATGAGGCCACGGATGTCAACCATTTATCACAGAGCTGTAGAAGTAGTAGTTACTAGCTCTACTCATAGTAGTTAACTAAAAGTAGTTAACTGGTAACTTCTAGGAAGAGTTATGGGGATGGTAGTTATGGTAGTGTTTACAGGGGTAGGAGCGAAAGTACATTTTTTAAAGGTGTTTTCTTCAGCTCATGCCAACCCCCCCCCAAAAAAAAAAATCGGGTCTAAAATTTAGAGAGAGTTCACAGGGTCTTCTACTCAAAAGCTCTAAGAAATATCCAAGCCACACGCCTGACATGAGCACCCGAATGTTCTGTGGCAGGAGGAGCTGGGGCAGCCGAAGGAATGGGAGGTTTGCGGCAGCTGCCCAGCTTAGGGTTGGCAAATACAGGCGACGTTGGCTCTCCTGTAGGGAACCGGTGTGTCCTCAGAGCAGGAGCTGAGAGCACTCAGATCTCAGAAAGTGCCTCTCACGCTTGGATCATGCAAACAATCTCATTAATCCCTGGTCAAGTGCAAGCATGCAAAAGCCAGATGAAGGAGTGGAAGGGAAATGAAAGTAAGGATGGGTCTTGGACCAACAGGACACGAGGATTTCCGGGACGCCTCTCCTCCAGCCTCAACACTAGCCAGAGGGTGCCCGACAGAGCCGCCGAGTGTGACGTTCGCGGTCTCACTGGCCGGGCCCCCCTCCCACCGACCAGCACTTTGCGTTTAGAAAGAGCCTCTGGCGTCCTGATCTGATGTCTTTAAGAGACCTCTGCTTTTTAATGCAGAATGCACTCAAAATTGTTTGTGACAGTGGTGCCTCCACCCCTAATTATTTAATTCTTCTGGTATGCGGACAATTGGCAGGAGGCACGGGACTGGGGTCCACAGCAAGGCAGCTCTCTTCCCCATTACACAGGACATCTTCCTACCTGAAGTTGCGAGAAGGAGCCAAAAGTCCAAAGGAGAAGAGCTTGTTCATTCTGGTTGGAGCCGAAATCAGACCTGACTGGCATGCTAAGTGCTATAATTTCTTATGTCTACTTGGGAGACAATCAATGGACAGCTACCAAACTAAATGGGTCTGTGATCCTTTTTCTCTCTGTTTCTCTCTCCCTTTTTTTTTTAATGATACTAAAACTGAAAAGCCAAATCCATTAAACAATTCATACTTTGATTTGCAAAAGAAAACAAACGTCTCCTCTGAGCAAGGGAAGCATGTCTTTTCTTGCATCTGAGTTCAGGAACACGGAGTCTTTCCATTCAGGTCCTTCAAGGTACATCAAGTTGAAGGGTGATCTAATCGGCTTTCAAGGCAAAAGGAGTGTTCATTGTCCTCATGGTTCTATTCAATAATTTTTCCTCCATTGAACACACATAAACTGATCATTTAACCTTGATTCCTACATCTGCAAAATAAAGAATTAAAAATCCTATTCATGGGGCAAATACAAGGAAACTGCATGCTCCCAGAGTAAGACTTGACCCTGGGTAGATGCTCAAAAGTGCCTGTTAAAGGAAAGAGTGAGTTTTGCTAAGAGAGCAAAACAATGAATCATAGAAGTAAGAGAGGAAAAGGAAGTAATAAGAAATACAGTTTAGCCCTCTACTTCACCAATGAAGAGCTAAACCCACCCAGGCATGGTTACTGACCCAAGGTCATGCGACCATGTCATGGCAGAGCAAGGGTTCTCTAGAATCCTAGGCCAGTGGTTTTTAAACGACAGGTCAATGGATAATGTAGTTACTCACTAAAAAAACAATTGGAAATCCTCTTTTCTATGTCCCTATTTTTTTTTAAATTTTCAGTGGTAATAGCAATAACAATATTAAAAGGGTAGTGCTCATGAATACTCCCCGTTTTCTTACAATTCTTGAGAAATAATGATGTCAATGGGACCAACGATGAGACTGGACCAGTACTGCTCAGGCTAGAGTCCGTGGACCAGCAGCTTCAGCGTCCTTAGGTGGCCCATCAAACTCCATTGCCAGAAATCTCTATTTGAACAAATTATCTGGGTGATCCCGATATATGCCACATTTTGAGGATCACTGCTCCAGACATTTTGAGGATCACTGCCCCAGACCAAGGCAATCAGATGCCCGATGCAGGTAAACTACCCATGGCCTTGAACGACACAGTTGGGAGTCGTGGCAGGAATTGATAGTCGACTACTTCCTTCTCTTTTGTCTGTCCTCTAGTACAGAGATTTAGAAGGTCAGGTGTCCTCTTTCCCAGTCTTGCGGTTAGAAGTGGCCATGAAACTGACTTATCACCAGTGAGATGTATGGGGAGATGTCCTGGAAGTTTGTTTCTTTTTGGATCCTAAAAAGGCACATGAGGACAAACCCCATGTCTGTGTCAACTTCTGTTCCTGACTTTGAATGCAGTGTATGAAGATCTGATGCTTGGTGTTCTGCAGCCATCTTGCAACCAAGAGGAGAAAGTCAAGAGGACCGCAAGGCTGTCAGCAGAGAGTCGCAACATCAGTGAAATGCTGAACGACATCAGTATATCTTTCACAGGGAACAATTACATTTCTATTATTAAAGCTATTGTTTGGCCAAGAAGTTTTGCCTCCATAATAACCATGAGTAAGAAGTATATAATAAAATAGAGTATTAATTTCTGCACAATTTGCACTAAAATGAAAGAAAATCAACTTGTAGATTGAATGTTGGCATGTAGAGACAATGATTATTAAGCAAAAAAAAAAAAAAAAAAAGGAGCAAGAAAGAAGAGGAACAACAAGGCTGGTTTTGTTAAAGCCTGTTTCTTAGGGCCACTGTAACAAATTGGAACAAATTAGGAGCTTAAAACAGCAATAATGCGTTCTCTCCCAATCTGGAGGCCAGAATTCCAAAATCAAGGTATCAGCAGGACTGGTTCCTTCTGAAGCCTCTGGCTTCAGAATATGTTCCACGCCTATTGTTATGGGTTGAATTGCGTCCCCCTTAAAAGTTGTTAACGTTCTGGGAGCCTGGATGGCTCAGTCGGTTAAGCAACTGGCTTTAGTTCAGGTCATGATCTCACGGTTCATGGGTTTGAGCCCCGCGTCGGGCTCTGTGCTGACAGCTCAGAGCCTGGAGCCTGCTTCGGATTCTGTGTCTCCCTCTCTCTGTTCCTCCCCTGCTCATTCTCTGTCTCTCAAAAATAAATAAACGTTAAAAAAAATGTAAAAAAAAAGTTGTTGAAGTCCTGACCCCTAGTACTGCAGGTGAAACCTTATTTGGAAATAGGGTTTATACAGATTATTAAACTAAAACGAGGCCAGCAGGGTAGGATCTCATCGAATGTGGCCATGTCCCTATAAAAAGGGGGAATTTGGTCACAGAGATGGACATACGGAGAAAAACATCAATGTGAAGACACAGGGAAGACAAGGGAAGGATCGGAGTCGCCAGAAGCAAGAAGTGCATAGAGCAGATTCTTCATCACAACCCCACTGTAGCTTCCGGTAGCTTCCGGTAGCTTCCAGCCATCCTTGGCATCCCTTGATTTGTAGACTATCAGTCCAGTCTCCGTCTCATCCTCGCATGGCCCACCCATCTGTGACTCTGTGCCTCATATCTCCCTCTCTTGTGTCTTTTAAGGATGCTTGTCATCAGACCTAGGGCCCACTCTACATCCAGGATGTTTGATCTTGAGAGCCTGAATTCATCTACAAGACCCTACTTATCAAAAGGTCACATTCACAAGTACCAGACCTCAGAAATTATTTATATCTTTTGGGGAAGGTACAATCCCACCCCCTGCAAGGCATTCATGTTCTGGTGGGAAACTACGACTTGATGAATCATTTAACAAATCTGTAAGAGACACACTATATATCATACTGTATACTCCATAACCACAGCGCCAGGGACAGGGAAGGAAAGTGGACTCCGACTTTGCTTTCAGTCTAGATTGCCCAGAAGGCTTCCAAAAAAAACTAGTTCTCACTTGTTAGATTCGGAAAAAGTTTTCACATCTCTGTCTCTCCTTGGCCGCTTTACGGCTTTACTTGAAGCGATAATTGGCCCCTGGGATTAGAAGGATAAAAATCAGCACAACATGTGAATTTGCTAATTATTCTTCCTTGCTGTGGACATAGCCAGTTTCAGTTTTTGGTCCCATCCTAAGTATGACATCTCAGTGACAAATTAAATCAATTAAGTTAAGAGCTCCTAGAGGGTGAGTAATAGACTAGGATAAGGACTCCGGGGTTACCAGGGAAAACTCTGCTTCTAATTAGCCATAGGAGCCCCAGCAAGACCCCCACGCTTCTGCGGGCTTCACTCCTTCATCTGTAGAAGCAGGGGCTGGCCTGGCTCATCAACTCCAAATCCTTCCACACCACGATTCTTCACACACACTCCCTTTGGAATTTGGACAGGAGCTGAGTTGTGGTTTGTTTCTTTTATGCATATGATCAGTATGGAGATTTATGGAGACGCTTGCTTTTTATACAGCTAAAGAGGGAAACGCACACACACACACACACACACACACACACACATTATACACAATAGCAGCAAGTGAACCTTTGCCAGCCTAACACACATTTATACAGCAACAGCAGACACAGTGACACCAGACTGCAAGTAGAAAAAAGTGACTCTGTCAATATTTACTGAGACGGAAATGGTAACACAGCCTGTTTTTCCTTCCTCCCCTCAACAAACACGTGCAGAGGCCTCGGTCTCAGCCCTATATGCCAGGCGCTGGGTCCAGGCACTGCAGAGAGAGCCGTGGGTAAGACCTGGCTCCTGCCTCAGAGTACTCAGGGTCCATCCGAGGGATGATGAAGGCAGGAAGAGTAAGGCAGGCAGCACGGGGGAAGCCCTCGGTGCTATGGTGGCTCCAAGAAATGGCTGCCCCAGCTCCAGCCTTGGGGGCATCAGCAAGGCCTCTACAGGGTGCTTCTGAACCACCTTCTGAAGGACGTGTGGGTAGGTGAGGCGTGGATGGCCCTGCTGCTACCTCAAGTGGCAAAGCGATTTGAATTCTGCAATTTTTCAACACTGATGGGAACCACGGTGCATCAGGAAGCTTCTGACGCTTTCCTGTTGGCTGGGTTAGACCTTTCTGGAGCTCTCCCAAGGTACATGATTACAAATTAATTCCACTGGGTATCTTTTTAAAAAAAAAAAGTTTATTTATTTGGAGGTAGAGGGAGAGAGCATGAGAAAGGGAAGGACAGAGAGAGAGGCAGGGGGGGACAGAATCCCGTGCAGGCTCCCCACTGTCAGTGCAGAGCCCGACACAGGGCTCGAACTCATGAACCACGAGATCATGACCTGAGCCAAAACCGTGGCAGACACTCAACCAACTGAGCCTCCCGCATGCCCCTCCTACTGGTTATCTTCTTAAACCACTGTTCGGATCAAGGCACATCATTCCTCCAGAATGGTCAAGGACACAACCCAGGCTGTAGACCCGCATCGCCACCTGCGCCTTCCTGCTACTCAAGGCCCTCTGGTCTTCAACTGACCTCTTTAGTCATCTCATACCACGTATCACAATAAAATATGACACGTATACCAAATGTGGAGGCAGCTTCGCCTACATTAGGAGCAGGTGATGCCACGGGTATCCTGAAATTCCTATCAATCAGCCAGATTCGTATGGTTACGAATGTTGATATCCAGGGAATCTGTATGGGGATGAACCCTCATGTATGGAGTCACATGACGTTTGTCAACACCCTGCTCTGCTAGCTGTAGACCTGGGCCAGCCTCCATTTCCCCATTTGGACGCTGGAGCTGGCAATCCCTAGCCTGGCTGCCTCCTGGGAATGAAAATCAAAGCCCCCATATAGAGTCTCGAGTATACAATCTACATAGACCCAGAGTTCCGTGTAGAGTCAAGAGGCTCAACTGTCATATCAGGAGACCTGCATTCCAATCTAGGGTTTCAGGAGCCTGACCTGTGCCAGCGTCTATATCCCATCTAAAACCTTGAGCAGTCTGGCTTAGATCTAGATCCTTGACAGTCTCTCGAGTTCCTGAGGCTTACTGGGGAATCCTGCGAGTTTATCCATTTCTTTGCCATTAAGTGCTAACACTTCCTCGGCGTAAGTGACTTTTGAAAGTGTGCGCACGCCAGAGAAGTCATTCATCATCCTGCCACTTGATCTGTGCCTGCCGCTGGTCCTGAAGTTCCAGTTTTCTTATGGCCCGTGTCGGGCATGGGGCTGGAAGGCTTCATTAAATACCCAGCAGCAAGGACAGCCCCTGTCTGGGCTGACAGTATTCACATGGGTCAGTCTGCTGTGTTGTATACATTCCCCACTGCTCACGAGGGAAAATGGGCAGTCGGGGGGAGACACATCCCTGTGCTCACCTGGGACCAAACCTGGAGCCCCGGCTTCACCGAGCTGTGCCTGGACTCTCTGTTCTCTGAGATCTAGCCCCTCGCAAAGCCCATTTTTTTTAACGTGTATTTATTTTTGAGACAGAGAGAGACAGAGCATGAACGGGGGAGGGTCAGAGAGAGGGAGACACAGAATCTGAAATAGGCTCCAGGCTCCGAGCTGTCAGTACAGAGCCTGATGCGGGGCTCGAACTCACGGACTGTGAGATCATGACCTGAGCCGAAGTCGGCCGCTCAACCGACTGAGCCACCCAGGCGTCCCTCGCAAAGCCCATTTGGGGTGGCCTCATGGAGGCTGTCCAGCCCCCACCGTGGAAACGGAATTTCTCTCTGAACATAAGCATCCTTCTGGATCAAACATTCTGAGCAGACTAAACATCTCTGACAATGAGCCCAAAGTTTCATAGCAAAGCAATTTCACTTGGTAATTTGTTCAGTACTAAATGCTTTTAGTTCTCTTAGTGCATCTCTCACTAAATTATTTTCCCAAGACCATTCATTTTTAACATAATAAGACTAGCGTGCCTACGCGATAATAGGACCTTTGCAACATGAGGGCATATGTTACAATGCCCTATTTTCTGTCATGGAGATTTAATCAAATTCGCTAAGTTGGAGGACTATAATAGAGATTTTCAATGATATATGTTAAAAGGGTTTTTATATGATGTCTTGCAACTTGTGAATAAAATCAGATGGCGTGTGTGTTTGGTATTCCACCAGACCCGAGGGAGCCTGGACCGTTCTCCATTGCACAGATCTTCTAAACCCGCATGGTCTGTACAGCTTTATTTGATAAAGTTTCCAAATAGAAGTACATCTTGTCACAGGGCAGAAACACACATTTGCGAAGGGTTCTCTAAAATCTAAAAAGGGACATCTGGGTGGCTTGGTTGATGAAGCATCCGACTTCAGCTCAGGTCATGATCTCACGTTTCGTGAGTTCGAGCCCCACGTCCGGTTCTGTGCTGACAGCTCATGGAGTCTGGAACCTGCTTCCGATTCTGTGTCTCCCTCTCTCTCTGCCCCGCCCCCACTCACGTTCTGTCTCTCTCTCTCTCTCTCTCTCTCTCTCTCAAAAATAAGCATTAAAAAGCTAAAAAAAATAAAATAACTAAAAAAAATAATAAATTCTAAAAAGAACATGAAATGAACACGGATTCCAAACAAGCTCTTAACGGGCCCACGTCACTGCTTGTTGTATGCAAAGCCTGGTACCTTTCTCATCGCTTTGTTCTGGTTTTTTGGCAAGCTGTCACGATAATTCATTCAGGTTTAAAATACCTAACATGTATTCCAAAGATACCCGCTGGTTGATTAAATGGGTCGAAAATGGCCTGGCTCCTGACTTTCAAATCGACATGGTCCTTTGTGCTTGTTTTCCAGAAGGGCCTGTTGGCTTTATGTGCATCGTAGCCCGCAACATGCACGTTCTTGTTCTCTGCCCGCCATTTCTCTTTCTGTGTGCTGCTGTGTCTTTAATATCGAAGGGATGCCAGATAATGAAACACTTTTATCTCTCAAAGGAGCAGAAAGGGACAGGAACTCTGGAGGGATTTCCTAAAAACACAGGATAACCTAAAAAAGGTGACACTCTCTCCTCGTGTATCTCCTTACCGCAGCCGGATTGAAGCACCCAAGCCATTTACAATGGGATGGGGTAGAAGTGGTCAGCAAATCAAACGCAACATTTTTAAAGCTCAACCGCACATACGCACATGATCCCTTTAAGGAACGCAGACTGTTTTGACCTCATTGGAGCCGCCTCCCTCCAAGTACCTAAAAGCACCGTATTGCTGTTTGTTCTTCATTGAAACCTTTTAATTACTGGCCTTTAAATTGCCTTTATCCCCTCGTATTATTATTTTAAAGACTCAAAGAATTATGGACATTCTGGTTATCTTACTGCTTCCTTGCAGTCATTTATTAAATATTGACCAGATTTATTCTCTGGGCCAGGTGTATCCCTCAGTTTCCAACACATCAAATTTGAATTACGACTATAGGTTCCTTGAGGGCGATGATTCCTTCCTTTCCTGTCGATCCTTGTGCCCAATGGGGCTAAGGCTATGTGAAGAAAACTCTAACAAGACCTGTAAACATCATCCTGGTTCTGCTTCTGGCTCTTTTTGCTTCTGGAACAACACTTGTTTTTTTGTTTTTGTTTTGTTTTTTTTTTTTACAAAATAGCGAATTGAACTCAGTGACACTCAGTGCTCTCACCTGTGCACTGGAATACATAATAATTCACACATCACCGGGACGTCTGGGGGGCTCAGTCGGTTGAGCCGGCCCACTTTGGCTCAGGTCATGACTTCCCGGCTTGTGAGTTTCAGCCCCACGTCGGGCTCTGTGCTGACAGCTCGGAGCCTGGAGCCTGCTTCAGATTCTGTGTCTCCCTCTCTCTCTCCCCTGCTCCCCTGCTTGCACTCTATCTCTCTTAAAAATATAAATAAACATAAAAAAAATAATTCGCACATCACCTAAACAAAGAAGAAACTAAGCTGGATGGCATGGGGGACATTTAAAGTGTTATGCAAAACATGAAATGCCGTGGTAATGACTTATCAGCTGGCCCAGTTGATGGGTGTAGACCCGTAAAACTGCAGTTTATGGAGAGAATAATGGGAATAAGAGACTTTATTGCATCGACAAAGAAAAATTAATCTCTGGCACCAAGAAGCGGCCTGTTTTGAAGGAGAGACACAAACTATGCCTTTATTAAACCAATGGCCACAAACTCAGCTCAGCCATTCTACTAGTGTGTTGATGGTAATAGGAGACTGGAGACTCCCTGCCCTCAAGGGATTTGCCATTTAGGAAAAGAGTCCAAGAAGACGTTCATCCCCAACCAACCCCAGGTGGTTCATTCATTCAATCAGTATTTATAAAAGATTTAGAAAGTGCCAGGGACTGACTGTTCTAAGCCTTAAAGAGAGAGTAAAAGTAAGTCAAAGGCTATACTTGTATTTGTCCAGTGACAGAAAATCAACAAACGCACTCATAAATAAACTTAACAGTGTCAGGAAGGTCACAGCTAAGAGGCCATAAAGCATGGGGACAGGTGATAGAGACTGATGGCATTCATGGAGGGTTTATGTGGAATGGCTTGGAGAGGCTTCTTCGTGGAGGTGATGATTCCACTGACACCCAAGTGATGAGAAGCAGCAGGGGTCCAGGGCAAGTGGCGGGTGATGGTGGGGTGTATATTGACCAGCACAGTGGGAAATCAGTGCTCTAGTGCAGCAGAGAGATGGGCATGTTGGAAGAATTTAAAAACAAAAACAAAAACAAAACCCGGCTTCATGGCAGCCTAGTAAATGAGCAACCACTCACGGAAGATGATATTGAGGCATTTGGAAGGAACTGGCTGAGTAGGGCCCCTTTGGTAAACAGTTACTGTCAAATATAATTTCAAACATAATGTTTGAATTTCAAACATAATTTGAGAATTTCCCAAAAACGATCCCAAAAGATCGTTTGAGAACCTGAAATGGAGCTAAAACTTTCCCATTAAGGTCAGCCTTACCTCTCTCCCTTCACTTGGCTAACCCATACTCATCTTTTAGACCGGACCCAAAGGAAGGGCGCCTACCACTCTGACTCGCCTCACACCCTCCCCTTGCCCCCCACAATAACAGTCTTTCCCAAGCTGCACTAAGTTTCCATGCCCAAGCTCGTACTGATTTGGGGGGTTACTGTTATCGGTGTAACACATATTTCATTAGTAGGCCATTATCCATATGAATTTTCCGTGGCTGTAAAGTATCTTCTTCAGCGTGGCGATTCCCCGGCATAACATAAGCACGAAGTATGTTGGCTCAACCAAACTGCGCTCAGTTTAGGAAATCTCCACCCGCACATGCCTTCAAAAACTGCAATTTGTAGTTAAATCTAGTACAGATTTAAACTGTATGACAACATAGTCATCTTGACTAGGTATCGTGGATATAACCACTTCTTTGGAATATGGTCTTTAAATATATGCAAGTATTTTAATGATGAGGAATTAAATGCACATGGAGGTTTTAGTGGGCTTCATTTCATTAATAAAAAAAAGTACTTAGGATTAAATTGTATAGCTTGTACTTTTATTTCTCTAGAATAGATTTATAGATAGCTGCTCTGCTGTTTCTATTGTTGAGAATTTTTAATTCATCATGTCTGGGTGCACGAAAAAAAAAATCTGTAGTAAATATCTTGTTTGATTATATCTCCTTAATTGCATGAGATAATTCCTGCCTGGAACTCTAGGGATTTGTTGGAAAGAAGGCGGATCTTCAGCGTCATTAATGGATTTAATGTAGTAAGGGATTTCTCTGTCTGTGAAAAAAAATTGTCCTCAGAACAGAGCCCAACGGTCTTAATGCGGGTTTGTGTTTCTCAGACGTGAGCACCTGTGTGAGGTCCCCAGTGGGCCCCCACCAAGGGCACGAGGGTTCACCGATGATTTGCACTGCAGAAAGGGATGAAATGGATAAAATCACTCAAGGGGAACGTGGGTCCCCGAAAATGGGAGTGTAAATCGGAACCCTCTCAGCACTGCCTTGCTCAGTGCCTTAGTCGTAGTAAAATCTTGCCAGATATTTGTTAAAATAAACAGAAAGCACCGAAGCACTGGACCGTGGGGTCATCCGGGGCGGAGGCAAATATTCTCCCACTGCGCAAACAGCCCCTGTCTCACTTCAGCCAACGCCAAAATTTCTTGTCATCAGCCATGACTTAGAGACACGGTCTCAGTTATCTGTTGCCGATTGTGACAAATCACCACAAACTCCCAGGGGCGGACGTACAACAATAAGCAGCAGTGAGTGTTTTTCAGGAGTCTACAGGTCTTGGGGAGGTCTGGGCATCGGGTTGGGCTGGGCTGGGCTGGTTCCCCTCAGGTGGGCTTGAGCTGGGTAGGTCATGCGCTGGCTACTAGAGATGTCTCAGCTAGGACCGTCTCTGTACTTCGTGTGGTGTCTCACACTTGAGAAGGCTAAGCTGACCTTGTCCTCTTGGAGAAGGTGAGTGCCAGAGGCAGCGAGAAAGTCCACGAAGCCTCTTAAAGTCTAGGCTCAGACTGGCAAGTAGTCACTTTTGCTGTCTCTGAGGTCCAGGCACAGGCCATTCGAGGTCAAGGGGTTGGGAAGCGGATGCCATCTCATGACAGGAAGCTATGCAGTCATGTTGCAGAGGGCGTGGCCTGAGCGAGGACAGGGAATCAGGCATTTTTTGCCGTCTAGAGCGGTCGCAAAGAAAAGCTCGGCTTATATTCTCCATTCCATCTTTCAAGACAAACAGGGAGGTTTTTAAAATATTTTAGATGGGGCGCCTGGGTGGCTCAGCCGGTTAAGCATCCAACTTCGGCTCAGGTCATGATCTCGCAGTTTGTGGGCTCGAGCCCCACGTCGGGCTCTGTGCTGACAGCTCAGGGCCTGGAGCCTGCTTCGGATTCTGTGTCTCCCCCTCTCTCTGCCTGTCCCCCACTCATGCTCTGCCTCTCTCTGTCTGAAAAATAAATAAAACATTTAAAAATTTTTAAATTAAAAAAAATAATAATTCAGAGAGATTTTCATACAGATTGATGAAACACTTCAGCATCTAAGCATGGGCTCTCCTGAAAATTCAAGATGTGGAACAAGAAAGTATATTTTTAATGTAACCAGAGTAATGGCTATTTTCTGTATCAAATTTGAAAATTCCTAAGAGGCACAAAGAAGGAAATGAAAACCAGCCAGTTCCCACTTCTCAGAGAGTAGGGTGCTCACACCTTAGTTAATCGTGAAAATTTCCAAACATGCACCAAAGCACCCACATGCCCTTTGTCCAGCTTCAACAGAGATAGACAATTTTTCCTCCCTGTTGTGTTCCCCTTACTCTCATTTTTTTTCTCATGTTAGAATATTCTCTTTTTTTAATGTTTATTTAAAAAAATTTTTTTAATGTTTATTTATTCTGGAGAGAGAGAGAGACAGAGAGACAGAGAGCATGAGGGAGGGAAGGGCAGAGAAAGAGGGAGACACAGAATCCAAAGCAGGCTCCAGCCTCCGAGCTGTCAACACAGAGCCCAATGCGGGGCTCAAACTCACAGACCGAGAGATCGTGGCCTGAGCTCAAGTCGGACACTCAACTGACTGAGCCACCCAGGCGCCCCTAATGTTTCTTTATTTTTGAGAGAGAGAGAGAGAGCACGAGTAGGTGAGGGGCAGAGAGAGAGAGGGGAACAGGGGATCTGAAGCAGGCTCTGTGCTGACAGCAGAGAGCCCGATGCGGGGCTCAAACTCATGAACTGCGAGATCATGACCTGAACCGAAGTCAGACGCTTAACAGACGGAAGCCACCCAGACGCCCCTGTCACGTTGAAATATTCTAAAGCGCATCTCAGATGTCATGCCATGTCACCTGAAATATTTCTTACAGGTAAAGATAGAGCATATTAAGCACACAGATACACACAGTCTGTAGTATCGCCCTTAACAAATGAACACGAATGCCTTCGTATCCTTGAATGGCTAAGGCATGCGATAGTTAACCCGTGTTCAGTCATGGGGTCTCCTCTCAAGCACACGCATTTTTACGGTTGATTTGTCCGAACTAGGAGCCCAGAAAAATTCACGCGATGAATGTGTCGCAGCCACAGAAGTATCCTGGCACAAACAGCAAGCGTTTACTCTCGTGGATCTACAGATTGGCGGAAGGTGGGCGAGGCGGCTGGGCCCGGCCGGGCAGCCAGGGCACTCGCGCATCCCCCCCTCAAGGCCATGGTCAGCGGCGGGGTGGCTGACCTCTAGAAAGCAGGTCTGACTCATCTAGATCAGGACAGAGCACAGCTCCGGAGTGAATTAGCAGAGTGACTTTAGACAGCAATCGACCCTCGTTCGCTAGACCTTCAGCAGACTGACTGGAACAGCAGCCACGCGGTGGGGTTGTGCTGAGGTCCACGCCAAAGGGCACGTGAGGCGTCTGGGACCGCGCAGCCGGGTCTCTCTTTCTCCTGCAGGGCGATGCCGGAGGCAGCGCTTGACCTCTGGGCTGGGCGCTCAGCTCGACTCAACGCAGGGTGCGAGGACTCGGGGGGAAAGCGGGGTGGCCTGCGAGGCCTTCCCCCCATCTGCTCTCTCGCTGGCAAGTCGGCTGGAGAAGCTCGATTCCGCCACTCCCTGGCGCAGGCTGGCCTCCAGGTTTCGAGCCCCGGGGGCTTGGATGCGGCGTCCCAAATGGCTGTCTTCCTCAGAAGGGAGCCCAGGTTTCACGGGGCAAAGTCCAAGCTCCAACTGACGCAAGGAATTTGCCCCGAAGGAAGGGCTCTGGGGTGGCTCTTAGACTCTCCCCCTTGCAGCCCTGCTCCTCGGCTCTAGCTGATGAGACGTGCCTGAGAGATGATTTGTGCACAGGCCCAGTTTATGAGTCTAATGAGTAAAATAAGGCAGAGGTACATCCTGCCAGTTCCCTGCTTCCTGGCATCCTGAGGGTACAAGCACCCGCCCCCCCGCGGGCACGTAGGCAGTGCCTCTCTGTCCACACCTTTGACGGCCCTGACGTTCTCTGTGGGGCTGCCAAAGAATGTTGCCGTGTAATTAGCTCTCTTGACAGGACCTGCGTCCCGGGCTTCTGCGCCTGCCTTCTCTTGGCAGCTTGGAGCTTCCCCAGGTTAAAACGGGCCACTGGGAGACCGGGCTCACAAAAGCTCCTTCGCTGGGGAGGAGAGTGGACCCATGGGTGGTAGATGGTTTGGGTCCTTCCGTGACAAAAAGCGCTCCCTGGTGCCTTAATCTCCTGCTTATCAGGGATTTAAAAGCTGGATGTCCTGTTCTATCTTTTAATCTCCTCTTGAGTAGGCTCACAAGAGACTCAACTAATCTATTTATTTACTGCAAATGTGCTGCACACCATCTTCCAAGATGTGGGACTGAGAGCCTGAGGCAACCTCAGCCTCCAGGAGCTCCCCAACGGTGGCGAGGGAGGGAAGCCATACATTCCTACAGAAGACAGTAACAACTGGGACGTAAGTTTTTACAGCGTGGCCTTTGGGAACAGAGGAGGGACATAACCCCCAATGGGAGACGCAGAGGAGGCATCCCAAAGGAGGGGACTCCTCACTTGAATTTTAAGAATAAAGAAAAGAGGGGTGCCTGGGTGGCTCAGCCGGTAAAGCATCTGACTTTGGCTCAGGTCGTGATCCCACGGTTCCTGGGTTTGAGCCCCACATCAGGCATCTGTGCTGGCAGCTCGGGGCCTGGAGCCTGCTTTGGATTCTGTGTCTCCTTCTTTCTCTGCCCCTCCCCTGCTCATGCTCTCTCTCTCTCTCTCTCAAAAATAAATAAACATTAAATAATTAAAAAAAGATTGAAGAAAAGTTATTGAAGCAAAGAAAGGAGAGGACAGCAGGGTGGTTCAGAGCAAGGGGCAGCATGTGTGGAGGCTGTGAGGGATGGAGAAGTAAACCACCCTCTTGCCAGCATGGAGAACAGTTCGTCAATGATGCATCATGTGGAGGGAGAGTTTCCAACACTTAGTCTGGAGATGTAGGGTGAGGACAGTCCATGAAAACATCTGTCCTCACACCAAGTTTGGACTCTAGGTCTGTGGGAAAAGAGTCTAGCACACAGAGGAAAGAACCAGATCTTCTATGTAAAGCGGGTTCCCTGTTCGATAGATGGGAAATGGACAAGCAGAGAGCTGGAATGACTTTTGGTGTCAAGGTGATATTAAGTATGAAAGTCAGGATGTGAATACGGATAACCTCAAATGCAGACGATTACGTAATTAGAACCTTACTGACAAGATAAAATTCAACCGGGTAACCACCCAGTGGCGGAGGAAAGATCAAATTCATTCATCAGCAACAAGGGGAAATCGAAACAAGGAGCCTCTAGTTAAACCTGTGAAATTAACACGTAAAACAATAGGACTCAGAGAATCAAACACTTTGGTACACAAGCGATGGCAATATACTAGGTGCCACCCTCCTGGACAAGAGTTTGGCAAAAGCATTAAGAGTCGTAATACACATATTCGTTGACTCTTAAGAAAATCGTGTAAGATGGGGAGGAGAGGAAAAAACAACCTCTGAGCTTAGAAGGCTCATTGCAATGTGATTTAGAGCATAAAGTTGGAAGACAAATATTTTTAAATGCAGGTTAGATGAAGAAAGAGCCGTGAGGGGCATCTGGGTGGCTCAGTTGGTTGAGCATCCGACTCTTGATTTCAGCTCAGGTCATGATCCCAGGGTCTTTGGATTAAGCTCTGCACCACGCTCTGCACTGAGTGTGGAGTCTGCTTAAGATTCTTGCCCTCTTTCCCTCTGGCCCTCTCCCCTACTCTTGCTCTCTTAAATAAAAAATAAAATAACAATGGGGCGCCTGGGCGGCTCAGTCGGTTGAGTGTCTGACTTCAACTCAGGTCATGATCTCACAGTTATTGGGTTGGAGCCCCTCATCGGGCTCTATGCTGACAGCTCAGAGCCTGGAGCCTGCTTTGGATTCTGTGTGTCTCTCTCTCTGCTCCTCCCTCGCTCATGCTCTGTCTCTATCTCAAAACTGAATAAAAATTTAATTAAAATAAAATAAAATAATAAAAGAAAGGAAAGGAAAGGAAGAGAAAAGGAAGGGAAGCGAAAGGAAGGGAAGGAAAGAAAAAGGAAAGGAAAGGAAAGGAAAGGAAAGGAAAGGAAAGGAAAGGAAAGGAAAGGAAAAGAAAGCAAAGGAAAGGAAAGGAAAGGAAAGGAAAGGAAAGGAAAGAAAAGAAAAGAAAAGAAAAGAAAAGAAAAGAAAAGAAAGGAAAAGAAAAGAGGAAAAGAAAAAAAGAAAAGAAAAAGAAGACAAGGCAAGACAAGACCCATGAGACGGAAGTGTCTCCAGCTAACTTTGGTTGTGAACAGCTTGAATAGAGTAATATGGCAATGGGCTTAAGGCATAATACAGATGACAAACGCAAGATATAAAATTAGATATAAAAGAAGTTAGATATAAAAGAAGTTCAAGGTTGTCCCAGGATGGAGGGGAACTGGAAGTAAGCCATTTAAATACTCTATTTTAAAACGAAAAATGAAATGTTTAGCGTTATTAATGGAGCAAAATAGATTCCATTAGCAATTTATCTTGAAAGATGAAAATATCATTATGAAAATGAACGTATTATGTGTGATACATATGATACAAATAGTTCACAATTGTAAACCCATGTATGGTTGTAAGTGAACAAAAAGTGAAACAAAGCTTACTTGTTTTGCAACTTTTTTTATGTAAGGTTGATTGATAGCAGGAGGCCAGTAAGCTTCACATGGTACTTAACCTTTTGTTAGAAGTTTATAGGGGGTGCCTGGGTGGCTCAGTAAGTTGAGCATCTGACTTCGGCTCAGGTCATGATCTCACAGTTTGTGAGTTCAAGCCCCGCGTCGGGCTCTGTGCTGACAGCTCAGAGCCTGGAGCCCGCTTCAGATTCTGTGTGTGTCTCTCTGCCTCTCCCTCACTCATAGTCTGTCTACCCTTTCTCTCAAAAATAAATAAACATTAAAAAAAAAGAAGTTTATAAAGAGGGTTTTTTTTTTCAAAAAAAAATGTTTAAGGTTTATATCAATTTTGCCAAGAACTTCTCTTAGTACTTTTTTATTCAAACCTTACTCTTCGGAAGCATGTGTCTTTAGTTACTCATTCACCAGGTATCTGTCGAGTGACTATTGTGTATCAGCCCTTTTCCTGTGAGCTGGGGTGAAGACGTGAGTAGAAACAGAGACCGCAGCAAACAGACTTCGCTCTCACCCTTGGCAATAGTCTAGATGGGAAAGGAAGACATTAATTTATTGAATAAACACTGATTGAACATCTACTATGTTCTGGGGCATGCTGTTAGGTGCTTGGAATGCATCAGAGAGCAAGAAAGGCAAAAAAATGTCGCTATCATGGGATGTTCGTATTTGTAGGGTTAAAACACATAAAGAAATATAGCAGAATGGACAGTTATGGGGAAAATTAGAGTGGGAGAAGGCAGTAATGGGGTTGTTGACTAATCTTCAGATTCCACACATGACTTCGGCAATTCTACGGTTTCATTAACTTGAGGAATCCTTCTCCAAGACTTGCAAGTAATATGCGTCTTTTTTTTTTCTTGTTTTGAATTGATAGATTATTCCAGAATTTCTCAGTTGGTGAGTCAGTATGAGTCTGATCAACAAGGACAGTGGCTAGTCATTGTCAAACTCTTAAGTGGGAGGCATGCTTCAGTGAGATTACACTTTGATAAGTAATCATTCCATTGGTTAAACATTTTTACTTCGATGATGGTTTTGTTTTCTGGGAGACCTAGCAGGCGTAGGAAATAACATTATGAATATTCCTATGGGGATCTTCTGTGTATGTGCACGGAGAAAACACGACCACGCAAATAATAACTATGTGCCTCATGGATAGAAAGACTAAGGAAAATTGTATTCCATTGAGCTGGGGTTTTTCACCATAAGTGTATCACATACAGTTAAGATATTCAGTGGTAGATAGATAAGAGAACTCTCACTAGCCTTCTAGGGAAACTCTCCAAAATGCATTGGCTTCCTTCACAGAGTCTTGATTTGGAGGAAGAAAGGCTGACCTTCTAATCTCTTAAAAGGGAGTTCCAAAAAGTTAAAAAGGCTTCTGTTCCCAAAGTATGATGACACGTGAGTACCATCTTCAAAAAGACATTCTGTTCAATCAATGCAGAAGGGAAGCAGACCCAAACACCTCTCTTCTTGGGGCCTCAGTGTATCTTAATAGGACGGCTACATTTTCCATGCCCCTTCTGGGTGGATACTTCAGCATTTCTGTGAAGCCTCGGGGATTGTTTTTGAAAGTCTGTATTTCTTTTCTGGGGATTGAGAGGGAAAACATTACAAGATGTCTTAACCGGAGTCTTAAATATGAAGGAAAAGTAGAATATCCCAATATGACATCTTGTCAACTTTAGGCAACTGCTACTATTTATTTTCATTAGTAGTTCCTATCTTTAGACAAGTGTCTACTGCCCTGAAGAAAGTCTGTTCAAGATGGAGCTCTGTCCTGACCTTGCACATGGACCCCTTCCCACCAGCCCCCCATTCTGTCTGTGCTCTCACATCTGGTCCTTCTATCTGGGACCCCACCCCCCATAGCAGTCTGTGTGCATGTAAGCTCCTCTCTCTCCTCGTGATCCATTCAAATGCCATTTAGATGTCAGCCTCCCATGTTTGTCCATCTAAAAATTCCCACCGGGACCCTCTTCTCTGCGTCCAGGAAGCTCCTGGACTCTGGGACTAACTTGGGCACTCAGACCCCAGCTGCAGACCCAAACGTCCTATGTAGCCTAGGGCAAATTTACTTAAACTCTCTGTACCCCAACATCCTCACCTGTAAAAGGCAGGCAACGATCGTTTATATCTGATTGGATTGTGGGTGCGAATATAAAACGCATTGATATGTGTAATGTGCTTAATACAATGCCTGGCCCAAAATAAGTCCTATGCAAGTGTTTGATTTTAAAAATAAATAAGGGGCTAACCCACATTATTTCGAATGGACTTTTTTTTTTCTTTGCATGTACATAAGGAAGGAAACAGTAACCCTCAGTAGAAGTCCCACTTTTGAACGTGACTCCCAAAAGTACAGGGATGCTAACAGCCTATAGGTACACGTGTGTGAAGTGCTGTTGTAGCTAAAACAGTGAAAGACGGAAACTCTTTCTAGCTCAGACCCCCATCAAGAAATGACTCTTCTCATCCATTTGAGAAGATAAAACCAGACCGTTGCGGCAACACATGAGCCCTGGGGCTCCCCTTCAGAGAGAACCCAATCGGCAAACAGAGCTGATGCTCCAAGAGAAAACGCAGGGCTCTCATTCATCAGAGGGAAGCAAACCTCATTGTTGTCCCCTTTCAGGGAACACCCAAGGTCCAGCAGGTGTACGATTTCAACCCGTGAACGTCAGCAGACCGATGCCTCTGACACCTGCGTTCACGTGGACAAAAAGCTGGTGAGTGTACCCAGTGACGACAGGGGCAGAAGACAGGAAGTGGTGACTGTATGAGATAATTGCCTGATGACGCGACACCCATGGCTTCTGACGTGATCAACAGTTTTGGAAAATGTAGAAATGGCTCGGCTATACGTGTGACCCTGAAACAACATGGCAGTGGTGGGGGTGGGGGGAATGCCAACAAGACATTGGAGTGGAGGCCGCGGGAGACAGGCAGAGGGCAGGGAAGAAAGAGAAGAGTTTTGAGGAGGGAGAGGAGGGAAATCCTGTAGGGTCCATGAGGTGTGATCATGGAAATAAGAGACATAAGGCGCTGATGAGAAAGACCGTGACTTGGGCGAGAAATGGAAGCCCTTTGGCGCTCAAGGAGACCGCTGCACAGGGTGCTTCTGATCCCCTCTGATAGCGATACGCCATTTATACTCACAAGAAGCCAATTTCCCTTCATTTGGCATCTACGGTGATCTCCAGGAAGCCCCAGCAGCAGACCTTTTGCGGCCTCTGCTCAGGCCTCCTGAAACCCATGTTTTATCATAGGCAAAAGGTTGCTGTCCCGGGAGGTCAACCGTTACACTAACAATTGCACGTGAGGAGAAGCAGCACATCCCTTGTTTTTGTAGTGAAATATATGCAAAAATAAATAAAATGCATTAATATTTTATTAACAACTATTAAGATCTACTAGAATAGACTATATTGCACTGGTAATAAAAGCGATCATAACATTATGGCAGCAACGATAAAAGCAATTGCCGTCATACATTGCTGGGTTTCTCCGTGTCGGGCGCTGTGACGGCCACCTGTTAACCAGCACGTGGGGGAGGTGTTCAGTGCCTTTTAGACACGCTTGACATTTGGAGAGTTATCTCTGGACGCCTCCTACCCTTTTGCCGATGGGAGAGCTCAGTATATTCACTTCTCGGCGTTTGCTGCCCTGGGTTCCTCCTGATGTACCCATGGGGTATAGTGATGGTTGATTTTATGTATCAACTCGACCGGATGACAGGATGCTCAGGTATTTGTCTACAGATTATTTCTGGGTGCGTCTCTGCGTTTCCATAGGAAATTGCAATTTGAATCAGTGGACCAGTTAGACCTCTCGCCCTCCTCAGTGTGGGTGGGCCTCACCCAATCTGTTGAGGGCCTGAATAGATCAAAACGGCGGAGGGAGAAAGAATTCTCTCTTTTGCTGTCTGGTGATTTGAGCTGAGGTATTGAACTTCTCTCGCCCTTAGCGATCCTGAGTCTCAAGCCTTGGACCCACACTGCCTCAAACCACCAGCTTTCCTGGGTCTCCGGCTTATAGACAGAAGATCGTGGGACTTCTTCGCTACCTTCGTTGCATAAGCAAATTTCTCATAATAAATATCCTTTTATACAAGAAAGCTAATGGTTCTGTTTCTCTGGGGAACCCTAACTAACACAGATGCTGAGATGGAACTAAGAGACTTGCAGAAGACAGCATTGTACCCACCACATTTTGCTTGCAAGGCTGCTGGCTGGGACTAGGCTTCCCGGGAAAGACCGCTGTTCCAAGGGTGGCTGTCTGCTGGGGAAGGGACCTCTTGCGGGCTGTACTAGCAAATGCCACGGGGCTAGGTTCCTGGTCACCATGCAGCATGCCTCCAGAGCTGGCAGGGACCTTTACCCATCAGGACAGTACAGGGAACTTATCATGGAACGTGGTTCTGCAGACTTTTCAAACTGTTCAGCAAGGTACGCAATAGCCTTTCTCTTGTTTGTATTTTTCAACTGTGGCAAAGTACTGGTGAAATTTCAATTTGCCACCTTCACCATTTTTAAGTGCACAACTCAGTGACACTAAGCACATACATGTCGTGGTATGACTGTCACGAGTCCACACACACAACTCTTCATCCTGCTATATTGAAACTGTGTCCCCATTAAACACTAAGTCCCCATTCACCTTCCCCACCACCCCAGGCACCCAGAATTCTTTCCGTCCCTATGAATCTGACCCCCCTAAGGACCTCATGTAAATGAAATCATATAGTCTTTGTCTTTATGTGACTAGCTTATGTCACTTAGCCTAATATCCTCAAGGCTCATCCAAGTTGTAATGTGTCAGAATTTCCAAATTCTGTTCCATGGTATGGATATACCATATTTTGTTTACTCATTCGCCTAGTGACTGCATTTTGCTTTATAGCATATGTGCATAACAATGATAGAGCCTCCCATAGTAGAAAATATTTATGATGGTTAATTTTAGGTGTCAGCTTGACTGAGCCACAGCACCCAGGTATCTGGGCACATTTTATACTGGGTGTTCCTGGGAGGGTGTTTTTGGATGACATTAACATTTATTTGTTTTATTTTATTTTATTTTTTTAATGTTTATTGTTTATTTTTTGAAAGAGGGAGACAGAGCTAGAGATAGAGTGCAAGCAGGGGAGCGGCAGAGAGAGAGAGGGAGAAACAGAATCCAAAGCAGGCTGCAGGCTCTGAGCTGTCAGTACATACCCCGATGCGGGGCTCAAACTCACGAACTATGAGATCATGACCTGAGCTGAAGTCAGATGCTTAACCGACTGAGCCACCCAGGCGCCCCAGATGAGATTCATATTTAAACTGGTAGACTGACTAAAGCAAAATGCCCTCTCGACTGTGGGTGGGCCATGTCCAATCAGTTGAAGGTCTGCCCCGAACAAAAAGTTTGAAGTTTGAACCTACCCCAAATAAAAGAGGATTCCTCCTACCTTTGAGCTGGGACATTGATTTTCTTTTTCCTGCCTTTAGATTCAAAGTGAAACATTCAGTTCTTCCTGTGTCGCAAACCTTCTGGCCTTTGCACAGGAACGTTGATACTGACTCTTCTGGTTCTTAGCTTGACAGATTCAGACTGCAACTAACTGCCCCATCTGCTTTCCTGGGTTTCTAACTTGGGTCTTACCCTGCAGATCTCCGGACTCACCCACCTCGATAATCATGTAAGCCAATTCTGCATATAGACACGCATATAAAAATTATATAATATATAATTGTAATTATTTTATTAGCATATGTAATATAGTATGTGTCAGTGTGTGTGTGTGTGTGTGTGTGTGTGTGCATATTGGTCCTGTCCGTATTGGTTCTGTTTCTCTGGGCAACTCTAATACAGCACTCCCCTATGTGGTTCAGGCATAACGTTTTGTTAGCCTAATAAAGTCCTGAGGTACAGAACCAGCGAGGTGAGGGAATCAGAGGCAGACATCTAGAAATGTACCGTTTTCCACAGTGGTGCTGCCACGATTCGGGGGAGCAACTCCCCTTAAGAACTCTTGTCGTGGTGTCTTCGTCTGCTAAAGCTGTCATAACAGAGTCCCACAGACGGAATGCATTAAACAGAAATGCAGGGTCTTACAGCTCTGGGGGCCAGAAGTCAGAAATCAAGGTGTCCCCAGGGATTCCTCCTGGTGGGGGGGGGGCCTCTGGGGGAGAATCTTCTCAAGCCTGCCTCCTAGGTTCTGGTGTTTCGCCAGCAACCTGCAGCGTTCCTCGGCCTGCAGAAACCTTACTCTGATCTCCGCCTTCATTTTTATGCCTTCTCCCTGCATGCTTCTCTGTGCCCAAATGTCTCCCTCTTATAAGGACACCAGTCATATTAGATGAGGGCCCACTTCAGTCCGGGAGGACTCATCCTAACTTAACTAATTACGCCTGCAAGGACCCTACTTCCAAACAAGGTCAGGTTCTGAGGTGCAAAGGGTTAGGACCTCCGTGTATGGATTTGTAGGGGGACACAATTCAACCCACAAGACCTTGATGAGTGTTGTTTGTCTCCGAGCATGTGACACTTAGCTATCTGGGCACACCCACACCCATTTGCACTCAACGATCTCCTTTCCACCTGCCAATCGCAGACGTGACCTTGGCAAGGCCTGAAAGTAACACAAGCTCCGCCCCCCCCCATTCCCTTTCCTGGCCTGGGGTGGATACGATGCTGCACATGCATTATTGATAGACCCCAAGCTTGCCAAGCATTCTGGGTGTGTGTGTGTGCGTGTGTGTGGCAGAGAGAGAAGGCCAGACAAAAGATGTCAACAAGGACGGCACCTGGCACCCCTGGGGGTTCTGCTCTCCTTAAGAACATGCTTTGCCGGTTTTCCAAGGGCCCCCTCGACAGTGGTCAGGAAGCAGTGCGGGGTGGAGGGGGCTTGGAACCCCAGCTACGTGCAAAATGAAGAGTGCTCGCTCACTTGCTGATCTGCTTTCAAAGACCCACTTTGGCAACGCCCTTCGCACCCGGACACGGCTTGGTGAGTCTGTGTCTTCACATCCCTCTCTCCCTTCCTCTGACCCACCCACCCAGCCCCTGCTTTCTTCCCCTTAATGCTCACGGGTCCTCCTGGAAGACTCAACCACTTACAGTTGTTGAGTGATTAAATATTTATAATCAGGGCAATGAGTGAGGTGTTGAATAATAAATGCTAAGGTTGAAGCGGCCTTCGATAATTTCTGCAGATTTCTTCATCCATGGCCTCTTTGATTCTAAGGCAAAAAAAATCCTTTAATTAACTTTTTTTTTGGGTGCAGCTGTGACAGTCGATAGGCCTTTATCACCATGTTGCTTATGAACCACTGCCCTGCCATAGGGCTCACTCTACTGTCAAATCCCCAGCCCCCCCCACCCCGGCCATGTAGATACCACATGGTGAGGTGGACCTTCCCTCATCTGTTTCTGAACACCCAAGGGGAATGCATTTTTCGAAACTCAAATCCCCAGACCGCCAATTCGCTGTGTCCATAGCTGGATGTGGAACAGTTTTGAGGCTCGCTCACGACAGGAATGGACCTTCCCTTTCCCAGAGCCACAGCAAGCGGTTCCTCTAACATTTGATGCACCGTTGCATTTAATTTCTACCACACCTCAATGTGGAAGGGGCTGGCATCATTCTGGTTTGGGCCGCCAAGGAAAAGCCAAGGCACAACGAGTCTAAGCCGTTTGCTCAAGGCCCAGAGCTGGTAGACAGTTGGATCGCAGATAGGGGTGAGCACCCTTCCAAGGAAGAGGGATACAAACAGGAAGGGGATCTCTCAGAGCCTGAGGGCGGAAATGGCTGAGTGCACAGCAAGCCCAAGGAGCCACTATGACAAAGGTCAACAGAAGCAAAACGGGTGTTGTGTAAAAGTTTGCCTGAGGATGAGTTTGGGATATACCGCCTTTCCCATCTTTTGAATGGTTCCAACCTGTCCATTTGAAATCCCTTCAGAGAGAACATGACAAAGGATGTCAGGGTCAAACCATCGTTTCCTGTCTCGATCCACGTTCTGGTACTATATTCGAAAAGCACAAGATCAGAAGGTATTTGAAGATGGCTGACACGTCTGCATTTCGACATGCAGAAAACTTGTATTGCCGGCTGTAGACTGATTGCTCGTGTCTTCCCAAAGTATATATGCTGGGTCCAAAGCCCTAGTGTAACAGTTTTAGAAGGTGGGGCCTTTGAGAGATGACTAGGTTATGAGGTTAAGGCCCTCACAAAGAGGATCAAAGAGACACTTATTTCTTATCCAAGAGACACTAGAGACCCCCCCCCTTGTCCTTTCTTCCACGTGAGGACACAGCGGAGGATGATAGTCTGTGAACCAGGAAGCAGGATCTCAGCAGACACTAAATTGGCCAGTACCTTGATCTCACACTTCCAGCCTCCAGAACTACGTGAGATAAATTCCTATTGTTTATAAGCCATTTAGTCTAGGCCATTTTGTTACAGCCTCACAGGTGGACGAAGACATTACCTAACCTCTCTAGTGACAGTATCAGAAATAATTTACATTCTTTTCCAAGATCAGGGACATTCTCCCTACAGAAAAGAATGCTGGGAGAAAAAATCATCTGGCTCTGTAATGCAAAGGGAAAATCAAAATCACAACGGAGCCAAAGACATAAATACGTGTATTTTCTTCTGTGTCTCTTCTGATATAAAGTCCGAAACAATAGCATGAAGCCAGGATTTACCACGTTTGTAAATGGGCCCATAATCTACCGTCTGCCATATCCTAAGAGGGTTTCAATAATCTTATGTGTGTGTGTTTTCCCATCTCCCCTTGGGGTTATTGGTTCATTTTGGGGGGAAGCTGAGATGTTATCCTGAGTAACAGATAGGAAGACAGCCTTCAGGGACACAGACTTCTATATCCTCAACATTTTCCTTCTCATTGGGACTAGGAAGTTACTCCTTCAGACATTACAAAAATCTTTTCTTCCAGTGCCCTTGATGCAGAACATTGAAAAGTTACATTCTTGAATGTCATTGATGATTTTCTAAGTCGAGGGATATCATAAATTCACATGCAAATCTTATTTATTGAGGGCTTCTCTGGGTAAAATCCTTTTTCAGAAGCATCTTATCCATTCTGGTACTCAAAATTTTATAGGTAAAAAATCTGGATCTCAGAAAAAGCTCAGTGACAAGCCCAAGGTCACAAGAGTGGAAACGAGAAAGTCAAGATTGAACCGCAGGTTTCTGAGTCCAAATGTACCCCAGATTCTCAGAGCCTTCTTATGCTAATGATGCATGTATGTAAATGTAAGGCATGATAGGGTCAATGAGAACTTGAATATGTTTCTTTTCAAAAGTCGAAGTACGGAAATGCCCATTTCTCTAGGGCGATATTTCCCTACACTTACCCTTGTGAAGTATTCATTCTGCAATGAACTCATGAAATAAAGCGTTCTCTCCAAAAAGTTTTGGAAATGTTGACTTAAACAAAGATAAGTCCATCTCTTTCCTGCTGGCAGCCAGAGAGCTTTCAGAGCATTGACGTGTATCGTGGATTTCCAGGTGCATTTTCAGTGTTAAGTTTGTTCGACAAATACACGGGACTTCCGGGACAGTGATGGGGACCCTGGCACGAAACGGTAACTATGGTAGACACTGTGTCCTATCCCCCCAAATGTGTACCGGGTCAGAGAAGAGCTGAAGTAGTAATTACACATCAGCTCCTTTCCGGTAGCTGTTCTAACAGCCTTTTACTCCTCCCTTAATAGATTTCTGTCCCAGAGCAGCTATGGGCACGCAGGTCACTAACAAAAAATAATATAATTACTAAGACTTTAACCTCGTTGAGGCCAAGTGAGCACTTTTTCACACCTGTTCAACTCCTAAGTACCTATCACGTACAACATGTAGACTACCCATTAAATTCATTGGGTAACAATTCAAAGCAGCAGTTAAGAACACAGGTTTGAGTACTTGGTCGTATTCAACACAAGGTGCTGCCACTCGCTCGTGACATCGGGCACATTACTGAAATTTTTTGAGTCTCAGCTTCTACTCCTGTAAAATGTGGTTTAAAAATAGACATTCGATAGTGCTGTCGGGAGTGCCCAGCAGGTGCCTGATAGGCAGCTGGCAAAGGTCTCCTTCATGAGGCTTCCTGGACCTCCCAGCCTGAAATGACAGCCTCCATACACCCCCACTTCCAAAAACCCAGTGCCGCTCTAGTTTTGGATTACAACTCTTATCGCCTCCTAACATACAACATCGTTTATTCCCTTATTAGGTCTATTGTTCGCTGTCTGCCCCCCTCCATTAGCACGTTAGCAACAAGAAACAGAAGCTTCTGTCTGTTCCGTTCATTGATGTGTCCCATGGATCAAGGCAAGGAGCAGGCATAGAGGTGATGCTCAAAGATAGGTGCTGAATTAACCCATGCAAGTAGTAATTGTTCATCAAAGGTAAGGTGAGCCCTTACCTCCTAGGCATCCTAGCCCTTACCTCCTACCAGGCATCCGGGAAGAGTAAGCAAAGGCTAGGGTAGAGCAGAACTGTGAAGAAACATCCCCAGAGCCCTCCGGAGCCTCTTAGAGGAAGAACTGAGAGCACTTGCTATCCGATAGATAGATACCATTGGACTTCACACAGGCTCTTGGTATTTGGCTGTTTAAGTTAACCCGTAAGAGATAACAAACCCAAGACATCATACATCAAAAATCAATACTCAGGTCGGTGCTGCAGCGGGCTAGGGAAGAGCCATCCTTTTCAAGCACAGCTTGCCAGCCGCACACTACTGTTTCTGAAGCCTTGCTCTTGGCCGCGTGTGCCCGGAACCGCAGCCCACACTCCCAGCACCCCGCGAGGCAGGTTGCACCTGTGAAAGGACTCTGCGTTCCCGAGGTCTCTGTTTTATCCTCTTGCCGATGAGGGAAAGAGAGTCATTGCTAAGTCACGGAAGGCTGCGGAGATTTATCACCAGTGGCCAAAGCTGGCTGATAAGTTCAAGACACCCTGATCCTAACAGAGGCCACTGCAGAGCATTAAGCAGGAAGCCCAGGAAGGTGGGGGTGAGTGCAGGGCGGGAGCCGGCACCAGGTAAAGACGAAGAATGCCTCTCTGGGAGATTAATCCTTCCTGTAGTCCACTGTTAACGTAATAAAAGGTTTATGATTCATTTCTTCCTTGATAATGGAGGAGACAATTAGTAATTACTGGATTTATGGTATTTGTTGTGTTAACTCAACCAATAAAGTATCCAGCAAAATTGTGCTCTGAAGCACTTTTGTTGTAGAATAATAGGACAAAAGCTTTTTTAAAAAAGCAGCAAACCGCCATACCGTGTGTCATCTATGAGTTTAATTAACATTTCCATTGCCAAGTTCTAAGTGTTGTCGCCCTTTTCCCCATTTCCCCCATTTTGTTCGCCCCAGAATGAATTCAAGGAAGTAAGATCCAGCATCCAGGGCTAAAGTACTACCTGAATCTACTCTCTCAGGAACACCTCCCCCCCTCACCCTCAGCACCGTGGACCACTCCCAGCATCCGCAGAATTTGCAACTGGCCCTCCTACTCTCCCCGTCTCTCAGCACTGAGCACCTGGGGAGGCACATTGATGCCGATCAGGGATGTCTGTGGAATACAATGCATGTCTCAAAAAGACTCAGTGGGCAAACATTCTACCTTCATGGTGAGGGAAGGATCCACATCATCAGAAATATTCAGGATGAATGCTTAAATCCGATGAGCACGACCATGGGTGTTTAGGTACATGGGCGTATGACCATGGATGCATGACCATGTGGTTTAGGAAAACTGTCTGTATATGTGATAGTAGAATTGTTTAGACAGATCACGGTGAGTGTCAAGCTACATTAAAAATGTAATATACAGGGGCGCCTGGGTGGCTCAGTCGGTTAAGTGTCCGACTTCAGTTCAGGTCATGATCTCGCGGTCTGTGGGTTCGAGCCCCGCGTCGGGCTCTGTGCTGACAGCTCGGAGCCTGAAGCCTGTTTCCGATTCTGTGTCTCCCTCTCTCTCTGCCCCTCCCCCAATTGTGCTCTGTCTCTCCCTTTCTATCAAAAATAAATAAATGTAAAAAAAATAATAAAAATAAAAAAATTAAAATGTAATATACAGACACTGTGGACATACAGTCAAATTCTTACAAACTATATTGAATGATTAAGATTTATAGATAACAGAAACATCTATTTGGAATCTGCACACTCATGGGTTAAAACCGAATGTCTAGGCCAAGTGCTTGTATTACAGAAGATACTTAATATTTTTGGAATGAATGTAAAAAATACAGAAAAATGAAAATTGGTAGTACGATGGCAAACTGCACATGTGTGTGAGTTTAATGAGCATTTATATTGTAAAGATACGTTCAGTAAAATAAAATGCCCAAATGATTGGCATTTAAGTTTAATGTTTCATTATCTGTCTCCCATTTTTTACAGCTGTAGTTAAATACGGGGCTCCCTTATAGGAGAAGGTGAACTTACATAATTTGGTAGAAGGAAACTGACAATGCCTGCCCCTTATCCTGTACTTCCATTCCTGGAACTTCACAGTTTCAGCCACATCACTGTCCCCACAAGGAGAAGGTCATCTCACATAATGTCACATCCTTATTTTCTTCCCCGTGTTGCAGCACACTGGGCCTCAAGAGCCCCCTAAGTTTTAGTGTGCGTGTATAACCCAACATCCAAAATTTCAGGTCCCTCTCTCAAGCCCCAAGTGATCAACGTAAACTCAACTTGTGAGTTTAGCAACTCTCCCAAGGTCAAGCTGTCATAACGACACCCTTCGGGCATACACGTTTGGCCTTCGTTGGCCCAGGAGATTCCAAATTTTTCAAAGTCGGGCAGAAGTATCGCTGTGGAGGATTGGAGCACTATGCCCTTGCCAGCCAAAATCGTGACCGTTACCTTTGAAAACTCACGAGAAGGGACACTGGGAGATAGACAAGGAACTTATGCTGATTTATTGAATGCCAAACTAACCCAAAATGATGGTACTATCGTCCCCATCCTGAGTTACATGGCTAAGGGTTGCTGGTGAAACAGTCAATGCCCAGGGGCCTGGCTGCAGGTCCTCTGAGGCCCATGGATTCGCTGTTGAAGTCGTTATCCGCTAACTGTTGCCCATAGGGTAAGTCACATTGGGCAACAATAGGGAACCACAATAACAAATGTGTCCAGCAAATAGCTAGAGTCGGGGCACCTGCATGGCTCAGATGGTTAAGCTTCCGACTTCAGCTCAGGTCGTGATCTCACTGTTTGTGGGTTTGAGCCCGACAGGCTCTGTGCTGAGAGCTCAGGGCCTGGGGCCTGCTTCAGATTCTGTGTCTCCCTCTCTCTGCCCCTCCCCACCACCACTTACTCGCCCTCTCTCTCTCTTTCTCTCTCTCTCTCTTAAAAATAAATCAACATTTTAAAAAAAGTAAGTCATTATGCACTAGCTGTCAAAAATAGGGAAACACAATAACAAACGTGTCTATCAAATCACTAGAGTCAGGGCATCTGGGTGACTTAGTTGGTTAAGTGTCCAACTCTTTATCTCAGCTCAGGCCTTGATCTCAGGGCTGTGAGTTCAAGGCCCTAGCTTTAAGCTCTGCCCTGGCTGTGAAGGCTACTTAAAAAAGAAAGAAAAGAAAGAAAGAAGGAAAGAAAGAAAGAAAGAAAGAAAGAAAGAAAGAAAGAAAGAAGAAAGAAAGAAAGAAAGAGAAAGAAAGCAAATAAAGAAAGAAAAGAAAAAGAAAGAAAGGAAGGAAGAAAGAAAGAAAGAAAGAAAAGAAAAAGAAAGGAAGGAAGAAAGAAAAGAAAGAAAGAAAGAAAGAAAGAAAAGAAAGAAAAGAAAGAAAAGAAAAAGAAAGGAAGGAAGAAAGAAAGAAAAGAAAGAAAGAAAGAAAGAAAGAAAGAAAGAGGGAGGGAGGGAGGGAGGAAGGAAGGAAGGAAGGAAGGAAGGAAGGAAGGAAGGAAGGAAGGAAGAAGCTAGAGTCTAATCAGAACTCTCAGAACTAAAGCATCAGTAAAATATTGATGTTAGCAGGTTGCTACTCAGAAGACATAGGTTTTATATATTAAGAGGCTTTACTCCTTCATAGCCATGTGGCTTTAGGGCTCATTGTTTTGCATCTGTACGTCTCTATTTCCTCATCATTAAATGAAAATACTGTTGACATCTGCTTTGTCAGTGGTGTAAATGGGGACTGTGAGCCTTTCCCA
Organism: Panthera leo; assembly: GCF_018350215.1. NCBI lineage: Eukaryota > Metazoa > Chordata > Mammalia > Carnivora > Felidae > Panthera > Panthera leo. Next base: position 140,112,161 of record NC_056684.1, read on the forward strand.
GTCCGGTAACTCCACTTCCGGGTATTTATGCAAAGGACATGAAATGACTACTATTCTCGAAAAGATTTCTGTGCCCGCTCTTTCGTTGCAGAACTTGCTATTACCAGCCAGGAAATGGAAACTATCCAGGTGCCATAGAGGGACCGATGGATAAAGAAATTGCGAGATGCACACACATGCGCGCACACGCCCTGGAATATCATTCAGCCAGGACAGAGGAGGAAGTCCTGCCTTTTGCAACAACAAGGATGCTTTGAAGACATCATCCGGAATGAAATCAGACAGAGAAAGACAAATATGATGTCACGCACATGTGGACTCTACAAACAGAAATCAAAACTCACAGATAAGTTGGTGGTCGCTAGAGGCAGGTGTAAGGGGTGGTGGGAGAAATGGGTGAAGGTTGACAGAAGTTACAAAAAGAAACGAAAAAGCGTGGAAAGTGCTTTCAGTGGTCCCAACACGTAGTTTTTATGTTTTTTTTTTATTTTTCTTTTTTTTCCCACTACCATCATTTTATTTTATTATTTTTTTTTAATTCAAATTCAAGTTAGTTAACACACAGTGTAGTCTTGGGTTCAGGAGTAGAACCCAGTGATTTATTTCTTACATGTGACCCCCAGTGCTCATCCCAACAAGTCCCCTCCTTAACGCCCAGTATTTACATTTTAATCTAATATTAGAGATGACATTAAACACTGAATCTTTAACTTTTCTAAAGCTTCAGAGGCTTGAATTGAATACAGTGCTTTTCTTTTGTACCTGAATCACTAGGGTCGGTAAACATACCTGTGTCTTATCAATAGTGTTCAGTTGAAGAAACACAGCACAAAATGTCCAGGTTACTTTGCAAAGTGTCTCTTTGCAAATAGTCAGAAACAGAAGGGGTTTTACAGCCAGCTCCAGACATCCTGAGATCCTGGAGCTGACTGAGGCCAGCATGAGTCTTGGAGGCTCGAGGAACTCCCTCCAGACCGGTAGTGTTTGCCCCTTGCCCTTAGCGTCCTTGGCGGTACTGTTCGATGCTGTCTGACCCCAGGCCCCAATCACTTTGCTTTGCGGGTATAAACATGGTTCCCAGCAAACTACAGTGATGGCTACAGAAGTTGCTAAGGGAAAAAGTTAAAAGCCAATTCTTTCTCTTTTGAAATTTTAATGTGCTGAAATGTGAAATTCACTGTCAGAAAAGTAACACTTTTATGGGACCTCCAGCACCAAAACATCCTAAAAATAATCCAGGGCAGGTAAGTGTGAATGCCCCTCCAGCGGGTCTCCAACACCTTTATGCAAAAACTCCATGTGTCCCTGAGTTCAAGAGCACTCCCTGCCCCTCAGGAAGAGGGACGAGGGCCATGCTGGCTTATTTCTCATGCAGAGTTGGGGACCAGCTGACCCCAAAATGCCAGCATGTTGCCAGAGGGCCAGGAAGTGGGCTCTAGGAAGCCTATGTCAGGTTGCCACCTCTGACTTCATAAAAATAACTCCCTCCCTTGAGCCTCGTATGTGAGGAAAGTAGTTCAAATGATGAATTTTCATGCCATTTTTAAATCCAAATGAGAAAAACATCCCAGGTCTGGGCCAGGGTCTCCCTGTCATGCGGCAATTTAACAGATGAGGATTTTCTCCGATCACAAAAGTGGAAAATGATAAAATCAGGAATAAAATCAAATTACAACTTGCAAGCCCAGTTGTATATGACCCAAAGCTCTGTGCTGTTGTCATTATGCCATTGCTGTCTGCTTTGAACCACGACATGTTAGAGGTACAAGGGGTGCATCACAAGAGTCTCCTGGTCCAGCTCGGCAGAAATGCCCTTTCCAGTGTGGCTCTAGAGACATAGTGCAGACAAGAAGAGATGGTCCCTGTTTTGTGGGCTTTAATCATCCAATATTTCAAGATATATCTAGTGACCAGAGCACAGACTCAAGTCTACCAGATGAGATGGGGGTCTATTCCCCCGACAGGGAGGCCTATACGGTGAGGGCCAGCCTCCAAATTAAGGACAATCTCATTTGTTGGAATGTTTCGTCAAAGTTGTCCATGGGCTGAGCTAGATTTTCTGAAATGTCACCAATTTAGATGAAGCTTGACTACAGCCCTGCGGAGAGATTGAGACTGAGACCCAGGGAGATTATGTGCATCTCCCTTCAGAGGGAGGGAGAGGAGTGGAGGCTGAGAGCCAAATCCGCCTTGGCAGAGTCCTTTCTGCTCATTGAGCCGTTCTCCCCGTTGCCTGTTCTCCCTTTGCTCCAGTTCAGGGTTGGGATGTGCCACCCTGTCTTGGAGTGCTGTGGAAAGATCGAGGTTATGCGTATTGGATCTGGATCTTGGCTGTCATCTTGGAGTGCAGCCACTTAGTCTTGACCCTGCTACTCCCCCACCTCCAACAAAGGCCCATAAACCAATCTTTTCTTGACGTCTGGCTACGCTGTAGAGACTCTTACTTCCCTCTAGAGGGTCCCCGTAGAATGGACCAGAATGCTGAGTCTTCATTCAGATGGTCTTGCCATGGATCCTCCACCAGTGGGCAGAGGGCGTGGCCACCTCTGATGCCCCTCAGGGTAAAAAGAGATTCATTGTTTTAAGTGATTAGGCTCAATTAAACAACTAAGCAACTAAGAGCACCAGGGATTTCTACTGCTGACTGAGGAACAGCCTTTCTCCTGTTGAGGAGAGATCAGAGAAGAAAAATGTTTCCTTTAGCCTCGGGAAGCACAGGAATGTACCCCCAGAATCCATAAATGTAACCCCTTGGGAGGTGGAGTGGGAGGTGACCACCTGCCTCTTGACCAGTTTTGACCTTCCTTGTGCTGTTGCCCCAATGTCTCCCAATCGGTGCCTCCTCTGCACCCCTCCCCACGTCCACGGTCTCTCAGCATCTCCTCCTTGGGCTGTGTGGATAGTCTCAAAGCAGTGCCCCTCTTTCAGACTCCGAAACTCTCCCCAGCTCTATCGCCCACTTACCAGTGGTGTCACATACTCACCGGCTGTGTTGCACACTCAACCAACGATATTGCACGCTCACCAGTGGTGTCACAAGTCGTCAGCTATATTGCACACGCATCACCTGTGTGGTATACTTACCACCCGTGTTGTACGCTCACTAACTGCATCACACGCTCGCCCGCCAACTGCGCTGAATATCACCATCTGTACGGAATCAACCTTAAGCCGCACCACCGCCTAATTGCAACCCTGGCCCATAGCCCTCAGGGTCCCTTGAATTAATTATGAATGGGCATTTAACTCAAGAGTATAATTTTTTTGACGTTTACCCTTACCGTACTCCGGGGGGTGGGGTGCGGGGGGGGGGGTTTTCAACATGACCACAGGTCCAAGATGAGATTCCAAAATGTGGACTGCATTGTCTTCGGTGGATAAGGAAGACAATGCAGGGAGAGATAACTCACAGGCCCCATTGGGTCAAATGGAGATAAATACAGTGGGGACCATGAAGGAGCATGGGCCCGTGCTGCCAGCTGGAGAGGACAGGCTCAGCCCTCATGCCCTCGGAGGTAGCACCACACAGAAGGAAGGGCACTGCGTTCCCAAGCCAATGCATCTGAGTTAGAGCTCTAATCCCTCCATATTATAGCTGCGAAACCTCACCCAATTCATGCTCACTTTTCTCATTTCCGCTGTCTGTAAGATGACCAGCCCACAACGATTGCTTCCCCAGAGTTGCTGAGAAGAGGAAATAAGGCGATGTCCATAAAAGCTAGCTCTGTGTTGTCCGTGGAAAAGGCCTAGAGACAGTGATACCCAGCGGCAGTGAGTGCTCCTGGAACACAAATTTTGGTTTCTAGATACCATCCTCCAGTAAAAGGAATCAGCGTGGAGAAATGGCTGATCTCAGGACTGGTACCAGGGAAGTACAAGATGAGCCCAGATCATCTTGTGGGGACTCTGAATGGACACAGGAGCCACCTTGAGCTTTGCCCTGATGGCCAAATCTGAGACAAATGAAACAATGAGATACATAAGGATGGACTCTAGCCACAGCCCACACTGATATAAAAGCTGCAATAAATAAACAAATGGAGGGGAAGGGAAAGCTCTTCCCTGAAGATGAATCCCAATTTAGAAACGTACAAACAGTAGCGTGAAACTTTTTAAAGTCAACTTTTGGCAAACACCACAGTAAAAATTGTTTTGATCAAGAATCCTCAATGGATGCTAAAATTAGTGGGTGAGAGATTGGTAAGAAGCAGCATATTTACACAGTCTCAAAATCTGGTGCCATAAGACCTTCACTGATGATAAAGGAAAAATAATAGCAACTTTCTGGTCGAGATACCCAACAGACACCGCCTCCTCTCCGTCACCTTGTGGACCTTGGGGGACCCTTGACGCTGAGGACAACACTGAATCACTTCTGTGATGTGTCTGCAAACCATGCCGAACTTTAATCTAATCATCAGAGAACATCAGACACACCTACACTTAGGGGTATTCTGCAAAATAACCGACCAGGACTCTTCAAAAGTATCAAGCTCATGAAAAACAGTCGAAGACTGAGGGACAGTTCTAGGTTAACGAAGACAGCGACATGGCAACAAAATGCAGTCGGTGGTCCAGAACCGGACTCGGGACCAGAGACACAGGGAGATGAGTAGGCTTGGAATGAGTGAGGTCTGCACATCCATCAACAGGAACAAGTGGATGGGGTGCCTGGTCATGATCTCACGGTTCGTGAGTTCGAGCCCCGCGTCGGGCTCTGTGCTGACCGCTCAGAGCCTGGAGCCTGCTTCCTATTCTGTGTCTCCCTCTCTCTCTGTCCCTTCCCTGCTCTCTCTCTCTCGCTCTCTCTCTCTCTTCCTCTTTCTTTCTCTCTCAAAGTAAATACACATTTTTAAATAGCAATATGCAGATCTCGACCTGAGGTCTTTGATCATGACCCTATGGCTACCGGGTGAGATGTGCAGGAGAATTCTGTACTCGTGTTTGCGCCTCGGCCGTAAATCTAACTTCCTTCAGAATGAAAAGTTTAATGTTTTTAATTTAAAAGAGAAACACGCTAGCTTGGTATCCGGCATATAAAAAGGCCCTCGACAGATGACATTTATCATTATTTTTAGTGGGAAGAATGGATTGCGCAGGAATTTTTATTTAACCTATTCTCCCTGAGAAAGCAAGCCTTGGCCCCACAAGGGCAGAGCGAGGAGGCAAAGCCGGTTTCGAAACTGCTGCAAACTTCAAGGTTGCCGGGGGACTGTGCGGAGGAGAAAAATGTGCTAGATTCTGGGAAGAATGGTCCCTTTTCTTTTCGCAGAAAAGAAAAAAGTACGCGCAACAAAATTCAGGGAGACAATGAGTGTTCAGCAGTCTGTTGCTCTCAGCCAAGCCATTGTTAAGGCCCGAGGGCTCAGGGCCACAGCCTGAAAAGAGATGCGACTTCCTCACTCCCCGGGCAATGTGCTTGGCATCGCACGGTCTGTGAAAAGAAAAACCGGGAGAGCAGACCTGGCCTGCAGAGGGGTATTCACAAGACAGGCACCTGCACCCCGCCAGCCAGTGGCAGAAGCCACCGCTTACCTCTTGGGACTCCAAGTGCATGGGATGACCTTCCCTTTGTTAAAAACCAGAGTGGACTCCAAGAATGCCATCCTGATGCGATCATGCATTTGGGAGTGGGATTCTACGCCAAAAAGCATAAGGGAAGCATGGATTCGTGTATTTCCGGGACCACCTTGGATTTTTGTCTCCAGACTATTGATGCTTCCCATGTCCCACCTCGAGCAGTTGATCATCTCCTGGGAGGTCTCAGAACAAATTCTAAAGGACTTAGTGTGGCTCACAGGCACTTCTGATCCAGCCTCACCTCTGTCCTTCCCTCCTTCAACGCTACGACCCAGGAGTAAGAAACTGCTTACAGTTTCACGAGCACATCTTAAAATCCCATGGCCCCGTGACATTGCCGTTCAGAAAGCACCTCTTCCTAGAAGCCTCTCGCCGTCCCTCATTGCAGCCACGCGGATGAGCATAAATCATTCCCTCCTCTGGGGGCACCTCCCTTTTTGAGGATAAGGCTCTGCAGTTTATCCTCTGCTCGTCTTGTCTGTCTTCACTCCAGACTGTGAGGTCCCTGAAGGAAAGGACCTGGACCAAGTCTGCCCTTTTGTCCCCAGGATCAAGAATAATCCCGGGGGACGACGAATGTTTTCTAATTTGAATTGAAAAATGCACGACTACGGAATACCCTGGAACTTCGTGAACAGCAATTTTTTGTTGTTTGTGTGGTTTTCGTGTGGGCACACACATAAGGAGTTAAAATGCATGTATTAATAAACCGTAAATTAATCTTTCGCCATTCCTTAAGTGATGAAGCGTTTGATGACGAAATGTGTATAAGACGTAACGAAAATATGACACACCATAAAGAAATGCTTAATAAAGGGGAAATATTTCACGTTTAAAGATATCACTGATTACCTCCCATAAGCCTATATCTGCACAAATTAATTTTTCACTCTCACTGAACGTCTTGCTAGATGCAACAGACTGCAATTTGATGTAATATTCTTACATCACAGATGGGCAGGGTGGGTATTACTGATTTTCTAGGCTCTCTCCTCCATAAAGGAAGAGTAAGCTTTAATCAATATGACACTAGGTGGGTGTCAATGATTTGAATTATACATCTTTTAATTGTATCATATATTCACGTGGTTGAGAAAGCTGAGGCTTTGCCTTTGCAAGCCGAATTACAAGTCTCCGTGAAATTCTCGTGTCACAAACATATTGTGCCCAAAGAATTGTATTCAGTCCACTTTATTTCGTGTGCAAAGCAAAATCAGCGTATTGTCAGATACACAAGGTCTCAGAACGAAAATAAGCCTCAACCTAATCCAAGCCAAAAGAACTTCAGATTATGATAAGCAAAATCAACCAATTACAATAGAAGCTCACAGGCCACAGAAGACTATGCAAGTCCTCTGAAAGAGTAGAATGCACGTACCATTTATTACCAAACAAAAAAAAAAAAATACATAAAGCCAACTATCAATTTATTAATATGACTATGGCCTTTAAAACACATGTCAAAAATAGTTCTGGAAAGAGTCCTTAGGCAATTTAAGACAATTTCCCATACAATTAAATGGTTTTTCATCTGCAGTAGAGTGCTGGAAGGCACTCTCCCCACCCTACCCGAATATTCATCCAGTCTTGCTTATGTTATGTCCCATTTATCTTTTTTATCTATCAACTTCCTTCTATCCCCCCTGTCTTTTCACCGGGACACCACTGTGTCTTTGGTGGACATCGACAGCTTCGCCAGGTCTCTCTGCAGGGGCTCGTTCCCACGCTCACTCCCCGTGGCCGGACTGCTCTTTCCAAAGCAAATCTGTGACTCCCTCCTGTAGGCCGTTCAGTGGCATCACCCCACCCTTGGAGAAAGCTCCACATTTTTGCCTGATCAACCCCTGGCCTCCTACTCCTGCATTCATCCACCCATCCATTCATTCATTCACTCATTCTTTGATCAACTCGACTAATATGCATGCGATATTGTTTGTGTGCCAGAAGCTATACCAGGCACTGAGGCTTAGATGAGAGAAATTAAAATAGGCTCCTGCACTTGACCATGACATTTTCATGGGGGGCCCAGACCTGCAGGGACGTAGTTATCGATTTGATTAATACTATAACATACACTCACGCTTTGGACCGTGGTAATGTGAGAAGAGTGTACTCTGGGAAGTTTTCTCTACAGAGATGGACAATGGCCAAGGCTTTGGAGAACTAGGAACCCTGTGAACTTGCAAAGTAAGGTCGACACAGTAAGATGAATGACAGAGACAGACTGGCACCAGCTTAAGATACAAAATTACCACGCTGGAAGGTGTGAACGTTTTCTTGTCAACAGTGATCCACCAGAAGTTTGGAATCAAGGGACCTATCATAATCAATTTACTTTTGAGCAACCCATAATTTCAAGGTCCTTTTTGTCAGTCACTTGCTAAAACCTCTTTAGTGAAACTGAAATTTGTCTCTTTCACTAAAATAATTTTGTGCTTAATCCTTGTTGACTTCCAGAAGATTTTGAAGGTGCTCACCACGAAATTAGTAAGGGTTGAAATAGTCCAGGGACAGTTAAACGAAACTGGGAGGTGGTGCTATCCCAAAGTCACCTCGTCAGTAGATCGTGTGCAAGGTGATCGGGAGAGTCCAGTAGAAATCCAAGCACTAAATTAGACTTGAAAAGGATTTTAGTGCTTCGAAAGGGATTTTAGTGCTTCTCTTTTAGGGGAACTATGGCCGCATGCCTTGGTTGACCTAACATGTCACCAACTGGTGCCACTTCCATGGTGAAGAAGGGACATTGCTGCGATGTTTGATAACTGATCTAATAGAGGGTCCAACATTCCACTGTTGCCCTGGGTTCATTATGCTCTATCACCTTAATAAACGCCCTCACCCTCTGCTTCTTCAACCGTGGCCTGGTTCTCTGACTTGAATTGTTTGGGACAGCTGGGTCTCTCGGGAGTGACTGGTCGAGTTGTATTACGGTACCTGACCTACTTTGTGCAGGTCTCAGACTGAAGTGCAAGCAGTACAAGCCCCATAAATGTCCTTTGGACCTCTGGCTAGACATAGCATGGACTCAGAGTCCCAGGAGAGACCTTTAGGACCCGGTTCCCTAGCCCTACCCTTCTCCACCTTCAGTGCACAACACCCAGCTGTCCTGTCATTGAAGAGTGGCCAGCGAGCCAACGCTCACCCATCCCTGATAACAGGAAACTTCCAGTCTTCCACTCAACAAATACTTATTGTCACTGGGTCTGCGTCAAACCCCGCCTTAGGTACTGGTGCTATAATAGGATAAGACAGACGTCCCTGCCGGTCCAAGCGGCACTCAAGGTAGTGCATCACACAGTTGTGTGATCGAGCTTTAAGGGGACAGTGTGGAGTATAATGGTGGTGTGGACAGAGGGACTATAGTTGGCCTGGGACATCAGGAGATGCTTTCTTGGGGTGGAGACATTAAAACCAGAAGCAGGGGGATAAGACGGACTTAAGTAACAGGCTGGCGGGTTGGGATATGCAGCAGAGGTAGTCAACGGGCAAATTCAGCGTGAATGAGGAAAACTTTTAGGTCCAGCATGGTTGGATCAAAACGTAAGAAAGTTGTGGATGTGGAGCCTACAGGGTCCATTAGGAACCTTGGTCGTTTTGTCAGTTCTTAGGTCTAATGGTTAGGCTCTACAGTTTTTGTGTTCCTTACCATTGCACGGACATCATGGTGTTTGGGGTCACGCGCTGCTACATCTGAACCCTAACTTGGTCTCGTGATAGGCGAATGATCTGGGGCATTTTTCCTACCATTGCAGAGCCTTGTTTTTCCTAACCATCAGTTTACCAATCTACCTTCCTCTGGCTGAGCGAATCATCGTTCAGGTGGGTCAAAACCTGTACAGCCAGCGTTTTCCAAAGTTCTACTGGGAAAGTTCACTAGGATCCAACCCCAAACAACACCTGAACTCCTACTCTGCACCAAGCCCCAGGGATGGAAAACGAATAACACATCAGCTCTGCCCCCAGGACCTCCCAGACAGACGTCACCTAGATCCACAAGCAGAGGTGTTCTGTTTGGCTGGCTCAGTGCTTGGCCAAAAGGATGCAGTGAATGTGAATTCCTTTAACAGGAGACAAGGTGCCTAGATCCTCACAGGTCCCCACGCCTACTGTCATCATCTTTCCCAGATTGATTCCACAGGTTTGTCACCTTTCTGGCCCAGGGAGGTGTTTGAGTCTATGACATGGTGCGCAGAGCATTCACATAGAAGGAAGCATAGGTTTCTCTGCAAGCAGATGAGAGAGGAAGAGAAAAAGTGTAGAAGAAAATAAAGCAAGAACATACTCAAAGAATTTGGATCTGCAAATGCATGGCTGTTGTAAATTCACTAAGAGGCACAGTAGTGCGATGCCCACGCTTGGCCTTAGGTCAACGGTGGGTGGGGGTTGGGGGGGAGGGAGCGGCACACAAAAGAGGAAGCAGACACCCCTGGGTATAGTATAGTTCAGGCCAGGGGAAAAAGCTGCATTGTGTAAAAGTGCTGAGGAGTCAAGGACAAAGTATGGGCGTGCCTCAGTTCAAAGTGCAAACTCAAGGTTTACACTTGAATGTTCTCTTTGTTTCAAGTTTTTATTTCAATTCTGGCTAGTTAACATATAGTGTAATATTGGTTTCAGGAATAGAAATTAGTGATTCATCACTTATATGCAACACCCAGTGCTCATCCCAACAAGTGCCCTCCTTAACGCCCATCACCCATCTAGGTCATCCCCCTCCAACCTCCCTCCATCAACCCTCAGTCTGTTCTCTATTGTTAAGAATCTCTTGTAGTTTCCTTTCCTCTCTCTTTCCCCCCTCCCTTCTTATATATTCATCTGTTTTGTTTCTTAAATTCCACATATAAGCGAAGTCATATGGTATTTGCCTTTCTCTGACTGACTTATTGTGCTTAGCATACTATACTCCAGTTCCATCCACATTGTTGCAAATGGCAAGATTTCATTCTTTTTGATCACTGAATAATATTCCATTGTACACACACACACACACACACACACACACACACACACACATCTTCTTTATCCATTCATCAGTGGATGGACATTTGGGCTCTTTCCATAATTTGGCTATTGTTGATAGCACTGCTGTAAACATCAGGGTACCTGTGGCCCTTCGAATTGGTATTTTTGTATCCTTTGGGTAAATACCTGGTAGTGCAATTGCTAGATCATAGGGTAATCCTATTTTTAACTTTTTGAGGAACCTCCATACTGTTTTCCACAGTGGCTATCCCGGTTTGCATTCCCACCAAGTGCACAAGGGTTCCCTTCTCTCCGCATCCTCGCCAACACCTGTTGTTTCCTGTGTTGTTAATTTTAGCCATTCTGACAGGTACGAGATGCTGTCTCACTGGGGTTTTGATTTGTGTCGAGTTTGATAAGTTCTTTGTAGATTTTGGATATAACCCTGTATCAGATATTTCATTTACGAATATCTTCTCTGCTTCTGTAGGCTGCCTTTTAGTTTTGTTGATGGTTTCCTTCCCTGGGCAGAAGCTTTTTATCTTGATGAAGTCTCAATAGTCCATTTTGCTTGTGCTTCCTTTGCTTCCAGAGAGAGAAAACCATCTCAATCCTAGAGGAGAACACAGGCAGCAAGCTCCTTGACATTGGCCACAGCGTTATACTTGATTGTAACCACCCCCAGCCACCTTTGTCTCTGCCTCCTTATCTAGTTCTCCAGATCTCAGCCTAGACTTAGACAGCATCCCATCTGGGTTGACCTCCGAGACTCAGATGGGCTTGAGGTTCTGCATTCTGTCTTCTCAGGTCCGAATGCTTGCTCATGCATTTCCCATGGCCCGTTTAGGCCTCTGTCTTCCTCAGCAGACACCGCTCACGGAGAGCAGGGACAAAGTTGTTTTTGTCGCCATTGTTCCTTTCACCGCTCAGCAAAGTGAGAATCACTATTATGTGTACATAACACATAAGTAATGAGATGAAAGGACACAGTGGATGAATGGCCCCGCCAATGCTTGTTATGATGTAGGGCTATCACTTTGTGGAATAAAAGCTGAAAAGGACCCTCCTTTAACAAGATAATCTTGAATGAGCTTAAAATCAGATTCGTTAATTGGCTTGTTCAACAAATATTTACTGATCGAGGATTGCACTTAAGAACATGCCATGGGAATACAAAAAGAGGTCATGCAGGCCAGGCCAGTGGGATGAGGGGGAGGTGGACAATGCAAGAAACATGGGAACATGGGAAGTCTACCCACAGAACACGACCATATGGTTGAACCTGGTAATACCAACAGAAGCTGTATATTAAAAGCATTTCTTTTTTTTCAATATATGAAATTTATTGTCAAATTGGTTTCCATACAACACCCAGTGCTCATCCCATCACCCACCCTCCCCTCCCTCCCACCCCCCATCAACCCTCAGTTTGTTCTCAGTTTTTAAGAGTCTCTTACGCTTTGGCTCTCTCCCACTCTAACCTCTTTTTTTTTCCTTCCCCTCCCCCATGGGTTTCTGTTAATTTTCTCAGGATCCACATAAGAGTGAAAACATATGGTATCTGTCTTTCTCTGTATGGCTTATTTCACTTAGGAGACCATAGATGCTGGAGAGGATGTGGAGAAACGGGAACCCTCTTGCACTGTTGGTGGGAATGCAAATTGGTGCAGCCACTCTGGAAAACAGTGTGGAGGTTCCTCAAAAAATTAAAAATAGACCTACCCTATGACCCAGCAATAGCACTGCTAGGAATTTACCCAAGGGATACAGGAGTACTGATGCATAGGGGCACTTGTACCCCAATGTTTATAGCAGCACTCTCAACAATAGCCAAATTATGGAAAGAGCCTAAATGTCCATCCACTGACTAATGGATAAAGAAATTGTGGTTTATATACACAATGGAGTACTATGTGGCGATGAGAAAGAATGAAATATGGCCCTTTGTAAAAGCATTTCTTAAAGAGAAAACCAATACTGCAATTCACATTACCGTGTGAGGTAGTAAACTGGCCACATGCATATAAGTAATTCCCTTGTGAGACAGGTACTGTGCAAGCCTCGCATCCCACAATATTTCTGCAAAAAAGAATTTAGAAGACAACATGCGTGCAAATCGTTTTGGGTGCTTGTTAAAAATGCGGATTCCTGGGCCCCGCCCATAGGGCTTCTTATGCAGAGTACCCGAATCAGGCTCAGGACATGCCTCCAGGGGGGCCACTGGAACTCACTTATGGAAACACAGCCTTCAAGAAAATGAAGTTGAGCTTCCTCATTGCAGAAACGAGAAAACTGCGGCTTGTGGCCTGTGTCAGTCTGTTGGGGCTGCCACCACAAAAATGTCATAGGCCAGGTGGCTTCTAAACAGCAGAAACTTATTCCTCACAGTTCTAGGGGCTGGAAAGCCGAGGTGAGGGTGCCAGCAAGGTCAGATTCTGGTGAGGGCCTGCTTCCTAATTTCAGGGTGGAAAATTTATCCTTGTACTCTCAGAGAGCAGAGGGCGGAGAGGGAAAGAAAGCTCTCCCATCACTCCTATAAGGGCTAATCCCATCATGAAGACTCTATCCTCCTGCCCTCATCCAATTCTAGTTACTTCCCAAAGGTCCCATCTCCTTGAATCCTCACATGGCAGGTAGGGCTTCAACATATGAATTTGGGGGGGCACACACATTTAGTCCATAATGGTGGGGGGTGATATTTGTATAAGAGTGGCATGAATAAACAAAGAATTCAGAGGAATCAATGAATTTCTGACCAATGAGAAGTTTCAGGGACATAAGCTTGTGTTAGCTGAGCTGGAAGAGAAAAATCAGACAATCATTTATGTCTGCTCTCAAGGATTGGAAAGACCTGAGGCACACAAGACCCACCAATGTGATCAGGTAATTGCAAATATCAAGGAAATGATCTTCCCCAATCATAGAATATATAGAACTTGGAATCTCACTAATTTTTTAAAAATGTTTATTTATTTGAGGGGGGGCGGTAGGGACAGAGAGAGAGGGAGACAGAAGATCCAAAGAGGGCTCTGTGCTGGCAGCAGAGAGCCCAATGCAGGGCTCAAAACTCAAGAACTGCGAGATGATGCCCTGAGCCCAAGTTGGACTGAGCCACCCAGGCGCCCCTGGAATCATACTGATTGAATGGTGAAGTTACTGGACATAATGGTCAAAGCGAGATGGCAAAGTATTCTATGGGCAGGCAAAAGCAAATGACACAGAGTGAAGGTAGATAGATGATAGATATATGATAGATGGATGATAGATGGATAGATAGATAGATGATAGATTCTACTAGAAATTTGCAAAGAAGATATCACTTCTTTTGCTTCTATTTCCAGAATACAGAATATAGGCAAACAGTATTCTCTGATTATAGTAATAAAATGACCTTAAAATGTTATTTTTAAAAGAATGTCACAGGGGCGCCTGGGTGGCTCAGTCGGTTAAGCGGCCGACTTCGGCTCAGGTCATGATCTCGCGGTCTGTGGGTTCAAGCCCCGCATCGGGCTCTGTGCTGACAGCTCGGAGCCCGGGGCCTGTTTCAGATTCTGTGTCTCCCTCTCTCTGACCCTCCCCCGTTCATGCTCTGTCTCTCTCTGTCTCAAAAATAAATAAACGTTAAAAAAAATTTAAAAGAATGTCACAAACAATTTCTTTTCTGGTTGGAAAATAATAATAATTATTGTTATTATCATTATTACTCTTCTAGAAACAATAATAATCATGAAAGCATAGAAAATGACGAGTATGTGTTTTGAGCCCAGCATAATATTGAAGACGATACATGCCTGACTTCATTTGATCCTCCTGACCCTGCCAAATAGGTATCAACCACCCCCTTTCATTTGTTTCCTGCACCCTCAGCTAAACTACATTTCCCAGATTCCCCTGCAGTTAGGTTTGGCCATGAGATCAATTGCTAGCCTTTGGCCATGAATATGGCTGAGAGCGACATGTACTGTCCCAGACTTGGGCTCTAAAACCAGGGTTGTGATCCTCTGTGCACCCTCACTTTTCACACCAGCCGGCCAGGTGGGGAGGACACAGGGGAGGACTCGGAGACTGTCCAGCAGGACAGAGCCACCAGGAGAGAACCCAGGTCACTGGACAGCTCCATGGAGCCACATGTCTCCTCTTCACTTCGTGCTCTGCTCACCCTCCTCTGGCTGTGACATGAACAAGAAACAAAATTAGTGTCATTAAGCCGGTGAGACCTGGGGCTCTGATACACCAGTGGCAGCAAGTATCATTTCCCTGAATAGCAGAGTATTATTAACCCTGTTTCCCCAGTAAGGACCCTAATTTGTTCAAGATCTTGCAGCCAGTAGGTGCAGAACCGCGGCCTGAGGGGCTCCACACCTGTGCTCATCCCAACACATCGGGTGGTACCACTCTCTACCTGTGCCGCCTGCTTGTCACAGATAAAACGACGGCCGGGATAAAATTTTGCCATCCCTACTATGGGTCCCCCTGGAATTCACAATGGCACAAAGGGAAGGGACTGACGTAAGCATTGTTGGATTCCTATGTGGCCAAGGATTGTTATGAGCCAGCCCATTACCAGAATCCCCTTTCCCTGGCTTCCAAGCCAGGTAGTGGATTGGTGAGTCCCAGCTGGATGCCAGCCACAGAGCATTCCAGTGGCATTGGACGTGGCTCAGGGAAAGTCAGATGCCTGGCAAGGAGATGTCACTGGGAACCACAGAGACCGATTTCTTGGAAAGACATGCTGTGTTGTTATTCCAGGGACAGAAAAGGCTATTTGCGTGTGTAACACCAGTTTGTGTGTGTGTGTGTGTGTGTATTTGTGTGTGTGAGAGAGATAGATGTGTGTGTGTGTGTGTGTGTGTGTATATGTATCAGCATGTATACACACACACACACACACGCACACACACACAGTCAGCCTGGCCCATAAGCATCATCATACATTTATATACGAATGTGCGTGTGTGTGTAAATATCACATCCATGTCAGTTTGTAAATAAAACAGCTTCACTGTGTGTGTACGCACATATTTATACTGTAGCCATGATGCTCAGCATACACATACACAAGTGCATAAAATAACATACGCCTGCATATCTTTGCATGCTCGCGTGTATATGTTTTCTCTCAATGTGTACATCCAAACTATTAAATCCTCCTCCAAGCAAATGGAAACATGTCTGATTTCTCTCATGGTTTTGAGAACCACCAGGAATCCACATGAGGGTAGAGATTGGGGCATTCAAATAAACACAAATGTGCTGTTAATGCAGCCGCTGGTGTGAGAATTATTTAAAAACCCAGTGACTCAACAGTATCTCCCCTTAACGGGGGCGAAGCGGGCAGGGGGTCTCTGTGGCCACCAGGAACGGCAGGCTGCACCCGGCCAGCATTCCCTGACCACCCAAGCCTGCTCTCTGTGCAACTGACAGATATGTTTTGACAAGTTCTATTAAGTACAAAGACGGCCACCAGGGCAACATGTGGAGTTGATATAGCGAGAGGCAGAAAGGCAGATCGCAGTGTGAGGCCCGCCGATGTTGACAGAATTTGCCGGAACAAAGTGAGTCCGTGCTCCCCGTCATCTATTAGCAAACTTCAGTAAGGTCTTTGGCACCCACAATGCTTAGGAGGCAAGCCCCTCTCCTCCTCCGTCTCCTATTGCTGTCTCCGGGTTGCCAGCCAATGGAGGACTTCTCAGAACTCCGATTGGGTGTCTTTTCTTTCTGCTGAGTCGCCAGGGATGCCGAGGCGAGAGGCGCGGAGTGGCTGAGGCTGGTACCAGCAGTGTGGAGCTCAGTGCCTTCCCAGCTCCTGCAGCCCCTCCCCGTACCTGTTTCTAGAAGCTTCCTGGGGAGCAGAGTTGGCAAGCGCACCTGGGCTGATTACCGGTGCCTCTCTCACCATCTTGAGTACGGCATCGTCATCCTCCAGAGCTCTCCTAAGCAGGGTTTGGCAACGGCAAAAACAAACACTATTTTACAACATCCTTGGATGCACTTCCAAAATGCGAAAGCAATTAATCAGTAGTCTCCCTGAGACTCTGCTCAATGTGGCTGCCTTTGACACAGAGCTCAGCTTTGATGGGGGCCTGAGAAGCATGTGAGAGAGCCCAAAACGTGGGAATGGGCTTCAATTATTTATTTGTTTAGAAGACTGGGGAGAAGAACTTAAGCTGCGAGCACACAGATAATCCATCTAAGGCCCTCCCGGCAGTGAAGTCTTTTACTCCCTGCCTGAGCATTCTACTTGGAAAGGGATGGGTAGTTTCACCAGGTCTGGCATAGATCCAAAGGTTTCCTGCGTGTGTGTGTGTGTGTGTGCGTGCGTGCGTGCATGTGCATGTATGAGTGTGTGCGTTTGCAGATTTAGGCAAGCTATACTTGGGTATCTGAACATCCCTGGGCCTTGTATAAAGACTGCTGTTTCTAATTACTGAACATCCATGCGGCCCCGTGAGTTTCTAATGGGTAAGATTCCTTGTGCTGGATTTTCATGTCATTCTATGGAAAATCAAGACTGTTACGTTCTCTGAGAGATTCTGTCATTTACAAATGTATTCTGAGGACATGGTGTAATCATCTTAATAATTGATTGCGGGGAAGGAAGTCACCAGTAGCCTAAGTTACTCTCAGCCTTGAACTTGGTCCTCCGTAGTTTATTATACACGTGGAAACATCTTGGTGGATCCATCATCCCAGGAAATTTATAGCAGCAGTCACCCTGCCCTTTATAATCCACGGGCTGACAATTTCAGCGATGGTAGGCGCATAAAAGTACTGATGAATGACGGGAAATGTAACTGTCCAACTCCACACGGGATTTCCCTAAGAAACAGACTTTGTTCAGTTAAAAGAGTGGGATCTTTTGACCCAAGCTCGCATAGATCCCTATAACTACCTCTCTTTCCCCTAAGACCTTTTTCCTATGTTTATATATTTCGAGATTCTGTTCAAAAATCTTTCACAACGCCATATATATACATATATATGTATGTATATGTGTCTTTTTGGATGTGGTCCCCTCTTTCCCAGAGATCCCGCTATACCTGGCTTGTGGCCATCTTATCTTCAAGTACTTTTTACTTGTTTTCCTTTCTTAACGCTTGTTCGGAACTGTAAGTGCTTTGAGAGGAAGGTCGTGGTGTTGCTGATGCTATGGTCACTTAGTACAGATTCCTGCTCAGCAATTGTTTGTTGGATGACTAGATGGATGGATAAATTCATAAGTAAAAACTTTTCTCTTTTGCCATCCTGCATATATACCAACATCCCAGAACAGTAACCTGTTGTGATCTGCATTTTGGTATCTGTCCGTGCTGAGTTGAATAGTCCCTACTCAAAATTCACGTACATCCGGAACCTCACAGTGTGACCTTATTTGGAAATAGTGTTTTTGCAAATGTAATTAAGATGAGGTTATCCTGGAGCAGGGTGGCCCCTGTAGCCAACAGGACTGGTGTCCTTATAAGAAGAGGAGAGGATACACGAAGACATAATATGATGTGAGTATAGCGGCAAAGACTGGAGCCAAGGAACACCAAGGGTTGCTGGCAACCACCAAGAGGGAAAGAAACGTGCTTCCTTAGAGCCTTCGGTGGGAGCACAGCCTTCCAGCGCCTTGCTTTTGGACTTTCAACCTCCAGACCTGGGAAAAAATAGACTTCTGATCTTTGGGTCACCAAGTTTGTGCTACTTTGTTCCAATAGCTCTTAGGAAATGAACACTCAGCTCAAGAAAGTGCGTTGCAGAGAAGAGACTAACTGTGTCCTGCCGAACTTTAACCAAGGCCCCCCCCAAACCAAAGCAGATTCCCCATAGCGGGGGAAGCCTACTATTGTAGTAAAGCAGGACTCACAGAGATTTGCAGTAACACTGAACAGCTGATCTCCCGCTTCCAAAGAGGGAAAGGCAGCCGTGGGGTGGAGGGGGGAGACATGTTTGGGGCTGAGGTTCAGGTCCCAAGTCACAAGCCGGGGACCACAGCGATCGGCTGAGGTCATGCTGGCCGGACTCCACGGGCAGGGAATGGACAGGACGAGTCCCATGAGTGCTTCGGATGCAGCAAGTTCTGCCTCTCACTGTAGTTATTGGCTGGGCATAAGCCATGGGTGGGGTAGCCTTGATTAACGGGCCAAAGAGGAAGTGGGGAGAATCTTAAAACTGCCTAAAAGTCAAATTCCACCTCAGCATTTTCCTTTCTACGTACTTGGCCATCTCGTGTTTGTTCCCTGTTGTACTTACTTTCCAATAAAAGCTCCGTCAAGGCTCCAAAGCGAGTCCTTCCACGTAATCCTTAAGTGATGTACGATTTGGGAACATGCCATCGTGGGATTCACATTCCTCCGATTCGTAAGTTCTGGGCGACGGGAAGAAGACATTAAAGCACAGTGACCGCAAAACCTCACTAATTCAGGCAAATTATCTGGAGGACCTTCCGACTGAATGGTGAGAGATTGGATGTCAAAAACATTGTTTGGAAGAAATCTCGTTTTATTGCCTTCAAGGACGAGCACTAACCAGAAGGAGCCTAGCATGCAGTGAAGGAGGGGCCCTCAGAGGATGAGGTTTAATGAACAGATAAGAATGGTTTATAATTAGTCCATCATGTGTTTGTATGGCAAAGGGTGCTTGGGAGGTGCTTGAAGATGCTTGAAAACAGTATGTGCTCTTAAGCACTTGGAGCATTTCCCCAGAAATTTGTTTAGACAACTAATTTGTTTAGTGCAGCCCTTGCTTGAGCCGTTGGTCTACTTATCCCAGTTTCCACACGAGAGATGGGCGCGGTAATGAGGTCTCACTCAGTTTATAAATCAGGATGAGAAGACACAGAGGGATATGCTTCCCGGGGAGGAGCTCACACAGCTCTGCCCGAGAGGCCGGGGAGTGGGGTGCTGGCCTCCCACGGACCCAGAGCCGCTCAGGGAACTGACCACCAGACCTCACGCTGGCTTGTGTCGCTCACAGGCACACGTATTTAATCTTCCTCATCCAAGCACCACTATCCTCTCCAAAAACGGCTGTCCTTTCTGCTTTTATCCTGTGAAAAATGAATGTGGAATCAGAAGTGGGAAGGATCCGTCTTGGAGGTTTGCTTTTTTTTTTAAGTTTATTTATTTAGTTTTCAGAAAGAGAGCAAGCAGGAGAGGGGCAGAGAGAGAGAGGGAGACAGAAAATCCTAAGCAGGTTCCGTGCTGCCAGCGCAGAGTCAGACTCAGGACTTGAACTCACAAACTGTGAGATCTTGACGTGATATGAAATCAAGAGCCCGACGCTCGACCAATTGAGCCGTCCAGGCTCCCCACAGTCTTGTTTTAATCCCACTATCAACTATATGTCTCTCGGTGTACCATTACAATTTTTTTAATGTTTATTTTACTTCTGAGAGAGAGAGAAAGACAGAATGTGAGTAGGGGAGGGGCGGAGAGAGAGGGAGACACAGAATCTGAAGCAGGTTCTAGGCTCCCAGCTATCAGCACAGAATCTGATGCAGGGCTCAAACTCATGAACTGCGAGAGCATGACCTGAGCTGAAGTCGGAAGCTTAACTGACTGAGCCACCCAGGGACCCTCTTGGCCTATCATTTGAATCCTCTCTTCATTCCATTATCTAAACAGGAATATTCAACGAGATAATACATATGTTCTCCGGAAACCGTAAATCGTACGCAAATGCGAGAGACTATTTACGACCTATTCATTAACAAGCAGACCCAGTAGATGCAGCGTTTCAGTGATTCCAGGTTGAAGAGTCGTGTTTTTAGTTCCAAAGTTCAAGGAGCAGTGTTTGTTTTATGGGTCAGACAGACCTGCTTTGAGTCCCAGTTTTATGTCCTGTTAATGGTGTTTTGGCCATGATGTTGAGCTTCTTGACTTGTAAATTACATACAGGTCAGGTGGAAATGGAAAATGTGCTTAAAAGAGGTATATGGTGCTTCATACAGTGCCTGGCACATAATAAGTGCTTAATAAATGCTAGTGGACATATTATAGCCCAAATAAATTCTTGAAGCCCATAAGGGGACGGGGACAAAGATGTCTACTGCAACATTATTGGCGGTGGTAAAGTGTTGGAGGCAATCTGGTGTCCATTACTGGTAAAATGGCCAGTCAATGGGGGCGCATAGACATGCAGCAGTTAAAGTCGACGGGTCAGATGTACACATGAAGGCACATCTTGAAACATTGGAGAAAAGAGTAAAAAAGGACAGAATATGATTTAAGACACAACATATAGAGGGTTGATGGGGGGTGGGAGGGAGGGGAAAATGGGTGATGGGCACAGAGGAGGGCACCTGTGGGGATGAGCCCTGGGTGTTGTATGGAAACCAATTTGACAATAAACTTCATATTAAAAAATAATAATAAATGAAACACAACGTATATGTAAGTTAAAATACATGCATAAAAAAACAATGATACCCATGTTGCAACAACTCATTGAATTCATAATGATTATAGACGGAGAGGAATGAGAATGGATTATGAGATGGAAGAGAATGAATGAATGAACGAATGGATGGATGAATGATAAGGGGCAATGGTGTGCCGTAAACACATTGTAAAGATTGATTGACATGGTCTCCCACCCTCAAAGCGCAACTAGAAACTAAAATAAATGTGGTAAAGAGAGCCCAGTGCCTATTATCCTTATAACACTGGCTGAGTCCAGCTTCCAAGAAATACAAAAATAACAACAAAGCCACTCCCTGTGTCAACTTCCAGAGGCCGCTGCAGGAACTCACACATGAGCTGTTTGGAACTACAGACGCGTATTCTCGCAGTTCTGAAGGCGGAAAGTCAGAAATCAGGTGTTAGGGGCTGCGCTCCCTCTGCAGGCTCTAGGACAGCATCTGGTCTTCACGTCGTCCAGCTCCTGGTTACTCCGGGCACTTCCCCACTTGTGGCCAAGTCGCTCCAAACTCCGCCTCCTTCTCTGGCTGAAATATCCTGGGCCTTTCTCTTCTAAGCACCCGTGTTGGGATTCCGGGGACGCCTAGATAATTCAGGATCATCTTCTCATCTCAAAATCTGTAAATCACATCTGCAAAGATATTTTGTTTTGAAAGAAGGTCATATGCACATATTTTGTTTTGAAAGAAGGTTCTTGGAATAAGGATTTGGGCATATATTTGGGGGGCTGTCATTTAGCTCTCTACACTCCCTAACTGGGCCTCAGAAGGTAACAAATCAAGCCCACTCTACACTGGAAGGAGATCCGATGTCTCCTTCCCATTTGGGGCACTCGTCAACAGAATGTTCAGGAAACACCCAGAGGTGCTCATTCAGCCCTCAGAGCCAGGCCAGACTCCTCCCCTCCTGCTCCCGAAGCAGGACAATCCGGGAATCCCTGTCTGTGCCCCAGTGTGCTGCCTGTATGCCCACAGGGAAACCCAGGCCCTCCCGATTCACTGAGGCCCCAACGAAGGCCACAGCACCTGCTGTCACCCAAATGACCTGAGAAGTCCTTAAAATACTCGTATCCCCACGTTGTTCCTGGCACAATTGCCACTCTTCTCGGGGAATCTTTTCTTGATCCTTACATTCGGGCCACCCTCCACTGTATCTCATCCCAGGCCCATGCATGTCCCTCCACAGCAATTAACACACACACACACACACACACACACACACACACACACACACATATTTAACGTGTGATCATCGGATATAAACTCCATGAGAACGAAGAGAATGTCTGCTTTGCTCAAGATTGCATTAGCAGCTACTAGCACCCCGCCTGGCACAAGGTTGGATTGATGGGATTCCTGGAGGGTATGTAACCTTCCAACATTGTGACATTCAACCAGCTCAGCTCTTCCCGCACAGCGACTTCACATGTGAGTTGCACCCTCTACACCAGGGGTAACGGTGACTTTGCACTGCCCACTTCACATACTCTGTCATAGTAGGATTGGGCTTTGTAGCAAAGCTCTGGACTGGTCTGGGTTTGAATCTTGCCCCTGCCTTCATCTACGTTGTTCTGCTGAGCAAGTACTTAAATCCTCTCAGCTACGAAGCTTACCCCTAAACCTCTTACATTCTGGGAGAAAGGCAAATAGTAACTACATATTAAAGTCTCTGAGGTTGATTGTGAATGAAGCATTTAGCATAATCAATTACCATCGACAGTCAATATTAACTCTTTATCATCATGTACACACTGACATGTAATGTATTTTACAACAACAACAAAAAAAATAATGGGTACCAGTCTCTAATACTAGAGAGCTCATTAATTTAAAACCTTAAGTGACTGAACAAATTATTTAACTTGTTTCCTCATCTGCAAAATGAGGTAATTTGACTAGATCAGAGGGTGTCAATCACCAGGATGATCAATCGCCTGCCCAAAATGCATCATGCCTCCATTTCAATATATACCTTCTTATGCCTTCTGGGGGACTCATTACTATTTCCAAATGTCTTCTATTAATCTCATTGATCCAGTCTTGAAAGAAGGTAGATTTTGCCAAGCACTGAGACACGGACGGTTAGCAAGTTGCTGTTTCCCACGTGATGCCATCCAGAGGAATAATACAATTCACTTCTACAACAGCTATAGATCCTTCAGCCAAAGTTAGGATCTCAACCCACTAAGCAACTCAGTAAGCGCACCTGCCAGTATAACCTTTCAAGCTGCAAGTGAACTTGGTGGAGAATGGCCTACATGGGAGAGGAGTTCAAGGTTGCTGATCAGTTAAGAGGCTGCTCAGGTTTGCGTTACGCCACAATCTCTCCATGGAAAGCCCTGAAGAGAAGATCAATACCCTTGCATGGTAACGTGGTAATTATTGCATTCACACGGACTCCCTGGTGTCAGTCCTACAAAGCTCCGACATTTGTATATAATACAGAAATATGGTAACTCTACAATGTGTTCGGAGGGATTTCATATTTCAAGAGCAGAGTAAATGAATGAATCAATAACTACATTACAGCAGTTTTCAGTAATACCCACTAACGCTTACAGAATTTGTACTGAGTTCACTGGTGCATTACCACATGGGAGCTTCCGCATGGCAGTGTGGAGGGCGCAAGGCACAGGAGAGAGGAGAAGAAACCTGGCCAAGTGAAGGAGGGCAGTGCACAGATGGCTAGCAGAAGACGTGGGGCATCAACCACGGCCTCCTGACTTCTTCTAGATCTGGGCTCTTTCTATTTACACATTACGATTTGCAAAGGCCAATTCAATGCATTTTACTTAATCTTTTGATCATATTATTGCATATGTATATATATATACACTTATTATATTGTATAATAAGTATATTATTATATAGTATCTACTTTATTGAAAGGCAATTATTGGGGCACCTGGGTGGCTCAGTCGGTTGGGCGTCCGACTTTGGCTCAGGTCATGATCTCGCGGTCCGTGAGTTCGAGGCCCGCGTCAGGCTCTGTGCTGACAGCTCAGAGCCTGGAGCCTGTTTCGGATTCTGTGTCTCTCTCTCTGACCCTCCCCTGCTCATGCTCTGTCTCTCTCTGTCTCAAAAATAAATAAATGTTTTAAAAAATTAAAAAAAAAAAGAAAGGCAATTATTCACAATGTTTCACTATATTTTTATTTCTATAAGGTCTTTAGTAATGTCCCCACGTTTATTCCTAAATTTAGTAATTTGAGTCTTCTGTCTTTTATTTTTGGTCCTGATAGCTGAAGGTTTGTTAATCTTTTCAAAGATTATGTGTATCTTTTTAATCTCTGTTTCCTTGATTTCTGCCTTAATCTTTATTTTCCTTCCTTCAATATATTTTTCATTTAATTTGTTCTTTTTAAAATAGTCTCTTAATGTGAAAGTTTGATTGATACATTTCTTTTTTTTAATATAGTCATTTGTCACTATAAATTTTCCTGTAAGTAGTGCTTTAGTTGCATCCTATAAGTTTTTGCATTTTATCTTTTTGTATTTATTCATCTCATAGTACTTTCTAATGAACTTTGTGGTTTCTCCTTTGTTTTTATTTTTTATCTGTTATTAAAAAAATTTTAATGTTTATTTATTTCTGAGACAGAAAGAGACAGAGCTTGAGCGGGGGAGGGGCAGAGAGAGAGGGAGACACAGAATCCGAAGCAGGCTCCAGGCTCTGAGCTGTCAGCACAGAGCCCGACGTGGGGCTCGAACTCACAAACCCACAAGATCATGACCTGAGCCAAAGTCGGACGCTAAACTGACTGAGCCCCCCACATGCCCCTGTGATTTCTCCTTTGAATGATCCGGGGGTTAATTTGTACTATATGTGCTTTCCAAATTTCCTTCTGTTGATGATTCCTAATTGCATTCCATTTTAGTCAGAGAACATTCTTTGTATTATTTCAATTTATATAAGTTTATTGAGGTTGATTTAATGGCCTAAGGTAGAGTCTATCTTGCAGAATGCTCTATCTATGCTCGAGAAGAATAGGTATGTGCTGTTGTCGAGTGTTTAGTTCTAGTCCATTTACAAGGTGGTTCAAGTCTTCTGTCCCCTGCTGACTTTCTGCTCAGTTTGATACACTATAGAAAGTGGGGTATGGAGGTCTCCAGTATATTATCAAATTATCTATTTCTCCCTTCAAATTGTGTCAGTGTCGCTTCATGTATCATGAGGCTCTATTTGTTCAATGAGTATATGTTTATAACAGTTATGTCTTCCTGATGGTTTGACCCTATTTCCATTGCAGAATGTTTTCCTTTGACTCTAGTAATATATGCCTTACGGTCTCTTCGGTCTGATATTCACAGTCATTGCAGATCTCTTGGTTATTGTTTACATTGCTTATCTTTTTCAACCCTTTTACTTTCACCCTATTTGTGTCTTTGCATCTTAGGTATGTCTGTTCCAGACTTTTGAAGAATCTTGAACTTTATTTTCCAACCCTTTTATTCAAATATTATTTTTTATATATTTTAATATATAAAATCTCCCTATTTTTGAATATTTTTCGAGACACAATCATTTCTCTTAGGAAATTAATTGTACTTTTATTTATAATGTGTATGGTTTTCTTCTGCTCATTGTGTTTGCTCTCTTTCTTCCATGTTTCTTGTCCTTTAAGTTTTTTTTTTTCTCTGCTTTTAACATTACAGCATTTCTTAAAATGATTGGAGACCCTTGATTGTTCATTTATATTTGGGAATGTGGCCGTGAAAGATTCATTGAAACCTTTTATGTGTGAAGCGGGGTTTATCAACTCTGGGCCTTCCTAGAGGGCAATTGGGGAATTTCAAACATACTTCCGAGGATCCTTCAACTGTATCCTCTCCAACTCATTGTTTTTCCAAAGATTAATCCTCAAATTTCCTCCCTAGGGTAGAGAAGTAGGCTTTCAGTGCTCTGGGAACCGAGAGGGAAACTATCACCCGGGGTATCGTAGTTCTGTGGGCAGTCTTGCACTTAGGACCCTCCCCCTTTCTTTTCGTCATGGCCCTTGATCCCTGTGTCTGGGATTCCAGAATCCCATACGCCATAATCAATTTCATAATCCCAGAAGCCCCAGTTGGAACCAGACTCCTCTGGTTCCAACTTTCTAAAGAATAGACTCGACTTTTCCAAGCACTGGTTGGAGAGACTGAACCGGTTAGTGGAGAAGAAGCAGATCTAGGCAGCTTGCTACTATTCACTCGGTTAGAACCTCACTCCAACTTTCAGAGCACTCCACGCTCACATTCAGAGTTCCTTACACTAGCTCCTCATATTTTTTTTTCCCATTTCCTTCTCTTGCAGGAAGAATAGGCTGGCTTCTTACAGTCATCTCCCTGCAGAAAGTGGGGTTATGCCCCTCTCTGCCCTATCACAACAGTGGCCAGCTTTTCATTTATCAGCCATCCTCCATATTTGAATACAGCTCATTTGCTACGATTGACTTCCTAATTCTTTTCATCCTCTGCGTTTATATTTTTAATGTTATTTTTTTTCTCTTATTTTATTGTTCTTTGGGGAAAAAAAGCAACGAGGAAGTGTATGGTTTTAACCTACCATGTTTAAACAGATTTCAGGAACAAACTCTGTACGGTCAACATCTCCATTTTTTTGGTCATGGAAGGAATGAAGAAACAGGGGCACCCGGGTGGCTCAGTTGGTTGCACGTCCGACTTCGGCTCAGGTCAGGATCTCACGGTTCGTGAGTTCGAGCCCCGCGTCGGGCTCTGTGCTGCCAGCTCAGAGCCTGGAGCCTGCTTCCGATTCTGTGTCTCCCTCACTCTCTGCCCCTCCCCTGCTTGCGCTCTGTCTCTCCCTCTCTCCCTCAAAAATGAGTAAATATTTTTAAAAAAGAAACAGAATTATTATGATAAGAGTCCCAGGTAGCAAACCACATAGTAGCTCCCAAAGAACTTCACCAGGTTTTAGAACAATAATCATTAAATATTTTTCAGTTTCTGAAGTCAAAGAAACATGCCTGTTATCTAGTTTTTCAGAAACTATTAAGTGTTTTTTTTATTCACAACATCCAAGATATAGAAACAGCATAAAGGTCATTGACGGATGACTGGATAAAGAAGATGTGGTGGACACATATAATGGAATATTATTCAGTCTTAAAAATAAAGAACCCTACAGTTTGGGACCACATGTACCTGGAGGACATTCTCCTAGGTGAAACAAGCCAGGCACAGACACACAAATACTACATGATCCCACTTTTATGAGAAATCTAAAGTAGTCAAACTCATAGAACCAGCGAGTAGAGGAGTGGTTTCCAGGGCTCGGAGATGGGGAGGGGACAGTCAAAAGAATAAAATCTCAGGTTTGCAAGATCAATGTGTCCTGAGTCTAACGTAGAGCATAAGGTCTATACTGGACGATGTTGTCTTGCATACTTAAATATTTACTAAGAGGGTAAATGCGATATTAAGTGTTCTTGCTATACAAAGTAAGAAATAATAGCAGAAAGTAAATTAATTGTTAGTTAGTTATTTATTTATTTATTTATTTTTAAATATTTATTTAAGTGCATGAACCAAACTGAACAGGAGAGTGGCAGAGACAGAGAAACAGAGAGAGAGAGAGTTGTTTGAAGCAGTGTTTCATGGGTACACGCTTCTCTCCAAACTCATCAAGCTGTATACATTCAATATGTACAGCTTTGTGTATGTCAATCCTATTCTTAAAAAGTGGTTAAAATAAAGAGAATAGGTGCTCTGTTTGATAAATTAAGAAACGCATCTTACCTCTCAAGTTATCTTGGGTAATTTTGTTACCATGAGTCACCTCCATTCACCATGTGGACATGGCTGCCGAAAAAGCGGTGTAAACATATATGTATCTCTGTCTATCTATCCATCTGTCTCCGTCCATCCATCTATCCATCTATCCGTGTATGTATACGCAGATATGTGTGTACATATATGTGCATATGTGTTATATATGTGTGTGTGTTCATGTGTATACCTATGTATGTGTATATATACACGCATATAAGTGTATGTATGTGTGTATAAATACGTATGTTTATATTTGTATTTATATTTATGGATTTTTTTTTCTGCTTGTTTTATGGAAAGGAAATGTCAAGACCCAACCATTTCATGAAATCAGTTTTATGAAATTTTTGTTCTGCTTCCTTAAAGTTAGTCCTAAAAGGGCAGAAGATTTATGTGCAACATGGGTTTACTGTTACGGTCTCACCCCCCGCCCCCCAACCTTAGGTGTGCAGAGACATTTCGTACCTCGCCACTCACATGCGAGATCTTTTAGAAATGGAACCAGTGGATGTTGAGCAAGTTCGCAGGCCCTCTCTTACTGGCACGTAATGAGTAACAGGACTCCTTGACAGCTCTTTAGTCTTTGGCCACTGAAGTCACTTGATGACAGAGTCCATTTCCAGAGGCTGACAGTGGAGCGAACTGCTAAGCATCTCTTTTCTGCCACAGCCTCTTTGTTCCCTTGAGACTCGCGTAACAGCATGAGGGCTTCCGAGTTCCATTTCAAGTCGCTGTTTAATGAATCCATTTTAGTGAACTTCTTATCCATTTTCCCCTTTTATGCATTCATTCTTGCATGGCAACCCATAGCATCCCTTTTTAGCTGAGCCATTTTACTGATGAGAAACTAGTATTAAAAACAAAACAGGGGCGCCTGGGTGGCTCAGTCGGTGGAGCGTCCCACTTCGGCTCAGGTCATGATCTCGTGGTTTGTGGGTTCGAGCCCCGCGTCGGGCTCTGGGATGACAGCTCAGAGCCTGGAGCCTGTTTCGGATTCTGTGTCTCCTCCTCTCTCTGCCCCTCTCGTGCTCATGCTCTGTGTCTCTCTGTCTCTCAGTAATAAATAAACGTTAAAAAGAATTAAAAAAAAAAGAACAAGGTGATCAGCTCAAAACTTACACTTGATCAGAGATGAGCTATCCCACAGCAACATTTCAAATACCTAACCTGGTCATCTGGTAACTTTTTAGCCAGCATAGTCTTGTTCAAAGCAAGGAGTCCTCTCCCACTCTCTTCCTCTCTCTCTCATACACACCTATGATGCAAAATTTAAGTAGATAGGGATAGATATAAAGATAAAAGGAAAGAGATGTGTAGCTATAAAATAAAAATTTTAAATGCCTTCAAAATGAAAAATCCCTCTTTTTATTCTCGGCTTGGAAAAAAAATATATCTATCTGCCCTAATTTCAACAGCCGATTCTCTTTCTGGATATTAGAGGTCTATAGGTGCACTGATTTCATTAGAAGAAGGTGTTTCCATGATCCTTTAATAAAAAGATTTGGTCTAGCATAATAACTACCCAGCATTTTATTTAAGTTGCTGGGTATGGTGTTTCTCAGTAGGAACAGCAATAATGATCACGTGTTCCTACGAGGGAACTCGTTCTGACACGTCTTGTTAGCTGACAGCTATGGGGCACTTGGCTCCCAGCTTTGGGACTGGTTTCAAACGCAGCCTTTGTGAAAGCGAAGGAAATCCTCGTCACCCCATCCAGTGACACGTAGCGGGAATGGGGTCAGACTGGGGATGTGTACTGTGAGGTGAAGATGGGGCTGTGACGGGGCTGTCACGAGGAGGCAGACTGAGCGTCGATTACATCCTGCCACTGCCCCGCCTCCCCTCTCAAATCACCTTCTTTGCAACCCCTGTAGGACCCACTCTCGGCCAATGAGATGGGCCACCTGGTCCCTGGCTTTGGATCCATCACCTCGTTCTCCCAGAAGAAATGGTGGAAAATTCATCCCGTGACATCACTCTTGAAGACAGATCCCAGAGATCTTCACACTGGGGATTTTATCAAAGGGACTATTGGGGCGCCTGGGTGTCTCAGTCTGTCGAGCGTCCGACTTCGGCTCAGGTCATGATCTCGCGGTCCATGGGTTGGAGCCCCGCGTCGGGCTCTGTGCTGACGGCTCGGAGCCTGGAGCCTGCTTCCGATCCTGTGTCTCCCTCTCTCTCTGCCCCTCCCCCACTCTCACTTGGTCTCACTCTGTCTCTCAAAAATAAATAAATGTAAAAAAAAAATTAAAAAAAAGGGACTACCTACATCCACAAGCTGAATTCACGACACTTTAAACAAATCGCAAACACTCTAAGATTGCATTTGAAATGAGGTGATCACACGAAGATTTATTGGAAGATTTTAGTTAAATAAATTGTGGTATATCTATTCGGGGGACCACGATTTATTTAACTAAAATCTTCCGATAAATATTCGTGTGATCACCTTCATTCACTGTCATGAGAGGACTGGTATGTTTACACTGACACTGAGGATTTTGATGATTAATCCTGAAGGACAAAGCTGGTTATAAACTGTCATTTAAAAATACTGGGGCTCAGTCACTTTAGCATCTGACTCTTGATTTTCGTCTCAGGTCATGGTCTCACAGTTTGTGAGATTGAGCCCCTCGTCGGGCTCTGTGCTGACAGTGTGGAGCCTGCTTGGGATTCTCTCTCTCTCTCTCTCTCTCTCTCTCTCTCTCTCTGTCTCTGTCTCTGTGTCTCTCTCAAAATAAATAAATAACTAAATAAATTTAAAAAAAATTGGTATGATCTCATTTATATAAGCAGAGAGACCGAAAAATATGCCTGATAATATGTTCAAAACGTTAAGGGTGCACGTTTGATTTGTGGCTTTGCGGGTGAATTCGCCTTCTATTTTTCCATATATTTGCTTTTTGATATTTATATGTGTTCCCTTTCCAATCAGACAAAGGAAAAAAACAAAAGCTACCTTTTGTATGGAAATACAAAATACGGCATTAATTTGAGACTCAGAGGCAACGATTTTACCAGTTAAGGTCCAACCTGAAAGGCCCCATTCTAAGAACCTTCATTTTGCTAACATCTGCTAACTGGAACTAAAGGCCTGTCTCTCAATGACGGGTATACAGTTGGACAGCATTTGTGAAAACAGGAGGGGCAAAATAATGACGTGGTAACGAGTGTAGGCTCCAGAGCCAGCCTCCCTGGAAAGGAATACCGGGCGACCGCATCCTGGCTGTGTGACCTTAGGCAACTTACTTATCCTCTCTGAGTGATCAGTCTCCGAGTCTACAAATGACGTAATGTGCCCACCACATGGCTGTGTCAGGAAGACGAATTCAGCAACATTTGTAAAGCATCTGCAACAGTGCCGGCTACATAACAAACATTATATGCATTTTTGATAAATAAGTACAATGCTATGTGGTACACTCAGCTGTAGAATTTAGGTTTCAAACGGCCACAGCAAAACCTTCTTTAAAGTGTATGATCCCGGAATCATGTGCTTTACATAGTCCTCTCTGTTCTGTCTTGTATACATGTGTGAGCAATACGGCAAAGGCAGCAATGAGGCCAAGGATGTAAAACTCATCTTGAAAAATAATGAGTGCAAAGTAAGAGTGGAGGCAATTGCTTTGTTCTTTCTCTTTTTCAGACTATTCTAAGTAGGTCTGCTCAAATCAGTGTTGTAGTTCGAATAATTTTTCTGAACAAGGACAGAGTTCTATGTGAAGTATCTGGCATGTTAATTGAAAGGTCCTTACGACTGGATGTCCATTCCAGTTAGGGGCCATCTTTTAAACTAAGATGG
This sequence comes from Panthera leo, assembly GCF_018350215.1. Taxonomy (NCBI): domain Eukaryota; kingdom Metazoa; phylum Chordata; class Mammalia; order Carnivora; family Felidae; genus Panthera; species Panthera leo. Next base: position 140,143,675 of record NC_056684.1, read on the forward strand.
CTGCCAGTTAAATCACGAATCAATTAAGCGCATTAATAAAACAACCCTGTCAACTCCCATTAGACCTGGCCCAGACCTTCTTCTTCTCTATTAAGCAAGCAATTGTTAATCACAATTTTTATCAATATCTCAGAAACATGATCTGTAATTTGCCTCCAGTAAATGAATAATACCAATTGGTTACCGACTCTAAGTGGAAAAGACTCTCCCAAGGGAGAAGGGAAGTCCATATTCTGTCACTTCCTGTTTGTAACGGGGAAGAAGCCTTGGCGAGTTGGAAGAAGACACATGCAAACATGGTTTTCCAAGGCATAGAATACGCCCTAAGAAGTGAAAGAGAAAATGATGAGAGACATTTGAGAGGAACACTTGGTAGCGTAAGTGAAAGAAGGGTAAAAAGAGGCAGAGTCTGCACATTGTCATCTCTGTTAAGAAGTTGAGCTTGGCCAAACCAGGGTTTACTCAGGACATCCTCCCTATGGAGTGGTAGAGAATCATCATGTGAGACAGCAGGCCACTGCTATCTGGGACCTTACGGTCCTCGACAGTCAAAGATATTTGACACAGTAGTTACATCAAGTGTGGTCGTGTGCTTTAGAAGATCCACCTGCAGAAGTCAGTGGGTATGAAGAGAGTAAACAACAAGGTTCAGCCTGAGGAGAATTAATACGACAAAGATTCATTGCTCCACTCTCTTTTTTCTGTTTGAAGTCGACAGGGAGGTGCTGGATGGGCAGAATCTTTGGTCTTAGAGGGCTGGGTCACAGTTAGAAACAGGATAGCAGGTTATTTGGTCCAAACCTCTACTCTTTCTGGCTAACATCCTCCAGTGACCCAGAGCACCCAACTTTGAGAAGCAACCCAAGCCTGCCTGGGTGTTCCAATTCTTTCAGGATTCTTCTGTTAATTCAGAAAACATCTCTCATGCCCATTTCCGTGGTTCTAACATCAGCCATGTCATGGGGTGTGGTCAGTTTGCTAACGTGGAAATGAGTTCGGAGTACAAAACCAGGGTGAATCTTAGCTCCACCACCAAGAATGCCATGACTCGCGGTGTCACCCTTTCTTCACTGGAGAATTCTCACTGCAAAAAATAATAACCGTATCACCTTTTATCGCCCACAGGGAAGCCATAATAGTCTTATTAGAGTGAGAGAAGGTATATGAAAAGAACTGTTTCATATTGTCAAGGCTCTTGTTACCATCCCTTTCTCTTCAATGCAGATTCAGTTGGTTCTTCTCAGTTCTCTTCTCAGGTCTCAATTTCTCTCCACTGCTCCCAAATGATGGCCAACTGCCTCACTTAGTTTAGACATTTGTCTGTAAACTTTTTGTCTCAAACGAGCAGACCCCAAAGCAAACATACATCTGGTTTGCGCAGTTGTGGTTTGGATTGTCTACCAGTTTTGTCTAAGAAGTACAATGCAAGAAAATGGAATAAGTGGTCCACTGCCAGAATCCATGGCCCAGTGACCCCAAACCATGATTTTGTATTTTAAAAAAGGGGGGAAATCTTATCTCTGAGGAAGAGGCAAAATGGGGTGGTGGAAAGAAAATGCTCCTAAGAACCAGTGCAATGAATTAATTCTGAAAATCAGAGCTGGGAGGAGCCTTGGACATCATCTAGGCAGACCAATGGTTTCACCTCGCATAAGGGGAGAGACTTTACAACTTGCTTAAGACTCGGTGATAGGGGGTACCAGGCTACCCCTCATTAGTATAGGACTAATGCCTCCAAGATAAGGAATGAGTTTTGAACAAGGATTTTGACAATGGAAAGGAATGATTATGGTGGGATTGCCAAATAAAAATACAAGACACCCACTTAAGTTTGAATTTCATATAAATAATAAATAAATAGCAGAAGTATGTCCCATGTGATATTTGGGAGATATTTATGCTGAAAACATATGATTGGTGAGTCAGGGGGCACGTGCGTTGTTAAATTTGATAGACATTGCTAATTTTACCCAAAGGGTTTATACCTGTTTACCCTTCATACTAGCCATGCATGAGGACATGTTAGCCAAAAATCAGAATTTTTGCCAATCTGATGGGTACAAAGTGGTATCATAGTATTGTTTCCATCTTTTTTCTCTAGTTATGAGTGACTTGGGAATTTTGTCATGTGTTTAAGAGCCATTAAATTTCTTTTACTGAGAGCTTTCTATTCTTTTTCTTCCTACCTCTCCTTCTTCATTGTTTTAATTATGTTGTTACTCTAATTTACAAGTTTTTGGGGAACGGAGACTAGCTCTTTATCTGTAATATGTGTTGTAAATTTCTTTTTCAATTTTGTTACTTATGTTCTGAATTTCCTCTGATATTTTTGGGCATGGACGAATATTTTATTTTATTTCCAATGTGGTCAAGTTTATTAATTTTTGTGTGTGCTTGGTTTGTGGATTTTGAGTCACAAGGTGGGGGGGGGGAGATTTTCCAGACACCAAAGTTATAAAGGAATCCATTTCTTTTCCCTTGCAGTTTTAGAGTTTTATTTTTATACTTTTAAATCTTTCATGCATTTGGAATTTTTTTCAGTATAAGGAGTGAGGTACAGATTCAATTTGTTTTCTGGACTAGTACTCTGAAGTTCCAACAAGTTATTATTTCCTTATTCATTTGAAATTCCAACTTTGTTATATGCTAAATTTCTGAATTTACCTGTGCCATTTCTGGTCCTTCAAATCTTTTCTTTTAGTCAGTCTATCCACTGATACACTAAAGCCATACACTGTCATTTTCTTTAAACTACAATTTTATGTCTCATGCGGCAAATCATGATACACGCTTTCCTTTTTTAAATTTTATTTATTTTGGAGAGGAGAGTGAGTGACAGAGAGGACACAAGGAGAGAGAGGGAGAGAGTGATAATCTTAAACCTAACCTGTGACTTGATCCCAGGACCCAAGAATCATGACCTGAGCCAAAATCGAGTCAGACACTCAACGTACTGAGCCACCCATGTGTCCCTTTGCTTTCCTTTTTCAAACACACTTTTTCTTGATTTTTTTTGCGTATGAACTTTAGTCTAGTTCCAAAAACAAAATGAGCAAAACAAATTGTAGTATTTTAAATTGGAATCCTGTTAGATGTATAAATAAAATAAGGGAAACTTCATACCTTTATTACATTGAGTTTTCTTTTCCAAATACAGGCACATTTTTCTATTTTTTCAGGACTTAACTGTGCTCCTAAATAGTATTTTAAAATTGCGTTCATAAAAGTTTGCATATCTCTCATTCAGTTTGTTTCTAGGCATTTTATCTTTTTTTTTTTGATGCTATTATGGGTAAGATTCTTTCCATCCAATATCTTTTCTAGTTATTCATTGTTTGTATATATTGACGTACGCTTATTAAGTTTTGTTTAACTTTATTTTGAGAGACAGAGAAAGATGGAGTGTGCATGTGCTTGAGTAGGGAAGGGGCAGACAGATGGAGAGAGAGAATCCCAAGCAGGCTCCATGATGTCATGAACATTGAAGTCATGACCTGAGCCGAAATGAAGAGTCAGATGCCTGACTGAGCCTCCCAGGTGCCCCTGTTTATTAAGCTTAATACCTATTATATGACCGATGTTTTTATACAATTTATTATTTGTAGCCAATTTCTGCATTTAATTTTCTTATATTATCTAGTATCTACTATCTAGATATTAATATATCTAGTATATTATCTAGAAAATATATTTCTTATGTTAGTCTAATATCTTAATTATATCCTTTGACAGTCGTCAAGAAAGTATTTTCTTCCCTTCCATTTTTTGTACCTTTAATTCTTACTCCAGTACAATGTTTAACAATAATGGTGTCAGTGGGCATCCTTGTCCAGATTTTAGTGATGTGGCTTTTGTGCCTCCCCAGTCAGCTGATGCTGGCTTTTGGGAGGATATGTATGTGTGTATACTTATAATTCTATCTGTATATCTAAATTTGTATCTATATAATTATCTATACACTTACTATGTTTATGCTTACTTCTATATCTATAGCCTATATATTCATATCTATCTATAATTATATGTATCTACAATATCTCTATTCAGCATAAGCATATGGAAGAAGGATGTATCCATTACAATAATATTGAGAGTATTAAGTTTTTGTACTTCATAGAGATCCAACTGATGTGTGATGAACTGCACATATTTAAAGTATACCGTTTGATAAATGTTGATATACGAGTATGCTATAAACACATTAGCCCCATAAGATAATAAACCTATCCATCACTCTTAAATGTTTACTCAAGCACCTTGGTAATCCCTCCCTGTCAAAATCCTTCCCTAAACAGTTAGTGCTTTCTGGCATTTAGGTTTATTTGCATCTTACGGAACTTTATAGGAAAAGAATCTTACAGTATATACTCTCATTTTTGGAGAAGTGGGGGTTCTGGATTTTCTTACTCAGCATAATGACTCTGAGACTCACCCATGTTGTTGTGCTGTGTGTATCTGCAGTTTATGCCTTTTGATTGCTGAGTAGTATGCCACGGTAGGACTACAGCATTATTGGTTTGTCCATCCGAGTCTTGATGGACAGGTGGAAGCCCAGAAATAGACCCATAGAAATACGGTCAACAGACCTTGGACAAAGAAGCAAAGGCAAGATGATGCAACAAGGATGATCTTTGCCAAATGGCGCCGGAACAACTGGACAGTCACATGCTACAAAGCTGACTCTAGACACAGACCTTACATCCTTCCCTAAAATTAACTCAAAATGGATCACAGACCTGCAAGTAAAACACAAAGCTATAATATTCTCAGGGGCACCTGGCTGGCTCAGCCAGTAGAGCATGCAACTCTTGATCTCAGGGTCATGAGTTCAAGCCTCACATTGGGCATGGAGCCTACTTAAAAACAACAACAACCATAAAACTCTTAGAAGATAAGACAGGAGAAAACCTAGATGGTATTGGGTTTTGCAATGACTTCTCGACACAACAGCAAAGGCACGATCCATGAAAGAAATTATTTTAATGCTGGAAGTCATTAAAGCATACAAACTTCTGCTCGCAAAAGACAATGCCAGGAGAATGAGAATGAGCTGAGCTATAGACTAAGAATATATTAGTAAAACACATATCTAATGAAGGACTGTTACTTAAATCTCAACAGTAAGAACACACATAACCCAGTGAAGAAATGGGCCAAAGACCTTAACAGATATTTCACCAAAGAAGTTACACAGAAGGCAAATAAGTATATGAAAATATGCGGCACACCATGCGTCATCGGGGAATTTAAAATTAATACAATAAGATGCACTTACATACCTGTTAGAATGGCCCAGGTCCAGGATTCTGAGAACTCTGATTGCTGGTGAGAACGCGGAGTCACTGAAACTCTCGTTGGTGGGAATACGAAATGACATGGTCACTTTGGAAGACAGTTCGGCACTTTCTATAAAGACTAAACATGCTTTTCCATATGATCCAGCTATCACATTTCTTGGCATTCACCCAAAGAAATTGAACACTTACGTCCACACAAAAACTTGCACAGATGCTTATGCTTATATCAGCTTGATCATAATTGCTAAGACCTGGGGAGCAACTAAGATGTCCTGTGGTACATGCAGACAATGGAATATTTAGCACTAAAAAGAAAGGACTATCATATCATGAAAAGACACGGACAAAAGTTAAATGCATATTACTAAGTGAAAGAAGCTGCTCTGAAAATATAATCTATTATATTAATCCATGTATAAGACATTCCAGAAAAAGCCAGACTCTGGAAACAGTAAAAAGATCAATGGTTGCCAGAGTTTAGGAGTGGAAAGGATAAATAGGCAGAAAACTTTTAGGGCAGTGAAACTACTCTGTATGATATAATAGTGATGAGATACGTGTCATCATACATTTGTCCAAACCCATAGAATGTGCATCAAAAGTGAATCCTAATGCAAACTATGGGCTTTGGGTGATTACGATGTGTTCATCGGTTATAACAAATGTTGATACCTGGTGAAGGATGTTGGTGAGGGGGAGGCTGTGCAGTTGTGGAGGCAGCGTGTGTTCGTGAAATCTTTACCCTTTCTCCTCAATTTTGCTACGAACCTAAAACTTTTCTAAAACAATAAATTCTTTTTTAATGTTTATTCATTTATTTTTGAGAGAGAGAGAGAAGAGTGGGGGAGGGCAGACAGAGAGGCAGACATAGAATCCCACAGCCTGATGTGGGGCTTAAACTCCAGAACCACAAGATAATGACCTGAGCTGAAATCAAGAGTCAGACGCGCCATCGACTGTACCCCCCGCCAAGGTCCCTAAAATAATAAATTCTTAATAAAGTAATTTATATTCATATGTTCAACCTTATTCAAGAAGGATTTATTAATTACCTACAGGTGACAAGGGACTATGATAAAATAAGAAATGCTCCACTGCAGTTACAGATGGTAACTCAAAAACAAAGGAAAAATCATCAATCCCTTCCCAGTTGGTCATCCAATTATGATACTTTCCTGTCTGTAATGACCATTGCAGCTGACGACAGAACTAGATTATTTTTTCGGGGATGGGTGGTCCCTCTGACCACACTGGTGTTTCAAACCCTCAGCTCATTCCCTCTACTACAGTGACACTGAGGTGATAGGTAACATGACATAATGAAAACCAGCCAGATTAGTTGAATGCTAACTAATTGCCAGACTATGCTTCTCGGCATTAAAAATAATTAACACATTTTATCTTCACAACTACCTTATAAGGGAGGAAATGTTATTCTCCCATTTTATACATGAAGAAATTGAAGCTCAGAGCTAGTATGAGTGTTAAGAATTGTGAAGTTTCCGGGGGCGCCTGGGTGGCTCAGTCAGTTGAGTGTCCGACTTCAACTCAGGTCATGATCTCCCAGTTCGTGGGTTCCAGCCCCACCTCGGGTTCTGTGTTGACAGCTCAGAGCCTGGAGCCTGCCTCAGATTCTGGGTCTCCCTCTCTCTCTGCCCCTCCCCTGCTCATGCTCTGTCCCTCTCTCTCTCAAAAATAAACATTACATTAAAAAAAAAAAAAGAATTGTGAAGCACTGAGATTTTGTTACCTACAAATTAATGAGCTGGCTTGTCAAAGTGTCATAGATGCTGGTGGAAAACATGAGATACCCTAGGTCAGAGGTAAAGGACAGTTTTGAAATCACAGTTATAGTAATAGAGTATGAGCATTTCTTACACCTGCCCCCAGAGCCTCAATTTCCCCACGGTGACACACAGTGGGCCAAGTGACATCTGCACTTGCAGTGAGTTCTTACACAAGAGGACTCCCAGGCTAGGGAACCCGAATCTCTTATAATGGGCAGTAAGCCTGCCAGCCCTTTCCTCTGGAGGGGGAATACCATTTCTATCTTCCAAGGCTTTCTGTTCGTCCAGAACAAAGAAAAGTCAGTACCTCGCCCATATGATGCACAGAAACACAGGAAACTCATGAAGAGTTGACTCCCAACATAATGCATTTACCCAAGGTCATGGGTGATACAGCTTGGATTCAAACCGGGGCACTCCAGAGCCGCCTTGCCTACCCACTAGATTCTGCTTCCTCCCTAAGCTATCAGAGCATCTGAAAAATGTGAATGGTTGAGTTGGCAGGGAAGTGCTTTGGAGGTCGGGAGGTCTAACCCAAACCAGGGAAGCTCTCTAGGGCCATGGTGTCTTGGGCCACGTATCTAATCTGGAGCTCATTACCTGAGGGGAAATAAGAAGGGGTAGGGGTCAGCTGGCAGCGGAGGAGTCTGGAAATGAGCTGGAATATGAAGAAATAGAAATTGAGATGTAGGAAGATGAATGCAAAGAATTGTGTCGGGGGAGGGAGAGAGGGCATGAGGGCAGAGCTGGGCAAAGGCTTTGGCTGGAGTCCCTGACCCCGTGGCTCATCCTGACCCTCCTGAATGGTGTGACCCTTGTATTATAAGGGTCAAATCTGGCATGGCCGCTATGAATAAAGCACACGGCTGTTTAAAGGTGAAAACTTTCCTGCAGAAGTCCTCAGAGTAGAGGATCAGCGGGCTTGGGAATTGAGGTCACAACCAACCCCTTGCTGACCGTCCCCTCCCTCAGTGAAACCCCAACCACAGTGACACTTGGTGGGGGCACCGCTCAGGGGGTGGTTTCAATGGCAGGGGCTCCGTGTGTGACAAAGTTCTAATCTAGGTTAGGGCTCAATGCCGAGGGCTCTTTGGAGTAAAATCATCTCTTTATTAATGAGATCCAACCCCATCTCTCTGATAGAAATGATGGGAAAAGCTGTCCCTTTGGTGTTATTCAAATGAACGGGAGAGAACAGTGGGTGTTTTTAAAACTCTCTCCCTATCATACGAGGATGGAGCTCATTAGTGAGGGGAATGATTTTGCTGGGGAAAGGCTGTTATAATAAGAAAACATAACCTACTCAAGATGAACCAGATCCAAGTCAATTAGGCTGGGAAAAAAAAAGAGAGAGAGAGAGAGAGAGAGGAAGCAAGCTTCAAAAATACCACCTCTTTCCTTCCATTCATTTGAATAACAGCAAGGAGACATTTTAGATTTTTAATCATTTTTTTTTTACTTGAATCAGTCTGGATCTCATTAATATAGGAATGATCTCACTTAAAAGACTTAGTGTTAAACTCCTGTTCAACTGAGATTAACCAAATCAAACATGATTTGACCAAAAAAAAAAAAAAAAAGAAAAAAAAAGAAAAGTCTAAAGTATTATACCTATTTCTAATACATTGCAATCTGCCTTTAAAAATAAAAAAGGGTACACATGATATTTCTTATTCTGCTTCTTCTGATGCATCTGGAATACATCTTCCTAGGTAAACTGGTATTGAAATTGCAGAGAAATGTGGTTAGCCACATGAAGTGACTGAAAAAGAGTGGATTCAAATAATTTGCATGTGTATGAGGAAGAGGGTCTGGCAGGCAACGTCGCCTGTGCAGGAAATGTATCTTCCGGGGGGGCGGATATATTTCCCTAGGATCTTCTAGGGAGCCTCACTGTATTAATCTCTCCAGGCTGCAGTTTTCTGCATGTTGTCAGGTAAACACATTTAATTTGAAGGCTTCTCAAACTCAGCGCTATTGGCTTTGGGGACCCAAAGGTGCAGGGTCCTTTGTTCTGAGGCTGTCCAGTGCATTCCGGGATGTTTAGTGGTACCATTGGCATCCAGGGCAAGATACCAGTAACCCCATCCCACCTAAGTATGACAACCAGAAATGTCTCCACACATTGCCCAGTGCCCCGTTGGGGCACAAAACTGTATTCTTGGCTCTGCTGTTCCTTAGGTATAAAGTCTTTGAAAAATATTCAAACCCTTCGACAGTAGATGAGAACGTTAGTGGAGATATTCCCATGGCAGAGAGTCGGAGAGAGAAAGGAGGAGAAATGCCTTGGTTTCTCCCTTGCATCTGCCTCCAGTCCTCTTGCTTGGGTCCTGGGTGGCCACACCTAGACAGAAGCCAGCTGACATGGGAGCAGGTAGAGAGGCGAGCCCTTCAGGAGAGAGAGCCAAATAGGCCCGAGTGAGGAGTGGGTCTGGCGTTAAGTTGGCTTACGACCGACACCCATACCCAACAGCATGGATAAGTTCACTGTAGGTTAATTGCTTCTTTATACGGTGGTTCTCCTGTTTTTTCTGAGTTGGAAACCACTTGACAGTTCCGTAAAATATATATTCAGGAACAAGCTTTGGCAGTCACTAGCATTATTTCTTACCGGCCTAAGTCATCCAGAACCAGAACCAGATACGAGAGAGCCTCCTCTTAACACCTCTGTAGAAAGAACTTCCTGCAACGGGGAAGGAAACTTCTTGACACGAAGCTCTAGGACAGGGCGGTAGCTAACTTTCTCTGTGCCGGGCCAGCTGGTAAATATCTTATACGTTGCAGGCGATACCGTGTTGGAAGGTTTGCAACCAGTACTCGGTGCTACTGTTAGAGTTCAAAAACAGCCGTAGACAATCTGTAACCAAATGGCCGGAGCCGTGTTCCGATAAAACTTTATTTACAAAAGCACTGGGCTAGACTCGATACACAGGCTGTAGCTTGCCAACCCCTACTTGTAGGGCTAACCAATTCATCCCCATCTCTCCAAGGACAGTAGCTCTCGGACTGCCCCGCATGCATGAGTTCATCAGTTTGCAACCATTATTTGGGCGGGGGGGGATCATTTCAAGTAATGAGGCGCTTTTTTTTTTTTCTGGTCAAATGGTTCATGTTTAATGTAAACATAAGGGTTACGTTAATCACACTTAAAAATATACCATTGGTCAGGAGATTATTAAAACTTATTTAAAAACAAGAGGCAGTCCTCATTGCAAAGGAAGAAAATAATTTTCCACGGGGTCTGTGTTTCTTCTCTTGCAGAAAAGCGCATCAGTTTCCTTGGCAGATTCACAGCCCAGCTTTCTCCCACTCTTAGTACTCGTGCACGCTCCTAATGGATTTACAATTGCAAATCGGCCCTGTCCTGGAGCTGGCGATATTTTAGACTGTGTTTATTATGTCTCTGGTGTGCCTGCACACACGTGTGATGATCGCTGTTTCTTCTCCCAGAACAATTAGCAGCGGGCCGGCCTCCCATTGTTGCCATTAGTATAGGATCTCTGAGGTGGAGAAGGAAATGGGCCCGCGTCTCACTCTCCCTTCACAGTGTCCCTTGTCTTCACAGCAAGGAAGCAGCTTTGTCTCACGGGGATACGCGAGGTGCGGTTTTCAGTTGTGTCTGTCTCCGCTCAGGACGGTTAAGGAAACCTGACACGTGCCCGCACCGCTCACCAGCTGGCCTGGAAAGGTGAGAGGAGTCCACAGACACGCCCGGGGTAATGCCCGTCCTGTTCCTACTTCACACAGCCCTGGTTGGCTCCCAGCTCTGGGGGACCCTGACTTCCTGTCCTTAAGCCTTCTGGGGGGCCCCCCTCTCAGCTTCTCCTCCAAGCCCCCAGTCTGGATGGCCACCCTGATGGTGCCTTCCCCAGACGGGGCGACACGGTTTGGAGCTGGCGACTGTGAGCGTCAGCCTCAGACAGATCTCAACCCTGCACTGACTCATCGTGAGACCTCAGGTGAATCCCTGAGCCTCCGTGCCTCAGTTTCCTCATCGGTGCAATGGAAGTAACGACACCTCATATGGACTGAATTGTATGCCCCTCAAAATGTTATCAGTTCGAACCCTACCCACCGGGACCTCAGACTGTAAGAGTTCTGGAGCTAGGACCTTGCAGTAGGTTATTGGGTGACAACGAGGCCACTAGGGTAGGCTGTAATTCAATATGGCTGGCGTACCTCTAAGAAGAGATTGGGACACAGCCACGTGCAGAGGGAGGACCATGAGAGCCCCCGGGGGGGGGGGGGGGGGGGGGGGGGGGGGGGGGGGGGGGGGGGAAGGCGGCCATCTGCAAGCCAAAGGAGAGAGGCCTCAGGAGGAGCCAGTGCTGCCCACACCTTGATCTCAGCCTTCCAGCCTCGGGACCGTGAGGAAATAGGTTCCTGTTTTCTAAGCTGCCCCATGTGCTACTAGGGCAGCTCTAGTGAGTTAAGGCAACGCTCAGCTTACAGCCCTGCTCCAAAGACCACAGCAGGCAAGGCACACACGTATGTCCCTGCTTCCCTTTCGTCTGTTCTTCGTGTGAAGACTCCACGGTTTGAGAACTTCCCGCTAAGGTGAGTCTTCGTGGGCCCAAGACCCAGCGGAGGGTCAGGCCCTTTCTGACAAACGCCTCCGGAGCCAGCACACTCACTTCCGGCAGCATTCTCTTCCGGGTTGAGCGTACGCCAGGAGCAGGGCTCCTCATTAGGCCAGAAGCGCGCTGACTTGTGTGCCTCTCTTCGACTCGCCCCCATTTAACCTTCAGGAAGTTATAAGACCAGTGAGATGGCTGACCACAACCGATGTGTGTGCCCGAGCTTACTTTCTTTTTTTTTTTTTTTTTTTTTTTTTTTAAAGTTTTTTTTTTTTAACCTTTATTTACTTTCTTTGCACAGGCAATGGATGGGACAGAGTCAGACAGAGCGGCAAGCACGGAATCCGAAACAGGCTCCGATCAATGGGCACGGAGCCCGACGTGGGGCTCGAACTCGCAGGTCGCGAGACTTCGACCTGAGATGCAGTCAGACGCTTAACCAACTGAGCCACCCAGGCGCCCCCCGAGCTTACTTTGTTGAAGCTGACGGAGGCGCCATGTTGAACCGATGGTCACGTGATGGGCGCCACGGGCCTCCGGCTCTCCCCGTCCCCGCTGAGGGATGCAGCCTTCTCTGCTGAGCAGCCTGTGCGCTGTGGGTCCCGGCGTCTACCCTTCATGCTCCCAGACGACTATTTTGGTGGTTTTTTTGCACTTACGTACCAGACCTCGCGAGGTACATCAAGATAGAAAAGATATTCTTTAATTAGGTTACTATTTTATTTATGTTGCTTTCACCCCCTGGTCATGTCTAACAGAGGTTCTATTTACAATCTTGCCAAATACCACAGAATCAATCAACAGGACCTGAATTTACTTTTCCAAAAGATGCTGTTTGAAGGAGATTTACATTTGAAAGTTTGTGTTTGCTTTTCCTTGCAGGCTCCCTCCCTGATTCATTCTCTCCAGACAACCCTCAACAAGAATATCAGCTTACACAAGCTTCCCAGAGGTTCCAGGATGTTACTTTCTCTGCCCCCCTCTGCACAGATTAATAGTCTTTAAAAAAAAAAAAAAAAAAAAAAACAACGAGGCACAGTGTGCCAGGGAAAAGGATTGAACTAGAAGTCAGATGACTCATTATCGCAAGAGTGCAGCGACATGTCCTAAAGCTGACAATGAGAAAGCCTGAAGGAGAGCCAGCGTTTCTGAAGGCCCTACTAAGTGTCAGGAGCTGTGAACCCCTTCCCGGTTCTTAGCTGTCAGCACAAAACGGCCTCATGAGGGTAATGTGACAGTCCGCTCTGTTATCAAGCAAATTCCTGCAGCAGGAATTTGCTCCCCTCCTATAAGTAAATAGGGAATAGTGTCTGCATGCATAATGCAGAAGAGGGGGGTCTGGTTCCTATGATTCTTTCCCCCATGTATTAAATTTCACACCGTCAAGTGGATCACAGCAAAACCGGTGGGGAAAAAAGAGTCCTGCATCACTAATATCTGTTCTCCCCTCTGTTCTTGGTTTTGACTCAGTTTCTCCACCTGCCCTTCCTTGAAAGTGCTTCCTTTGTGCTCCCCCCAGTCTGGAGACATTCTGCCCTCAACCTGCCCCCACACCCTCCACCCCCATCCAGGCGGAAATTTTACCTTCTATTACAGGTAAAAGGCTAGCGTTACGATGGCATGTTTTTACCTATTAGAACTTAACACGCCTCTTGTAAGAGCATTAACACTTTCACTCATATATTTTTGGGGTCTGGTTGCAAAGTTACATACCTTTTGAGTTGTTAGCTCTTCACGCTATTTCTGCCATAAGCCTTGTTATTTTTAGTGTGTGATTTTGCAGAATGCAAGGTTTTTCCAGAGCACGTATATCGCACTATAGCAGGAAGCTATTTGAAAGGCTAGGAAGCTGATGCATGTGGCAGTCAGGTAACATTCGCAGAGCCTCACGGCTGGGAGGGTGATGGGCTTGATTTCAGCCAGGTACCCCTGTCTCCCCTGTACCTCTCAGGGCCAGGAGTCACCCGAAGTTGTGGTTGCTCTTTCCCGCCCTGTGTCCTCAGGTTGGAAGGCATAGGACTTGGGAAACGGTACTCAGTGCTTATGTCCTCCTGGCACTCCAAACCAAATATGGGGGGCGGGGGGTGGAGAGGGTGGGAACGGGGAGGGGAAGGATATTACAAATAGTTTAAGTGAAAAATCAATAAAATAAAGATCAAATGATATGCACGTATCACACCTTCCCTCTTCCCCGAAGCTGAATTTACAAGAAACAATATAGAAAAATGTGCTCTGAGCAGAACCTGGCACATAGTAGATGCACAATAAAATGGTAACCAATATTTGGATCTAGGAGACTCTACTGATACTTAATGCCTGGAACACGAGGAAAATAAACATCATTAGTCAGAGTCCCCCACATTCTGTCTTGGCTTATCCAGTGAAAACTACCTCCCACAAGACAGATTTCTTTATTTGAAGGCTAAAAATGAGCACATATAAACCTCCCCCTGAGTACTCTGACCTTGGTTCATGGAGGCAGGAAAACAACCCGAAGATGCATGGGACCCCTTCAATCAAAGGCCATTTTTTTGTGCCTTAAAGAAAATTGTTCTGTCGATAGTTTAATTGGTTTGCCTGTTTTTGCATTTTATATATAAATAGGAAAACGCTATTTTCTCTAGTAACTTGTTCCTCAGATTTCGTGAAGTTAAGGTCACACTTCAAAGTGAATGGATGTGTCCTCAAGGTTTGAGTCCAGTGAGAAGTGAGACCTCTGGGTGTAAGGACTTAGCACGGGATCAGCTGTCAGGTATGGCTCTTGTTCACTGGGACCAAATTCGGGCTTCACCCCTTTGCCTGCTTTTTCACTCTGGGCACGTGATGCCCCACCCCGTCTCACAGACTCAGTTTCCCTCTCTCTACAGAGAACCTACTCTCCACCCTTGTGGCATTCTTCGTGGATTAGGGGGCCACCAGGATGTGACTGTACATTTGCTTCTAAAGGACCACTTGAACATGAGGGAAAACCATGGTGGCAGAAACAACCCTTGTTTACAGCGACCTGGCCGTGGCGGAGGGACTGCGTGACGTGGCTTGCGAGCATCACCCCATCAAGTCATTCACAGTTCTCCCCCATTGGATGGTTCGTTCTGGAAGAGAGTGCCGTCACCTGTTTCTGTGTAGTGTTATTCTTTACAAGTGACATGGACATATGTCCGTGCAAAAAAAAAGAAAATTAATGTTCTCATCACAACAGACTTCTCTAGCAGAAACAAGTGGTTACCTGCCAACATAACAGAGATGGCAGGGGGGTCACCGCCGGGAGTGGGTGCCATCGATGGAGACACCAGTCTGTCCCGACACCGCGTTCCACATGAGGAGGGACACCGTGAATCTCTCTTGCCCCAGTGACCCCTGTTCCCAGGCAGGGAAAATTCACCTGAAATGCAGCACTGGCATCTAGACAAATGCCCCAAATCAATGGCAGTAATGAAGACACGCTGTCCCCCTTCCGTAAATATACAGCGCTTCTCCTCTGAAGACTGGTTCTCATCTGAAAGGCTGGAGTTAATAAATACTTTCAGAGCCACCATGAGGGTTTATTGGCAAACGTACATGGGACATCGCAAACCACATCGCAAACCATGCAAATCCACGCTGTAGAGTGGCGGTTGTGGGCAGGGGTACCTGGGCAAGGTTGTTCTTCTCCACTGCCAACACAGCCCTCCCTTCCCCCAAACCCCTGCTTTCCTTCATTCCTCGGCCTGCTTAGAATGGCCTGGACCTCAGGCAGCTCCTTCCCGCCCTCCCAGACCCCACGACTTGCCAAATGAGACCTCATCAGTGTCCCAGAATCCCCAGCCCTGTTAAACAGGGTGATAATTGCACTGTTTATTGGAAGCCCACTCTGACTAGGAATTTTATAGATAGCTCATCACTTAAATCCTCCTCAGAAATGCCGTGAAGAAGGCAACATCGTCCCCATTCTACAGATACGAACATCAAGACTCAGAGGCAAAGCCAGTGCTAGGGCTCAGGTCAAAACTACACTCTTTGGTCATGCATTTAATGCCTATTTACAGGTACCTGCTAGGTGCCAGCAACAGTTCCGGGTGTAGGGGGCTCGGCTCCCCACCCTAGCTGTGCTCATAACCCGGTGGCCTGGCCTTCGATGTTCCTGCAGCTGTCCGTTGGCCGAGCGGTGCCGAGGTTAACCTGCTTTGCCTCCAACATCACCAGCCGGACAGCCAGGAACTTCTCCCAGAGGAGCTGACTTTAACAGAGGAACACCAGCCTTTGATTTAATCCAGAGGCTTATGAAATATTAGACTTGGAAGGAGACTTAGAAGTAATTTAATCCTCTGTTTTGTTTTGGTTCTCTCAAACTGTCCTGCTCTGAACCATCGGGGTTTCTCGCAGGCCCTCGGGGATTCCGCGGGTAAGTATGGTGGCAGCGAAACCAAGTCCGGGTTGGGCCGATGAGCCACAGCGCCCTCAGACACACTCCCACACGCACACCCTGTGCTTCAAGCAGGGGGTCCTGCCCCTCTACGGTTCCTGGGTCAAGTGTTCCTGATTGTTGTCTTTGAAACCAGGCTATTATCCCCCACCAAAAAAAAAAAAAAAAAGACAAAAATTTGACACCCTTTGCTCTACTGATGCTGCAGCTCGGGACCGAGTTCTAAGTGCCCTGCCCCACACCGCACAGTGTGGTCGTGTTCCAACAGCAACATTTGCACTGCAGAGCGTGACTCAAACCGATGTAAGCTTCAGGAGTGATTGCCAGCCCTCAAGTCATTCCACAAAGCACACTACCGTGGTGTGCTGGACCCAGAGGGCTGGGGCTCATTCTGAGCTGTCTTGTTCTATCCGTCACTAGGATAGTCACAATAATACTTCGGCAGGGAGAGAGCCACAAAACAGCAGGCTACTTCCGTGGATGCACTGAAGATAGATTGCATGTGATGGCTCTCTTTTCCCTGGGAAAGGTCAAAAACACCTAAGAAGTGTAGCTATTGACCCAAAGGCTCAGTATCACTATTCCTTTTCTTGTCCACTGGCTCTCCGGTCTACAACAGCTGTTTTTCTGGGTACCGAATGAACCTTCCAAGGTTCTTGTTTTCAAGATGCTCAGCGTCTGCTGGGGCAACCGAGCTTGTCAACAGAAGACACTGGAGAGAGTGAGGTCGACTCTTGAGGGGTGGGGAGCGGTGAGGTCTTTATGGAGAGCAAACATCGTAGGTGGGTTTTCGTGTTAGAGTAAAGTGAGGAGAGTAAAACAGACAACATAAATGTTATTGTTCCTGGTTAAATTTTACGAAATTGAGATGGCTTTGCATTTGCATATTTGGTTTAGGAATTGCAAAAACACAGGGATTGAGTAGGTCACCCGTCAGTCAGCTTATGGGTTCCTTCCACACGGGTGACCAAAATGTTCAGCATTCACAGTTCTGGTTGTCAAGATCCTAAGTGTTTTCATGAGCTCTGAGTCTGGTGCCCCCAGAATCCCAGTTTCTCAGGAGTAGGCAGAACCTACAAGAGACAAGCATCTTCTCCAGCCTAAGTATTCCCTGGAGAAGCTGAGAATCTGTCCCAGAGAGCTGTGCCCCAAGAGGACTGAATTTATGGTCTGTTCTCACAGGAATCTAAGCACCTCATCATCCTAAGTCAGCCTTGTTTGGCTCCCTTTAAATTTAATTTTATTTTTAAGGGAATTTTATTTTTATTTTTTTTAATTTGTTAATGTTTATTTAATGTTGAGAGAGAGAGTGTGAGTGGGGGAGGAACAGAGAAAGACTGAGACACAGAGTTGGAAACACGTTCCAGGTTCTGAGCTGTCAGTAGAGCCCAATGCGGGACTCGAACTCACAAGCCGTGAGATCATGACCTGAGCCAAAGTTGGATGTTTAACTGGCTGAGCCACCCAGGTGCCCCTAATTTCATTTTAAATAAATGTTCTAGCATGAAAAAGTGTTGATTCCCTGCTTCTGGGTTTTGCCAGAAGATGGGAGGGTGGGGAAATGGAGATTGTTGTTGAATGCCTATAAAGTTACCGTTGGCCAAACGAGTAACTTCCAGAGATTTGTTGGTCAACACAGTGCCTGTAGTTAAAGAACACAGTTCTGTGGACTTAAAAGATTAGTAAGGGGGTGGTTCTCATGCTACGTGTTTTTACCACAAGGAAGGGAGGAAGGAAGGAAGGAAGGAAGGAAGGAAGGAAGGAAGGAAGGAAGGATAAAAGAGAAAATGAAAGAAAAAGAAAGGAAGAAAGAAAGAGTAAAAAGGAAAATGAAAGAAAGAAAGAAAGAAAGAAAGAGTAAAAAAAGAAAATGAAAGAAAGAGTAAAAGAAAAAAAGAAAATGAAAGAAAGAGTAAAAGAAAAAATGAAAGAAAGAAAGAGTAAAAGAAAAAATGAAAGAAAGAAAGAAAAAGAGAGAAAGAAAGCAGAGAGGAAGGAAGGAAGGAGAGAAAGAGGGAGGGGTAATGAAGAAAGGAAGAATAAGAAATCTTTGGCAGGTGATGGATGTGTTTATTACCTTGATTGTGGTGATGGTGTCATGAGTGTGCACGTATGTCCAAACTTATCAAAATGTGTATATTAAATATGTGCATCTTTAAATATATTAAGTATATCTCAATAAAACTAGAAAAAGTAGGTTTGAAATTTCTAAATTAGCTGTTTTGCTCCCTCAGAGCATTTGACTTTGCATTCAGTAACATTTTAACAATATCCGAACACCAGTACGGGTTCCTCATTACTTCTTAGGTTCCCACACTTCCTCTGGAGGCAGAGGGTGTCCATTCCTTTAACAGGCAGGGAGGCTGGAGCTCAGAGAGGCAATGCCTTGACTGGATGAGTCTTGGTATAACATACCATAGGCCCCAAACCCCAAATCTTTGATTTGGAAATTCATGTTCATGCCACTCTGCCATTAACACACACACACACACACACACACACACACACACACACACCACTGGAGAACTAGGAAGTAGGATACTTGGATGGAGTTTGTAGCTTCCCATAGTGGTTATACTGAAGGGTGACATACATGTAGAAGGGCAAGGACCAGAATATTGGTTAAAAATAAGCATCTACGCATTACTATACAGTCTCAGGGTACGCAGATTTTTTTGTTGCAAGCAGTGATGCAATGTGTAGAGAGGGGAGAGAATGAAGCAGCTCTCAGATACATCAGGGGGAAAAAAAAGAACAAGGAAGATTTTCCACAATTTTTCTTCTCTCTCTAAGGAGAGTTTACTCGTGACTCCATAACGCGGCATCTTCCAGGGAGGCATTGTCTGGCTCCAGGTAAGGTGGGCCGCCATGTTCTTCTCAAGAAGTCTGATCAAGACGGAGGTCTAGAACAATACCGCTGGCCCAATGTGAGGAAGAAGGCAGTGCTGCTGAAAGTCCACGGATGCTCAAGTCTCACATGGGGAGACACGTGGCATTCAGATTCAGCACAGACAAAAGTACCACCTGCCCAAGTCGCCCACCTTAAGAAACATTGCGTGTGTGTGTGTGTGTGTGTGTGCGCGTTACTGTTTGTCACTGGATCCAAGACAGACAAAGGGTCCTCTGCCAAGTTGTATTGTTCACAACAGAAGAGCTTCTCAACTCTTACTAAGTCAAGGCTTAAATACCATTTCCACCAGAAAGTCTTCACCAGCTCCCTGAGTTATGTTTACATATCTCTTAGACGTTCCTATATCACCCTGTTCTAACCCCCATCATGGGACTTGACACAATATAACATATCCTCTTTTCTGGTCTCCATAATACTGTCTCCACTGCCCACCAGGACATTGCAAGCCCAATGAGGACAAAAATCATGAGCTGTATTCAAGATGGCAACCCCAGGAGTCACCATAGTGTATGTAGTAAAGCTAAGGAACCAGTAACTTTTGAATGAGTAAATGAATGAACAAAGGAATGAATGAATCAACCTCAGGTATACATGGTGGGATGAAATATTGGCATCACTAGGGATGGACTTGGGTAAAAGGGACATAGTAAGAATACAATGTTTTCATTTATCATGCTTTACACACGTGCCCATATTACACCATATTACACGTGAAGAAGAGCGATATGGGCAGGGCCCCTACACCTCCCATCCTTAGCATTTTGGTGCACATCAACCCTGCTCCAAGGGTCGGCACTTCTCTTTCTTTGCTGAAGGACCCCTCTAACCATCAGAGCCTACTTTGCCCGTGGGGACGTCAGGTCAGAGAAAATGGCACGCAGCCCACATCCACCCAGCCTGGGTGAGTCTACACCCCAGCTCCCTCACCCTATGTGGGATAACCTGGATGGATTATACTCCCCTTGCTGCCTTGATGGTAAGCTGCTTGTGGACGTACTGTTTACTGGCTCACTGCCCTATTCTTCTACAGGTGTTTTCTGGGATCACCAGCCACCTAAACCATGTTTGTGCCATGTAAGTGTTTTCTCATATACATGGAAGAAAGGAAAATGGATAACATTGATTGTGCGCCAGCTTACTTCGTAATTTAAAGCCTCTCCTTGCTCTGAGAGTTGAAAAGCAACTTCAAGGGAGGCACAGGGAGAGGTGCCTTGTATTTTATTTTATTTTTTAAATATAACTTATCGTCCAGTTGGCTAACATACAGTGTGCTCTTGGTTCTGGGGGTAGATTCCCATGATTCATCACTTACATACAACACCCAGTGTTCATCCCAACAAGTGCCCTCCTTGATGCCCATCACCCTTTTCCCCTCTTCCCCGCCCCCCTCCCCATCAACCCTCAGTTTCTTCTCTATACTTCAGAGTCTCTTAAGGGTTCGCCTCCCTCCCTCTCTGTTTGCAACTGTTCGTTTGTTTGTTTTTCCCACTTCCCTTCCCCCAGGGTCTTCTGTTAAGTTTCTCAAGTTCCACATATGAGTGAAAACATATTATATCTGTCTTTCTCTGCCTGCCTTATTTCACTCAGCATAACACCCTCCAGTTCCATCCACGTTGCTGCAAAGGGCAGGATTTCATTCTTGCTCATTGCCAAGTAGTATTCCATTGTATGTATAAACCACATCTTCTTTAGCCATTCATCCGTGGAGTGGATGGGGTGAATGTGTGGAGAGGGCAATGAATTAGCAGGGAAGCTGAGGAATAAGCCAGGGCACACACAACCCGGGCCTGTACTTCCGAGGGAGCTTTTGTTCACCCTCTCCTCAGTAACGTGCACACATGCACATGCGCGTACACACAGTTAAATCAGATCTCCTCGGGGAGAGATGCCAGCTCTTCAGCGTGAGGCTGACACACAGGGACACGGAACTTTCTCGAACACGGAGGCATCGTGCTTGCGCTTCAGAAGTGACGTTGCCCCACAGTTCATTACCTGGAAAAAGACAATCTCGGTCTCATCAGGGACAAGCAAGTGGCACGTAACTTCAGCTCCTCTCTGCCTGCCCCTAACTTGTAGTCGTTCTCTGGCCTCCTCTGAAAAAAAGTGGGGCTTTTGACAAGGATTAATTAGAAAAAGAGCAGAATATTTATAACTTGCTGAGTGCTTCTCTTGAGGACCAGGACAAGGGCTGACTCATTCTGCCCCTACGTCAATCACACCCATATGGTGATGTCGATCCTTGCACTATGGACTCTGAACACCAACTAGTGAAGCCACAGGGTAACCCGGGGAGATGCGGACGGCACTATCAACGGAAACTTAATGAACTTCTTCATGTGAACTTGCCTGCCTCCCTCATAAGGCATCTGAACTGAACAGAGAAAAAACACGCAGTATCTATTTACCGCGTCTGATACTAACCAGACAGAGCAGGCTTCAGCTTCCAAAAATCGAGCCGTGACGAGCTCTTCCCAGAACAGCTGACGATTGGACACGGACATCCCTCCAAGTACACACATGACCCCTTGGCCACCTGCCTACATCTGACACCAGATCGTTCCTCGAAGAGAGTTTTCTACCGCAGCAACACTGGTTCTTTCTTCCTCAGGCACCTGCTCATGATTGGATGAGGACAAGATGAGAAGGCAGACATTTATGCAAAGTCTGCTTCATCCTCACCAACGACACTGATGTTTTTAACCTTCAAAACAGCCCAGCGAGTCACAGATGACAAATCTGAGGGTTTAAAAGGTTAACCCACTGGCTTAGGCTTGGGCAACAACTCGGGCACACTGAACACTGTCCATTTCCAAACCAACTGCTCCCAGTGGTGCCAGGCATGCTGCGATGACACAGATAATAAAACTTGGAGGACTCCACGGTATGGCTTATTGAGATGTGTTTCTTGAAATGACCTATGCTAGCCTCTGTTGTTGATCAGACCAGCCAATTTATTCTCAAGGGCAATCAGAACATCTGACTGGGGCTTTGGGTTCGTCTGGATTCGAGCGCCACATCTTGGTGAGACTGCCTTTGGTCGCACATATAGAAAACCACCCACACCACCCACACCGCCCAGAGGATAATGGACAAACTTATGGAATCAAGGACAAAAAGTGTAGGATGGCCATCTAAGAGACAGGAAACAGAAGTGGGGACGCGGTTGGAAGTCCAGCAGGCTCCCCTTCCCGACTCGGCTTCACTAAGCAAATGTCCTCCATCCATCTCTCTTTCTCTGCAGCTCGGCCTTCAGGCAAGTGTATGACACACGGGACAGCTGTGAAACCCCCAAGCGACATGTTTCAATCCGAGCAACCAGCCCGCAGCAAATAGTGTTTCTCAATCCCTCCCCCAATTGAGCTCTCTTTGCTTGTAATCTGTAGGCTCTGATTTCAAGGCAAGATGGTTTATAAAGCACATTAATACCATCTCCCATGCTCGAAACACATGGAAATATTAGATGACACAGATACATTATCTGACAAGTATTTAGCTGAGAACCGAAGCCAGAAAGGAAAGATGCAGGGAAATGAAATGAAGAACAAACTCAGAATCCTGAACTTATGATCTAAACTGGGGAATCTGGAGGAGACCCAATTATACAAGCTAGCTGACTGGACACCACTCCAACGTTGGGAATGGCCAAGAGTAGCAAGATAATAAGTATAAAGCAAAGAATTGCCCCTTCTGTAAAGTGGGACTAAACTATCTCAGCCCCCTGGCCACAAGCTTGCTGCCTACTCCAAGCCATGATTAGTACAGTAACTAATGAGAGACGAGGATCCCAAAGGTACACAGCAGTGGGTACAGAACTCAAATAGAACAGCCCTTGGGGCACCTGGGAGGCTCTGTCGGTTGGGCGTCCGACTTCGGCTCAGGTCATGATCTCACACTCCGTGAGTTCGAGCCCGCGTCAGGCTCCGTGCTGACGGCTCAGAGCCTGAAATCTGCTTCGGATTCTGTGTCTCCCTCTCTCTCTGCTCCTCCCCTGCTCATGCTCTGTCTCTGTCTCAAAAATAAATAAAAACATTAAAAATATATATAGAGAGAACAGCCCATAGAATACAGAAACCCCACGCAAGGGCCCCCAAATTGATTCATAGCCAGTGAATTCTGCAGGGTCTAGACAGAGGCAAATCCAAAATTTCCCAACAAGACACCTCCACACTTCAGGCTATGCCGGGGAAAAAATGTCCACTGGAGATGACCTACAACATTAAGAATTACAAAATCTATGACACCCCAAATAATAGTCTACAAATTAAAAAATGGGGAAACTTAGTCCTACGGAACCATGTAAAGTTGTGAAGTCTGAAAGGTACCTAACAATAAAAATATTTAATACATTCAAAGGTATAAAGGAACACTGCCCCCAAAGCAAGAAATAATAAAGAAAACATGCAGGAAAAAAGAAAACATTAGAAAGCCCGGGTACCAAAAATACAATCTAATTGAAAAATTTATTTTTAATTTCAATAACTGAGTAAAACAGTAGACTCAACCCAGAAAAGGAGAGAATTGGTAAATTGGAAGATACAGGAATGCTAAAAGTAATGCCTTTCAGAAGGATTGAGGGAGAGAAAATACAAAAAATAAGTTTAAAAATGTAGGAGCTCCTAAAAGTGTAGGAGCTCATTTCTCTCCTTGAAGGCTTAGGTGGAAAGAAGAGACCATTGTGGAAAAGCGATTTCTGAAGTGTATCTAGAAAGCCATGATTTGTTTGGAAGGGACTGAGTCAATAGAGGTGTCATTTTTGCTTCTTATATTTTCTGTTGTTTCTGCCTGAACCTTAAGAGAAGGCTGGAGGTCCGCCCCAATCTTGTGACTCAGAAGTGACCATCAGGCCATTGAAATAGGAGCGCAATGAGAGGCCAGGTCCCTGAGTATATATTGTAAGAGCTATTGCACAGGCCATGGGCTGCCTGATTCTGGTTTACTGCTGAGTGAGAAAAATTAAGGCTTGATTAGTTCAAGCCACTGTTTTAGTAAGATTTTTTTTAAGTTTATTTTTTTTTAATATGTATTTATTTATTTTGAGAACAAAAGAGAGCAAGTGGGGAGGGGCAGAGAGAGAGGGAGACACTTTGCACTGTCGACGCAGAGCCTGATATGGGGCTTGAACTCATGAAACGCGAGATAATGGCCCGAGCTGAGGTCAAGAGTCAGACATTTAATCGGCCCAGCCACCCAGGTACCCCTTGACCCACTGTTTTTAGGGACACTCTATTACTCATAGTGGACATTATTTTTATCAGATTCAGAATATAGGTTTTCAGACATTTAAAGACTCCGAGAATTCCAGCCAAGATCTTCATAGGAGATACCTTAGTAAGAAAATTAAGTCAGAAGGAGTGGGAAGCAAGAAATAATGATTGTTAAACATACTGGTAATACATGTTGGAAATGCTAAACCAGAATTGCCTTTAAATAATAATAATACTATCACGATTATAATATATCATACAATTTTCTAATATTGATAATTACTATAGGATATATCATGTTGTATATAACAAAAATTAGTCTCACTGTTACTGTTAATCATTGGTGCATAAAAATGGGTTAAAACTAAAATATTAGATAATAGCTGAGATTTGGGGGAACAAGTGGGATTCACAGGGAGTTAAAAGATTTTAAGCTTTTTACTTTGTTTGTAGGATGAATAGAAGTACTGATTGGCTTTTGACTTTGTTTAAAGGCATCAGTTCAAAATGGAAGGGTTAGAAGCACCACAACACCCCGTTGGTGTTCTCCTTCCATTCCTTCTCAGCCTTGACCATTACCCTACACGGGTGTGCACACCTGATTCATATGGCTTGGGCCAGAGAGCACAACTATGGAGTAAAGCCCACCCCTGAGATGGCCACGGGGACAGGGACTTACAGAGAAGACAGTGACAGGTGCCCCCAGCAGCTCGGCAGATGGCCTTCACGGTCTGTCACTACAGGCAGTTAGTTTCACTATCATTGAAAAGTTGTCTGGTTCTGGATAAGTCATATCACATCTCTCGCTTTATTCCCCCTCCTTTATGCAGTAGGGATAACTCATACCCTCCCATGTCCCATATGGAGGATCGGGTTTTTTTAAAAATGCAGTCACGAGTTTAAACACCCCTTATGAAGAAATGCTGTGCAGGGGCACCTGGGTGGCTCAGTCCGTTAAGTGTCAGACTTCGGCTCAGATCACGATGTCACGGCTCATGAGTTCGAGCCCTGCATAGGGCTGTGTGCTGACAGCTCGGAGCCTGAAGCCTGCTTCGGGTTCTGTGTCTCCCTCTCTCTCTCCCCCTGTCCTGCTTGCACTGTCTCTGTTTCTCTCAAAACTAAACTTAAAAAAAAAAATGCTGTACAAATGTTCTGTGGTATTGTTATTTTATGTTCCAATGCTTTTTGAGAGTCTTTCTCATTCCAGAAATGACACTTCCTTCCAGAATAAAACCAACTGTTTACCTTTGCACAGCATTTTGCCCTTTCTTCTTGAGCATCATGTATGATACTTAAGTAGACGCTCAACGAACTTTAATGGAGTCATCCACACTTGTGATAAATAGAGAGAGATGATTGGCAGGCAATTGTTGGCTTCCTCCAAAGGAAGAGAATAATCTACTTCAGGCAGTGGGAGTGAGTCACTGAAAAAAATGCAGGAAGCCCAACTTGTGGCCAAGCGAGTGTTGGGCGCGGCTGTGTTTGGCACGTTGACCCGTGGTCTTGTGTCCTACGAGGAGAGGCGCAGGGGAGCTTTCTTATTCCTCTTTCTTTTTCCTGCTCACACATCCCTTACTTAAAGTGACATAAATTTTACTCACCGTTTTTGAGAATGATTGTCTGAAAAAAAGAAAAGAAAACTAAGCTTGGTTTACCTTTTGTAACTTAAATGCTCCTAATCCATTCTTTCTTAGCTTGGAACGCCTTCTGGAACAGAAGAGGTGCCAGGCGCTGACTCCTGCTGGCACTGCCTGAGTCTGACATGACTATCTAGTCTCTGAGACCCCAGGGAGCCTTCCGGAAGGGTCCCTCCCTGTCATCCAGCAACAGCAGCCTCAGTCAGCTCCCTGAACTCCTGGCTTCTGCCTTTCATGACTTTTCACCAAAAGAACTCTGTCAGTCTTTTCTCCTTGTGTGGGTTTGTTCAAGGCTCTCTCCTCCCCATTCCCATTCATCCCCACATAAAACTTTGCCAGGGTTTTGTCGTCATTTCTTCTCTGACTTGGCTGATGTCTCACAACCTGGATCAGTGACTCAGTGCTTATCTCTTAGCTTTTCTAGAGAAAATGCTCATGGTTGCCACTCAGTCTTTATAGCAACTCAAAGAGAAGAGGGCTCACATAGATTGGGCAGGTATTCTGTATTATCTTTCCCGTATGATTATTATATCTACACCTCCGCACCTCTTTCAGCCATATCATTCATGTGTCAGAGGTAAAGACGACAGTGCCCTTTAGGTGACAGGACCAGGCTTCAAGGAAGTCCAACCCCAAAGTTCCCAACAAACTGTTTTTCTAATGTCTCTCTTTGTATGGATTTTCTCTCTTCACCTGGATAGCAAGAACCTCAACCAATAGCTAAGCTCTATGGCTACTCTGTGCCAGGATTGCTTATAAACACTCTGAGTGTTAACTCGACCCTTGCTAAAGAGTAGAAGATTAGCACTACTGGTCTACCTACTGTAAAAACAGAAAAATTGAAACCCAGAGAGGTTAAGTCCTGGAGGCCCCAGAGCTAAGAAGGTGAACCCAAGCAGTCTGACATTCATGTCCCCTTTTTTGCCATGACTCTGCATAGACCCTTATCCTCCACAGGAGGAACCATGAATCATCCCTCAGGTTCCAACAGCTGCCTTCGTTCTGTTGGATAAGAGTCAGTTTCCTCCGTGTTTTCATTTGGATGTATTTGTAAAGTTCTCAGAGATGTGGGGAGAGATCAAGAAGAATTCCACACAGATGGATGGCCCAGGAGATGTCTGAGCTACCAGGTCCTAGTGTTGGGCATTCACCCTACCCTATTCCTTCTCTCGGGGTCTAGGAGAACACAGGTTTTACTTCTGAATGGCCCCAAAGCACCAGCGATCTCCAGCATTTTATAAAATCTTAGATTTTACTGAAGCAACTGGAGAAAGAAGAGAACCAAGAGGCTCTTGCCTGGCAGAGGGGCTGGAAAGGGTCTGCATCAGGGCCCTAGAGGAGGTGGCCAACTCCAACGTCTCAGGAACGTTAAGACCAGGTGAGCTACGCAGTTGTTCTGGGAATCTCCCATTCACACACGTGTCCTTCTTATTCTACCTAGATCATGGACAAGTCCTACGTGTCTATGATCCTTCTCCCCTTGTGTACATAAAGAACCACCAGCATACCTTTGTGAACAGGGACAACTTCCAGAAAAGGAGAGTGCATGGGAGTTAAGTGGGGGTGCTGCAGGGCGCACTGGAGAGGCAGGAAGGAATGTGCGATGGTCTAAAGGAAAGGGGAACGAGCCACATCTGGAAAACTCAAAGCTGTGGGTAAGTGAAAGGTCAGAGCACCCGCGTAAGGGAAATGAAGAGAAAAGGTCGATGACTAGAAGGAGCACCAAGTGATGGAGGATATTGGATGCCATGATGCTAAGGGATTTAAAATTGAATACGAGGGTGATGGGAGCCACTGAAGATTTTCTAGCAAGGAAGTGGTAACATGATTGAGTCCATGGTTTAAATGTAGCATGTGGCATGTGCTGGTCATGACAGCTAGTCTGGCCATTGGAAAGCTGCTTGGGAACACACTTGAGTAGTCAAGGCTGTAGATGAGGAGCCCTGAACCAGGCCGCTGGTGGTGGAGAAGAAGATGAAGGTAGGCTTGAGAGGTGTTTTTGAGGGGACTTTGAATATGGGGATGAAAATAAGCGAGGGAATCAAGGACGATGGGTACAGACAGGTGCAGATCAGATATAAATGGGAATCTGGTGAACATCAGCCTTAGGATAAAAATCTGAGAGTTGATCCTGACAATGAACGAGAGCCAACCTTTCCTGAGCTTTATTATATGCCAGGAGCTTTCTGCATGCAACTCACATGTTTGTAACCGTGAGTTACAAACTCATAGTAATGTAACTCACAATAATGGAAGGGTCAAATACCTTGCCCGAGCCTAGGGCAATAGCTCCCAGGCTGGCTAGGATTCAAACCCAGGCAGTTGGGATTTCAAAGGCGTTCTCTTAACCACCACGATGTCACTGTCACCAAGCGTAGCTTTCTCGGCCCCATGATAGGTTTCAAGGGCTTGACAAGGCATCCAGAGAGTGATTCCCGATAGCCTGTTAGGTTGTGACTACCATGTTCGGGAAGAAAGAAGAGACAGCTAGATGGATCTGTAGGCTCTTCAACAGTTAGAAATGGAGAAGAGACACCCAGGGGGATGAGGTCTTAGACAAAGCCCAAGGATTTGGCAGTAAGGAGTCTGTTCCCTCATCTGTATACTAAATGACTTACTAATTCAGTTAAACTATTTACTGGATACCTCTTGTGGGACTAGAACTGCACTTCCAGGCCAGATAGCAGGGACTTTATTTAATAGATCAGGAAGTTAATAAAGGAAATGCCAACTGCCATTAATTTATACACGTGATGCAGTGTGTAACAAACACGTGTGATACCTACATACTATATATTTATTAAAGCCATTTTAAATGAGCCTGCACAAAGGGGAGTGAGAAACAACAAAACATCAAGTCCCCTTTGGGTTACAACCATCATCTACTTCTCTACGGTGTTGTAGTACAATCTGGTCTTCACCATAGGTCCCCTCTTAAGTCTGTAAGTTTGTAGAGGATATGTAGGCATATGTGTAAAATGTATGATGTATTCTTCTATAAAGATAATTATTGAAGCCATATGGACTGAATTAATGCCAAATAAATATCTTCTAAAGTAACCAGCTAAAGTCTAGAAATGCCTTCTAAGGCAGCGTCTAAACAAAGAGACCACTTAATTATCTCCGTCGACTATTCTCACGTGGACGCTGATGGGGAAAATGATCACATGTCTAATGGACCTCATGGGATGTTACTTCTCATACAGATTTTGTTCCTGCCTATGTTAGAAGCTATCTCTTTGGCCTTGCCCCGTGCTGTGTGTGTGGGTACTTTTCTTGCCTGCCACGCCCCTTTTAATTTACAAGCTCCCTGAGAGTTGAGAACCGCTTTGAGGAAGGGAGATAACACGGAAAAGACAAGAGGTGCCGAGGTAAATCTTGCCTTGGCCCCATGACACCGGTGTGATCTTAGGCCAATCACTTATCCTCTCAGGACCTCGATTTCCTGGTAGGTAAATAGGACCACCAGCTCCTAACCAGAGGTAGGTGGTGAGAATTAAATGAAATCATGTGGAAGAAAGGACCCAGAAGCATTTCACTCTTTAGTTTTCATTGGAATACAGTGGGATGTGAATTTCAGTACGGTGAGGATACTCAAATGGCAGGTTGACTGTAATTAGGCTAATCCACCGTAGGGACACTTGCATAGGTCTTGTAACATTTATGAACCTTTCAAATTGTTGGCAACGTGTTTATCTGTGGGCACGTGTGCTTTCTTCTTCTGGGGGAAGGAATCGTTGCTTTCACCATTATCCAGTGTGTGACTACCTGGTACAAAGGGGCAGGTGAAGGAAAGTGTGGTGGCGTCACAATGCTGCCTCTCTCGGATTCCCCTCTAAGCCCAAACCTGCCACCCAGCTGCAGGGGCTGTGGTCTACAAACAGCATCCAGCTGTCAACATCTTTGGGATCTCTCCCACTGCAGACCATGTGCTGCCTGAGGTCCAGTCCTTGCTAAGGACACTGCATCTTGTGACTGAGCCATGTGTGAATAAAGACCTGTCCATTTCTCCTTGATGTGAGATACTCCGATAGACAGCCCTCCCCCTCCCCCTCCCCCGCCAGAGACACAGGAGTAACCTAAGGCATTGTCGTACCTGCCTTAAAGTTCACCTTCTCTGCACCCCCTTCCCCTCACAGATGTCAATCCCCAGTAAACATCTTGCTCCCTGGATTCATGTTAGCATATGCTTATGGAGAACTCACCCTGGGAGAGAAGAGAAATAATAAGGAAAATGGAAGATTAGATGAGAATAGAGGCTGGTGCGAGAGTTCCAAAGGGGTGGTTATCAGTTTCAAATACAACAGCAAGTTCAAGATAATGGCAGGAGTGGTTCAGTAGGACTGGCAATTAGTCCTTAGGGCCCACGGAAACCACAGTTTTGTGGGGCTGACATGAAAGCTTTGGGATAGATACTTGATAAGTCGTTGGGGTACGACAAGCAGGAGACAGCTAGTTAGAACCCTTCTTTTGAAGCAAGAATGCTGTGGAGGGTTGGGTGTCAGGGTCAAGGAGAGACCTGAGCACGTTGATCATCTGCAGAGATAATTTTTAAAAAATCCTTTCTTCCAAACCACATCTTCCCCTTTGGACATGTCTGAATAACCAGGGCAAGAATAGCCTTCAAATCTCCCCCAAATTATTAAGTCAAGTAATGGGCTCTCAGAATATAGGGAGTTCAAAAGGCTGTCAGTTTGGAGCCAGACATCTGAGGAATGTGCGTGCCCCCAAGAGGAGGCGTGCATCCATTAAGACATATCAGGTGGCCCTTATCAGAGAGCTCCATCAGCCAGTCAGAGGACAGGTTATTATGTGTGCCGGGACCCTCAGAAAAAGCCCCTCCAAAGTTAACTGAGAGCAGCGGGCCCAGCCCTCCCCTCTGACCCTTGCTCAAACAAAGCACAGAACTCTGTGGTTTGGGCAGGGGAAAGAACCTTGATCCCTTTCGTGCAGCTGAGATATGCCAGTATTTTCTAAGTTATGTTAGGTCGACGATCTGTGGCAAAACACAAGATACCAATGGTCTATGCAATAAGTTGCACAAAAATACTGAGAGAGACAGTGGGCCAGGCATCCGCTGAAAAGACTCTATTTCAGCTACAAAAGGCTGACACCACAGACAGACGCCACGGCAGCGTCCTTTTGGCCAACTTCCTTACCAACCTTTGCGTGTGGCCTCCAGCTGCCATCTTGTTTTCCTGGTTGCACAAGGGGTAGACTATTGGAATTTGATGTTCTTCCCCAGAGGAAACATTATAACACTCTCATTAAGGATCAAACTCTTTTTTTTTTAATAGTTATTTGTTTTTGAAGGAGAGAGAGACAGAGCATGAGCGGGGGAAGAGCAGAGAGAGAGGGCGACACAGAATCCGAAGCAGGCTCCGGGCTCTGAGCTGTCAGCACAGAGCCCTTTGTGGGGCCCGAACTCACAAACTGTGAGATCATGACCTGAGCCGAAGTCAGACACTCAGCCAACTGAGCCACCCAGGAGCCCCAAGGCTCAAACTCTTTTTGTACATGCCCGTCCCCCTCCAGGCCTTCCCAATTAGCCCTCCCCTGGAAATTACATGCAACACTGGGCAAAGTCTCTCTGGGATTCAAAACAGTAAGGGTGAACTCAATGAGCTTATGATCTTTTAAGGCTTGACAAATACTAACAGTTCCAATGTGCCTGTTTTTCATGATGTAAGTTTTCTTCTGTGTTAGGTTCCTAGTTGAAAATTCTCCCATAACTACCAAATTTCATAGACAGAAATAAGCCAAAAGAAAAAATGAAAAGGCTCAAAGGACTATTTTATAAATAGCTCCATTAGTGAGCGAGAGACTTCAGATTCCAGCAAAATGGAAGCTTTGGAATGGGTTTTTTTCCCAAGAGCGCCCTGCCCTGATCGCGTGGCCCTGATCGCGTGGCCCTGGTCGTGTGGCCTGCACACACCAAAGCCGCACAGCCCAGGGCACCTACTCAGGAATGCCACAGTGGTTGGGTTTGTAATTTATAACGTGAGGCCAACCAACAAATTCTATTACTTAAATATGTGAAACAAACCTAAGGAGAGGAGTGCTTTAATCTTTTGCTCAGAAGCGACATTTGCAGCTCCTTTCACTTACTTTTCATTACTTCACCACAGGGGAACCGTTTCCAGGAATTATTATGTTAAGCAGCATATTAAAAAATGAGTCTTGGTATTTTTTGCAATAAATAACAGCTCACATTTATTCTGAGAGCAGAAATGCTCACCAGAAGTTACTTACATTGTCTGCTTTCAGAGGTGCCAAACTAGTAGAAACACAGAAACTCATTTCCTGGGAATGCTAGTAATAACCCAAGCCCTCAACTGCTTCATGAGCACTTGCTGTATGCCTGACCCTGGGCAGGGCATGGGAGACACAGGTGAATAAGGCAGAGATCTCGCCCTCTGTAAGCGCTTAGCGGGAGCTTGAAGAAGTGACACCACAGGGTAGAAAGAGCAATAACTTTGTAAATTCAGATGTTGGCTTTGTTGATTCAGCCGTGAGAACTTGGCCAAAGTACATAACCATCCTTGGCCTCAGGTTCCTCCTAGGCAAAAGGAGAATAATGAAATGTGTTGTTTAGAGTCTTGGGAATGTGGAAATAAATACAGACCACCCAACTGAGAACAAATAGAGGCTGTTGACTTAGAGCTTGCTGTAAAGGAGGCAGCTACCGTCACTTATGTTGGGCAGAGGCTCAAGGAGAGACAAGGGAGGGCGCAGTGTGAGAGGAGTTACAAGCAAAGGGTTCAGGCGTGCCCCGATGGGAGGTTGCTGGCCTGAGGGTGTTGGAGGTGACTGATGTGGGACGGGCATCTTATGTGAAACCGTATTTGGCTTTCTCTGGTTGATCCTGAGTTACAAGTAGGGAGCAGGAGTAGGAAAACTGACAGCCATTGGCCAAGTTCTGACCAAGTGTTCTGCCCAGGTTCTGGGCCATTTGCTGTAGAAGCTGTGGTGTGGTTGCCTGGGCTGCAGAGGTTGTGGGTCAGAGTTCTGTAGTCGTATATGGTTTGACCATTAGCCATTTGTATGCTCAGTCTCTCAGGGAGACAGACAGGTAGACAG
Source organism: Panthera leo (assembly GCF_018350215.1). Taxonomy (NCBI): domain Eukaryota; kingdom Metazoa; phylum Chordata; class Mammalia; order Carnivora; family Felidae; genus Panthera; species Panthera leo. The sequence continues at coordinate 140,176,570 of NC_056684.1, forward strand.
ACAGACACAAACACACACAGAGTGAACTCATTATATGATGATTACTGTTATGTGACTCCATCAGAGAAGAAAGAAGCAAGTGTTAAATTAGAGGTACCAAGTCCTTTAGATTCATAAAAAAGAAGTTACTAACCGCTTAAGGGTTTGAAGGATTTGGGAATTGTCGGGGCCTTGGATTTATAAGTAAGACTAAACAGACAAGGAATTAAGGACAAGATCCCTATAACCAGATGGAGGGCACATCATGGCCAAAGGCAAAGAGGAAGGCAAGTGGGAAGAAAGCTACAGGTGGTGGCCGGTCCCCAGGTGCTCTAGGACTGACAGAGAGGAGCCAAGCTGAAGGGAAGGTAGAGTCAGATTGTGGCTGGCGGTGAGCTTTGAATGCACACTTGGGTTTTGCAGATAGCAGGACAGCGTCGACCATAAGAAAGTGGTCCTGACATAAACCAAGAAGGACCATGCCAAGGAAGGCGTCATCATAGGGAAGAACTCATCATTTTCTTACCATCCGGCCAGTGTCAGTCGATCAGAGCCCGAGGCCTGCTGTTTAAAGGATAAGGTCTGTCTTTGTCTGTTCATGTCCCTGGGCCTTTGATACTCAGCAGACTGGCTCCGAGAGACTATAGCTGCCCCAGCTTTCTGCACTACCAGAGAACCACGGTGGGAAGGACTCTTTCCTCTTCCAAATGGGTTGTAGAAGTTACAGAATCAGAGCTTTCAATCTCAAATTTTTTTGACTTATTATCTAAGCGGGATAAAGTTCAGCTGCAGAGAGCATCACGTTTTCCAGTGAGCATCAGTACAGAGGGCATAACGGATTCCTAAGAAACTGTGCACACGTATCTAAATCGAGGAGGAGGCCAAAGGTGTACCTGGTGTATCTTAGCTCCATTGGCATTCACATTTCAACTCTGCGCTGCAGCAGGCTTTACATGAAAGAGGGCCTCTGAACCTTTGCTTCACCCGTGCTCTTGGTCCTGAGCCACTTGAGTTGACCCATTTGCTCTCCACATACTAAACCGTTGGGATTTCTCCAGCTTTTGACTTGGTGATTCTATTAAAACTGTAGACTGATGACTAATCCTATGATCTGACTGAACCTCACTAAATGACCTTCTGAGGATAAATTAACTCCCAAGCATCCACCTGGAGAGTGAAATTCTGGTTGAAGGATTGTATTATCTAATGTCGCTCATTAGAGGCAATATTTTTCATTTCAAGTTAATATGGTTCCATCCAGGCTTAGAGATCATTCCCATGAGCAAGGTTGTTTTTGGAAGTGTGACGTTGTCATACCTATAAATTCGATTTCTGAGGACGACAGGATGGAACATTTTACCAAGGCAGTGTCACCTTGTGAGGACCCATCTGCCCCTCCAAGGCCTTCCCCAGTGACCCTGTGCTTGTGGACGCCTTCTTTGAATGCTTCGCCTCAGATCATATCACTCAGATTTTGGATTCCATTCTGCCTCCCTCAGCCTTTTAACACCTGGAAGGTATTCATTCATTCCTTTAACAAATCTCTATTGAGCTGTTCCAGGTACTAGAAAACAACCTAATCTCTATGGAGTTTATATTACATGGGAGGACGGTGGTAGAGAGATAAATGCTAAACAAGTAAATAAACACAAACAATATCAGAGAACGATGGGTGCTATTAAAGAAAGCTGCCATACGCCTTGGAAGCAAGGAGTACCTTTCTGAGAAGACAATGTTCATGACATGAGAGAAACGAGTCAAGTACCAGAAGATGAGTTTGAGGACCATTCTAGCAGAGAAAACATCTGGAGGAGGGGCCACGAGGCACCAAATACCTCAAGGATGAGAAGGAAGATGCACGCTGAAGACGTGTGAGCAAGTGGGGGCCTGGTTTAAAAGGAGTTCAGAGAGTTGGGGCTGGGGAAGAACAAGGAGGATGCAGACCATATAGTGTTTGTTGTTATTCTACGTGCAGAAAAGCCACTGGTGGTTTTAAAGCAGGGGAATGTTGCGACCTGAGTTATGTATGAACGAGATTATTTGGTTAATAAATAAAAAAGATGTGCGATGCATATGCATATATGTGTATGTGTGTGTGTGTGTGTGTGTGTGTATATGTGTGTATATATATGTGTGTGTATATATGTATACATATATATATATATATATATATATATATATATGCAATGAAATATCATTCAGCCATAAAGAGATGATATCGTGCTATTTGCAACAACATGGATGGAGCGAGAGGGCATTATGCTAAGTGAAGTAAGTCAGTCAGAGAAAGACAAATACCATATGATTTCACCGATATGCGGAATCTAAAAAGCAAACAAATACAAAAGCAGAAACAGACCCGTAAATACAGACAACTGACCCATGTTTGCCCAAGAGGAGGGGGATAAGGGAACAGGCAAAGTAGGTGAAGGAGGGTGGGGGGATAGAGGCTTCCAGTTAGGAAGTCAGTAAGTTATGGGGATGAAAGATGCATCGTAGGGAATACAGTTAATGGTATTAGAATAGTGTTGTATGGATTCAAATGGTCTCTACACTGTGATGAGCACAGCGTATACACATAATGTTTGGAGACGTTGAATCGCTATGTTGTATTTGAAACTAATGTTACATTGTGTCAACTACACTTCCCTTAAAAACAAAAAAAAAGATTATTTCGTTTGTTGGGTAGAATAGGGACAGGATGACCTGATGAATGGAGGCAGTCTGGACAACTGTGTTCACAGCCCAGGAAATGAAGAAGGGCCTGAGTAGGAAACAGTAAGAAGGGTGGAGAGAAGTGGACACGTTTATGGCACATTTGGAAGGTACAGGCGGACAGTAAGTCTTACTTACTTTTCTGTGTACCCAGGACCGGGCATTGGGTCTTATATCCATTAGGTGATCAATAAGGAAAAATTTATTTGGGTTTCACTGGATGGAATTAAATTTCAGAAAGACGCCTTGATTGAGCAAGTCAAAGCTGAGCGTGTCTTCAACTTATAATTTAAATATGAAGCACTTTGGATAAAAGAGAAGCGAGTCTTTTTCACTCTGCAGGAAGTTCAGATCTAAATCATATTCAAACCCCTCATATAAATATATATATCACACACTTATTGATCATAAAAAGGCTCTTTAAACAAAGCAATCCCAAAAGGAAGCTTCCAGTATTTTGTGCAACTTCCATTTCCAGGCTATTCGTTTCAACTCTGGACAGAGACCAAGTCAGGAAAGAAAACGAAAAGAAAGCCCCAGGGCTGTGTCATTGCTGGTCCTCATGCCATGCCAAGCTCCAAAAAGGAGGAAATGGTCTACACTTTCTAAATCCCTTTTGGTCCTATTTCAGAGGGAAGGAAGCCCAGAGATAAAGCCCTTGATGATGCACTGGCCCTCGTCTTGACCTTGTTATCCAATGGCCAAGTTATATTTGACACTATATTCAGAATGGATGACATTAGGAAGAATTCAGCTAAGGAACCTAAGAATATTTGCTTCTAGGTTTCTAGACAGAGAGAAATATGCACAAAGAATTATGATAAAAGGACAGCCACTGCTATTGGATTATTGCCTGAGTTAGACCCACAACTGTAGAGTACAGAGAACCCAGTCACTCAAATTAGGTCATATATAGCCTATTTTCTAAACTGAGCCCTGGGCCATGCACTACTATTTGATATTTATTCGACCCTTTTTACAGATGAAGAGACCACGGAGAAAACAATTCAAATGGATCTTAGAGCTAGTGAACGACAAGTCTAGGACTCAAACTCATGTCTAAAGCCTACTCTCTTTCCACTTTGTTGTCCTACAAAAGTGTTGTTTTTGCACCCACAGTAGTGCCCAGGCGCCATTCCAGTTCATTCTCCTAAGAAAGCACTGAGAGAGTGGGCTTCATTCTGAGCACCTGGAGAAGAAAGTGAAAGCTTGTCCAATAGAAGCTAAGTGGCCAGATACACTGAATTCTGTCGTCTTATCCCTAATTATTCACCCATTAGACAGGAGAGCATTTCAGATGATTTCAAGAATGGCTGGGGTAGTCTGAGAAAAAAAAAAATCACATTCACTCCATACTGTTTAAGAAAATAATGGCTGACCAATTTATAATTTATATTCTCATAAAAAGAAACTACTGCGACATCAACCCTAGGAATTATCCAATTTCCAGCTGCTTGAGGATAGCTCCAGGGGAGTGTTTGGCATGCATGCAACTGTCTAAAATTGATCACCACCCACCCTACCTACCACTTCCCAAGCAGTTGCTTACAGCGACTTCAACCTTTCTGCACACAGCACTGTAACCTCCAGGCCACGTGTGTTTGGACCACATAACCTGTGAAGCATTTCCAAGATCGGGTCATTTCAGTAGCACCCAGATCCTTGGAAAGAACAGGGGCAAAGTCACGGACTACTGGAATTTTCTTGAAGCTAGCCATGACTGTTGTTTTATCCTGAGGGTCCAAGAGAATATGAATGTGTGTTTAATTGATTAACTGAGTTCAAATGATGTATTTTTTTGTAGAGATAAACTACCATGTTTTATATCATCTCATAACTTGGACTAATAGAGAAGAAGAGAGGAAGGAAGGAAGAAAGGAAGAAAGAAAGGAGGGAAGGAAGGAAGGAAGGATGGAAGGGAGGGAGGGAAGGAGGGAGGAAGAAAGAAAGGAAGGAGGAAAAAGGAAGGATTTGACTTTGATCTATTTCAGTATCAATTAAAAACCCATTTAACGCACATCGAGTGAATACCTAGCTGATTGCAGACCCTGTGCCTGGTTGCCACCGTGAGGAACTGTAGGTGAAATCACCCCAGAAAATCACACCGGAGGGGCTGGTGTACTGCACCATTGTATCTGGAATGTTCTGCCTGAGATTGAGACTTGCAGCATAGCCTTGTGCTTCTGATCATGTTTCATAAATCCCCATTGTTTCATTTGCCAAACCTAAAAACTTATTGTTCTTTGCCCCCCCCATCCAATAAAATAAAACTAATATCATGGTGTCATTTGAAAATATATTTATGTTTGTTTTCCCTATAAAAAGAGATAATAATGTTATGTTCCAATAATATTAAGTTGCAATGTTATTTGCAAGATTGCAGAGCTTTTAATTTTCTGATTATTTCCACAGTGGGAGTTTCAGCTCAATTTCGACGAAGACACTTCTATCTGTTTTGGTTATTTTTTTATTACAGCTAGAAGCAACAATAATTGCCTTTAGTACAGGAAAACATCATGGAGGAGACAATTGTTGTCCCTAAAGAATAAGATCATCAGGGTGAATTTTGATATAAAAAATTTGTAAATTAATTGCACAGTCCTATAAATATTATATTTACTAAAATTGTGTTGGCTGCTGTCTTCAAAGAAGTCATCTATTTTTGGTAATTCTTTTAAAGAAATAGATTTCTTAAGAGCCACACTAACAGAAGGTACATACGGCCATCAAAATATTAGTAATTCACAGACATATGATGTCCACAAGGATGGAGTTAACGCTGGGGGAGAAAAAAAAAAACCCAGGCAACTGGATTTGAGTTTTGGTTCTCAAACTTCGTACTTATTTAATCTTTACCTAGTTATATAAATATTTCTCAATCTCAGTTTCCACCATAAAAATGAAGGATTAAACTAAATAGTGAGGATGAAAGGACCTATTGCACAGTCTGACATGAAGTAGACACCGATCGGCAGCCGTAATGACAAGGATACTTAGGTGACCGTGCTTCGTCCCTTCATACTACGTGCCCATCACATGATGGCTCCAACCACTATTCCAGGGACTCAGGTTGGTGATGAAGATGGTGACGATGATGTTAAAGGTCTCAATCACTATGTTGCTATGTTTGCACTGCCATGTGCTGGTCAGTCCTGCTGCAGAGGTCTCAAAGTGGGCTTCTGTTACCATCTCCTAATGATGATGATGATGATGATGATGATGATGGTGATGGTGATAACATGATCACACTTTGCATGTCCACGGCTCGCAAAGTGTTGTCTCACTAAGCACGCAGTCCCACATTCCTTTGGCTGACCTGCCTTCATCAGAGAAGTTAGAAAATGTAAAACTGACAATTTCCAGACTTCTTTATGCAAGAATCTACTAGGTGATCAAGTGTCAGTCCTTGAAATATAACAAGATACCTACTGAGGATTTCTGTAGGACTTTCACTTAGATCTTATAGAGGCCCCTTTTCCTTGTTTTCCCAACCTATACAACATTTGTATGAGAGATGGAGACGTACTGGAAGACAGAAGCAAGTATTATTTATCTACGTGTTACTGGGATTAAGCTCTGTACCTGATGCATAGTGGATAAAAAGAAAACTGGAAAGAAGGATGGAAGGAAGGAAGGAAGGAAGGGAAGAAGGAAGGGAAGAAGGGAGGGAGGGAGGAAGGAAGGAAGGAAGGAAGGAAGGAAGGAAAGAAAGAAGGGAGGGAGGAAGAGTGGGAGGGAAGAAGGAAGGAAGGAAGGAAGGAAGGGAGGGAGGGAGGGAGGGAGGGAGGGAGGAAAGGAGAGAGGAAAGGAAGGCAGGAAGGGGCACCAGATACGGGACAAAGATATAATCTGGAACTGACTCACCCAAAACAAACATGTTCTTATAAATTTCTGTCATCACCATGATCATCATCATCTCCATTATCATCACCCTTAGGACCATCGTTTGTTGAACAATTACTACAATTATTCTCAACTACTGGATGATATCTCTTCAAGAGACGGAGAGATGTTCTTTCCAAGCTCCATAGAGATTTCAAAAGAGTTTCATTTACACAAGCACAGGTAAAAACTGCTTTTATGAGAGCTATTACGAGAATGAACCAGGCATGGTAATGATGCATGAGTAAGAAAAATTATTGGAATAAATAAATAATGCGACTTGGTATAGGGAATCAGTTTCTTCTTCTAAAGTCCTCTGTAAACAACCTACATCTACCCCAAGTTAATCACTGTTATATTTGGTATTTCTCTTTCTAGACGTTTTTCTATGCACTTGCTTCCTTGTAATATGGCGTCTATGCAAATTCATGATTTTTTACATGTGAGAGAGGGGACATGTATGACAGCTTCACCTAAAGAGTATCATAGGTGACACGGTGAGCTGCAAATTTCTTTTCTCATTTAATAATAAATATGAGAGCACTTTCCCAATCTCGGCACATGACACAATCTTATCCAATTTTATCTGATGTGTATGATTCTATTATGTGGCTATACTTTGGTTAAATACAACATGCTCTTTTTTTATTGGCAATAAGGTAGCTCAACATCTATACAGTTTACCAGCATTTTTTGAAGGGCTATGTTTCCCCATACCACCATCAAAGCTTGATCCTCTTAACTTTTCTTCCAATCTGAAGGTTGAAAAAGGTCATGCCATTGTTATCTTAATTTAAATTTGCTTGCTGTTAATTTTATATGGAGTATCTATTTTCACATATTCATTGACCTTTTGTATTTCCTCCACTCTTCATTGGCAGCCCATGAGTTTTGTCTTTTTTATTGTATTACATTATTTATCCGCATGTGTTCTACATATATTTAAATATAATTTCTTTATATTTTGTTACACATGTAGGCAGTGTGCAGGTATCTTGTCCTTGATTACCACTTGCCTTTTAACATTTTTTAATAGGCGTTTTTAAATGCTGATGTATTCAGATAGATCAATCTTTTCTTTAATAGCTTTTGATTTTGTGTCTTGTTAAAAAGACATGTCGACACTCATCTACCTTTCCTCTTCGTAGAAATGAGAATATGAGAATAACTCTTCTCAAAGGTATTTCTGTAAAGAGCTTGATAGGAACTGATGATCCCTTTCAAAACATGGCAGATTGACCCAATATCATAGATGAAGCAGACGGTCCTTCTCTCAATTATTCAAAATTCTGCATTTAAGATATGCTAACTTCTCATATCTCTGCTAGTCTGCTTCTATACTCTTTGTTAAGTTTACAGTATATTTTATCTCGTAGATTTTTTTCCTACATCATTCTGAAAAAAAAAGTATTGTCTTTTATGTGAAAATTGCTTTGACAAATTTTACACATTTATCATAGCAAACATATTTATTTATGTTTTAAAGTTTATTTATTTTGAGAAAGAGAGAGAGAGAGTATGACAGGGGAGGGGCAGAGTTAGAAAGAATCTCAAGCAGGCTCCATGCTGAGCATGGGCTTGATCCCATGACCCTGGGATGGTGAACTGAGCTGAAATCAAGAGTCAGATGTTCAACCAACTGAGCCATTCAGGCACCCCTATCATGGCAAATTCAGAATTATCTGCTCCATTCCTTGGAGAAAACAATCCTGTTTGGATTTGAACGAATTGCCTCAAAATGATGGATTAATTTGGGGCAAAGTTGACATTGATTCTTCCCACTTGTAAATATAGTCTTTTCTTCATTTGTTCAGATCCTTTCATATTCCTTCTTAAAATGTTACAAATTTCTTCCAAAAGTTCCAGCATAGTTCTTTTTTAAGTTTGGTACTAGACACAATTTAGATATAATGGCTACTGGGAAATATTTTGGTTGTCTTCTCTAATTGATAATGACGTTTTACAGGAAAATGCAATGTTCCAATATCACACTGATTCTGGTAACCTTGCTTAACTTCTTCACTAGCGCCCATAGTTAATCAACTGATTTTTCTACGACTGTTACTCACAAATTATAGCAGTATTGTCACTTTTTCAAATAAAAGTAATTAATTTATTTCTTCTGTTAAACTTCAAAGTGTAAGATTTTGTTATGAACTCTGCTACATCTCCATAACTAGTGGGTATTTAATAAATATTTACTGTATGGGTGGTAAAAGAACGCTATTGTTTGATTTTTTCTAATCGTTAAGTATGATATGATGGAGATTTCTGGTAATTGTAATTGAGAAAGGTTTCTATTATATCTGGCATATATATATAATATATTAATAAATATATAATAATATATTTAATATTTATAATTTATAATTATATGTATATATAATATATAATATATATAATATATGTAAATATATATTATATGTGTAATATGTATAAAATATATATAATATATATAAATATATTATATATAAAATATATTATATATATTCATATATATAAAATATATATAAATATATTATATATAAATATATATATTATAAAGAAATATATAATATTATTTTAAAATTTTAAAATTTTATATATTTTATATATTTTAAAATTATAATATATAAATATAAATTATATATTATGTAGAATATATAATATATATTATATATTAATATATTAATTAATATATATATTATAATATATAATATTATATATAATTATAATATATTATTATAATATATTATATAATATATTATAATAATATATAATAATTAATAGAAACCTTTCTATTAATAATATAGAAAGGTTTCTATTATATCTGGCATATATATAATATATTAATAAATATATAATTATATATTTATATATTTATAATTTATAATTATATGTATTTATATATAATATATATAAAAAATATATATAATGTATGTAAATATATATTATATGTATAATATGTACAAAATATATAATATATATAAATATATTATATATATAATATATAATATATATTCATATATATTTTATATATGTATATAAAATATATATAAATATATTATATATAAAATATATATATAATATATAAAATATATAATAATTATAAGCTAATATATATTATATTATATCTGTCCGTGTTTGACACCAGGTTATAGTGATATTGTAAAATGAGTTTTGATCCCCATCTCTGACGATACAGGAGACTATAGGTAATCAAAAACTCCTCCCATTACAGAAACACATAAAAGGGAAGAATGCAATGTAGCAGGCATTTATTGCATGCACAGATAAACTGCCAATAATGTCAAAACTAATGACAACAAAACCAAAAGGAAACAAAAATCCAGACAGTAAGTACAGCTGACTCTAGGCTACCAATGAAATTCTCATTTTTGTAATTTGGATACATGAGATGAATGACCGTGTCTCGAGACTGGGGGAAAACATTGGGCTTTTCAGATAAGAGTTAATTGAGCCTCACGTGGCAGAAAAAGTTAGCTTCCTCAAAAAATAATTAGAAATCAAGTTACCTGTGGCGACTATGAGTCAACAATGAAGCTCTGTCTGTTTCAAAGAAGGGTCAGCGAAGGGGGAAATGTCAGTTTTGAAAGTTCGCAAACACGATCCCATGTAATAGACAAATACCTTGCAGAAAGGCCGAACCTCTCTGGAGGGATTGCCCTCATCCTGGTCAAGCAGGGTTTACAATGAATCCCGCGGGACTGTTCACAGCCCAAAACCGCAGAACTCGCAAGTAACACTTGCCCGCGAGTTAAAGAAAACGCACCAACGTATTTACCACTGAGAGGTTTGTATAACCGAATATTCAGAATGCAGATAGTATAAAATAATTGCGTTTTTATATTTTACTTGGTTAAATACATTAAAAGCAAACTAAAACCACACACAAAAAAGAGGAAGGTGTTGTATTAGTCAGCTTGGGCTGCCATAACAAAATATCACACCAGATGGCTGAAATAACAGAAACTTACTTTCTTGCAGTTCTGGGAGGCCATTATTCTGCCTACGGCACCTGCATGAGCCGACAAACAAAAAACAAGCATCAAGCCGTGACGGTTTCATTAGTAAGTTCCAAACACACCGAGGAAAAATCTTACGCTCTTAGAGAATATATGTTAGAGTTGATAGCATTCAACCTTCATTCATGGCGAAAATTCTTAGGAAACCAATAGCAAAAAGAACCTTCTTCAATCCGATAAAGGGCACTAGGGAAAAATCTACAGCTGCCATGATACTGGGTGGCAGAACGTTAACCATTTTTCTCCTAAAATCATGAGCAAGGGAAAGATATGTCTGCTCTCATTGTTAAGGCAAGAAAATCCTGGAAAGGTTTAAATATTAAAAAGGAGTCAAGTAAAACCATCATCATCCACAGACAACATGATTGTGTACATAGAAAATCCTATGACGTATACACAAATATTACTGGAAATATATTTGAATTTTGTCAAGTTGTGAGACACAAGGTTAATATACAATTGTATTTTATTTGTATTTTATATTTCAATTATATTTCTATAATCTAGAAAAACTAATTGAAAAATGAAATTGAATATGTTTTCACGGTATTATAAAAATATCAAATAGGGAATATATTTAACAAAAGATGCATAACATTTCCACATTAAAAAACAAAAAAAAAATTGCTAAGAAAAATTAAAGGAGACCCAGTTAATAAGGATGTATACTATATTTATGAATCGGAAGATTTAATATTGCTAAGATGGTAATTGTCCCCAAATTGATTTGTGGATTCTTTATATTCCCAAATGAAACCCCAGCAGGCTATTTATTTTTTTCAAAAGTGACAGATCAATATTAATATTTACATAGAAATGCAAAGGATCTCGAGTAGCCAAAATTATCTTTGCCAGTTTCTTAGGAAAGTGACTATATACATATCCTATGAGCCACAAAATTCACTCTTGATCATTTCCCCAAAAACAAAACAAAACGCGTTTTTACTTAAACTCTGGTATAAGACTGTTCCTAGCAAGCTTATTCATAATATACAAAATTATAAGCAATTTAAATACTTGTCAACAATTAAATACATGGAAAAAAAATTGTTGTAAGATAATAATAATACGCAGGAATACGACTCAACTAAACAAAAGAACGTACTACAGGTAAATGCAACAGGAGGGATGAATCTCAAAAATATATGGAGTGAAAGAAATTGGACACAGACCATACATACTGCATCATTCCATTTATAGGAAGCCCATGAACAGGCGAAATTAATCTATCATGTTAAAAACCAGAAAGCACCTCAGGGCAGGAGGAAACTCTCTGGGACAAAGGAAATGTCATCCTCTGTGACTGTGCGTGCATTTGGGAGGGCAGGGTGGGAGGAGAATGACAGTAACAAAACGATGTCTAAGCATGTCCAACATCATCACAATGAGCACTTATGATCTGAACTTCCTATTCCATGTACAGCGTACCTCCAAAATTCACACCCGATCACATCATAATAAGATTATCGACACCAAAGACAGGAGAAAGTCTTCAAAGGGACCAGAGGAATAGGACAGATTTCCTGCATTGCACTGACAATCAGACTCTTAGTGGTACGTCCAAATGGCAACATGACGTCAGGAAAGTACAAATCCCCCCTAGACATGTATCATAAAAGAAATACAAAATCAGCACATGATACTCCGCCTCGAAACAGATCCAGTAGAGTTATCAGAAAAGGGTTCTAAATTTTTATTTATGCTTATTTTGTAAATAAGATCTCTGATCATTGAAATAAAATACACACAAGAAATGTCATAAAGCAGCCTGGATATGGATAAAGATTAAATGACAAAAGTTGGAAGATTAACGTGAGAAATTTCCCCAGAATGGAATGCAAAGAGATTGAAATTTGAAAGGACAACCTTGTTTCATGTGGAAGAAACCCAGAAATTTCAACATCCATACAACTGAACTCTTGTAGATGAGACATCATCTGCAGACATAATGACTGAGGATTCTCCTTGAATGAAGGAATTCATGATACTTCAAATGGAAAGATTCCACCAGTTATCAAGTGGAATTAATTAAAGCATATAAATAGCTATATTTACAAGATTCCTATTGAACGTCTGCTCCTCAAGTGAAAATAATGGATATTTAAGACACCAGACCTCTCAGAGCCAGCCCCCCAGGAATCAATTACTTCAGAGTTTTGCACAGTATATAATAACTTCTCTGTCTTCGTCTCTCTGCTTTAGGGCAACTCTTTGCAAGATTGTGAAGTTATTCTTGCAATTTCTCTTTTTAGTTTTCCAAATGCATTTCCTTATGTTTTATTTCCAGGAGTTTTTTGAAATTAGTTTGCTTACGGTTCGTTGTTATTTTAATAGAGGTCAATTTCTCTCTGTCCCTGAAGAGTTCACAGTGTATAATGAATGGCAACAATAGTTAGCCCCAAAGATTGGGAAAATGGGCAATTAAGACCCTGATTCATTTCATAATGGAATCAGCTTCTCAGACTGTGTCTTGCATGTTGTTCCTTGCTATCCACGAGCAGCATTCAAAACTATGAAAATTCTTTCTTCTCCACAGGTCGCCAACCCTTGTCTCCAGAATCCTAGATTCTCTCCAGAAAAAAATATAAGAAGATTTCTGGATCCATTGCTTCAAGGCTTTGGACAAACTGTAAAAAGCGTGTGATATTTAGTCCAGTAACTGGCAAAAACGAAAAACTAAACACCCCGACATTTGTGTCGTCAAAACAACAGGTTGAGTGATGGAGTTTCGCACCCTTCAATCACAGCACGGGATCTGGTAAACAACCCAAGAGACCTGAAAGCCCTTCACACATTAGGAAGCCCTAGACGGTAGTAAAACAAGGTTTTGCGGTCGTCCAGACCACATTTAGTTTTTAAGTTCTACACGATTCTGGCAATGCCATAGTAAAGATTTGCCTCACGTTTTAGCCTCAGTTGCCCTCATCCGTAAAGTGGATACAATCAGACCTATTTTCCACAATTTGGGGGGAGGATTAGCAGAAATGGATAGCCATGATCAGGATTATCAGATAATAACAGCCAATAGTTTGCGAAAACTTAAAATGTGCCAGGCTTCCTGCTAGGTGTGTTTCCTGCCGTTAATCCTCACACGGGTCTGCAGACGAGTGGCCATCCACATCCCAGATTTACAGATGAGGAGATCAACCACAGAAAGTCTAGGGCCCCACACACTTCCAGGGGGTAGGACACATCCCACGTAGCTAGTATAAAACTGCACACACTTGCCAGCATGTGGGAGATCAAACCAAACGAAGCCCAAAAACAGAAAGCTTATGGAAATTTGGCTTTCAGACCAAGTACTTGTACTTATTAGAAGCTTGAAACAGTTTTTTAAAGGGCCCCTTCCATTTGTAGAGACGATCAGTGGGTCAGCCACCATTCCCGGTCATTGGTCCAGTGTTCAGGGAGCTTCCTCCTCTCAGGTCCCAGGTCCCTCCTCCGGGGCTGGCACAAATATAAACCAGCTGTTTTTCCTTGCGATCAGCCATGCTTCCCGTCCTTGTCCGATCTCTAACCGTGTGACGGCTGGCCGACCCCTCATGGCTGGAAGTCCGTGCGTGCGGAAGTCATATTCTTGTCTCCTGAAATAAATCATGTGATGGTTTAGTAATGCACATTTTTTTTAACACTCATTTTTAGACTGCAAAGGTAAGCTGCACATTTCTCTCTCTCTCTCTCTCACTGTCTCTCTCTCTCTCTTTTTTTTCTTAAAGATGGTTGGAGATGCCAAAACAGGGAAATGTGTTCACTTGATGATGGACACTTTTATTTTTAAGATCTAAAAATGAATTCTTGTGCTTTCATTGCCAAGTTTGGGATTCTGTTCCTCAGGAGCTCTGACTGCTGAGACTTTCCCAATGCCTGTGGGAAAATGCTATGGGCCTCCTTGGACCTGTGGCCTGCATGATTTGGGGGGCAAGCTGCACCCTGAGATAGATGTGAGCCCAGGAACTCTGAGGGTGTCAGAAGCCCCCTGAAGGAGAGTTTGGTTGGGCAATGACCAGCCTATCACTAACACAGGAATATATAATGACTGCTTTTTTTTTTAATTTATTTATTTATGAGAGGGAGAGAGAGAGAGAGAGAGAGCGAGAGAGCGAGCATGAGCAGGGGGAGGGGCAGAGAGAGAGGGAGACACAGAATCCGAAGCAGGCTCCAGGCTCCGAGCTGTCAGCACAGAGCCCGATGCGGGGCTTGAACTCGTGAACCATGAGATCATACCTTGAGCCAAAGTCGAATGCCCAACCGACAGAGCCACCCAGGGTCCCCCTATAATGACTGCTTTTGAAGAGGAAAGGAAAATGAAGTTTGGGAACCTAACCCGTGTTGAAAACACACTCCAGTCACACTTTTTAATGCAAATCATTGCCACCTTGTCTCTTCTCCCAGATTTCTTTGCACATAGCTTCATTTTGGTCATGACCTTGTATCATGTTTGTTTTATTCTGTTTGGCCAACCGGCTGTTGTTACGGTTGCTTGCTTTTTTTCTTGTTGGTCCACTTCCTAATCAGTCGGTCTCCCCCACCAGGCTGTGACCTCTTTCAAAACGAAATGGAATTGAATTATTTCAGCTCCTCGAGCAACTATCTGAAGGCCTGACACATTCTATTTCAGTAAAGTGTTCATTAAATCACCCAAATTCAGAAGACGGTGGCACGTTAAGTCACAAGCAGGCCTTCCGGGCTGTGTTCAGGGCCCTCTTCCGAGAGAAAGACGAAGGGGAAACATCACTGGAGGACTTTACAGCTTGTATCTCTTCAGCAAAGTTTCACCTCTTTCGTTTCCATTGAGCCATTCGTCCATCATACGTGTCGTCTGCTCAGAGGCGCAGAAGCTAATAACCACCGCCAGTAGGAATTAAAGGCCCTGGCATCTTCTAGAACTGGCCCGGCCTTTGGTGAGCTTTGAAACCCTGGGGATACCACGTCACCTCCTCGAAGCCCCGATTTCCTCACGTTTACAGTGGGAATCCTGGTCAAGGCCATGCCTGCCCCACGGACATACTGCAATTATCTGATGAGTCAGTGTAAGAAAAGTATATGGTGATGAGGGTGACGGCGGATGTCCAGTAGAACTCGCTACTCGGACGAACTGACTCCTTGTTTTGCTCAGACAACCGTGATCACGTGTTTCCTTTGTAAATATTTGTGTTCCCCTACTTCACCAAATAAAGAAAAGTCAGCTTTTAAAAAAGGAAATGTGTCAGGTGACAGCACGTAAAATACGCAGCCATGGCAAGAGTGCAAAGGCAGTGGATGGCTGACTAAAAGCTTGGCCAACTTTGCTCGAAAGGTCTTAATCAACTCCTCATTAGAAGTTCAACTATAGACGTTACAATGCCCGCATTCAACAAGGGGACCATATGCAGGGCGTGAGAGTCCGTACAAGATTTTCGGGTATTAAGACACCAAGTCAAAGGCAAGAACCATTGAATCCAGGGTTTCTAACGTTAAAACCGGCCTCTATGACATCACCTCCCCGTGGACCGCTTTCATTCATTCACATATTTATTCACTCCGTAGGTCGTGTGATTCAAAGCTGCCTGGGGTCCTCCTGGCCCGAGGGGTTCTGTTTCAGGGTGACCACGTTTCTCTTCGTAAAAGGCAGGACGTGTTTTCATTTGAGAAAACTGCCTTCAAGCCTTACAAGTGCAGGGCAGAAGAATTCCCCTCCGTACTGTCGAGACTTAAGTCTCTATCTGGAGAAAAGCCCATCTCCTCGGTTCAAAGAAAAACAGATTCGGGAAGAGGGAGCACTCCGTGCAGCACCGGCAGCATCTTGAACATCAGATATCCCAGAAACCGAAATGCTGATCTGTGAGTAAAGAAATCAGAACCATATGGCTTTTCCCCCCTTAATAGACATATGGGCTTTACAAAATAGGGAGAAACATATTTGGCAGAACGCTTCTCAAATTTTACTCAAACCACAGAACTTTAAAAATATCTTAACATGTCTAATGAACCCAGAATGTGTCCTTGCTCACCCAAATTAATCTAACACCATTCGAGTAAACATTTATACCTACTATGTGCCAGGCGTATAAACACACGCGCGCACACGCACGCTGAGAGAAGGCAGGGAGGCAAGGAAATACATAAGGCGCTATAAGGCATTGAGACATGCTCGCGGGAAATGTCAAGGGAGTTCAGAGGGGAGGGCAGCGAACTGTGCCCCCAGGAGCGAGTGCTGCGATCAGAAGCCTGCCAGGACGAGGCGGGGTTTGCGCCAGGCCTTTGCAGATCAGATAGGGAGGAGCCTTCCAGACCAGAAAAGGGAAGAGAGAAGTTTGCAGGCCAAGCGAGCAGCAGCGAGAAGGAAGGCATCAGGCCCACTGAGGATCCAAGCTTTCCTCGGGAGCCTTCAGTGCAGGGAGCCAGTGCCGGGGCCGGAGGTGAGGCTGGCAAGCTGGGCGGGTCAAAACCACCCAGGGAACTTGGACTCAAGCCTTTAAACGGTCGAAAGCGTGGCACATACCTTGCAAGTGGCCCCTCGGTCCTCACCTCCCAGCCAAAGTTGAGTAAAGAAGAAACAACCATTCCCTGTGTCTCTTTCTGGGATATTTACACATATCACAGCCTATGCATGTGTGTACGTGCGTCTGTTTGTATTGCACGCATTGCACTATAAATCTGTTGATATCTAAACCTGGTTTCAGGGCAGGCTTAAGCAGGGGGACGACACAGTCACAGCCGTAAAACCTCAAGGACCTCAAAGGGCGCTAAACGAACACCAGGCGGGAGCTTGGGGAGAGCGGGGGCGTCCGGTCCCGTGGAGCTCCACGTCTGGATGCTTCTAAAATCTTCCTCAGACCCGGAGCTGTATGAAATGTGTCTCTTACTCATTCTTTTTTTTCCTGCTGTGCTATTTACTTCCATTCATAGAGTAGCTTCAGTTCAATAAATGATGTGTTTGCCATCAGAACAATTTGATTCTCGTCCTAATTATAGCAACAAGCCGCTTCCCCTCAGCATATTATGGGTGTTTCATTATTTTAAATTGTTATCTCCCATATTAATTACAGAAACAGTTGATCTTTTCTGATAAGCAGGCAGCTGCAAATTCCCTTTTTATGTCTCATTGTAATAGGTGAAGCATCAGGTAAAAATTAAATCAAACTCTAACACAAGTCTTGATGGAAGCGCGTGTAGGTTGCAATGCGCCGTCCCCGCCGGGCCGGGACTTGCTGTTTTCCAGAAGCTTGGAGCTGCCTGGCTCAGCCCGCAGGCAGGACACACCCTCCAGTTCCCTCGGTGCTGCTGACCAAGGTCTTGTAAAATGAGTAAATCAGCTCCTGACACAGGGAAGGTCAGAGAGAGGGGTAACACCCTGCCCTGACCCATAATTAGGGCTGTCACTCACCGGAAGGAGGGGGCAGGGTGGTGGGACACAAGTGTTCTGGGAAAGCCTCTCCCTGCAAGGAGAGAGGCCAAAGGCTCAAGTGACTCACCTCCGATGTTCCCGATTACCATCAGGAGTGGGGACAGGTGGGGCCATCCCAGCCCAGAGCCCAGAAGCCTGAATATGCCCAGACAGGCCACCAGCCCTCCCTTTCCTGGTGCGGTCGGGTCACATGTCAAGGCCACCCTCAGGGGCAAAGACAACCAGGTTCTGAAGGAGTGGCCTCCATTTGGTGTGACCACCCAGAGATGAGCTGGGCCAGCTCCAGCCCCAGCACCTTCACGGTTGCCCCCCGACGGGCCCACGAGTGGCTGAGCCATTTACATGTGGTGGTTCATTTCCTCATTCCCGTAGGTTGGTCAGAGGTGTGGAAGGAGGCGTTTAAAATAAACGAGGCAACAATAACAACAAAACTCAAAATGCGACGGATTGAAGGCAAGACAAAGAGTGAGGCAAAATCACGGCGAGAGAAGACGGAGAGGAGATTCTAAACAGAAGCACAGTGGGAATGAGTTCACAACAGTGTATGCCAGATGGGCCTTTATAGGTGTTATGGCGGAGTCAGAAATGTAGTTCTGAGCTTCCCAGAAGCCAAAGCAAAGAAGGAAACACGGCTATATGACCGGTAGCATCCAGAGAAGATAAGTCACTCAGGAGAACTCAAGCCTAAGGTAAATCTCTCCAGGATGTCCTCATGAAAAGAACACTGCACTTGGGGCTGACAGTATCCCCACCTGGAATTCCATAGTGAGCCTGGTTTTCAGCATCCCTATCCCAAGCGGAGGTCATAACACCAAAGTCTACTTCCATTAAAGGCCTTGTACAAGCTACAAAAAGCCAGAGTCACCGTCGGTTTGATCTCGAACGTGGGTGCATCTCAAAATACGTCTGCAGACTCCTGGAGATGTTTCTGTTGCACAGAACCACAAGAACACGCGAGAGACATTTGTGGCAAAACTGAAATTTCGCATGTCTGGGAAGCAAGGAGAGAAACCTTTGGGGACTTCAAGGTCAGTGTATAAGAAGGGAAGTGATGCAAATAATCCCCTTCCTGCATAATATTGGCAAAGCACAGTGTTGAATGGCCTACTTGCAGCTCTGCCCAACGGAACCTTCTGGGTTGATGGAAGTGTTCTCTACCTGCACTTCTCAGGCTGGCTGCCACCACAAGTGGGTGTTGAGTACTTGAAACGTGGCCAGTGCAACAAGGAAACTCAACTTCTAATTTTATTTCATTTTAACCAGTTTAATGTTTTTACTTATTTTTGAGACAGAGAGAGACAGAGCATGAGTGGGGGAGGGGCAGAGGGAGAGGGAGACACAGAATCCGAAGCAGGCTCCAGGCTCTGAGCTGTCAGCCCAGAGCCCGACACGGGGCTCGAACTCACAGACGGTGAGATCTTGACCTGAGCTGAAGTCGGTCGCTTAACCCACTGAGCCACCCAGGCGCCCCGCATTTTAACTAATTTAAGCTTAAGTTTAGCGATCCCCACATGGCTGGTGGCCGCCATATTGAAGGCACAGGTCCATTCACTTTCGCTGTCCCACTGTGGCTCTTCACCCTCACAAAATATGGTGGATTCCTCAAATGCCCTGATCCATCGTCATTTGAAACAATAACTTTTATCTCTTCCTAAAGGTCAAACAACACTTAAAGGCAATAGTTTGCAATACGCTCAGTGTTAAATGCAATACAGATACTAAATAGGTCTAAACACCCCGGAGTATGGATAAGGGGACAGGCCAGGTGCCTCTCAAGAGAAAGCCGACCTCGAGCTTCTTGCCTTGCCCCTCCTGTTTGCTGAATATCTGAGAGTGTGGATGCTTAAAAACTCTGCCCCAAGCGTTATTGTACCATCCTCTATTTTTAAGTCACCCAAGGGCCCCTGATCGCCCATAGGATAAAATAAAAGCTCTCCAATGGGACATTCAAGTTCCCTCTTAGTCTGCCTTCGGCTCGGGAACTTGAGTGTTCTCTCCTGCCTCAGCTCCAGGCCACCTGCCTCCCTCAGGTTCCCAGACACCATCGGCTGCCTTCGCTCATCCCGGATGTCTGTTCTCTCTGGGCCTTTCTTCACCAACAGCTCTTTGTCCAGACCACTGTCTCTGTTCAGTCCTGAGTCACTTGGGCTGAGCCAGCCCTGCTGGGTCCACTCCCTGGTCTCCGCACACGTCCCACTCATGTGCAAGGATCGATTTCCCTGACCCCCTTCCCATGACATGAGGTGCTTCTGGGGGTTGGAGCCCAGCCCTTACAAAAAACTGTTGCTCGCATGTATTAAGTTCTCACTCTGCTTCCAGCACTTGTTTGGAAATGCCCTCATTTCATCCTCAACGATGCATCCCGGTAGCCGCCGTGGCCATCTCTATTTCTTCCCCCGGTGAGGAAACTGCAGTAGAGGCAGGTTAAGCGATGTGCCTGGAGTAACACGGTTTCTAAGCGGCAGGGCAGTGATCTGACTTCACACAGATCGAATTCACGGGCCAAGTCTTGACGTTCCTCTGCTCCCAGGATCGAGCCTAATGCCTGGCACCCAAGAGATCAACAAATAATGGTGGGTTGGACTCTATAAGCAAAGGGGTAAGAAGCTGAGGGACCCCCTGGCCAGGCCAGCGGGGTGCTGGGAGACCCCCTCCCTACACCTCTGCTCAGCCTCTCCTTAACGTGGACCCTCGGCCCGGCAGGGTCAGGCTCATTGTCCAACACCTCAGTCTCCAATGGTGTGTGCCATGCCCCGGACCCTGCACCTGTTCCCACCTTCCCACTTCCCTCTGGCTCTGCACGAGTCCAGTGATGTCCTGCTTCCCCAGTGATGTCTCCTGAGTCCTCCAGACCTTATTATTCCTCACCTGCCCTTTGAGCCCCAGTTCCAAGGGGGTGCACCGGTCATCGCCACGGACTACTCCGACAGGCCCTTGTCTGCATGTGATTCACCGAGTGCCCCCCCAAGTCCTAGGGGGGCGGCCAATGTGGTCATCTTCGTGTTGCCAAATGAAAGTGAATCTCAGAAAGATGTCTGCCGTGCAGCTAAAGCTTGACAAGGGAGAGATTCCAGTCTGTGCTTCTGTTTCTAGACCGAGATGTATGTAAGAGACACAGGGCCTGGCTGGCTGGTGTTAATCAATTAGGCCAGGTTGGACTTCCCTGTCATTTTCCAGCTGTGCTTTTCTCTGCACATTTTTCTTTATGTTGGTTGTAGTTCTTGCAATATTTTATTTCATAACAAACTTACATCATGTACCTCTTTGTCGGCGGGTGTATCGTTCATGGAAGAAGGGTCTTTCCTTTCCTACCATATGTTCTCCTCTACTTTTTCTGAAACGCTTTCCTAGTACGTGGTATGTTCCACTTTCCCCTTAGCTCTGCTATGGGTGCGGTGGCCGTGCACAGGTTGAGTAGACCAATCATCAGAGTTGGGGACAGAGCAGGAGGCGGTGAGGACTGTGGCAAACTCAAGAGAGCACGCTCCATCCAAAGGGCATATCTGAGGGGCGTCTGAGGGTGGTTCAGCCGGTTCAGCACCCAACTCTTGATTTCGGCTCCCATCACAATCTCACAGTTTACCAGTTCAAGCCCCGTGTGTAGGGCTCTGTCGTCTCTCTCTCTTCCCCTCCCCTGCTCACGCTCTCAATCTTAGAATAAATAAATATTTAAAAGGAAGGAAGGAAGGAAGGAAGGAAGGAAGGAAGGAAGGAAGGAAGAAGAAAGAAAGAAAGAAAGAAAGAAAGAAAGAAAGAAAGAAAGAAAGAAAAAACTTCCCCAAAGGCTTAGCCTGCTTGAGATTCTCTGTCCGTCTCTCTCTCTTCCCCGCCCCTGCTCACGCTCTCAATCTTAGAATAAATAAATATTTAAAAGGAAGGAAGGAAGGAAGGAAGGAAGGAGAAAGAAAGAAAGAAAGAAAGAAAGAAAGAAAGAAAGAAAGAAAGAAAGAAAAAACTTCCCCAAAGGCTTAGCCTGCTTGAGATTCTCTGTCCATCTCTCTCTCTTCCCCGCCCCTGCTCACGCTCTCAATCTTAGAATAAATAAATATTTAAAAGGAAGGAAGGAAGGAAGGAAGAAAAAAGAAAGAAAGAAAGAAAGAAAGAAAGAAAGAAAGAAAGAAAGAAAGAAAGAAAAAGAAAGAAAGAAAGAAAACTTGCCCAAAGGCTTGAGGTATCTTGAAAATTACTAGCTTGTAAATTGCTTTGCAACATAAGTATCACCTCCAACACCTGCCTCACTTGAATGATCCACCTCATCCACTCTATCAGTTACCACCCATTCTGCTAATTTCCTACCTCCAACTCAACCCTAAAGCCCTTGAGGGCAGGGAGGGCAGGGGCGCCTGGTACAGCTTTCACAGCCCACGGTGCGGTGCTACTCACTAAACCGAGCTGTGGGCATTTTTCTTGATGCACTCTGGTTAATTGGCGTCACTCCCTCCGCAGGGACTACGGGAGCAGAGAAGGACCGATTTCCTAATTGTCTGCCAGACGCGCCTCTTTGTAGATTCCTGGAGACGCACATCATCAGATTTGATCTCAGAGCTTCGCAACAAGGCAGGCCCAGTCCCCATTTTAAAGATAAGAACGTCGAGGCGCGGCAAAGCAGAGTCATCCGCCTGTCACACGTCAGCATACCCCCCCGCGTCTGCTGAAGTCTCTAAAACACTCTTCTCCCACTACCTCGTGCCCACACAAAAGCCAACATGTTCCCAAGGATTCCGTTTGAAAAGATGTGCTCCAGTTAAGCGACCTTTGGAAGAGCAAACGTCGAAAGCGAGAGTCAAGCGCAGCCGCCGTGATGGGAGTTTGGGGCCGCCCGAAGCCGGCAGACTCCTCCTCGACAGAGGGGCCACGCTCATCGCGTTGCGCACAAGTGAAAATTCTCCCCTTAACAGGCTGAAAGGCAAACCCAACCCTTTTGGGAGGATTCCAATTCAGAGACTCGACCAGCCAGGGCATGTCGAAGAGAAAAGCGGGGAAGCGACAAGTGCCAACCTGGCTGGTCAATTGAGGTTTGTCCCTCAAGAGCGTATGAATTGGGGTCGCGGCAGGTCGAAAGGGACTGCTCTGGAGCCCAGAAACTTCCCCTTGGCATCAACAGCCGCCGCCTTCCAGAGCCCCACCTCACAGCCCTCCAAAGGAAGCTGCCTTTAAAGTAGGCCTTGCACCAGAACACGAGCTAGGAATCCTAAGTCCTGCTCCCGATAGTGCTGTGTGGCATTGAGCACATTACTTAACCTCTCTGGGCCTCTTCGTCTTTATAATAAAACCTGCACATGGCGGGGGGGGGGGGGGGGGGGGGGGCGGGGGAACGGGCATGCGTCTAAAGACACTTCCGGTTCCAGATGATCTCATGGCTCCAGATCTCATTGAATTCTTCCCAGACTCAAGCTCTGGTGGTGGCCTTAGTGGCTTCCTCTGGACGCCGGTCTTTTTGGCACGTTGTTCCTCCTGGACACCTAGACATAGAAACCAGGGTCCCATTCCAAGCGCTTTATAGCTATTAACTCATTTCATCTCCACAGTTCTATTACAGGGAAATTGTATTACAGGGAAATTGAGGCATAGAGACATCAAGCCTCTTATCCAAGCTTCACACAAGGATTTGCCCAAAGATTCTAGCAAGCTACAGCCTGGGATTTGAACACTGGTCGGTATGGCTTCGGAAACTTACTCTTTACTACCAGATCAGTGGTCCCCAAGCTTATCTACACCTGAGAACCACCTAAGGGGAAGCTTGGAAAATTTCCAAAGCGTAAGCCATACCCCGGACCAGTGAATTCATCGTGTCTGGGGGTGGCATGGAGGCATCAGTGTTTGGGGAAACTCCCCAGGTAATCCCGAAGTGCAGACAAGTTTGGGGACGCCGTTAGCCTCCCTCCATCGTGGTGTGTGGGAGATGAGATCATGTAGCAGGCGAGAGGCCTGAGCTTGGTCCTGGCTGTGTCATCACTTGCTAGACGTGTGAGCCTTCACAAGGCACCGGGCTGTCCCGAGCCTCTGTCTCCCACCCTGACCCAGCCCCGCTGCTGTCCGTTCTGTCGTTAGCTCAGTGATCTTGAGTGAGTCACCTGATATTTCTGAGGCTTACTTTTCCCATCTCGAAAATGTCTTTCTAATACCTATCCAGCAGGGTTCTTACAAAGGCAAAGGAAACAAAGTGCCCGGAGACATAGTAACTGCTCAAAACAAAACAAACTGCAATGTATCTGACAACGGGGCTTAACCCCAGCAGTGTCAGATACACACACACACACACACACACACACACACACACACAGGGGTGCACACAGGTCAGACCACACTCACACACCCCGAGTTCAGCCGGCACGGACACACACATTCACACACAACAATGGCAGGAAGGTAAGTCTAATGCAACTCCCGTATTAAAAACAAATACATCTCTGAAAGCTTATTTTTCATTTGCATTTTGCGAAGAAATCATCAGAACCCGCCCCCCTCCCCCATCACCTTTGTCCCTGGCTACCCGTTTGTCTTGAAGTTCAAAGAAGAGATGAAGTCAGCTGCAAGTGCTTTCCTGGATGGACTGATGGATGATGACGGTGGTGGTGGTGAGGGCTCTTTCGTAAATTTGAAACATAAAAGTGTTTTCATTCTCTGGCCGTCGTGATAACCTTGAGAGAGTTGGAAATGAGAGTCTCGTTCCTCACTGAAATCGTCTTCCTCAATCACAGGCTGTCTTCACACTTGTGGGCTGTTTTTGCAGGGTTGCTAATGAATGTTGATCTTCGGCGAGGGCTCCCAGTAGCGCGTTCTTTTAAATACAGCGGTGATGTCCTAAGTCACAGGAAGGTTTCAAGGAAGAGGATAACATACGTCTTCCTTGGGTGGTACTCTCCATTACGATTGTCTTTTTGCCAACAGAGTTAATGGAATGATCCTCATTCAGTTTACTAGTTGATTAATGTCAGATACCAGAAAATCTTCGTCCAGTATTGCAATGGCTCCTTGCTCCCTCTCCATTGGTCCCTTCGTGCTGAGGAGTAATTCTTTTAAGAACCCCTTGAACACATCCCCAACTCCCAAACCTTGATCCTGCTAAGTGATCATCTATCTCCGTCTCTCAAGCTCCTTTTGTCTTGACTGTTTCAATGACCGTCCGGTCCATCCAACCCACCGCCGCCAGAATATCGTTTCAAGCGCGGATCCGGTACCGTCCTCTTGATTTAAAACCTCTTCTGGCTTGCCGCGTATATAAGGAAAAGCGCTGAGCAGAGATCCCTTAGGGATCTGACTCTCCTTCAAGCCCTCACCAGCTCCTCGAACTCCAGGCGATGAGAGTTTTCAGTGTTGTCTGAGAACGGCATGCTCTTTTGCTCTCCGATGGCTTCGCTGCTGTGGTTTGTTTGCCTACACTGAGAAAGGAGGAGTATAAATTAATCTGGAGCAGCTATGATATGTGTGGTCTTGGTAGGTACTCTACATACATCATCCCTCGCCTACCAAAAGGACCCTCTGTCCTTCAAAAGGAAATGCTAAGTGGCCCTGCTCAGTGCCGCTTTCCTGGAGTCTTAAAGAGTCGTCCTCTCTCCTCCCTGCCCACCATGCATTGAGCTGTATTGTAACACTGTGTCTTTTTTTTAAATGTTTATTCCTTTTTGAGAGAAAGAGAGAGAGAAAGAGAGGGGGTGAGAGAGCATAAGCAGGGGAGGGGCAGAGAGAAAGGGAGACACAAAACTCGAAGCAGACCCCAGGCTCTGGACTATCAGGGCAGAGCCCGGCATGGGGCTCGAACCCATGAACTGTAAGATCACGACTGAGCTGAAGTCAGTTTTTAACCCACTGAGCCACCCAGGTGCCCTGTAACACTATGTCTTAAGCCAGGTTTCTGAGCTGCAACGCCTGAAAGGACATTCTTTTGTAGGTAATCTATTGACAGCTCCCAGGTAATTCCTATAAAGGAAGGGGCAGGGCACGAGGTAGTTCAGGAAAGATCTGGTTTCAGCTGAAGTCCACCCTCACACTGATTCCATGAGGAGCTCTGGAGCATGAGTTATCCCACTGTGAAGTCAGGGGCTGGGCTTTTATGCCCCCAATCAGCTACTCATTAGCTGTAGACCACGTCCTGATTAACAGGTGACAGGAGGTCTAATCCCATAGGCATCACCGGGCAAGACAAGTCCATTGGTCGTGATACTTTCCTGGAGAAACACGAAGCTGTGAGCCATTATCAGCCAGTCCCATGGCAGCTGAGGACGGCCACACCAATCTGGTAGGAGTCATTGGTAGAAATCTACCTACAGCCTCTTAAAAACTGTGCTTTTTTTTCTTTTTCTTTTGGCACGGATCCCTTTCATTAGCCTGTAACAGTCCTGGGAGTCAAGCCCAGTATTTTCTGACATGTGGTAGGAACACTGTATTATGCTGAGAGAATGACCCGTCTAGAGACTACCTACACTCATCAGAGAAAGGTTCTCAGTTCTAAGAATTTGGTCCTAGATTTCCAGAGGCTTACTGTCTATGTGGAGAGATGGGGCATATACAGGCTGAAGGCAGTCACAGAAAGTCTGTCTGAGGCTGGGTTAAAACAATGACATGTACAGGGCACCTGGGTGGTTTGGTCGGTTAAGAGTCTAATTGTGAGTTTCGACTGAGATCATGATCTCATGGTTCGTGAGACTGAGCCCCACATAGGGCTCTGCCCTGACAGCATGGGCCTTGCTTTGGATTCTCTCTCTCCCTCCCTCTTTCTGCCCCTTCCCTGCTCATGCTCTCCCTTTCTCTCTCTAAAAAATAAATAAATAAATGTTATTATTTTTAAATGTCACTAAATTGAGAGACAGAGAGCGCGCGAGCAGAGGAGGTGCAGAGAGAGGGAGAGAGAGAGCATCCCAAGCAGGCTCTGCCCCGTTGGCACAGAGCCTGATGTGGGGCTTGAACCCACAAACCGTGAGATCATGACCTGAGCCAAAACCAAGAGTCAGATGGTTAATGGACTGAGCCACCCAGGCAACCCAATAAACTTTAAAAATACTATTTAAAAAATGACATGTACAATATTGAGTTTCACCTATGGGCTAGGCATTGTGCCCGGTGTTTATCACATTGAGTACAAACTTAGTGTATTCTCTGAGCAAAATTGTCGATGAATGATTAATGACCATCCTACCCACTCCCCTGACTTCCAGAGGAGAATGTCCCTGTGCACTAAGTTATTGCAAGGACTCTCTTCGGTGGTAAAGAATTTGGGAACCAGGCAAGAAGAGAGAATATGGGGAAAAAGCCAGAAATGATCACGTGACAAAGAGCTAAGAGAGCGGATGGAGAAGAGATTCAGGCATGATGTGCATGACGTGTGGGTGATGTTTGGAATTGCAAACAGAAGAGTAGAAATGTTGAGAACTGGCTCTCGGGGCATCGAAAATGTGACGTTGATGGAAGACGTGGAATTTTTAGGTACCTGATGTATATTGGTTCCGTATTGTTCCTCTCTCTTTGACATTTCCTTAAGAGGATAGATAAGCTATGAAGAACTTTCGCGTACCTTTTAGTTGCTGAGATTTGCCTGAATGTATCACTATGCTGAGACGGCATCATATGAGGCCCTGGAATTTGAGTTATACACACAACCTCTCATTTCATGGTTATTGCATTCGGGTTTTTTTTAATTTTTTAAAAAATAATTTTAATGTTCATTCATTTTTTGAAAGAGAGAGAGGGGGAGAGAGAGAGCGGGGGGAGGGGCAGAGAGAGAGGGAGACGTAGAATCTGAAGCAGGTGCCAGGCTCTGAGCTGTCAGCACCGAGCCCGACGCGGGGTTCGAACTCACAGACCGCGAGATCATGACCTGAGCCGAAGTCGGACGCTCAACCCACTGAGCCACCCAGGCGCCCCCGTGAGAAAGTGACTGACACCCAGAGAGGTTAAATAACGTGCCCGGAGTCATCCAGCTGGCAGCTACTGATTCCAGGGTGTCACTCCAAACCCTGCCCATTAGATTCGAAATTCACAGTCCGGTTACCGTGCCACAAAGCATCTCTGATGAAGAACAAAGCAGACGCCAGCCCCATGAGAACCTGCTTGGGGGAAATTCGAATGGACTGTAGGCCCACGGTCTTGAGGACGGAGTCCAGAGGAGGGGGAGTTCTCTGTGGCACGAAAGCTAAAGCCTTCTAACAGCAACTAGAGGCTGGTCCAGGCCTGAGTCTGAGTCCAAAATCTTCATCCAGGTGGGCTGACGGCAGCCACTGTCTGGGAACATCCAAGAGAGAGTTCATCGAAGACAGGCATTAAAAGCAAGAGAAAGGCATCGCCCTGCTATTTCACGTAACACTGCAGTATTTTGTAGACTCAAAACTAAGATCGACTGATTTCTGTACCAAAAGATTAATTCACTTCAAGAACGACTGAGAGGTATGCTTTCTTATTTGCCTCGCATGACACCAAATAGCTGGTAAGACAAGCGGGTTTGACTCTCCTCTCCCTGGTTTTGAAGTTGTATTGATAGAGCCATCAAGCTGTCATTCACAGGCTCCGAAAGAAGCGGTGTTTTCCTTCCCTGAACCATCCTGTTGTTAGAGATGCTACTCCCCTGTTTCAACAGCTTAGAATTATGTCAAGAGCTAGATCCCACTTGGAATTAAACCCTGAAATTTCTTTATTCTTCAGTTGCGAGGAAAGCCGGAGGCATGAGGAAATGGTAAAACCACTGAATTTGGAGTCAGATGTTGCCAGCTGCCAGTTGCGTGACCCTGGGCGAAGCGTCTCCTCTCTTGCGGGCTTGGTTTCCTCCTCTGCAATGTGGGGGCTGACGAATCCTTCCCCTTCCCCCTTCGTAAGATGGTGAGAAAGATGAAATTAAACAACGGGTAAAAGCAGCCCTTCCTAATCTATGAATTGTTGTACACATGTAAGTGGTTGTTATTAATTACAGTTTGGATTAGAGCATAAGGTGCTTTACCAAAGCTTAAATAATAAGCACCTAAAGAATCAGGAGAAATATTTATAGAAAAGATGTTTGCTTTCTCTTGCATGTGTTATCAATTGCTGTCAACTCGTATTTTAATTAATAAGGTGTGTGATTTTTCAATTTAAATAAGATTAAGTCTCTGGAAGAAATAATGGCAGAGGAACATGAATTATGTAATAAAAAAAATCCTAACAATGGTAAAGATGAAGTGGTTATCTAGAAACAGAAAGATTCTTGTTCAGTCTTGGAGGGGACTGTACTGATTAGCTCTATTGTTAAAGTGCATTTTTTTCCACTTTAGATAATAGTCACTTATTTTCATATTCCTTTTAGGACTTTACATCTCTTCCACATTCCAATGCATTTTTTCTTAAACATTTTCCTACCATATTCTATGGCACAATCAGGAAGCAGATCGGGAAAATAGTGTAGTACATCGCGTGTCCCAAGGAGGCATCTGAAGAGTTCCTTGAGAAGCTGGCAATGATTCACCAGGTCAATCAGGTCAGAAAACTGGAAATCACTTTTCACTTCTCACTCACCGTTTACCTTCAGTCACAGAAGAAGTTCTGTCTTCCTTAAGTTTCCAAATTCCCTTCCCTCTTCCCCGCTCTGATTTTCCCAGCCGAACGCAAACCCTTGCAATCCCTGCAAAGACATTTCCGTGGTCTCCGAAAGGATGTGCAGCCTCTCTCCTAACTATCCCAGACCCTACTGCATACAGCAGTCAGAGACCTTTCAAAAAGCACATAGAAATGCTTCCATTTCCAACACGGAATAACAAGGAGAGCATCTATTCTCTCCTGAACAGATAAAATATAGGAGACAACAGTTTTAAGCACAGAGCAAAAAAGCAGGCATCCTTGAGATATGGTCAATAAATAAAGCGAACCCTGTAATTTCCCCCCAGCTTACTGCTTACGCTTTCAGGAAATGGGGACCCTGAGACAGAACCCGTAGTCTCACGTCCAGGTCAGTGGAAACAATGAAGCTGGGAGGCCAGGGGGAACACGACTGCCAGAGTTTGCAGGGCACATGAAGGGGAGAGCTGAGAAGGATCTCCCTCTAGTCTTTTTTTTAATTTACTTTTTAATGTTTATTTATTTTTGAGACAATGCGAGAGACAGAGTGCAAGCAGCAGAGGAGCGGACAGAGGTAGACACAGAATCTGAAGCGGGCTCCAGGCTCCGAGCTGTCAGCCCAGAGCCCGACGCGGGGCTGGAACTCACTAACCGTGAGATCATGATCTGAGCCGAAGTCAGACGCTCAACCGATTGAGCCACTCAGGTGCCCCGGATCTCCCTCTAGTCTTAAGCAAAGTGCTGATTGTTATACCCAAGGCTGGAGAAAGAGCCACTGGAAAGGACTGGAGGAAACAGTCCTTGGAGCTTACCAGAAATAGCTTTGGTTCCCATAAGCCAGAGTGGAAAACTCGTAATTCAGAGTATCAGGTAGAATATTCAAAACAGTTTTACCCCAGTAGTGGGGGGGAATGAGCTCTGGACTAAACACTGCTCTGGACCCACCTAATAACATTTAAAGAAGGTGCAAAGACCCACACTTTTTTCAGGTCACATAACCAGATCCTAGAATAATGTCCATAAGGAGTTATTCGGATAGAGATATACTCAACACCTAATAGGGCTAAATCCACGATGTCTGGCACGCAATAAAAAATGACCAGGCATGCGAGGAAACAGAAAAATATAAGTGATGATGGGGAGGAAAAATTAATCAAAATTGACCTGGAAATCTACCCATACGTTATACATATATTACAGAGTTAGTAGGCAAGCGTATTAAACACTTACGATTACATTTCTTACATTGAGAAAGTTAAGTAGAGACATAGAAATATTAAAAAAAGCAATCAGATTCTTAGAGGTGAAAGCCACAGCATCTGTGCACCCTTTAAAGCACAGCACATGTTTCTGTTATGCTAGATGAACCAGTCCTAGAGATCTAGCATACAGCACATGCCTACAGGTAATAAGACCTATCATATTGCACTCGTAGAACTTTGCTAAGAGGGTAGATTTTATGTTAAGCGTTCTTATCACAAATAATAAATAAATAAATAAATAAATAAATAAATAGGATGAGAGGAAGTCCTCGGAGGTGAAGGATAGGTTTATGGCACGGATTGTGATGCTAGCTTCACAGATGCCTGCTTATCTCCAAGCTCATCACCTTGTCTAGATTACATATGTAGGTATGGCTTTTTGTATGTCAATCACACCTCAATAAAGTGATTTAAGTTTTAAGAGGATGGTGTGGAAACCACAAGGTCTAAACTAGCAAACACAGCGAAAGGGATTAAGTAAGAGATTAGATAGTGCAGAAGGAAATATTACTAAACTTGAAATCAAGCTCATTGATCGTTTCCAAAATAAAACGCAGAGAAACGAGGTTGGCTTGGGGGTGGGGGGATGCAGCGACCATCAGTGAGCTGTGGACCAGCTTCATCAGCCTAACACGTGTGCAAGGAGAGAGAAGAAAGGGAGGGACATGGTGTCAGGACTTTATAATTGCATAAGCAGTGACTCCAAAAAGTTAGCTTAAATACATTGATTAGCTCATAGAGTTTCTGAGGGTCAGGAATCCAGGCGTATTTTAACTGGATGGTTCAGGCCCAGGTTCTCTTGTGAAACTGTGTTCAAGCCTTAGGCATCTGAAGCCTCCACTGAGGTAGGGTTTGCTGACGGCTGGCTCATGTGGTGGCTGGCCGCCTCAGTCACTCTCCATGCAAGTCTCCCTTTCACATGCTTGAGTGTCCTCACAACGTGGCCCCTCACTTCCGCCAGATCAGAGAAAGAGAGAGCAAATCAGAAATCAGTGTATCCTGTAAGTTAATCTTGGAAATGACATCCCATCCCGTCTGCCATATTGTACCAGTCTGTGGCAGAGCTTGGGGAGAGACCACACGAGAATGTGACCGTCAGGAGATAGTGCTCTTTGGGGTCCATCTTAGAGGCTGCCTACCATAAGGGCCTAGAAAAATATCTGAAAGAATAATGGTCTTCAGATTTGATGAAAACTATAAGCCCCCAGATCCAAAAGGCCCAACAAACCCCAAACATAAGAAATATGACAAAACCATATCAAGGCCCATCATAAACATATTGCCTAACATCAGTTATGAAGAGAAAAGTCTTAACAACAGCCAGAGAGATTCTTCTACACTCCATAGTGGTTAAAACTGACAAGGCTGATCACACCAAGTATTGAAGAAAATGTGGGGCAACTGGACCCCTCAGACACTGCCAGTGGACTATGCAAGGGTGCCACCATTTTGGAAAATGGTCGGGCAGTTTCTTCAAAGGTTAAATATATATCTATCATATGACTGAGACATATGTTTACCCAAGAGAAAGAAAAACATATATACATACAAAGATTTGAGAAGTGCATAGAGCAGCTTTATTTTTCGTGGTTAAAACCTGGAAACAACTCCAATGTCCATCAATCAGTGACTAGATACACACTGTGGTATGTCCACACAAATGGATTCCTACTCAGAAATGCAAAGGGACACCTGGGTGGCGCAGTCAGTTAAGCATCTGACTTTTGACGTCAGTTAAGGTCATGATCTCATGTTTCTTGGTTTCGATCCCCACAGTGGCCTCTACACGGACAGCATGGAGCCTGCTTGGGATTCTCTGTCTCCCTCTCCCTCTCTCTTGGCCTCTCCTCTACTTGTGTGCATTCTCTCTCTCTCTCTCTCTCTCTCTTTCTCTCTCAAAACTGAATACACATTTTTTACACTTGATCTTAGCCAAAAGGCCGAGAAGTGATGAATACGTATTTTTTAAAGAGAGAAATGGAAAGAGATGAACTACTGATGTTCAACACCATGGATGAATCTGAAGATAAATATGGCAAGTGCAAGAAGACAAATACCAAAGAGTAAATTGATCTGGTGATGGAAAGTGCATCAATGCTCACCAGGGGGTGGAGCCCAGAGGTAGGTGGGAGGGAGACGCCATTTCGGGGAGTCAGAGTGCGGATATGTCCATTACCTTGATTGTAGTGATGGCGTCATGGAGAATGTCCAAACTCATCAAATTGCACCCCGAGAAAAATGTACAGTTTGAATGTCCATTAGACCTTAATAAAGTTGTTAAAAACAAAGACCACACCCAATATAGGCCTATCCCTTCTGCAGTTTGTGCTTTCAGTGGCTTCCTATAGCCCTTCGGGGTCTGGGCTTTGGAGAAGGGTTTGAGCCTCTTCCAGTTCCTGTTCCAGTTGTCCCTCTCTCTATCTTCCTGTTAACTGTTTGAAACTCCCTGCAAGTCCTGGACCATAACGCTGGCTCCCATCCCACCACTCCCATCACTCCTCCCCCCGGAGTGTTTCTCCCCTGTCCACGCCCCTCTGATAACTCGTTCCCACCTTAAGACCCCACTCAGCTTTTCCCCAAAAGATCATTTCTGGGCCCCCTTCTTCCTCTCCTGCCTTTGGCTGTTGACCGTACTGTGTTCTACCTTCTGGTGCTTCGTGCAGCCTTCCTACCGACCCCACTCACTTGGATCACTAGGCTTTCAAGTCACTACTGTGATCACATCTAGTGGTAGTTGTCATAATGGCAAGAGTTCTTTCTGTCCCTGCAGTGCTTAGCATGGCATTGGATACACAACAGGAACAAGGGATAGGTTTGAAATAATACATGAAGAAGATGATTTGGGGAGCTCCCCAGAACATGGCTGCAATAGCCTGACTATCTGTGCCCCCCTCATTCATATGTGGACATCCTAATCCCCAGCGGGATGGTATTTGTTGGTGGGCCCTTCGGGAGGTGAAGTTCTCATGAGTGGGATCATCACCCATGTGAAAATGACCTCAGGGAGCTCCCCGGCCATCTTTCTGCCATGTGAAGATAGAGAAAAGTAAGCAGTCTATAGCCCGGAAGAGGATCCCACAGAACCTGACCATGCTGACCATGCTGGCGCTGTGAGAAAGCAATTTCTGTTGCTTACAAGCCACCCAGTCTGCGGCCCTCTGTTGTGGCAGCTCCAACAGACTACGGTAACGTCTTACCCAGAGAACCTCAGATTCACCGATGACAAGATCACGTTCGGAGTCTGGCAGAGGACCCGATGGCACAGAGTGTAAGCGCTACCCTTCTCAACAGGATCATGGATCGAGGCATCCTGGAGTGGGTGAGTGTTCACTTAGGAGGGCGGGCCAAGGTCTGGAGGATGGAAGCAGGGAAACAGGGGGAGGTGTCTTCTCAAGGCGGCTTAAAAAAAAAAAAAAAACAATGCTTTTAAATCCCCCAAACAGCTGTCCGGTTAGGAAGATACTGTTTATAGTCACAATGCCTACGTTCAGCCCGCTGGTGGTGACGTAGACTAGCAGAACTTGCGTATAACATTCCAAGCCCGCGTTCCTGTTTTCATTCTGATGGGGCCAAATGGGCAATTTCCCAGGTCCGGTTACCCAAGGAGGTCAGAGTACTCCTTCCCTTCCCTTTCTTCTGTGGATGACTCTAAACTGTGTCATTGGACAGACACACCTGTGAAACATTCAGGGGCAATGTCTGCCTTCCTCCCCCCAACTCCGCACCATGTCTCTCTTTTGCTCAGAGTTTCAATAATGAGCTGATGAGAAGGGTGTGAGGCAACACGTCTGTGAGTCTCCTCTGAAATCTTCTCTTGGTTATGTCGTTGTCTGCTCTTCAGCCCGGTGGACAAGGCAGCCATCAGGAGTGAGGAAGACAGAAGCCTGGGCAGCAGGAGCCAAGCAGCTGTGCCCAGACAAGGGGAGACAAAGGGCAGAGGCCAGAGAGGCCAAGGCTGGCGATGATTTTCACTTTCAAGAAGTTTATAGCTCATTGAGGCATCTGGCACCGAGCGGTCCGCTAAGACTCAACCTTTTCTAGAAAAGGAAAAAAAAAAAAAAAGAAGAAAGAAAGAAAGAAAGAAAGAAAGAAAGAAAGAAAGAAAGAATAAAGAGAGAAAGAAAGAAAGAAAGAAGAAAGAAGAAACAGAGAAAGAAAGAAAGAAAGAAAGAAAGAAAGAAAGAAAGAAAGAAAGAAGAGAAAGAAAGAAAGAAAGAAAGAAAGAAGAAAGAAGAGAAAGAAAGAAAGAAAGAAAGAAAGAAAGAAAGAAAGAAAGAAAGAAAGAAGAAAGAAAGAAATCAAACAAGCAAGCTTTCCAAGCTTACCAGTTTGGATTCAAAATGTCAGGCAAGTAGAAAACAGGACTGGGGCACTCAGATTCAAATCAAGCATGAGATGTATGAGTTTATGTTTCATAAGGATGGAAAGGAGTGTTTAAAAATTCTTTTTTCTTACAGGAATCATCAAACATACATAAAAGTAGAGAGGAATGGATAAAGATCTTCAGTCATCTATCACTTAGTTTAACTATGGTCAAAATTGTATTTTTTTTAAGTTTATTTATTTTTGCGAAAGACAGACTATGAGCAGGGGAGGGGCAGAGAGAGAGAGGGAGACACCGAATCCGAAGCAGGCTCCAGGCTCCGAGCTGTCAGCACAAAGCCCGACACGGGGCTCGAAATCACAGACCGTGAGATCATGACCTGAGCTGAAGTCAGACGCTTACCTGACTGAGCCACCCAGGCGCCTCCAAAATTGTAATTTTTAACCAGAGAGAATCAGGCAAAATCTACAGGTACATACCATGGACATCAGGAGTTTGGAGGTAGAACAGCGTGGACAAAGAAACCCGCGGCTTTGGACTGTATATCGTCCTCCCCTTCTCAGGGTGTACAACCGAGAACCCAGTTCCTTAACTTCTGGCCAGACTTCACTGCACCAAAACATGTGTGAGCCTCTCCGCGTCCCAAGACCCTTGAGAAGTCAAGGGAGGCCCAGGGCTAGTCATACGTAGTACCTGCTCAGTAAACGGTGAAGTTTTGCCATGGTTACCATGTTCAAATGCATCAGGCAACCATGCCCGGAAGACAAGAAATTGTAACTCAGCCCAAGTCAGGACAAAGGCCTGACTCTGACACATGTGGGATTTTCCCAATGTTTTCTTGGAAACAAGTAATCAATGGCAGAAAACCTCAAGTCCATGCATGTTACAGAGAAAGCAGATGTGTTTTGAATGGCAAAGAATGAGGAAGACAGCAGTGATTTTTTTTTTTCTTTTAATTCTGACTAATTTTACAGCAACCGATTAACCATTTGCTCTCTCTATAGCGTCTGTATTGTTCCAGCGCTGAAATCCTAAGGCACGCTGGAGGCGGCTGTAACCCCCAGGGGATGTTTGACAAGGTCCAAAGGCATTTTTGGTTGGAGATAGTTTGGGTTGTCATGTTGGGACAGGAATGTTCCTGGCATCTAGTGGGTAAGGGACCAGGGAACATCCTCTACAATGCATAAAATAGCATCATCACCACCCCCAGCAAAATACTACATGATTCCACGTGTGCTTACTACCAAGGCTGAGAACCTCTGAATTAGCCGAAAACAGATCAAGCTTTGGGGTCGGACCGCATTATATTGAATCCTGGCTATGTGGTTTACCAGCTCAACACTTTTCTGTGAATGCCTCCACTGTGATTTGGGGATGGTGACCCCTTCATTGCAGGTCTGTCTGCTTCATTAAAGATCATCTGCGGGAAACGTTGACCCCTGCACCCGACACACGTAGGCACTCAATTCGTGGTGGCCGTTGCAATTTTGCATTGATTACTGCAGTTTTTGACATTGTGAGTAATAACCCTTGATTTCTTTTTTAAAACATTCTTGATGAGCCCAGTGGAGAGCCGGATCCCGGGAGGAAACAAAGAAGGTCTCGAGTGGACCACGCCGTCCTCTCCCGGAAGCTGGGTAGGAAGGATCAGAGACTGTCAAGGGAGAAGATGCCCGTGCGCGTACTGGAGGCGGGGCCGGTTATAAGCAGATGGGACTCCTGGTGGGGAAATGGAAAAAGTAGATTTTTGTCAACCATGGCACTGTTGATATTTGGGGCCAGATAATTCTTTGTTGCTGGAAGGACGCTGGACACTGCAGGGTATTCAGCATCATCCCACGCCCTCAGTGCCTCACGTCTCCAGACACTGTTGAATGGTCCCCGGGGGGAGTTGAGAGCTGACATGGGCCTGCGATGGCAGCCATGCCCCTGTCCCTTCACCCTCCACCTTCAGCCCATCCCTAAAGCAGACATCGCTCATTTGACGTGACCCTGTGCCACTGAGCACGGACCCAGGAATCTCACCACGTCACACCAGACAGCCCCTTAGGGATCTGTCGCATTAACTCTTCTTACCCTAATGTGCACTCCCCTGTCTGTGCCGCCCCTTGCTACCCCAATATTTCCAATACCGCCTGCCTCTCGGCGACGTCTGGGGTTTGTTTTTATTGTCGTCGTTTCCTGGATTCACAAAGATCTCGGACATCCACGCTGGCCATCCCATCGGTTCACCTACGACAATCTTTCTGTCTGCTCGATATCATTAAGATGCTCTCTCAGAGAGTCCTGAATTTCCCTCCTGTTTATTAAAATGCAGGTTTCTCCAAGATGGAGGCACTAGCCATTATTTTTCAATATTAATGTTATTGTTTTTCTGAAGCTTCTGTTGTCCCGTAACTCAAGGACCCCTTGTCGAATCCCATATGTAGCATGTTTATTAGATGTAATATTTTATCTCTCGGACTCAGTGCCTGACACTATCATTTCCTTCTTATTTCAATAAAAATGATCTCCTTCCTTGCGGTTCTGACAGGAGCTAATGGTTTTCTTTATCACGGGAGAAAGTAAGAATGAGGCAGCGCTAAAAGACAAAATGAACTGTATATATTTGTGCCTTAATTCAATTTATAGCATGAACTCTAATCTTAATCAAGTAACTTCATAACTTCAAATACAACAACAACAACAACAACAAAAGCCACTGGGAGAGTCTAGGAGCCTCCAGTTTTTCCAGATTTGCAGTTTGTAGGTTGGAAAAACGATATCCCAACATAACCTCATGGAAACAGAAAGCACTTGTCCCAAATGCTCACATGACTTTGGTTTTTCCTTCCTTCTTTCTGTCTTTTTTTCTTTCTTTGGTGTGTATATTGCAGAATAGGGAGCATTTCTATCAATGTCATTTAATCAAGTGCTAACAGAATCCGGTACAACTATCACCGACAGAACCACAATATTACCTGTTTGATGAGAATCGTTGGCTGCATGTAAATTCCAGGTGGATTCTGCCCAGCTTTGTAGCTTTGTTAGGAATGAAAAAAATAACATATTCGGTGCACAATTAGATCATGGACGTTCCAGCGGGGAGCTGAGAGTATTACAACAAATGCCAAGCAATTGTGCAAATAAAAGCATTTAAAACCCACCACTGGGTGGGCCACCTGGGTGGCTCAGTCGGTTAAGCTTCCGTCTTCAGCTCAGGTCATGATCTCGCGGTTCATGGGTTCAAGCCCCGCATTGGGCTCTGAGCTGACAGCTCAGAGCCTGGACCCTTCCTTGGATTCTGTGTCTCCCTCTTTCTCGCTCTGCCCCTCCCTGCTCACACTCTCTCCCCAAAATAAGGAAACCTTTTTTAAAAAAAAGATTTTTAAAGAGCACCACCCAGACATCGTATAGAGATGAAGACCCAAGACAGGTGTTGAAACCCTTACAAGTATTGAGACTTGGACTGGTCCTGCTTGAAAAGGCAGGTGGACACCAGGGGATCGGGGATCACCCCCTGGTGTAAGGACCTGCCGGCATTTGTGTGGAGGACCAACATTTTCACCTGATTCAGGTCATACACTGAAAAGAGACCGACGTGGTTCAGGATCCTGAGTCTGCCACTGCCCCTCTGTGTCACCCTGGCAAACATGCCTTAACCTGGGCAAGTGTCGGATCCTGTAGAATGAGGATGTGAGAATGTAGCCCCTCAGCACACTGGCGAAACGAAATGACGTGTCCGAACAGTGTTTAGATTGTGCCTGGTACAGAGTAAGAACCAATACATGGCAACTCCACTCTTACTCTAGTATCTCGTTGCCATCTTTGGCCAACATTGTTACATTCAGCCCTGGGGGTTCTGGCTTGGAGTGGACGGGAAGACTCCATTCCAATGTCAAGTTCGCCAGCGCTTACAAGGTGCCTGCTGGGGCAGTGCCCCATGGAAGGTGCTGTAGGGGATTCAGAGATGAGTTTGACATGATCCCTGACTCCCAGGGGCTCATTGGCACTGAGGGGAAGTGTTTGCCACCACCAGTAGGTACACAGTGATGGCATATCTCTCTAGTGTCACTTGGTGAGTCGCTGCAGTCCTGCGTGCTGTGGTTTAGACGGAAGTGTTACTTCATAGACTGTGAGCCCCTTTAGGGCAAGGCAGGGGCCGTTTCTGAACCACTTGTGCAGCCGCAGTGTCCAGCTGGATCACTCATTCATATTTTCTTTCAGCAACATGTTTATCAAGGACCTGCCGGGTAGCAGGTGCTAGTGGGAATGCCAGGGGATGACCAAAGCGTAGTTATGATCTTCGATCCTACGGACTCTGCATTCTGCTCAGAGCAACAGATAATAACCGGACTCTCCCATCGTCACTGGCAGAATATCTAGCACAAAACCTTGAAACCTAATTGGCCCTCAAGAAGTACTTACTGAGTAAACAAATGAAAGTAAATGGATACACGTACACAAAGTTAATCCGAGTAGACGAAGACCTGCAAAGAGGAAATGGGATGCTCTGAGAGTTTATAACTAGAGGGCATGAATTGATGTCGGGGTAATGGAAGCTTCTAGAGGAAATGGTGAGGCATGGGAATATTCCATTGCGTTGATACTGAAGACCTCTGGTGAAAACTTCCCTTCAGCTAAGCTGTGGTTCTTCTAGACTTTCTAGCTCATAATTTCCCCTTCTTGCATTACAGTCTCTGTGTTGTGTTTGGGATGTGTCATGTGGGTGTGCAGGCAGAAATGTGAAGCTCTGCCCTTTGAAAAGGCAGGGATTAAGAGTATAGATATTATCCTT
The DNA here is from genome assembly GCF_018350215.1 of Panthera leo. Lineage (NCBI taxonomy): Eukaryota > Metazoa > Chordata > Mammalia > Carnivora > Felidae > Panthera > Panthera leo. The sequence goes on from NC_056684.1 coordinate 140,216,438, forward strand.
CTTTGGGGAGTCATACAGTTTGCTCCAGAGGGAGTTCTTGAGCGACCTATCCAGTGGGAAGGCTGCCAGTGAGGTCACACTTGGAAATATTAACACATTCCATGCCTCTGCTCCTTTATCTACCAGTTGCACAAGTAATAATTGTATTTCTCCTATGGGCCAGGCTTTGCTAGATCCTGGGCTCCATGGTTAGGAAAAACAGACAGACTCCATTGTTTCCCTTGGCCAGGATCATTCTACAGCCTGAATACCTCCTTCATGAAGTTGGTCTCTTCAGTAGGGAGATGCTAAGTGAACCCAAACACAGTCTCTGACTGTCTCTGATTGTCCAGTGAGACAGAGGCATTGGCATCTGAGTTCGATACACCAAAATGGCTACAATTTTTGCCCCAATCTTTGGTTTGCCTCTCACCAGAAGGGGACAAGCTGGCTAGTGAGATTCAGAACTGAGTGGGTCCTTTTCCATCATCATATATATATATATATATATATATATATATATATATGGCAACGGGGAGAGACAAGGATATTTATACAGAGATACACAGGAGCTGAATGCCGGGTCCACAGGGCTGCTGGACTGAGCATCACCTGACGTTCCTGCAGGAAAACCAGCACACCCTGGCCATCAGTAGGGCTCTCTGCAACTAGGGTGGGATTCACTTTAGCAAATGTCTGCTGAGTTCCAGTGAGGTTATCCAAACCTGGTTCCAGGTGGAAAAGGCACAAAGGAAATAAATTCAGCCCTGACCTCAAGAAGCTTCCCAGCTAGTCCATCCACTGGCCACAGGTAAAGGTACTCCCTGGTGCTTTTGATCTTTCAATTTTGTTTTGTTATCCACAGTGCCTCCTAGCAAGATCCCAGGACTAAAATAGCAATGATTATCTCAAACAGCCATCATCTGTTGGTGCCTACAATGTGCCTACTCTTTCTATTGTCATGCTTATAGTCCTTAATCTACATCTCTTAGGCTGCATGATCTTGGGTGATTTATTACCGCCCCCCCATCTTAATTTATCCACCTGTATAATGGAGAAAATAATAGTCCTTACCAGGTAGCATTGTAAAGATGAGCAAGATAATGCAAATGAAATTCTTAGCACAACACTTGGTGCAGAGAGTAGAAGGATCAGGCCCTGTTAGTAATTTATCTTTTGCACTGAAAAAAAAAAAAAAAAAAAAAAAAAAAAAAAATATATATATATATATATATATATAAACACACAACTGTCAGAGACTGCTTTAATAGCTCCACACCATAAACAGGGATGTTTCTAGAAAATTCTAGAAGGGCATGGGGAACATTTAAATGGAGGAGAGAGGAGCATATAAAAAGCTTACTATTGGAACCTATAGGAACTTAGTGGCTGCTTTGCGTTTGAAAACTCCAATTCCATTTGTCTTGGTGGGGGTCTAAGTGGCAGTATTTCTTTTTAAAAGGCTTTACAGAGAGGGCTAAAACAGTGGGTCTGCCTTTCAAGAAACAATTGTTGAAAGCTTGTACTGTTTATCTGCACTCTCTATTCCAGAGTAAAACAAAAGAGGGGGGAAAACATAAGGGAGAGTGGTGAGGTGGAACAGACATTAAAAGAAAAGAAAGAAAAAAAGAATAAAGTTTATGAAAAATCAGTAGAGTCCATTCAGTGAAACAATTTTCTTTTTCAAAATCCAGATACATATAAAACTTCCATTTTATAACATTCTATCCCCAGTGACCTTGGCATTTGTCAGTCTTTGTCAAACAGTTCATAATAACTTTCACTGTGTATTAATAAGACTAAAATGTATATTCTATGCAACAGGTTCTCTGTGCATTTTTACATAATTTTCTAGCCATTTATTTTTCTCTAAAATGTAGTGTGACAAGAAAAAAAAACTATTGATCCTTTTGACTATTTTTCCATTTTCTTGTGGCCTAGCCATTATAAATACAACCAACTGAAACATTCTCAAAAAATTATCGTCCCAGTGCCTTGATCATATTCCTAGGTGCATGTGACTCTTGGATTTATTTATTTATGGACTCTTTGAATTATATGGAAAGATGAATTGAATACTCAGTGTCCAATTTTTCTCTATTTGCAAATTTATGTTCAATGCAAAGTATAAACTGATTTATGTTCAAAACAATGTATAAACTGAAGACCTCATTTCCCCCAGAGTGTTCATGTATAAATTCATTAAAATAACTCCCTTCCCCCCACCCCAACGATACTATTTATTACATAAAAAAGGAGCTCTCTTCTGCATTTTTACCATCTTCATTGACTTGGTGCTTCATCATTTACCAAATGTCTGTGAGTTGAACAAGAAATGATGTGAAATCTGTCTTTTTTTTTTCCTCCTTCTTCTTTTTGCTTGGCCCAGTAAACATAAGACCAAATGGGGAGAGGGAGAAAGAGAGGCATAAACATGCAAGAGGACAAGACGAGAGAAGAAGAAAAACAAGGGGGACTGAAGAACTGAAGAGAGAGAGAGAGAGAGAGAGAGAGCAGGCAGGCGTGTGCCAGGAAGGAAAACTCACTGCGGTAGTGATGGATAACTGAAGTGAACGTGTCAGGATGGTATTATGTAAATTACCAAGACAGCCAAGCCATGCACTGATGATTATAGAGGATGTGAGCAATGTTGTGGTCCCCAGACACTCGTGTGCCTTGTTATTTTTCTTCCCTCCAACTACCCTTGGGGTGGATTCTTCCTGACCCTGGTCCTTGGGAAAAAAGAGAAAGAAAGAAAGAAAGAAAGAAAGAAAGAAAGAAAGAAAGAAAGAAAGATCCTCCAAGAAATAACTTCCCGTTCACCAACACACGTCTCTCAAACTCTCCCAGCCAAGAACGAAAAGAAAAAGAAAAAGAAAAAGTGGAGGAAAGGATGTGACAAGTCTCTCCTCGGATCCTTCCCCTCCCTGGATGCCAACCAGACGTCTTCAAACTGCCTTTTGTTTAGATCAGTGAAGCCTTTGGCTTTATCAAGCATCTTGACTGTGCCTTAGTGTCAAGGACAGTACCCAAAGGGGGCAATCTGGCAGCAAAGAGAGTGGATCTGAACCCACTAGATGGTAAAAGGCACCATTTTATATATGTACCCCCCACAGGGGAAGATATATTTTAATATGTTAATTTTAGGCCATTTGCATTCTTATTAGGGGATGAAAGATGGATTCCATCTCTGGGACTTGCTTGATTGCCGGTGAGGGTTTACAAGCTCAGAACTGAAGGCGTTCTACTCAAATTTGCAATTTGTAGCCTCTCCAAATTACAAATGTATGCAGAATGAAGAATATCCCAACTAATGCTCAGTATTATTTGGTTTTCGTAAATTCATTTATATTCATTGATGTGTATAATATTTGTTGGCTACTTATAGTTTACGAGGTCCTCCCCCACAAATTTTTGGGGCCACAAATATTAATACCAGATATTTCTGGCCACTGAGGAATCACCAGCCTCATGGGGAAGACAAACATGGTAAGAGATCATTAGAGAAGAGAATAATACTAGCTTTAGTGGAGGTACCATGGTAATTGGAAAGAGTGACTGTCCTCCATTTGTCTGCCTTGTCTCTCCTCTTGGCTCTTCAGTCCTTGGAATGAACCCATTATGCCTGGCCTCTCTAGTTCAACCCCAGCGCCTACACCCATGGCATAGTCAAGAACAGGCTGATTTTAGGAATGTAAGCTTATTTTATGATTATTTCAAAAAAATGATGTTAGGTCATGGGACTTAAAAGCAAAAGGTTTAATTTAAGTATCAGACTAGTTCAATTAGTCTTCCTTTTCCCCAACTCACCTTCCCCGAACAACTACTGTCTGTCAGGCTCTGTGCTGTGAGGTGGAGGCAGCACCATGACCAAAGCAGATGCAGTCCCAGCCGTCAGGAAGCTCACTGCCCAGTGGAGAAAAGAGACATTGATTAACTCGTCACACAAATTCACAAGTTTGCACTGTGATGAGAGCTGGAAGGAAAAATAGGGTTTGCTAGGAAAGTCTCCTGAGACCTCATCTAGTCTGACTGTTAAGGAACCTTTGAGGAAATAATGGTCCAGTTGCCATCTCAGTGTGAATAAGAGTTCACTCGGTAAATGGGAGAAGAGCAGGTTGGCCAAGCACCCAGGGCTGAGAGAGCCCCATGGGTCAACCCCTGAGGTGAGCAGAGACGTACTCACCATAGGAATTTAAGGAAAGCCAGTTGGCTGGAGCAGAAGGAGAGCAGAAGGAATTTAAAGAAAGCCAACTGGGGCGCCTGGGTGGCTCAGTCGGTTGAGCGGCCGACTTCGGCTCAGGTCGTGATCTCACGGTCCGTGAGTTCGAGCCCCGCGTCGGGCTCTGCGCTGACGGCTCGGAGCCTGGAGCCCGTTTCCGATTCTATGTCTCCCTCTCTCTGACCCTCCCCCGTTCATGCTCTGTCTCTCTCTGTCTCAAAAATAAATAAAGGTTAAAAAAAAATTAAAAAAAAAAAAAGAAAGCCAACTGGTGTGAGAGAGGAGCAAGGCGAGGCTGGACAGGTGAGTAGTGGTCTGGTCACATAAGGCCTTGCGTCTCCCTAAGGGGAAGCGATGGAAAGGTTTTACATGGTCATATGTGTGGGTCACAGACTGTAGGGCTAGGTGCCTGGAGGAGGAAATTCTGCATAGAAGACCAGTAATACTCCTGTTGACTCACGAGCACAAGGGTAGCCTGTTCTATGGGGAGAACTGGATAGATTGGGGAGAAGTGGATAGATTCAGAAGAGTTTTCAATGTGTGCAATTGACAGAAGGAAGCAAGTGAGTGAACTGGGGAGGACCAGCTGGGGAGACAGCAGTTCCAAGAACGAATGATGTCTTGACTTCTCATATGCTCCATTGGATACATGAGTCATTGACATAGCACATTGTGGAATCGTACTCATATACTGACTATGTAATATGACTATAGGACATCCAACTAGAACTTCAGTTGGCCCCTTTTAATCTAACAAACGCTGGCCAGATGTAACCATTTTAGGCACATTGCTAACTCCATATGGAGTACCTGGTTTACTTGTAGTGGAGGGGGGTAGGATTGGGATTTTCAGCTCTACTGGCTTCAATCACTCAGGCTTCCAACACTGTCAAGGAGATGAGGAGGTCAGCCTGTACCATTTCTCAAAGCACAAATGGAAAAGAGAGTCCCACGTAGAACACCAGTCAAACCACCAGACTTGGGACGCGGATTATGCTTTGCATTTGGGGCTGGAAGTCCCCACTGACACCACCGAGATCCCTAGCCAGCTGGATGTTGCAGGTTAAGAGGTGTAGCTACACAATTTCTTGGAAAGTATGCGAATCTTTAACGCCAGCACTGCCCTGCCACAAACCCCCTACGTTTGTGGAGGTAAAGAACCTGTTCTGTGGAAACCGAGGGCTCAGCCAGATGGTCAGTTTTTTGACCAGGTGTTCACCTGCTAATCCTTAGCCCTTTCAGACAGGAGGGAAGAAACAGAGAGAGCAACACAACCCCACGTGTCCAGCAGACTCCCGGACTTGGGACTGAAGATCTGATTGTAAGTGTCCAGAAGGTCACTTATAGCTTTTAAGTGTGATTTCTTTGAATATCTTCTTCGTGACCTCCCTTGTGACGGGGCTCAAACTTACGGTTTTAAAACCCAGAAATGCAGCTCTTTCCCTCTCCCTCTTTGTGATGCTTCCAGAACGTCCAAATTAAGAGCATTCTACCTGCTGCAGTATAGAAATGAACCCCTTTCACACTTGCTTCAGAAAGTATTGTGGAGTGCACAAACTTCTCCAGCTTGTTTGCACTTGCTTCAAGTGATCCCCAACGCTTTATGAGTTCATGGCCAGGATCAGGGCTGAAATGTTCTTCAGGAAGTGTTTAATCATTTTTTAAAAATCTTTTTAATGTTTATTTATTTAGTTTTGAGAGAGAGAGCACAAGTGGGATGATGGGCGGCGGGGGGGGGGGTGGTGGGCAGAACAGAGAGAGAGAGGAAGAGAGAGACACAGAATTGGAAGCAGGCTCCGGGCTCTGAGCTGTCAGCACAGAGCCCGACGCAGGGCTTGAACTCACGAACCGTGAGATCATGACCTAAGCCTAAGTCGGTCGCTCAACCGACTGAGCTACCCAGGCGACCCTGGAAATGTTTCATTTTTAAATTGGTGTGTTTGTGGGTCACCTGGGTGGCTCAGCCAGTTAAGCGTCTGACTTTGGTTCATGTCATGATCTCACGGTTTGTGAGTTCGAACCCCGCATCATGTCCTGTGCTGACAGCTCAGAGCCCGGAACCTGCTTTGGATTCTGTGTCTCCCTCTGTCTCTGCCCCTCCCCTGCTTGCACTCTATATCTCTCTCTCTTTCAAAAATAAGTAAACGTTATAAAATTTTAAAAAAGAATTATAGGACACTTAGTGTGGGACCTGTCTTTAAATTGGTGTGTTTGTTTTGTGCAAGACCATTGAGTCTAAGTCCTCATCTCCTTCCAGGTTCCAATCGTATCGCAGGGACATCACACCAAGAGGCACACACACAGCGTCCATGGTGGGGGACAAGTTACTCTTATTTTTTCTTTTTCCATCATCAGATGAAAAAGAGAATTAGGGGCGCCCGGGTGGCTCAGTCGGTTAAGCATCCAACTCTTGGTTTCAGCTCAGGTCATGATCTCACAGTTCATGGGTTCGAGCCCCATGTCTGGCTCTGAACCGACAGTGTGGAGCCTGCTTAGGATTCTCTCTCTCTGCCCCTGCTCTCTCTGTCTCTCTGTCTCTTTCTCTCTCTGTCTCTCAAAATAAATAAATAAACTTCAAAAAGAAGAAGAAAATAACACATAGTCCAAAACCTAAAAAACAAAAAAACAACTGTTACTATGACTCCCATACCCGCTATTCTCAAATATACAAACGTAATATTGTATGTTCTCTGAATAATGAGTCCCTGGCACAGGAGGCAGAGATCCCATTGTACTTGCCTTTGGTTCCCCAGCACCCAGTCTACTGTCTGGCACAAAGAAGAACGTGATCGAAGAATGCTGTTAGAAGCGGATAACAATGGTAATACCATCCAACTCCTAGTACTAAATAACTCATTAAGGAAAACGTACTTGGAAATGTTAGGAGTTATTACCGTTACTACTGTTTACTATGTGCCAAACTCTAAATGCTGTATGTGCATGATCTCATCTAATCATTACAGCTCCCTTATCAAGCAGGGTCCATGATCAGGCCCATGTTCCAGATGAAGACTTCAAGGTTCACAGGTATTAGATCTTTGGCCCAAATCCACTGAGCCAGGAAGTGGCACTGCCAAGATTCAAGGTCAACTGTCCTTGCCTCTGCAGCCTGAGTCCGTGAGCTCTTATTAATATTTGTTAGTTAGAATACAGCAACAACTTATATTGGTTACTATTAGCCAAGGCCATATGCATAGCATTAAAAATGTAAAATATTCTCCGGGCACCCAGTGGCTCAGTCGGTTGAGCGTCCGACTTCGGCTCAGGTCAGGATCTAGCGGTTCTTGAGTTCGAGCCCCGCGTCGGGCTCTGTGCTGATGGCTCAGAGCCTGGAGCCTGCTTCCCATTCTGTGTCTCCCTCTCTCTCTGCCCCTGCCCCGCTCACACTCTGTCTCTCTGTCTGTCTCTGTCTCACAAATAAACACTAAAAAAATTAAAAAAATAAAAAAATTAGAAAATGTAAAACATTCTCAAACGTGAAAAACGTCACGGAAGATAGAGTTGGAGTGCGCCTTTGAAAAAGTCAATGATGAGACCCACTGAGGCAAAATGAATCCAAAGAATATATTCAGGAAAGGAGAAACAAATAAGCTTACTAGAAGTGACTACTGAATCCATTTAAACAAAGAACTTCAACCAAACATCTGGAAGAATTTTGATGGTGGCATGCATATCACTGAGCCCTTGACGAACACAAATGACTGTGCACCTAACAAAAAAATTATAGAAGACAGAGAAGAGGTGAGAAGGCATAAGTTAGTGAATTGTATCATCTATGGGGATGAGTCAGTCAATATTGCTTAAAACCGCTAAAATGTTGAATAGAAAAAATGGCTCCAATATTTTAATACTTTGAGAGATCTATTCGAAGGAAATAATCTGAAAACAAATAAAAGTTAAGTTCACAGAGATGTTCATGGAAGTATTAGTTTTAATAAAACGCAAGGAATAAGGAAAATCTAAACAAACAATCACAGAGCAAAGCGTAATTAAATTCTGGTACAGTGAAATGATAATTACAAAAACCGAGAAAGGCTTCTGTGGTTCACGTAAAAGGAGAAAAGCAGAATGCCTAATTACGCGTCCACCATTTTTGAAAGTGTGTAAAAAGTTGCATGCATAGAGAGAAAAAGTTTAAGGATCACTTTCCCACCCCTTCCCCCACATGCATACACACCCCAATAGCTGATGGCGGCCCGGCACTTGGCTTTTTAAACTCTGGTTTCCAAATGTCTGGAGCTGAGCCTCATAGCACAAGCATCCACAGCATGCAGCAGGTTTTCAACAAGCATTTTTGACAAATGAATGAATAAATGATGGCTTGCTTCCCCTCCCCACCCCCATTAAACACTTACGCCCTCTCGCCACATTGCCTGGTGAACCTAGAGCCCAGTGGCTTTCTGACCCTCCCTCTCAACATTTTTGGAAACTCCTCAGTGGTTCAGTCCGTAACTGCTTTGCTTTCTAAGACTGTGGCGTGTCTTCTATAGCTGGAAAATGGGTCCTTATTGAGGAAATCCTTTAATGAGCGTAAAGGTCTCCATCCAAATACAGTAAATCCTTGGTTTGCGAGCATCATCCGTTCCGGAAACATGCTTGTAATCCAAAGCACTTGTATATCATTCCACAAACCCAAAATATTCATATAAAATGATAATAATACTGTAATATAATGTAAAATAATAAAGAAAGTACAAAATATAAAAAATAAGCAAATTAACCTGCACTTACCTTTGAAAACCTTCGTGGCTGGTGTGAGGGAGACACGAGGGAGGAGGGTTGTGTAGGACGCCTTTCAGCATCACTAAAGGATGTTGACTATAGTAAAGTATCAATAAACTCTTGTCACAGGCTGTATTTCATGGAACTGGCAATAAGGCAGCAGAGGAAAGGGTCTGTATCTTCAGGCAGCCTGACCTGGAATGAAGCAAAGGACTGTCCATAGGTGCTCGGAAGTGACCAAAAAACACACTAGTGCCAGAAAATCACTGATTTCTGCCAAACACTGTGGCCTCAGACTGAGCATCTGAGGATGGGAGATGATCACCCACAATCCTGCAGAGAGAGAGGGGGAGGGAGAGAGAGAGAGAGAGAGAGAAGAACCATTGGCTCAGTTGTGATCACGTAACATTCAGCATCACATACTATTCAAATTGCCAGACATCGCTCATTTATCAAGTTAAAATTTATTAGCAGTGTTTGCTCGTCTTGCAGAACAAGTTATTCCCAATCTACTGTTTTACTGTATGACACGGTAGAGCCTTAGAGCTCGAAAAGGAAACCCATACCGACCGCTGGTTTAATCTTGTTTGCTTTAGTAGTATAGAGCCCCTGACCCTTCTGGAATCAGAAATAGAGAATCGAAGGCATGAAAGAGACAAGTTCTGTTGCTTAATCCAGTGCCTTCACTTCCCAGACGAGAAAATAGACTGAAGATGTTCACTGATTTCTCTAAAGCGACCTATTGTGTTGCAAGCCGTTCAAAGATCCACTTTTGAGAGGGCCGAAATCCTCTTGCAGTGTTGGTTTGACAAAAAATTAAAGATGAGGTGCCCTTAGCAGTTAGGTAGCAGAGAAGTAAAGTAGATGTCTGATGGTAAGCACAGACGATGCCAGAAGAGCGCTCGGGGCCGGGGGCTGAGCTCCTGGTTGATGGAGAAGAAAGGCAAGGAGAAGCGGCTGACTGCAAAAGCTGGAATGCAAGTCAACAAGAGAGTTGCTAAATCCACATTGATTCCGAGAATGCCCTGCTCACTGGGTGCCCACACTGCATCTATCACACTGTCACTGGGCAGGTAGACACAAGTCAGCACAGTTTCTCCCAGGAAGGGGCTCATGGTCCAGTGACCAAGTCAGGCCAAGCAAAATGGAAGGTCTATGATACCCGAGACCAGAGGATGAGGGGCGCACCAGGCACCAGCTGGCCACCATCGGGAGAAAAGCACAGTAAGAGAAAATGTTCTGGAGCAACACTGTCAAAGGACGAGGACCCATCTGTTCATGTCGCTGTCCAGGCTGGTGCCTAGATCAACTTTAAGGTCGTGGTACCCGGATCTTGGGGCACAATATTCAGCCAGAATTCTGGGCTCCTGAATATGCCAACCTTTCTCTAAAACCGTTTTCAATGTTCGGAGCGCCTGGGTGGCTCAGTTGGCTAAGCGTCCGACTCTTGGTTTCTTGGTCTCCACTCGCGGTTCGTGAGTTCGAGCCATGCCTCAGGCTTTGCGTGGACAGCTCGAAGGCTGCTTGGGATTCTCTCTCTCTCCCTCTTTCTCTGCCCCTCCCCCACTCACCCTGTCTCTGTCTCTCTTAAATAAATAAACTTAAAAAAAAAAACCGTTTTCAATGTTTAAAATGCTTATAGTATATGCTACCTTTTAATCTTGAAATGTCCTAGGAGGGTGTTTCTACATATATGTCAGTATGCTCACAATAAAATTTAAAAAATTACATAAATGAGAAGAAAGTTATGAGAAATAAATCTGTTAGGGCCCACGCATTCGCTATGGCTGTGCAGTATATAAAATATTAACCTTATTGCTGGCTTTTATTTTAATAAGAATCTCTTGGACTAAATAATGGGAACCAAGTACAGTAATATACTTTCCAACAATGCTATGGGCAGCCCCCTGGGACTATCAGGGGGGACTTGGTAAGTGACACTTGTACAGGTTTAAATTTGAAATTGCATTTAATTTGTATGTCCTATTACTTAGTTGAAAACATGTACCTCTAAGGCAAATGCAGACGGAAATGGGCATCGAGCTAAAAATATTTGAGAGGCAATAATTTGCCTTAATGGCATCCACACCTAGATGGGAAAAGTAATGAAGTATCTCAGGGGAGGTATTTCTTTGGCTTAATTTGTTTTCACACTGTTACCAAGTTGTCAACCTAAGGACTATACTGAGAGCCAGCTCCTAAACTTTTCTTTTGTTTCCTCCCCTCTTAAGCACACGCTATCCCATGCCCTTTCCTCCATTTATTTATGCAGCATCCAGTGCTTAATGGCATCCTAGGCATTGTTCTAGAAAACAGAGGGACACGGCAGCGAAGAAGAGAGGTCCACTGACCGGTGGCCAAGCTGGGCCAAAGGCTTTGTCTACGTGGCACTTCCTCACTTCCTTTCCCAGTGACCGTGGGAGGTGGGGGCAGGGTGTGGAGTGAAGACTGGGTCCCAGAGACTATGGCTGGTAGTCATGTTAACCCGGGTCTGTTAGAAATGGGGAAAACACAGGAAGAGGCAGGGATTAGTCCTTAGAAAGTGGCAAAGGGTCAGGCCAGGGATGGTGGTTTCTCTAGTCAGGTGCGAGGGATAACCCCAAGGGCCCCCGTGGAAGGACACAAGAGAGAGGACAAGGGGGCAAGCTCAGTATATGCAGCCCCTTGCCTCCCCAGGACTGGGACTCTCAGGTCTGGGTCAGAGCCTGCCATCCATGTGCTAAGATGGGCAGTCACCTGAAATTGAGGCACGCACTGGCTTGGAAAATTTCTGTGTATGTCAAATAGTCCACTGAGCAATTCAAACGAACCCTTTAATTTAAAAAGGAACCCTTAACACCGAACCGGAATGAAAGCCCAGCCCAAACGCTCCGGAGTTTACACATTTGAACCCCTGGGACAGCCACACCAGCGTATCGGTACAGACCCGTGGGCCTTCATTATATTCTACGGAAGAGCTAAGCTGGAAAATCTTGTCCCCAGAACCAACCTCCAATGTCACTGACGAGTTTCCTCATGCTCCTTCCCTTCCTGTCTACCAGCCTCAACCCTTCCTCACGGGTCACCGCAAGAGCTGAGCCTTCAGGGATGGGGTCCTCCCTACGAGAGGGTACAGGTACAGGAGGTCGTAGGGCAGGGAAGGAAGGAGGCGGCCTGAGGAAAGTGATATAAACACCCAAAAGATGGGGTTCCTCCTTGGGATCCCCTGGCCCCTGCAGGTGTCCTTGAAATATGCATTTCCTTCTACTTAAGGTAGCTACCTGTAGTTTCTGTTTCTGGTAGCCCAGAAGCCTCGCTTAGAAGAGGCCGGTGCGGACCATAGACAAAGCAACATCTTCATCACATGATGGCAATAGCCCACCTCTATGGAAGACACCGCAGTGCTCGCTTTCTCACCTCCTGGGAAGACAGATGTCACCAGACATGTGTCGTGAGGGTGGGCACCACGCCTGCGTCCCCACGTGCTCCTCGGGGGGACCAAACTGAGCTGGACGTGAAACAGACCCCGTAAGTCTGAAAGAATCAATAAAGGCTTGCTGCTAATCCAATTGATATCTGTTCCTAAGTAGGATCACATAACCCCTAGGCTCGAGGCAGAACAAAGGATGTAGAAAAGAGGTTCTTGTGGGGAAGGCAGGGCAGCATCACAGAGGAACAGAGGAACGGGGGATGGACGTTAGTGACCAAGTCTCGGCTCCTGATCCAACGTCTACTACCCGTAGCACCTGTGTGGTCCAGGAAACTCACTTGAACTGTGTGAGGCTGGCTGTCTTCACCTGTAAAATGAGGACGACGTTGTTATCCACCTCGTAGCGTTTTGGTGAAATTTAAATGAGATACTGCATGTTCGGCCCTCAGCACAATGCCGAGCTTACAGTAAGTGGCAGGCAATCAGAGCTATTATCAAGAATGGCGGTAGTCTAGGGGCGCGTGGGTGGCTCAGTCGGTTAAGCGTCCGACTTCAGCTCAGGTCACGATCTCGCTGCCCGTGAGTTCGAGCCCCGCGTCGGGCTCTGGGCTGATGGCTCAGAGCCTGGAGCCTGCTTCCGATTCTGTGTCTCCCTCTCATTCTGCCCCTCCCCCGTTCATGCTCTGTCTCTCTCTGTCTCAAAAATAAATAAAATGTTAAAAAAAAAAAAAAAAGAATGGCGGTAGTCTAGAATATCCAAACCCACACTCTAAACTTTATTAAGATAAGGCTAGACTTCCAAGATTGCTCTGGAAAAAGAGCATTGCACAGGAGGTTTATCACTATTTTTTTTTTCAGGGTTTATTTTTGAGAGAGAGAACAAGTCGGGGAGGCACACAGAGAGAGGAGGGCAGAGGACCTGAAGCGGGCTTCCCGCTGACAGCAGAGAGCCAGGCGCGGGGCTCGGAGTCGGGAACCCCGAGATGATGACCTGAGCCAAAGTCAGATGTTCAACCGACTGAGCCACCCGGGTGCCCCTGCACAGGAGGTTTTGAAGGACCAGTCCTGGAGGTGGTCCGCATCCACTGGTCAAAATTCAGTGATATGGCCACTTCTAATCACAAGGGAGGCTAGGGACAGAGTAGCGTTATCTGTTTGGAAAAAAGAGAAAAGGGGTTTGGCATTCATCGAGAAAGTCTCTCCTGCTTCGAATCAGCTCACTGTTCTATTGAACTCAAGAGTGAACTCAAACCCCGGATTCTAAATCATGAGGTCTTAACAATCCGAGTGCACTCTGCCCTCCCTTTCTGGGCAGAGAATCAGCTTCACAGGAATGAAGGTGTTGAGGTGGACTTGGGGGCCTCCACACCACAGAGAGCAGGTCACCAGATAATCTGAAGAACAGAGAGAGAATCTCAAGGAGGCTGTGTCCTGTGTGTCAGCACCGAGCCCGACGTGGGGCTCAAACCCAGGAACCACGAGATCATGACCTGAGCCGGATGCTTAACCACCCAGCCACCCCCCCCACAAGTGGGCTTTAGTGACAGCATCAAATGCCAGGGAACCGTGGGAGAAACTCTCACTAGAAACAATTACTGGTCTTGAGATCTTAAGCAAGTTACTTAATTTCCAGTTTGTATTTTCCTCATCCTTAAAGCAGAATTGCCATCAGAGAAAAGGATTCTAACGTATCCGGAATGGGGCCTGATGGATAATAAGCACTCAAGAAATGAAGCCATTTGTTCTTATGGTTTTACTTCTACACCAGGAGAATGGAAAGACTTTTTCTCTCCTGCTTTCCCCTGCTGGTAGTCAGGGATTCAAGTACAACGGAACTCTGAATTGCTGGGTCAGGCCGCTCCCTGACTCTGCCTGTAGCTAGGCACAGAAACAAGGAACGTCGGCCCCAACCCCTACCCCTACTTATGAGAATTAAACTGATTTCAGCTCAGGCCATGATCTCATAGTTCGTGGGATCAAGCCCCAGGTCAGGATCTGCACTCTCAAGGCACAGCCTGCTTAGGATTCTCTCTCTCCTTTGCTCTCTGCCTTCCTCCTGCTCATTCTCTCTCTCTCTCTCTCTCTCAAAATAAATAAATAATCTTTAAAAAGACTTTTAAAAGGGGTACCTGGGTGGCTCAGCCTGTTAAGCATCCAACTTGGGCTCAAGTCATGATCTCACGGTTCTTGAGTTCGAGCCCCGCGTCGGAGCCTGGAACCTGCTTCTGATTCCGCGTCTCCCTCTCTCTCTGCTGTGCACCAACCCCCAATGCCCCACTCACACTCTGTCTCTCTCTCCTTCAGAGATAAATAAACATTGAAAAAAAAAGATTAAAAAAAAATCTCCTCGTCTTCAAATGAACTTTGGTGGCTGTAATTCAGAAAGCATACACCATGCTCCTGCCTCAACAGGTGTTTTCACATCGGTTGCCCGTAGCTGCCTTATGTGTCACTCACATTTCAGCTGTTCCTGGTCGTGCATGCCAATTTTGAAGCCGAACTAAAATAGCCATTCCGGTTCCCCAGAACGAATCCATTGGCACCAAAGGTATAATGAGAACTGCAGATTCCGTCAAAGCTTTCATACTCAACAATACCCTTTCAAAATCCCGTCAAACATGTCCACTTGACAAAATCCACTTTTCTCTGCTACATCGTCAAAAGGATCCATTTCCCCACCCTTCCCTCATTACTCAGCTTTGATAACTCCTGTCTCCTTCTGCTGGTGTCTTCTCCTTGGGAATCTCAATCGGCCCACCTGCCTTTGTGAAGAAAAATCCAGCCTTTTCTCTGCCTCTGTCTTGATAGTGCCATACCCATACCTTCCTAAGAGTCAGTGGCTCACCAGTGTCCATGATCTACCCTCTTTAGAAGACAGTGACTAGCAAAATAGTCCCACACTGCACTCATGGAAGGGAGCCACAATTCAGAGAGCTCTGGCATGTGAACCAAGGTCATCACTCTCCGAGCGTGAACCTCAAACGAAAGCTTTTGTTTTCTGTTTCTCCTTCAACTAAATCATATGGCCCTTGATTTGCAGATCAGAACTACAGGGTCTATTTTTTCTGTGTAGTTCAGTGCTATGAGGTTGGGATGGTTGAATGCCACGTGCCCTCCAGGGTCTCATCACAGAGATGGTCTGGTTCCCCCAGTCCGACCATGTCTATAGCTTTTAACTTTCAACTACCAACGAATTCAGTCTCTGGCAGCTTTTTTTTTTTTTTCCTTGAAAATCAATCAATCAAAAAGAACATGTCTCTTAATGAAAGCACTTTAGAACATTTTAAATGCACACCTTCGGGTTCTGAAAGCCCACGGTGCACATTTTTAGCTCCAAGCGTTCCAGTTTGGATGGTTGAAATTTAGTCCCGAAAAAGTTTGCCCACATGGGAAAACTTCATCAGCTTCATCGACTGTGTTCCCTGAAAAGGAAATCAAGTGGATAACTTGATTGTAATGGATAGAAATGTGTATAAAAATGGAAGGATGTGTGTATTTATGTTGCCATTTTACTTAAATTGATAAATGCTGGGATATAATAGTTACAGAGAAGCCAAAATCAAATCACTGGAAATGCCTATGTACAGAAGGTTATTGATGTGTTAAAATCCAAAGTTGCGTCGAGAATTTCCCAGCAATGTAGTTGCACGTATCTGAATATTCCGAAAAAAATTCTCAAAAAGTGAGATTTGAGATCTCCAAACTTTCATCTCATCTTAGCTCATTGAAACCCATAACTGTCTAATTTAATTCTTGGAATGTTTATAAATTGAACACGGGGGAGGACAGATAAAAATTTGCAGGATGCTTTGAAACGTGATTGTACAACTGAAATAAATTGGTTGATTCTAACATGTGGTCTGCAGATCCTGGGGGGTTCCTTGAAGCTCTTTCAGTGGATCCGTGATGTCAAGACTGTTTTTGAAATAATACCAAGACGTCCTTCCCTTTTTTTTTTTTCCACTGATGAGGTAAAGCAACAGTTGGTGGCACCATCGACATCTTAGTGGGAGTCAAGGCAGTGGCACCAAACGCATTGATACTCATTTAAGAATGTCCTTCAAGAAATTGTAACAATTATTAATGTGCCTAGACCCGGAAGTACTGGAATGTATTAGTTTTCCTTCTTTTTTTTTTTAATATTCATTTATTTAGCTTTAGAGAGCGAGAGAGTGCGAGCAAGGGGAGGGGCAGACAGAGAGGGAGAAAGAACAATCACACGCAGGCTCAGTGCTGTCAGCCCAGAGCCCAATGTGGGCACTTGTGTGTTTGAGCTGTGAGCTAAATTAGTGCTTTCTTCCTGGAATACCCTTTTTACATGAAGCAACAACTTATAAACTGTGATTATTCAGATCTCTGGGTTGCGTGGACACATCTGTTTTGAAAGCGAATAAAGTGAGCTTGAAGTGTTGATTTCAACAAAAACAACTGATTGTATTTGTTGCCAATAATAAAATTAGAGCTTTCAATTCACAATTAGAACTTTGGAAAACTTGCATGGGATGTCATGAACCCGATCCCTTTCCAGTATGAAAGACTTTTCTGATGAGCTCAGCGGTGATATGAATGAAGGTGATGTTTCCGGTGATGCATAAATGAATGTGCAATATTTGGAAGATACGTATCACTCGGTGAACCAGTATTTTCTAAATGACAGATATATGATCTTTCGAAGTCATTTATAAAATCTACCATTGATTAAAGTTCAAGACCCATCACTAGATTTTCATATAACAGAGCATGAAAAGCTCACTGATGTGATTTCAGATTTTACATTACAGCTAACTCTTAAACCACCACATGTTGAGTTTTTGAGTAATATCAAAGAAGACTATCTCAAATTATCTGAAAAGCTGTTAAAACATTCCTCTCTGTTTCCACGACACAAATATGTGAAGCTGGGTTTTCTTCTTATACTTCAGTCAGAAAAACCTATCACAAGATATTGAATGCAGAAGCAGACATGAGAATCCAGCTGTCTTCCGAAAAAGATTTACAGAAATATAAAATAACGTCACTCTTCTCAGTGATTTTTTGGGGGGAGAAACCTCATTATTTTTCATTACAGACATCTTATTTCCATTATCAAATAATGGATGGTATTGTTATTTTTAAATGAATTAATAATTAGCTATTCTAGACATCTGTTTTCACTTCTCATATGCTAAATGCTTATGACTGTAACCCACATGAGCAACGCTCTTTCGGTCTTTAATGATTTGTAAGACTATAACGTGAGACTGCAAAGTTTAAAAACCACTGTATGAAATAGCATCAGGGATAAAGTAATTAAATAGAAATATATCATGAGTTGCCTCAACCAAGGAGATGATGAGTCTATGTGTCAGCTTACTGGGGAATCCATTTACGTGTAGCTCAGAAAGTGATACTACGCACACAACCACAAAGAAGGGGAATGTGTTGCTTTCAATGGTGAGGGTAGCAGCTGAACTCTGATCTGGCCAGCGATGTTCCAGGGTCCTCTTCTCCAGATCATGCGCCAAGCTGCAGACACATCAAGAGAAAACTCACTGGGATATTGCACATCCTGGTCTTTGCAGGAATGGAACCTCCTTCTTGGTCTTGCCAGACTTTGTACAATAGGGGCGAGAGGCCTAGAAATGTATTTAGTGTCTGGATGGTTAACTTCTATGGAGTAAAGGCACAGATGGCACCTAAACGTCAAGGGTGTCATGGCATTGAACCATGCTGAGGTGGTCACCAGGGCCAAACACCTAATAAGGTGCATCAGAGGGGGTCAAGCGTCCACGGAAAATCCTCAGTGGGTCTGCAAGTGGTGTGCCTTGTACATATTTTCTGGGAAGTATTCATAGCAGTTTTTTTGTCAACGTGTCAAGGATGTCCTCCAAAGGAAGTTTAAGAACCATTGGACTAATGTTTCGCTCACCACATACATTTAGCTCAGTTTTGCTCCCACGGCACTTTGCTTGTTGGTCTGTCACCGTAGTTAACACACTCCGAAGAACGAACTGTGTTGTAATTAGTGGGTAAGCCTGACCCCCTAGCCTGTGAGCTCTGGTGAGGTCAGAGACTGTGTCCTACTTATCATTAATCTCCTGTTTTTACAAAGTGCTTCAGATATAATAGGTGCTCAATAAATTCTGTCGATTTAAATTAAACTATCTCATTTACATTTAATCATATGTACATTCAAAATGATAAATTTTTAAATAAGTCCTACGCAAATGATATACACTCACACAGATATGTATATGTATATACAAATCACTTTTATGTATGTAAAGCAACTGGCCCACATTTATTCATTATCTATTAATTGAGCCCATGTGTCAAGCCCTACAGACAAGTAGCTAAAAAAGACACCCTTTCTGCCCTTGATGAGCTCACCATATAACTGAGGCTGTAAGTTTAGGGATTCACAAGAATAATACATTGAAACCAGGGACTTTGGGAAATCAGGAGGACTTTTTTGGAGCACAAAGTGGTAGAAAGTCACCACCCCACGGATAAGAGATCACTATAACCTTCTTAAAAGGGAAACACCCTTTTTAAAATCTCATAAAGGGGAGGAGATATGTAGAAAGAGAGTCAGCGGAGAAAGACTTTCAAGGAACGGAAGGGTCATATTCATTTATAAAGAACCAACTACACGAGAAATTATGGTATACATACACACACACACACACACACACACACACACACAGTCAAGCCAAAAGCCCCTAGCTTCAGAAACACCAGTGATTTGGTGAAAATCCTTGGGCAAGTCCCTTCCACTAGTGAATTCTCAATTTTCCCATCTGTTCCCATTAATTAATGGATAAGACTAGATCAGTGTTTCTCACACCTTGCTGAACATTAGACTCACCTAGAGCACTATTAAAAATAGCCTTGCTCAAGGGGTGCCTGGGTGACTCAGTCTGTCAAGCATCTGACTCTTGATTTGGGCTCAGGTCACGATCTCGTGGTCTGTGAGTTTGCACCTGTGTTTGGGGCTCTGTCAGTGCAGAGCCTGCTTGGGATTCTCTCTTTCTCCTTTTCTCTCTCTGCCCCTCCCCTGAACTGTCTCTCTCTCTCTCTCTCAAAATAAATTGATAAACTTAAAAAAATCGTCTTGCTCAAGCCCCATGCCCAGAGACTGTGATTTATTGGTTTAGATGGTGCCCAGACCTTGGATCTTTGAAAAGGCTCTACAAGGGATTCTATTGAGAACCACTGAACGAGTTAGGATGTGATTTCCTTTCTGGCTCCATTCATTCATTTCCCCACTCTATCTTTTACTTATTCTTCTATCTAGCAATCGCAAAATCTTATGGCACACCAGACACTCTCCGGTGGTTTTGAGATAGCAAACAAAACGGGTCCATCCTTGTGATTGTGGAATTCTCGATTCAGCAGATACTCAGATGGATATGCTTCTCACTTGTCTCTGCCCCATTGCCTGATTTTCCCCCCACACTCACTACCACTACCCCAGAGCCAACTTATTCTAAATCCTTAAATACAGTTACCCAATCACGTGTACCCCCAAAGCCCAAAGTGGAGTTCTGACCAGACTTCTTGTTAATTCGGTCCCAGAGAAATGTGAGTGTCTTATTTCAGTTTATGTGTCAAACATTCCCTTTGAGGACTAATTTATTTCGATGAATTCTCTTTCTAATTGTTGTACACTTGAAACAAGTCGGTGGTGCAGCCTCCTGGTTCTGTGGTCAGAGGGTAGGTCACCTGGCCTCCCGGAAATGCAATTTCTTCATCAGTAAAATGGGTGTTTTCATCTCACTACCACTTCCAGCTCTAGTGGGCACAGCCAAGCAAAATTCTGCCTTTGGAAGAACACGGCCCAGTACAGTGCCTTTATAAAAGCATCAGTTATCAAAAAAAATATATACATTGGTGCCATCGATGGAGCCCCGTTGAGTACTGCGTTACATGCGTGCTATGATTTATCGGATTCAACTCTTAATAACAAACTTGCGATGTAGGTACTAAGTTCCCCATGTTGTAGATGAGGAAACCAGAGTCCTTAGAGGCTGAATAACTTGTTCAAGTTCAAGCGACTGGTCAGTAGCAGAGCAAGGATTTCACTGTAGATGGTCTTGTGTCAGAGGCCTTCACCAAACTAAAAGGCTCTCGATTAAGGAAGAGGGCTTTGCCTGAACGCACACCCTTTGCACACGGGACCCCAGTTCTGATTGGAAGCGAAGGATATCAAGAGTGGGGG
The DNA here is from genome assembly GCF_018350215.1 of Panthera leo. Lineage (NCBI taxonomy): Eukaryota > Metazoa > Chordata > Mammalia > Carnivora > Felidae > Panthera > Panthera leo. Next base: position 140,236,970 of record NC_056684.1, read on the forward strand.
GCATAGGCAACCTGATCAATATGCCCACGGGAGATTCCCGGCTTCCCGAGTACCACTCCGCGGACAGCGTCCTGGCCCCTGACTCCTACTGGGAGCAGAGCCGGCCAACGTGCGTCCTGCTAAGCGAGGCTGATCTATCATCTTACGGAAAACCAGTCTCGCAGGTGGAAGTCTTGGGAGTCCGGGAAGGGTTGGGTTATCAGGAGATGGGATGTTTATGTGACCTGCCTCTCCCGTCCCACCCCTAATTAAGCAAATAACAACCGCTGCCCCAAGGTGGGTAGTTAGTGCTTTGCTGCCTGTTCCAGCGATTAAAAGTTGCCATTGTCCCTTTCCTTTGTATACATCTGCTTCCCAATTCTGTTTGAAGATCGATAGTGTAGAGATGTTAAGGTCATGAGAGCAAATATGTTTTAAGCTCCTGCTCTGTTTGATGCATCATTCCTAAACTTCTTTGCAGTATTACCTCAATTAAACCTCAGGAAGAAAAAGCTTGTGAAAACTGCTTCAGAAAAAAGCTTCAGAAAACTGAGGTTTGGGGAGTTTATGTAAAACTTCCAAGGTTCCAGCCCCAGGAAGTGTCAGATTGGTGTCTGGAATTCAGATACATCTGAAGCAAATGCCCATAGGCTCTTTGTATCATACTTATTTCAATAACTTTGCCATCACTCAAAACAAGCTTGAAACGTCTTTGGAATTCCTTTAGAGTCAATTTCCAAGCAAGCCATTACCTTATGAGCATACCTCACCTTTGATTAATAGCTGTATAACTAAGCTCCCATGTCTCAACAATGGCAATCTTATTGAAATAAGTATCTGGCTTCCCTTTGGTGAATACTTTGAAAGGCACAGATCCATTTAGATAAATGCAATCTAAGCCAACTCTGTCCTATAGAATTTCCTAAGATGATGGAATTGTTCAATGTCTGTGTTGTCCAATAAAGTAGCCATGAATCATAGGTGACTATTAAGCACTCAGAATGTGGCTAGAGAAACAAAAGACTGATTTTTAAATTTTCTTTCATTTTAATGAATTTACAATGCAGATAGTCCCGTGTGGCTAGTGCCTACCCTTTTGGCTAGTGCACTTACAACCTATGTGTTAGTAACGGCGGCAACAACATTGAAAGAAACCTGTCCTGCAATCTTGAAGTCACAGCCTGGGCGTGCCATGAGAATAAGAAGTTAACTACTGGGTTTATTGGTCCACGTTCACATATTCTGTGCAGGCCAAGCCTTTAGTTGGTTAACATGCACCTCTGGGGGAAACCGGGACCGTAATACTCCATTAGAAGTGTTGGAAAGAACTATAGACGTATGGCTGGGAAAAGCCAGTCACAGTTTGGAAAGTGACACCAGAAGAGAGACAACCACACGTGGGCCCGTGTAGTGACTCAGAGTCTGAGTTCCTTTTGGGGCCCAGGTTCCTAATCTTTTCTTCCCTTGTCTTAATACACTGCCAGCTGTTCCTCCGGAAGGTGAATCGATAGACCTATTTTCACTTCAAAAGGGAGACCTGCGATTGCACGTTGGACTGGCCAACGTGGGGTCTTTGAGCCGAGCATCCAGGGACCAAAAGGAGGCACCAAGGTCCCCAGACAGAAAGGTACCCGTGATCCCACAGAAGAGAGTAAGCGAGGGTCAAGGCTGGGACAGCAATAACCTTTCCTCATAACCTGCCTGCACCCTTCCATGTTAACATACTGTGAACGGAACAGAAGTGACAAAACCAATCCATCACCCCGGAGCCAACACAAAGAGGAATAGAGAGGTTAACAGAAATTGATGACATCCCCACTGGAGTTTTACACTGATTCGGCCAGCCCTACGATTGAAATAGACAAAGATTTATAGTCCGAGCCAGGACGCTGGCTCCTCCTGATTGCCTTGATTTTTTTTAAGCACTCCTGCATATTTATTCCCAAGCTCATCACCGGCTTGTAGCATTAGAATGCTGATTTGATTTTACATTCCAAGAGGAGCAGGCATTATGCAGCCATTTGCATGATGCGAGAGAAATCACCAGAACGGCTTCTGATATCAGCGGCCAAAATGATCACTAATGTTCACCTGCAGAAGCTGGATTGTGTAATATTTTTTTTTTAAATTCAGATTTCCTTTTGCTTCTCTCAGTATAAAAATAAAAAAGAGGAATTATTCCATATCCTGTGGATGAAAAATTGTATTTTGTCATGCCTCCTAGGGCTACAGCGGCATTGAGCTTTTATGAATTCGTTTGATATCAGGGCTCTGCGTTTCGAGTTCCAACACAAATCCCCCCCACCCATGACATTATTACTGAAAGCTTTTATCAGTTCATTGTGACAGAAAATTGATTATTATCCTTGACATTTGATGGATAGCTTTCATAAAAGGACCTTCTTTCCCCCTTTTTTGGATTTCATGTTGGCCTATAAAGGAACCCCCTAACAACAACAAAAAAAACACTTTCTTAAGACACGAAAAGAATTTCTCAGTTCCCTTGTAAATCTTCCTCTAGGCATCTGTAGTGGGGGACCGAGTGCCTAAGAAAAAAAAAAAAGTTGAAGGGAAAATCAGATCTGAACTCGCTGTTCTGTCTACCCTGTGTCTGATGAGGAGAAGGAGGGAAACCTGAGAGACGGGCCCTTGGGACTCTCAGACAAGATTTTAAGGCTGACCCATTCCACCGTTTTGTACTTTATCACCACGAGCAATTCTATCTACGACCAAAAATAACAAAGTATATGGAACAGCACAATTTAAACCCCAGTCTGCATGCAGAAGATGTGTAGGTAACATTATCTTTGGCTGCATCAGGTCGACAAAGTGTCTATTAACCAGAGCGTAATGATAATCAGGACCCATTGAGTTTGTGAGATGTGTCCACTCTGTTTCTCTTTGTCATAACTTTGTGAGAAAGATGGTCTCTCCCCCTCTCTCCAGAAAAGCACCTGAGGTCTGGAGAATGGAAGGATCTTGATATAGGTGCCCCAGTTCGCTCATGGAAAAGACAGACCCCGGACCGTGTCACTCTAACCTGAAGTCCAGTGTGGGTCCACTCCCCCAGGCCTGCTTCTCCATAGGTGCGTACACATAAACAAAGGTCACGTGACAGAAAAACCAACCAAAGTCACGGTGACTCTCAGATTCCAAGCCCTTGCTTCCCTCTGTCATTTTTCTTGCCTTTACAATGTTTTTGCTGCTCTCCTCCTGTCTCCCTACAGGCACCCAGGAATTTGAGCGATGGCCCATTAAGTTTTTTTTTTACTGGAGAATTTGGGGTAGAGCTGCCCAACAGCCTTAGAAGTCAGGAACCAGCATCTGGGGAGCAAAGACTCTCATTTATGTGGAACGTTCCCTAATGCACAGAGTGTTAACAGATGTCCCATCTCACCCGCACACTTTGAAAGGAGAAATCCCAGCAGGCTTTCCCAGACCAGGGCCTCTAGGATGTTGAGGAAGCAGCTCAAAGTTTCACAGTGGCTGGAGCAGCAAAGATCCAGACCCAAATCTTCCAGGATTCCTTCTGCAGCCTCCTGGGTACGCGCACATCTGCAATTCACGCCCCTTTAGAGAGCCTTTAGGGTTTCTTAGGTATTTAAGCCCCCACCTCCCCCCTCCTTAGAAAGCACTGGCATTTCTAACTAAAGCAGGAAATTCTTATTACTTAAAGATCAACTCCTTCATCCAGGACTGTTATGATGTATACACAGGAACGCGCAGAAGTCTTACTTGCTTAGGGAAAAACACTTAGGTCACCAGGGAACTAGAAAGTCACCAATTTTCCTTATTTTCCCCATGACCTCACTTTATGCCTGTCGGAAAATGCACTTGTTCCCACAGTCCCTCAGGGGTGTTATAATGAGAGCTGATAGTGTATTAGAATTAATAGAAACAGTAGGTGTCTAAGGAAAGAGGAGACTTAAAATAGTTCATTAAGTGTAGGAGGTAGAAAACTTTATTTGATGAATCAAATGGTCTTCATTAAAAGTGAACTTTTCCTGGGAACTAGAGATGCCACTTAAAAATACATTTTTTTCTTATTAAGGAAGAGAAATTAATACGTGATCATTATGGAAATTTTGGAACATATAGAAGTGTACTCAATTAAAAAAAAAACTTGGGGCGCCTGGGTGGCTCGGTCGGTTAAGCGGCCGACTTCGGCTCAGGTCACGATCTCGCGGTCCGTGAGTTCGAGCCCCGCGTCGGGCTCGGTGCGGACAGCTCAGAGCCTGGAGCCTGTTTCAGATTCTGTGTCTCCCTCTCTCTCTGACCCTCCCCCGTTCATGCTCTGTCTCTCTCTGTCTCAAAAATAAACATTAAAAAAAAAATTAAAAAAAAAAAACTTGTAATTTATGACCCCCAAATAACCACCATAAATGTGATTCCTGGCAGGATTTTTTTTTTTTCCTCAGTGTTTATGTGTGCTTCTGTGAATTACCAAATTAAGATCATATGGTAGGTATTTTTTTTTATACTTTTAAAAGAATTTTACTTAGCATGGCGTTCGGAGTCTAAACACTTACTATGCTTTGAAAACTTGACTTTTAATGACTATATAGTATCTAATCATTCAGCCATAACATGCAACATATTTCTATTTTATTTAAGTTACCCCACTATTAATTAACAATTAAGTTACTTCTATTTTTCATCGTGTTAATTAATGCTGTGGCATACTTCAATGCCTGAGCTGCATGAATCCCCATGTGAGGCAGGGTTTATTATTCCATTTTTCAGAGCAGGAAGTAGAAGTCAAATATATGATTTTCCTAAAGCCACAGCATAAGTGGCAAAAGGAGGGCCAGAACTCCAACATGGTTATTTTCACATCAGGGCCAGAGGTCCCACAACATAAAAGTTCTGTAATGCTACTTGGAAGAATTTCGCTAACCAGTGCAAAATCATGAGGCTTGGAACCAGACGTTCCGACCCGAACCAGAATAGAAAAAGCTTGTGTTCAATTCCTTGTTTATTTCTTCCCAGCTCCGTGTTCTTGAACGAACGACTTCACTGGAGTCCCATTTCAGAACCCGTAAAACAGTATTTTCACCCTCATGGTGTTATGTGGATGAAATAAAGTTAGCACATATTTAAAAGTATATTGGAGGGGCACCTGGGTGGCTCAGTCGGTTGAGCGTCCGACTTCGGCTCAGGTTACGATTTTGCAGTTTGTGGGTTCGAGCCCCACATCAGGCTCTGTGCTGACAGCTCGGAGCCTGGAGCTGCTCCGGATTCTGGGTCTCCCTCTCTCTCTGCCCCTCCCTTGCTTGTGCGCTCTCTCTGTCTCTCTCTGTCTCTCTCAGAAATGAATAAACATTAAGCAATGAAAAAAATAAATAAAAGTATATTGGAAATGTGAAAGTGTGGAGTAGGCTTTCAATAAATGATGGTTTTATTATCATTACTAATTATTGTTGAAGATAGCCGATAGCAAATGGAGTAGTATTTCCTTGTGAATGCCTAATAAGTGAAATTTGAATTCTATGGAGCATTCTTTTTTCTCTCTTTAATTGAAAACTTGAAGACATAAAGAGACAGTACATAATGGACTCCAGAAATTGCACCCTCTACAAACCTTGGAAGCTGAGCCCAGGACAGCTGCAAGAAAGGAAGGATCCGAATTGCAGAGATGGAAAGACTGAGATGAGCTTTCTGTAGATCACTGGCAGCGGAAACCCCGTGAGTAGGATCCAAATTGAGGAGGTATCTACTTCTGAAATGACGCGACATTATTTGGAACAGAACTGCCGGGAAGTTAATAAAGAAAGGCTCAACTGCCCCCAAATCACCCCTTAAAGATACGTATTCAATCACTCGGAGAGTTTTAGAATTTGGGGTCCTCTGCCCTGGGAAAAGAGAATCTATATTTATGTCTATATTTATGTAGATATATAGCTATATGGAGACATGGCCAGATATCTAGAGCTGTTCTCTCCAATATGGTAGCCACTAGCCATAACTGTTTGCTCAGCACTGAAACGTGCTGGGTCCAAAGTGAGATGTGCTGTACATGTAAAATCCACACTGGATGCCTGCCATTTACTAGGAAAAAGGGAGTGTAAAATATTTCATGAGTGCTTTTTATTTTGATTGCACGTTAAAATGGTCATTTTTTTTGTATTAAATACATGATTAAAGTGAATGTCACCTGTTTCTTTTACCTTCCTAACATGCTACCAGATAACTTAAAATTGCATCTGTATTTTACATTATTTATCTATCGGGCAACACTACTCCACAGAAAGTATGTCATATCTAAAGAATTTAAAAAGACTGGCTCCTGCGTTTCTATGACACTGAATTCAGTGGCTTGGGAATATCAGTGGGAGGAAAAGGGAGAATATTCTGAAGTGGCTTCCAAGTGAATCCTTCTCCCTGAAATCCACCAACATTTGGAGCAGAAAATTCTCTGGTCATTCTTATTGTCTGAATAGAAAATCATGTATTTTTTTCCCCCCAAAAGTGACTTTAGGAAAGAAGAACTTACTACATATGGAGTTTTAGCTATCTGGAAAAAATCTCTCAATTAGTGCAGAGCAAAAAAATTAGTTTCAACCAATTTTTAGGTACTTTGCCCATGTTTCAACTTCACTTGACCGTCCCAATGGGGTTCTTTCTTTACTTTTTTGCTTCTTAACAGTGTGGTCAGTTATCTTTTGAAGTCACTATGAATTTTCTGAAGCTAAAGAGATGTTTGTTAAGGACAATTATTATAGCATATAAAAGTTTGTCTTAAAAAATCATTTTCATAGCATAAGTACAAATCAGGAATTCTCAAGTTTTTTAAATGATTGCTTTCATTATCCGAAAAGTTGTTGTGTCTTAAAATCAGGGGGAGTAGAGAAGAATTCTTAAGATTCTCAAAATACTCATTTTCGTTGAGAATTCTCAAGGGGATAATTCTTGAGCTGAACTGTTAAAGTAAGTACTACTGATGTGATACCTTTTAAAAAATTCTTGATTTTATAAAATGCAAAACAAACAAATTAAAACCAAAAAAAACCCCATGCAAATTGATAAAGTAATTGGTAAATTTCAAGTAGTCTACATTTATTTATTTTTAAGGTTTATTTAATTCACAGTATTAATGTAAGTACTGTATTTTTCAGGTATTTTAGATAGGCAAGTGTAAACCAATGAATGAAATAAATATAAGTACACACTTGACTATCTCATCTCCATTCATAAAAGTTTATATTTTCAAGTTGACTGAAATCATTTATTTTGGATCTCTTCAATGGGAAAAGTGGGTATTTGGAATTAATATTTTACCAGATGTTTGTGTGTATATAGGTATACATATGCATACACACACATTTATACATATACATGTTTACATACGAATATATACACAGATATGTATATGTATTATATTTGTATGTGTATGTACATATGTATATGTATGTATATACACACATATATAAATATATATGTTTATATTTATATAATAATATATGTTTATATTTATATAATATATATAACTATTATATATATTTAATAATATATTGTTATAAATTATATATAAAATATATATTAAAATATATGCAAATAATATATAAATATATAAATATAAAATATATATAAATGCATAATATTTATATACATAATATAAATATAATAATATAAATAAATAATAGAAAATAAATATATATATTTATATTTATAAATATACACATACACACATGCAGATAAGAGAAAGACAGAGAAATTTTAAGGAATTGACTCATGAGATTATGGGGGCTGGCAAATGCAAATTTTGCTGGGCAGGTAAGCAGGCTGGAGATCCAGGGAAGAGAGATGATGCCACAGTCCTGACTCTGAAGACAGGAGATCCCCTTCCATTTCCTCTTTCAGGGGGATTTCAGGGTTGTTGTTGTTGTTGTTGTGTTTTTGTTTGTTTGTTTTATTTTTTTTTTATGTCTTAAGGCCTGTATCTGATTGGGTAAAACGCACCCACATGATGGGAGGCAATCTGTTTCATTCAAAGTTTATCCATTTAAATATCAATATGAGCTAAAAACATTCTCACAGAAATATCCAGAATAATGTTCGACCAAATATCTGGGCATCGTGCCCCAACCAAGCTGACATTTAAATTAGCCATCGTAGGATTCCTTTGCGATTTCCTTGGGACTTTGTGTTGTGGAAAGGGGGAACAGATAGAACCCCAAAAAACAACCTTCATTTTAATAGAAGTGTGGTAAGAGCAGCAGTATTTTGAGTTATCAAAGCAGTGAGGTTTTCATGCCTATAAATCCCTCAGCCCTGTGCTGCCCACCACTGAATCAATGATACATTCACAGTGAGGGACAACAGCAAGAAGAACAAAAGACTCAACCTTGAGGTTCCAATTAGACATTTGCCTCTAAAGAAAAACAATGTTTTTGAATGTGTGTAATGTTTGAGGGAAAAAGGGATTTCGTATTTTTTTTAAAAGCTTGTTCGGTATCACGGACAATGGTCAAAGGTCTGAGGCTGGAGATTTCCTAGAAGCTGTTGGTAGATGGTGGTGCAGGATACGGCTTTGGGTCACATGCTCTGAGACTCAGTCAGGAACTAACACTTTGGCAAAGTTGAGGGGAGCTAGAGTGAGTTGGGTAAAATGAGACCACAGTGAGGACTTCACCCATAGGAGCTGAGCCTCCCACCCCTGAGCCTTTGTCCAGAAAAGAGGGGTCTGAGATGAGACAAATACCCATAGAAACATCACAGAGTTCTAGAAGGAGTCTGAACCATGCAGGTTATGTGTTCGTCCCCTTCTGTCTGGTCCAACACAACAAGCAGAGGAAAGAATGGTGGAAGCCACATGTTGGAAGTTCAATAACATTGTGCCAATAACTTTGGCTAACTTTGTCATCAACCATTACATTATGGTTGTAGGCTGTTCATTCATCTGTTCACGCATTCATTTTTTTAAAGTTTATCCATTTATCCATTTGAGAGAGAGAGAGAGAGAAAGCAGGGGAGGGGCAGAGAGAGAAGGAAATAGAAAATCCCAAGCAGGGTCCACACTGTCAGCGCAGAGCCTGATGTGGGGCTTGAACTCACGAACCGTGAGATCACGACCGAACTGAAATCCAGAGTCAAACGTTTACCTGAGCCAGGAGCCAGGCTCCCCTTATTCATTCATTTTTTTTTTTTCTCCAGGACATATTTACCATTAACATAACAGCACCAGGCCCTGAGCAAGGGGTCAGCATGTTGATGCCGTAACTCTTGTCCTTGAAGATTTCACACTGTGAAGGAATCAAAAAAATACACATATAATGGTCTCTAAAAGCTCATATGCTCCTCTTCTTTGTGGGCACAGGGCTGGACTCCATTCCCCAGTCTCCCTTATGGACTGGTCACATAGAAGTGATTTTCACCACTTCTTAGCCCGTAAAGTCTTCCCAAAAGGTCCTGATTAACCGAGAGAACTAGAGGAAGTCTGAGTCGCAAGGTGGAAAAGATCTTGGTCCCCAAGTCACTAAATAACTCAGCAGTCCTCCCCCACCCCTCACCGACCCAGGGCCCAGTCCCCTCTCCTCATCTCTGAATAAGGAATGGCATTTGGGGCGCCTGGGTGGCTCAGTCCGTTGAGCGTCCGACTTCGGCTTCAGGTCATGATCTTGCAGTCTGTGAGTTCGAGCCCCGCGTCGGGCTCTGGGCTGACAGCTCAGAGCCTGGAGCCTGCTTCGGATTCTGCGTCTCCCTCTCTCTCTGCCCCTTCCCCACTCATGCTCTGCCTCTCCCTCTCTGTCAAAAATAAACATTTTTAAAAATTTTAAGAAATAAAATTCACTGTGCTGAGCCATTGAGACGCAGGAACTATTTGTAATGGCCACCTGACCTATCTACTACCAGGGACCAGGGGGCCATTAAAAACCAGTGGCCCAGACCAGCCAAGCGAGGCCACGGCTCTGAAGTTGACATGAGCGTTTGTAGATTTCCTGAAAGTGTAAGAAAAGGGGCACCTAGCACACTGCCTGGCTCACTGACACCCAGGGGGCAGATATGCGTTAAATGCAAAAACTTGAACCCCCAGGTGGCAGAGAGATTCTCTAAGAACAACAGTACATTGGTTTATACTGAGAGCACCTGCCAGGCAGGACCATGGACAAGGCATGTGTATTGAGCAGCTGAGGCCTCAGAGAAAAAGGCAGAGAAAGCCACCTGGTCATCTGCTGTCAGGTGAGTTGGGAGCCAGCCCAAAGGGTGAAGGAGGGCCAACCGGGCAGAAGTGAGGAGGTAAAAATGGGTTTCCTCTCAGCTTTGCTTGTTCAGACTCCTTTCACTTGGTTTTCCTAGGAACACTGAGGAAACGTTCTCCCTGCACCCCACCCCTGCCTACGAATCTGGTTGTGCTTCCCATACATGAATTGCCGGGTCCTGTGGTCACCAGACCTTGAAATCGGTTACACAACGTATTATCAAATGCTTGTTCAAATTCATTGGAGGCCCGGGCTATCTATCCTCTCTCATCCACAGTCCTTTGGGAATGAAAGGGAAACAAAAGATTCATTTCACAAAAATCATCACATTTACATATTTTTATCATGAGCTCAACGAATGATTTTAATTAAACCGTTTTTAAAGAGGGTAGAGAGGAAGAAAGGCAAGATGGTAAATATTTAACACCTAATCAAGGGGAAAGAAGCGTGAAGCTGAAACCCTCATTAACGCTGCGTGGATGGAGGGTAAGCTTTGGAGGCAGCCTGGGTTGAGCCCCCGCCTTCCCTTATCGGGGGTCGACACTGGGCAGGCCGCCTCGCTGCTTTCAGGGCTCATTTTCCTCATCTGGGAAAGTGGGGAGGATGCCAACCCGATGGAATTATTTGGGGGAGAACCTAATGATATTAGCAATAGTAATGGCTGCCATTTCTGGAAGAGAAACTACGTCCAGGCACCTTACTCAGGTTGCAGCACTGAATCCTTGTATTGACTCTTAGGGAGCACCGTTCAATTCCTCCGTTTACATAAGAACAAACCGAAGTTGAGGGAAATGAAGGATCTTGCCCATCATCTCACAGGCAGTAGCTCGGTAGGCCGGCATTCAAACCTCTGCTGTCGGAGTCCAGAGGGCACGCTCTTAGCTATTATTTTATCTCGCCTCACCCCTAGTGCTTGGAAAATAGATGTACACACTCTCCTGATGTCGAAAGTTCAAGTCAAAGAAAAACATGCCCGAATATTTTTCTAGGTATTTCTACTATGACTTCTACTACTGTCTATTTATGGAGCGTTTTACAAAACCTGCTTGGAACTACTTCCCACCAGAAACATCGAATAACCAGCGTTCAGAAAAGTCAGAGAGTTTGGCCCAAAGGGGGGAGCCATGGGCAGGCTGTGTGTGAATTTGGGTCTCCGCTGTCCAGGGGCCTGCTTCAGAAATCCTTCTGCACATAGAGAGGAGGATATGAAGGGCAAAAAGAAGGAGCTCTAGACCCCAACCCTCAGGCAGGCCCCCTTCCGTGGACATCTTCAGGAGGCAAAGCTTAAGTCTGTCTCATGGCGGGAGCGAGTCGGTGCATGAAAGGAAACCACAATGTAGGAGCCGGGGGTAAATCAGACGGCACCGTCCTCTCCAGCACTGTTCGAAGCGCTCCGTGGAGATAATTGTATGGCTGCTTCTGCAATCAGTTCTGAGAAAATTGTTCCTCCCAAATTAGCTTCCGCTTATGCAATAATGTTTAGTTGATGGCATTGAATTGTTGCAAGGAAACTATATATATGTACAAGTGTGTGTGTGTGTGTATATATATATATATATATATATATATAGTCTTCAAATAATCAAATACTGGACAAATGACCTGAATACGCATTATCAGAAGACGACACTTTGATACACCCTTACAAATAACAAAGACTCTCTCTCTCTCTCTCTCTCTCCTTTTTTTCCTCCTTCTCCCTCCCTCCCTCTGTTCCTTCTTCTTCTCATTCTACTCTTTACTTTTCCTCCAATTTCTCCCCACCTCCTCTGGTTACTTAATTACCATCCTGTCTCAACTTCTCACTTGCTGAATCAGAGGAAGATTGTATCCTCCAGGCAGAGATCTATGAGAACAACTTTAGTGAAATCTTTCATTTAAGTAACTGCTTGGCATTCACATTGGCGAGACAACCATGCAGGTCTTTCCTGAGAAAGCTCACCGACGCTCACGAGTGGTAAGGGGGGCCTCCCTGGGCCTCTGTCCTGTGAGGGGTGGGGACAGGAACGAGCTGAGTGGAATGTGTCTCAAATTCTTCCACTAAGTCCCATGAGCGGGAACACAAGAGTTCTCCTTGGAACCACGCAGTTGGTTCCCATGGATTGAGAAGCCCTTTCTAGATCTCATCAGAGCCCAGAGGAGGAAGTGAGTCACTCGTGGCCATACAGCTAAGAGCCTTAGAAACAAGCTTGGCCTGATCTTTACAATCTGGGCCCTGGGTGTCCCCCATGATGCCACAGGGCTTCATGCGACAAAACACAGTTTCACCCTGGAGTCAAACCCTGGGCGTCTCTATCAGGGGTCAACCTGGCCAGCAAGAAAGCCCACTTCAACAGCTCTGTGGGCTAGGGATGGGTAAAGGGCAGTGTGTTATCTACAAAAACTGTTCTTACTCTTCTGTTTCCTTTGCAGTTCACGGGATACACCACTTATACGTACTGCTTGAAGGAGGCAGAGAAAGATGATGTCTCTGACTTAGCAATCGGGAAATAATTAACCGGTTACCCAGAATGAAACCACATAAGGTTTTCAACTGTGAACTCTGGGCCCTCTTGAATGAGAGCCCGCAAGCAGAGGTGGGGGCCTCTCCAAGGGTGTGGAATTGCTGATTTGAAATAATTCTGTTGGCATTATGTTCAACGATTCTGCCTCAACTGATTTATTTCCCGTTCGTGAGGGATATCTCTATAACGGTACGTTTCTTGTCCACATGGAAAGGGAATATCTTCCTGGAGACAGGGAGCAGGCCTACACAATTCACAAATAACTATCTCATTTTAAATAAGATATACCAGAAACACACATACTCATCGTACTTTTCATAATACCTACTTTGCTAGACCTTCAGCCTGTAAAACAATATGTGTTTATGAGGGTCACTGTGATGGTGGGTCTTCACAAATATCCTGTCAATATCCTGAGGGTGTTCTCTGGGAAACTTCTCCTTGACCAGAGGCCTAATTTGTGACTGGATAACAACATCTGCACCAGATGATATTTGTCATCATCTGTTGAACAACCGATTGGCTGTTGCCTAGCAACAGGTCAATTACCCCGAGAATTCGCTGAAGTAGATTAGTGACATTGTTGCCATAACAACTACCTTTGTTAGTTAATTAAGTTGGTTTGACTCAGAACTGGCACTGGGGAGCTACGTATATGATATGAGGTAGTAATTGTCATGATTCAACTATCGATTTCCACTCCTGGGTTGGTACCATAGTCAAAGAGGTGCTTCTACCATTAGGCGCTGCTCAGTCAGGCTATTAGGTCACTAAATCAGCTCTTCCAATGATCCAGGAAATTAGGCCTTCTCTATATGCTAGTCCATTATTTTATTAATTTATTAAATATTTATCGAGCTAAAAGAATATCTTCAAGTGAACTAATAACGGTAATAGAACAAAAGAGTTTCTCTGAGGTGACAGAGTAGTTTCCATTTTGATCTATAGGTGGGATAAAATCTCAAAGAATGAAACACCAAAAATAAATAAATTAGTGCATGCAAAAATGTGTAGAAGAAGAAGAAGGAGAGGAAGAAGAGGAAGAAGAAGCAGGAAGCATCTCTGTAGTTACTATTGTACCACCATAAATTTTTGGGTTCTGATCATTGAATTATATAGTTAAATAAGATGTTCTCACTGGGGGAAACTGGATGAAGGGTCTGCAGAAACTCTGTCTTATCGTTCCAACTTCTCTGTGAGTCTCAAATTATTTTAAAATAAAACATTTTTAGAAACTTAACAGAAGACCGTCGGGGAGGAGAAGGGGAAAAACATAAGTTACAGAGAGGGAAGGAGGCAAACCATAAGAGACTCTTAAATACTGACAACAAACTGAGGATTGATGGGGGGGTGGGGAAGAGGGGGAAGTGAGTGATGAGCGTGGAGGAGGGCACCTGTTGGGACGAGCACTGGGTGTCTTATGTAAGCCAATTTGACAATCAATCATATTTAATAAAAATAATAAAAATATAACATTTTTTGAATGGAAAGGAAAGCAAAGAAGAAAGGAAGGGAAGGAGGAAGGGTGAAGACAAGACGGACAAATTTCAGGTTAAAGACACAGATGCCGTGTGTCCCTAAACACAACCCAATGGGATGGGCAAAGCTGATGCCCTTATTCCCATTTATCAGATGGGGAAAGCAAGACCTGGAGGGCTGGAAGAGCCAAGACATGGTTCTACCCAAGGTCTTCTGCAACCTTATATGCTGCTCTGTTCACCACAGTTTCCCAAAGTGACGTTACGTAACGCACTGACCAGCGTCAAACAGTAGAGACCTAGGGACAAGGTTTCTACTTTCAGTCTCCTTCACCCTGTGGAAAACAGGGAGAAAGTCCACATCCAATACTAACTGATCTTTAACCCATGGCATGCTGTCAACCTGCCCCAGAGCAAGACTCAGGCTTTTGTTTGCTATGCATTTCTTTCTGCAGTGACTCTGTTTGAGGTTTCCTTTAAAAATAAGCTTACCTAAATAAGAACAAAATCATAATAAGGATAAAATAATCATAGACATGCTACAGCAGAGATTCATCCAGCAGTGGCCCAAAGAATAACTAGACATTCTGCTTGGGAGAGGAAGTTTAGGGAGCAGCATTCTGGGTTGAAAGAAGGGCATCAAAAGTACAGAGGGGGGTGTGTGTGTGTGTAACAGGAATATCTCCTTTAACTCAATGGAGCAGTACAGGGTCACAGGAGTGGGACGAGAAGGATGTGGAGGAAGGGTCTCTCTATCCTGTCACAGAAATGCCCCCAGGGACCAGACCCCAACTCCTTTGGGGAATCCAACAAGCAGGAGATCTGGTAGCAAGAGTGTAGAAAAGGACTAAATTTCTTGTATCCTTTAAGCCCAACATTTTAAGATGCGCATATTGTCTTTTAAAAATTCATTGCCTTGGAACAAGGTCTCCATTGTTCCCTCCTTGGTTGCTTGCTGGAGGTAAAGGGGAAAAAGGGCAGATTCCTGGCCCTTGGCTCCAGAGACTGTGATGGAGTAAGGCCACCATTCTGCGACGTGTCCTTCTTCCCATTGAGACATAATTGACATGTAACATTGTACAAGTTTCAGGCGCACAGGGTACATCTACACACTGCCACTGATTACCGCCACAGCTTATCTAAACCCTCTATCTGCCATGTCACGTAATTATGATTTCTTTTTTTATGGTGTGAACACTTAAGATCTATTCTTTTAGCAAATTTGAAGTATATCTGCATGCAGAAAAGTGAAATTGGGACCGCTAACTTATACCGCTAACAAAATTTACTCAAAATGGTTTAAAGACTTAAGCATAACACCTGATGCCAGCCATGTTTGATCCACTGGCTCCCAAAGCATGAGTGAAGAGTCACTGCTACAGGAAACAGATCCTGGGAAGAGGATGGAGCAGGGGGGCCTCGCAAATCCCACCTGCATCTCGGCAAAGCTCCCGTCTGTTTTTCTCCTAATCACGATACATCACTAGTGTTGATGGCTTTTGAAAATGAAAAAAAAGTAAGCAGGAAAGTGGTCATCCAAAGGCCCACCATCGAAAGTCCGTCGTCACTTGCCATGTGTGTGTAAAGCCTCTCTTACAACCAGGTCCAACCTCTCCTTTACACGCAGCGGGCATCATGTGCCTGATACTTTCAGGGGCCCAGGAATACAGTCGTAGAATTTGAGCTGTGCTAACGTGAGGAGTCCTAGAATAGAAAGCATGGGAGAGAAGAATGTCCAGCCTCCTGTTTTTATTTCGCCCAACTATGAAATAACCCAAATGTACAACAATACGGAATGGGTTGAATAAAGTCTGTTAGGACCGTACTAGAATCACTTAAAATTACATTGCAGATGGGACTGCATTATGACTTTTGTGGGCTCTAGGCTCCTTGGCTTTCATAGACCCCTTCCCCCTTAAAAATATCATAAATATATATGTATCTAAAATATATTTATAGATCTATATTACATATGTTATATGGTATTGCATTTTGGAAATAGATACCTTGTATCATAAAAATACATAAAATATCAAGAATATAAACATATATGAAATATTATGTATTTATATATTTTATATATTAAGTATTTAATATAATAAAATGCATATATTTAATGTAATAAAATATATAATGCATTCATATCGATATATATTTATATGTAAGATGAATATATGCTATAGAAAAGATAGTATAATAAACCAAAAATAAAATATAATAACTTATATGTAATTAATAAAATAAAGTATAATAAACTTTATATAAAACATATATAATATATGTGAATAATATATATTTATATAAAAAATATATATGTTGTGTAATTAAATATTACATATTATATTTTATATAAAATATACAGGCATATACATTCAGGTATAAATATATAAAATATGTATTTCAATATAGAATATGAATATATGTTTTTAAATTTTTATATGACATATATACAATAAAATATATCACATAATATGACAAAACTAATTTACAAAGTGTTTATTACTCAAATTTATAATTTGTGAATTTGTAATAATTTTAAATAATATATACCATATAATACATAGTATTTAATGTGCAATATATATTAATATACCATTATATTAATTACACCAATACATAATTATAATATATATTAGATATGATCATATATATTACGTATCCATTGTTTTATGGAAGAAAGGGCTTCCCTCCACAACTACTGTGTCATTGTAGCGTGAAAGCAGCTGTAAGCAACACTAAACGAATGGCTGTGGCTGTGTTATAATAAAACTTTGCTTATGGACACTAACCTTGGCATTTCATATAATTTTCCTAGGTCACAGACTATCCTTCTGAAGATTTTTTCTTCACCCCCCGGAAAACTGTGGACACCCTTCTTCTTAGTGCCTGATCCATACAAAACCAGGCAGCGGGTTGGGTTTGACCCCGGAGCCCCAGGCCACTAACCCCTGCTGCAGAGAATGGGGAGAAAGCAGGGGTTTTCAAAGGGCCAGGCCCCAGGCGGCCCCCATCATCCCGCTCACTTTCCACCAGCAGGAACCAGTCACAGGGTCCCCGCCCGCAGGGAGGTCGGGACCTGGGCGCAGGTGAGTCGTGTGCGGAGAAAGGAATCAGAACGGGTCTCGGGGAACACGCAGTGGTCTCTGTCCCCACGCTCAGGTGCACACACAGAAAAGTCGGCCCTCTCTGACCTGGACACAACAGTGTGCACTTTGCCTCTGGAAGATGAAGCTTTCAGGGCATCCTTGCCTGGGGTTTTCCCAGGGGCGACCAGGGGCCATGAATGGCTCGTTCCCAGGCTCTCTCAGCGTCCCTTTGCCTTGGCCCCCCACTCCCGCCTCTCCCTCTGGGCTGCGTGTGCTAGGAAAGCAGCCACATGCCTTCATTTATCCCAGGGTCCACCAGTCAGGCCTCCACTCAGCAAAACACCTGCAGCAAGTCTCAAAATAAGATTGCTTTATAACTTGAATTTAATTAAAGGGGGACTAGTAAAGCGCCCCTTTCCCTCGGCTTCTCTCTCACTTCTCCTTTGCGCGTGTCCGGAGATCGCGTGTTCACCTGTCTGCAGCTCCAGAGAAGAGTCAGAGAATTGCTCGGGGATAAAAAGTCCAAGGTCTTGGTCCAGCTACCCAAGGACCTCTCCCCGCAACCAATCTTATAAATTGGTTGTGGCTGTTTCCCCTGATTGTCTGGAAACTTGTTTTCCGAAAGCCCTAATTACATTTTCTTGATAAAATATTAAATGAGTTGCTTGGAATAATGCGCGGGTTCTCAGGCGGTGATTGATTTAAGACCCAAATATAGCGCACTGCATGAATCCGCTGTGTGTCGCAGAGCTGGAGCCCTTATAAACAATGCCAGGGAAGACAGTACGTGTGATGACTGACTCAGAATAAAAGAAAACTAGAAACCAGGACCCAAGACAACACTGAAATATAAAGAACTCTAAATTACAAGGTACCACGGCATGGGCTGGTGAGTGCTCTATAATTCAAGATGCTATAGCTAGAATGCTAATTCTGCCCACTCTCGTGCTATCTAATCCTCTGTCCAGGAGGGAAAAAAAAAAAAAAAACAACAACCCAGCTACGCTTCTATCAATTTATTACTGATTTTTTTTCTATTAAACAAAAATTAACAGGTGTTCGGTCTACTAAATGCCTCAGGTTATCAGTTGCAGTTTTAAAATATCTTGCTAATCTTAACTCTACACCTGGAAGGCAATCCTAGCTGTGAGAACTAGTCAGAGAGTAAATCTTGTGGTGGAGATAGAGGTTGAGGATCACCCAAGTGAAGGAGGTACAGGGAGCCATGGACACAGAGGTCGGGGCGCCAGGGTCAGTGATATCTCCTCTATCTACCCTGAACTCCTTCCTGTTGGCGGCACACCAGCGTGGCCCATTGGCTCCCGATGGCTCCAGCAGAGCTCTCCTGGATGCACCCCTTCTCCCCGTCCCGCCCCCCCCCCCCCATCACACGCCAAAGTTGTAGACTTCCCTTTCTACCTCTTCACTATCTGCTGAACAAGGCTACTTCTATTTTCATTCTCACCACCCTGGTCTCAATGCCCATCTTCTCGCTACATTTATTCTCGTTACCATCCAACCTGGCAATGCATTTGAACCAGAGATCGCTTTGGATTGCAGATCTGATCCAGACAAGCCATTTCTCGGCTTTGAATGACCCAGTGTCTTCCTCCCATCGCTCTCAGGATAAAGTAGGGTGACCGGACACCCCCGTTTGCGCAGGATGGCCTCCGTTTATGCCCGTTGTCCCATCATAGACATTAGCAGCACCCACGTTTACTCTCTCAGGTGTCCCCGT
Organism: Panthera leo; assembly: GCF_018350215.1. Taxonomy (NCBI): domain Eukaryota; kingdom Metazoa; phylum Chordata; class Mammalia; order Carnivora; family Felidae; genus Panthera; species Panthera leo. The sequence goes on from NC_056684.1 coordinate 140,255,954, forward strand.
TCCAATAATACACGTTATGATCATCCTAGCTTGTGCCCGGTATCCCTACTGTAGCTTCCCCTTCAGCCTCCCTGCTTGCTCTCTGCCCTGCAGATCTCTGCCCTGTAGACACTCGGGTCTTCCACAAGTGCTTTAAAATTATATACTCCTTCCTGACGTAGGTGTTGCTTCCCCCTCTGAAATGCTCTGTGCCTCCCCACCCACCCTTTCCAGATGTTTGCCTCACTCTTAGGCAGCCCCCAGGATAAAACTTCCTCAACCTCCTGGTCAGCTTCTCCTATTACGTGTTTAACCCATTGCACTTATTCTCAGCATTCACCACACTCGACTAGCTACACTAGTTTTTTATAAGTATCCAGCATTTTCTTCCCTGGAGAGTAAGTTTGGTGAATGCCGAAAACCACACAGGCACTGCTTGTTGATGTCCCTGGGTCTGGCACATAACAGATGTTCAGTAAATATTGACCAAATAAGTGAATAAATGAATGAAGACATGAAGACATGAAGGAATAGATGGTTTTAGCAGGAAGTGAAAAAAATATAACTACACGGCATCTATAAATGGAGAACATTTCATGAGGACACAACTTGCCACTTTCAGGAAAGGAATACTCAAGTGTATATGTACAAAGGGGTTCATCTACGGGGCGCCTGGGTGGCTCAGTCGGTTAAGCGACTGACTTTGGGCTCAGGTCATTGTCTCGCGGTTCATGAGTTTGAGCCCTGTGTCGAGCTCTGTGCTGAAGGCTCAGAGCCTGGAGCCTGCTTCGGAGTCTGTGTCTCCCCCTCTCTCTTCCCCTCCCCTGCTCACGCTCTGTCTCTCTCTGTCTCAAAAATAAAGAAAAGAAAAATTAAAAAAAAAAAAAAACACAAAGGGGTTCATCTGAGAAAAAGAAACATTAAGGACAGCAAGAGGAGGTGAGTGGCTGAGGGACAGGGATGTCAGATCAGAAAGGCAAAACCAAACCAAAAGTACGTCATACATTTTTTTTTTCTTACCTCTGCAAGAAGGTGATGCAATTTGACCAGGTTTCAAAATAACTTTGGGAGCAGGCACACAGCTATGGAAAAGTGAGAGGTGTCCCAACCAACGGTGGGCACCAAAAGAATAAGAGAGATACTTCACACAAGGAATCCCCACATCTTCCACACTGTCCCCAAATCAGCCCCCTCCAAAGTCTTAATTAATTAAGGATTAATCTTAATTCAAGTGAGACTAGAAAGGTGGTTTGTCAGCCAATAGAAAAGCTCCCACGGCCATGCTACGCAAACTGAATTTTCACTTGTAAACGTCAATGATCACTCTGAATGCTGTTCGGAAGGTTCCCCTGTTCAGAAGCTGGAAACCCATAAGTAGGGATTAGGACAGCACAATCCAATAGAACTTTCTATAATGATAAAATGATGAGATATTCTACATTTTTACCACCAGTATGGCATCCATGAGCCACACGTGGCCCTCAAGCACTTGGAATATGGCCACTGCGACTGAGGAACGGAGCCTTGAGTTCTATTTCATTCAAATTAATTTAAACATACATAGCGGCTGCCATATTGAACAGGACACGTTGGGAGACAATAACCAAGTCAAGAGTTGGAGAGAGAGGGTCCTGGAAGAAAGACAAGCAGCTGAAGAACAACTGAAGAAAGAAAAAGAGACACATACAGGGCTGTGCTTCAAAGCTAATTGAGTGGCCCTCAGGTGGAGGGGGCAGGGATCAGGGGAGTGGAGAGAGGAGAGGCAGGAAGACGAGGAAGGAAGTCTTTTACTTTATCATCATCCCTTTAACTGGATAAATCAGCCCTGACAACTGAAATTGGTTTAGTACTAAAACGCAGGCCCCAGAATTTCCTTTAGTCAGTGCGATGGCTCCTAAGCAGATCGTCAGGTCAGAGAAAAGGTGAGCCCCTGTGGCCATGGGCAAGCATAAATCAGAGGCCTGGCCATTGGGCTGAAAAGTTAAGACCTCATGGGGGAGGTCGAGTGTTACTTTACTGGTTTGTGGGATGATGGGTCAAGCCAGTTGGAAATGGCTTTGGTACCATTCCACAGCCTCACGGCTGAAACGGGGATGCTTTTCAAGTTCATGATGCTGAGTTAAAGTCTGCTGTGCAAAAGCTGGCAGAGTTAGCAGGCTTCTGTTTTGTGTCCATCTTTCTCCTTGACCTTCCAACACATCTATCTTTACATGTGTTATCATCAATGAAAGAGGTATAATAAGGGGGTTGACTTTGGGGTATCTTGAGGACAATTAACTGCAAATGTGTATTTCATACCTGATACAGAGTAGCTGCTCACAAAAGTCTGTGTGTCTTAGATGTTCTCTTTAAGGTCCACTCATGAGCTTTGTCTTTTGCCATCACTTTACCCCTGATCTTCAAAGATACTGCAGCTCTTCAGAAAACACAGATATAAAGACACTGTGTTTCACGATTATCAGCAAAAAGGAGTCTTAATCTTGGTTCAAGTGTAGTTGTCACAAAATAGGTCATTATTTCTTCTGCTGTGTGACAGCAGAAGTTGCTAAAACTAATGGAAAGAATATGTAATAGATTGCTGATGCCTAAAATAGCAGTATTACTAATTATTAATAACTGTAACAGTAATCCTCATAAAATAATAAAATGGCCAGAGTAGGTAAGACTCCTTCTTTGTATTCCCTGCAGGCTGAGGGAAGAAAGCAAAAAGATCATTCTGTGTCTGATGCCTCTTATGAGTCAGACTCTGTCCCTTACAGGTGGCATCCCACTCTATCTCCTCCCAGCCTTCTGGGAATTGCTTAGGGCACAGAGGGTCGCCAAGCGTGTGGCCATGCAAGGCCAGTAAGCAGTGCTAAGGAGTTAAGACTCGGTGGAAAGACGAGCATTGTACTTCCATTGCAAAATATTAAGTAAGGAAATGGCTCCTGTGAACAGAGAAGGACACGGAGGGAAGATTCTGGAACTCAAGCATCTTGGAAGTCTATGTCTTTCGTCTTGTAGAAGTTGCAGTCTCTTGTATGTTCACATATTATCTCAAGTCATCTACGTTCCACCACTTGGAGTGGGAAAAGAATGAAGGTGGGGAGAAGGGCTAGAAGGCTGCTGGAGTAGCTTACACAAGAGTAGCGTGGGGGGTGGGCGCGGGGAGGTTTTGGATCAGCAGTCATAGCGAGGAAGGTTGGGCACGTGAGGAAGACACATTGGAGAAAGACGTGGCAATGCACCATCACGATCTCTACCTTTGTTCATTATGCATTAAAATGAAGAAAGAAGGGGGCGCCTGGGTGGCTCAGTTGGTTGAGGGTCTGACTCTTGATTTTGGCTCAGGTCAGGATGCCAGGTTTGTGGAACCAAGCCCTGCATCGGGTTCTGCACTGGGCTTGGAGCCTGCTTGGGATTCTCTCTCTCTCTCTCTCTCTCTCTCTCTCTCTCTCTCTGTCTCTCTCTCTGTCTCTCTCTCTCTCTCCTTCTTCCTTCTACCCAGAGGTTTTGTTTTGTTTTGTTTTGTTTTTCTCTCTCTCTCTCTTTCTCAAAAATAAATAAATAGGGGTGCCTGGGTGACTCAGTCAGTTAAGCATCAGTCTCTCGGTTTTGTCTCAGGTCATGATCTCATAGTTTCATGAGTTCAAACCCTGTGTCAGGCTCTGCTCTGACAGTGCTGAGGCTGCTTGGGATTGCCTCTCCCTCTCCTTCTCTTTCTACCCCTCCCCCACTCACACTGTCTCTGTTTCTCTCAAAATAAATAAATAAACTAACTAAATAAATAGTTTTTAAAAATGTTAGCATTAATTTTTAAATAAGGTCTGTGCCCAATAATAGGAAAGAAGATAGAGTTAATATGTACATCAGGGGCGCCTGGGTGGCTCAGTCAGTTAAACGTCCGACTTTGGCTCAGGTCATGATCTCACGGTTTGTGGGTTCAAGCCCCACATCAGGCTCTGTGCTGACAGCTCAGAGCCTGAAGCCTCCTTCAAATTCTGTGTCTCCTCCTCTTTCTTCCCCTCCCATGCTCATGCTCTGTGTCGCTCTGTCTCTCAATAATAAATAAACGTAAAAATATTTATATATATATATTTTTTTTAATTAAAAAAAACAAAGAAATCAAGGCTCATTGACATTGGCCTGAGCAGGGTCATTTGACCCTCTAGGTGCAGACTGATTGCTGCGATCACAGGACAGGACATGCTGGTTTTCTTGAGCCTTCAGACCCCACCTCTCGAACTAAGGTAAAGTCTATGCTGGCCAAACCACATGACTGAGAAAAACGTGGTAATCTTAGCCTGAGGATAAGGGATGTAGTAGGTTGAATGGTGGACTCCGAACCTCAGAAATCACATTTGCAAATCTAATTAAGGTAAGATTCTCCAAGTGAGAATATCTTGGATTAGTGTAGGCCCTAAATCCAATGACAAGTGGCCCTTATAGGAGATAGAAAAGGAAAAGGCACAGGCACACAGACAAGAAGGCCGTGTAAAATCAGAGCCAGAGACTGGAGTGGTTGCTGCCATTAGCCAAAGCCACCTGGAGCCAGCGGAGATAGGAAAAAGCAAGAAAGGCCTCTCTCTCCCCAGGGCCTTTGCACGGAATGTGACTCTGTCAACACCTCCATTCCAGATGCCTCGCTTCCACGATTGTGAAAGAATAAATTTCTGCTGGTGTAGGCCATCCAGATAGTAATAATTTATTACAGCGACCCCAGGAAATTAATTTGGGGTGGGGAGGGGACAAAAGAGACTGTGAAGTATTCAGGAAGAACCCACTAACGAGACCCATTAATAGATGCAAACTACTGAGAACCCATGAAGAAACAACTCACTCACCAAAGAGGCAGTGAGTTCCCGTATTGTATCAATCACCATAATAGGTACTCACAAGGAATTAATGAACCGAACAAAGTTCCTGTCCTCAAAGAGCCTGTCGTCTAACGGTCAGGCAAACATCCAAAGACTGGAAAACCTCAGCGCAAGGGGACGGAGCCCCAGGAGGGGTAAGCACAGGCCCTGGTGCAAGCACACAGAGGGCTCTCCCGACCCAGCCTCGTAAGGGACGGGGCAGCAGGATCCAGGCAAAGACAGTAGCAAAGCTGTAGGCAGACAACTCTGGGTCTGTATCTATCAAGCCGAAAAAGAGTTAAATCAGCAAATAAGGAAAGGAAGAGGGACGGGTTCGCTTCTGGTCCTACATTCCCTAGAGACCTTCCAAGTTCCCAAGGAGAAACTCAGCAAACCTTTTAAACTCTCCAGGGAAGCTTTCATCCCTCACTTCTGCACTCCTGCATCCCACACATTCAGGGCTCCTCTTGAGGGCACCCTGTGTCCCTGGAGCTCCCCCCACTTGGAGGTAAACATTCTCCCGGTACACCTTTCTTTTTCTCCATATTTTCTGCACGCCACCACGCTGAGAGTCTCCTTTCCTGACAACCAGATCCGTTAAGGCTGGTTGCCTCCATTTGCCTTGGACACATCTTCTGCATATAGATTGATGAGTTTAATCAGCGAATCAGGAGAAATCCTTGGACATCAATCACTGTCAGCATGCCTCCTTTCTAATGTCTGATTTGCTGCTTCCAGTTATGAAGGCAATAACACTGTTTCTCTGAGAGGTGAGGCTGAGATACCCAAAGTTTCGAATTTGCATCTGGCTGGAAAGTTCTAATAACATCGTTGGGTTTAATCAGTCAGAGAAAGACAGAAAGAGAGAGCAAGAAATGGGGAGTGGGCGGTGGGGGGAGGATGGTCTTCTCTCAAGGGTCAGGGTTCTCCACACTCATCATGCCCCTGACCACATTACTCAAGATCCATCCAGCCTGAGGGAGAAGATCACGTTAACAGTTCATTTAGGATCTGAGGGAGCGTGTGTCCTATCCCTTTCTTTCCACACTGACATCCTCTTATCTGTCATTCAGCCTTAGGAAGCATCCTGGCAAGACAGGGCATATGAGAACCTTCTCTCTCTCTCTCTCTCTGTCTCTCTCTGTCTCTCTCTCTCTCTCTCTCTCTCTCTCTCCCCTCTCTCTCCCCCATCTGTTGGAATAAGTCTTTCTACAAGTCTTTTTCAAAGAGAAATAGCATGATGCTGTGCAGGGCCTACAGCCCTGTGCTCTCAGCTGCCCTGTTGCGATGGCCTTCTCTGGATCTTGATGATTTCAGATGCACGGCCTCTAAAATCCCCCTGCCATGCACCCACTCTCACCCCACCTGCAATCTAATGTTGTTCCGCAAAACCGGAAAATGGGTCTGATTTTGCAACAAGAGTTCAAAACCCTCGTGCTGAGATGTCTTCGCTAACTCACTGACTAAGCCATGCATCCAAAAAAACATGTATCAACTGTCTACTATATGATACACACTGTTCTAGGTTCTGAGCAAACAGTGACCATTAAAACTGCTCTGTGCTCATAGAGGTCATATTCTAGCTTCATAGGCCCTCCATAATCTGGACCCAATATAATTTTGACTTAATTCATTGAGGTATCACAGGCACCTGGGTGGCTCAGTCAGTTAAGCGTTCAACTCTTGACTTCGGCTCAGGTCATGATCTCATGGTTATGGGATCGAGCCACCTTCCTGCTCTGTGATGGGCATGAAGCCTGTTTGGAATTCTCTCTCTTCCTCCCTCTCTGCCCTCCCCTGCTCACACTGTCTCTCGCTCAAAAAAAATTTTCCTGAGGTCTAATTCACATTAAGTATGCAACTATTTGAAGCACAGCCTAGTGAGGTCAGAGAACTCGCCACCATCGTGAGGACATTTCCATCGCCCTGAGATTCTCTCGTGCGTCTTTCAGTTGCCCAACACTCGGCCTTAGGCCACCGTGACTTAATTCTCAGCCATGCTAGATAGCTTTGCCTTTTTCCAGAATGCCAGATAACAGAAACGCACAGTACACACCATTTGTGTCTGGCTACTTTGACTAACGTAATGTTTTTAGATTCCCCCTTGCGGCATTAAATATTAGCGCTTTACTACCCTTTATACCGAGTAATTCATTGTATAGGTACATCACAATTAGTTTACACATCAATGCAGGCATGGGTTCCTTCTGGGTTTCAGTTATTATTCAGAATAAAGCTGCTACAGGTGTGCTGAACAGGGACACGTGTCTTTAGTTATCTTGGCTAAGTTCAGAAAATAAGATTTGCTGGTAAGTGCGTGTTTAAACTTTATAAGACACTTAGTATTGTCTGTCTTTTAAATTTTAGCCATCTTTGCAGATGTCGTACAATATCTCCCTGTAGTTTTAATTTGTATTTTCCTGATGACTAATGGGGAGCTTCTTTTCATGAGACCAGGGGATCTCTGTATACGGTCATTTGTGAAATATCTGCACAAACCTTGTACTCAGCTTTAAAGTGAGATGGTCATTTTGTCAGTTGCCTTTTAGATGGGTCGGTTGTTTCCTTTGCTGTGCAGAACTTTTTATCTTGATGAGGTCCCAATAGTTCATTTTGTTTTTATTTCCCCGGCCTCCAGAGGTGTTACATGCTAAGCAATGAATCACTGGGTTCTACTCCCGAAACCCATGCCACGCTGCATATTAACTAACCTAAACTTAAATAAATAAATTTGTAAAACGTGAAGTGGTCATTTTATTGTAATTTGTTGTGGGTGTCCCTATTGTCTGGATAGCAGTTCTTTATCAGATATATGTATTGTATGCATTTTCTCCCAGTGTCTGCCTTATCTTTTAACTTTCTTAATGATTGATTTCAAAGAACAGATGTTTTTAAGCCATCATTGTTTTCCTCTTACGGTTTGTCGGTGAGATCTTCGCTTACCTTATTTGCAAATACTTTTTTTCTACGTTTCTTCCAGAAGTGTTATATTTTCATAGTGTACACAGATTTCTACGATCTACAGCAAATTTAATTTTTGTTTCTGGTGTGAGATGAGCACCAAAGTTTTGTTCCTCCCCAAGTTCCAAAACTGTTTTGGTAGCACGGTTGGTTAAAAGGGCTATCTTTTCCTTATTCAGTCCTTTGTTGGAAATTATTTGATGAACTGTGTGTGTGTGTGTGTGTGTGTGTGTGTGTGTGTGTGTAGGGGGGTTATTTCTACTTTATCCGTTCTGTTCCATGGATCTAGACATCAATCTAGATGTCTGTCCTCACGTATTTATTTCATCTTCATTTTTGAAAGGTCTTTCCTATGGATACAGAATTTTGGGTTGATTTACTTTTCCTGTCAGCATTTAAATATGTCATTCCGTTGTCTACAGGCTTGCATAATTTCTGACAAAAACTCATTATTTTAAAATCTGCCTCTTTGTATGCAAAGGTTTTTATTCTTAGGGAGCTTTTTGAAAAATAGAGCTTTAAAAAATTTTTGGAACAGTTTTAAATTAACAGAAGTATCGATTAAGATAGTACAGAGTTCCTGTATATCTCACGTTTAGTTTCTTCTATCATTAACATCTTACATTAGGAGGCTAAATTTGTCACAGTAAATGAACCCATATTGATACATTATTATTAACTGAAGTCTGTATTTTATTCCTCATTTTCTCCTCATTTCCTTTTTATTTTCATGTCCCTGGATCCTACCCAGGGCACCATATTTATTACATTTAGTCTTTATGTTTCTTTAAGCTACTCTAGACTGTGACAGTTTCCCCAACTTTCCTCGTTTTGGATGACCTTGACAGTTTTGAGTACCAGTCATATATTTGTAAAATGTCTTAACCTGGGATTTGCCTGATATTTTCCTCGTTACAACCATCAGTTTTGAAACTTTGGAAGGAAAAACACAGAGGTAAAGTGTTATTCTCACCACATTATATCAAGAGAGTGTCCGTATCCTCAACATGACTTGTCCCTGTTGATGTTGACCTTGCTCTCCCGGCTGAGATAGAGTTTGTCAGGGATCCCTCTGGCTTCCTCACAGTCTGTAAATGTTGAGTCTCTTCCCGTAGATACTTCAGACACCCCGCGTCCCCCCAGAGCAGTGCTGGGGGTGAGTGCACGTTGCGCGGTTCTGTGTCCTTGGCATCCTATGGATCTGCCCTCTGAGAGGCCCGCATCCTTTCTGCGTGCCATAGTTATGGAGAGGAGGCCTCCTCACTTTCTGTTTAGAGTCCAAACACCACAGCATTCTCTGTGAAAAGTTCTGACTTCCTGTAAAAAAATCAACTCAAGATACTGCTCTACTTAAAATGCCTCAATATGTTTCCTTTTTATTGAGGATAAAGTGCAGAATAATTACTTATAGCCTGCAAAGCCCTGTTTGGAGGCATCCCTGCCTATCTTACCTCAATTTGCCCCAATTCTCCATAGCATATGTATGCCCTGCAGGCCTGAGGTCACCAATGGGACAGGGAACATGAAGGCTTTGTTTACTTCTAAGAGCCTAGCATGCTGCCTGCAACACAGTAGATTATGTTGGTTAGTAGGGTCCCTGTCTCTCTTTTTTATCAGGAAATTTGAAGTTAGTTTATCCCAAGATTGGTTTGTCAGCTCAGTGAAATCTCCAGGAACCCACTATGCCCCATCCTTCCTCTCCACCATGGTTAGCATGATGGCTTTTCATGCCTAGGCTTGTAGCCTCATGGTTCCAAGATGGCCGCCACAGCTCTCAGTGTCATATCCCCGCATAAGCACAGCCAAAGGTAGAAAAGAAGGGCTGACGAGGGTGAGAAATGGCTCTCCTCATGAGCCCCTCTCCTTTCATCAAGGAAGAATCCTCCTTCCCAAAAACCATTCAGTAGATTTCTTTTTATGTCTCATGATCTATAATTGGGTAACTTGCTGCTCCTAGCCACAAGGGTGGCTGGAGATAAGTGAAGCAAAAGGGGTTGGGAGTAAATGCAGGCAAACCAGTCACCAGTGTCTGACGTAGGGTGCTCAGAAATATGGGTTGTATGAGCAAGTGATGCATTTGTCTGAAGACACTAGTATTGAGCACAATCTGTTGAGTCACTCATGTCCAACCCTGAGGCCAATCCTTTATCTCCCTTTGACATCTGAAGCTCATAAAGGTCCAAAGTCACAGAATTAGTGAAGTGCTGATATGTGACCCGGTCTGCCTGCTGTCATTTCATGAACGCAGCATCCCTGTAAGATACCTTAGCAATAGGAGGCTGAGATCCCATCGTCAGGTTGAAACTCACTGCGGTCAGACTCTCTCAGAGCTACCAGCCTCTGCTGAAGCAAATGGACACTTGTGAGACAGAAACTCCAAGCTCTGCAACTGCTCAGGATTTCCGTTCAGAGCAGCTTCTTTCATTATTATTAGTCAGTTATAACATATTTCTGGCACCAGCCAACGACTTATTAAATGCAACTCACTGGGGTTGCTCGTGCAATTTATGTTTTTAATTTTGTAAATAGTGCCGAGTTGCTACGGTCCAAAGAGGGGTGTGGGCTTAGACATAAGCAAATATAGCCTTTGGTTACGTCATGCCATAGCTGAAAAATATGGCTTTGTTCATCAAATGATGGTGCTGACAGCTGCATTGCAATGGCCATTGAATTATATCCACTCACATAAAGGGAGAGATAAAAGGCATCAGTAATGTGTGGCATATGACATGCACACACATGTACACGCACCCAGGAGGCACAAATGTGAGCCCCCTGACACGCTCGGAGCCACAAATTCCAATACAAACACAGTCATGCCCAGAAATCTGGCTCTCTTCTATCATCTTATGGAATCCCCTTCACTTCCTTTTTTTTCTGCTACTGACAAGATTTTGGCGAGTATGATTTCAATTTGAGTGCCGTCTTCCAAGCCACAGATGTAAGTAAGAAGAGAATAAAGCAAGATATAAATTGTCTATTGTAACTATAATAATCAGAAAACAACAAGGCCTTAGATCTCTTATCACATTGTTAGATAAGATATTGTTAGGTATTTTATCCCCTTGTGGATTTTCAATAGTGAAATACGAGGTCTTGGCACAGTGTTGTGAGGACGGGGTTGGACGGGATTTGAGTAGGGTGGGGGGAAGGCCCTTGTTTAACGTGACTGTGGTAGATTCATTGCGACAATACACACATTTCTTCCTTTTGTCAGCAATCTGCGTGCTTTGCGGCACAACTTCACCTCACCCTCACATTCTTCGATTGGGATTGTCTGCTCTACTCCTGAGCTCAGACTTCTGGAGTTGTCTGTGACTGGTTTTGGACAATGGGATGTTGGGAAATTAAAAGCAAGCCCAGACTTTTCAAAAAGCTCTTGCCCACTTCTGCTTCCTCTCTTCCTCCTCTGCAATCACCATGAGATCATGGCCGGGCCAGCCTTCTAGGGCAGAGCCAGGATGCTCCAGTTGTCCTGGCCAAGGCCAACCTAAACCAGCTGACAGCTGGCTGACCCCAACCTGCAGCTGACGGCCGATGCTTGAGTGAGCCCAGCTGAGACCCGAAGCCACCCAGCTGCCCCATAGAATTGAGAACAACATTAAATGTTATTTCAAACCACTGAGTTCAGGGGCCGATTTGACAATCATTGACTGGGAAACGTAGCTGGCTATAGACCTAGGCTTAATTACCCAAACTCCTGATTTCAAAGAAGTGATTTTCCCCCAACACTCCAGTTTTACAGAAGGAGACACTGAGGTGAGGTGAAATTGAACCATTTAATGCCATATAGGCAGGTAAAAGCACTCTTGTTCATTTTAAAGACTGACTTAATAATTCAAGAGTATATTCTAAGAATAGCACCTTCTTTTCAGCATGAGATGACGGGTCCACATCTCTATGGCATGTGGAACTCAGGAGGAGCTTACTAAACCCACCATGCGTGGATGGCAGCGTGATGTTGCCACCAGGTCCCCTACCCCATCAGATGGCTTCCTATCTAAGCCAGATCCTCCCAGGCTCACCTTTCCCACCCCCAATGCCTACTCTCTACAGCAGCGGTGAGGAGCCTCTGACCCATATCCTCCACCCCTGATAGTCAAGCCAGCCCTGCTGCCTCTCCCCAGTCATTCGTGGATCCTTCTTCCGCAATGTCTGAGTAGAAGCCCTTGTCACTTCACCTGGTTTCCACCTTGTGCAGGGTACTCATCAGGCCTAGAGGTGGGGAGATGATATAACTCGACCCTCATCCTTCTCAGGAATGCAGCCCACCATTCCAGTTGTGATGGTTCAGCCCTGATTCAGGTCTCAAGCCCACCTCCCTCCTGTCAGTTTCCTTCTATACCCTGTGCATCAGGAAAGGTCACTTTTAACCCCTAGACGTAACCCAAATGCTAGACCTCAATACATGGTCTTCTCCGCCCAAGGACTCCCTACTTGTAACTGTCCGTGTTCAACCCATATGCTAATATCTATCGGCAGAACAGAAATGAATCCAGTATTTCTATCTTTTCCCAGCAAGCTATGCCCTTATGCTCCCCCCAAGTCCCCCCAAGGTGTCATTGGGACGTCTTGGTGCACACACCATTGTTTAACACATTCATCATTTGTTATTATGATAATTACACTTGCCTTATACTCAAGGGATTCAAGAGTTGGAGACCTTGTCTATAGCCAATATCATGATCTGGCATTGGGTACGGTTAGGAATGAAATACTGAACTGTTGACATCCTAAGTCAGGGTCCTTAAGTCTACATCAGGTCATTTGCTATTTGCAAATGAGTTGACACCAGGCCACCTCCGGGAGCTTAAACAAGAGTGGTCCTTACTGGGATGAAGGAAAGCCTTTTCTGTGAGGTTTGTGGCTAGGCACTGAGCCTCTGCAACCACGGTCTGGCCAGGTCTCACCGGCTTTGCTGGATTTTTATCACTGCCAGCCGTCCTCTCCCTGACTCTGAGGCCATTTCTATTCTCTGAAATCTGAATCAAAACAGAACACAATGAAACAGTGAATTTTGTCTCTTATTTGACACTCTTTTCTCTCCTGCCCCCCACAGATCAAGCCACTGGTTCCCCAGAAACTGAGATAAGATTTTATTTTATTTTTTTTTACCTGCACTCCACATACATAGCTACATTTCCCAAACATTTCAGAACATCCTGAAATTCGTAGCTTCTACAGGCCTTCCAGCCTGGTGAGTGCATGTGCATACAGGGCTCCAGGCAATGTATGTTACCATTTGATAAAGTATATATTTAGAATGCTTAATATGCGTATTAATTAACTCATAAATAGCAGTGACTTTTTAAGAGCAATTCCATTCCATTGTTTAAAAAGCATCTTTGCGAATTCTCAAGATAAATCACAGTGACACATGCTTTCCTTTAATTCCATATGCCGGAAACAAGTCCTGCCATATCATGGAATGACGACTGTCCAGATTTCAGATTTGCATCACATGAATGCAAAGCATCAGCCCTCTCACACAATGTCCTTTTTATCTTGTGGCGCAACTTTCCAAGCACCCAGATGCAGAGATTTTCATATATTGAATTCAAGTGCAAGCAAACTTTAAGGCCATGTTAGAAAGCAAGGAGTTCTTGGGGTGCCTGGGTGGCTCAGTTAGTTAGCTGTCTGGCTCTTGATTCCGGCTCAGGTCATGATCTAACAGTTGTGAGATCGAGGCCCATGTCAGCCTCCATGCTGAGTGTGGAGCCTGCTTGGGATCCTCTCTTCCTCTCCCATTGCCTTTCTCTCAAAAAAAAAAAAAAAAAAAAAAAAAAAAAAAAGGAAAAAGAAAACAGTTCTTGAACCCCAAACACAATCCTAACCTCTTTCATATATGTCATATTTATTTCTCTTGTTTAATTAAAAAACTATCAGGAAGTTCTTATATTCTCATTTAACTTACACAAGAACTGGGTCTCAGAAGCTCAAGTGACCTGCATATAGCCATGTGTCTTGCTGGTAGAATATTCAAGATTCAAACACAGCACAATGCAATTCTAAAGACCATGTTGTTTCTATGCCAGTGAATTGACTGTAATGAATGCTTTGAAAGAAAGATATCTCAAAGAGGGAGAAGCCTGTATCTGAGAGAATGAATTCTCCAGGGGAACAGAATCAGTAGGACATACACACACACACACACACACACACATACACACTTACTTATTTCAAGAAACAGGTACATAAGGTGATGGATGCTGGCAGGTCTGAAATTTGTAAGGCAGGCTGATGGTCTGGAAACTCAGGCATCATTTTCCTCTAGGGGAACCTTAGGTTTTGCTCTTAAGGCCTTTGCCGGATTAGAGGAGGCCTATCTACATTATCAAGGATAATCTCCTTTACTTAAAGTCAACCAATTGCAGGCATTAATGACATCTACAAAATATCTCCATAGCAACACCTAGATTAGTATTTGTATAAATAACTAAGTGTTCTGGTCCTACCTACCACGTTAACGCATAAAACCAAGCAGGGCCCCAATGTTTAAGCCTAAATTCCTGACCCTCATAATAAGTTCCTGCAGCTTTGTGATAAGCCCAGAAAGACCAAAATTCTATCTGGTCACCCTCTATGGAAAACATGCAAATAAACAAGTCCTAAACAGCTTTATTTATACATTTAACTATTTTAATGAGGAATTCTTTGAGTATCTACTTAGCCCTGCACCAGTCTTGATGGAAAAAAGGAGGTCAGGGAATATAGAATTAAAAAACATTCTCTGCTTGCAGATAAATCTGTTTAATTGGAGAGATAAGAAAACCATCTTGGAGAAAAGTTGCTTGTATTTTTTTTTTTTAGTTGAGTATTATGGTCAAATTATCAGTGAATGAAATTTGCAATTTACTTGTATTTTAATAATTTTTTGGAGATTTCTTTTATTGCCTAGTAACTGTTCAAATATTGAGGGGGTTCACTGAGTGTGTAAAAAACGTATCTTGGTCTCTTGAATATATATATTCATAAGTATCTATATGTGTGTGTAGGTGTGTTCATATACACTACACATACATTATACACACACACACACACACATATTATATATCTGTGGGTGTTTGATATAGCATCTTAATTGTGGTAATTCAATACGGTATTTCCATATTTATTTATCCTTACTTCTATATCTGAAAAATATTAGCATTTCCTACTATGAGCATATATTTGTCAATTTCTCCTTCCATCCCTAACAGGATTGCTTTATATTTTTTGGACCTATCCTATTAGCTGTATAAAAGTTTATGCTTATTATATCTTCTTGGCATAGTGTATCTTTTAATTATAAGAAATATCCCACTCTGTCCTTTTAACACTTTTCATCTTGAATTTTTTAGCCTATATTAATATTACTATAAGATCCATTGTATTTTTATCTGAAATATGTTTTTCACACTCTTCTTCTGAAACACTTTGTGCTCCTTTGTTTTAACTGCATGAAGTATTAACAGTAAGTCAAACTTTGTTTTTGTATTTTGTTTTTTATTTTAACTCGGTCCTGTCTCTCTGTTTCTGGAGGTAAATTTAATTTATTCACATCTCTTGTCATTACTGATAGATTTTGAATTGCTTCTCTTTCCATTTTCTTTGGACTACATTTAGTTATTTCTTTTTGGTTTTTATTTCTTGTATTTTATGATTTTTCCCACATAAAATCTCCTCTACAAAGAATTGCTTATCATTGTAATGGGCATACGTACACACATGCACACACATTTGCCTATATTTTGTGTGTATATCTTATGTCCTAGTTAAACAAATAATTCAGAGAAGGATAAGATATAAACCTTGAAGTCTGCTGGTACCAATAGGACTGAGTTCCATATATGAACCTGAGGAGCGATGCGTTCTCTGGAACTTATGTGATATCGTTTGCATCAATGGCCCAAATTCTTTATCCTTTCTCTGTCCATGCCCCTTGCAATGTTACTTTTGAGATCCTCCCATTAACAGTTGGGGTATCTTTCAACCACGTGACTTATTTTGACTAATGGGATGTCAGCATTTGTGATACAAGCAAAGATCTGAAAAAGTGCTTGTATATTTATGCCTCTTTTCTCCTTGGCTTTAATCATGAGAACATGTCCAATTAGATGTCAAATCCAATCTGATGAAAATGAAACATGTGGGGCAAAGTTTTACCCTTTGTCCCAGGTGAAGTTGTTCAGAAGGAGCCAAGAGCCCGTTTGGCATTGAAGAAGCCTAGCAAAGACAAGAATCACTCTCCAGGACTAGAGTCTTAGAGAATAACTTAGACAGTAAAAAGACCATCAGCTAGATAAATACTTATTTTATCAGAGTAAGAGTTTCTAGAGTGGTTGGCTACAGAGCACTTCTGTGGCAATTGATAACTGCTGTAGCAGGTATGCAAGAAAGTGAATTTGTCATGAGCTTGTAAAAAGATCAGTGTCTCTAAGAATATCAAAAAGCAACATTCAAAATACTAAAAATGAACTGAGATAACATTATGGTTTCTTGAGATCAATCATAAAGGTAAAATGAGACTTCTTTACATACAAAAGGATGGGAATATGTTTTTAAATCCCACATTGCCCTATATGGTTAATTTTCACAACCCAATATTTTCATTTCAAGTTGTATAAGGCAGATATTGTACTTTATTTCAAAATAGAATGTATTTTTGAAATTTTAACTTAAAAAATAATGTGGTCTTAGAAAGAAAATTTCAGATCTTAATTGCAGGAATTACTTGGAAGTCATAACTTGGGAGTAAATTCAGAATTTCCACATCCTATCAATGCCATACTTGATTCAGTAATACTGAAGGAACCTCAGGTAATGAATTATGTATTTATCAATTCACTCAATAAACATTGACTGAGCACCTACAAAGGATTAATAATTCCATTGATGCCAGGTTTTTACCTTGATATAAACTATACCTTCTCGAAGCACTTACTTCACAATTTGGGCCCCGAGTTATGTGATTCAGGGAAGCTTCATCTGGATTTACCCTCTGTTCCTGTCCAAGGCTTCTGTCTGGAGACATCATCTGCCTCCTTGCATTTGTAAGTGTTGCTACATCATCCAGGAACCTGCTCTACTATGTCTCAGAACACTGCTGATCTCTTTTCAAAATTTCTTCAATGGAAGCTTCTCACTAGTCACTTTCTCCTGTGGATTTCATCTATGCCTAACATATATTTCTATTGTTCAAATATCTTAACAACGAAATATGTTTCTTTTCATCTATTTATCTAACACTAGTCTATTAGCTTCTTAGAAAAAGGAACTATGGAATGTATGCCTTAAAAAACAACCACAAAAAGTAGGTGGTTAATAAGTTTTTGATAAGCTGAACATTTACCATTGTGTGCTAAGCTATGAGATGTAGAATCTCTAAAACTTTCTCCCCTGTAACTAAACTTGTTTTCTGTTCCTTTACAAAGTCATGGAGGGAAAACTGAAGAGACGATAAGGTCTCTTTCTCTGGATCCCAATCTAACCTCGCCTAGCCAAAGCTTCACAAACAGAAGTTCCTACAGAAATGAGACATTGGGAGAGCATGGTGTGGATATACCTCACATACTTCTTAATTCCTAAGTAACAAATTTTTTTTTGCAAAGGACAAAAGTATACTTTTGTATATATATATATATATATATATATATATATATACTTTTGTGTATATATATATATACACACACACACACATATATACATACATAAGTATATATATGTGTATATATATACATACATAAGTACATATATACATATATATGTATATATATATTCATATTCTCACAAAATAGTAACATGCTATACAATGTGTATATATTTTAACTACAATATACTATATATAATACATACACACACACATATATATAGTACATTGTACACACACACACTGTATATTATGTTACCATTTGTTGATAGTAGATAATTTCAAGATTTTTTAATTTGTTAGAATACAAATAATAATAATAATAATAATAATAATAATAATAGAATAGACTAATAGAATGCTCTTCTGGGGGGGGAAAAAGTTGATGGGAGTCTCCCAATGACCCACAGTTAGAGAGAACCATGGTGTTTCAGCACCACGGACAGTGGTACACTCGCTCTGGTGTTCCTAAGACTAAATATGGCGTCTGTAGCTCCAAGTTAAATTGGCTGCTGTGGTGGAGGATGACCACCACCCCAGGAGGAGAAAGGAAAGATCACCTTCACACCAGAGCAACTTGACTTCCATATCAAAGGCAGCATACCTCTAAAGCAGAGAGCCTGAGTCTACAAAGCAGACACCAGATTGTGTGTGCCTTTGTAGCCAAATGGCAAGGAAAACCCTATCACTCGCAGAATCCCATTTTTTTTTTTAAATTAACAGGGACTGGTTAGCTATAAGGCCTACACTTAGACCTTAAAATAAACAGTGGATTCCAAATAGTATCAACACAATGAGGCAGTGTTGCGCAATATCTCTGCGGAAGAAGCTAACTCGGTGAAAACCTAAGTCATAAAGCGACTGTAGAAGAGTTCAGAGGAGGAAGACAGCAGCTGGAGCTGAAGGCCTGGGTGAAGGGTGAATAAATTGCAGGGTATGAGCTGGGTGCCAATTCCTGGCAGTATGGCATTTGAGGGAGCCCCTGGCCACGCACATAACGTGTGGCATAGCATGTGGCATCATAGCAAAAGGTGGAAGCAGTGGTGCTTACCCCTAAGGCGAATGACTTACTTGACCTAGCTCATCTTTTCTTTCAACTTAATTTGGCCTAAGTCCTTAAATTCTACCCCATGCTTTTCTCACCTCCTTGGATAACCTTCCTAGAACACGGCTAGATTTACCCACTTCAACCTAATCACCTTTCCTACTGCTGGTAGTTAATCCATTCATGTAGGTACTCAACAAATGTTTATTTAGCACCTAATAGATGCCAGAATCTCTTTCATTCCCTAAAAGACCTCTCAAACCACTCGATTGTCTTGTTCATTGTTCATTCATCTATTAAACCCAATAATTGTTTTGAGCACTGGTGTTAAGTGCTATCTCAGGCCCAAGGTTACAAAGATGAAGGAGACATAAGCTCTGTCATCAAGGAGCTTACAGTTGAGTAGGTGAGACAAGTATGGAAAAGCCATCACACCACAGTGTGACAAATCACTCAATAAGGAAAGGGTGCTATGGGGACACAGAGGGAAGAGCAATTACCACCAGTGAGGATTCTGGAAGGTGCTTCAACCTCAAACGTATATAGAACATTTCACATATGGTCAAAATTATTCTGGGCATGTTCATTCTTTAATCCTCACAAAGGCCCTACGAGGTTGACGAAGAAAAAGGGAAACTGAGACTCACAATGTTTCACTCCCATGCCCAAGTCATGCAAGTGGCAAAGCTGGGACTCGACTCCATTGCATTTAGAATCAGTCTTTTTCAATTCAGCCTGGCCCCCTTCCAAAAGGCTCCAGAGGGGGTGGCATTTGAGTAGAGCCTTTGGAGAACAAGTGAGACTTTGTCATGGTGCCACCTGTGAAGTGGCAGAGATGATGAGGAAACCAAGCCAGGTGAGGAGCAGCCCCTGGCTGCCACCCTCAGGGGATGTCTAGCTATTTCTGTGATGAGGACCCATGTGCCCCAGGGCGGTTTCCGTGGCAGCATGAACCCCCCTGATGCCCTGACCCATCTTTGCCTGTCTCATTCTTCTTCGTAATTGGACCGGCTGCTGCTCGCTGCTTACCTGATTAGTGGGTTCACTAACCCAGCAGAAATGGGATCTAAGAGGATTAAAATGTGAAAAAAAAAAAGATAATACAAATGGAAAACAGCAGCTTCTCCAGCCGAGCTTTGGATTAGAAGTTGAGAAAGTGAATCAGAAAATTAAAAAATATGAAGGACAAGGTTAAAATGGTGATTGGGAGGAGTCCTTTTGTAGCCAAGCGTCCTTGCATGCTATTGTTTCTGTCTTGTGTAAGTTCTCCAGGGAAAAGTACAAATGCCTTTGCGTGGCTTTCAGGGGCCACCTAAGATCTGGGTACAGCCTTGCTTTCTGATCTTATTCCCCACAATCTCCCTTCCCTGTGTAGATCTCCTCATTTATCATCTTTGAGTCTTTGCTCCCACAGGTTTCCTTCCCCAAATTCATGTCTCTGCTATCATTACGTCCCCAATTTCTTCTCTTCCCTCTCCCTGAAATGCAGCCTCCTTTCAAAGTCTTCCACCATTTCTCTGTGGGAACCATCTCCCTCCCGAAGCCTGTTGCACATTGTCTATCTTGTCAATTACTTAGCACTTTGCTGCCTGCAAAGAATGCAACTTATACATTTTCTCCCTTGGTGGGCTGTGAACACAGAGGGCTGGAACAACACGCTCCTCCATGAAAATGACCTTATACTGGCATTTACAAAAGTCTCTTTGTATGAATGGGGGGTGGTGGTGAATGAGCCAGTGCATCAAGCACAACAGTGAATCCTCTAAGCATTGCTTGATTATGTTGCTTCCTGGCTTAAAGCCCCTCTGGGCACTCTAACCTCCAAGGATGAGGCTGAAACACAGCATCCCTAAGGAACTAGCCTCATGTCTCTCCCCCCACCTCCTGTGCCATGCCCCCTCCCCAGCCACCCTTCTCTGGGCGCTCCTAGGCCCCATGTGAGCACGCCAAAAGCACTCCCCATGCTTGATTTGCATCCTGCCAAACTCTGCCTGAAATCACATCTCCCAACTCATCTTCCCCTCCTCTTTTCATGGAAAATTATACTCATTCCTTACGATTCAGTTTAATTATCACATTTTCTCCCAAAGCCCTCCTGGATACCTCCAGGGCTAGTAATCCCTTCTTTTGTCATGCTCTTTGCCCAAATATCCATTTTAGCAGTTTAAGACAGCATCAGAGTTTCTGCTGTTTTGTTTTCCGTGTGTTTCTGGTGTTCGCATTCTACACATCTGTTGCCCACGCTTACAATGGGCTCTTGCAGGGCAAAGGCTCAGTAATTTTCCATCATGGTGTTGGTTACCATTGATTAAGCTTTTACTGTGTGGTAGGCCCGGTACTCACACACATGATCTCATACGATCGCCATAGTAGGAATACTAGGATAGTATCATGCACATGCACATGAACGCTCATCCACATTGATCTAGACTCACAGTCTGTGCTTGTAAGCGTGGCATTGCAGCGTCTGCCTTTGTGACTTTCATCAGTACAGACCTGGGTGGAGGGATGTCCTTGCCTCCCGCCACATATTCAGAGTGGAAGAACAGACATAATAAACTAACTCAACCCTTCTTAGCACTTACCATGCACCAAGTGCCCTGCTGAGGGCTTTATAAACATTACCACATGAAATCCCCCTAATATCTCAACAAGGAAAATGCTATTATTTCTGTCACTTTAGAGATGAGGAGACCAAGGCTCGGAGGAGGCTAATTAATTTTTCCAATGTCATGTGCTACGAAGGACAAAGTCCAGACCCAGACTCTGGTCTTCAGGCTTGAGAACTGAGATTTTTACCCCTTCATCAACCCATCTGGGTTGCAATTTGGTTTTGCCCAATTGTTGAAAAATTCTAACTAAACATCTGGGAGATTTCATAAGGCAATCACAACCTCAAATGAGGTCCCCCAGAAGCTCGGCTGATGACCACCTAGGCCATCCACCAGAGGAGAGGAACCCCTGTCTCAGCCTGAGTATCCCATCCCATTGCTAAGAGAACCTTCACCCAACAGAAAAGAGTTTGCCCACACGCTCCCATCCCCAAGAGGAAGGTTAAGACTGCCCATCTGCTTGGGTGCCCTGAGCAAATTCAAAGTACAGATACGGGGCAAGGAGATACCATGCAGGCCTGTAAAACTTCTGTGAAATTATACTGACATTAATGCTCTCCAAGCCTTGTTCTCCTTATTTTTTTTTTTTTTGGTCAAAGTTATTTTTCACTGGAGAAAACCAGAGCCCCAAATATCTGTCCTTCTGAATCCCTTGCCTTCCCATAAAGACCTTTATGGGAAAATTATTTCAGCCAAAAAGACCAAGAAGCCCAGTGAGTTTGGTATATTACAGATAGAAGGTCAATGGGTCTGGACCTTAAGAAACAAAAAAGAGATTTAGGAAAGAATGTCAGAGAAAGGTTTGGACCAGAACAAACACAACACCTCAGTCCAAGGAAGGAAGTTGGAGTGTATTTGTCTTGCATTGGGAAGTCACTGGGGAGGGCAGAGGGTGTAGGGACATGAGGTGGATGTTAGAAGACATCTTAGGGGTCATGAAGAGAAAGGACTGGAGGATGTCAACAGTGATGGCAGAGGGGTGGTTTGCGGTCAATACACCATCTGGGTGAAGTAAGATGGTGGGCAGGAGTAGGAATTGACAGGGACATGGTGGGAAAGTGGTGGCATTCTAGATGTAGGTTGGAAGCAGAGCCAACTGCGCTTCCTTTCTCAGTATACCCAGGTGAAAGCCTAATTAATTCTCTCTGGAAAACCAAAGATTGAAGGATTACTGCCTTCTGCAGTGCTGGAAAGTGAGGCTGAGGCTCCTTGTCCCTGATGAACTCATTTGAGAGCACAAATAACTTCATTATATATTGTTATATATCAGAGCCATGGTGTGGAAAGGGCTTTGGAGAGCCCATATCCAGTATCTTCATTTATTCCTTAGACATTTAAGGCCAAGTCCTGGGGGGAAACTTTCCCATGTAGTAGGGTAGAGACCAGCCTGAGACGGAAAGAGATCCCAGGTCTTCTAATTGCTGGCCCAATACTTGTTCTCTGATGCCAACAAAGGAGAATGAACACTAACACCTATGAACATCCCCAATGTTCTAGACTCTGCGCTGACCAAGCTATGTATGCTCACCATTGACTCCATACCCTGAGCATCTACAACAGCCCTGTTTAGTTCCATGTGCTAAAAAATACCAGAACACCCTGGTGAGCAGGACTGGCTTTGCTCCTGCCCTCACTGAGCTTTCAGAGAAATGTTTGCTTCTTGATCAATGGGGTCATGCAGGATCGTTATTAGGACCCTTTGCTGTAACAGATGCTAAAGGACTACAGGCACAGAACAATTCAGATGCTTACCCATTCTCTACTGTATGCAGTGCCCAGTTCTGGGCTCCAAGCCAGAAACTGCTGTTAAGATCAAAGAGAAGTTTGTGCAAAGTACCCGGTCCGCTTCCCAGAGCTCTGTTCATGTAAGGAGAATAACAGGATACTTTCTATCCTGCCCTCAGCTTTGTGCTCCGGGGCAACTAAGTCAGGCTTAAGCTCTTCTGTGTTCAAATACAGAGAAATCAGAAGGACCTTGGATTTGCACTTAAGACCATTTAGGATTGTCCAAGCACAGAAAAGCCAAAGACTGAGTGATGCGGAGAAGGAGAGTGGCAAGGAAGAAATGAGGGGGGCATGACATGGGAGTACAAGAAAAAGAGAGAGCCGCATCAGTCAGAGAATGTATTCAATGTGAAAAAAGGAAGAAAGGTAATTTGAGAACTCCAGCCTCCATCTGCTCAGACTCTGAGGATAAAGGCAAAGAGGGATTAATGACCTGAGGGGCCATGGCAGGGCCTCCTCAACGCCCACAAGTGCACGCAGGATAGAAATACCATTTATTAGCCCCATGCATGGTAATTATATTTAATACTGACCCTGATTCCTTTTGTCCACAGGAAATAATGAAAGCTGCTCTGTTTGAGTTTGAGGGCCTTAAGCGACCCATAAGCAGCTCCTACTTCTGTCTTAGGCTGGCAGTCAAATGGGACAAAGGAGAGCCATAGGCATGAACATTCAGGTTTTGTAAGAGATGTTTCTGAAATCACATAATCCAGTGAGGAAAGAAGGTGTGGATAGTGCACAGTCCTGGACAGGGTCCCAGACCCTGACTCAGTCCTTCAATATCTAAGTGACCTTGGGCAAGATTGTGAATGCCCTGAACTTCTGTTTTCTCTCTGATATTTCTTTCTTTCTTTCTTTCTTTCTTTCTTTCTTTCTTTCTTTCTTTCTCTTTTTTGCAATTTTTTTCTTGTTAGCTGTTTATTTATTTATTTATTTTAATTTAATTTAATTTAATTTTTTAAATTTACATCCAAATTAGTTAGCATATAGGGCAACAATGATTTCAGGAGTAGATTCCTTAGTGCCCCTTACCCATTTAGCCCATCCCCCTTCCCACACCCTCTCCAATAACCTTCTGTTTGTTCTCCATATTTAAGAGTCTCTTCTGTTTTGTCCCCCTCCCTGATTTTATATTATTTTTGTTTCCCTTCCTTATGTTCATCTGTTTTATCTCTTAAAGTCTTCATATGAGTGAAGCCATATGATTTTTGTCTTTCTCTGACTGACTAATTTCACTTAGCATAATACCCTCCAGTTCCATCCACATAGTTGCAAATGGCAAGATTTCATTCTTTTTGATTGCCAAGTAATATTCCATTGTATGTATATACCACATCTTCTTTATCCATTCATCCATCGATGGACATTTGGACTCTTTCCATACTTTGGCTATTGTTGATAGTGCTGCTATAAACATTGGGGTGCATATGTCCCTTCGAAACAGCACACTTGTATCCCTTGGATAAATACTTAGTAGTGCAATTGCTGGGTTGTAGAGAAATCTACATATTCAATGCAATCCCTATCAAAATAACACCAGCATTCTTCACAGAGCTAGAACAAATAATCCTAAAATTTGTAGAGAACCAGAAAAGATCCCGAATAGGCAAAGCAATCTTGAAAAAGAAAGCCAAAGCAGGAGGCATCACAATCCCAGAATTCAAGCTATACTACAAAGCTGTAATCATCAAGACAGTATGGTACTGGCACAAGAACAGACACTCAGATCAATGGAACAGAATAGAGAACCTAGAAAAGGACCCACAAACGTATGGCCAATTAATCTTTGACCAAACAAGAAAGAATATCCAATGGAATAAAGACAGTCTCTTTAGTAAGTGATTCTGGGAAAACTGGACAGTGACATGCAGAAGAATGAACCTGGACCACTTTCTTACTCCAGACACAAAAATAAACTCAAAAATGGATGAAAGACTTAAACACAAGACAGGAAGCCATCAAAATCCTCGAGGAGAAAGCAGGCAAAAACCTCTTTGACCTTGGCTGCAGCAACTTCTTACTCAACACATCTCCAGAGGCAAAGGAAGCAAAAGCAAAAATGAACTATTGGGACCTCATCAAAATAAAAAGCTTCTGCACAGCGAAGGAAACAATCAGCAAAACTAAAAGGCAACCGACAGAATGGGAGAAGATATCTGCAAATGACATATCAGATAAAAGGTTCGTATCCAAAATCTATAAAGAACTTATCAAACTCAACACCCAAAAACCAAATTATCCAGTGAAGAAATGGGCAAAAAACATGAATAGACACTTCTCCAAAGAAGACATCCAGATGGCCAACCGACACGTGAAAAAATGCCCAACATCACTCATCATCAGGGAAATACAAATCATAACCACAATGAGATACTACCTCACACCTGTCAGAATGGCTGACGTTAACAACTCAGGCAACAACAGATGTTGGCGAGGATGCGGAGACAGAGGATCTCTTTTGCATTGTTGGTGGGAATGCCAGCTGGTGCAACCACTCTGGAAAACAGTATGGAGGTTCCTCAAAAAATTAAAAATGGAACTACCCTACAACGCAGCGATTGCACTCCTAGGTATTTCTCCAAGGGATACAGGTGTGCTGTTTCGAAAGGACATATACACCCTGATGTTTATAGCAGCACTGGTATTTCTAACACAACACCAACTTCATTGGGCTCTCAAGAGCTTTAAATGAGATGCTGCATGGGGAAGCAGTTAAAAACATTCCTGGCACGTGAAAAACCATCCATGGATCCCAAAGTCCCTTACTTGAAACCCCTGGAAGTGTAGACTTTAGAATTCTTCAGATTTGGGAAAGATAATGTGGTGTAGCTATCATACATCATGTAGCAACCTCTTTCAGGACTCCAGAGAGTCCTCCTCCCCCGTCACCTTACCGTGCTTCTCTCCTCCCAGTATTTATCACCCACTGACACAGAACCACTTGTTTGCATAAGCATCTGCTGGGAATGTGAGGTCACAGGGGCACGGATTTTGCCTCTTGTCATCACTTTTTCCCTCTGTGCCTAGACAGAGATTGGAACACAGAATATGTTCCATAAATATAGACCCAAAGATCAATAATACATATTGGCTCTAACCTACTGTAAAATGAAAATACTGTAGGTTGAAAATGAATTTAATACGCCTAACCTACCAAACACCCTAGCTTACCCTGGCATACCTTAAACTTGCTCAGAACATTTACATCAGCCTACAACCTGGCAGAATCATCCAGCAGAAAGCCTATTTTATAATAAAGTGTTGACTTTCTCGTGTAATTTATTGAATACAGTACTGAAAGTGACGGTGTAGGTTGGTGACCCTCATTATCGTGTGGCAGAGTGGGAGCTGGCCCTCGCTGCCACGGTCCAGCATCACAAGAGAGGTTGCACTGCCTGTCACTAGCCCGGGGAGAAGATCAAAATGCAAAATTCGAAGTACAGTTTCTACTACATGTATCACTTGCACAGCATCGTAAAGTCAGAAAATCAGAAGTTTAACCCCCATAGGTTGGAGACCACCTGTACAGCATTCTTAAAATCACAAAAGTATCGAGAGGAAAAGCTTTTAGTGAGGACCAGGGCTTAAAGACTGGGCAGATGGAAGCACAAGGGAGGTGGGTGTTGGTTATAAAAGTCAACTACAGCGATCCTTGTGGTGCTGGTGACACCCGTAATAAAATTGTAAAGAATTAAATACACGCAAGACTACAAGACTGGTGGACTCCATCAATGCCAATACTTTGGCTGTGATACTATATGATAGCTTCATAAACTATTGCCATGAGTGTGTGGGGTGGGGAACAGGGTAAAGTCTACAGTGCCTTCCTTTGTATTGTTTTTCATAGCTGTTTTTGAATCTGAAATTCTCTCAACAAAACTCTTTATTGCAAAGAAATAAATTAGAAGGATGAAGGAGTAGTGAACATTTTCACCTTCAGCGAAGCTGATTTGGGTCATCTGTTCTATTTTCAGCGGTCCCAAGGCATTTCCTCCACCGCATCTTTGCTCAGGGAAGACCAGGACGGGGTCATCTATCCTCGAGTGTGGGTCATTGCAGCCAGGAGCTCAGCCTGACTCAAAGGACAAGGTCACCGTTTCCCCCATTTCTCTCCACCCCACTCATCCCAAGTGCTCACAGCCTTGAATTTGAAGAGTTTTAAGCTAAAAAAAAAAAAAAAAAGATGGCGATTTTGCTTCAATGTTTTCTAATTTTGCTATAACTGCTACCAGCTGTGGGCTAATGTAGACCATATTCCATGAGGTGTCCTAAAGCCTTTTCATGTTTTCGAGTTGCCCAAGAGTTGACATGGTTAAAGACGGGGTGAGGGGAATGGTGAAAGCGGAGCTGAGGGCCCGTGCTGGTTTTCAAAGCTGTGCTGTTTCTCATTCTAGTGTCTTCGGTTGCTGGAGGTGAGCAGGTTTCTGGCTCTGAGTCCGAAGCACAAGGATGGACTTGGCAAGACCCTGTTTTCTGCTGCCTCTGCAGTCGGCTGTAGGCAATATTCAGATTTGAGCTGTGGGAAGCTTCCATCGGGTGCTCTCATTAACCTTGGCCAATCTTCCTGCATTACGTTGGAAATGTGATAAACACACCAGGCCCAAGGAGAGAGAAAGGGAGAGAGACAGGGAAGGGACCTAGTTGTGCCATAATCTCCAAATGGGCACGGTTCTGGCTTATAGTCATTCATTCACTTCACCAGAAACCCGCCGAGGGCCAGCTCTCCAGAGTTTTCAACCTGCCTCTGAGTGGCTTCTCACTCTGTGTTCACATTCATTTTAGGGGCACATGACACTCTTCTCCTGTGTCTTCAATTAACCTCCAATTAACATCACAGACCGGGCCAGCGTGGTACAAATCAAACAGGTCTTTCCTGCCATTTCACCCAGAGAGCTGCTTGGTGCCTTGACTCTCCAGGCCCTCAGGAGGCAGCAGATGCCCTCAGCACCCTTGCTTGCCACAGTGGGCCAAGAGGAGGGCAGGCGGGTCCACCCCCACTGCGCCCCTGGATCTGGATTGAACTGCCCAGGGCCCAGTGCGAGGCGGGAACCCTAGGCAACAGCCACACCAAGGCAGGGACAAGGCAGGATGTGGCCCCACCCTCCTGCCATTTCTCCATCCCATCCTCCTTCCCTTTCCAAGTCCTATTGGCCTCCTTCCGTTCACCACACCTCCACCTGCATATGCACCCCCTGCCTGTCCCCTCTCACTTTCCCCTTCCTTCTCCTTCATCTCCCCCCTGGGTCCCCCAGTGCCCCTCTGCCTCTGTGTGGCCTCCCTCCTTTTTCTCTGTCTCTGAGCTTGTGTTCTGCCTCCATTCATGGTGTCAGCCTTGCCTGTCTCCCTGCTCCTTCTCTGCATCCCCACACCTCCCCCCCCCCGCCACACACTCCCCTCTGGGCCCTTTCCCACTATGCAAGGCAGGGCCTTTCATCCACGGGGGCCTGACCTCTGCACAGTGTTGGCTTTGTCCTGGGGGTTCTGAGCCAAATGGAGGTAGGCATGACTGTTGCTCTGGGCCAAGCCCTGCCCTCTTCCCCCAGCCCCACACTGCTCTGATACATCTGAGTCCAGCCCCCTCAGCCTTCACATCCAAGGGAGATCAAGAACCAACAAACAAAATTGAGAGATATGAATCCTTCCTTTGTTTTTACTATTATTATCTTTAAGGAACATCAAGCCCCTGCTGCAGGATTTCTGAGTGGAGGATTGGCCCAACAATTCTCCCAAAGAACACATGTCTCGGAACATGCGTTAAATGAACCAATAGGTAATGTCCCATCCAATTACACATTTCCTAATGAGTCAGACTCTTTGTACTGGATAAGGGAAATCACTGGCCTTAGCCCCAGTTGTACAAGGTCGGTGATATTTTTAACATGAGTTGGAGTGAAATAAAATAAATACTATATTTGGACCAGAGGTCATAGTGGAGAAAGTTGAAAACCACAATTGTCACAGAAGAAGGGATAGGACTTGATGGAGGTTTTCGGGACTGCTCTCCCTGGCCCACTCTGATGACAGCTGGAGAAATGGGGTGATCCAGGACATCACGCACTAATAGAGACACTGGCAAAATGGAACATGGCCAGAGGAATGTGGCTGGGGAAAGGGGATTCCTTAATCACCTCCGTAGGGGGATCATTGATTGAACAAGACTGTTCAGCCAGCTTAAAGGGGCCTAATGACAAATTATCTCAAGACCTAAGAAAACACCATGAGGAAGTGAGAACAGGCTTATCCTGAGTAAGTCAATGAAATCAGTTCATCAACCCGTTCTACAAGTAGTTATCAAAAACTTTCCCCCATGGTAAGCATGAAACTCTGCACTGGGGATTCAGTGGAAGATAGAACACAAAGTCTTTGTCCTCATTCAGCTTCAAGCCTCCGGAGAAAGATCCCATGAGAAAATTCCAGCTCCGAAGGGCACAGGGAGGATTGGGATCTCATGGCGTGGAGCAGAGATCAGAGGGAGACAGGTTTTACTCAACCCAGGAAGGGGTGCTCTGAAAGTCAGAGGTGACGAACGATTCATGGAGCTGCCACGTGAAGCCTTGAGCTTCCCATATCGGAGGTGTGTGCACAGTAGCTGAATCTTCCATGACAGGGGCCACTAAGTGGGTAGAATCCCTAGGCCCTGAGGTTGGACTGGACGCACTTGAAGATCCACTCCAATTCCACTAACTTCTGAAAATCGATGAGTAAAATCGCTGATATCAGTGTATATGTTCTAATGAAATACCTGTCTTTAACGGTGCTTATCAGCTGGGCGGTATGGATGAGACGAACAAGGCTGGATCCAGCCTCAGACAGATCTATGTGTGTTGAACACTGGCCACCACTGGCTCCGTGAGTCTGTACAGATGCCTTAGCTTCTGTATCGTAACACAGGGAAGGCAAATCTGCCAACTTTGTGATAATTAAACAAGATACGGATCCATGGACAATCTCTTGGATGGCCCATGTCACATAATACACATTTGGTGATGGATGGTTATTAGGATTTGTCATTAGTATAACTATGATCTCAATCATAAAGTCCCAGTGTCACAAAAATATAGGGTCATGGATTGTTAAATTGGCATTACTATAAAGTGGAAAATCTATAGTAACATAAAAAAATTTCCCATTCACAGTGTAAAAATTATGTTAAAAATCTCAGAATAAAACCAACACGAAATGTCCAAGAATTATATGTAAAAAATCAGGGAGTTGTCCGGATTGTTGAGAGAGAGAGAGAGAGAGAGAGAGAGAGAGAGATGTGTGTAAATGGAGAGAAAGTCTCCTGATTAGAAGACTAAATAGTGTAAAGATGTCAGGACTCTCCAATTTAATCTACAAAAGTAATACAATCTCAATGAAAATCCCAATGGAACCTTTCATGGAACTTGACAAGATAGCACTAAAATTCATCAGAAAGAGAATGTACAGGAATAGTCAAAGAAAAAAATTTTAATTAAGAATAATGGGAGGAATAGGCTACCCTGCCCATGGCATAAACATGGCTATAAAGCTGTAGTAATTAAAAGTACCAAGAAGACAAGCTTGAAGAAATGAAAGAGAAGAGAGCTCAGAACTAGTGAATCCCACATGTGTCTAGGAATAAAATGCATAAAGAGGAGAACATTTCAAATCAATGGAAGAAGGAAGCCTTCTCCAAAGAATGAAGGCATTTGTTATCTATTTGGAGAAAAGAAGTAATTAAATGCGTTCCTCTTAATAGAGCCCAAAATAAAGTATAGAAGGATTTGCTCATTCACTTTAGAAATATTTATTCAACATCTATGTGTCGACGCCTCGCTAGGCACCGGGGTACAGAGTGGTGAATGGTCCCATAAAGAGGCCCACGCCCCCGAATTAATGGCTCTTTCGGTCGGGAGCTGGACAACAGAGAAAGTAATGAAGATATCAGGACAATTGTGAGAAGCGCTAGGAAGGGAACAAACACGTTTCTGTGACAAAGAAGGGGGGAGGGGTGGCACTTAATTACACGTATCTCCCAGAGAAGGACTTTTAGTTGAAGCGCAGGGTGGAAAAGGCCAAAAACAGGAAAGGGCTTGGTGTGTTCTAGAAGCTGAAGGGAGCCACTTGGCTTGTGTATATGGCCCCTGAAGGCAGGAATGTCAGGAGATTAAATCGGAAGGGTATCTAAAGTCGGAATAGGAATCTAAGCGTCAAAGAAGAACAGAGAGCAACACCTGCCTAACTATTCCACGGAGAGGTGGGGAGGGTCTTTCTAAGAAGGATGTAAAACCTACATACTCTGTTATCACTACTGTGACAATAGTACCATCATACTCCACCACTAAACTGCTACTCCTGTTGCCACTGCTATGCTGTTAATACTAACTACTACCCTTCTGGATGACAGAATTCACCATAAAAATCTCTTGAAGAATGGGGAACATCTTTGCAACATGTCGTCAGATTGATAGCATTAACGGCAAATTCTGGACACTGATAGGGGCTTTATGAAAGCTGATGAAACACAACCCCGAGAGGTAAATACTGTTATTGCCCCCATCGCCTGGATGTGGAAATGGAAAGACAGACCAGAGAAGGAACTTACCCAGGGTCGTACAAACGGGCAGAGGAAGCAGAACTCAACCCAGCCTCCCTGGTCCCAGCCTCTGTTACAATCTCTGCTCTCTGACATGCTCTGTGGTCTTGCCC
This sequence comes from Panthera leo, assembly GCF_018350215.1. Taxonomy (NCBI): domain Eukaryota; kingdom Metazoa; phylum Chordata; class Mammalia; order Carnivora; family Felidae; genus Panthera; species Panthera leo. Next base: position 140,287,472 of record NC_056684.1, read on the forward strand.
ACGTCACCTTTTTGTGTGACTAATTCAAAATGAACGAAGCTCAAGTTTTCGTCCGGCAAGGCTGACGGGAACCCAGCGTGACTATCCCCTCCGTGTTACTTTTATGGAACATGAGCGTGGCCCTGGGAGACAGAGGTCTAGGCATCCGTGCGGGTCGGGTGCTGCAGCCCAGTCTCCAGCCAGTCTGTGTGGTCCAGTCCCATGGCAGGGGACCTCTGGCTCGTGCCCTCCTGCTGCACCACGCAAGGACTCAGGCCTCACTGGCTCCAAGGCTGGCATCCTTCCCCCACCAGGTCTTCCCACATCAGAGAGGCTGCTTTTTCTCCAGCTCACGTTCTCACCACAGAGGTGCCTGTAACCCCGTCCTGGGGGAATTTTCCTTTTCCTTCTCAAGTTGAGCTTTTCTCCTCTTCAGTTCTCAAAACATCAAACCTTTGATCCCCTGCCCCATCAGACAAATCCAGCTTAATTGCCTCAGTGGGCCCAGGCATAGAAATCAAAGACCTGTTTAGGGAGGGCACCCACCACCTGGCATGGTTTCCTCCCCAGGCCTCCTAGCCATAGGATTAGGGAGAGCCTGGACGCCAAGAGCAGAACCTGGCATTCTGCCTGGTGGAAGGAGGGGCGGGGGTAGGCGCAGGATTTGGGGAAATACCTGTCATTTCCTTACAGAGAACCTCTAGGTAAGAAAAACAAAAGAGTTATTGTCTCAATAGATTATGTTTGCCACATTAATATCTAGGTAAATTGTAGGAACTCTTTATACACACATACAGAGTTAACAAGAAAGGGACAAGTGAGAGAAAAGACGAAAACGATCTCAAGTTCAAAGTTAATCCAGGAAAAAGAAACAGAAATAACTAGTAAATCCACAAAAAGGTAGAGAGGCTTACTATTAAGCAGAGGAGTGGAAATTTTTTAAATCGAGATACAATTGCCCTGATTGGTAAGCCATTTTTTAAAATGTAATTGGGGCACCTGAGTGGCTCGGTTGGTTGAGCGTCCAACTCTTGATTGTGGCTCAAGTCGTGATCCCAGGGTCGTGAGATTGAGCCCCACACTGGGCTCTGTGCGGATCATGGAGCCTGCTTAAGATTCTCTCTTTTTTCTCTCTCTGCCTCTCCCCTGCTCGCTTTCTCTCTCCCTCCCTCCCTCTCTCTCTCTCTCTCTTTCTCTCTCAAACAAAATTTAAAAAAAAAAATGTATTTGGCAAACGTGGTGGAAAAAGCTGGCGTTTTTGACCAAAATTGATTGCAGTAAAAACTGATACAATTTTGAGAAAGTCATTTGGCTTTTCTATAACAATTAAAAAGATGCGGTCTTTTGAGCCAGCAAGTATATTTTTAGGACTCTACAGATAATCATACATTTGAACAAGTACACATAAAAATAATATGCAACTTGTCACAAACTCATGGAACATAAAATATGTATTTGGATGATAGCATCAGCAATGTTTGTCAAGTAGCAAAACTTAGAAAGCTGGAGAATGGTTAATTCAATCCAAACCAAGAAAATTCTTTGCTGCCATTAAAAAGTGTGCTTCACGGCCACTGACGTAGAAAGAAGTCTATGTTATATTATTAAGTGTAAAAAGCAATGTAAATGAAAATATGTAAGAGTGGGAAGCCCAATTTAACACTGATATATTTATATATATGTAAGTATATGTATATTATCTTTATTTATCTATCTGTATCTCTAAACACATAAATTATACATTATATATTACATTAACATGTAGATATACATTCATTCAATTAAAACACATACAAGTATGCGCTTATATGTTCAGATTAAATATAGGCCGACATTTATTCTATGTTTCTTTCTTCTTTCATTTATGTAATCATTATTACTTTTTAACCTTAAAAATGTTCAAAACAGTCTTCCCAGTTCCCCTGTGTGGAGAGCTGCCCACATGCTCTTTCCCTCTGCCTGTCAATTTATCACACACGTACGTGTGTGCTCTGTCATCACACAATGGCCCCCTGAAGACCTCCAAGGGTGGAAGTCACGTCTTCACGAGGCAGCCCTTTCCATCTCACCCAGCTGCCCTGCAAGTAAGCTCCTCCCTTTCAGTCTCTGGAAACATGGCTTAGGGAAGGTGAGGCAGGCCTCGATTCGGGACAGGCTGCCCATGCCAACTTACTCTAGTAAAGATACAGTTGTCTCAGATTGGGAAATACCCACCAGAGGTTGGTGGGTTTTGCTTCTGGAACTCTGCTCAGAAATTCCTAACCTCCTCTGTGTCTTGCCTTTGGGCAGGTGTGCATCGTCCTGTGTGCCAAATCCCAGACTCCATGCTCATCGGGTCCATTAGCACCCCAGGCAGTGGGCTTCCTGAGTCACAATTGTAAAGCACTCTCACCATCAGAAGGGCTACTTATCATTCTGTGGATAGTGGCTCTCCCTGTACCATGTAGCTGCTGGAAAGATCTTTCCCAAACAGACAGCTCACCCCAATGCTCCCATTCCTGTTCCCTCAGTACTTGCTGGACAAAAAGCTCCCTTGACTTGGCCTTCCATTTTGGTGCCTCTGCTCTCATGCCCAACCTCGCCTTCAGCCCCTGCTGCAAAGGCAGCTGACATCCAGGTAGGCAGGCTCCTTCCCTGGAGTCTTCCTGTGTGCTGTCTTTCTGTGTGCAGTGCACAACTCCTACAGCATGCTCAGTTCACGCCCATCCTGTTTGTTTAAGACTCAGCTGAAACTCCATCCCTTCTGGAAGGTTTCCCAGGCCCCAGCATCTCCAGAGCAGGTTGGAGGCCCTTCTCTGTGGCCCCCAGGACCCCATCCTGTCACCAGGCCATTGTCAGTCTCAACCACAAGATTGAGATCCATGAGGATGAAGCCCCATCTTCTTCTTCCCCCATCCAGCCTGGCGATCACGTCTGAAACACCTTTGTGGAATATACGAGTGAGTGGATGAATGACTGAACAAGTGAATGAAAAAAACATGAACTTGGTCTCATGGAGGTCAGACACAAGCTATTAGAATCATGCAGCACCTTTATAATTCCAGACATCCCAAAGCTTGCACCCCCTGAAGCACAGGAAGCCACAGATGGGAAGTTGTCCCTGGGAAAAAATAACCAAGTTACTTTCTCTCCCATCCCTGTCACCTTTACCCTTTCTCAAGTTTACTTCTTGGGGTCCCGCTTTAACCAAGTCTCAGGCACCAACCTTACTCGAGATACTTGGGATCTTCCATGACTCTGTTGATTTCACTCTTGATCACATTTCTGCCTCTTCGGGTCTTGGATTGGACAGGATGCACAGCAACACAGTGCTGTTACATCCCACCTACAGCCTGTGGTCCTGGGGCCACCACATTCCACATTCCTGGGCTTGTTGAATGTATCTCATGTGGTTTCCTCCTGACAGAAGAAAACAGAACAGAAAACCAGAAAATAAAACAGACCAAGAAGTGTCTTCATTAGTCACTGTCTCCATGAAAATCACAGTGCGTGGAGATCAGAGATAAGAAAATAGAAACAAGTAGCAAAAAGGGAAGCGTGGACAAGGAGGCACAGAGAACTCACTCCAACCTGGAAAAGCCACATGAGCTAGATCTTCAGCAAGAGGAGAAGGAAAAGAATTGCGGAATTGCAAGTGGAGGGAAGGGACCACACAGCACAGGGGCCGGGGTTGGGAGGAGTGGATAGAGACAGAGAGACATACAAAGGGCGTGAAACAAGCAGGGCTACTGGGAGACTCCATGTGGTTAGAGGGTAGGGTAGAAAACGTGGTGGGCCAAAAATGAGTCCAGAAAGGTGCCGGATGGAGATAGGCATTGGGTGGTCATCCATGGGATCTGGATGGTAACCTTTTTTTTTTTTTTTTTAATTTTTTTTTTTTAATGTTTATTTATTTTTGAGACAGAGAGAGACAGAGCATGAATGGGGGAGGGTCAGAGAGAGAGAGGGAGACACAGAATCCGAAATAGGCTCCAGGCTCTGAGCTGTCAGCACAGAGCCCGACGCGGGGCTTAAACTCACGAACCGCGAGATCATGACCCGAGCCGAAGTCGGACGCTTAACCGACCGAGCCACCCAGGCGCCCTGGTAACCTTTTTTAAAAATAAGCTGGAAGGGATTAAATGTTAGCCAACCAAACTGAACATCATTCAGATTCGGCAATGTGCCATTGCCAAATAATAGACATGATCTTGAATAGTTACCAGAGTAAGAATAAGGAACTCAGTATCAATAGGACAGTCAGAGACCCGTGGGAGGGTATTTGCCCTAAGCACCGGGCTGGCCCATATTTCTTGGCACAAGCTTTCCCGAGCATTCCAACAAGGGAATCTACCTTTTGAGATCCTGCACTTTAGAAGTAATACGGATTGTGACTCCAGGTTAAAGATGTTACCAAATTCCCTGTGATCATCATTATCCCGTGCATAAATAGATACAGAGCACAAAATAATTTTCACATTGAGATGAATTTTTAAAGTAACGTTTCGGGTAAAGTGACATAATCTTCACATCATTTAACCTATGACCCTTTACTGTGTTTGATTTTATGATTCCAAATTTCTCTTTTTTAGTGAATTGCTCAATTGCCTCTGTGAAAGGATTTTAAAACCTAAATTCCCAAAACATCAATTAAATCATGTCTAATAACTATCTCTTTTATATTTACAAATACATTTGTTTTTCTTCCCCTTGAATTCAGCCCCTGCTTTGGTGGATTGGTCTATTAGGTACTTACCACTAGAGTAAGACACAACGTTAACACGTAGGAGAACATATGTTTTGGAATCCCCAGCTGATTACTCTCCTTTGTTGTACGGAGAAAGAATTGTGGCATTCGATGTGCAATTAAAAACAGGCTTCACATATATGATGCCAATGTTCCATATTCAATAGAAACAAAAACGCACTTTGTCAAGCGCTTTAAATTTGGGATTCAATTGGGATGTACATTCTATAGTGCCCAGTCCAACACAGGATTTCCTGGAAGTTATCAAAACAATTTTTAAGAATTACTTTTGGTCACTTACAAAATAAGCCTCCCGAAGATCTGCTTGGCCAACGGCAGGTAGAGTTCGCCTAAAAAGGAAAAGCTTTGCTTATAAAATTATAAACCACGGAAGAGTTCAGGTAAGCCTGTATCAACACGTCGCTCTGCCAAACTTTCCACTGGGGTGAATCCCTGGGTCTTCCGTGGGGGTACGGAAAGTACCTCCTCTGAGATGGCTTCAGAGGAAGCTGACTCTGCAAGTGAGGGAAGCCCCCTGAACAAAGCGTCTCAATCTCAAAAGCACAAGCAAGAACTTCCCCAGGGCCAGACCCCCAAACAGCCCAAACCCCAATGCAGAAGTGCCCAGAAGTGAAGACACATGTGCCCTGCATGGGGCACATTCCAAGCAGTGATTCCTCGCTCCTAGACTTGCATCAAGGTCCACTCCGTTTGCAGGACTAGTGAGCAGGTGTCTCAACGACCTAGCAACACACCAAAGTGCTAAGGGCTGAAAATACAAGAACCAAGGGCATCCCTGGAGAGTGTCTCCCTTCTTCCTGTGCCTTTCTGGAAAGGATGGCTCCCAGGGCCGGAACTGTAGAGGTGACCCCGACGTCTCCGTGCCTTGGAACACAGTGGGGTGGCATTTGGGTTCCCTGTCCAGCTAGCCCACAGTTTTTCTGAGCCTCGGTTTCCTTGTCTGGAAAAACAGGAATAAGAACAACTTCTGGAGAGGGTTCTGACGAGTCACGGAGGAGAAGAAAGATTTGTGAGAAACTACGCCATGAATTATAAAACACTGCTGGGATGCGAATGTCATGATTATTTATAAGCACCCAAGAATTGTCCCAAGACGCATATTTCTGCATCTCAATTCTTGCATCTCTTCTTTGGGACCCCGCATCTCCCCCTGAATGCCTCCCTTTGCGGGGATACAGCCTCCCCTGCTGGCCTCTAAATTAGCACATCTTCTTACCACTGCCCCTGAGATTTTCAATTCCTTTAATCCAATGAAATAAGAAGTTCAGGCCATCATCTTCAAAGAATAAGAATAAAATTTGGGGACCAAAATTATACCCATTGGGATTGCTTCTGTAGAAATACTTTGGAATTCCTTTTCATGCCCTGTTAAATAATTTAAATGTTTCTTTTCTGCATTCAATGTTAGTTATTTAAACCCTAGTCCTAAGCTCCATTAGCAACCTTATTAGCACAAAACTTTCTTTGCCAGTTGGATTAGTCTTATAGATTTTTGCATAGAAGGAAGGCACACAGCCAAATACAAGTGAGTGGCCATGGTTAATGTCCTCCAGTCCTAGGAAATAGGTGAAATTCAAGTTGACATGATTAATCTCACTCCAGCTAATAGCATATTACCATAGACGCCCTCCATTTGCGTTAGGAGCTGTTAGCAGATCAACTTGTAGATGTAGACTACATTTTGTCCTTTTTGTAGACTCCAGAAGATTTGAGTTGTACCCTAACCTACAATTCCATCCCAGAATGGAACCGAGAAGAGACGCTACGTTGATGAGTTGGTTATTTCCTAATTAAGCATAAAGGCAGATTTGTAAAATGTTAAGACTGGAAGAGAATTGGGATCATCCTGTAGGTAATGCCAAAAGGCCCAAACGGCTGGGGTTTTCAGCCATTTGCTTCAGCCTCTCGGCCCAGTCTCCAGCCACTCAGACTTTATACTCCCCTGTACTTCCTCTGTGATAAACCTGGAAGAGGGAGAAGCTGCCAGTGAAAGCCAAAAGTCGGGAGAGACATCCGGAAAGGAGAGAAGAGAGCAGAGAGCTCGTGGAGCCCAGTCTCAGGAGCCGGGGAGAACAGGGACGTGCCCCATTGGTTGCCACGGGAAAGAACAAACCACATACCACAGGGACAGTCCTGAAGGCTGAGCTGAGTAGAGCAGGATCGTGTAGATGCAGGCAGTGTAGATGCAGGCAGGATCGTCTGGGGCTGCAGACAACCCCGCTTGGATGCAGTGGGATCTAAGAGTTGAGAAAACGACAGGCCATCATCAGAGGCAAGATAAGGGTTGACACTGCTTGGACCAGACCAGGGGTGCGATGACCAAGCAAAACGAGGGGCCCATGGAGAATGGTCAACACAGAGCCTGTGCAGCTCTTGTCTTTTCAAGACAACTCTGGGTTGCACAAAATTCTCAACAGCCTGGGCCTGCTCCTTAAAGAGGCCCAGGCTTTGCTTTTCTACCTGAGAGAACACCTGCCAAGGAAGCACCCTCCCTGTCTCCATGCTGGGTCTTATTACCACCATCAACAGCATCTTGCTCTGGGGCATCTTTGTGCGAGTGGGGCCCTGAATGTTCTTCATTTCAAGTTACATTAGTTTCTGTGTCCCTGCTCAGCTCTCGCCCCGTTCTTCCCGATTACACACATTTTCACGGAGGCCGTCTGCCCAGGAGGAGGTGACTTCCGTTGAAGCAAATGGAGCCCTAGGACAGAAGAACTAAAAATTGCTCCTGGTGTTTATGTCTTTGCTAGGCCTAGAACAAAGTGTGGACCCATAGGGTAGCTCTACTCAGACCTTTCAACATGTTCTTTATCTAAACAAGGAGGCTGGGATGGCAGGGGGACACCTGGGTCATGAGTTGGCGGGAAGGCAAGGGAATGCGGAGCCCTTGAGGCAAGACCCAGGTGGGGATGCTCGCCAGGCTTTGGACCCCGATGGGGGTGGGTTGTGTGCCAGTGCACAGTCAGGTTCTCCAGGGCCTCAGGGCCACATGCACAGGTGGAGGGACGAAGAGCAGGAAGGTGGCTTGGAAGTCACAGGGAGCATCTGTTTTCACTTGGGTACCCTGGAGGCAGAGTTCCAGGGGGATGGAGGAGTTCAGCAGTGAGGTCAGTGAGAGAGCCAAAGGCCAATCAGGAGAGGGACTGGGGCCCGGGCATGGCGACCAGGTGTGGCAGACCCTGGGATGCCCCACCTACGTGCCTGTAGGTGACATTCTCCAGCTTCTGGACGTGTTGTGAGCCCTTCCAGAATGGCCTCAGCTGCCAAGAGCCATGTCGCCCAAAGCTCCAGCTTTCTTGGGCTGACTCCTACCCAGCGGCCGGTCAAAGGGAGAGTCGGACAAGACAACTCCACAGGCCTCACTGGCTCCAGAGCCACAGTTGTTCTGGGATCCACGTGGTGGCTGGCCCTTCCCCTCTTCCCACTCGTGTCTCCTCCTCTCCCCACTGACGATCTTCGAGTCGCTTCCCGAAAGCCCATCCTGCAACAGATATAAGGAAGAAATGCCTTTGAATGGGGGTTCCCTGAGCAAAGGGCACCCTGCTAAGCGCTTGCTTTACTCCGGCCTGAGTGCTTTTCCAGCAACCCTGTGGATGGGCAGAGCTCTGGATCTTCCTGACTAAGGAGGGAGCAGACACCGGTCAAACACCTGACACAGGGCAGAGTGAGGGCTGTAGCTCCAGAGAAACTCCCAGAAGCCCACAAGTGTGAACTGGGGACAAACCGATGGCTTTGCAGCATGCAGATCTCGCTAATCTTCTGGAGAAGACTTGCACTTGATGCTAGGGTGCTATCTGGAACCCTCGATTTGAACTCTAATTCTCCCTGTGACTAACTGGGCAACGTTTGGCGGGGGGCGGGGGGAACAGCACGAGTGGGGAGGGGGTTGCAATTGTTACGAAACCTTTCAGAGCTGTGCTTTCTCGCCTGATAAAACGGGGTTTAGATCTACTTTACAGAGTTTTCCAAGGACTAAGCTTTAAGAGTGCATTGAAACATGCAGCGTGATGAAAGTTTCAGCACAAGTGATGAATAAATGACAGTTTCCCATTTCTCCCTGTTTCCAGCTCTCTCCCACCCCCACCCAGGGGCTGCTGCTTGGTGGGGTCCTAGGATGCCTGCCTGCAGCTGAGCAAGGCTGGGCTGTCCCCAGGAGCCCCACCACCTGCCTTCAGTGTCATGTCCCATTTTCCTCCCTGAAGAGCATTCCCAGCCCTGACCCCGCCCACTCCCAGAAGGGAGGAAAAGGATTCCCAGGCGGAGCCACCTGCCTCCCACCAGCCCCTCCCCCCATATTCAATGGGCCACCCCAACCTCCCCGCAGCTGCCCAGCCTCTCCCACCCAGAGACAAAGGCTCTGTCTCTGCAGCTGCCAGGGATGACCCCTCCGCCTCCTTCTGCCTGGGCCTGGCTACAGGCCACCCCGAGGACCCGTCAGGTCTTATGTAGTGAAAGTTAATGCACCTTGAAAGAAAGGTGATTTCCTCCCCAGAGTGCAGCAGGGAAGGGAAGGCCAGATGTGGGGAAGCAGCCAGCCTCCCGCCTCCTCTCCCAGGGACCGATGCCATGTTCACAACCAGCTCCAAACTCCCGCGGAAGATGGCCAGGGGCGGGCCACCATCCACCCAGAGCACGCCGGGGACGAGGCCGTGTCCATTCGTGGTCTCTCCATCAGAGGAGCCCCGAGACCATGTCCTGCTGCATGGAGGGGTCCGCAATCCTCTTCGTAGACCCCTGTAGCAATTTACCAGGATGCAGAAGGACAGAGGAGGCTGGAAAGACCCAGGCCCTTCTCAGCAGCAAGTGCAGAACCAGATGGCTCGCCGAGCCCCCCTGGCAAGATCCTGTGCACCCCGGGTTGAGGGGCAGGCAGAAAAGGGTAGCAGTTCCCAGAGCCCTGTCTTCAGGCTGCCGGACCACATGACATCCCACTTCATTCTCCCGCAGGTAACAAAGTGCCTGCTTCCAGAGCAAGGAAGCCAGGCTTGGAAAGGACCTGGCCGGCGTCAGACCCCACACGGCCACCCTTTTTACCACATGCCTTCCTTTTGCACGGAGTTCTCCTCCGAAGGACGTCGTTCAGCCAATGTCCAAATTAACTTGAGCACATCCCCGCAGCAATCCCATTTTAGGGAGGAGAAAACTGAGGCCCAGATTGTTCAGGAGACACCCCAACGTCTTACGTGGGCAACCTGGCTCAAAGGCTACACTAAGGGGGAGTGAGTGGGGCACCTGGCTTGTCTCCTGCCTGAGCCAGGTCCTGGCCTTGCAGCACGGAGTGGGGCAGAGAGGCAAGCCCTCCTGGCTGTCAGGAGGTCGTCCTCCACCAGAAGAGTGAATGTCCTCCCCGCCCTGGACCATGCCCCAGGCCCGGTCCTCTGCATTATCTCACTGCCTCCCGCGACAACCCTTTAAAATGTAGACACTGGTCTTCTCCCACCTCACACAGAGAGTTCTGGAGTCTAGAAGGGTCCGTCAGCGACCAGGATCCTCAGCCAATTAGTGCCAGAGCAAGGATTCTATTCCAGTCCGTCCAGCCCAGAGCTGGGATGTTAATCACCAGCCCACAGCTCAGCCCTTCATTCATCCTGCTTTTCCCTCCTTTCCCCTCCCCTGTCTGCCTCCCTTCCCCTTTCTCCACCCCTACACCTCCCCCTTCCCCTCCCTCTCCTCTTTCTCCCTCCTTCTCTGCTATCTCCCTTCCTTCCTTCTCTCTCCCTTTCATTATGGAAAGAATGCTCTGTGGGAAAGAGAAGCCACGAGCCCCGCTGATAACTCACGGGCTGTATTGGAATTATTTTCCGTACCACAGTCTGTAGGCTGAATGGATCTCTCCTTAATATCAGTGTGAAAAAATTACAGAATGAAGTTGTTTTCTGTAGGCTTGTTGTAAATCAACGATCAGAAATAACCTTTGTGCTGTTAGGGCGCTAAGTAAATTATGGTTTTAACATGATGAAATATTATGCAGTGCTTAAAAATAATGGCTATAATGCGTCGACAGTGGTGTTCTCAAGGCTGTGAATGCCTTGGAGATTGGTGGGTTGTTGTTGTTGTTTTTAAATGTTGCATTTTCTGAATTTCCTACAACAAGCATGCATTAATTTTGTAATCAGGAAAAAAAAGGACCAATAAGCCAAAAATGTAATGGTTATAAGGCTTAATAAGTATGAACTCAGAAAGAAAAAGGTTCTTATGACTGTTCCTAGCAAACAGGGCAGAATGTCTTCAAGTATGATGAGCATCTGGCCACCCAGTGGAACATCAAGTGAACCAAGCTGGAGCTAACACGGGGTAGATGGAGAGAAAAACAAAAAAACCAAAAAACAAAACAGCAGATGTAGAGGCTAGGGCAAGCCTGCGGCCACAGTCCTGTCTCCCGGCCTAAGGGGCCAAAGGAGAAGATACTGCTTCCAGAACATTTTTTCCAAAGCCACCACACCAAGGGTGGCTGGTCCTCCAACATCACCAACAACACCCCTTGGCTGAAGGCTGAAGGCTGAAGGCGAGAGGCCACCACAGGCGTTCTGGAAAATGCTAACCAAGACCATCCTGGTTTTAGAGTTTATTGACTACAAATATGATTTGGGTAAAGTACCTTTCTTGTGCAAATGCTCTCATGTCTGGCTTCCAAGAGGGGTCAGCCTCTTGGAACAGTCACCTGTAGCGTCATTATAGAAAGCAGAGATGGTGTGTGTTGCAGTGTCCCCACTGACCTCCATTTCCAGCTTCGGAAGGCAGGGAAGGCTGCTTCGGGGCCCTGTTCCCACGCTCATCCTCCTGGCCCTCGAGCTCAGTTCTCTGTAGTTTTCTATACTCCCTCCCCCTGGGGGTTCCCCTGCTACAAGAAGCCTTCTGGACTATCCAGCCTCAGTCATCCCGTGGGTGCTCACACATCCCTGGGCCGTCCCCTGGCACATCTCTCCTCACCCCCGCCCACCCCTGAGAGCGGGGTTCACAGGATCTTCTTGTTCAAGACAAAGCCTTGCACAGAGCAGGTGCTGAGGAAGCAAATGAACACGTAAGTGAATAAATGAACAAATGCACATTTTTTTTTCACCGCAAGGTATTTTAGGATTAGGACATTATTACCTAACCCAGGAACAGAAGCTACTTTCGATTTCTGACACAATGTTAGGACGACCCTGGAGTTAAATCTGCTGTGTTTTATGTCGCTCCTGCTCACAAGTCTGCATTCACTGAAGGAGGGTCCTTCTCCCCATTACCCCCGTGTCTTCTCAGCACCACTAATGTCTCAGGCGCGTTTTTGTAGCATGAATAAATGAATCAGTGAGCGTGTGAATGTCACCTCCCCCTTTCCTTCCTGTGAAAAGCTTGCAGATCTAAGAGCCTTCAAAGTCAAGTATCACAAACGGATGTCACCTTTCAACCAACTGTGACCAACTCTGAAAAACAATAGTGATCAAGACACATGCAAGTACCTCCTGGCCTTACGATACACGCTGAAATTAGTGCTTGCCTGCAATGAGCACTTTTATCATGGATCTCGAAGCCATGAACCAACCAGGGAGTGAGCCAATCTTTCGGGAAATAGTAGTGAACTCCCGCAGGGCACAAGCCAGCAACTCAAGGTGTCTGAGAGACACGTGTGTGTCCACGGGAAACTCGTCTGTAACGTGGGAGTAACATGGGCAGAAATCTCTTCCTTCAAATTCGACCTCGTCTACAAAGTGATGGCCAGATGCCCACTGAGGCTGTGTGACCTTGTCTGGGTTACTGAGACCCCTGTGACTCAGTCTGGACGCCTGTAAGGTTCACATAGTGAGAAGAACAGTGCTTGCCTTGTGGAGTTGCCATCGGTGTTGAACGAGATAACGAATGCAAAGCCAGCACCCGGCGTGGGACCTAGTCACCCGTCAATGTGTTTAAACATTGAAGCTGGTTGGATGTTTTCATAATAACCGTGATTCTAACATCAGTATAGACCAGGCACTAACCAGGCACTTCACTTGTTTTACGCTAAATTTTTTACAACAGTGCTATTGGGGGTATGTCATTATTCCCACTCCACAGAGGACAAAACCAAGGTGCAGGGGGGTCTGGAATTCACCAAGATTACACAGCAGCTCAACGGGAGACTCGGGAGAAGACACACAGTGAGTGCCAGAACCAAGATATGAAACCAGGTGCGGCTGGGATCATTGTAGCCGATGATGTAAATATTCGACAACAATCAGTGAACTAGAATGCAAACGTAGAAAAGCGCTGAAGAAGCCCCCAGCCTCGTATAGAAGGCGAGGTGTTCTAACAAACAGCTGTATGGCAGAAATTACAAAGAATGTGTCCAGAACACGGAGGGGCTCGGTGGGGAGACGATGAGCTTGAATTGGGATGATGGCTTCAGCAGCAGGTACAGGGAACTAGGGCCCAGAGGGAGGATAGGGTTTTAGGTGAGGTAAGAAAGGGGAGTCCAGGGCACCTGGATGGCTCAGTCAGTTGAGCCTCCAACCTTGGTTTCGGCTCAAGTCATGAACCCAGGGTTTGTTTGAGCCCCGCATTGGACTCTATCCTGACAGTGTGGAGGCTGTTTGGAATTCTCTCTCTCTCCCTCTCTGCCCCTCCCTAGCGCTCTCTCTCTCTCTCTCTCTCTCTCACACACACACACACACATTAAAGAAACTTAAAAAAATAAAAGAATGGGGACACTGGAGATGGATGCTGAGAGCTCCGGACCTCTGAAGCCTGATGGATGTTTCACCCTCTGAGGGAAAACAGGGGAGGTTGAAAGGAGGGAGTGGAGTCAGACAACAAGGGCCTTTGAAAGGCTGGCTAATCAGCTTGGACCCCATGCTAAAGGTGACAGCGATCCCCTGCAGGCCCAAGCATCATCGGGGTGTGGGCGGACTTGCTGGGGACAGCGGAGACCAGGGAGCCACGACAGAGACTTGATACAGCCTTCTTGAGCTGAACCTTATGCCGGGGTGGAGACGTGGGGAAGGAGGAGGCCCTGTTGAAGGTCAGGGGCAGTAAGAGGAAACATCAAGATCCATCAGCTGATCATAAGGGGCCTCTGAAGCCCCCGTCGCCACATCTGGAGGGGCTCTGTCGCCTCGGTATCTCCGTGCAGCGTGGCATCTGGGTCTGTTTCGGGAAACTGGGTTTGTAGCTCCATGAGCTAGTAAGCAACCTGCGGCACAGGCAGCCTCAGCGGCAAAATGTGGCCGGGCCTGGTGGCCTGAGGTTCTGCGGGCTGCACAGGTGTGCACAGCCCAACAGGAGACGTCCCTGCAGGGACTCGTTCAGGGATGGTCACGGACTCGGCCACTCGTTTGCTTTCTCTTGCATCGGGTGTGCCGTGCTCCTTCGTCGGTCGGCTGTTGTTCACTTGCGGTGCTCTCACGCCCTCCTCGTGTGCACGCTCCCTGTCTCCTCCAGCTCCCCAGTCCTCCCTCAGAGACTCGCTGGCTTACCTATGACTTCATGGTTACGGACATGGGCTCTGGAGCCTGGCTGCCTGGTTTCAAACCTTGGTCCCTTTGTGCACGCAGGTAAGGTGCTTGGGTTCCTCCTCTGTAAAATGGGGAAGGTGGTAGATGTCGACTCACAGATGCCGTAAGCATGAAGTGAGATGAAACGTGTCAAGTGCATGCCAGGCCCTCAGTAAACGCTAGCCTCATTATTCTCAGGTTCCAACTCACAGCCCTCTCTGAACTTCACTACTGTGGGGGAGACAGGGATGAAACTCAGGTCCTGCCCATGACAAAGGTCCAATCTGGTAGAGAAGCTAAACCAAGGAGCTACATCAGCACAGAGAGGCACAGAGTGAGAGCCATCCTAGGGGAGAGGATGGGCAGAGGAAGAGGTAGGGAGGCAGAAGGCAGGGAGAGGGAGGCTGCATGAGGGTCAAGGAGGGAGCGCTGCCTGAGGCCAGTGAAGGAGGATGGGGACGGGATTTGGAGCACCAGCTCTGGCACTGGATGAGGCCCAGTTGAGATCAGATCCCAGGAAAGGTTGGTAGAGTTCCAATGAAGCTAAGAGGAAGCAATGTGGAGCCAGTTGGCTCTTGCTGGGTAATAAACACCCCCAAACTCAGAATGGCTTCAAACAACAACTGTTTATTATTGCTCATCAAGCAGGTCAGCTGACAGTTCTATTCACCTGAGCCAGGCTTGGCTGATGCTGGGTGGGCTGGCTCGTGGTGGTCAGCTGACAGTCTAGGCCGGGTTTGGCTGATCCGGAACGGTCTCTCTCACATGTCTGGCTGTGGGCTTGAGCGATAGGTGTGCATGGGCGACTGGCCTTTCATCATCCAGCTGGCTAGCTTGAGCTGACTCCGAGAGAACAAGTAGAAACATGGAAGGCCTCTTGGCTCAGAACGAACACAGGATCCTATCCTATCGATCAGTGTGAATACCAGCCTAGATTCAAGGGATGGAGAAATCGGCTCCCCCTTTCACAGGGGCACGGATGCAGGGAAGGGAACAGTTGGTGCCAGTTTTGCTAGCTATCTACCCCAGGTGTACTGGATCCCTGAGTGGGGCTCAAGGACCATTAACCGAGTCTCATGAAGAAAGTGAGTGAGTGCACTAGCTCAGGGCACGCTGTGCAGTCAGAGTCAGTAGGAGTGAGCTGCTCAAGGCTGAGGCATTTAACACACCAAAGCCAACAGCATGGTGCACCACTTTTTCAGCCCCTCAAGGGTCTTGGATACCAACACCCAGATTCCCAGGTTAGATATGGTGGGCACTAAGAATCCCATGTTTTAAAAACAAAAACAACAACAACAACAACAAAAACCAGAAGGTTTCCTTTCCAGGAAACACATCCCGTGTCGGCCAGTGAGGTCTGAGTTTGAACTGCAAGAATGCCTTCCTCACTCCATGAGGAAGTGGTTAGTGGTTTCACTAACCTCTCCAAATTTCAGTTTCCTAATCTGTAAAGTGCTGATAGGACCCTCCAGGAGGCAAGACTGTTGTGGGGATTCAGTGGGATATTGCATGGAGAAGGACTATAATATAGAAGGTTCTGGAAAATGGGTTCCCTTCTGTCATTTGCCCTGCTGAGGAAGACTAGTTTAAATTACACAAAGAAGCTCCAAATTCTTATTTTGTTCTCCCAGAGAGGATGTGAAATATTGATTCCAATGCTATCAGACCCTGAAAAGATTCTTTTTGTTTCAATGACATTACCCTATCCCTGCACTTGACCCTATAGTTTAGCTGCACCATTTCCTTTACTGTTGAAGAGATCCGGGGGCACTGTGATCTGCCCATTACTTTTGTAGCCCAACGCCTGGTGAACTCCTGGAGCTGTTCTCCTCAAGCCTGATCCAGTCACATGGAACTATTCAGTGTCTTCCGTGCACACCCTACTTGGTGTATATTCCTGCACCATCTCACTGTGCCCAACACAGCTCACCCCCTAGCTTTTCATTCTCCACCTTGACTGAATGATGGCCTTGTAGAGCGCACACCCAACTTTGATTCACTGAGAAAAACAGACGACCTTCTTTCTCCCTTACTCGTGGCTGCAATTTCCTTTAAGATTAGTGCTGTGTCTTATACACTATCTCCCGTCTCCCAGAACCTAGAAATGCACGTGGTGCACAGCAGATAGTCAATAAGTACTTTCATGTGAATAAAATATTGAAAATCAACACAGGTTTCCTAACCCACAAGTGTCTTATTGGAATTCCAATCACTGTGATTGTTTTTTGTCCTTAAAATTTCATGCCTCATCTGCCATGATCTGATAGAGTCTAGTACATTGCTTTTAATTTGTTTATATTATGCATCAATGATTCCTTAAGATAGGATACAGAGATATTCTGATACCCCAAGGAAAACAAAGGAATAAAGAATACAAAACCAGTACAACAAACAAGTTTTGGAAAGGAAAAGGAAACAAAAAGAAAGCAGGGTAAATAGAAATTAAGAGCATTGGTAAATATAACAATACCAATAATTACAATAAATGTGAATGGGTGAAATCCCCCTGTGAAAAGATAGAGATTTTCTCACTGAGTTTTTTTCTTAAGAAAGAAAATTTAAGAAAAATCCCGCTATGTTATGTTTACGAGACATGCCCCTAAAACAAAATGACACAGAAAGCCTGAAAACAGACAGATGGAGAAAGAGAAACTCGCAAATGCTTAAATAAAAGAGGTGAAGAAAAATATATATCAGACAGCACAATAATCCAAATCAAAAGTATTAAATACGACAAAATGGGATTTCAATATTATTAAATATTACACTCTATCAAGAAGAGTATTCACACATTTAGTAACAAAACTCCAACTACCTAAAACAAAACCTGTTGGAAATGCAAAGGAAAACTAATAAGCCCACCATCATAATAGAAGATTTTAACACATCCCTCTCAGATCAAATGTCACGTCAAGTAAACAAAAATAGCTAAAAATACAGAAAACTTGAACACATCGTTAACATGCGGTGCCAAACAGAAAATACAAGTCTTTTCAAACTCTTCTGACACAGACAACAAAGTTGAAGGTGGACGGTGTGACAAATCAGATATGAATACCTACACAAATCAGAAAATAGGAAGAAAAATATCTGACCACAATATTTCTTTTAAATAATAATAGAAGAGAAGCAAACTAAAATGTTTTACATTTAATTAAAAAAATCCTTCTATGTGTCTCTTGAGTTAAAGAAGACATTAAAGCAGTAAAAAATTACATTTTAGAAATAAACAAAAATTTTAAGGCTGCATAATAAATCTGAAGAGATATGGTCAAAAAGATACATTCAAAATAAAAAATGCCCAGTTATAACTTCACTTACTACAAGATAAAGACTGGAAAAAGGTGAATTGAGATTTTTCTTACTTCAAATGCTAAAAATATAATGAGCTGAATCTAAATAAATTAAAAGTAAGGAATAAATCAATTTTACAGCAGAAATACCCTACCTAGGAAACAAACAAAAACGAAGGTATAATCAATAACACCAAAAATGGATTATAGGAAAATACCAATAAAATAGCTAAATGGTTTATCTGGAAATCCAAAATGAAGAGAAAAGAAGATACAAATAAGCAACTGCAAGAATAAGAGATTATACAGAATCAGAGAAAAAATTTTTAAATGAGATTATATGCTATTTTATTTTAATACATTTGAAATTTTAATGCAATGGATAATTACCAAGGAAAATATAAATTGCAAAATTAATTCAGGAAGTGAAAGGAATTATCAAGAGATTTAAAAAGTAGTAAAAAAAATCTCTCAGAGCTTGTCTTTCATCAAAATTAAAACTTTTTAATTTTTCTCCTTGAAAAACAGTGAAGGAAATGAAACAGTGATTGACAGACAGGGAGAAAATATTCTCAATACACATATCTGATAAATGACTGATATCCAAAATATACAAAGAACTCTTATCACTAACTATTAAGAAGACAAAAAAAAAAAAAAAAAGAAGAAGAAAAGAAAAAAAAGAAACACAGGAAAACAGGAAAGCAAAAGATTTTTGAAAAACAGTCAAAGAATATTTATCAGTGGATTATAATAAACATATGCAAAGTGTTTAATATTATTGCTTATAAAGGAAATGCTAAAAACCATAATGGCATATCCCTACATACCTAACAACATGGCTAAAGGTAGAACTGTCTAACACTATCAATTATCGGCAAGAATGGGGAACAACTGGAATTTGCATGCATTGCCGATGGAAATGCAAAATGTGCAAAACTTTCGACAACGGTGTGGCAATTTCATATAAAGTAAAGCATCCACTTGCCATAAGACATAGCAATTGTACTCCTGGGTATTTGCCCCAAAGAATAAAACATGTGCAGACAAAGCTATTCCAACGTCTATAGCAGTTTTATCTGTAATAATAAAACTGGCAAAAACCCACGTGCCCATCAACAGGTAAATGGATAAACAGATTGTGATATATCCACGCAGTGAACTAATATTCAGCAATGAAAAGGAAACAAAACAAAGAAACGAAAACTACTGATACAAGCAACAGCAATGATGAATTTCAAACATATGCTAAGTGAAAGAAACCAGACGTAAATGAATATATCTTTTATTTTTCCATGTACGTGAAATTCTTTAAAATGTAAAACGAAGCTAAAATGAGTGAAAAGAGAGCAGTGGATGGGAATGGCCAAGTGTTCAGGGTCTAACTACCAGAGGGTACGGCGAAAGACTTTCCGGGGTGAAGGAAAGTTATGTCTTAATTTTTATCTTGATTGTATTGGTGCTCACGTGAGTATTTATATATTTCGAGACTCAGTGAACAAAGTCTATCGTATATTGAAGGCTAAAAGTCATAATGGAAAAACTGGCACATATAACTACATCAAAAGGAAAATTTATTTAGAATAAAAGCATTTACAAAATGAAAAGCAAAATTGAAAAGTAAAAGTAATATTTGCAACAAAAAGAGCAGATTGTCAATAGCCACATATATAAAGAGCTCCTACAAGTCAATAAGAAAAGTAAAATATTCGTTTCCAGTCAGAAATGCTGTAATAACTTAACATTTCCACGAGCAGTGTAACATAGTAGCTGATTGACCATATGCTCTCCAACGATGAATACCATCAGTCTCTTAACATCACTAATCATTCGGGCAAAATGAAACAAAACACACAACTCAGAACTTTTTATTTTCCTAATGACTAGTCAACTGATTACATATTTTCACGTTTATGGACACTTGTGAGTCTTCTATTGCCAACTGCCTGTGTATGTTTATATCCCGTGTCCATTCTTTTCATGGGTATGGTTTACTTCTTTCTATTGACAACAAACAAAAGCATAAAAAAATGAAGTGTCCACCAAGAGACGATGGAAAGGAATGATGCTGCATCCATATAGCATGTGATGTAGTTGGTAAAAATGATGGGTGGTAGATGTCCACGGGGAAAGATCAGTACAATAAGTAAGGCAAGAAGATACAGTACAATTGTTAAAGGAGGGCCCAGTTTACACCAAAAAGTCCCTATTTTCTGGGACGCTTTGGTGGTCTAATCGGATAAGTGTCCAACTCTCGGTTTCGGCTCGGGTCATGATCTCACGGTTGTGAGATCGAGCCCCGTGTCAGGCTCTGCGCTGACAGCACGGAGCCTGCTTGGGACTCTCTCTCTCCCTCCCTCTCCCCCTCTTCCCTGCTTGTGTGCACGTTCTCTCTCAAAAGAAATGAGAAAACATTTTTTAAAAATTAGAAGTCCCTATTTTCATTCAAATTTATTTGTGCGAAAGAATTGAAGAACTATGCAGAAGATTAGTTATGAGAACTTATATTTATTAAGGACTTAGTTCTGCCATCAATCCTGTGACGTGGGAAATAGTATGATTCCCATTTCCAGCTCAGACCTGGGGTTGAGGACGACCCCACAGCAGGTGCATGGAGGAGTGGGGCTGAGACGCAGGCCGTCTGTGCTAGACTGTACCCTCTCGCAACTCTAAAAGAGCTGACTTCCGGGACAGCTGAAGGATTCATTCGCCTAAGTTTATGAATTTTTAAAATAGGAATATATTTGTGAAGTGGATATCTTTTTTAAAAATACATCAAAATAAGGGTGCCCGGGTGGCTCAGTCAGTTAAGTGTCCGACTCTTGATTTTGGCTCAGGTCACGATCTCGCGGTTCGTGAGATCGGTGCTGTCAGTGCAGAGCCTGCTTGGGATTCTCTCTCTTCCTGTCTCTCTTCCCCTTCTCTGCTCATGCTCTCTCTCTATGTATATATAGATATAGATATAGATAGATATAGATATAGATATAGATATAGATATAGATATATAGATATAAATATAAATAAATATATATAAATATTTATAAATATATTAAATATATAAATATGTATATAAATAAATATTAATATTTATTTAAATATTTATTTAATATATTAATATTTATTTAAATAAATAAATATTAATATATTAAATAAATACATATTTAAATATATAAATATATAAATAAAAATAAATATATATAATAAATAATTATATAATAAATAAATAAATAAATAAAAATATATAAATAAAAAATAAATAAATAATATATAAATATAAATAAATATAAATATATATATATAATCTAAATAAAAAAGGGGGCACCTGGTCAGCTGCAGAGGCCAGAGCATTGCAGAGGCCTGAGGAAAGGTGTCGTATAACATTCCAGAGGAACAGAAACAGGTGTGAATGCCAGGGTTTAGGCCAGGAAAGAGGAGCTTCCGAGGGATATTAAAGCCCTCTTAAAACACACATGGGGCTGCGTTTGGAGGGGCTCTTTGTAATCCCAGGTGGCAGACTCAGGGCCACGGGGTGGAAAGCCCACGGAGCAGATGGGACCATGACACAGGGCCAACCAGGTTCAGTTTGGACCCACCAAAAATGCAAGTGTGCTGCCCTGAAGGTAATGCGACTGCCGACACGGGACCAGAAAAAGGGAAGTCGCTTAGCCCAGAGCTGCCTGGAGGTCTGAGTTATCGGAAGACGGCTTCAGGAGACATGATGTCCGAAGCCCCTTCCAGGCCTGGAAGTCTATGGCCACCATGTGGGAAGACGTTCCCTCCAACCGCCACTCAATTCACATTCACGAGCAGTGGGTTCAGGCGCAAAAATTCAAAATAAGTCTCCTCAATGGAATGCTGCCGATTAGGAAGAATCACAATACTCGCGAAACCTCAGAAGAGTTGCTCCCAAAGCGGTCATGGCTACTGTCCATCGGCTGGTAGGTGTGCTCGGGCACGTGGGGGCCTTGTCGTCTTGCAATTTCCCTCACAGCGCCAGTGTTTATGTAACCACAGGCTGCTGACCTCATCGGGGCCCTTAACACATCACAGTCTTCAAGAAGTAGTTGGATGTTTACGGCAAAACGGTAAGTTTGTTCAGATGCTTACTCACTGGTCAGGGCTGATTGCCCAAATCGGTCTGATGCCCCGACACACTACAAAAAGAAATAGTAGGCATTCTAAAACGACAAAACGTACTACTAATCCATGAGTCACTGCCGTGATTCAATTCTGATGTTCTAAGCAAGAAAGCACCAACAATGACCATTTACAAGTTAATAAAACCAAATCCTACCCATTTGCTTCCCAAATGTGGAAAGTTAAACAAATCAATACCAGGACTGGGGACAAAATGTCAATAGAGAAACAATCAAACATCCGATTGTTTTGGGGTGGATGTTACCCAGGACACCAAACTTTGAGTGACAACATTTCAAGTGGAGAATGTAGTAACAAAACCATAAAGTATTACTGGGACTGAATCAAATGCCTTCCACAAACTCTCGTAAATCAAATGTGTAGAATCTACATTTTATCCAGTCCTCTCTATCCCCATCAGATTTCTCTCTGTGATTCTATCAGGTACCCAGTCACTCATCCACACATCTCCCCTTCCCAATTCCCCCAAGATGGCCCTGGGTGGCAGGAAGGCGTCTCCTACTTCTTGACCACTGAAGTCCTTGAGGGGACAGAATCTTATCCGACTTTGCAATTACCCAGTTCTTTGCACAGAGTAGTACTTAATAAATGTGTATTACAATTTTTAAAAATATATATATAATTCAAAGGGGGACAGAGAGAGAACAAGAAAAAAATCGGAGGTCTCAGTGAACCAGACTGAGTGAGGAGCTGTTTTTATAATAAGACCTAATTCATAATGAGCCCACACACTCCCTCAAATATATAAACTGATTTCATCACCTCAAGCTGGAAATTCAAACCAGATTGAAAAAAAAAAACTGAAAACAAACTTCAGGCTAACCAGTGACTTCACCAGTATGTTTAGTCAAAATTGCTGAATCACCAGACTCCCAGAAACAGTGCCTCCAGCTCCAAGCCCCTTTGCAGATCCAACGAAAAATAAAGTTATTCTTTTCTGAAGCAACAATGGGTGTCTGTGTTCTGGAGCTCACATCTTCCTTCTCATCCAGGCTCCATCACTTACTACCTGGGGGACCTTACGAAAATCACTTAACTCTTTGTTCCTCAGGATTCTTAACTGTTAAAAAAGAAAAAGGAAGAGTGGCTGACAGCATTCCCTGTATCGCACAATGAACGTCTTCGTAACAATAGTTCCCAAATAAGTGAATATCTACTCTGAAAAAGTAACATATCTCAACATCTCTCATGCCATCCCTCATGCACAAAAATTCATCAAGACCGATGAGAGATGGAAACATACGTGAAAGCTGTAGAGAGCATAGGACAGTGTCTACGACTTTGGAGTAGACAATAATTCCTTAACTTAGCAATAACCATAAATAAATACATAAATAAGTCGGACTTGAGCATCATCAAATACTTCTATTTATCAAACACAACATTGAGCAAATGAATAACCAAGCAATGAACTGAAACATACCTGAAAAGATATACACACACACACACACACACACACACACACACACATATACACATAGATATATACATCCATACACACACATATATAAATATATATATATATTGCATGTGTAATATATATATATATATATATATATATATATATATATATATATATGACCCAACCATTGGTGCTTACAAATAATAAGGAAATTGTACAATTCACCAATAAAAAATTGAGCAAAAGACTTGAACATAACTTTCACCAACGAAAGATACACAAATGACCAGTAGGCCCATGAAAAAGCATTCAATGCCATTGGCCATCAGAGAAATACAAATAAAAATCACAGTGGGACACTACAAGCCCATTAGAGGGGTGAGGTTAAAAAGACTGACAACATCAAGGCTTAGTGAGGATGTGGAACACACAGAATGCTCAGCCACCATTGGTGCAAGTATAAAATGGCACACAACTTTGGGAAACTGCCTCGCAATTTCTTATGAATTAATCACATACTACCTGTCTTAGTCTGCTCAGGCTACTGCAATAAATCGTCATAGACTAGGTGTTTTATTTCTTACAGGTCTGAAGGCCGGGAAGTCCAAGATCAAAGTGCCAGTTGCTTCAATGTCTGATGAGGACCTTCTTCCTGGTTTGCAAATAGTTGCTTTCGTGCTGTATCCTCACGTGGCAGAGACAGAGAGAGAGAATCATCTCTCCTGTGCCTCTGCTTATAAAGGCATTAATCCCATAACCTAATTATCCCCCCAAAGGCCCCACCTCCAAATACCATCACAATGGGGATTAAGTTTTTCTGAACTGGGGGTGGGAGGCCCCAAACATTCCATTTGTAGCACTACTCGATAACTAAGCAACACCACCCTACATATTTACCCAACAAAGACTTACAGAAAGAATTGTGTCCCTCTTTAATTCAGAATAGCCAAAACTGTAAATAGCCAGTTTTGGAAATGTCCATCAACGGGAAAACAGATGAACAAATTGTCCTCTCCTAATGCAATGAATTATGACTCAGCAATAAGACAAAACAAAACGGATCAACCCCTGACACACAAATGATGAATCCCAGAAGCATCATACTGAGTGAAAGAATACAGACACAAAGGAGCACACACTGTATGATTCTGTTTTCCTGGAAGTCTCCATCAGACAAGTACTATCTGTGAGAAAAGAAACCAAAACAGTGATTGCTACATCACACGGTAGATGTATTCTTAACTGTTTTTAGGGAACCTCCATATTATCTGTCATGATGCTCATACCAATCTACATTCCCACCCACAGCGTACCAGGGGTTCCCTTCTCTCCACATTCTTGCCAATATTTGTGACTTTTGGCCTTTTTCTGTTTGTTTTGGAAATATACATTTGGAAATATACATTTGTTTTGGAAATATACATTTCGACACACAATGTTACGTTAGTTTCAGGAGTACAGCACAGGGATTCGACAGTCTGTATGTTACGCTGTGCTCACCACCATAGTCATTCGGACGGGGTGGGGGTGGTGGTGAGGCAGTACCTCCCTGCAGTTTTCATTTTCATTTCCCTGGTGATTAGTGATGGTGGACACTTTTTCATATTCTCGTTGGTCGTTTGTATGTCTATTCGGGGGCGCCTGGGTGGCTCAATCGCTTGGGCGTCGACTTCAGCTCAGGTCGTGATCTCACAGTTTGTGAGTTCGAGCCCCGCGTCGGGCTCTGTGCTGACAGCTCTGAGCCTGGAGCCTGCTTTGGATTCTGTCTCTGTCCCAACCCCACTCACGCTCTCTCTGTGTCTCAGAGATAAACATTTAAAAAAAAAAATAAAAAAGAAATAAAAAAAAAGAAATGTCTATTCGGGTCCTTTGCCTATTTTAAAAATCAGGTTATTTGTTCCAAAGGAAATGAAATCAGTATCTCAAGATATCTGTCTTCCCACGTTCACTGCAGCGTGATTCACAACGGTCAAGACATGCAAACAACGTGAGTAATGGTCAACAGATGAATGGAAGAAGAAAATTTGATGTGTGTGTGTATACATGCGTGTACGATACATATATTTAATGGTATATATACATAAAATGGCATACTACTCAGCCTTAAAAAAGAAAGAAATCCTGACATTTGTAACAATATCTAGGATGACCCTAGATGACATTATGTTAAGCAAAACAAGCCAAACACAGAAAGGCAAATACTGCATGATCCCACTTACATGCAGAATCTGAAATAGCCAAACTCCTACAAGCAGAGAGGAGAATGGTAGTTGCCAAGGGCTGCGGGGGATGGAGAGCTATTAGTCAAAGCGTACACAGTTTTAGCCACGCAAGATGAATAAACTCTGGAAATCTGAGGTGCCACACGGGGACTCTAGGTGACCACGCTATGTGGTAGACTTGAAATTTGCAAAGAGAGTAGACCTCATGTACTCTCATAACGCATGTGCACACACACGCAAAGGTAACTATAAGAGGTGATACATGGGTTAATGAACTTGATCATGATAATTATCTCACAATGTAAATATATATCAATGTACACATCTATATCAAACATCACATTGTACGCCTTAAATATATGCAATTTTTATTCGCCAGTAGTACCTCAATAAAACTGAAGGAATATATAAACGGAGGTTGCTGGGAGGGAGGGGCTTAGCAGAATTTACCTGGGAAGAGAGTTTCTCGGAGTGATAGGACTATTCAATAACCCGCTCGCGATGCAGGTTACACAAGCATGTCCATTGGTCAAAACTCACAGAACTTCACACTTAAGATTTAGGCATGTTACTGTATGTAATTATATTCCAAATTTTAAAAAAATGAGAACTAAAACTCTTCTTGTTGACCTACTTCTCAGTATCGTGGAGAGGATCAAAAGAGCTTCTGCCTGTAAACCGGGTAAGGTAAGGGTGTCTGGGGTAGAACGTACACTAAACCAATCAGGTCTTTCATACACTGGCGGAGGCTAGTAAATTCCAACAATTCAGTAAATTCAGTAAATACAAAGTACAGTAGGCTGTCTGTGAAAATGATCGTTTTCAGCAACGTTTATTCCTCCTAAAGACCATGATAAAGTCAGAACACAACGGTTCGAGAATTCCGATTCAGCTACCAATCCAGGCCTCGTAAACTCCGTGCCGGTGTTCTGAGAATCCCAGGTGGGGACCAGGTGAGCAGCCTGTGGGGCTGGCTTAATTCAATTGTCCGAGTTATTAACTTTGTTTCTAAAGGGATTTGCGTCCTGATGGAGCTCCGCCGGCAGCTCATTTCAGTTTGCAACTGGTTGAAAGTATACATCTGTTATTTCTCCATTTTGTAATATCAGAGAACCAGGGAGACTTTAATTAATCCTTTCTGCCATCATGTCTAAAAGCTAAAAGACATTTTAATGAGAAGGCAGAGGCAGCAGGAAAAAAAAAATCAGTAATAAAATAAATAAATAAATAAAATCATGAGGCTAATAAGCAGCCCTACGGATAGAGGCATTCAGCTCAATAAAATAAAAGATGAATTTATTTGACTCATGCAAATAGAGAGAAAATGAGGCACTTGCACAGTGCGCAGACCGGCTATGAATGGATGAGTAATGTCAGAGTGTCAGACCTTTGGTCGTAAACTCCCAGGCGCCAACAGTGGTCATGCCCGATTTAATGAAAAAACAAATGAAATGCTACATATTACTGTTTGCTTCCCCCCCGTCAAATGAGTTGTCTGAATCTTTTATTCAGTTAGGAAGGCTTTTTTTATATATATATATATATGAAAGATAATTAAATATTGTATAAAAGAAGTGGGTTAATGACATTATTTCGGGGGGCAGTGGTGAGGCTGGGGGAAAGGCAGGTGAGCTACTGTGCTTTCAAAAGTGAAATTACAATCATGCCACGGCGTGAGTGACAGCTTCCCACGTGCCCAGCACTGTGCGAATTAACCCATCAAAGGTGGGATTCAATTGCAGGCATTGTGGTGGGCATTGAGATACACAAAAATAGAGCTAGGTGCCAGGAGACATCATAGTCTCAATAGGAAATTAAGAGAGCATAAAGCCTTGTGCATAGCGGGTGTTCAAAGTGCTTATTGAATGAATAAGTGATTGAACAGAAGTAAGTAGTGAAATAAATATGTTAAGCTCGAGAATAAGAGCCTGAGACTCTTAGGTGCCACAGGACCATTTTCTGAGCTTAGCACATACCCAATAAGATCTCTCAACTTGGGGAAGGTGGTTTGAGAGAACAGAAAGAGGACAGGCTTTGGGTCAGGGTTTCCCAGTCTCAGCACTATTGACCTTTTGAGCCGAATGATTCTTTGCTGTGGGGCACTGACCTGCGCATCGCAGGGTGTTTACCAGTGTCCCTGGCCCCACCCACAGATGCGGGTAAAACGCCTACCAGTGAGTAGTGACAACCAAAAAGGTCTCCGGACATTGCCAAATGTTAGTGTTCCCTGAGGGTGAATATTGACCCTGGCTGAGGACCACTGAGTTAGATAAACCCAGACCTTACTCCACATTCTGTCATTTATGAGTCTTTTGACATGGGCGAGTCACTTCCTGTCTTCCAATTTCAATTTCTTCCTCCCGCTAGTGAGCCAACTCTGTTTCTATAAGTGTAATGGACTGAATCATTAACCCCAACCTTTCGCCTTTCTCTGTATTCTCAACCCTTGATTTGAGCTTGGTCATGTGACTTGCTTTGGCCAAATCAAGTCAATAAGGCATCTCATCTTGTTTCCACTGGCTCTCTTGTGCCCCTGCCATCCCCTTCACAGGAACAAGCGCCAGCTAGCCTGCTGGTCTAAGAAGGATGCAGACCCAGACGTACAGAGCTGTAGCCTGAAGAAGAGCTACCCGAGAGTCCCTGCAGACCGACAGGAATACTTGTCATTTTTTGCCATTGGAGACCAGGAGAATTTGTTATGCTGCGTTATCACAGCAAGGCTAACGGATATGGTAGCAATCACTCTTTACAGAACCAGTCACTTTCCAGAGAATCAACACATGTTACGTGCCTTCTTTCCCCCTCCTTTCACCTGCCTTCGAATATGGAATGTGCCTGATTTCCCTCTAGCTCCAAGTATGGTCCAGTATTCACACAGGAATATTTCTTCCATCAATTGTAGGATGATGAAAATAACACTGGCAATAATAACAGCAAGCATTGACAATCAAAGTTAGAAACTGATTTCCTGAGGGCTCCCGGGTGACTCAGTTGGTTAAGCGTCTGACTCTTGATTTCAGCTCAAGTCATGATCTCACAGTTAGTGGGTTTGAGTCCCGTGTTCAGGCCCTGTGCTGTCAGCACACAGCCTCTCCTTCTTTCTCCGTCCCTCCCCTGCTTGTGCTCTCTTTTTCTCAAAATAAATAAATTAATTTTAAAAAATGATTTCCTACCTCCTACAAGGCAACTGTACCTTGGCACGCACTTGTTTCTGAAAATAAGACTTAATTTACGACGTATTCAATCACTGAAAACAGACGCATGTTAGAAGAATGTGTTCCGTCCACATTCAAGGTCCCCGTTGGAAACCAAAAGTGCATAAAATTCACACGGAGCTCTGTGAATAATTGTGTCAACCCTACAGATGTTACACAGAAACAATCCCTTTCTCGTGGATTTCTGAAGGAGTTTTACGCCCCTGGTCCTAGTAGTGTCCCAACTCTGGAGGAAATTTTGGCTTCAGTGCTGCCATTACAGTGCTTTTGCTAATGTGGCCTCCTAGCCTTCTCTCCCCGGCTGGCCATCCAAGATGGTTTTCCAAGAAAAGGCTGTAGGATGTGACTGAGCCTTCATTCATTCATCAAACGTTTATGGGAACCTTGCATATGGCAAGAACTGTTATAGGCTCTGGAGATATGCGAATGAATCACACAGCATGTCTGCCTTCAGGATCTCATGAGTCCATAGGAAGGAAGCCCAAGAAAATCACAACACATTAGGATGAAATATGAAAGATGTCAATATTCTAATTCCTAGATCCTGTGAACATGGTAACTTACATGGCAAAAGGGACTTTTCAGATATGACTGAGTTGAAGATACTGAGAAGGGGACATGATCTTGGATCATCTTGGCAGGCCCACTGTAATCACAGGGGCTGTTATAAGAAGGAGACAAGAGAGTCAGAGTCAGAAAAGGAGACGTGGCCACAGAAGTAGAGGTCGTAGTGAGGTAGTCATGAGTCAAGGAATCCAGTTATTCTCCAGAAGCTGGACAAGGCAGAGAACAGATTGTCTCCTAGAACTTCCAGAAGAAACCATCTTGGTGGTGATTTGTGACAGTCGCAATAAGAAACGAACACATGGGAGAGATACATGGTGAGATCCTGATGTATACTGGAGGGGTTAAGGAGGGCTTCCTGCCAGAGATAATGAGGAAACGGAAGGATGTAAAAGAAAACAGGAGAAGGGCATTTCACGCAGAGGGATCGGTATGGAAGAAAGCCTGGAGGAGGGGAAAATATTTTTAAAAACCTGATTTGTTATGCCCAGGATGTGGCACATGGCAACACTCAGGATTTATTGAATTACTTTATTAAGACGTGTATGTACATGTGTAACTCATAGTTACGTAAGACCAAATGTGTACAAAAGAGAACAATGCTAAATCCAAATTAAGGGGCCAACAAAGGCCCCATGGGGGATCAGTACTGGAGCTGAACCAGGGAAAATGAGGAGGGATTCAAGGAGCTGGCCCTTTATCCCATGGGCTGTGAGAAGCTTGGAAAGTTTTGAAAAGGGGCGTGACCCTTTGAAAGGTTGAGTCACGGAGTAGTCACTGTGGTATGTAGACTAAAGAGAGGTAACGTCCAGGGCGGGTGACCAGTGAGGTGGTTGTTGCAACAGCATAGGTAAGAAGAGTCAAGGCTTCTCACTCCTACCAAGGATGGGTCTGTCCACACCGCTGTTCATTCAACAGTCCCTACACTCAATGGTGTACCTTGGCACACAGTGGACCTCGTGGCACGGCCTCTTTCCACCTCCCACTCTTCCATACCCTCACACCCTACATTCCATGCCTGGGAGGTTAAAGATTCACGTCTCTGTGCCCAAACAACCATTTACGAACCAAGTCGATAAAGTATCTTGCTATATTATAAACCTGTTTCCTTTTCTATCTACCCGCCTACACGATGGCGTGTCTGAGAGAGGAATCTTAATGCCTGTTGCCTTCATCTTGAATACCAGAACTTTGTTTTTTAAGAATTGATATGTAACATTGTATTGGCTTAAAGTGGACAACATAACGATTCATTCGATACATATTTTTGTGAAACAATTGCCATAATAGGTTTAATTAACATCCTTCACCTTGCAGTTGTGATGCTTTTCTTGTGATTAAAACATTTAAGATTTACTCTCTTAGCCACTTTCAAATATACAATACAGTATTGTTAACTATAGTTGCCATGCTGTACATCTACATATCTTGTTTATCTTATAAATGGAAGTTTGTACCTTTTCACCCATTTTCCCCACCCCACGGCCACTCTGGCAACCAGAAATCTGTTCTCTGTATCTATGAATCTGTTTTTCATTCCATATATAAGTGAGATCATCTAGTTTTTGCCTTCCTCTATCTGGCTTATTTCACTTAGCATAATGCTCTCAAGGTTTATAAAATTTGTCACAAATGGCAGGATTTTCTTCTTTTTTGATGGCTAAATAATGTTTCATTCTACATGTTAGTATATATCTTATATATAACATACATTCACATATAATATATTATATGTAATGGGATATTATTATACCATAATAATAATTATTATAGAATATTTTTGTATGGTTAAACTATTAACTAATTATATATATGTATATATATATTATGTAATATAATATACTCTTTATCCGTTTACCTATCAATGGACACTTAGGTTATTTCCATATTTTTCCTACTGTAAATTATGCCACAATGAACACGGGTATACAGATAACTCTTCACAATAGCGGTTTTGTTTCCCCAAATATATACTTATAATCAGAATTCCAGGATCACATGGTAGTTCTATTTTTAATTTTTCAGGAAGCCCTGTACTGTTTTCCACAGTGGCTGCACCAATTTACGTTCCCATCAACAGCGCGCGAGAGCTCCCTTTTCTCCATGTCCTCGCCAACACTTGTTGTCTCTTATCTTTTTGATGATAGTCATCCAGGCAGGTGTGAGGTTATCTCTCATTATAATTTTGATTGGATAAGCAGACTCTCAACATCCTAAAATAATTATCTTAATTTTTCCCACTTGCTGAAGATTTTCTATTGGCCAGGCATGAAACCAGACAGTTCCAAGGGGACAGGAGCTTCGTCGACCTTGCTCAGTGTTTTACCCCCAGTACCTGGCATGGCGTTGGCAACAATCAACTCCTTACAGTAGTGGGGACTGGCCAGACTAAACTTTGGTTGCAAGCCAATCACCACATCTCCTCGACTTCACATGACAAAGATTACCGTCTCACTCAAGTTGTATTCCCAACACAAATCAGTAGGTGTTATGGGTTAAACTGACCTTCCAAAAAGTACGTTGAGGTCCTATCCCTGGTACCTGTGAAATAGGTATTATTTGGAAATAACGTCTTTGCAGATAAAATCAGGTTAAGATGAAATCATTAGGATGGACCCTAGTCCAACTTGCTTGGAGTCCTTGTAAGAAGAGAAGGGCGCATGTGATGACAGAGGCAGAGACAACATGGCTGCACGCCCAGGCACACCAAGGCCACCACCAGGAGCTGGGAAGAGACAAGGAAGGAGTCTACCAAGGGTCCGAGAGGAACATAGCCCTGCTGACACCTTGCTTCCAAACTTCTAGCCTCCAGAACTGTGAGGGAAGAAACTTCTGTTATTTTAAGCCACCCACCCGGTGGTACTTTGTTAGGGCAACCTCAGAAAACTAACACGCCTGGTACCACACAGTGATACAGGGACCTAGGCTGACCACGTCTGTCCCCCATCATAGACACACCATCTGGAAAAGGTGACCACCCAGGTGACTGAGAGGGACCAAAAGAGAGAGAAGACTCCCTTCCTCTCACATTCCTATTAGCCAGAATCCTGGGGCAGTTGCCCAACTCACCTCCAAGGGTGCCCGATAAATAGAAAGAGACACATGGAGACCCGAACACTAATGGTCTCTGCCATGAGGTGGAGTAAATATTTGTTGAGTAATTAAATATATCCCCCTTCCATTTGGACCCCACACTGACCCCGTTGTGTTTAGGACTCTATCTACTACCACATGGCATTAATAAAGAAACTATGACACTCAGAGATTAAGCAACTTCTCCACTGTCACACAGCACACACTTGCCTAATGGGGGAAAGACCAGAGTTCACATCCGGGACGACCAACTCTGAAGTCTGTGTTCCCGTCTCTCAGTAAACGAGTTCTGAAGGAACAAAAATAGAGCCCTTAAAGGCAGGTAACCTTGTAGTACATCACTTAAAGGTGTTCCCCAGGCAAATAGCTTAAATGTTTCAAAGTGTAGAAGGTTTTCCTTCCAATTAAGATGTGCCTTGTGACTAAAACTCCCTTCTGTATGCTCAGAGATGGTCTCTTCGCCGCCATCTGAATTTAAAACAGGCTATTTGGCACATCTCCATTTTATTGCCATTAATTGAGTCATTTTGGGCGGGGGGATCCATAGCCTTTGAGAGGAGTTGTATTTCTGACGGGGAACAGAATGAGACCTGCAGTTCAGAGACCACAGTTTGGGCTCCTCCTGGATCTCGGGAAGGCACTTGCCGTGTTCAATGTGCCGCTCTTTGGGCGAGATATTTTAATTCGAGTGGTACCGGCCAATGTAAACGCCTCCTGGTCGGTGAAGACGTGCCACCGGAACCTGGCAAAGTTGGCCACGTCGCCACCCTTTCTGCGACTTGACAAAAGAAAACCGGCCCGGCAGAGGCTGAAGAAACCAGGTTTGCAACTTAATGCTGATTTTGCCCAGAAGTAATTAGTTCATTAACTGTGAGCACACAAGCTCATTAAAGGGGGGAGGTGGATGATGCGAATCAGTGGCCTGTGTAAGTCCATCAAAAATGAGAGGGAGCTGGAAATGGTCTGGCTCGAACATCCTGTCCAACACCTTCATTAAACAGAGAGGTTCTAAAAGCCTGGAGTCCCTGGAGGTCAGCGGCATTTAAAGGCACCAGCTATGCTGTAAAGTAGGGAAGGTGGCTGGGAATAGAAAAGGCAGAGGGAACCGTTTGTGGAGTGCTTTCCAGTGAGTGGGCCTCATGCTGGGCATGTCTACTTTCGGGATCTAGCACAATGCCCACAGCAGCAATCTCAGAGCTTTTTACACTGGGGGATAGAGGCTCAGAATATTTACGACTTGCCAAAGGTCTCAGTGAGTCATTGGCAGAGCTGGCATCCAGACCTGTGTCTTTATGAACCCCCTAAACCAATGCTTTCTCTATTACATTAATAAATTATCAAGCCCGACTCGGAGATTCAGTCACATGACCAACTCCGGTCCCCTTATCATCTAATCTCAGAACACATTTGGAAGCATTCCTGGTCAGTGCTATATCGAGCTGCAGTTTGCAAATGTTTATTTACAGGGGATTAATTAACTTTGCTATTTGCAAGTACTGAACTTAGGGAAAATTGGCTTTCTCTCGGAGTAGGTGCGGTGACATTCCAAAGGCCCTCATTCCCCTGTTCGAAATGTCAAAAGTCTTCTAGGCCAAGCATCAAAGAAGAAAGGGCACATGGTATGATGGGCAAAAAGAATGGCCTGCAGGGCTCAGAAAATGCGGGCAGGTCCTATGGCTTCAAGTCTCTGCCTGTCCCTGATGGCCACGGGACCCTGGGCCAGAGCAGTTGTTTCTCTGAGCTCCAGCTCTCTCAGTAAGAGAAGCAAGGAACACAGTGGGGTCCCTGAAGCCCTATCTCATTCTCAGCACCTCTGAGAAGAGTCCAGGAGTATGGTTCGTCATCTACAGCACGAGCCCAAGTGGGGATCTTGGTGGAAGATGGCAGGTCAAGTTAAGGAGTCAGGAAGGACAGCCTTCTGTTTCTTAGTCCCTGGCCTGTGCACACCTGCCTCAGCAGAGACACCCCAAATGGGAAAGGGGCAGAGTTGCCCTGAAAGGATACATCCCAATATGGGGCGGTTCTGTTCCAAGATAGCACAAAGGTGGCCATGAGGCTGAGGAAAGAAAGTCTCCCTCTGTGATGAGAACAGACGGTCTTTCAGCCCTAAGAGGCCAGGCCTAGCTAGTGAGGCATGTGGGTGACCCAGGACACAGAAAGAGGACACAGAGGAAGGAATAGACAGGACTCCAATGTCAAGCACTATCCAAGAGTGACATGACCCTTATAGCACTTACAGAATACCCATACCTTCTTCCACTCATTCATATGCCCGTGTTTTCACTCACCCATCCATCCATTCATCCATTAATCCACTCATTCACCCATCCATTCATTCATTTGCAGCTGGTCTATATTGAGGTCCATGTTAAGCTCAGGAGATACAGTGGTGTGTGAGGTAAAGCACAGTGCTGTCATCACAGAAGGTATAGTGTGCTGGGATCCAGTCTTCTTTTTAGAGAACCCTGTGCCCAAAAGGAATATTCAAGGGTTCAGCATGACATTGGTTGAGGGTAGAATCAGACCCTTCAAGCGTCATGGTAAAAGTGATTCTAGTCCCCTCTGCCTCGTATGACTCCATGGGGTGTTAAAAGACCCATGGGTCTGGAGAATTGAAACCTCAGATTTGGTTTTACCCCATTTTTAACTGAATATCTTTGAGAACTCACACTCACCTCCAAAATCACAATGGCAATGCTTTCCAAGTCTGTCCCATAGAGTGAGAAGCAAATGAGAAAAAGTAGGCAAAAGTTTACGAACCATTCGTTTATGAGCCATGATGAATCCCCTGGGTGGCTGTTAAGTCCACAATCATGACTGATGCGGGACTGCTCTTGGTGGAATTTCCAGAACCTGTAAGACCCAGGGTGTCCGCTTCACTGTGGCTGGGCAGCATTCCAGGTCTGGGTTCCATCAGGCCAGGCACTGGCCTAGCAGCAGGGGACAGATGCCACGCAGGGAGACACGCAAGCTGAGCCTGCACTGGGGGACTCGTTCTATGCAGGAAAAGCAATGGCAGGCAGCTGATACCAAGGCCCGCAGAAGGCCTGGATCCAAAGTCTGGTCACAGGGTCAGATGCTGGAGATCCCAGAGCAGGTCATAAAACAGGGCTCAAGGTGGGAGAAGTCGCTAAGGACCCATGGGTCACCATGGACGGATTTAGAAGACTGGAAGCTACCCTGCCTGCAGGCTGGAGCCAGAGGTCAAGTTGGACTGGTGACTCCATCATGGCCCAGATCTGGATCAGATGTCTTGGATTCTCCATCCCCAGGCACAGGCTTCACGTCCAGTGACTGACTGATGAGACCGTTTCCTGATAAGTGCCGGGTTAGTAGGGATTGCACCTGGACATCCCGTTCAGTGGGGTCCGTTTTCCCAGACACTGGGTGAGAGCTGGAGCCATGTGAGTTTCCATACACCCCGCACAGCCCATCTACAGCCCAGGTTGCCTGTAACGTGAATCCTGTCCCCAAAAGGGCGCAACCTGTGAGTATCACCTGGGCAAACACCAAGCTCCTTTGTGAAGCTCAGAGTGGCGTTTCCGGGAAGCTCAGCTTTCCAGGCGAGGCCAGCCCTTGCCAACCTTTTCCCAGACCCTGACTCTACTGCCATCCTCGTTGCTGGTCCCTAACGGTGTCTCCGCAGCCCCAAGATGTGAAAACAAAGAATTGCTGGCCATTCCTCTCTTCTCCATTCCCCTCCAAGGACTCAGAGGAGTGACACATCTCGCCCTTGCAGCCATGGTCAGCGCAAAAAGAAAGAAGCAAAGAATAGATGACCCATGCTTGGGGCGGAGGGGTGAATTATTTACGAAACATAGATAGAGCCTCCAGTTGAGTCTAGGGCTGGGCAAAGTGTTAGTGATTCTTTTGTTCTCGCAGCTGGCCTTTGGAATTGCACAGAGCCGGTGCAGTAAATAATACCGCTATTGTCTGCCTGTGTCAGAGACAGACAGAAGGTACATTTGGCCTGCGTCCAAGCTCCGCAAGGGCCACTCATTGTCACAGTGTCCAATTACCGCTGGCTTGACTATAAAATGCACTCCTTTTTTTTTTTTCTGAGCTAATTTA
Source organism: Panthera leo (assembly GCF_018350215.1). Taxonomy (NCBI): domain Eukaryota; kingdom Metazoa; phylum Chordata; class Mammalia; order Carnivora; family Felidae; genus Panthera; species Panthera leo. The sequence goes on from NC_056684.1 coordinate 140,323,665, forward strand.
AGAATGGGCAGTCTTAATGGCCCCTTCACAAAGAGGGGGTTTGCTGCATCTTTCAGTGGGGGGAAATAAAGTTATGTTCAGAGCAGAAACCAAACTGGCGTTGGGTGGAGGTTGTCCAAACAGCGATCCAAGGATAGAAAAGTAAACTGTGTTTGGGTTGCCCTTTCAGAAGAAGTAGAAAAACATAAAATCCGCTCAGGTCGGAGTTTTCCTGCAGAATATATTCGGGATGTCAAGGAAGATTTAATAAGGAGCAAAGACGACTCAAAGACCAACAGCCCCGGACGCTTCGCACAGGCAGCCACAGGACATGAGGGAAACGCTAGCCCATCTCTGAGCGAGTGGATGACAGTGACAGTGAGGACAATGGCAGGACGTAGCAGCTCACGCATTCCTACTGTCTGCCAGGTGCTGCAGTAGGCATTTTTTTTCTCTAATGTTCCCAACCCTCCTACAGGACTTGACAGATACTTCACAGATGAGGAGAAACCGAGGTTCACATAGATCAAACGACTCACATGGCATCGTGCACTTGGTGAACAGGTTACAGGATGGGAGAATTTGTCTGACTTCAGATTGTGTGCTTCTCTGAAGCATCTGAAAATATTTTCTCAGGCGTCCACAGGCTCCCAGCTTTGCAGGCTACACTGAATGTCCAGGGACATGTTTTTACGTCCAGCGCTGGTCAGGGACCTTCTGATATTCACCAGTCGCCCAGCGATGGTCTGCAAACGAGAGCATCCCTTAGAAAAAAGCTGCTGAGAATCCGGGCAGTGCCTCACGATGGAGCAGCTCTCAAGAGGTAGGATTCATCCCGGAGTTTGGAGGCTCTGGTCACTGGAGGCCATCGTTGCTGCCTGGATGTGTCTTTGGCAATCCTCACATCCCGTGGCATCTACTTACAGTGCCTCTGAGGTCAGTAATTTTCAATAATCGCCCTTGCCTACCACTTCTCCAACAGGAAAACATTAATTTGTGCTTTAGATAAAGAAAGGATGGGGAAAGGGGGCTATTACATTAAAAAAGGGAAAAAAAACGACTTCAAAGTCCTCTCTCTCCAGCACCAAATCTGCCACTTGCGCACTGAAATGTCAGAAAAATAAACCGAGGATTTATGTCTGAGAATGCTAGAGAGCAGCACCCAACCTTCCTCTCTCTCTCTCTCCTTGCAGGGGGAAAATCAGATGCTTCTTTCAGGTATATTCACTCCAAATTTCAGCGGGTTTTTAAATACACATGTTCCCGACACAGCAGAGTTATCAATCAAAATGTTAAATCCTTGATGGGCGCGGTGATGAGGGGTTCGAACACTATTCCTTTCATCTCCTGGTGTCTCACTGAGGGCTTCGTTTGGAAAGAGACCAAAAAGCCACATTGGGGTAACGAGGAGGGATAAAAAGGAAGAACCGTCTGTTCCGATTTGCCGATCAGCAACCTGGAGAACACAGCACGTCGTCTGTCAAGGAAAATGAGGACATTTTTTCGGGCCTCTTTGAATCCTGAAAAGATACACATGCTTTGGGAAGAGAAAAGTGATATCTCCGTTCTTAAGGCAAACTTTTCAAAGAGCTGAAAGCTGGGTGGAGCCCGCGCGGATCCTCTGACTTGCCGCCTGTGGGCTGTCTGATATCTTAGAGCAGGGGAGAAAGTTGAACACGTTGATCTTCTAAATGAGGGCTGTGGATGGGCGTCTGCACAGAGCACTGCGCAGTGACTGACGGAGGGCTGAGGGGGCTATGTTGGTCGACTACCTGGAAAGCCGGCCAGATTCTCTGGGGGGTTATTTTCCACATTTCCCTAAAAGCACCAGGACCCATTTATGCCTCTCCTTCATCCCATCATAACCCCACAGGCTTTTCCAAAACGTCCCTGTAAGTTCAACTTGGGCCCTATTATGTTTATTTTAATTAATTATTCTTATCCCTAGAGAGTCAGGAAGATCCCTTAATTCTATGCCAAAGTAGGTCAGGGTATCTTGGTTTGCCCCGAAGCATCCCTACCTGTATCTTTCCTTCAACAAAAGCCATTCCTTCTACAAAAGTTTTGGGCACCCAACATGCACTTGGTTCTGAGGATGGCCGGATCAACAAGACAGGCATCTACCTCCTGGAAACACTATGCAAAGAAGAGGGGCTATCATATGAACGAGTGATAATATACTTTCACAAAGGACAGTGACAGGGTGTTCATCACGGGCGCCAGCGGAGGCCTCCCTACATCAGACTTGAAAGATAATCGGAAGTCACCTAAGGAGAAAGCAGAGCTCGTGTGGGTGAAGGTGTATGTGTGTTGGGGAGGGAGGCACAAAAATGCCTCCTATAAAACACTATATTTATTCTTTGTAAGCACAGCCCTGATTAAGTCACAGCCCCTCATGACAAGCCCATCATGCCAATAATATTATAATTTAGATCCTTAATTGTGCCATTCAAGGCCCAACCATGTTTTCTTCCTTTGCCCGATATCCCCCCAATACATTCCTGTGAATATCATGGCATGGTCTGGTCACACCAGATGCCTCGCCAATCACAGAACTTGCCTGCTCCTAAATATTTCATATTCTGTTAACTTTAATCTGGAATGTTCTCTACACTCACTTCCCCTACCCATCAACATCCTCCTCACTCACATGGGGTAGGACTTTCTTCAGGTCTTGGTTTCAGAATAGATCTGCTCATGAGGAGTGTGTGTGTGTGTGTGTGTGTGTTTGCAGAAAAGTTGCAAAGCTAATACAGAGAGTTCCCAAAAACCCTTCACTCAGTTTTCCCTACGATTAGCATCTTACATTACCGTGATACATTTGCCATAACCAAAAAACCAACATTGGCACATTACTATTCATTAGTCTCTATGCTTAATGCAGATTTCATTAGTTTTCCTGCAAATATCCTTTTCTGTTCCAGGAGCCAATGCAGGACATAACTTTGCATTTAGATACCCTTGTGTTTTCTTTGAATTTTTGCTTGTATCTCTGGTTTACCACTGGTCACAACATGCTTTGTGTTAGGGTTTGGTAATGAGGGTCCCAGAACTGCACAATGTGAAATTCTGGAATTCAGGAATATCATCTCATGGTATTTTGTGAGGAGGACATTTTTATTAATACTAAGTTCCAATCAATCTTCCAAAAGACATACTCCGGAGCTGCCAGTTAGCGTTGTGATGAAGGCTTTCAGAGAAAAGGAACCTGACAACCTGTCCACAACTCCATGAAACCCCATTTGGACACAGTCACTATGAGGTTAAAAAAAAAAACAAGACGTATCACTAGTTGTTAGTTACCACAGACATGCCTGGCTTTTACTCTGAATGGTCCCCAGCAATGGTGTGCAACTGACATCTTTGATACCAAGGTGAGATGCAAAGGTGATATAAAAAAGCTGAAAACTAGCCAAATGAAAGATGTATCAGTATCGTGAACTACGATCCTATCTGTCAGTCTCATGAAGCAATTATAACTATGGCAAAGAGAACTCCCTTCCCTCCTACAAGGAGTGAAACAACAAACCATGGGGATCTCCAAGACAGCATCCTTAAGACCAAGATTATACAAGGCTAATGGCAATATATGCCCAACTTGCTTCTAGATCAGCCCATCCAGACTTCAAGAATGATAGCATGGCAATGGAGAGATTATTGGCATCTGCGTATGCAGGAAGAGAGCTTCTGAATCCTTCCAGGACCTTGACCCAGTGATCAGTGGTCTTGCAGGGGCACTGGGCAGGAGGAAGTCAGAACAAGAGAAAACAGTTATTGCCTCTTATACCTTACTGGTCGACCACCCCTTGTATTAGTTATTCTTGCTGGGTAATAAATCACCCCAAACTTGGTGACTTCGAACAATAAATGTTTCTTACCCCACAGTTTCTGTGGGTCAGGAATCCAGGAGTGGCTTAGCTGGGGGGTCCTGACTCAGGATCTCTAATGAGGTTGCAGGTAAGGGTCACCTAGGGCTGTGTGGTCATTTCAAGGTTTGAGTGAGATAGGATTCATTTCAAAGTAAACTCATGGGTTATTGGCAGGCCTCAGAAGGCCCACTTCCAATTACAAAGTCATGTAGTTGCAGGCAGGACTCAAGGTTCTCACCCCGTGAGACTTTCCATCAGCTACCTGAGAGTCTTTTGACAGAGTGGATGGCTTCCCTGCCCCATGGACTACCTGTTCTACGGCAGGTGGCCTCTCCCATAACAAGGGATGAGACAAAGGGAGAGAGAACCCAAGGTGCAAGCAGCAGACTTTTTATAACTTTCTAACTTCCCATCATGCCTGATGCATTCCATTTCACACAAAGGAGTCACAGTCCAGCCCACACACATGGGGAAGAGAACTATTCACCTCTTCAGGTGATCTGACACCCCCTTGAAGAGCATCAAGGGACACGAGTCCACATCTTTAAAACAACCATTCTGTCTTTGGTGGTGTAGGCAAACACGATCTGTGTTTCATAAATACAAATTAGGCATCTCCTGTACTCCAGGAATTATATCGAGAGAGGATCATAGGACCTGGTGTAGCAGTCGCACCAAGCAAAGGTTTGAAGAAGTACCCGTAACATTCCATTCATGTTAAAGTAGGACAAATACCAAGTGATGAGAACATAAGGCCTTTGCTCTGAATGACACCAAAGTCACATGCACTGAAAATGCCAACTCAAGCCTGTGTGAGGTCTACTGAGGTACCTCCAAGCCCTTTGCAATTCTAGACCCAAGGCTGACGAACGTAGTCTCCAAGGGCCAGAGAGTGGATATTGTCAGCTTCGTGGGCCACACAGTCTCTGTCACAACCACCTCTGTACCCACCTCTGCCACTGCCGTGCAAGAGCAGCCACAGGCAAAACATAAATAGAAGATTATGTCGTGTGCCAACAAAACTTTATTTACAAAAACAAACGGTTCCCTGTGTGCCATGGTTTGTCTACTCTACTGTTCTAGACTCTGAACTTCTCAAAGCTGTTAGATGGTAAACCCCTTGAGAGAAGGGGCTGTGTCTTTTGTCAACTTTACATCCCTTACACCCAGCACAGCTCACTAATGAGTAAGCGGACACGAACGTGGTGCACGAATGAACGAATGAACTGATACCCCAGGTAACATTAAAGGATAGATTCAGTGCAGGACATTTTTTTACCTGCAACTGTGAAGCTGTATGTTTGAAGTCTAAAGCACCTTCTGAACAACTTCAATTCACTAACTCCTCTGTCCGTCTTACCTGCACAACCCGGAGGGCACCCTCGAAGGCAAAAGCCTACTTGCAACAAAGACCTGTCATGTCTAAATTATTGACACAATAGACCGTTGTAACTCCTTTGGACTCATTAGGCTTAATTATGTCAAGGTCTCATCGAGGACTCTTTAAATCTGAAGATTCGTGACATAATAAAATATAATAGCTCCTTCGGAGCCATAAAGGTCTCTTTATGTCATGGGCTATTTGGAGATTCAATATTCCATAAGATTAATATCACAATATTGTAAAAATGACAACAATTACCACACCCTCAGTGTCTACCAAGTGTAATTTAATCATCAGGATTTAGATAGGCCCACTTCTCACTCACTCTTGGGGTCTTTGTCAAGGAGGAAAGTTGAAGGATTCTGTGGCTTCACTGTTAGCCACTTTCTTATCACACCTGCTCCCTGGTATGCAGATCCTTCTGCTTCTGGTACAGTTCCATGCCATCTTGGAACATTCTGGTACAAAGCTCCTCTGCTTCTCACCTGGGGGAGCCATGCCCAGGTGAGACTTTTGTCTTTGCCATCCTGTCTCTCTCTGTGTCTAGGTTCCAGACATGCAGTAGGTCATAAGTCACTGTAAGAGAACCAACAACCTTAGATAAGAAATTATCAATAGTGGTCATTTTCCAAGGCGAACTTAGAAAATGCTGATAATAAACTAACTGAAATAATGTGTTTTTTGCAATGAAAGAGGCGGAAAAGAGAACTACTGCCACATTATCTAAGAGACAAAATGGACAAATAATAAAATTCAGGGATCAGTGATTGTTTACCCTTCAAAAATTATTACATTCTTGAGAAAGGATAAATTTAATAATAGGTAGATTGGGGAGTAGATGGCTAACTATGGCATTTGAAACTTAAAGTATGCTCAATTATAAAAAGCGTAGAAGCTTTACAATAAATATCTAAAAAGAAGAAACAGGAAAGTCACCTGTAACGTCCCCACCGTAACAAAACTGTAGGTATTAGGCGTGGTGGACTGTAAGATTATAAGGTGGTCCTCATAACCCTGCCTTCAGGCTCACACCCTTGTCTAATTCCCTCTTGCTGTCAAATATAGACAGAATCTGCAGCCAGAATCTACTTATCACTAGAATATGGCAAAGACAATTTGTGGCACTCCCATAATTATGTTACGTTACATGCTAAAGGTGAGGAGATGCCACACCTATGATTACATCATATTATATGACAAAGGTGATGGGATGTCATTCCTATTATCCCATTACCTTATATAAGACTCCGTTTTCCAGATGCTGTTCTGGAAAACAGTGTGGAGGTGCCTCAAAAAATTAAAACTAGATCTACCCTATGACCCAGCAATAGCACTGCTAGGAATTTACCCAAGGGATACAGGAGTGCTGATGCCTAGGGGCACTTGGACCCCAATGTTTATAGCAGCACTTTCAACAATAGCCACATTATGGAAAGAGTCTAAAAGTCCATCAACTGATGAATGGATAAAGAAATCGTGGTTTATATATACAATGGAATACTACATGGCAATGAGAAAGAATGAAATCTGGCCTTTTGTAGCAACGTGGATGGAACTGGAGAGTGTTATGCTAACTGAAATAAGTCATACAGAGAAAGACAGATACCATATGTTTTCACTCTTATGTGGATACCGAGAAAGTTAACAGAAGTCCATGGGGGAGGGGAAGGGAAAAAAAAGGTTAGAGAGGGAGGGAGCCAAAACATAAGAGACTCTTAAAAACTGAGAACAAACTGAGGGTTGATGGGGGGTGGGAGGGAGCGGAGGGTGGGTGAGGGGCATTGAGGAGGGCACCTGTTGGGAGGCACACTGGGTGTTGTATGGAAACCAATTTGACAATAAATTCCATATTAAAAAAAAAAAGACTCTGTTTTACTACATTTACTTTAGAGTTTTTCTCTCCTTGCTGGCTTTGAAAACACAACCAACTATGAGCCCTTTGGCCGCAAGACAATGACTGCTACCAATTATCTGAGTGAGCTTTGAAACAGATCGTTCTCCAGATGACAATCTACCCCTACCCAAAACCCAGACTGCAGAGGACCACACTAAGCGGTGCCTGGACTCCTGACCCACAGGCCTGGTGAGATAATAAGGGTGTATGGAGTTTTAAGCCACTAAGTTTACAGGAAGTTGTTACACTGCAATAAACATACTAATGTACCGAGAAATGTTGGTTCCTATTGTTTTCATCTGAAAATTAGAATCATGGTGCCACAACTTATTTCACACATTGCTCTTTTATGCAAAGTTAGATCTTATGGCATTGCATTTTGCTTTAGAATATAAATTCCATGAGGACAAGGACATTGTCTGTCTTGTATACTATTATATCCAAATGCCTACCACAATGCCCGGGTATTTAACGAAGTGAACAATAAACATCTGTTGAGTTAGCAAATGAATAAATACAATTATTTTTATAGCATTGCTAATATTTCAAAATATTCATATACCATAGTTCACTTAACTAATAAACAGTTGAGTTGCTTCTAATTAATTTGGTAGTTATATGTGACATGATAAATGTATTCACTCATATAATATAAGCCACTTGGGTATTATATCCTTAGGATATGTACCAAAAGTATTATTAACTTCCCTGAGAACAAAAATTGTTTTTGTAATCAGTCGTATCCCTAACATTTAGCATAGTGCCTAATATGTGATAGATCCTTAAAAACATATGCTGAATGAATAAATAAGATTTTCTTCTTGGTCTTAATTAATATGGCTCACTTGTTTTTAGTCTGCATTTATTTATACATTATTAAAATAATTTATCAGTGTCGTGATCAGTGTGTGAGAATGTAATTATACTGTATCTCTCCCCCCCATTCAGCATTAAAATTTAAAAAATAGTCAATTAATAGACAAAAAAATCCATAGTTATTTTACTTTATATTTTTTGGTTACTGGGAAGTCTTAGCATTTAACTTTATGCTTCTTTACAAATTAAATTTCCTCTTTGATGAATGGTCTTATATGTTGTTTACTCATTTATATATTGAGATTTCAATGTTTTGTTGATTGATTTTCACGAACTTTTTGTGTAATACTGATATGAATTGGTCTGCCATGTTTGCACAAATATATTTTGTGGCACTTTGGCACTTTGTTTCTTGGCACTTTGAAGGCACTTTGAAGGCACTTTGTTTCTTGGCACTTTGAAGGATTTTGGATACTGATAATAGGATAGAACTTAATAGGCTTAATATCTCTTAAAATGTATGCTTTTTTAATTTCTTCAATATTGCTCATGAACGTAGTAGTAGAGCTTCAAGACACATGAACCAAAATCTCATAAAATTGAAAGTAGAAATAGATATATCCACAATCATAGTTGGAATATTTAACACTGATACCGAGGTAACAGATCAAATAAGCTGATAAAAATTTGATATGCATATAGAAGGCTTGAATAACACTACTATTTTGTTTTCATTAGCAATTATAGAACATTCCATTCAACAATAGCAGAATACACTTTTTCCCCAGATTATCATGAAACATCCACAGTTATATTCTGGGTCATAAAACAGGTCTCCATAAATTTATAGGTTGTTGCCTAATCACAAAGGAATCAAATTTAAAACATTATCAGAAAAATACCTTGAAACAATTCAAGCAATTGAAAATTGAGCAAAAACACTTCTAAATAAACCATGAATGAAAAAGAAATGATAATAATTAGAAAATATTTTTTAAATACTAAAATAAATTAAATTAAAACAGAGCATATCAATGCTTTTGGGATGAAGCTCAAAGAGTTCTTAGACAAAAATCTGTAGTATATTTACATATTTACATTAGAAAACAGATTTAAAATTAGCATCCTAAGTTTCCATAGTAAGAAGGTAGAAAAAGAAGGAAGAATTAGGAGGGAAAAAACAAATAAGGTAAAATAAGAAATAACAGAAGAGCAAAAATCAATGACATAAAATACAGAAAAAATAAAGTAAATCATTGAAACAAAAAGTTACTTTAAAAAATCAATAAAAATTGAGAAAACTCCAGCTTTGATTAAGAAAAAAAGAAAGAAAGAAAGAGGGCACAGATGAAAGGACATGTTTCAGGAATGAAAAAGGAGAACTTATTACAGATACAACAGATATTTAAAAAGATGATAAAAGGATATTATGAGCAATATTACACCAAGAAATTTGATTACTTAGATTCAATTGACAAATATCTTAAGAAACACAAATTACCAAAACTGACCCAAGATGAAATAGAAAATACAAATAGTCTTATATCTATTAAAAAATTTAAATTTATGGAGCACCTGGGTGACACAGTCATTTAAGCATCTGACTCTTGATTTTGGCTCAAATCATGATCTCATGGTTCTTGGGATCAAGCCCCACATTGGGGTCTGTGCTGACAGCATGGAGCCTGCTTGGGATTATCTCTCTCCCTCTCTCTCTGCCCCTGCCCCATTCATTCTCTCTCTCTCCAGATAACTAAACATTATAAAAAATTTAAATTTATAATTAGAAACTATCCTACACACAAAATGTTGGGACCCAGATGGGTTCACTGAGTTATTATATTACACACGTAATGAAGAAATGTTGTAAATGTACTTACATTCCTCCAGAAAAATAAAGTAAGGGAGAAAACATCCAAATTCATTTAATAGGATTAGGTTAACTTAGTTACCTCAATCAAACAAAAACTACAAAATAAAACTACAGATCAATCTCTTTTGATTGTAAATAAAATAATCCTTCACAAAATGTCAGTAAATCTGTTTACATGCATACATCTGCACACACACTAACATAAATAGAATATAATGTGCATACTGATATATATCAATATATGTATAAAATAGTATAATTATTTTCTACTATTACATTATATTATATATATATATAAATTAACTACATAAATCATGGCAAAATACAGTAAGTCCAAAGAATGCAATATTGGCTTAACATTAAAATCAAAGAGGGAAATTCACTATATTAATTGATGAAGAATTTTAAAATATGATCATCTCATTAAATGCAGAAAAACACTTGTGAAGATTCAATATCCATCCAGGGTAAAAACTCTCATAGAGTTTTTAGGAAACCAGCCATAGAAGGGAATATTCTCAGGGCACCTGGATGGCTCAGTCAGTTAAGCATCCGACTTCAGCTCAGGTCATGATCTCACGGTTCATGGGTTCGAGCACCACTTCGGGCTCTGTGCTGATAGCTGGACCCTGGAGCCTGCTTCAGATTCTGTGTCTCCCTCTCTTTCTTCCCTTCCCCCACTCATGCTCTCTCTCTGTCTCTCAAAAAATGAATAAACGTTAACATTTTTTTAAAAAAAAGAAGGGAATATGCTCAACTCAATAAAGGGCATCTATAGCTAAGATTATACTTAATCATATAAGATTGAATACTTTTACCCTATCATAATGAGATTCCCGCTCTCATTATTTCTAATAACATTTGTAGCCAGTGCAATAATGGAAGAAAAAGAACTAAAATGCATACATACTGGAAAGGAAAACATTAAGTTGTCTTTATTTGAAAACATCAAAATGTGCATAGAAATCCTAAGGGATTGACCAAAAAATGTGTTTTTCCTAAGACTAATAAGGGAGTCCAGGAAGGTTAATATACAAAAATTAATTTTTCTTTACAATAACAATAATGAAAAATTGAAATAAAAATAATATTCTTGATAGCATTTCAAATTACAAAATAACTAGAGATAAATTTAAGAAAACACATGGAAACCCTGTACACTAAAAATTAAATACTGCTGAGAAGAAAGTAGACATAAATAAACCAAAAACTACACTATGCTGATAACAATGTTCTCTTCCAATTGATTTATAGACTCAGCACAAATCCAAGCAAAATCCCAGCAAGTTATTTTGTAGAAATTTGCAAGCTACGTCTAATATTTAAATGGAAGTATCACAGACATAGAATAGACAACAAATTTTGAAAAAGACACTGTCAGATGACTGATATGCTTGATTCTAAGACTTGTTATAAAGATACAGAAGTCAAGATAATGTGCTATTGGCATGAGAAGAATGTTTGAAAAATATACCTAAACAATTCAATGGGGAAAAATTCTCATCAACAAAGCATGGGGAAATATATGGATAGTCCCTTGTAGTTAGACACTTTTGCACACAAAAATGAACTTAAAATGGATTTACAGCTAAACATAAAAGCTAAAATTATCAATGTTCTAGAAGAAAACTTTATGACCTTGGGTTTGAAGAAGACTACCTAGAGGTAACACAATATACATAAACTATAAAGAAACAATTGATAATTAGCCTTCATTATAATTAAAACCTTCAGTGCTTCAAAAGGCACTACTAAGGAAAAGACAAACCACACACGAGAAGAAACTACTTTATTTTTTTTTAAGTTTATTTATTTTTGAGAGAGAGAGAGAACGCGAGCAGGAGAAGGTTAGAAAGAGAAGGAGGTGCAGAATCTGAAACAGGCTGCAGATTCCAAGCTTTCAGCACAGAGCCCGTTGCAGGCCCGAACCCATGAACAGTGAGATCACGACCTGAGCCGAAGTCTACCACTTAACCAACTGAGCCACCCAGGCGCCCCCTCAACTACTTTAAATATGCATATTTGACAGAAGATTCATGTCCAGAATATACAAAGAACACTTAAAACTCATAACAACAATAACAAAAAACAACACAAAGTTTAAATATCTGCAGAAGATTGGGGCGCCTGGGTGGCTCGGTCACTTAGGCATCTGACTCTTGAATTCAGCTCAGGTCATGATCTTATGGTGGTGAGGTTGAACCTCATGTCAGGCTCAGCACAGAGTATGGAGCCTGCTTGAGATTCTCTTTCTCCCTCTTTCTCCACCCCTCCCCTGCTCTCTCTGTCTCTCTCAAAATAAATATATAAACTTTAAAAAAATATGCAGAAGATTTAAATAGACATTTCACTGAAGAAGATGCACAAATAAACAGTGGAAAATATACAAATACACAGATACATAAATAAGCACAGGAAAACAGTGCTCCACATTATTAGCTGTGAATTAAAACTGCATTGAGACACTACTACGTACCCACTAAAATGTTAAAATTTAAATGATAAACCAAGAGTTGATGAAGATGTGGTATAACTGAAATTCTGACATAGTGCTGATGGCAATATAAAATGTCGTGAATGCTTTGGGAAAAATTTTGAGTTTGGTATAAATTTTAAACTACTGTTACTACAAGAAAAGAAGACATATGTCTACACAAGATTATATACAGAAATAGTCATAGCAGATGTATTCATCATGGCTCCAAATTTGAGTCCGTTCCAATGTTCATTAACAGATGTATGGATAAATGTATTATGTTATGTGCACACAGTGAAATACTACTCAGAAATAAAAAGGAATAAATTACTAAGATGTGTAGCAGTGTGAGTGAATCTTAAAATCATTCTGCTGAGCACACACAAAAAAATTAAGCACAAAAGTCTCTATGACACAGGCTCTGCCATTCAAGGAGCACAAGTTCTCACCGGGAAGATCAACTTGTAGGTAGACTGAAGACCAGGCCAAAATGATGAATAGAACAGAGACACCCAGAACATGTATGACAAAGGAGTTGAGTTGACCTGGCCTTAAGCTGAGTGTTGAAGCTTGGGGAAGTCTGTCAGTGAGGAAAAGAACGGAGCCCTTCCCTGTAGAGAGGAGCATGGAGGTATGTCAAGCATCTTTAACGATTCCTGGTCTCTGCCCACTTCCTTCCCACGCCTTACCCCATTACGCACCGTGCTGGGGGCACCCAAAGATGCCAAGAGCTTCCCCACTTCCAGGCCTTCCTACCTCTGGCTCCTTCACTATCGAACAAACATGAAACAAGAATTTAACATCCACCAAGTGCTTTCATCCATCTAAACTGGAATGGCTAGCAAAGGCTCCTGGTCTTATGAAGCTCACATTTTAGTGGAGAGAGATACGAAAAAATCTCTACGTAAACACATAAGCACAATAATTTCAGGTAGACATAAGTGGTATGAAGAAAATAACGACAGAGTAGGCATTCGTAGGCTTTACCTCCGTGTGACTATTGAGCACGTGAGAAGTGGCGGCCTGAACTGAGATGTGCTGAAGGCATAAAATGCACTCTAGATATCAAAGTCTTAGTATGAAAAGCATGAAAATATCTCATTAATATTTTTATACTGATTACGTGTTGAAATGATAACATTTGGGGCATATTGAGTCAAATTCAATATTAAAAATTAATTTCAGCTATTTCTTTTTACTTTTTTTAGCATGACTACAGAAAACATTTAATTATGTACGCAGATCATATTCTATTTCTACCGCACAGTGTGATTCGAGAAGAATGGTTAGGAGAGACCTCTGCCTAGACAGTATGCTTCCCCAGGCTTTTCCTAGCTAACTCCCACCTATCCTTCAGATGTCATGCTCAAAAAGATATTGATTAATTTTCTGTCTCTTCTTCTATTATCAGGACGCTCTGTGGACACAGGGACTGTTGGAGGCTGGAAGTTCTGTGTACTTGGAGACTAAGCCAAGAGAAGACTGACTTGAAGACCATTAGAATATGAAACTGGATAGCAACAGGGAAAAATTGTAGGCTCTTCTGCAGGGGAACAGAATCAACAAGGCACTGTCATAGAAGCGTGATGTTAATAAATAATCATCATCAGACTGAGGGAGGAAGTGTGGCTGGGAGATCTTGTACATTCTAATGGAGCTTGTCAGGTAACGGTAGGTTCTTCCCCCAACCACTGTGCATCCCGGCTTGGAAAGTAGATGCCAATCAGAATTTGCCTCCAGAATTCCAATGCATTCAGACTGTGTCTTAGAATCTACTTAGTGCTCACCTGTTATTAATGTTCCACTGTTTCAAAGAAAAGAACCAGTTGGTAGATATCCTCTGTATTTTTCTGAAGGCTTGAAATGTTTCACAATAAAAGTGATACATAGGTAGATAGATAAGATTGGATGGATAGATGATGATAGATATAGATATAGGTAGATGATAGATAGATGACAGATGATAGATAGATAGATAGATAGATAGATAGATAGATAGATGATAGATGACAGATGATAGATAGATGATAGATACATAGATAGATAGATAGATAGATAGATAGATAGATGATAGATGATAGATAGATGACAGATGATGATGATAGATAGATAGATAGATAGATAGATGATAGATAGATAGATGATAGATGACAGATGATAGATAGATGATAGATACATAGATAGATAGATAAATAGATAGATGATAGATAGATGACAGATGATGATGATAGATAGATAGATGATAGATAGATGACAGATGATGATAGATAGATAGATAGATAGATAGATAGATAGATAGATAGATGACAGATGATGATAGATAGATAGATAGATAGATAGATAGATAGATAGATGATAGATAGATGACAGATGATGATAGATAGATAGGTAGATAGATAGATAGATAGATAGATAGATAGATAAAGAATAGATAGAAATAAACATAAAACTACAAAGGCTCTCTCAGAATGACAATTCTACCCTGCGTGAGATGACCTCCCCATATTATCATAAGCTCTCCCACTTGATGCATTAGGTCCTCATTGATTTTTCATGCACAGTTTTCCTAGGGCCGCTTGCAAATGTAGAAATAATACAATCGTCCTTAAAATATGGAAAATTATGTTCAGGTGCCACGCTCCCGCTATCACTCCCAACGCTGGTACACTTGAATCAATTATCTGTTATTCTTTTATGTTCATCTCTCCGACTGGGAAACATCTGTATCCCAATCACCGATGGGCTGACCCATTTTCTGATCAAATTTGTCTTCCTTATGGCACCATTAAGTAGGAAAAATAAAATCAACATCCAGGGTCTCACCTCGTCACAATCTCACACTCACGTATTGCAGGGTATTTATATCTTACATCAGGAATAGCAAAACCCAGATGTGCTGGTTCTTGAATGCACACGGGAATTTCTGGAACAACATAATTGTATGGCTTTTCAGGGTCTGTTTACACTGTCAAATACAGAGAGAAAGTCTGGAAGTTGCAACACCAGAGAAAGAATGTTAGGCCAAACCGAATCTTCTCATCCTTCCAATACCCTACATATATGACTATTAGAAATGCTCTGTGCTATGTTCCCACCACTATGCCTTCTCAAACACTTTAACCTCCAACTGGAAAACTGTATCTGCCCACAAGTACGCCTGAAAAACCCCATTCAGTCTTCACAGATCAGCTTAGATGTGGCGTGTGATCTGAGAATTCTCCATTTCACAGGAGACATGATCGGCCACATCTGAACGTTTGTGTGCTCATTCAGCATTTGGTTTCCAAATCGTGTGTAATGCTGTCAGGTTTCAAGGTTATTCTTGTAATGGTTATTTGTAGCATGGCCCATGTCGCCTGCCCGGGAGCCAGACTACACAGGTTCCAAGTCTAGCTCATCACACGCTAGGCGGGAGAGGTCTGTATGTTACAGAACGGCTCTTTGCTCTCATTTCCGTGGTGCCCGTGGAAATGGAAACAATAGGGTCAGTCTTGCTGGGTTATTATGGAGATTAAATTAGTTACTATTTTCATATTTTAAAAATGCTTACAATAGGCTCTGGAACATAGCTTTTATCTAAACTTAAAAAAATCTTATATGCCTATATCTATTCCTACCCTGGAACACCCTTAAAGGTAGGAGACATGCCTTATATAGCCCTGTCTCCTTCATACCTAGCACTGGGCCAGTTGGGGTGGTAGATGGGAGAGACAGGCGATGGAGATTAAGGGTTGCACTCGTGGTGGTGAGCACCAGGTGAAGTATGGAAGTGTTGATTCACTAAATTATGCACCTGAAACTAATATTACACTGTACGTTAACTACCTGGAATTTAACTCTAAAGGACAGTAAAAAGAGGGAATAATAATTTAAAAAAACCACGTCTCTATCAGTTTCTATAATTGACTGCCGCTACGTGCCCCAAGTGAAGGGGACAAATCACTATGAAAAACTTTCAAAAGGTGACATACAAATACAATAAGGTAAGAAATAATGCGGTCACAGCCAACAATTATATTTGAGATTATAAGCCAGTTACATTTACAGTTGTCTCTTGAACAGCATGGGGTTGGGGCATCGACCCCCAGACAGTCGAAAATTCATGTAGAACTTTTGGCTCCCAGAAATTTAGCCACTAAGAGCCTACTGTTGACCGGAATCCTTCTTGATAACATAAACAATCGATTGACATGTGTTTTGTATGTTTCCTGTATTAGATGCCGTATTCTTACACCCAGGTTGGATGACCTGGGGTGGCATTTTTCACATGCCTGACAATTGGCAGCCCGTTGGCCGGGGCCTCGGCTGACCGTCAGCTGGGACGTCATGGATCTCCTCGGTGTGGCCTCCCCTCATCCAGCAGGCCAGCTCAGACTCATCCAGGTGGTGCTCTCAGGGATCCAGGGGCAGCACGAGAGAAGTCAGCTCCGGCGTGCTTTAAAGTCACTGTTCCTGTCACATTTCCTACTCAGTGGTCCTACTGGCCAAGGCAAGTCCCGTGCCACGCCCAGAGTGTTGTGGGAAATGACCATCCCAGATCACAGACAGAGAGAAGGTGCAGATCAGCTCTTCTGGATTATGTGAACCAATAAATGAGAAGGCGGCATCGTAGTGTTTCTGTGAAATTTGAGGTAATGGATTTATAACCACTGGAAAATCCCAAATACAAAATCTAACAGCACACCTAAAGGAGCTAGAAGCAGAACAGCAAAGATACCCCAAAGCCAACAGAGGAAGAGAAATAATAAAGATTAGAGAAGAAATAAACAATACAGAATCCAAAACAACAACAGCAAAAACACGATAGAACAGATCAATGAAACTAAGAGCTGATTTTTGCAAAAAAAAAAAAAAAAAAAAAAAAAAATTGATAAACCCCTAGCCAGACCTCTCTAAAAGAAAAGACAGATGACCCAAATAGATAAAATCACAAATGAAAATGGATTTTATCACAACCAATCCCTCAGAAATACGAACAATTACCAGAGAATACTATGAAAAATGATATGCCAACAAACTGGACAACCTGGAAGAAATGGACAAATTCCTAGACACCCCCACGCTACCAAATCTCAAACGGGAAGAAATAGAAAATTTGAACAGACCCCTAACTAGTGAAGAAATTTGAATCTGTTATCAAAAATCTCCCAACAAAAAAAGAGTCCTGGGCCAGATGGCTTCCCGGGGGAATTCTACCAGACATTTAAAGCAGAGTTCATACCTATCCTCCTCAAGCTGTTCCAAAAAATAGAAACAGAAGGAAAGCTTCTGGACTCATTCTATGAAGTCGGCATTACCTTGATTCCCAAACCAGACAGAGACCCTTCAATGTAGTCATCTTAATGAGTCATCTTAATGACTGATCTACAGGAGTTTTTCCAAAGTTTTTATTTTAATCCCAACTGTGGTATAACATATATCATTTTCTAAAATTATTGATGCCTGTTTCACTTGTTTCTTATAAAACTAAAATAATACATTTTTCTAAAGTCATTTGTATGTGAAAAGAATAGAAAAGCAACTTGAGCCTAATTATCAAACTACACAATTTTTTTCTTTCAATCTGCACAAATTATCCCATCTTCTTCGTCAGAAGTGGCATCGGGCATGTCAAACCCACACGCTAGGGTGTTCATTCGTGAATGTGTTTTGTTTTCTTATTTGGAACACACAATTCCAAGATTAAACTGGCATTTATTTCTTTGTCCCGAATGTGCGAATCCCTAACCTGACATTTCTGGGCTATGCCCTGGGAGGCGAGCTGGACATTGGAAACTGTGTTTTTGATGCATACCATGAAAGCTGAGATCTAAGTAACTTAATAATAATGATACTACGGGTATTAACCGACCTATGCAAAATCACGCAAATTTATGGAAATGTGCAAAGGCCCACAGGCCCTGGCTTCCATGCGTTCCTGCTGTGGGCAAGCAAAATTCTGAATCAAAAAGGAAACCGTGTCCAGAGTTACAGAGTCAGCCAGGTGATGCTGAGTCCTCAAACATATTCTTTCCAAAAGGTCACACCTGATATCATCCAACCTCCACGGCACATTTCCTAGGGATTCATTATTTATGTTCCCTTTTTAAATTGTGGAAACTGAGGCGCAAACTGGTTATTGACTGAGATCACGCAGCTGGAGAGTAACACACCTGTTCTGCTTCTCTGGAGTGTGATTTCTGCGCTAGATCTGACCTTCCTTTCAATCTACATCCACAGTAGTCAGCGAAGTGATTTTGCTCCGACGGAAATGTGTTAATTTATTCAATAAATATTTATTGAGCATTTACCATGTACCAGGTACGTTACCACTGACGAGAAAATTAAACTGGCAGGCACATTTGTACGTAGGAATTCGTATTACCATGTTATTTACAATAACAGAAAAGAAAAGCTGTCTAAGTTGCACAATAGGGAACCATTACATACATTCTCTTCGCAGCCTCGAATGCTGACGTTTGTGAAGAAGATCCAATGACGTAGAGCAGGGATCAGAAAATTCACCTGCCGTTTGTTCCCTTATACATCAAGTTTTATTGGAATGTAGCCATGCTCATTCGTTCGTGACCCCTCACTCCTGCAAGGGTGGAATCCAGTGTTTGTGGCACAGATACCAAAGACTGAGATCCTTACTATCAGCCAACCCCTGATAAAGATGTTTATGAGATGATGGGTGAGAAGTACAGAACGCACAGAGGAAACATGCTAACGGATGCTATGACATCTCATCCCTGCTAGTTTTGATCCGCTCACCAGCCTATTCAGAGCCACAGTGACTCATCACCAGGACTGCTTCCTGTGCTCCAACCACCGCCCAGGAGCTGGGCACTGAGGGCTAGAGATAAATCAGCCAACCCTGAGTCAGCCAACCCTGCCCTCGAGGAGTGCACAGCCGAATCAGGTGCTGTAAAATATGATTTAGGAGCAAACGGAATCGACACCACATTCATCCAATGGGGAGAGGAGAACCCAGAAAATCGCAAAGAGCACGCTTTCCCATAAATATCTTCAGGAATGGATTCCAGGGACAGAATTCTAAGGAGGAAGCATAAAAGCAAAATTAGAGAATATTTTACGTGCCTCTATCAGAAAATGATAAACCAAAAAGACAAAAATAGTGAAGAATAAGATGATTATAACAAAATGTAATATGCTTACAAGACTGTTTTTATGTGGATATAAACATGAGTATGTACACATTTGTATGCACACATACACACACATAAATGTGCACATGTGTATAAATGTATATACAAATAAATAACCCTATGCCTATATGTAGAACTAGAGAACATCCATTCTTTTCTAAATTATATGGGATGTTCATATATATTAGGCTACAAAACACATACATAGTAATAAATGTGTATGTGTATATATATAGATGTAGGCATATATATATATATATACATATATACACACACACATTCACATAGATTAGTTTATATGTAAAGCACATATATGTCAATGCACATACATAAGAATATATACTAATATATTTAAAAGAATCTATATTACGCAGCCCAAATTCTCTGACTGCAATGCAATTAAATTTAAAAAATCAACAACAGTGGAGTTAATGCCACTTTCCCCTAACATGCTTGAAAATACGATGGGCTAAAAAGGGAATCAGAGTTAAAATTATTTAAAATCTATGTATATTTAGAATGAGTTAGAAACAAATGTGTTGCATATCAAAATCTATGTGATGAAGCCAAACCAATATTTAGAGACAAAGGTCTAGCTGAATTTATTTAAAACAATAACAATTTTAAATAAATTAAGATAATTAAAAATCTGTAAGAAACTTATTAAAATTAATAAGGGAATTAAGCAAAGTTGTTGGATAGAAGACCAACGTTAAACTGCATTCTTATTTACCAATAATATCCAATTATAATTGGATATAATTGCCAAGTTGTTATTTAAGGTTAGAAGAAGACCCAAATAAAATTTTATGGTCAGGTTCAGGGCACCTGGGTGGCTCAGTCAGTTAAGCATCCAACTCTTGATTTCCACTCAGGTCATGATCTCAAGGTTCATGGGATCAAGCCTCGAGTCTGGCTCTGCGCTGCCCATCCCCAGCTTGTTCTCTCTCTCTCTCCCTCTCTCTCTCTCTCTCTCCCTTTCAAAATAAATAAATAAACTTTTAAAATATACAGTCATATTCTTAGAAGAATTAATATCAACGAAGACGCCAATTTCCTAGAAGTTATTCTGTTATTTCAATGCAGTTATGGTCCAAAATGTTTACTTTGTCAGGGAACTTGCCTTGAAGTTATAAAGTTAACATGAAAAAACAAAGAATCAATCCAAGTGGAGACAGTTTTAAAGAAAATAAGACTGGGTACCTGTCCTACCAGGTATCAAGATGTATTATAAATATATGGTAATTAAAATCATGTGGTCACTACAGGGGATAGAAAACGGAATAAAAAAAATTAAGATATAAAGTCCCTTAACTGACATATGTTAATACCGAAACCTGACTTGTACAGGGGAGGCATTCAAAAGTAGCATGGGAAAAATGGATCACACATTAAAGTTTCAGAGACAATTGTTCATCCATGTGGAAAATGAAATATCAGCAGCCTACCTCATCATATCCTCAAAGCAGAAATTCCAGACATAATAAATGCTTCAGTATAAAAAGGGAAACTCTAAAGCTTTTAAAGAACATGTAAGAAGATATATTTATGCTATAAGGGTACTGAAGAATTTTTTAAACAAGAAACCTGACCTAATAAGAAATCAAATCCAATGGAACTGATTGGAAAATTCAACTCTATTATATGTGATCATTTATGCATAGCAAAAGAAAACGTTAACTACAAGAAAAAGTAAGGCCAGACTGAGAAAAAAAATGTTTACCAAGCATATAGTGTGAAAAATATCCAGAATACAAAATAAATTTCTACAAATTTATAAGAAAGAGAGAGAGGGAAAGCAAAAGAGACACAGAAAGAAAGAAGGGAGGGAAGAAGAAAAAATTTCCAAGCCAATTCTAAAATTTAAATAAAAAAGCAGAGGACCTAGAACATTCAAAATAATTGTAAAAAAGAAGATCATGTGTAAGTATTTTTGCTTCCTGATTTCAACACATACCATACTACAGTAATAAGACAGTGTGATATTGGTATAAGAGTCTAGAAGTGAATTAAACAGAGTGTATTGTTCAAAAATAGATCCACACCTCCATGGTTAATTAATTTTTGCCAAAAATGTTAAGATTATCCAACAAAGAATGATAGTCTTTCAACAATAGGAATGACTAGCTGATCTGTAAAAGAAAAACACGTCAACATTGACACTCAACTCACACCATAGAAAAACTAACCTGATTTGGATATGAGGTATTAAATATGAAGGCTGGGGCGCCTGGGTGGCTCAGTCGATTAAGCAGCTGACTTCAGCTCAGGTCATGATCTCACGGTTCACAAGTTCGAGCCCGGCGTCGGGCTCATGTGCTGACAGCTCAGAACCTGGAGCCTGCTTCGGATTCTGTGTCTCCTTCTCTCTCTCTCTGCTCCTCCCCTGCTCACACTCCATCTCTCTCTGTCTCAAAAATAGATAAATGTTAAAAAAAAAAATTATTAGGGGCGCCTGCGTGGCTCAGTCGGTTAAGCGTCCGACTTCAGCTCAGGTCATGATCTCACGGTTCGTGGGTTCAAGCCCCGCATCGGGCTCTGCGCTGACAGCTCAGAGCCTGGAGCCTGCTTCAGATTCTGTGTCTCCCTCTCTCTCTGCCCCTCCCCTGTTCATATTCTGTCTCTCTCTGTCTCTCAAAAATAAATAAATGTAAAAAAAATTAAAAAAAAATAAATAGAAAGGCTGAAGCTGTTAAGTATTTAAGAGAATCCCCATGTTCATGACAAATGGGCTGGACCATGATTTCTGAGCAAAAGGAGAGCAAAAGCATAGCCTATGAACAGGAAAATTAAGGATGTCCAAATCAAAATTAAAAATCTTTGATCTCTGAAAGACACTGTTAAGAAAATGATGGGGCGTCTGGGTGGCTCAGTCGGTTAGGTGTCCGACTCTTGATTTCGGCTCAGGTCACGATCTCAAGGTTCTTAAGATTGAGCCCTGCATTGGGCTCTGTGCTCACAACATGGGGACTGCTTGGGATTCTCTCTCTCCCCCCACCTCTCTCAAAATAAATAAGTAAACATTTTTTAAAAAGAAAATGAGAAGCCATGTCACAGACTGGGAGAAGGTATTTGCAAATCATATACCTTACAACTTAACGGAGATGGTATAACGACGGCTTATCACTCAATAACAAGGAGACAAATGAACAAAAAAAAAATATGCAAAACATTTAAACAGGTATTTCACCAAAGAAGATATATGCATGGATATATAAGCACATGAAAAGCAACTTAACATCAACAGTCGTCGTAAAAAGCAAAAACAATCGCAGAATGATTCTATTCATAATACTGAAAAACATGTAAAAAATGCCATATATAAATTATATTAATGGAGTTAGAGCAGCATATAAATTTCTACAAATACATTCACACATACAAATATATGCTTATATATATATATATATTAATAATAGAATATCTGTGAAGATGTACATTAATATATATCACATTAGCATAACAACTTGTATGGAAATAATAGATACCAATATTCAAAATGGGGGTTTTGAGTAGGAAAGGAGAATATTGGGATAGTAGAATGATATATGAGACAAAGTATTTCTCTAATATTTCATGTCTTAAACTCTGTTAGAATTTGGTAGAGTATAGAGCATACTCATAGGATATGCCTAGTAATACATCCATATCCCACGGCTGAAGCCTTTGGGGCAAATGTCTTCCTAATTCTCAAGTTTTTTAGATTTCAGAAAAGTAATATGATCCAGGTACTGTATATGGCTTCCCAGCCCCAGCAGGATCTGGGGTGGCAAATCTGTAATTAAACACATGAATATTTCTGCTGCAAAGAGATGAATATTCACAAGAAGAGGGCTATGGTAATTATTGTAAATAATCTCGCTTGATCTCCTGCCAAATAAGTTGGTCCCCAACTTTTCTGCAAATGTGCCTTTCAGAACTTTTCAGATTTTGGTAGGGTTGATAAGGGCTTGTGGCTCTCCAGTACATTGTCATACGTCTAATATATTAAACACAATCATAAAGAATGAGCAATCTGACCCTCGAGATGGGTCCCTCCTCACTTGCCCACTCAATCGGCTTAGGCATAAAAATAAACAATTATTATATGCGGAGCCGAGCTTTGCACCGAACTTCCCCATCCTCCCCCCTCAATAGCTGCGGGGAACCCTCATCTGACACATCGCTGATTGTGCTTTCTTTGCTGAGTTCAGGTTCAAGTTCCAGTTCAGTTGTGCGCTCTGTGTCCCCCACACCATTCTCACCTCGCAGTGTTAGAACATTGGCACTGCTTTCTCATTGCATGACCTGTGCTTCTGGGTTCTTAGTCGTTACATCTGCAAGTGCTCACAGCTAAATTTAAATTTAGCTTGTTCTGCTTCCTTCCAATATGCTTGGCAAAATACTGGCTGCCGATTTAACTCTTAAACTTAGAAGTGGCTTTTATCTGAAGCCTGATCTGGCAGATTTCCCCATAACCTGTAGGTGCTGCTCTGCCTATAGCCTCTGTTGTCATCAACATACTCCGGTTGCTGTGGTGATAAAGTGGGCATTGAAAGTCCCTTTCAGAGTAAGAGTCACTTTCTGCGTGGGGTCCAGGCTGAGGACATGCTCACCGTAAGACGATGGGACATCATCAGATATCCCCCGGGGCGGGGACAGTAGCAAAGGGCGTAAGTGAATCACCTCCTGCTCATTCTGTGTGGCTCGATTGTCCCCAGATCTGGGCATGTCACAGGCCTGTAAAATTCTGTGAAAAGTTTTTGGGGCAACCGTATAGGAGGAACCACTTTTGTATTTTGCAAAGTCAGGCATTAAACACACAACCTACCCCCACCCCCACCCCCATCATCTTCATTCTCGGAGAGGAACATACATCCAGCTCGTTGGAGGATGTACCACATGGACTTCATTTTTGTTCTGTCATCAGACCAGTGAAAACTCTTCCATAAAAGGTCTTGGCGCGTAGACTGCATTTATAGGCCATTAGACAAATGCCCAGTTGAGGGATAAATGTGGGTCAATCCACAGATTCATAGTTTTACTCGGAGACAGCCATTAGATTTCCCCCTGCTAGTGGGCAATTTGTTGACAAGTTAGAAAATATATAGTTAAAGGCAAACACTTAGAGAACATTCAACACCTTTTCCCTGTGAGGTGAAAAGTAGAAATAGCATTCACACCAATGATCCATGGTTTTAAATAGCTCTGGTTTCATTTCTGTAAGCCTCCTTTTAGGCACTTGAAATCACCTTTTCAGTAACAGGAAATAATCAGAGATGCAAGAAAAGATGTATACAAGTTTGTTCCCTGGCAATGATCTTCACGCACACACACACAAAAGGGCAGCTTCCTACGTTGTCAACATGGGTAAATAAACATAGGGAAGTTGTATTATGGGAAATTAAGCAGCCACTAAAAAAATCACACATTTAAGGAATATTTGCTCATAGAGGAAATGATTATGACTGATGTAAAGTGAGGAAAGTAGGACACCAAACTATTTATATTGATTTCAGTGTGATAAGGTGTGTATATATCTGCTCAGTTGCCACTATGTCCCTCCAAACTACAATTAACGCCTGTATGCTTTTTTGTGTTTTTTCCCAATGTTTCAAAAATTAACATGTGTTATAAACAGAAGAGATAGAGTGATATTCATTTTTATCAAAGAATATAATGATCACTAAGAGAACACTAAAATAAAGAAAATGTGGTCTTTGCTTAAAAAATAAAAAAAAAAAAAAAAAAAGAATATAATGATCAGAAGCTATCCTAGCTGCCTCTTAAAATTGGGGTCCACGTAATCCCTAAATTACGATTCCACCTGCTACGCATTGTCCACTTATAGTCCCACCATTTTACCGAATGATATTTGTGGTGCTCCTGAAACGGCACGTATCTAAGACCTGATTCATTGAAAGCCACGCGTGAAAAATCTGAACGAATTCAGATAGCTATTCACATTACTGCTCCTCTTGTTAAGGGTTTACTAAGCACATTAATAATGTAAGTAAGAATTAACGAGGAGACATACTTAAAACATTTTCGTCAAGTCCTGGCAGTCAATTCTAAAGCATGAAGTAATATTTTCATCATATATGGTTCTTCTCTATCCATTAAAATGGGTCCCCCATGCAAGCCTCCAGAAATGGCACTTTCTTAGCCAGTTCAAGAAGAAATATAGTAATGACGTCCGTGAACTCAGAGGTCAATCTGCTTGCGTCTAAGTCTTTCCTCCACATTTTAGTGGCCAAGCTACTTTCACAAACTGAACACCTCTGTCTTGGTGTTTTCACTTGTAAAATGAAGGCACTAAGAAAAGCCCTCCAGTCCGGTTTTGTGAGACCCTTCATTCGTTTATTCATAACCTGGAACGAAAATGTCCTGGACACTGTGCCAGTCACTAGATGTAGAAGAGTGAATGTGACAGATTCGTTTCCTGCCTTCATCGAACTTAGATCCCATTTGGAAAGAAATACAGTTAGCCAGAAAGTAATGAACACCATAGTAGGAAGTGCTGGAAAAAAACATAAAGAAAAATACAGCAGGGGCGTCCAGGTGGCTCAGTCGGTTAAGCGTCCGACTTCGGCTCAGGTCATGATCTCACAGCCCGTGAGTTCAAGCCCCGTGTCGGGCTGTGTGCTGATAGTTCGGACCCTGGAGCCTGCTTCAGATTCTGTGTCTCCCTCTCTCTGACCCTCCCCCGTTCATGCTCTGTCTCTCTCCCTCTGAAAAACAAATAAACATTAAAAAAATTATTTTAAAGAAAAATACAGCAGCATAGGGGAATAGAGGACAGCGGGGCTGTGCGCATATTTTAGATAAGCGGGTTAATGAAAGTGTCTCCAAGTGTGAACTGAGAACAGAGTGTCTCTGAGAGCCACAGGAAGGGATCAGAAGAGAGGGAGAGTTTAGTGAGTTTACTTAAATAGGAAGGAAGCTACTGCCCACACATAGTGAGTAACGAAGAGCATGGCAGCCTGTGAGAGAGAGGGAGTATATATCCCAACAGCTTGGGATGTATTTTAACTCAAAATTAACCTCCTAGAAATATTTTAATCTTGGTAAGGTGACTTCTTCTGTGTGTTTTTAAGATACCCCCTTGGCTCCTGTGCAAAGAACAGGTCACAGAAGTACAGGGTATGCATAGGGGGAGCATTTAGGAGTCTACTGCAGTAATTCAGGTAAGCAATGGTCACAGTTGGCTCTGCGCAGAGGTCCAGAAGGGGCCTGAGAAGCCGTTGATTTCAATGCAGTTGGGAAAGCATTGATGGGATTTGCTCATGGGTTGGGCACATGCCTGTCAGGAAAAGATGGCCGAGAAGATAAGGTCCAGGTTTGGGGTCTGAGCTTTGGGGTGAATGGAGACACCATCAGTGAGCACCTAAGATGGCTAGAAGCAGGTCTGTCTGAGAGGGAAGTGAAGAGCTTGGGTCTGAACTTGTTGAGTTTGGGAGACACCTTGGGCAGCCCAGGCGGGTAGAGAAGGTAGTTCGAGGTATGTGCTCAGGAACGTTTGCCCGACATCCAGGTAGGCGCCATATTGAAAGTCATGAGATCAGATGAATGATCTAGGGTATCAGTGCAGAAGCAAGGATGAGGGTCAGGGTCACGTTTCCATGTAGAGAAGACAGGAAGTGGCCAAAACAGGAGACTGAGAAGGAGCAAGAAGAAGCTCCAAGGAAGCTTGGGAATCGGAGAGTGTGGTGGCCCAGAAGCCAAGAAGAGAAGAGGAAATAATACAAAAATCATGCACATTATAGGGACTGCTCCGTGCATCTGAGGGTGCCCTGAGACAAGCCATAGCCTCTCTGAGCCTGAGTTCCCCCAGCTGAAAGATGGGGATCAAGTCCCCTCACAGGGAGGTTTTCTACAGGGAGTGGTTTCACAGGGAAAATTCACAGAGGCAGAGGAGGTAAGCCATTTGGCATACCGCCTGAGCATATTGTGTGTTCATTAATTCCTATGATATTGTCGTATGATAATAACCAGAAGGAAATTTTTTTTTAACTGCATGAAAAACGCAACTTTCATGACCTGCCAGTTACCTGTCTCAGAAGTCTGTTCTGGGATTAGTCTTTTCCCTGGCTCCCTTCATTGCTTTATTCCCTTCCTCCTTTTCTCCCTCCCTCCTTTCCTCCCTGTCTTCCCTCCATCCTTGCTTTTTATTGGCCTCAGGCACACAGAACTGGAATAATTATAATTTTCGTGCATGACACACTTTCATTTATTTGGTTTCGTCTATGGATATTTTTAATAACGTGCAACCATTAACCCACACTTCAAAATGAAAGCTAGGTCTCTGACAAGAGCTGGTCCTAACCATAGGCTCCCAAACACCACGCTAGGGCTTCCCGCCTCTCACTCACTGTGAACAATGTCTGATTCTTCAGCTCATCATTAACTTACTTTCTTTTTTTTTTTTCTCATGGATGTATAGCATCTATGTGTATTCCTAAAGAATACAGTTTGGAATTTTTCCATGTAATATCATATTGTTAATACACAGCCTTTATCTCTGAATCATTATAGTTAATAAATTTTGACCGGTGTCTTGTATTCCACTCTGTGACTATATCATACTCTGTTCTTTGACTCTCCCACTGATAGGCAACGATGTTGTTCCTAAATTTTTGCAAGTGTGAGCGTTACAGCTATGGCATCCTGGTATATGTCTCCCACTGTATATGTGTAAGTATTTCTTTCAAGAATATTCCTAGAAACAGAGCTACTAGGGCTATTGACCTTATGAAAACTCAAATTTGGGAGGTAATGGCAAACTGACTTTCAAAGTATTTGCATCCATTTTCCCTCTCACCAATAACATATAGAAGATCCTGTGGATTCTAGAATACCCACCACTGGAATTTCCAGAATTAAAAATATTGTCAGTTGACGGGGCACCTGGGTGGCTCAGTCGGTTGAGTGCCCGACTTCAGCTCAGGTCATGATCTCACAGTTCGTGGTTCGAGCCCTGCGTCGGGCTCTGTGCTGAGAGCTCGGAGCCTAGAACCTACTTCTGATTCTGTGTCTCCCTCTCTCTGGCCCTCCCCTACTCAGCTCTGTCTCACTCTCTCTTTCAAAAATAAATAAACATTAAAATTTTTTTTTTAAATATTGTCAGTTGAAACTATGTAAAAATAAATTTGTGGTCTTGTTTTAAATTTCCCTATCACCAAGCATATTGGACATTTCTTTATATGTTTATTGGCTTTATTGTTCATCTGTATTTTGTCCATTTTCAAAATGATTATTTGACTTTTTAAGTCAATTCTTTCATAGGTGTGTGTATTACAAATATCCACTAATTTATAACTTCTCTTTTTACTTTATTTAAAAGTGTTTTGGTTAGGGGCACCCGGCTGGCTCCGTCAGTAAACCATACAACTCTCAATGTTCAGGTTGTGAGTTCAAGCCCCATATTAGGCATAGAACTTTTTTTTTTTTTTAAAGTGATTTGGTTAATTTTAATTAGGTGAAATTTTTTATCTTTTATTTTATAGTCAATACTTTTGTGTCTTGTTTAAAGGTCTATTCAATTCTGAATATCTAAAGCATATTCCTATCTATTTGCTATAAAGATTTTTAGGGTTCTGTCTTATATTTGAGACCTGAATTTATCTACAATTAATTTTTGTACACGGTGTGAGGTAGGGGGTCCAACTTTTATTTTTACATATGGATAATGATTTTTCCAGTCTTTTTTTTTCTTAGTTTCATTCTCTCCTCTGTCATCTCACTATTGTTCATATGTAAATACCCAAATCCCCCATGCATGCAGTGGATTCCCCCCTTACACCTCATTGATAAACATGTCTTTCTCTGTTCCATTTCCACACTCCTGTGATGTCTTAGTTTCATAATAGGTGCTAATACTTCACATCATCTTTGTCTGCTTTCCTCCTTCAGAAGTCTCCTGCCTAACCTTGCAGTTTTAACCTTTATTCTCTAGTATATACTTTAGAAATTACTTTTCAAGTTCTGTCATTGTAACTGCATCGAATGTAAAGTTCTACTTTAGGTAAAATCAATATCTTTACAATTTTAGGTTCTCTATCTATGAACATAGTACATTTCTCCATTTATTTATATATTCTTTATTATAGCTTACTAAAGTTTCTCCAGAGTGTTTCTTATAGCTTGCTCTTTTTCTCCCCCTTAATTCCTCCAGAGTGTTCTTAGGAAAGGGACTCAGCAGTGATGTTCCTTCAGAATTTGGGTCACAATCAAACATAAAAGTCTTTCTATCTTCCTTCTGCCTTTTTGCCTCTAATAATGTTGTGTGTCCCTGTCAGTACAAAGTATGAAATTTCACACTTGATGTTGCCTCCTCTGTTTTTAATGCCCTGCGTTCTCTTCTCATGTTGGTTAACCCCTATTTATTCCCTGACATTAGGTCATGCTTCACCTTTTCCATTAGAATTTTTCTGACCTTTCAGCCTGGGTGAATTGCCCTTAATTCCTTGTGTTTACATCTCACACAAGGCTTTCAAATTTCAGCTGAACTCATGTACGTGTTTGTCTTATCCATTATGCTTTGAGCGTAGGAATAGTACTTTCTGTCTTTGGTTTTCCAATGCCTAACACAGAGTCCCTCATATACAAAATGTGAAGTCATCTTAATAATCTATAGGTCATAGGGCTGGGGTCTTGGCTAAGTCAATATGCTTAGGTGAACAATTGTTCAAAAGTAAAACAGCCAAGGAAACTGAATCTTAGTCCTTTCTCATCCCTAAAACAGTGGGAGGAGACCATTGATGGGCATTTCTCACTGAACGTGCATCCTTTCGTTTACAAACTGGGCATAATTCCTGGCCTCCGTATGTCATTGAAAGCTCTTTGAATTTTAAAAAGGGCGGGGGGATGTAGAGTGTTGAATGTTTTGAAAATACAAGGATGCATACTACACAGGGCTTTGTGTCCACTAATCTCACCACTACCTTCAGACTTTTGGAGAAGCAACAGGATGTATTTTGTAGCTTTAATGCTCTTGTTAGGACAAGAAGATTTTTATATATGCACAGTGACAATGAATCTCTCTCTCTCTCTCTGTCTCTGTCTCTGTCTCTCTCTCTCTGTCTCTCTCTCTCTTTCTCTTGCTACACACACACACACACACACACACACACCTTAATTGTCAGGTAGTCTTTGCTAAGGAATCATTAAAAAGTGATAAGATACAAAGACTGTCTTTTTTTTTATTTCAAGAATATAGCAACAAGTTAAACAGTAAATTAAAGATTCATTGTATTCTATTATTTAATAACATTTATAAAGACCTCTTTATATTGCTTCAGTGAAACAACTTTTAAGCTATACATTAAAGATTCAATTTTATTTTACCATGTGTTTAAACCCATTTTGGGGGTGAATTTCTTAACACTAACCACCATTTCACATTTTTATGAAACACTGAGTTATTTTGACAAAGACGTGAGCGGTGGCTGTAACTGCAATGGATTCACATTTTCCAAAGTGGGGGAGAATTCTTAACCTAGGGCAGTAGTTTTGAAACTCAGTTCTGGGAAATCTTTGGGTCTTGGGGTGGTGACCTGGGGTCACCGTGGGGAGTGAGGAGGGCAGTGCAGGCAGGGAGCAAAAGTGTGTGCAGTCCTTTAATAATTATAAAGTATTCATAGAAGTAAAGATATGAGGTTCACAAATTCCCATGTTTTACCCCAAGATAGCAAATGAACCTATACACTGCCATATCTGCTTCTGCCTTCTTCAAACACTGACCTCCCCTTTGAAATGTCCTCACCCCCCTCTTTCTCCTTAGAGGCCATTAGCATTTTGGAGCTGTGTGTCCTTCCCCTTAACCCTTGTACTACCTATCTTTTTATTTATAAGCAGTAAACTGTATTATTTGGTGCGTATTTAAAAGTGGTCTCATGCCGTGCATGTCCTTCTGTAACATTCTGTTATTCACTCAAGATTATTAGTAAGATTTTATCCACGTTGATACACACAGATCCAGAGCATTCATTTTAAGAGCTGTGCGTCTATGATCATCAGGGTCTTGGCTGCAAAGAACAGAAAGTGGCTCTCGTTAAATTAACCCGAGAAGGATTTCAGGAGAAGGATGTCAAGAGACCGACAGACGAAACAGACAAAAAGCCTGGAAGAAATGGGACAGCCGGGGGAGAGAACAGGTAGCTGACGTCACAGCTGCAATCTCATCAAAGGAAGTGTGGCCAGTTACCGTGTTGGCACCTCTGGACTGTGCACGTCACCAGGATGGTCCCTCAAGTGTGAGAGTCGCCCCTGGGCATGCCTCGCTGCCGCCCCGCCATCGTCACTGGTGCTGGCTGGTACTCACTGCCATTGCTCTCCCCCTCATTCTGGCTCTCTGTGTATCCTGTCATTTCTCAGGCGTTTCTGCACCCGGAGAACAGAGCACTGAATAGAGACCAGGTGTTTGCTCTCTCGGGGCTTACACTCTGAAGGCGAGATAGATAATAAACAAGCTATATGATATCTGCATCTGCCTCTGATGCGTATCTACGTAACTGGTGACACTTGCTCAGGACTCAAAGTCCCCAGCAGAACTTTGGTGGAACGTGTGATTGTTCAAACTCAGATCTTATCAATGCTATACCTGCCAGGAAGCCAGAGGAAGGACTATTTACTCCCTAGCTGCAGCCTTGGGTAACATTTTTTTTTTCTACTGAAAGAGGGCGTTGGGTCTCGGTGTGGCCACCACCTTAATTTTAGTCTTAATTTTAGAAATGGTATCTAAAGGTGTTTTAATTTGCCTTTCCCTGATCCATAATGAGAAACGTGTTCACTACCCATTAGAGTTTCCTCCTCTATGACTTGTTCATTTCTCTGCCTGCGTTTCTCCTAATTTTCTGTCTCTTTCTTGTTACGTTGCAGGGAGAAAACTGCATATTCTGATTTATTTTTTTTACTTTTTTTTTTTTAAATTTATTTTGAGAGAGAGTGGGGGGGGGGGGGGAGGGGCAGAGAGAGATGGAGAGGACTCCAAGCAAACCCCATGCCAGCATGAAGCCGATGTGGGGCTCAATCCCATGACCATGAGATCGTGACCTGAGCCGAAATCAAGAGTGGGATGCTTAACCAACTGAGCCACCCGGGAGCCCCTGCATATTCCGATTTAAATGTACTAATCCTGAATAGCTAAGTATGTTGGTAGTATATTATCGCAGCCTTTGGCTTGTCTTTCAACAGTGTTTATGCTTTAAAAAAAAAATCACCTTCACTGAGTTATAATTCACATAAGATGAAACTCACCAGTTTACATAGTTTTTATGTAATAAAACCCCAGTTTTAGTATATGACAAGTTTTGGCAAATGTAAATAGTCACAGTCATGGAAGAGAATATTTCCATGACCCCAGACAGTTCCATCATGCCTGTGTGTACTCAGTCCTCTCTCCAACCCCAATTGTTTACTTCCTGCCCATATATATATTATATTATAATATATATATATATTATATATATAAATATATAATATATATAATATATTATATATATTTATTATATATATATATTTTTAATATATATGTATTTTTAATTCCATATAAGTGGAATCATACGGTAGATAGCCTTTGGTGTGTGGATTGCTGCATTTAACATATGCCTTTGAGATGCAAAGCTATTATATGTACCAGCAGTATGTTCCTTTTTATTGCTGAGCTATAGTCCATGGTATGAGGACACCACATTTGTTTAGCCATGCACCAGCTAATGTATATTTGGGTTATTTCCAGCATTTTGCAATTATAAATAAAGCTACCATGAGTATTCAAATCCAAATCTTTGCATGTGTGTGTGTGGGGGGGGGGGGGTATTTATCTGAGGTAATCTAGGAGTGGGATGGATGGTCATAAGGTAAATATTTATCTAACTCGATAAGAAACCACCAGTGTTTTTTAGTTGGATGCATTTTGCATGGCCACGAGCCCTGAACGAGAGTTGTGGATGCTCTACCTTTTCGCCAACACCGGATAGTGTGAGTCACGGGGGATCTAGCCATACCAGTGGGTGGAAACTTCTTTCTTTTATTTGAAGTTTCCACTTTTTTTCCCCTAAAGGCAAATGATTTACAGTGCTTTTCAATGTATTTACTTGCCATCCCTGTATCTTCTTTGGTGAAATGTTTGTACAACTCTTATGCCCCGAATTTCTAAAATAAGGTCATTTTTCTTTTTATTATCAAGTTGTAAAAGTTCTTTATATATTCTGAATATAACCCCTTGGCCAGACAAACGCGTGTATTTTCTCCCAGTCCATGACTTGCCTTGTCATTTCCTTAACGGTCTTATGAAAAGCAATTTTTTTTTAAATTTTTACAAAGTTTCTTTCTTTTTTCTTTTTATGATTCGTGGTTTTTGTGTCCTATCTAAGAAATCTTTGCTTCCCTCAAGGTCACAACTATTTTTTTCTGCATTTTTATTGAGACATTTTACAGTTCTCACTGCTGTTATATTTAGGGGTGTGATTCATTTCTAATTCATTGTTTATATAGTGTAAGGTAAGGGTTGGGCTTCATTGTTTTCCATCTGGATGTCCAATTATTCAAGCACCATTTGTTGCAAAGACTATTCTTTCTCTTTTGAATTACTTTGGCAGCTTTGTTGAAATTCAATTGACCATATATTGAGGATGTATTTTTCCACTTTCCACTCTTTTCCATTGATCTATTATGTCTGTCTTTACACCAATAACACAATGGCTTGATTACCATAGCTTTATTATAAGCTTCAATTCAGGTACTGCAATTCCCAAAGAACCTAATTTTTAAGTATTTTGAATTTCCATATGAATTTTAGAATCGGCTTGCCAATTAAAAAACAAAAATCCCGCTGTGATTTTGAAAAAAAAAACATCCCACTGTGATTTTGATTGGGATATGTTGAAATCTATAGGTGAATATAAGGATATTAAGCTAAGTGATATGGAATTTTCCAATCTATAACATGTTTCATCCCTTCATTCATTGATTTTTTTTAACTCAGTTCAGCACATTGTTGTGGGTTTGGGTGGACTGATCTTGCAAATATCTGTTCCACTTGTCCTTGCGTGGTATTAATTAAATTTCAACTTTTACTTGTTCATTGCTAGTGAGAAATACATTCACTTTTTGTATACTGACAGTATCTTAGAACTTTGTTAAACTCACTTAGGAGTTACAGAATGTCTTTTATATCTTTCTTAGAATTGTTGACGTAGACAATTATGTTTCTGTGAATAAATATAGTTTCACTTCTTCCTCCCAAATTTGGATGCCTTTTATATCTTTTTTTTCTTGCCCGATTGCACAAGCTAGGACCTCCAGTACAATATAAAATACAAACGGTGTGCGTGGACATCTGTGCCTTATTTCTGATCTTTAGAGGAAAGCATTCAGTCTCTTTCCATTAAATATAATGTTGGCTCTAGGTTTTTGCTAGAGTCCTTTTATCAAGTTGAGTTCCATTTTTATTTTTGCAAAGAGTTTTTATTTGTTTGTTTGTTTTAATGTTTATTTTATTTTTGAGAGAGAGAGACAGAGCACAAGCAGGGGAGGGGCAGAGAGAGAGAGGAAGACACAGAATCTGAAGCAGGCTCCAGGCTCTGAGCTGTCAGTACAGAGCCCGACATGGGGCTCAAACCCACGAACCTCAAGATCATGACCTGAGCCAAAGCCAACGCTTAACCATGTGAGCCACCCAGGTGCCCCTGTTTGTTTTTAAATCATGAATTGCTGTTAAATTTTAAAAATATATTTCTGCGTCTGACATGATTTTTTTTTTTTTCTTTTATCCTGCCACTATAGTGAATTACATTGACTGATTTTAGCACACCAAGCCAAATTTTCATGGCTTGGATAAACTTCTTTTAATTTTGATGCATTATTACTTTTGTGTGTGTGGTCTTGGATTTCACTTGAAAAAACATTCTTGGGGCACTTGGGTGGCTCAGTCAATTGAGTGTCCAACTCTTGATTTCCTCTCAGGTCATGATCCCTTGTGCTGAGCGTGGAGCCTGCTTTAGATTCTCTCTCTCTCTCTCTCTCTCTCTCTCTCTCTCTCTCCCTCCCTCTCTGCCCCTCTCCCCCACTCATGCACTCTCTCTAAAAAAAAAAAATCTTTTTTTTAATATTTATTCGTTTCCTACAGAGATAGAGACAGAGCCTGAGCAGAGGAGGGGCAGAGAGAGAGGGAGACACAGAATCTGAAGCAGGCTCCAGGCTCTGAGCTGTCAGCACAGAGCCGGACGCGGGGCTCGAACTCACGAACTACAAGATCATGACCTGTGCCGAAGTCAGATGCTTAACCGACTGAGCCACCCAGCGTCCCTAAAACATAAAATTCTTACACATTTTTACCTCTATGTTGTTGAGGCATATTGCTCTGTACTTTTCTTTGACTGAAATACAGAGAATCAGGTCCAGTGTTATTATGATGATGGGAGACTCATACAATGAGCTGAAAAGTGTTTTCTCGTTTCATAATTTCTGTAAGTTTCTGTAGAATTAGTCAGAAGTATTCTTTAAATATTTGTTGGAATTCACCAGTGGAATATATGGGCCGGGAGTTGTTTATGTGTTTGATTTGTTTGGATTGTGTGTATGTGTGTGTGTGTGTGTGTGTGTGTGCGCGCGTGTGTGCGTGTGTGTGCGTGCACACACATGTGTGTGTGCATGGGAAAGTTTTAAACCAAACATTTGCTTTATGCAATAGATATGGGAGTTTTCATGTTGTCTTCTTGAATTAGTTTGATACATGGTGTCTTTATCTATACACTTTACCTAAGTTGCTGCTTTTTTTGGCCATGAAGTTGTTTATAATATTTCATTATTGCCTTTTAGTGTTTTGACCACCTCTTTGGTCATTTGAGATGTCACCTCTTCCATTCCCGTCAAGGGTAATTTGTGTCTTTACTCTGTTTTATTTTCATAGGATGGTCTAGAGATTAATCAATTTCATTAATTTTTTCAAAGAACCAGATTTCACTAATTTTTTTCCTATGGTTTTTCCATGTTCTATGTCATTTGTTAATTGTTTCTTTCAGTTTTCTAAGTTTACTTTGCTCTTTTTCTGTTTTAAATGTCTTTTTGGAAAATTTGACTCTCTTTCCTATCACAAGCATTTAATCCTAAACATGTTCCTGTAAGAACTCCTTTGGCTGCATCCCACACATTTTTATATATTGTGTTTTCATTTTCATTCAGTTCGTGGTATTTTCTAGTCCTCAATGCAATTTCTTCTTTGGTTATTTAGAAGTAGGTTGTTTAATTTCCTAGTGTTTTAGAGTTTTCTGAATATTTTCTATTACTGATTTTAACTTCAATTTTGGTATGGTTACATAATTATATTATTTTATTGCATTAGTTGAGTTCTCAAATTTATAGAGAGCTTTTTATGGTCTATATTGATAATAGACACTCTTCTTTTTTTAGTTTTTCCTATTAGTTTATCAAAAGTGTGTATCATAAAATTGGGCTGAATTTTATCAAATTGTTTTTCTGTATCCATTGAGATGATTATAAATATATTCATATATATATTCATATATATATTCATATATATATCCTTTTAATTTGTTGAATCCATGGTCTATTTTTATACACTTTATGTTAAAAAAAATCTTGAATTTCTATGGTAAATCAAGTATGTATTATTTTTAAAAACAAATGAATTTGTTTTGCTTATATTTTAACTCATGATTTTTTACCTCCATATTAGTAAAGGTAATCTATAATTTTTCTCTCTTCCCACTCTGTCTTCTAGTTTGGGGATCAAGCTGATACCAGCATTATACAGTAAATTGTGTAGCATTCTGTCTTTTCCTTTACTAGAAATATTTGTTAAAGACATATTTAGCTCATTTGTCCCCTGATAATTTGGTAAAATTCACTCACAAAACAATCTAGACCCAGAGTCTTTCTAGAAGAGATACACCAATGGGATCTATGCATCAGAAAGTTTACTTTGTAATACTAATTTGTTTATCCAAATATTGTATTTCTTTGACTTCAATACTAGTCACTCACATTATTTCAATAATTATCCATTTCATATAAATTGTCACATTTACTATAACAAAGCGATTCACGAAATGTCTACTACGTCTGATAGGAATCTTTTTTGCTCTTCATATTTTGATTGTCATTTTTCTCCATTTTTCTTCGATTAATCTTACCAGAGATTTTTCTGTTCCAGTCGTTTTTTTTTTTTTTTAAAGAACTAGCTTTGGAGTCCCCGGGTGGCTAGTTCAGTTAATCGGCCGACTCTTGATTTCAGCTCAGGTCATGATCCCAGGGTCATAAGATCGAGATCGAGCCCTGCATCGGGTTCCACACCAAGCATGGAGCCTGCTTAAGATTCTCTCTCTCCTTCTGTCCCTCTCCCTTGCTCACACTCTCTCCTTCTAAAACAAAATTAAAATTAAAAAAAAAAAAAGAGCTAGCTTAGTTTTGATGCTTTCTACTTTTTCTGATATTTGCTCTTATCTTTGTTCTATCTTTGCTTCTATTTTCTTTGGGTTTTTTCTATTGTTTTTTATCTAATTTGTTAAGTGTTTGCTTCACCAAATTTTAAACTTCAGTATTTTTTAATGGGTACATTCCCATCTGACTCTTTAATGTCACCTAACAAATTTTAGTAGTTAATGACTTTGCTATTATTTAGTTTTAAATAATTTGTTACTTACATTATGCCTTATTTGTTCTATGAATTATTGACTTGTCTTCTTGTTTAGCGTCGAAATATATGGTCAGCTTAAGAAATATCATTATGTAGGGGCGCTTGGGTGGCTCGGTCAGTTGAGCGGCCGACTTCGGCCCAGGTCATGATCTCGCGGTCTGTGGGTTCGAGCCCCGCGTCGGGCTCTGTGCTGACAGCTCAGAGCCTGGAGCCTGTTTCAGATTCTGTGTCTCCCTCTCTCTGACCCTCCCCTGTTCATGCTCTGTCTCTCCCTGTCTCAAAAATAAATAAAACGTTAAAAAAAAGTTAAAAAAAAAAAGAAATATCATTATGTAAAAAAGAAAAAAAATACTTGGATATTCTTAAAGCATGTGTATCCTGTGTCTTTTAGGATTTTATGCATAGCTTAAGCTTTTCAGTATGTTATTCAAATCTCTTATGTTCTTACTAAGGTTTAATTTTACTGTTTTAAACAGGTTCAAAAGAAAAATTTTAAAATACTATGGATTCGCCTTAACACTCTGTAAACTTTTGCTTTTGTACAGATTGTAGTTACACTGTTAGTTGCATTAAGATTCATGATTATTGTGTATTTTGATGAAGTATTCTTTTTATCATAAGTAGCAACCTTCCAAATCCCTGATGACAATTTTGACTTGATACTTACTTTTCTGATATAAATTTGGACTATCTATATCTTTATTAGCATTTGTCTGACGTATTCTTTTTCTATTCCTTTTCCTGCACAATTTTTAAAATTTTTTTTAAATTTTTGACAAAGAGAGCATGAGCAGGGGAGGGGCAGAGAGAAAGGAGGGCACAGAGGATCCAAAGCAGGATCTGCACTGAGATCAGTGCAGCCCGACTCGGGGCTCAAACCCACAAATTGCAAGATCATTACCTGAGCCAAACTCTGACTCTCAACCAACTGAGCCGCCCAAGCACCCTTCAAATATTCTTCATCATTTTATTTTTAGATGTGTCTCTTACAAAAAGTCTTGGATTTTCTGATTCCTCTGGTCCTGTATTTGCCATTTTGTTGGACCAACCAAAACATGTTTGTCCCCTTCATCTAATTATCATTAAATCCATCTTAAAGGTGAAGATACTCATTTTCAGGGAGGGATTGACTTGGTACCAGTGAAAGATCTCAAATGTATTTTCCACAATACTCTTTTTATTACGTCAAGCGGTATCCTTTTAAAGACATCTGCTACAGGTTCGTGTCCCCTCAAAATTTGTATGTTGAAGCTTCAACTGCTAATACCTCCCAATGTGGTCGTCTTTGGAAATAGAGTTGTTATAAATGTAGTTAGTTGCGATAAAAGTTATTAAGGGGGGTCCTAATCCTTTATGACTGAAGTCCTCAGGAAAAGAGGAAAAATGGACACAGGCAGGAGCACAGGAAGAATCCTGTGTGAAGACAGAGGTCGAATTTAAAGTGATAATTCTATAAGCCAAGGAACAGCGAAGAATGGTAGCAGGCCACCGAGCTAGGAGAGAAGCACGGGACAGATTCTCCTTCCCAGACCTCAAAAGACAGCAAACCTGCCGATACCTTGATCTTAGACTTCTAGGCTCCAGATCTCTGAAACAATAAACTCCTATTTTTTCAGCCACTGAAATTGCAGTATTTTGTTATTGCATCCCTAGAAAATTACTATAGTGTCTTTATTATAACTAGGAAGCTTTTTGCTGACTGTCTGCCTTCTGCAAATACACACATACGTATGTACCAGCTCACAGATGTGCCATGAAGAAGTCCGTCTAATACAAGACATCAAGGAAACAAAAAAAAAAAATCTCACTATCTGCTTAGAACATCTTCCAGGTGGTGGAGTGTAAAAGGGTAGGACCCTGGGTGGGGTCGGGAAACTTGAGTTTGGCCGTTAGCTTAGACAAAAATGCTTTCTGCTGGCTCCCGGCATCATTTCCACGATGAGAAGACTGCCACTCAGATCAAGTCCGACTTGACTGAATTTCACATTTTCAAAATATTTTGCCACTAGATCTGCCTTTGTGATGACATAATTAATTTTATTGCCCAATGTTTATTAATCAAAGACATATATAACAGGATGTGCAATAAAATCACTTCTCCAAATTCCAATGATGTCACCGGCAGCCAGCCAGAGCTGAAGGGGCATTCTTGTGGATTCGTCCTAAAGCCCCGGCACAGCTGGGCCAGATGACAGGGGCCCTGGCAGGGCGGCCTTGGGCGGTCGGGGGGCTGACATCTGCCTGAAACGCCCCGTGTGGCCTCATGAGTCGAGCCTGTCTGTAGGGAGGCTCTCCCATCTGGCCTGGGCGTCAAGAACTCCCTGGAAAACAGCGGGTGAGAACCAAATCCTGCCCTCTCCCCGCTCCAGCCTGGGTGTGCATTCACGTGGGGGGCCCGGGAAAGGGGGGACCAGGCAGGGACAGGGCAGTTTCGGAGAGGCCAGCCGTTGTCCTGCCCACACGTTAGCTTGAAATTCATGTCCCTACCAAGGAGGTGTGGAGAAGAGGCTCCCAGTGAGCCTGGATTAGCGCTGAGTGTGCAGTGACCTTCAGCATAGAGCCCACGGCCAGTCCGTCACCTCTGCACATCAGCGTCCCCAACAGTCTGACACGTTGGTCCTGGGCGAGCTGCTTAACTTCTCTGGATCTCAGGTTTGTTTTTTGTTCTTTTCCTTTGTTAAATAGAGATGCTAGGTCCCCATGTTTCCTACCTCATCGGAGTATATGTGCAAAATATTTGGTATCCTCTATTCAGCAAACATGTTCTAAGCATTCCT
The DNA here is from genome assembly GCF_018350215.1 of Panthera leo. Taxonomy (NCBI): domain Eukaryota; kingdom Metazoa; phylum Chordata; class Mammalia; order Carnivora; family Felidae; genus Panthera; species Panthera leo. The sequence goes on from NC_056684.1 coordinate 140,364,518, forward strand.
AGGCGCTTCACTCGGCAAAGACATCCTGAGGGCCTACTGTGTGCCAGGAAGCAAACCAGCTGCCGGAAGCTGGTGGCGAACAGAAAACAACTGCGTGCGTGATGGCGGGAAGGTGTTGCAACAGCAAAAGGGCCCTTCAGGATGCAGACTGCACCTTTCCCATTCCAGGTGGCACGTGGGGCTCTTGAGGGGAAGCGTCCCCAAGGCGGGCAGCTTGGCTTCGTGTGGGGTTTGGAGGAGCAGGACAAGCTTTCTGGGAAAGTCAGGCAGCATTCCAGGCTGGAATGGAATGGAATTCCAGAGCGGGTCCTCAGGAGGGCAGAGTTCCGGGGCTAGCCAGGGAGTTACGCTGGGGAAGTGTATTCTCTCCCTCAAGGAGTTTACAATCTCAACAGCAGGTCAGGAGAGAAAGGAAATACCACAGTACACTTGGGAAATCAGATTTCCGTAAATTAAAATTAAAAATTAAAAAAAAAAAAACTAAGGGTGCCTCGGTGGCTCAGTCGGTTGAGCATCCAACTCATGATTTCCACCCAGGTCATAATCTGGCAGTTCATGAGTTCGAGTCCCGCATCAGGCTCTGCACTGACAGTGTGGAACCTGCTTGGGATTCTCTCTCTCCCTCTTTCTCTCTGCCTCTCCCCTTTGTCAAAATAAATAAATAAACTTAAAAAAAAAGAATTTATAAAATTAAAGAAAAATTTTTCCTGGGGCCACATGACAAATGGTATAGCGAGTCTGTGGGCAGAGAGATTGCTCAGAGCCCGGACAGGAGCAGGGATGCCCCCGATCTGAATTCCAGAGTGGCTGAAAACTCTAGAACGCAGAGAGATTGGAGTCTGCAAAGTAGGAGGAAGAGAAAAGCCTGGACAGGTGCTCAAGATCTGGAGGGATCCTGAATGGTGAGGGGAAGAGATGCCAGAAATCCACAGAGGTCGGGCCATGCTCTCTCACTCAGCACGGTGCCTCTAAAAAGCACGCCAGTCCTGGGCATAGAACCCCCCGTCTCAAGGGGTTTGACCTCATGGAGACTTACCAGACCCGGCTTTGAATCTGGCCCCATCGCTCACTAGCTCCAGGACACTGGGAGAGCGGCTACCTCTGAACCCGGGGTTTCCTGGGCTCTAAAACGGCCACAATATTAATGCCAGCTGCTGGGGCGGTGGCAAGGCTTCGTGAACCTTCACCTGCGTGGCCCCTCGCCCATTACCTGGGAGCAAAGGCTTCAGAACAGCAGCTTCCAGCCTTGCTGTGAGCAGGAGGGGTTGTCCCCTGCAAGGGCCAGTCAGCACCTTCTGTCAAGCCTCAGCCAAAAGCATCTTGCCCCAGGGACAAAGCGACAGGGTCCTGCCTCGCCGTGGCATCCCTGCCGGGTGGAGAAAACCGCGGCCGTTCATCCGTGCTCGGTACAATACAGAGCAGAGTAAAGCAAAAAACAAAAACTGGATTCAAAAAAATAATAAACATCCATCACCATTTTTGTCACATTTCCCTGGAGCTGCTGGCATTCAAACTTTGGAATGTTTCTGGAAAGACAGAGAGAAAGAAATGCTCGCACTTTCTGCTGAACCAGAATCAGATGAATTCATCCTCCTTGCTCTCTCAGTTCTGCAGCCACTGGTGTCTCCTGGGGCTCCGAAGTGCCCCTGACCCCCCTCAATTTCTCCCTCCGTCTATTTTTCTCGCCTCAGTTTCCTTTGCTCTACGCCTATCTGTGAAAAAGAGGCTGCAGATTACACAGCCTGAATCTGTTTTGGGTTCGGATGGGCAACGGGTTGATTTTTTTTTTTTAATTTTTCTTTAACACTTACTCATTTTTTGAGAGAGAGACAGAGACAGAGCGCGAGCAGGGGAGGGGCAGAGAGAGAGCGAGACACAGAATCCAAAGCAGGCTCCATGCATCCATTTATGCACGGCTCGAACTTGCGAACCGTGAGACCATGACCTGAGCCGAAGTCGGACGCTTAATCGACTGAGTCACCCAGGTGCCCCTGGATGTTTTTAATCCAACGTGTATTGGCTTTTGAACCACAAAAATCCCAGTTTCCTGGGCAGGTGCATCCTGCTAGGGAGCCCTAGAAGACTTTCTGTCAAGTGACAAGACTGAGGTTTTGTCCGTGACCTTCCTTGGAGCCCCAAGCAATTCAAGGGCACAATGATCCCAAGAAGAAGGACAGAACAAGGGAAGGCCTCTCTGAACTCCTCTGCAGCGATGTTGAAATATCGCTTTGTATACGATTCCATGGCTGGCCTCCCTCTGTCATCCCACGGCCTCATTCCTGCACCAGTAACATCGGCCCCATTTCACAGATGAAGAAAGTGAGACTGCGGGTAACAGGAGACAGGCAAAGGGTTTGCATCCGAGCAGCACCAAACTCCATCCAGGTTGGCCTGGAACTCAACTTGCAGAGCTTTGCCTCAGAGCATCATGGGCTCACAATGCAGGGAAGCCCCTCTTCCTCCCAAGGGGGGGACGGCTTGGCAGGGAGGCGGCCAACTGCTCAGTTGGTTGAGGAGATAATGATGCTTAGCGCTGTTTATCAACCATCTTTGAATGGCAGGCCCGGAATTCCTAATTAACCAGCATCCGTGGTCTGGTAACTCTTCTAAGAGTCCAGCCGTATCAGATCACTAACATTCTGCATGGGTCTATCTCTCCCCAAAACCTGTGCTCGGTGCCTGATAAATAGAAGTTTCCAACGACAATAATTAATGAATGGGAGGGGAGGAAGGAGAAGGCTTTGTGGCCTGCCCCAAATCCCCGGAGCTCCCAAGAATTAGAGTTGATTTTTCTGCCAAAGGGAAGCCTGTGGGGACAGCGTGCCATGAGGAAAGGGCCAGGGATGCTCAGCTGTTCTGAATTTAGCCAGGAACGCAGAGGCCAGAGTCCTGGGCCACCTGGCACCCAGCTGTTCATAGCATCATGGCCCCAGAATCCCGCCCTGGCGGGGCCCACAGGAACTGGCTCACATAGCCCTTCATGGTCCATACCTTGCTGGGGTCACTGAGCTCCTTAGCAACAGACACAGGACAGACACCCAGGTCACCGTCGGTGGGCCTGTGTCTCAAGTCATATCCCTGCCCCCCATGCTCCAGTCATAGCTGAGGATATGGGTACCACCCTTTCTGTACAGGTTATGATCCTTGTTCACGCTGCTCCTCTTCCTCCCCTCCTCCTCCAGGAGAATCTCGAATCTTTGGGAAGCCTTCCACGGCTTACCCCCTCTCGATGTTGAGTCGGTTCCCGTCCGCCGAGCAGTCTGCCTGGATTCCATCATGATGCTTTCCACACTGCACTGACGTTGTCTTCATCTGTGTCCAAGCTGCACCCTCTACCCCGAGCTTTTCAAAGTCACCTCTGGGGTCCTGCCTACTGCTGTCACCCCAGAACCCAAGACAGAGCCTGGCAGAAAAGAATCAGGCTGCAGAGCACTTCTAGGACAGGGAAGAACAGGTAACGAGCACGTTAATAAACGAGTTTTCTCTCTTTTAAATAAGATATTTTTCACTCTCTGAGGACAGGGATGCTGGTTCGGTCATCCATAAATCCCTTGCCCCTGGAATGAAGCAAGGAGTGAAGAGGGGTCCACGGGGCAGACCCCACAACAGCAAGGATGGCTCAGGGCCGGCCAGCCCGGCCTGCGAGGCAGCACATCCTGTCCGACGACCGAGCATCTGTGAGCGTTCAGACAGCCCCTCGAATGTCCCCATCTGTACCTGGCCTGGCAACCCCGACTCAAGCCTGAGAATGAGTATTTAGCATTCTTACGGGAACCCAGCCACCACAGGTCTTCTCCCCATCAACAAAGGTTTGCTGCTGTGTCTGTTTCCACCAAAACATAAAAGGAGACTCATGTGATGAAGGGGACCCAGGCCTGGCTGGACTGCAAGGGTTTCAACCCACAGAGGAGACCATCATCGCATTTGATTAGGTCCAGAGACACAGAAGTTCAGAGTCAAATGTGGGGTGTCTTTTTTTTTCGTTTATTTATGTATTTATTTTGAGAGAGAGAGAGAGAGAGCATGAGTTGGGGAGGGGCAGGGAGAGAGGGAGACAAAGAGAGAGAGAGAGAGAGAGAGAGAATCCCAAACAGGCTCTGCACTGTCAGCACAGAACTGGACTCAGGGCTTGAACCCCCAAACCATAAGACCATGACCTGAGCCAAAATCAAGAGCCAGACGCTTAACCAACTGAACCACCCGGGGGCCCTAAATGTGGGATGTTTTTTAAGTGGTGCCATTTCACACTAATGGGATGGGGAAAGTGTAGCCACCTGAGCCTCAGCATCCCCAGTTAAGTAACACAGTTGACAGTGTCTCTTCTGCAGGGGACAGAAGGTGCATCACACAGGGAAATTACCGGATGTTGTGTCTGGAGCCTCCTAGGGCTCGGTCTGTATCCACTGCCTTTTTCCAGACCAGGTTGAGGACACGCAGGGAGCCACTCTCTCGCAGACACCCCCCTTACGTGTTCTGTCTTAGGCATGTGGGTGGCTCTTAGCTTCCACCTGTCTCAGCTCCCAGCTGCGACGACGAGTTTTTCCTTGAAGACTCATACGAAAGATAATAAAACGTCAATCTCCAGCAGCCTGTAGGGCACACACCCACACAGCCGCCAACGGTCTGAGTTCCTACTGTGGCCCGCGGAGGTTGGCCCAGCTAACTAGTAATTAAGTCCTACCTCTAATGCTGACATCCCGTGGCTTCCAAGCCCCACGAGGACACGAGCGCTCCTCTTTGTTCGTTACTGCCTCTCTGATGTTCGTTACTGCCCAGCACAGTGCCTGAAACACAGTGGCACCCGGTCCCTTCTGTCGAAGAAGTGAGGGAGGGAAGCCCGAGGGAAAACGGGAGGCAGGGGGCCAAGCTCCCCTCGCGTGACACCCCAGGCCATGCCTCGTCTTGGAATGCCGCTCCTGTCTGCGGGCAAACTCCCGCGCACCCCGCCAGAGGAGGCTTCGGGTCCACGCCACCCCACAGCCTTCCCGGGAGTCCTTGGGAAGCAGTGCCAGTGTCCTCGTCCATGCATCGCTACACCTGCGTCCCCCGTCACCACAGGGACAGAGTGGCTCCTGGAGATATTTGTCACGTATGCTGCGGCCCCCCGGCCTTGCCACACCCCTCCCTCCACCACAGCAGGAGGGCCCGACTCCTTGTACTGCATCCGCACAGTGGACCTCTCCCAGTCCCTGGCATCTTTGGCCCAGCTTGCAATCCCCAGAGCACACTCACCATCACCCCACATGGGCGCTCTCACCAGCTGGGTGGGGCGCACCAGGCGCCCAGGCCGTCCCCGCTTCGTGCGGGAACCTCTACCTTGCAGACTTAGCTCCTGGTGATCAAAGCAGGATTTGAACTCGGCACAAAAAGCACTTCCCAAGCCCCATGGAAGTACTGTCTTTGGAACGCACCTATTTGATGGGAGGACTGAAAACATGTAAGTTTGTTATAACCGTAAGTCGGGGGACCCGCTTCACACGCAGGGGAGCCCTCCTTACGTGACAGTTGTCATGTTACCGGGACGCTTTCTCGGGTAAGATATTCATTCGTTCAGCCAGCATCTCCGAGGGGCCTACTATGTGCTGGCTGTGTTCTAGTGTGGCGGCCCTTTGGCAGGCAAGTTGGCGAAAGGCCTTGCCCTCACAGAGAGAGAAGGGACGAGCAATCAGCAAAGTCAAATCGTTGTTTCTGAAGCCAGGTAGTAAAGAATGCAGTGAAGAAAAGTCGAACAGTTTTAGGGAGGTTCAGGAGTTTCCGCTTCAGGCAGCCCCGGCTCGGCAGGTGTTTAAGGAGCTAACGCTGGACCCCTGAGACCAGGAAGGGTGTGAGCCACAGGCCAGTGGGTCAGGCACCGCAAGCAGGGCGACAACAGGTGCAAAGGCCCAGGGGTAGGGCTGTGCCTGGCATGCGTGGAGAACAAGGGGCCGCGGCCGTGGACAGACAGCAGGGGGAGCAGGGGTCAGCGGAAAGGGTTTCGGTTTTTCTCGGAGAGCAAGCAGAGGGACTTGAAGGCCTCCGACACCACCTCAGCGAGGGCTTTGCTTCTCCTCGGAGGTCAGGAGCCTCACAAGCAAGGAATAACATAATTTATCTTACATTTTGGAGGTATGGCTCAGTGAGGGTAGAAAGGGCTTGGAAACCAGGCAGGGCTGAGCCCCAAATCCCAGCTAGACCGCTGTGTCCAGAAGGGAGGACTTCACAGCCAGTTGTGAGGATGTAAAGCCCCACGTAAGACTCAGGTAACCTGCTGGGAGCACAGGAGAACCCCACAAACACTGGTATTTTCCCAAACCCGAGACTCCCCGCATGCATGCAGCTCACTTCATGCCCCTGCTATATGCGCAGCTGACGGCTATTTCCGAGAGGACAGAGGATGCCGTTCGAACCCGGATACTGAATACGTACTCTCTCTGTGCCGACACACAGCCAACGACAGGGGTCATTTGGGTCCGCGTCCCTGTCCACACCTCCCAGCCCAGGCACACCGGGACACCCTGAGAGTCTAACTTGGCCCGACGCAGCTCACACGGCCCCTGCCCTTCCTCAAAACTCAGTAACAATAGTAACAAACAACAACCTGGGCGCCCGCGGAGGCCCGGCCGATGTCATTTTCATGGGAAGCTAGGACAGATCATCTCTTCTTCCACTTCTCCGAAGAAAAGCTGCAGACACCGCGGGCTCCGAAATGCTGGGGCAGATGCGCCCGCTCAAGTTCAAGGCTGCAAAAGCCGCCCTTCCGCCGCATCAGACCTGGTTCTGAAATTGCCTTTGCAAGTCTAATGCGCTTAATTGAGGCCGTGGAGTGTTGGGGGGGAGGGGGGTGCGGTTAAAGATTACAGAAGAAGGTGCGGCATTTGTCCCATCGGTGCAACTTCCAGGGGCCCTTCTTTGTCCGGCGAGGAGAGCCAGGCCTGCGGCCGCCGTATTTACATCTGTTTATCCTCTGAGTCAAACGCCTTTTGTCTAACGCCGTTGACTTTGGAGCACAAATGTGCTGACCTCCACAGGCCGTTCTCAAACTTGAGACAAAAGCAGCTCATTGCTTTTTCTCAAAGAATGAAGTCAGAGGTTTTCTTTTCCGTGCCCCCCCTTCCCTCACTCTCCTTCCCCCCCCTCGCCAGAGATGCCCGTTGGAGGCAGTTCCTAGCAAGGCCTCATTCAACAGAGGCATCTAGCTGCAGCCGCACAAAAGCTCAGACTGCCCTTTTGAGGGTGTTATCAATAGTTCATTCTACTGCCGTGCACCCTGTGCATGATGGGCCTTCGAGTCGCCAGCTCGGCGGGCGAGCTGGGGGCCTGCTCTAGGGCCTTCCGAGAAGCATCGCCATAGCTACGGTGCCTGGACTGTCCGCTATGTGCCAGGTGCTGTCTGTGAGTTTTGTCAGAGTCCAGAAACACTCCTGTGAGGAGTTTTATCCCTATGAGTAACCTGAGGCGCCACGTCGATACGGACGTGGCCTAGAATCACGGCTAGCACGCGTCCACGCCGAGACTGGAGCCCGGATGCCTGTGCCCTCACTCCTGCCATCAGGCCGCCTGTGCGCCTCTGCCCTGCCCAGCCCCGTGCCACCTGCCAGGACATCTGAGGTCCACCAGACCCGCCAGAGGGCTCGGGAACTCAGGCTGCGTTTGAGTTCCTGCAGGAGGATGCCTGAGACGAGGGTTAGTGAGCAGGGGGGTTATTTTTGTTATGCTCTTTATTTCTGGCAAAATAATAATAATAATCACAATAATAATAAGACAGTAAAGCTAAGTCACCCTGAGAGCAATGGGTGTTCTAGTTGTTACCGCACAGCAGCTATAAATAAATCTGAGCTCCCCCCCCACCGAGGACTCTGGGAGAGAACACGCACCACACCCAGAAATGACCCGCTGCCAAACCAGGGACCAGGGATCTGGAGGATTTATCCTCCATCTTGCCATCCGCTGTGGGTTGAAGGTTGCTTCCAAAGGCACCTAGATGAGAATGGCTATAACGTCCACCACATTGAATAATAATAATAATAATAATAAACTCGATTGAAAGAGAGATGCGTAAAGCAGGCAGCATAGTATCAGGTGAGTTCCAAAATACAGTCAACAGTGTGTGTAAGCCGTACCATCCTTAGCTCATTAAATGCCCATACTGACCTGCCATGGAACCGAGAGTCTCCTGGGGGTGAAACAGGAGGCATCAGATGCCTCCAGGCATCAGACGGCAGAACAGGATCTTGATCTAAGTCTGTGAGACACCAGCTCGTGGAGGGAAGAGGGGACCATGTAAGAACCCATGTGATGCTGGGCATCAGGACGGGAGCTCTCCATTCCCCCTTCTGTGTGCCTTCCTCCCGCTCTGAGGAGCATATGGCTTAAAGGAGAAATGAGCTCCTTACCCCTGCGCTTCCGAAGCATGAAGACTGGAAACAGCGAACTCTGTGGCTACGTTCCTTTCCAGATTTATAATATATCCATTCCCCCAAGTGCCTGGCGTGGACACGTTGGAGATTTGAAGGTGCTCTCTAAAGCTCAGTATTTCTGTGATTAATGTTTTACTGGATAGTGGGCAACAGAAATGCTATCCAGGCTCAAAAGAAATAATTCAAATAGGGAACATTGTCTGTTGCATAAAACCTCCATTTGAAGGTTTTTTTTTTTTCTAAGTGACTTTGGAAGGAAGTTTCAACCTGAGGAGAAGGATCAAAAGTAAAATTGATGGCTTCAGGGTGAGATTTGTCCCTTCGGTAATTTAACTGTCCTGACAGAGATAATGATGTCCACCTGTCAAGGTGAGAAGGCAAGAGAGCTGCGGAAAAAGATAGCAGGAACTTTCCAGAGCCTGCAAAACTCCGTTAAGGCACTGGGGGGGAAAGAGCAATTTTGCTCTCCCTTCTGGCCTGCCACTGCCCTCTTTCTACAATGCAGAGAAAGGATTTGAAGGCCACTGACACCCCCAGGAAGCTGATGAGGCTCGTGGTTCTGCATTGTATGTTAATGACTGCAGCCAGCACTCCCTCCTGTGTGCCCATCACTCTGCAAGGCGCCCTCCCAAATTAGCTGACAGAGCTTCCCAAAAACCCATGATGTTTAGTGTCGGCATTCCTAGTTTACAGATGGGGAAACTGAGGGCCCAAGAGCTCTGCATTAGGCAGAGCCTTGGGCGGTTGGAGCTCCCACCCATCAAGTCACCTGCCCATGCTCCTGTGACCCTAAGCACAGTGCTGCTAGAGCTTGACTTTCAGCTAATTTCAGCTAATTTCAGCTGCTAGAGCTTGACTTTCAGCTAATTTCAGAGTGAGGTGGTCAAGAACCAGAGAGGGCCAATGACTTTCCCAAGCTCACACAGCGGGTGGATGGCACAGCTGGACCTTACACCAGAGTCGTCTGACTACAGGCTACTTTTCAGCTGGTGGAGATTTGGAGGACCGTTAGCTGATCACTGCATCGGGCACTTCAATAATTTTTGTTACGCTCAGCTTATATTTTGTGCTACTGTATCCACAAAGAGTGGAGTATGCTTGAAATTTGCGTTGATTTTGTCCTTTTTCTCCTGAAATAAAAGAATGTAAAAACAAATCTCTATGTGTGTCTAAACTTACACATAACCATTAGTAACAGGCATGCTTCGTGTAAACAAATATATTACATATGCATGAATTAACACACATACGTACACACACCTCTCTTTGTATTGCTTAGAATTATTAACAATCACTGAATATGCTGATCTGTCACTACTCCCCTGAACATAGGGTTGGCCTCATAATAGGCAGGCTTGATCTTGTTGCAAAGCAAGACCTGAGCGAAGTTCAAAGATGTGCCCTTGTGACTTGCAAAGTGGAGCTCACCCTTGGAACCACTACTCTTCATCTTCTTGGCCCCCCAGCACCTTCATACTATAGGTCTATCTTTCCTGATAAGACATCACATGTACCTCTCCTCAAATCTCAAGGTCAACTCGGGCTGCCTGCCTCTCCAGGAAAGGCCATCAGAGTCCCCTCAGTGAATGCTACATATGCCATAGAGCCAAGTTTTACATCCGGCCACCCCAAAGCCACTGTGCAGAAATCTGTCTGGCCATTTTCATCTGATGTGGTGACAGAGAGAAAAAAATGTTAAATTTATTTTATGGTTTTATGTATACCTCAATTTATTCTGCAAAGTAGCAGAGGTGGTGTCAGTTATATGTAGATCTAGATGGCCAATATATCATCTCCATTCCAGAGGGTTTCATATTTCATTCATTTTGAAGCTAAACATGATCAGGTCATTATGTAAATAACAAAATGTGATGTGTAATTTTTTTAAAGAATATCTGATAAATTATCTGTGATCATTTTGGTATTGATTAAGTTAATATAATAAGCACTTACCTTCCTATGAACCCCACATGTTAACAATCTGCCTTCACATATTGCCAGAGTCTTTAAAAGGTTAAACCTGGCAGAGTGGACATGATGACCTCAGCCTTGCTTCTCAACATACAGGAGACTGAGGAGAGGCTACCAGCTTCACCACCCCCATTCTTTTCTAAAGGATTTTTTTTTTTTTGAGATAGAGAGGGAGAAAGCATGAGTTGGGGAAGAGCATAGAGAGAGGGAGAAGGAGAGAGAAAATCCCAAGCAGGCTCTGCACTGAAAGTTTAGAGCCCGATGCGGGGCTTGAACCCACAAACCAGGAGATCATGACCTGAACCAAAATCAAGACTTGGATGCTCAACCAACTGAGCCACCCAGGCTCTCTCTCTCTCTCTCTCTTTTCTAAACAGCGAGTCCATTGCTTCCCATTATTACCAACTCAATATAATTGTCTTTGAAATTCTGATATCACAGTGACCTTGAACCAAGTCAGAAGTCTGAATATATATATATATATATATATATATATATATATATATATATTCACATATATATTCACATATATATTCACATATATATATTCACATCTGAGCTCTACCCCTTCAAGAGGCTATTCTGTCTTTTTCTTAGAACTCATGTTTGCAAGTTTGAAGCCCTTCACCTGTGTCTGAAGTGTGAGGTTTTCTTCTTATTTTCCACGTGTGTGGCTCATTTGGATGGTTGGCTTCTATCTCTCAAAGCCATGATCTGTATCAGCGTTTGGTTTGTCTTAAAGCCAACGGCTTCATTCATTCACTCTGAACTGTTTGATTCAGAGAAGTTTCACAATGGAAGTAACATGAAGATTATTACATCAAACGCTTGTTTTAGACGCTCTGAAGACCAGGGAAGGAAAGCGAATTAGCCAAGGTCACACACCAAGTTCATGGCAGAGTTGAGGATAGAGCCAAGCACCCCAAGGGTAGATTGATTGTTCACGCCGCCACGTTGCTTTATCCTAACTCAGAAACATTCACATTTTATGAGGAAGGGAGTGTCCTGTGTCCTGCCTGTCTGTCCCAGCCTTTGGCCATGGTTCCACATTGCCTGGTGTGACAGTCCACCCTTCCGGCCCTTCCCCTACACCTAATCCATCACTCGCTGTTGCAAACACTGCTCAGATACCCCATGCCACCCAGTTTCTGCTATGTCCATGCCTGGAAGGGCTGCCAAATCAGACTCCATATCTTGGAGAGTCTGCACTTTATGCTAGCGGGTTCTACAAGGGATGAGATATAACTCAGATAAGAGTGAAATAATTACAAAGTGAAAAATAAACCCTCCTGAGCATTATCTTCAAATCTCTAAGTTTGTGGTATACATAATAAATTAAAATTATATCCACAGAGTGAGATGAGGGCCATTCAAGTGGCTGCTCCCTTCATCAATTAACTGGAGACCTTCTGTCCATTACTGTTGGCCAAAAAGTAAGTGCGTTATCTGGTGAGGGAACGAGTTGCCCGGCCTCAGTATAAGGCAGCCGCTCACAGTTACCAAGACTGGTCCCGGTTTATGCCTTAGCTCTGACATACAAACGATGAGATTTTGTAACTCCACACAATGGTGAACAAGCCAAAGATGGTGACGATGACGATGACGATGGTGACAATGGTAAGAAAAACAGCGCTGAGGAAGGCAAGGCGATAACAACATAAATAAAGTCTGCTTCTATGAAAACGTCGGGTAAGAGACTTTTGAATTGGGTGGAAAGTGGGGGAGTCAGGTGGATTTTAAGATTCCCCACTTTCCATGTTACTCCATGACTCTTAAGGGGGTGGAATAGAAACAACAGAGTTTTAGAGTCAGATCAACAACAGGTCGGATTCACTAGGTATGAACCACATGATCTTGGTCAAATTATTCATATTCTTTGAGTCCTTTTTTCTCTTAGCCCTGCAACGTGGTGATAAAATATCCATCATGCAGAGTGGTGGACAGAATTAATGTTTTTTAATTTTGTAAAGTACCTTGTCACAACTCCAGGTATCTAAGAGTCACCCAATGAATATTAATCAAGCTTTGATGAAAGATGGAAGGAAATGGGGGTGCTGACCTAGAGCACTGATGGCTGAAAAAGCCAAAATGATTAGACTGATGTTTATCCAGGACTTGTTGATAATCCCGTTCAGTGGCCACGGGTTGTGCCTTTAGAAAACCAAATAATAGGGAATAACTGTATGTTGTCCTGCTAAGGTACCAGGTGGGCTCAAGTCTGAGATTCCCCCCCACTCCCCCCCTCGCCCCGCTGCCCCGCCATATGCCTGGATGTGTTAGACTAAGTAGGCAATCAAAGGTAGGTCCCTGCCTCCCCCAGGACCCAAGGATGCAGAGACAGGTCTGCACACATGGGCCCCATGTGGCCCCTGGCACTGAGCCCTGGCACTGGTGGTCACCAAGTGCTCTGAGCAGACTGCCTTCTGTATGCCCAGAAGCATGTGCAGCTTCACGGCTAGGCCCCCATCCTCTGAAATAGCAGTCAGAGTGCCATCTGGGACGGCAGAAGATTCCCAACCACACTGCTGCTTACTCTCACTTTGTTTCCCCCCAAGCGAGAAGAGACACAGGACCCAACGGAGATGAATGAGAGCTGAAAGTGGAGTTTCTCGGAGATCATGAGGACAGCCTCTGGGGACATCATGTCAGAAGAAAGAGTGGAGGTTAGAAAAGCGACAGGACAAGGGCCTCCCTGATTTCTCTGGCCCTACAGCAGTAAGAACTCAGAGGCCACAGCCAAAGTCCCCTGCGCACCATGCCTGCCTGTCGTCACTCCAAAAGTTGTCTTGTTTGCTGTGGTTGAGCGGAACTGGGGTCCCAAAGAGCTTTCAGGGTGTGCCTCCTGAGTGTCCACCTGGGCCAGGTGCCACCTGCACATGAGCATCAATCCTCCAAAGAAACTGGAAGGTCAAACCCCGTTTCCCAGAAGGAACCACAGGTTCAAAGAGGCGGAATGATGTGCCTGTGGTCAGCTTCATAGTAAAGGCCAAAGTCATGGGCCTATCACTGCCTCACCCCCTTATCTTCCCACTCTGCTTGCAGAAGTCCAACACAAGAGGCAATTTCAACTGCCAGATTAGAAGCACCACTGATCCTGTCTTTTGCAATACAGAGTGGGCTGACCCATTCGGTCCGCGTGCACTCTGCTGGAATTTTCCTGTCCATGTTTCTTCCAGCAAACTTCACTCTCTCAAGATAAGGAGAATAGTTAACTTCTGTTTATATCCCCACGATCCACTGGGGGCCGGGCACACAGCTGCCTCTTGAGTCTAGGCAATACAGCACATGAAACGGTGGTTTCCTGGATGATTAGCAGGGTCTCTAACTGCTAAACAATCTCACCTTGCCAAGACCAGTCCATGCCTGAAGGGCAGTGTCCACACCACATCCGACCAAGGCCACTAAGCTATTAAACAAAGTCAGCATTGACATTCTGTCCCTTTTCTATTTCACCGCACTACCACTGCCATAGCATACTACATACAGACCGATGCGATGCTCAAAGCCATCCAATGTGCCCTGATTGTATATATTCTGCATGCCACCGGGCAGTGGGACAGACTGTCCCTTACAGACAAGTAGGGCACCAGCATCTTGGTGTGGAAACAGTAAGTTGATAGTTTCAACCAAGATGCTACATCAGCTCAAGTGGCAGCTACAAAATGCCAGAGGTGCTGTGAAGGGGAGATGTAATCCTGCATGGGGTTGGAGAAAGGGATCATGTCAATGAGGCCCTGAGACAAGATGGTACCCGCTACAAGGCTGTGTGATCATCTGGAGGTTCTAGGAGGGTTTGCGTATTCGTAAGGCCTAGCGTGGGAGAGAATCTGATGTCTAAAGAGATGTTTCTGGGTGCACCCAAGAGCCACACGAGTCCTGGGCAGAGCAGGGCTTGTTTTAAGAACAGGAGGAATACACCATGAGCCCTCTCACCAGAATACGGAGTGTCTGTTGCAGAGGAACAGTCAGAGGGTCCACTGTGGGGGACACTGGGAGACACCTCAACAGAACGGTACTCTGGATTTGGAATTTGATGAAGGAAAAGACGTTTGAAATGCAGAGATGGGGGGGCTTCCTAGTAGGGGTCACTGTACGAGCAAAGGCAGGGAGGTTCGCTCTGGGGAGACCAGTGTTGTCTCAGCAAACCTTGCTGGAGCATCTGCCGCTGTGAAACCCTACACGGGGCTCCAGGAGACAGGGAGGGGTGAAGCACCAGCTCCTCTGGCCTCCCCAGCTCCCCAGCACATGGGGCCAAGCCAACAGGCTCCTCGCAGGTAGAGATCAAGACGAAAGGTTAAAAGGACAGATTAGCATTGGAGGCAGCATAAGTGGCAGCCCTGAGGTCCCAAAGGGCAGGTTGGAGCTTTATGTCAGGGAGGTTTCCGAGGAAGAAGCCATCACATCACCCCATTCTCCAGGGCAAACAAACAGATCATGAACACCTTCTAAGCACATATACTGGGGAGAAGGGGCACCAGGCATCCATGTTTTAAATGCCATTGGATCCCTCCTGGAGTGGCCCCAGGCTGACCATTCCTCACCAGGCAGTGGAGCCCCTGGGATCTCAGACCCTGGCCAAAGCCCACCGCGCAAGGCTGTGTGTTTGCATCCCTGGGGGTAGGTTCCTCTGGAGAAGCTCACCTGATGGACTGTCATCAACGTCCAAAAAAGTAGGAAAGCTTGAGGAAGAGCAACATGTACGTGTACGTGGGGTATGGCCAGGCTTCAATCAAACCGTTGTCACCTGTCACTGACTTCCCTGTTTTTGAAGATGGAGATTTAACTGAGTGAGGGGAGCAGACTCTGATCCCTGTAAGCTGGAAGGACATGGGGTACACGGGGGTGACCAGGTGATGGCAGAGGATGGACAGAATGAGAGAGGACTTACTTGTCACCAAATGCCATCAGCTCTGTGCCTCTCTTTCCTCACTCTCTCCAGGCCATCCCAATATCCAAATCCGAGTCTCCCATCCACCTTAAACCCTGTCCCTCAGCCCTCTACCTGTGGCTTACCCTCTTCTCTTCGGGAGGCTGCCCAGTACTCGGTAGCTCCAAACCAGAAGCTTTTACCTCTTACGGCTTCTGTCCCCTGTGATTTGTGTCTCTGCCTGGTGGCTCAAGACAAGTCAGGCCACCCCTCCCCCTCCCGTCTTCTGAGCATCCTAGAGGTTTTGTTTCCTGCTGTTTTCTTGATTCAGCCTCTTCTACACCACTGCAATTCCTACTCACGCTTACGGAGAGTTCTGTCCCTAGAGGGCCCTGTCCTCTAGGTCCCTGTCCCAGGTCCTTAGCAAAACCGAGAATGTCCTTCCCAATCTTGTCCAGGCCTTCTCCCTGCCTGTGTCTCTTTCAATTCCGGTAACACCAAAGGGCTTGCCTTTCCCAGCCTGGGTTGTACACCATGTGATTTCCTAATTCCCACCTGCTTGATTTCCCCATGTCCTTGATGACTTAGAGCAAGTTTGAGCATCTCCAGAAAGTCTTTGCTGATCCCTCCAGGCTGGGTTGGATGCCATTTTCCCCATGGCTACAGCTCCCTGGCCCCTTGCTGTATACCTCAGCACCTGTGAAATCTTTCCTAAGTATTAGCTGTGTTTCTGCCCGGCCCCTTGGACCGTTTGCTCCTGGGTTTCAGTCTCTCTTTGCTCCAGCCCTCACTCTGATTCACCCGGCTATCAGTGCTCACAAAGTATGTGTCCAATGGGTACACAATTCATTCCCTTTCTCTGGAGAACAGAGCTTTACTCATAGCTCAAGAATTGCTCCCTGTGGGGGTCTCATCAGAGGGGCCCTTCTCCCACCCCTGCTTCACAGATGTGGAAACTGAGGCCAGGGCAGTGGGCAAAGCTCTTATGCCACATGTGGGCTGGACTCAGGGTCCCAACACTGGTCCAGGATGGCTCACTAGCTTCAGGTCTCTGCCTCACTGTCTTCTCTGCTGATGCTGACCTCTGGGCCAACAGAAAACAGCACTCATAACGCCCAGCTTGCTCCGAATCAGCTTCAATTACCCTAAGAAGCGACCTCAGATAGAGGCAGGAATCAGATTTACTGGGCTTGAAATGGCAGTCAGAGAATGTATCCCCAGCTTCCCAAGGCTCTGGCTGCCAGTGACTTCTCGAGGCCAAGACACTAATGAAAGTCGGGCTAAATTGAGCTCCCATTCTAGCACGTTCTTGTCAAGTTCCCCTTCTGTTACGTGTGTAGATCTATCCTCGACTCTCCTGCTAGACTATAGGATCCCATAGGGCAGCCCTGGGAGTCTCATCCATCTGCCTATCTGCACCCCTCCACCTTGAAAGCCAGGAAAACGGCAGGTGCTCAGGAAATAGTGGTTGAAAGAATTTAGTTCTCCTGGCTTCGGGAACATGGCATGAGCCATCATCCCAGGCAGATCAGCGCTGACGCAGGCGGGAAGCGTTCACGACCATGCTGTGCTCATGTGCCTAGCGCGAGGCTGCACTTTATGTCCACGGCCTCATATAATTCTCAGCACCAGCCCAGGGGGGTCGTCGGTTATTGTTCCCACTGTGGCCATGAGGAGGTGTGAGTTGTGTAGCCTGCCTAAGATCAGCCAAACCTAACTTCACCTGACCCCGAGGCCTGAAATCCTACTGGCTTTAGGACATCGGCTACCAACAATTTGTTGGACCAAGCTTTAGGACCGTTAGGCTGCCACAATTTGTCATTTTCTAGATGCGTGCTGGAGAAACAGAGCCCCATCAACTTCAGTCCCGTGAACTTACTGCTCTCCATTAAACACACACACACACACACACACACACACACACACACCTGGAAGGTAAGAAAGAGACACAGCTGCAGTCACCGTCAGCATCACCCAAGGTGGGTAAGGAGCCAGAAGCCAAGGGGTGCTAGCCCAAGACCCATCTGGATTACCCTGAACCCAGGTTCTTCTTCTTTTATACTTTCTCCCCCCTTTATGTCATGGCTACACTATTGGCTTGTGCTGTCTAAAGAGAAAATAGTTAATTGGTTTCTTTAGCCAACTATCGATGTATTCAGTATTATTCTTCATCGTGTGAATTAAATTAAATAGTTTATTTACCCCCATGCAATTCATTCAGTTCATTTAATTTAATTTCATAGTTATAACATGGGGAACAAACTAACTAGATTTCTCCCTTTGGGATGGAAATGGGCAAATATTTTGGTTCTGAATTAACAAGCAGCAAAGCTGATATTTATAATAAATCATCCATTGTTAGCCATCCTGATAATTATTCCGTGAATGGTCTAAAACAGACACGGGCATGGAACAGACACATTGTTGGCTTTTACTGCTGTTCCGTTCTTTGTGCTAATGCGCACGCGAAGCTGAAAACTCCGAGGTGCCTCCAGAGCCGATCACTTCATCTCAGGAATGGGCTTGACCCTGCGACACAGCTTCACGTGTGTTAGCCATCCCAGCAGCCCTGCCCAAAACGTGCCCGCACCTTCCATCTCCCCCAAGAAAACCCCCAAGCCTCTTAAAAGGCTGGCAGGACCCCATGACCTGGCCCCACTCGCTTACCCCGCTGAGCTCCTGACTGTCTCCCCAGATTTGCTGTAAATATTGGCCCTGCTTAACTGCGAGTAGTCGTACGGGCATGCCGGGCTGCACCGTGCCTGTGGGCCTTTGCTACTTCTGTCCTCTCTATGGTGCACACTGATGCAGCATTCAGAATTCGGTTCAGCTTCTACTCAGCTCTATGCAGCCTGCCCTAAAATGTCAGCGTGTAAAACGATCATCACACCCTAGTGCAAGCGACTTGTCACCCGCTGTAAGAGTGTGGCCTTTGCCATCCTCCAAACAGAGAAGGAGCCCGTCTGTACCTTCTCCTTTCTCACCTGAAACCCCCACCTCCGTAAAACGGGCTGATTTTTGTTTTGAGGATTAAACGACACATCTGTGTGTAACGGATTAAATGATAATGCATGCAATCGTTAGGCGGTAATAAACATTAAGTATTACTCTTTGTTTATGTGTCACACTTTCTACTAGACTGTGAGTTGGTGGAGAACAGAGACTTTGTCTTATGTTGTCTCACAATTCCCAGTAAATAGCGCTGTGTTTCAACTGGAATCTTTCTTGGGGCGGGGGAGGGGGGGGGCAATAAATGCATAGGTCATGACTTATGAAGATGGCCAGAGAATTTCAGGTAACGATGAAGTCGCATCCGGGCGGTGGAAAAGGAAGAGAAGGAAAGAACGAGAGCTTTGTTATTTGCACGACACCAAACCCTGCAAACAAAAGCCACCCGCTGGCTCCTCGGTAGATTCTGGACCCTGTCGTAGAGGACAGGCGCGATTTGGGAGGACCGGGGTGGACCGCGGGAGCATGCCAAGAACCTGCCGCCCCCAACGGGTATCTGTTATAGAAGGTTCTGAGCAGAAGGCGGAGCTCCCCCTATAAAATCAATGCAAGTCTTCAGTCCTTCTTGACCTGATAAGGAGAAGCTCCTAAGCAATCCTTTCGTGGGGCGGGGGGGGGGGGGGAGGCAGGGAAGACCAGAATCCTAAAAGAGTCGTAGATGTTTTCTTGAAATGAGAGGAGCAGACCCAGAAAGGAAATACCAAAAAACCCCCAAGACTGGCAGGGACACGTGGGGTCTCAGCACTGTCAGTTGGGAGGTGCGTAACCTGCTGTGCGGTGTGGCACCACCCGTGGGGCTGAAGATCCCTCACCTGACGGAGGGGCAGAAGGCAGGAGCGTGGGGGTGCCGGTGAGTGACGTGGGGGAGAGGTCCAGGAGAAGCAGGGGGAGGCCTGCAGGCGGCCACCGGGGCGTGACGCCCAGCCCTGTCAGGCTGACCTTCCTGCTCCGCACCGTGCATAAGGCTAGTCAGGGCCTTAAAGCTGAATGCAATTAATTCTAGAATGTACTGCCATTCCTGCCGCATTCCAATAAAATCGCGTCAGGAAATTGGGGCCTGATGAAGGAGTTCTGACAGAGTGAAGGCAGATTTAGTCAGCGGTCCACGGGGGTCTCATATCAGGGTCTGGGCCAGGACTGCTGAGCCTAATGAGCACGCGCGGATGTCCTCTGGGTGCCCAGCAGAGGGGAGGCACTCCAGCCTGCTCAGTGACAGCCCCCTTTCCAAGAGAGTGCACACAGGCGGAAGAGAAGAAGGAAGGAAGGAAGGAAGGAAGGAAGGAAAGAAGGAAGGAAGGAAGGAAAAGAGAGGAAAGAAGGGAGGGAGGGAGGAGAGAGAGGAAGGAAATCAAAGAAGGAAGGAAGGAAGGAAGGAAGGAAGGAAGGAAGGAAGGAAGAAAGGAAGGGAAAGAGAGGAAAGAAGGGAGGGAGGGAGGAGAGAGAGGAAGGGAATCAGAGAAGGAAGGAAGGAAGGAAGGAAGGAAGGAAGGAAGGAAGGAAAGAAGGAAGGAAGGAAGGAAGGAAGGAAGGAAGGAAGGGAAAGAGAGGAAAGAAGGGTGGGAGGCAGGGAGGAGAGAGAGGAAGGAAATAAGAGAAGGAAGGAAGGAAGGAAGGAAGGAAGGAAGGAAGGAAGGGAAAGAGAGGAAAGAAGGGAGGGAGGGAGGAGAGAGAGGAAGGGAATCAGAGAAGGAAGGAAGGAAGGAAGGAAGGAAGGAAGGGAAAGAGAGGAAAGAAGGGTGGGAGGCAGGGAGGAGAGAGAGGAAGGAAATAAGAGAAGGAAGGAAGGAAGGAAGGAAGGAAGGAAGGAAGGAAGGGAAAGAGAGGAAAGAAGGGTGGGAGGGAGGGAGGGAGGAGAGAGAGGAAGGAAATAAGAGAAGGAAGGAAGGAAGGAAGGAAGGAAGGAAGGAAGGAAGGAAGGGAAAGAGAGGAAAGAAGGGTGGGAGGGAGGGAGGGAGGAGAGAGAGGAAGGAAATCAGAGAAGGAAGGAAGGAAGGAAGGAAGGAAGGGAAAGAGAGGAAAGAAGGGTGGGAGGAAGGGAGGAGAGAGAGGAAGGAAATCAGAGAAGGAAGGAAGGAAGGAAGGAAGGAAGGAAGGAAGGAAGGAAGGAAGGGAAAGAGAGGAAAGAAAGAAGGGAGGGAGGGAGGAGAGAGAGGAAGGAAATCAGAGAAGGAAGGAAGGAAGGAAGGAAGGAAGGAAGGAAGGAAGGAAGGAAAAGAGAGGAAAGAAGGGTGGGAGGCAGGGAGGAGAGAGAGGAAGGAAATAAGAGAAGGAAGGAAGGAAGGAAGGAAGGAAGGAAGGAAGGAAGGAAGGAAGAAGGAAGGAAGTCCCAACCCACAGGAGGGTCCCTAACACACCTAGGCCAAAAGACGATAGAACAGGGGCGCTGGGGTGGCCCATTCTATTAAGTATCCAACTCTTGATTTCAGCTCAGGTCGTGATCTCACAGTTTGCAGGATCGAGCCCCACATTGGGCTCTGCCCTGACAGCGCAGGATTTGCTTGAGATTCTCTCTCTTCCTCTCTCTCTGCTCCTCCCCCACTCTCTCTCTCTCTCTCTTAAAATAAATAAACTTTTTTTTTTTAAAAAAGATGATAGTACATATGTAACACAAATAAAAGAGTAAGATTGCAAGGTTGCATTACACTATTGAAACTCTGGCCCGCGGCACGCAGGTATGTGTGGGACAGCTGGTAGGTACGTGAGATGCGCACAGCCAACAGACGGGGAATGTTATGTTAGATGCACACGAGCTCAGTCTCCGCCTCCCTCCTCCTCCCAAAACAGGCATCATGCAAACTATGGCCGCGGTGCAATTAGAAACCAGCAATAGAAGGATAACCAAGAAGCAAGGAAACAGGATTTCAGGGTGAGGAAATAGGGAGGCTGCAGGAACAGGACGCTGGTGGAGCAGGGCTGGGACCTCAAGACGGCCGGCACTCACTGCCTCACACCATCCCTTTCCACTGACGCTCGAATCCTTGACCACCTCTGGGCTTGTATCTTGGGTTTGTTCTTATTCACAAATGACCAAAGAAGACTGTGCCTGAACATTCCAGCTTGGGGGAATCTTTATCTTGGGAATCAGAAAGTAGGATTTCAGAGGACCTCCGTGTGTCCCCACGCATCACGGTGAAGCCCCCGCACTGTTTTGTGAGCCGACATCAGGTCGGGACTTCCCAGCCGCACACCCGAGTCAGGACGGGGCTCAGAGGGTTGAGCATCTCCCCCACTTGCCTCCCACTCGCTCCCGCTTTTCTTTCTTCCTAGACAATGAAGATTCTAGGGCTAAAGCATCCACCGCATTTCCACCCCAAGGCACCCTTGAGCAGGTGGCCACATCCAGACCACCAGACCGTTTCCGTGAGTCTTGCAAAGCCAACATGGTCCAATCCTTGTAGCAGAGAGTGCAGGTTCCTAACCTGCACGTGGTCCTCTTATCACCCCGTAACATCTTCTTTGTCTCTTCCGTCCCTACGAACTCCCTGTTCCTGATACCAGTGTTGACACGCCGGCTTTCTCTAGGTGAGGGGTTTGCCTGGAGGTGTCTTTCCACCCGTTTTCAATCCTTGTAGTGATTTGTTTTGCTGTGTTTCTCTCAGGCAGCATTTTGTCCTATTTTAGTAGGTCTGTTTTAGGTGAGTTTCCCTTGTTTTATACCAGAACTACTCCAATTTTGGACTTATTTCTGCCTTCTTATTTCACGGTTTCCTTTCTGTTATTTTTTTTTTTTAATCTGTTAACATTTACTCATTTTTGAGGGACAGAGAGACAGAGCACAGGCTGGGGAGGGGCAGAGAGAGAGGGAGACACAGAATTTGAAGTAGGTTCCAGGCTCTGAGCTGTCAGCGCAGAGCCTGACACGGGGCTCAAACTCATGAACCACAAGATCATGACCTGAGCCGAAGTCAGACGCTTAACCAGCTGAGCCACCAGACGCTTAACCAACTGAGCCACCCAGCTGCCCCTTCTTTCATGTTTTCTACTCACTACACTTCTCCTTGATTTCTTATTTCTTACCCTCCTCTCCTTCTGTTAGATGATTAAAGTTTCTTTAATCGTTTTGTTTAGGGTCTACTGATTTAGGAATTATAAATCCCTCCATTTGTTTAATGCCTCGCAAAAAAATTTAACCTGCATATTGAGATATGTTTTTTTCTAAAAGACATAAATATCATTAGTACCTCCATTCTCCTTAGCAAGGCACAGAGTGTTTACTTCCTTCCAAAAACTCTCTACTCTGTGACATTGTTGTTGGAAATGTAGTTGCAGTTTCCTTCTCACACATTTTAATTTAATAATAATAATTATTATATCATGGGGCACCTGGCTGGCTCCGTAGGTTAGGTGTCTGGCTTTGGCCCAGGTCATGATCTCACAGTTCGTGGGTTCGAGCCCCACATCAGGCTCTGTGCTGACAGCTGGAGCCTGGAGCCTGCTTCAGATTCTGGGTCTCCTTCTCTCTCTGCTCCGCCCCCACTCGCACTCTGTCTGTCTCTCTCTCTCTCTCTCTCTCTCTCTGTGTCTCAAAAATAAATAAACATTAAAAATCATTTTTAAAAATTATTAAGATTTATTTAGAATCCTCAAAGTATTTGTTGACTGTATCTGTTACTTTCCTCTCTTGCATCCAATTCCTTTTATTATGGTTCATATTTTCTTCTCACTAACGTGCATCCTTTCAGTTGGCAAACTTTTTCTATAAAGGCCCAGATGGTAAATAGTCTAGACTTTGTGGACCACGTGGTGTCTGTCACAACTACCCAGCTCTGCTTCTGTGTCTTGAAATCAGACATGGACACTATGTAACAAATGGGCTTGGTCATGGGCCAATAAAACTTTATCGACACTGACATTTTTTTTTTATTTTTATTTATTTATTTTTTTATTTTTATTTATTTATTTTTTTTTTGGGACAGAGAGAGACAGAGCACGAACGGGGGAGGGGCAGAGAGAGAGGGAGACACAGAATCGGAAAGAGGCTCCAGGCTCCGAGCCATCAGCCGAGCCTGACGCGGGGCTCGAACTCACGGACCGCGAGATCGGGACCTGGCTGAAGTCGGACGCTTAACCGACTGCGCCACCCAGGCGCCCCTATCGACACTGACATTTGAATTTCATATAATGTTCATGTGTCACAAAATTGTACTCTTCTTTGGACTTCAACCATTTAAAAATGTAAAATCCATTCTTGGCCCCACAGATGACACAAAACTAGGTGGTGGCCTGGATCTGGCCCATGGGCAGTAGTATGCGGACCTCGTTCTAGGATGTCTTGTTCCTTGCAGGGGAGGCTGTGGTCAACTTCCTGGCATGTACATGTCTTTAAATTTCTTTATTTTACATTTTCCTCCCCCTTGAGAACGACTTGGGGAAAATACTAGGGATAATAATAATAATAAATTCATGACATAACTCTATTTTCTCTTTCAATATGTTACTAATTATTCTCTGGTATCTGACACTACTGATGAGAAACTGATGTCAATGTGATTTTTGCTCTATTGTAGGACTTTTTTTTAAATTTCCTCTGATATATTATAGGATTCTCCTTTTTATCTGTTATGTTTGGAGGTTTTTTTCTAGATGACATCAGTCAGTTTTTAGAACGTCCACACAGTACATCTTCAAAGGTTCCTTATACATGTCCTGAGCTCTGTTCTGATCATTCTCCTCTCCTAGAACCCCATCTTCTGTGGTTTATGGATAGGTCATCTTCTATGTCTCAGTGTTTCCAGATAGTTCTCTCTTTCTACTGTTAAGGACTTGGGGTTTCCTCTGTTAAGCCCATCTTTAAAGGTACTTTCTTTTCTTTCTTTTTCCTTTTCTTTAAGTTTCTATTTTAATCACCCAGTGCTCATTATGACAAATATACTCCATAGTCCCCATCATAGAAGGCACTTTATTTTAAAAAATATATATATTTTTATATATGGACATGATCATTGCTTTTCCTAACTCTTTGTCAACATTTCAAAATCTCCTTCTTTCCCCCTCTCATGGCTATTTTCCCTCTTTTATTTCTTTCTGGATATTAAAATATTGTAAATTTCTTTTTAGATCCCTTTGTGATCTTTCCTTTTCATCGTGTGAATAGGCTTCCACTCTCTGCATTTTTGTTTGTCCTACATGGACTTCATCGTCCTTCAGTGTTCTGTGAGTCTTAGTTACGAGGTCAACATCACCCTGGGGGATTTCTCCTCTTTGTGTTCTGGGAAGTCCCAGGGTGCATTGTCCTGACTCCTAATCACAGGTTCTGCACATGTCTCAGTTTGGATCCCACCCCCACATGTCAGGCTTCTCTGAAGACAGGCCCCACCCTTGGGTGACTCCAGGTCTTACAAATATGCAGAATGACCCCTCAAGTCCATGAAATAGGGCGTAATGTACACCTCTAGTACACAGTCACAGGGCAGTGCAGACTCCAGAAATGGGGCTCAGGGAGTGGATTTCTAGACCTCACTGCAGACCCACAGCCTAAGTATAGTCCTCAGCCATGCCCAGACTCCCAGATGCAACTCCAGCCCTTCCTAGGATTCAATACCCTTACCCAACCTCATTCTTGGGGCCAGGCTCTTCCCAGCACCCCCTAGAGCTTCAGGGACTCAGACCCTGCTAAGTATCACAGGAGCCTTTTTCTTAGGAGACATTGCTCTTCTTGGTATTTGGAGACTCCCCATTTCTGTTTAAGAGCATGGCTAGATGTTTTTGCAAAAGACATGAATAGACACTTCCGCAAAGAAGACATTCAGATGGCCAACCGACACATGAAAGATTGCTCAACATCACTCATCACCAGGGAAAGACAAATCAAAACCACAATGAGATACCACCTCACACCTGTCAAAATGGCTAACATTAACAACTCAGGCAACAACAGATGTTGGTAAGGATGCAGAGAAAGAGGATCTCTTTTGCACCGCTGGTGGGAATGCAAACTGGTGCAGCCACTGTGGAAAACAGTATGGAGGTTCTTCAAAAAACTAAAAATAGAACTACCCTACCACCCAGCAATTGCACTACGAGGCATTTATCCACGGGATACAGGTGTGCTGTTTCGAAGGGACACATGCACCCCCATGTTTATAGCAGCACTATCAACAATAGCCAAAGATGGGAAGATCCCAAATGTCCATCGATGGATGAATGGATAAAGAAGATGTGGTATATATATACAATGGAGTATTACTCGGCAATCAAAAAGAGTGAAATCTTGCCATTTGCAACTACGTGGATGGAACTGGAGGCCATTATGCTAAGTGAAATTAGTCAGAGAAAGACAAATATCATGTGACTTCACTCATATGAGGATTTTAAGAGACAAAACAGATGAACATAAGGGAAGGGAAGCAAAAATAGTATAAAAACAAGGAAGGGGACAAAACAGAGAGACTCATAAATATGAAGAACAAACTGAGGGTTGCTGGAGGGGTGTTGGGAGGAGGGATGGGCTAAATGGAGAAGGGGCACTAAGGAATCTACTCCTGAAATCATTGTTGCGCTAGATGCTAACTAATTTGGATATAAATTTAAAAAAATAAAATTAAAAGAAAAAGAGCACGGCTATATGTTTAGTACACCTTGCTGATATTTTCTCTGCCTTCCCGATGTGTTCAGAGAAGGGGGAGTAAGATTGCAGCATGTATCCTGTGCACCGTCTTGAGCTAAAATTCTCCTTGCTATGTGAATACAATGGAGTAACCAGACCATATCTTATCTCTCAAGATCATTGTTAAAACCAAGCCAGTGAAACACGTTGGAAACCACAAAGGGTCTAAAATATACCAAATAGTCATGATTTGCTTTTCTTACATTACCCCACAGATTCAGTGCCAACGACAGAGATTGAGATTAGTTGAGAGGAGCATAGATTTCCGTGGGTGCCAATGCAATGATAGAGGGGTTCTAGGGTGAAATCCTTCAGAAAACACAGAAAATTGTAGAACCCTCTTGGAGAGTCCAGACTCCCACCTATGTATTGCAGGCTGTGAAAAGTCCTGCTGTAGACTCTGACCTAAGTTCATTTAGTCTCGTATTCCAAAATGCATTGATAATGAAAGGTTTTTTCCTAGAATGACTAACACGTGTAAGAACGAGTGAATCAGGGCACTCGCTGAAGAGTCTTGATTTTGAGAAAACACTGAATCACAGGAGGCTGAATGAGTGTTAGGCAAAGAGTAAGCAAGAAACTTCACTGTAAGTACCAAAATGCCATAAGCAATGATATATTGCAATCCAAAATAGGCTTACCTCACTTAATAATGTATTATAAATAACAAATTGTTTCACACCTCAGAATTACCTGAAAGGCCCATAAGTTGAAGATTTACTTTGGGAATGCTTAATAAGATGGGGGCCCTTTTAAGTAGAAGGGGCTCACATCACACATAGAAATTTGAACGTTAATTTCAATCTCATGTAACCTCAATTTTATCTTCTATATAATGGGGATGATCTCTGCCAAGACATGCTATACACATCTGACACACAGGGATCATAGAATGAGCACAAATTTTCTTCTGCTGTGGCCACTGCACCCTCCCCAAAGGTGAAAAGGATATTAAATGAGAACTCTATGCATCATCCTGCAAAGTTGTAACCATGAGTGGTGAAAGAATCTGTCTTGTTTTCCAGTCCTGCCTTACGTCTCAAATATTAGCTGCTAAATGATGGAATTTTACAGCTGGAGAAGGTCTGATAAGTCATTTAATTAAAGCATCTCCGTGTTTACATAAAGAGGCTGAGGTTCAGAGACAAGCCGAGACTTGTCCAAGGTGAGTGGCAGGTGGCAATTAGAACCTTGTCTCACTGGCTCCCCGCCCGGTGATCTTCCAGGATGCCATGAAACAAAAGTTTATCCAAGTTCAGACAAGAAACCTAGTGCTTTAAAGAGGCAAAAATTTCAAAACGTCTTACTTCTTTCAGCAGATCTTAAAACACAAAAGAAGGGGATGAGTCACATTCTACTTTCCTTTAAGTCACGTTCTTCTTTCCGATTTCTACAAATAAATCAGAGTTCTGCAGGATTCTGAGTAGCCAGCAGACAGGGTGAACTTTTGTTCTGTGTCAACACCACGGACACTTTGCTAGCTTCTTCTGGGAAATCCTGAGCCAGGAGTTGCCCACGCTGGTCCCACAGGAGGGGCGCGCGCTTGGGTTGTGTTTCCATCACCTGGAAAGCAATCATCAAAGCCAGCCATGTGTGCATGTGAGATGCCTCTGTGTATTTTTGGAAAGTTTTTAAGAGAGAGACAGCCAAAATATTTTTACTGCACAGCAGGTACTGTTTCATGTTGGAGTGTTGGGAAGAAATGAATGAGAAAAGGAGGAGAAGAGTTAAGACTGGCTCACAGATTGCAGTGGATAATGCCTCCATGGACTCGGAGAGCAGTCGCTGAGCTGGGAAAGCTACATCCCAGTCTCCATTTCCTATGTCTCCACACCGATTCTAGGAACTGCACAATTGAGGCCCATTTCACCATGTGTTTCACGCCATCTGAGTGTGAACCTTGATGATCAAGTAGGACTCAGATGCAAGAGGATGTGAGAAGAACATTTCAGCCACAGTAGGTGGGAGCAAAGCGGTGTGGGGAAGCAGATCACGTGGAAAATCCCAAGGAATGAGGTTAGGAAGAAAATGGGGCCCAACGGGGACAGCCTGCAGAGCAGGCTCTGGGGTGTGGATGCCACCCCATGAGCAAGAGAGTTATGAAATAATATCATACTTGGAAGAGCTCCTGGCAGCTCAGTGTGTATTTTTGCCTTTCACAGTCACTGGGCCCCAAGTCACCCAGAGGCTGGCACCATGACTGTCTCCACCGCACAGATGAGGAAACTAAGGCTCAGAAGGGCATGTGGCTCATCAACAGTGGAGTTGGGATTTGGATCCAGGTTTTCTCAGATCACCTCCAGGGTGCTTTTCTTACACTCGAGGTGGTTTAAAGATTTTTCTGCAGCGTGGCGACATGATGTTGGGGGGGGTGCCCACAGACCTGGGTGGAAAGATGGTTACATTACAAGGGGAAGAGTGGTCTAGAGCAACGGTCAGCAAGTAAGATCTGAAAAGGGCCAGATCATAAACAGTGTAGGCTTTGTGGGGTTTGCTGCATGTTCTTCTTTATTTTTATTATTTGTTCAGTTGGTTTTTACAAGCCTTTAAAAACATAAAAACATTCTGAGCTAAAAGTAGTTCCAGGGATGGATGTGGCCACTGGCTGCAGTTTGCTGACTCCTGGTCTAGAATCTGGATGTAGAAAGTCCCTCAGAAGGTTGCCAAATTATCCCAGAGAGGCATGGTGAGGGCCTGGGCCAAATGGAGAAGAAAAATCAAGACTCAGCTCTACAAAGATTCTACAAGACATAGGAACTAGGGAGGGATGAACAGCAGGAGAAGGGGCAACGTGTACACCCGGTTCTTTCCAAGGTGCCTTCCCAAGGCCAGTCTCTCACCAAGCTTCCGCCCTCCACACCTTTCTCACCAAGGCATGGAAGCACTAGCCAAGGCCCATGGTCA
Organism: Panthera leo; assembly: GCF_018350215.1. Taxonomy (NCBI): domain Eukaryota; kingdom Metazoa; phylum Chordata; class Mammalia; order Carnivora; family Felidae; genus Panthera; species Panthera leo. Next base: position 140,393,271 of record NC_056684.1, read on the forward strand.
CCAGCGGGAACGGGAGCAGAATCACCGCCAGTAGGACTGTGTTTCTGACAGAGCCAATGGCCAGGCTCGAACATAAGAGAGGTGTCTGCCAGGCCACACAGCAGGGGCAAAGCCACTAGTTATATTCAGCTATGATGGCAAAGAGAGACATCCAGCAAAGCCCCAAATACTGCCTTAACACGAGATGTAACACATCCCGACATTTCCAAGGCCAGGTGCTGTACAAGGTATTTGTCTGCACCCCCTTGCTTGATGTCCCACTTTATCCCCTATTTCTGCCAACATAAGTAGCTGTGGCTTAGCAAACTCAACCATGGTGGTCATGATGAGAGTCCAGGCCTGACTCTACTATCCCCAGGCCATTTCTCAGCAGTGGGCTCTGGGACATCAGGCTTAGTTCATTCTGCCTCAGTCTCCTCACCTGTGACATAAAGATCATGATCATAATGTGACAGGAAGGGAAGGGGTGACCACACCTTTGGACTAGGGCCTGGTGGTGAGTGAGCAGTGTCTTCGGCGGTGGTGTGAGTGTTTTCCCACATCACACAGCCAGTAAGTGGAAGAGTCAAGATCTGAATCCAGACAGATCACCAGCTGATTATAGGAAAGAACCTGACAATTCTCAGTCTCTAAATTTCCTTCCATGGAAAATGAAGGTATGTGTCATGTCAATTTTGGGAAAAGCACGACGCAAGATAAAAATCTGTTAGAGTTCTTCACCAAAGCAAGGAGTGCTACCGCCTGGTTCAACAGCGACAATGACATGAATTTAGAATGTGACAGCAGGAGTGATATCACATCAGAGCAGAGCTGGCCCTCTGGATGTCCGAGAATGATGTGCACTTTGCAGAGGGCCACTAACATCTTGAGGAGGCCGCCCTGTGTCCAGACTTTCACACGTTTCACTTGCCCTCCAGGTGATCACCCTACGTATTCTGTTTTCGTTGTTGTTCTTCTACAGAAGAGAAATCCGACCTCTCAGAGGAGTGAAGAGATGTATCCAGGGTCATGGAATGGGCAACCAATGCCCGGTTGGACGATCCCAGATCTTTGTACCACACCAAAGATTTAAGCAGCTGTTCAAAAGGGTAGTAGATGGGACATCGTGGAAGGAAATATCCTTGAAAGGAAGTCAGATTTCAGAGACAAATGCTGACCTTCTCCGTTTGCCTCTTCCGACCCCATAACTTTGGATAACGGGGTTTTTATTGTCAGCGAGGCTCATGCATGTGTCAGACGACTGCCTGAGCAGAGTAATCTATGTGGCAGCCCCCCCGGGATAGGAAATAGGAAGTCTGCTCGTGCTGACAGTTCTAGAAAATTCTCTACTTTTTGTGAAATATATGCTTGTCAAGTGATCATGAGACAGCTGGAAATCTGAGCATGCCATGAGAGCCTGAGGAGGAAGAAGCTCCCTCGGGCATCCAGAGCGCCCATGCCTCATTTATACATTGCCTCATCTGGCAGTCCCATCTCTCTGCTCAGGCTGGGTCAAGAGTGAGGATTCTCTATTCTGTGGGCAACAGCACTCCATCTCTGCTGTGCTTATGAATCACTGGTGAAGCTCCTTGAAAATATAAATTTATAGAACCTACTTCCCAGAATTCTGATTGTGAGGACACCAGAAAATTTGCATTTTTTGCATGCTTCCTCCCCAGGTGATCCAAGCCATGCACGAGGAAGCATTGGCCCAGGGCTCCACTGCATTCTGGAACTGATTAAATCATCACAAGTGCACACGAGCTTATAAAGAAGAACCCGGGATGGTGCTGGAGTGTAGACCAAGGGTAGGTGGTCAAGGTCATGTTTCAGCTGAGACCTGAGCCTGAGCAGGGGAATAGGGACCAGGTCAGAGTGAATGGCTGGGCATCCAGCAAGATCACAGCACAGTGGAGAACCGCAAGGAATGTCAAGATATCCAGCCCAGAAAGGGAGGAAGAGAGAAGCTGGAAATGTAGTGGGAGTGTAGGCAAGAGACTGAGCAAGTAGGACCTTTCAAGCCACAAAAGATGATGGAAGGATAAATAAGATAAAAACAGAGAAGGAGGCAAACCATAAGAGACTCTTTAAAAAAAAGTTTATTTATTTATTTTGAGAGGTGGGGGGGAGACACAAAGAGAGAGAGAGAGAGAGAATCCGAAGTAGGCTCCGCACTGTCAGCACAATGCCTGAGGCGGGGCTCAAACCCACGAACCGGGAGTTCATGACCTGAGCCAAAGTCAGATGCTTAACTGAGCCACCCAGGCACCCCAAGGCTCTTAAATTCAGAGAACAAACTGGTGGGCAGGTGCTAGAGGGAAGGTGGGTGGGGGAATGAGCTAAATGGGTGGGCACTTGTTGGGATGAGCACTGGTGTTATCGGTAAGTGATGAATCACTGGCTTCTACTCCTGAAATCAATACTACACTGTGTGTGAACTAACTTAAATTTAAATAAATAAATTTTAAAAAGAGACGCTGGGCTGTGTGCTAAAACGCAGGGGAGGCGTGGAACTGTTTGAAGTGGGACAATCACATGACAGAATTTTGTGTACTTACAGCCACTCCTGCTGCCCTGTGGGAGATGGTGGGGGGAAACACAGGGTTCCAGTGAAGCATTGTCAGCCGTGGCATCTGGGTGACAGATGAGAATGCTTTTAAAGAGGGTAGAGGCTGTCAAAAGAGAGGGCAGCAGGTAAGAAAGGTTAGGAAGTGAATCCACAGGGCCAGATGGAGGTTTGCCTGCAGGGGAGGAAGGTATCCAAGTGGACTAGCGGATACTGGACCGGGGTGACCGGTACATTGTTGGTGACACTTACCAGAATGAGGGAGTCTGAAGGCCAGCCAGGTGTGAGCTCCACAAGCTTGGGATTTTGTCCGACTCCCCCTGCTGCCTCCTCACACGACCCGATACGTGTTAGAAGCTGGAAGGAAACGCCTAAACAGTGAAGAAGGATGAAGATACGTGTTTGCGAAATGTTGAGTCTGAGACACTTCAGTGGAAACGTCAGGTGGAGAATCTCTCTAGATATGGGTACCTACAATCCAGAAGAGAGAGCTGAGACAGCCACACCATTTGGGACCATAGTCACATGTACCTAGTAACCAAAACCAGGGGGTTTAAGATCATGAGGGAGTGTAGACTGACAGAAAGTCAGGAAGGGAGGAAATGCAAAGAGAAGAGGGAGGGGAAGGGAAGGGGAGCGGAAGGGGACAGGGAGGGGAGAAGAGGGCAGAGGATCAAGGTAGAGAAATTCCAGGACCGAACATGTGGTCTGAGTTGGAGGGGCAGACTTGAGAGAGGCTGGTGCCGAGTGGTGGATGGGAACAGATAAAAAAAAAACAAATGGAAGTTAAGGTGACGCTGGATCCTAGGGCCAAGAGAAACCCAATTATCAGAATTGGAACGCATATCAAAATACACGGCACACACTGTTCAGTCAGGCCTTGCATCTGGAGGAAGCTAGTATTTATTTTGGAGCATCACCTACGTGGTCTCTTAAATCAGCACCTTTGAAAGCACGAAGAGTAATTCATAGACGACCTATGTGGTGCCATGAACCTTCTACTTACTAACCATAAAAATAAAACTGTATCAAGTGCTTTCCATTGGCAAGGCACCAAGCTAATTGCACATAGGTCATCTCATTTAGTCCAAACAGCAGCCCTAGAGGGTAGGAAATAGTATGTGCAATTTTCAGACAAGGATGTGAAATGTCAGAGCATTTAAGAGATATCCAAGCTTGGGACACTTGAGTGGCTCAGGCAGCTGAGAATCCGACTTCGGCTCAGGTCATGATCTCACAGTTCATGGGTTTGAGCCCTGTGTCTGGCTCCGTGCTGACATCTCAGAGCCTGGAACATGCTTGGAATTCTCTCTCCCTCTCTCTCTCTCTCTCTCTCTCTCTCTCAAAATAAATAAACATTAAAACATTTTGACAAAAAAAAAAAAGAAAGAAAGAAAGAAAGAAAGAGAGATGTCGAAGCTCACACAGCCAAGCAGGGATTCAAATCTGGCTCTCAGCTTCCTCACCATGATGCCTGTCTTTGGAAAGACTTAAAAGCAAAGGAAAAAAGTAAACTCCCAGTGAATATAGAATGGAGCAAGAAAAATTCAGCTATGCAAAGTCAAAAGTGTTCATTCCTTTGTGGCCGAATAAAGGGGTCTTTGAAAGCCAGTCCTTCTCCCCACACAGTGAGTAGAGCTCAGCCTGCCAGGACCCCACACACTCACTCGTGGCCTCTGCTGAGGGCTGCAAAATGCCGCGTCGGCTACCTGAGAGCTTTCTCGGCCTGATTTATGGGTGTGTTTGTTGTGCTAGGATCATAAATCTCCACCCCCCAGGACATTTCAGTTCTGGTATTTATTGACCAAAGACAACTTGTGTTAAAAAATGTTTTGAGATTTTGCCAGATAATCACTACGGAATATTTGAGAAAACACGCTGTCCTCGGGTAAATGAAATCTGCAAGTAGTTGATCTTGCTACTGGGGGCAAATACCTTCTTTCTCTCCTATTTCATGTCCTTTTGTTTTGTTCTGTTTTAATCGGAGAAGCAGGTTCTCCGTACGTGTCTTATGGGTTCACCAAGGAGAGACTGGAAGGAGGGATTATCGAAAGACATTTCCCTCAGGGTCTAGAAGAGCTTTTATTCTTTTGAACAAGAACTTTTGGCCAAGCATGTCTCAGAAGTGTTCAGGTGGCAAAACACCTGGAAGAGATCTGTGACCTACAAGATGCCTTCGATGTTAAAAACCAAAGATAGAAATGCAAGCTACATCTGACACTGATGCCAGATTCTAGTATAGACAAGCTTAAGACTTTTGAGAGCAATTTTGGAGAAAAAGTCAAGAAAGCTTCCAACCATTAGCTCTGTTCAGTGCAAGGACATGTGCGCCCTCGTACACAGCTGTGGGAATTTGGAAAATACTGTCAACGACCAATATTAATGGCGAACCACCTTTCCAGTTTAAAGAAAAACAGCATTCCCAGTTAGAACATAGTAAACCACTGTTTCAGATAAGGAGCCCAAAGATTCTAAAGTCTACAAGGCTCAATGGGTCAGAGAAGCAGGAAGAGTCACCCCAGGATTCTGGACAACAGGTGTTTTTCTTAAAGGAAATGTCCATTCTTGGATCCTGGCTACTGGTTGGAACCCAAGCTTTATTAGATCTTCAGCTCTCTCAGTAGAACATGGAAATTCCGATTTAAGTGTGGCAAATTCAAGTTTTAAATGTTTATTGCTCATTGGAAAGAAAGAAAGAAAGAAAGAAAGAAAGAAAGAAAGAAAGAAAGAAAGAAAGAGAAAGAGAAAGGAAGGAAGGAAGGAAGGAAGGAAGAGGGGAAGGAAGAAACTGTGTGGAGGTCAAACAAAACACATCTGCAAGCCAGACATGACAAGGACTACTGGCTGTGGCTGTGGCCAAGGTTATACTATTACTTGAGATTCAGAACCAGGAGACAGTGTAGCCATAGCTGCTCCTTGACTTTCCATAACTCTGCAGATTGGGTTTTTACCATCCAGCTCAGAAATCTGAACTAAGCCCCAGCCTCCTGCCACCACCCACTTGCTTGTTCTTCCTCCTGTTACCATTTGACATTGCCCCATCCCCTGAATGCTCCCCAGGCCTTTTGCCCCACTTGGGTATTGAGTGTAATATTTGCTCTCCTGGTGGAAACACCTGTCATGTGTGAGTTGTCGTGTCCAGTTGTCTACCCCGTGGTCTCATTCAGCCTTCACTCTTGAGATAGATGCTATCATTACCTTCATTCTATAGACTAGAGGCTCAGAAGACTCACAGGCCTGCCCAGGGCCACTTACCTGGTCAAGGTAGATCCAGGATTCAAACCCAGCCTTATCTCTCTTCAGAGTGCATGCCTGTACCTGGCCACACTGCCTGTCTCCACACATAGTGGTGCTGCTTGCAACCAGCTCCCACTGCACCTGCCTGGGCTCCACGTTCTCCTGAAGCCCACCTGGGCTGTGTGCACTTCTGGTCTCCAACTTCAAGGCCTGTCATTGTTCTCAGCCTTGAACTTTCTGTCCCAGCATTGATGACTTGTGTTAGCCCTGCTCTTGGTGGCATGAGGGTCCCCTATGCCTATGTGCTATGTCTTCACTGGGGGGACAAACGGCAGAGTCCTTGAATTGCCTTTCAGAGGTGAGCAGACTGAGGTCGGCTGTCTAAGCAGTTGTATGAATTTCTGCACCAGCTGTCTTGGTGAATTAACCATTGTTCATCCAGCGGCCAAAGCTAAACCCTGGGAGTCACATTTGCACAACACTCTGTCCCTCCCCACCCCCGTGCCCCCGATCTAACCAATCACCAAACCTTTGGGTTTATGCCCAAACATCTCCAAGATCCACCTGCTGGTCTCCATTGCCTCGTCCACCCTACAGCCCAAGCTCACATCTCTCTCACCTGGAAGCTCAGAGTCTTGTCTCTGCTCATCAGATCTTGACTCCTTCCAACATGTTTTTCTTCCTGCAGCCAGTGTGATCCCTGAAGTTTGGTCACAACATTGCTCTGCTTGAAGTACTTCAACAGACCCCTCCTGGCCTTCATATAAAACTCTCAGCTTCCTATTATTTGCATGAGCTGACCCTTGCCTGCCTCTCCTGACTCACTAAGATTCCAGTTCAATGGGCACCTCCTCCACCCTCACTAGCCAGGACCCGTTTCTTACATACTACAAAAGTTCCTTGGTTTGTTCTTCATAGCGTCTGTAACCATTTTTCCTAAATAACTGATTGCATAACTGAGATAATGTCTGCCTCCCCGGCAAAAATGTAAGTTTCACAAGAAAGAGGACAGAGCTGTTACTCTTGGACCCATAGCGACGATGCAGCATCTGCCTAGTGCAACCACTCCGTAGCTCTTCGTGCAAAGAGAGGAAAGAGAGAGGATAAAGAAGGAAGGATTCCTTTCTCAGAGAACCAGAAAGACATCAAGTCCATTGATGGCCAAGCGAACTGCTTTGCTTGAAATTCATTGATTCACCCAAGGTCAATCTTGCTCTTCTGAGTATTACGTCCTCATCATACCTGTAGCCCCCTCCAGGATCATTTTCCTTTTGGCCAGTCTCAAACCTTTTGAGATTTGGAATCTTCATCTTTGGAAGGTAATACTGGTTCCTTCATCTGAGGATTCTGGTTTTGTTTTTTTGGATTGTGTGTGTGTGTGTGTGTGTATGTGTGTGTGTGTGTTTTGCTGGCATCATGAAATCTACTCACTCCTGAAGATGAAGAGTCTGTCCGGTGCAACACGTCCACTCTGCCCAGTGCACATCCCTCAGGGGTGTCAGAAAGAACCACTAGGCAGCTATGGGGTATCACCTCCCCTTGCAGACTGGTGCATGCTCCTTATTGCCACACCTTCTTAAAATTAATTAACTAATTCAGATAGTTTATACAAGAAGAGTTTAGTCTTACAGAAATATGGAATCAGGGCATCTGGGTGGCTCAGTGGGTTAAGCGTCCCACTCTTGATTTCGGCTCAGGTCATGATCTCATGGTTTGTGAGCTCAAACCCCGAGTCGGGCTCCACACTGACAGCTTAGATCCTACTTGGGATTCTCAAACTCTCTCTTCTCTCTCTCTCCCCCCCCCCAAATAAATAAATAAACTTACAAAAAAGAAATAGGGAATCAAAGGCTTCTCAACCTTTATTCCAAATCCCAATCTCTGAGTCCTGGGAACTCAGAGTTGTGTTGATGTAAAAGCAATTTGCTTGAGGATCACAGAGGAGGGGCCAAAACACAGTTCCCACGTTTGTGGCTCCTATGATAAAGAGCATCATCCTCGGGGCACCTGGGTGGCTCAGTTAGGGTCCGACTTCGGCTCAGGTCATGATCTCACAGTCTGTGAGTTCGAGCCCCATGTTGGGCTCTGTGCTGACAGCCCAGAGCCTGGAGCCTGCTTCAGATTCTGTGTCTCCCTCTCTCTCTGTCTCTCCCCAACTTGTGCTTTGTCTCTCTCTGTCTCTCAAAAATAAATAAATGTAAAAAAAAATTTTTTTAAGAGCATTATCCTGTTCCACTCTATAGAGGTCACGGCTCTGATAAGTTTGCTCAGGAGGAGAACTAGAAAAGAAGAGTTGCTTAATGCAAAGGGCTGGGAGTGCAGGGAGAGCGACCAGGCTGTTCATCACTCAGGAAGTGCACACGCACAGGCTCTGCCATTGCACATAGATGTGTGTAATTATCACACAGCTCAGGAGAGGTCTCTGACTGAAACCCCCAAATAAAACTCTCCAGTTCCTAGTCAAGCCGGCTCGATCCATTCCGGAGGAAACAATGCATCTGAGTAACCTTTTAACGCATCTCTCTTTCTCTTGCTGATACACTGGATAATTATTTATTTTGTTGTCTAATTAGTTAATTAGGCTGGCATTGTGTTTTAAGTCTAAAATCCTGTTGTTTAGGTACTAGAAAATGGCTTTTTTGTTTGTTTGGGGTTTTTTTGCAGGGTAATGGGGACTTATTAATTGAGTGGCTCTGGGTGAGGCTGCTCAGGGACGCAGCATGGATTTTCCGGGAGTAAATTGATGCATTAGCCGCGGAAGGTTGTGTTCAACAGAAGAGTGCTTGGGTACAGCCAAAGTCTTGGTGGACAGTTTTCCTTGTCATTTCATTTCCTCATCTTTATTCGGCAATTTACAGTTTGCAGAGCCCATTCACTGAAAATAACTCATTTAGTCCTAACGAAAGAGTCATTGGAATGCATTTTATTACTCCTAATTTACAAACTGGGCAGCTGAGGGTCTAGACAGTCGGCGGCTGGCTCATAGCCCTGACTGTCCCACTACATAAGCCGTCTGTTCCATGGGGTGGTAGAGAGGGAATAAATAAAACGGTGGGCTCCACAGTGGACGACCCTAGGTTTGCAACCAAATTCCTCCACTTTTTAAATCTCACCCAACATTCAACAAATGTCTGTCTAGTCCCAGGCGCCGTGCCGGGTGCTGATGACCCAAGCAAGACGAACACACAGGCTCCCTCGCTGCCTCGGACGGGCTTGCACACCTGACATCTCAGAGGACTTTTGCAACCTCTCTGTGTGATGGTGGATGCACTAGCAACCTTGAAAGACGGATCAGATTGAGAGATGGCACCCGTTAGCATGAAACACAGTGCCCCCCTGGCCCCCGCACCTAGTAGGTGCTTAAGGATGGGAGCTGTCCTTGATCTGACTCCGGGTCCGGTGCTCACTTCGTGGAGACACAGGCAAAAGCTCCACTCCGTTGCAGAGACTGCCTTTGATCAGGGTCTTTTGCATTTTGGGGTCAACTTCTTGCTCGGACTCAGGATGCCTTGTTCACCACAGCCCGCCACCTCTCCCCCCTTCCCTCGGGGCTGCCGTGACTGTCGGGCTCCCAGAACCTCCGTCTGTGCGTCTGATAACTCAGTCTCTTATGGCAGGCCCTGTGCTGCGTGATTTATCTCCCGGCCTTCATACGGCTCTGTCTTATTCCCACACAGTTCTAGAGAGTGGTCGTGTTCATTTCCTGGGACCGCTGTAATAACCAACCACAAACTGAGTGACTTCAACAACAGAAATGTATGGTCCCACCGTCATGGTGGCTGGAAGTCCAAGATCAAGGTGTCAGCAGTAGACCACTTCCTTCAGAGGCTGGGAGGGAGAACCCACTCCAGGCTTCCTCCCCAAGCTGCTGAGGGTTTGCTGGCCACCTCTGGCATCCTTGGCTATAGAAGCATCACCCCGATCTCTGCCTTTCTCTTCGCATGGAGTTCTCCCTGTGCGCATGTCTGTGCCCAAATGTCCCCTTTGTCATATTGGATTAGAAACCCGCTCTAGCCCAGCATGACCACGTCTTAACTAATTACATCTGCCAGGACCCAATTTCCAAATAAGGTCGCCTACTGAGGGACTGGAGGTTAGGCTTCAACATACGGATTTGGGGGTACATTAATCTGACCCACAACAGTGGACATTATTTCTTCTGTTCCTCAGGTAAGAAAGGAGCCTCAGAGAAGCCATGTGGCAGGTGGCAGGGCTAGTTTCCAAGACAGCCGTTCTAAACCAAGCATCTCTAACTGTTCCAGGGATCAGGATCCTTTTCCACAAGAGACTTCTCAAGAAACAAGAGAGGCAAGGTAGACCTCATTCTGGAGATGAAGAGACTTCAGAGTCTCACGTGACTGAGGGTCGCTGTTCTGGCTGCAGGTAGCCCCTGTGAAAGTCAGAGGCGCTGTTTGGGGACGGCATCAGTCATGTTTTCTGATTGGCAAAGAGGCTGGTATCACTTCAACAACTCCTGTTTCTGTCAGGACTCCGAAGTCCAGGGACCAGCTACATGCCCGGAACCCAAGCCGTCTCCCACAGGTGCGTACTCACTTGGCAACTCGTCTGAGCTCACCTTCCAGAGCCAGCTAAATGCCACCTTCCCCTCCTTAGTGGTGCCCGCCCCCTGCACCCGCAGGCAGAGCTCACACTCCCTTCAGTTTCGTCTTTGCGAAAATGTTACTTCGCATCACTCTCTCCACATATGGCATTGAAATCATCTGCCTCGTGTCCCTGCTTCCATCCGAAAGGTGTCATAGATTTCGACTTAGAGCTCTGAGTTCTTTCTGGCAGGGGTCCACCTCCACCCTCCCAGCAGTGGGCATAGGAGGTCTTGGAAACAGAAAGTGCTAAAAAGATGTCGTCAGAGAATTGTTGTGTCCCTATCTGGGCACTGACTATTAAGAGTTTTTTAAAAAAATGGATCTGGTCTAAATCGGTGATCTAAACTCTGGTCCAAATCTGATGGAAATCCAAACCTGTGTTATCAAAACCATAAGAAAGAGAATTCCTACTCAAGACAGAGGAGGGACAGTTCAAAGAACCACCAGAGTTTTGCCTAAGGAAGAAGTGATTCAAAGGGCCCAAGATCACTGGTTTCAGATCAGTAGGACAAAGGGAGTGGATGTGACCCTGTGTTCTAGGGATGACAATAGGACTTATCCACAGGAGCTATGGGGAATCAGGTTTTAGTTCAACATGGGTGGTGGGGGGGGTACTGACACTTCCTCTCGGAACTGTCAAAAAATAAATGAAATTGATAAAGTAATAAAATAAAACAAGAAGGCTGTGCTTTCCCGGTCTAGAATGATTTCTCCCAGTCTAGGGCAACGGTCGGCAGCCAGGAGTGATTTTGCCACCCAAGGGATGTGAGGCAACTTCCCCGGGGGGGCAGGGAGGGGTTGCTACTGGCATCTAGTGGGGAGAAGCCAGGATGGTGAGCAGATGCCCACTGTGCACAGAGCAGTCCCACATCACAGAATCCTCTGGCCCAAAACTTCAATAGTAAAGGGATGAAAAAAGGACCTCAGGGGTATTTACCTCCAGGCCAGACAATGCTTTGGGATTAAAGACAAGGCAGTAGAGTTTTCCGTGTCCAAGAATCATCAGGTAAACTGGTTAAAAGTACATGCCCTTGGGTCCCAGCAATGTTATTTCAGGGGGCCTGGGGTGGGCTTGTTACACATCCCTGGTAATCCTAAGTAAGAATTTGCGGCCCCCATTCTGCAAAACATCACACCACATGACCCTTGAGGTCCTTCTGCCCCATCACCTTCCTGACCTCCAGAGAGAGGCAGCAGAAAGATAAAAAGCATTCAGCTCATCACCCACCTTTAAAAATACTGGTGGAGCGAAAGACCCAATTAATTAGTATTTTATAAAGAACTTAGAGATCTGTTTTTTTAATAAGAAAATGAACATAAGTGCAAAGCATCATGACTACTCATTATTTAATTTAATGATTTGTGAAGATTCAGTTGCCATGGTGACTGAGCACTATTTATAAAAATTAAGAACATAAATTATAAATAATAATATTATTACAAGCAGAAGGGACCGGAACCTCTCAATCAGAAAGGAATAATTTCCAGATGGGGAAAAAAAAAAAAAACCATTGTTTGCATCACATATGGGGAAGGATGCTGGTGAATTTGCATTTCCGCTGTGTTCTAGAGGGAGGAATCAGGTCAGGAGGAAGATTTTATTCGTTTGCATGACAGTCTGGGTCTTGGGATTCAGGACAGCAAGGGTGAGGCTAGCAATGGTGTCAGGGAGAGCAGGAAGCAGGGGTGGGGTTTCCACTCTGAGATTTTAGGATCACCCCCTCACCACGCCCACCCCCACTCACCCAGTGGTACGTGCCAGCTTCCCAGAGGTTTCTGGACTCAGAAGGGGTCGGGCCAGGATGCCTCCCTCCAGTGATAGGCAGGTGAGTCAGCACTCAATCCCACTGGACTCAACTTTGATTCAATCAGCATGTTGGAGCCCTGTGCCATAAGGGGGTTGAGACTGAGCTAGGGGTCGGTGGGACAAAACTGCTGTAGCCAGATGACTGGTCACACTATTTAGCACGGGATCCCCAAGTTGGTAGTCACTTCTACCAAGGAGAAGAACTGAGGCCAAGTGTCCAGCCACGATCCCCCACACGACAAGTTGGCAGGAGAACCAGCACCAAAACCCAGATATCCTGCCTCCCAATCTAAGACTCTGTGCTTGGTCACATCCCACCCATCACCATCTTCCCAGGGTCCTGGACAGAGTAGCAACTGCCACACTAATCGACCCTCTTGCCGCTCTTCTGGTGTGGTCCTGACGATCACCTACAGATTCTGGCCAACATCAGCCTGGATTACCTGAAGCGATTACTCTAGGGGGCAGGGGAGAGAGGACAAGACAGTGCTAGATCTAGTTAAGCCACTTGTTTGCTAACAGAGGTGACTGTGGATTACCAGTTGTGTCTACACTAGGGATGTGCACTTAAATGGTGTACTCCTTTCCGAGCACCTGTCCACATCCCTTCCATCCACAAGAACTAAAACGAGTCACTGCTACTCCCAGGAATCCTTCCCTGACCCCTTAATTACTGCTTATGAGGAAACGTGTGGGAAAGCAGAGAGCAGGAATGAATCAGCTCTGACAGCCGTCAGCATGAACCCCGAAAGAGTGGACCCCAATACAATCCTCTCATCTATGAACTACTTCAAATTAAGGTGCTTTTAAGGATGCAGGGTTAACTGGGATATATTCTATGTACTGATAGCAAACGCAATGTTTACAGAATATAATTGCCTTTCCTCGCCAGGGCAAAAAGAATGAGGTCTCCACAAAGCCAATGTTAAGGTGAATACTTGAATGCAGCCAGAAGCATGAGATGAATCAGACAGAGCAAGTTTACACTGAAGGGAGACAGTGTTGACTCACTACACTCCATAACTGTGCTCCATAAAATATTATCTTCTTTAAAAAAAAAAAAAAAAGGAATTAGTTTGCTAGCAGTGAAATTGTGATAATACTCTCCAATTAAAAACCCAGCAAACATTTTTTTTACCATATGGGTAGGGTGGTTCCCATAACAATTTGACTCAAGAGGAAGTGGAGAGGGAGAAGAGGCCTCAAGAACTGGAGAGATGGGCTTTTGTTGGAAAATCATGTGATGCAAACGGGCCTGGTGCCTCTCCTGCCCCGCCCCCCGGCCCCGCCCCACCCGGCCAAAGTTCAGGGGTCGCTGCCTACAGCATTTGAGGAGAGGTCCCGTCCTTCCTGGTTCTCTGATTGCAAAGATCATAGAGGATACTTCTCTGGATCCAGATAATCTCCTTGAGACTTCAGTGGCTGTTCTTGCTCATATCTCATTACAGCACTAGTGTGTGTGTGTGTGTGTGTGTGTAGACAGAAGAGGATAAAATGGATATATAAAGAGGATAATATTCATCCACATCATTCCACACATGGAAGCGTGTGCTGTCACAAAGGTCAGAGTCACAGTGACCCACTGCCTGGAATTGACAATGTTCCTCAACCAGGCCTCCATCCCCAAAGTGGGACAGCCTTCAGCAAGGCCATCATACAACCTGTTGCAATCTGCCTCCCCACCTGCCGTATGTCCCTCTTCACCTCTTACCTGACCAATGGCCTGAGACAGCTCCCTTCCAAAACACCCCACAGGCTGGACACTGCGAGGTACACTGACAACAAGGAGTGTGAGAGGAAAAGGCACAGACCTTACCGGTTTTCTTCAGTTTGGCCTGAGTCCCTATCTCCACGGGGATTTATGTATTGATGCTGAAGCTGCCACAACCTAAACACGTGTTTCTTAGAATCTGGCTTGGATGGACAGTGGGAGATATGGGTTTGTTTTTTTTTTTTAATTTTTCCTCCAGGGGAAAGGGGTGAGAGGGGGATGGGAAAGGAGGATAGATTTATCAGTTTGTTTGACTCCCATAAATAATAATTCATCAAAGGTTAGAAAATGATTCGTTTTCCATGGAGACACTGCAGGCTCCTTGCCCAGCGTTCAGATAAACATTTATTTAGGCAGATAGTTTATGAATTATACAGTGCTTTTTAAGATGGGGTGGGGGGCGGAAACCATAGCATCCTGAACTGCTTCTGTTGGTTTCATTAGAACCGAATAAGGAATTTCTATCAAGGAGGAGCCCCTCCAGCCACCTCAGGGGCCACACGTGGCCACCCTCAGCTTCCACAGAAGCAGTCAGAAACTCCTGGACTGGTCAAGTAGCAGATTTGAAATGGGATGTTTTAAGAATGTAAAGACATCTATGGGTCCTCAGGAAATGGAGCATGTGTGTCCACACCCATGGTTCTCATTTCCAATGTGCACAGGCTGCGAAAGCCTCTGAGAACACCTAAAGGTCCTTGGACCCAGATAACGGGTCCTGCTGGTAGCATCCAGAGAAAAGTCCTAGGCAATGCCTGATTTTGGGGATGTGAGAATGAAGCCGGACCAGGAAGGAGCAGGTTAGATAGCAAGTCTGCGACCCAGCCAGATACGCCCTGGGATGGAGCCTCTCTGACTCCTGATCCTGTTCCACATAGAAAACAAGAGAATCCAAACCAGCAGATAGAGGCATAGCTTGTGTGGCATGGAGAGATGTCTGAGACAGCTTCGCCAGAGCTCTCTGACCGAGAATCTGAACACTCAAGGTGCTGCAGGGGTTGTCATGAGACCAGAAACATCCTGGCATGCTCAGTGCTTAATGCAATGCCTGCTGTGATCATTTGTGTAACGTTCGTTGAATTAATTCAATGAAAATAAGCTAATTTCTACTCTGCTTTAGGAGTTAAGGATGCAAAGATGAACAACACACAGTCTGGAGAAGAAGCTGGAAGACGAAGAAAAACAAAACAGAAGCATTGTGATCCATGTGGTTTATAATAAAACAGAGATATATTGACTAGAGGACAGGGCAGAAAATGATGGAGGGAATGGTTTCTGCTGGAGATGTCAAAGAAAGTTCCAGTTAGGAAATAAGATTCTACCTGGGTCTTGAAATATAACTAAAAGGTCCACGTACTGATTAGGGTCCAAAATGAATTAAAATCGGGAAACGAAAAGGAAGAGGTTGGGAGAAAGGATCCAACAGGGGAAATAAAACTTGCACCATGTACTTCAACTAGATGGAGTCCAACAGTGGGAACTGATCGTATGGCTCGTTACAAGAACTGAGGATCAAAGGAGAGAATAGTGAGGGGCTCCTCGGTAGCTCATTCGGTTGAGGCTCAGGTCATGATCTCACAGTTGGTGAGATGGAACCCTGCATCGGGCTCAGCACTGATCATGGAGCCTACTTGGGATTCTCTCTTTCCCTCTCTGTCTCTTTCTCTGCACCCCCTTCTCAAAATAAATAAATATTTTTTAAAAGGGAGGTAATAATGAGAACCAAAGGTTTGGTAACAGCTGACAGCCACCACCACCACAGAGAAAGGAATTGGTGCTATAAGAACCCAGAAGCTGGAGTACAACTGGGTTAGGGAAACTCAGACCCTGAGTGAATCCATTCCTCATAAGAGCCTGGGAGGCAGCTTCTAGCACTGCCCCCTCCATGAGATGTAGACACTCATACTCAGAGCCCTCAGCTGCTTGCCCCGGGTAAAGTAGCAGGCAAGATGTGAGCAGGGTCTCTCTTTCCCCAGAGACTTTACCCTTAACCATTAATAACCAAACTGCCTTGCAAAGCTGAGCCCTCAGTGAACATGTTGCTCATTATTCAATTTTCAAATTGCTTCCATATAGTCCCGTTTTCCAAATTGGGTTTATTTCTAGCAAGCTTTCCAGGGTCTTTGTTCTAATCCCAGAATCTATCTATTGGCAACTACTTGCTTCCAGAAGTATGGAAAAATCATATCCTTTTTGCAAAAAATTAATAACAATTATTATTTGTGATACCACGAGTCAGATAATTGAGTGAAAATAGTTTCTATTTCAAGTAATAGATGTTATCTTTACTGTGAGAATTATGTTTCTAGCACCAAAAGCAGAGGTCTTATGAGATCTCAGGATTGGTGGTCTTTGGGACACATTTAAGGTTGATGACCCCAGATTGCAAATGTAGGACCTCGTGCTAATCTAAGTTGCTTTCTATTGACAAGAGTTTAGCCATTACTAGCACCCCAAATCCAGATCGTTCCAAGCCCCTTTGGCAAAATAGGTGCCTCTGCTACAGGCAATTTGTGCTCCAAGATTTCATCTTGGTCATTACTGCTTCTGCGGCTGATTTAAATATTTTAATGAATGATGTTATTGTCTGTGTGCCTGGGGGTCTTTTCAGCAGAGGTCGCAATTTGAAGGAGGAAAAAAAATACAGAAAAATAGCTCTAAATAAGTCAGTGACGATGGATGACTCACTTTGGATGTGTAGTGAAAACCCAAGCATGAGACTCCTGTGCTGATGAAGGATGCCCTTCCCCATCTCGCAGATGAGAGTTTTCAGAGGTATAGAGGTGAGTCATTGGAGGAGCCAGGGCCATCTTCCAAGAGCATCATCACCAGATTGTACCATCCACCAAAACTAAGGGACCGGATGGAGGTGAATTGCAAAGAGCCCATATGGTGGAGTGACATCATATGCAAAATCATTCTAAGCACCCAGGGTTGTAAGTGGGGGGAGAGAGAGGAGAAAATGAATCACTCAAATAGTCTGGAGAATTCTATTATGCTACCCAAAGAAAATATGGCCCAATGTGAGCATGACTTGGGAAGTGTGACTTCTGGATTCTTATACTAAATAGGTCCCAGTTCCAAATGTGTGAATATCTCACCATGGAGGGTGTGAGTGTTTTAACATGGGTATTTCTCATGCAACATGGATCTAAAACTTGGGTCTGGTCCCACCTCTGATGTTCTACTGAAGCAGCATGTTCCATAATAAAGGAAGAATTGGGGGTGAGGGGATGATTCACATGACAACCTCCAAAGGGATTTCAGAAGAGTTTGGCCTTGTGCAATCTTCACTTTCCATGCTGACTTTGGACCCTTCTGGTCTACAATGTCCCTTAATCCATTCGACCATGCACTTAACAGATGTGTATCGAGCACTTTCTTGGTCCTGGACAGAGACCTGAGGAGGCTGGAAATATACTGATGAGCAAACAGAGGAGAAGGAGACAGACAATAAGCAGGAACACAAATCAATAAATAGCCTGACTTCAGATAGTGATAAGAGTTCTAGAGAACAATGAAGCACAATAAGGAGGTAGGGCAGGAGTGGTAATTCGGGACATCAGGGACCCAGGGTCAGTGAGCACTTCTCTGAAGAGGTAATAATTGAGCAGGTGCAGAATGAGGTGAGGGGGCATTGTGCACAGATGTAAGGAAAGAGAATTCCAGAAAAAAAAAAAGTCCTCTAGTGAAAGGGGCCGGGCGTGTTTGAGGAATAGCTCATATCAATTCTCAGTAATCTGTGTGATCCCCAGAAAAACAATGGAGTGGCAGGTGAAATGCAAGTAACCTCACTGTAGGGACCGAGAGCCAGGAGTCGTGAGGCTTCTGTCCAAGGTGTGGCCAAGTCCAGCAGAAGAGGCAGATGTGGGCATGACAAGGCAGGCATTTCTGGGCAGAACCCAGTGTCGGAGCTGACAAAAGGACAATCCATTGGAGGACAGGCCAGAGAACCACAATCTGTGGTCAGCCAAGGGTCAGGCCACAGTCACGGACAGAGATACCATGACAGACCCGGGGTTGGAGGTCACTTGCGAGGAATTGGTCAGTGCCAGGGGGTGTGTATGTGGACAACACCGTATCTGGGGTTTAAGAATTGATAAAAACATAAGGATAGGGAGTGAAGGCTTTCTCAAGAGCCTCTGAGGAGCCTGGCTTCCTGAGAGTTGATCTTGTTATTTCTAAACCTACATGCAACAGCTGACGACTTTTAGACACACATCAAATTAATTTGTTAAAATAATGCTTGAAAGAAGAATGCTAAGGGTCATTTGGAAAAGGGGAAAGCTAAGTCCATGGAGGCTCTTAGATGAAATGGTTACCAAAGTGGTCTGGGGCTGAGTGCTCAGCTGCCAGGAGCCAACGTCAGGGTTATATTGAGAATCACTATGCGAGAGAACACAGGGAAGTGTTTTGGGAGAGGATTGTCTGGCTCTAAATTTATCCTGGGGGTCCTCATATAAGAGATCTCTTTCTCAACAGAATCTTTGCAGACCATCTCTAAGTCAGTTTTAGTGGGATGGTATCATATAACTGAGTGCACTTGTCAACTATCACTCCAAAAGATTCCGGGGTGTGGGTGGGGTGCTGGCCAGTTTCTGAGCCCCACCTGTGTCAGAATCCTGCCTCTTTGTCAGCCGCCAATTCTCCCCTAAACAACTCCCATAGCATAGCCAGACAGGGCGGCAGCCTCCACTGCCATGGAGCCCTTGGGCTTGCTGTGGCCAGTGTAGACACGGAGAACCCAGGAGCCAACAAAAGAGGTAGCACCCACCGCCTACACCCTCGAAAATTGTCACAGAGATTCTCTGCCTTGGGGATCTCATCTTAAACGTTGCAAACCGTGTGAGTCCATCATAATTAAGGTTTTCAAGATTTCTGCTTCAGTGATTTTGCTCAAAAAAACATAATCTCTTGGAGATTAAAATGATGAAACTGGTATTTATGAAGACTGAATGGACTCAATCCCTGGGCCTTAGTGGGGCAGCTTGGGAGGGAGAAGGTGGGGGAGGAAGGACAGCAGAAGGACAGGAAATGCTTTCTACCCTGAGAAAGTTCTGGCAGACAGCCTTCTGCAGCTAACATGAGCTTTGGAAGGTTTACTCTACAGACCTCCACCCCAGCCATCATGCCGCCATATTCCCTTCCGGGCTAATCCAGATCGTGATCCAGTGAAAAGGTTTAGAAATCCCACCTCCATTTTAGACATCCTGGCTGCCTCAAGAAACTCTTCTCTTCACAATCTCTTACCAGAAATAGGTATGTTTACTTGCAAACGTTCACCTTGCATCAAGGTAAGACCAGCATCATCAGGATGACTACGTTCTTACTGGAACTAATGGGGGTTGTGTTAAAAAAAATCACATGCTTAAAAATCCATAATTATTAGATGGAGGGGATACTCAGACAAACTCAAGTCAATTTATAAAACATTGGTCAAGTACGTTCTATGTAATAAACTCCATGCAAGACAGCACACCAAGTTCTAGCAACAATAACCAATAACTTCTGTGAAGCTAGTGTTTAACAAGATTTTCACAACCATTGTCTCATTGACTTTCACCAGAAGCCTGTAAGATTCTAATTATTAATGTCATTTGAGGCTCAGAGACATCAAGTAACTTTCTCAGGGTCACACTGTTGTCAAAGCAGTAAGAAATTGAGCTTGAAGCTGCTTTCAGGTGTTGAACTGTGGGTTCCTTCCTCTACATTGGGCTGCCAGTGTGGATAGAGAGACATCAAAGAGTTAAAAGATTCATACCTTGTTTAAATATGATGAAAATATTTTTTATTAATTCAGACCAGTTTGTATTGGTCTCAGCTCATTTTCCACCAGGATTGTAGTTCTTAAAATTGGCAAAGAAAATTACCAGTGCACATTGCCGAGATCACCTACACACACATGCACACGCATCACAGACCTGTGTTAAACACTTTACAGAGACCAGCTATTTAACCTTCACACAATCCTATGATTGTAACCTGTACACTGTCCTTACTTTGCAGAGGCTTGAAGAAATGAACAACTTGTCCAGTCACACACGTTGTGAGGATCCACGAACATGAACCTTGGTTCTTCTGTCTCCAGAGACAGAGACAGTCATTCATATGACACTATTTGTATCTGTATTAATTTCCTGTAGCTGCCATAACAAAGTACCTCAAACTGGGGGGCTTTAAACAACAGATGTGTATTCTTACAGTTCGCATGTGACCAGAAGTCCCAAATCAAGGTGTCCTTTGAAGGTTACAGGAGAAGAATTCTTCGCCTCTCCCAACTTCTGGTGGCCCCCTGTATCCTTGGTCTGTGTCACCAGAGCTTTAATCTCTGCCTCTTTTCTCACGTGATTATCTCTTCTCTGGGTGTGTCTGTGTCCCAAACTCCTCTTCTCAGAGGGACACCCCTTAGACTGGATTGGAAACCACCCTAAGTCAGTATAAACTCATCTTAACTTGGTTGCACCTGCAAAGACCCTAATTCCAAATAAGATCATTCTCACAGATACCAGTGATTAGGACTCTGATAAATCTTTTTAGGGGACCCAATTCAACCCATACACTTCCCATTGTCTTCTCTCTAACCCTCTGCCAGATTCCCTCGGCATCATTCCAGATAAACGCTGTCTTTCAGCTGAGAATTATGAAGTGTTCAAAGCTGATAGAAGGGGAATTTGATCCACAGAGAAAGATCGCAGAGTGTCAGGGCTCCATTCTGAACCTGCTTCCCTTCCCTTAATCCATTAATTTTCACAATTTTTTCCCAGAACTTAATGAGTTTTATCTTCCAAACTACAACATATTGATTAAAAATGGAATTAAGCATGACTAAGTCTTTGCTAGAGCTGACTTCTAAAGCTTCCTTCTTAAAAAAAAAAAAAAAAAAAACATATCAAGGAAATATTTATTTTGTAAGCTGACCAAAAAAAAAAAAAAAAGAAAGAAAGAAATAAAGAAAGAAAAGACAGAAAAATCTTACATTTACTCAGCGCGCGTAACTTCCGTGGTCCTAAAGATGATTAAGTATTGCATCCAGTATTTTTTGGGATTAACAGAGCTGTCTTCCGTTCTAAATGTTGCCGTTTTTCTTGTCTAAGATTATACTAGTTAGAGTCATCGTACGGAAAGCCAGTATCCTTGTACAAATGTTGAGAAAAGCATTCACTTTATCCCCTTCATGGCTATTTAAGTATCTTGCACTGATAAGTTTGCATGAAATCTCAAAGTGTGCACAGCCCAAATGATATTAATATTCAGAGGTAAGTCAGCATCAAGTTACTCAAAATCTACGCTGCCCAGGCAGAAGCCTGTATTTCTAAAATAAATTACTTGTAAAGCGCAATGTCTCGATGAAATATTCAAGTTTAAACCCATTTGTATTCTCAATTTTAAATACAGACACAAACTTCTGCTGCAGCTTCTCTGGCCATATCTGAAAGTGAGCAGGTGCATTGAATCAATCAGCTGGAGTCGGCAGAGGGAAAAATAATGCCCCATCCAAAGTAAACTGCAGAAATCCATAAATAAAAAACAGAGCTACAGAAAATCTCAGCTACACAGGAAAAGTCTGTACATGTGCATTTAAAGACTTAACTTCTTTTTCCCCTCAGCTTGGAGATTTAAGAGTCCTGTTTTAATAGGCAAATATGTATGAACTTGACGTCCACCAAAAACCTGTCTACAGTTTGCACCCAAACGTCTGTAGTTTTTAACCAGAGTCACACTTGGGAGCAGAAAATTATTTACAGAGCAACGAGAGAGGAATTAAAAAATCTTGTGGAATCAGGATTAACTGTGCGTGTGAGCGGAAGGAAGAGAAAGCCCATTTCTGTAAGCTCCTGGCCTCCTCTCCCGGGAAGCCACCCATCTCCCTACTTCTTGGATGTGCATGGACCCAGCGAAGGAGGGGAAACCCACACAGCAAGCCACTCCCAGCGTGGGAGTCCCACTGAGTGGAGTCACCTGGTGGCTTACTTCCCAACTCAGGGAGTGGAAAATGGGAGCACCTTACCCGAGACCTCCAGGTACCAGAGCTGCATCAAGCCATTTCCAGGTCATTTTCCTTCTGGAAGATTCCCACCCCTTCAAATCTGAATGACTCAGCTTGTCAGGAATCTCGCTCTCTTTGGCACATAAACCTTCCCACACATAAGTAAGGCACTGCTGCAGTGCCCTTAGAATCTCCCAGGCCAACCTTGCCACTTTTACAGAGTGAGGCTGGCTCATCACTCAGTACTTGAGACTCCATGTTTTCACCTTAAAACGGGCCTTATAAGCCTTCCTCTGATTACAACAAAATGGCGTGCAAATATAAACAATTTTTATGAAGTTCTGTAAATAGGATCAATATCATGCAGACAAAGCAAGTTATGAGACCCTTTGCTTCACATTTTCTCCTGATCTGCTAATCCACACTAACAGTAATGGTGGGCCTATGTTGCCTGGCTATTTTTTTCTAATTTTTGAGATGTTCTTCCTTTGATTATTGTCTTCCCCATTTCCTGTTTACTTCCTTCTCATCCTCTTGCTTTTATTTTGAATTGATTGGTCTCATAATTTCCAGCTCAAGTCTAGAAACACCAGTTCTATTCACTGACATTCTGAACCATGAGGTAGTTTGGGTAGAAGGAACCAGCCCAAGGGAACAGCCCAGACTAGGGAGGCCATTAAAGTTCTAGACTGAAATGGAAGGGAAGATGAGGGGATGGCCAAGCACTTAACAAGGGACCCCAATCTCCCCTACTCCTCAAGCCCCTCACCCTCCACACGTGCAAAAACCAAGTCAAAAGGCCATCTTTCTGGACAGCATTTGTTGTGGATGCTATCAGAGTCAAGGGCATGACTGCCACTCCCACCACCCCTAGCCAATCCTGCTCTCCAACCCTTTCTGAGAAAATGTCCCCTTGTTAGCTCCATTTGCAATTATCAGGAGAGAGACTTCTGAAGGAAAACTCAAGACTGGGAGAGAGGGCTACAGCAATGAAGTTTAGCCCACAAGGCAGGCATAGCATGTGATGATTCCATCTCAGGGATCTGATCTGATTTTATTTCACACACACACACACACACACACACACACACACACTCCTCATTCTAGATTGGAGCATGAGTGAGTGCGGAGGTCATAACTGTTTTGTATGTATGTCTGTGTGTCCGTGTCTATATGTCAGAGAGAGAGATAGGTGAGGGATCACATAGTTTATTTTGGACCTGGTACCATGGAACGGCCATGGCTATTTTTAACATCTCAGACTCACTAGCACATTGATAAATTTTATGTGCTAGATGGATAGTGAAAAAATGAATGATTTGCCCCCAATATGCCCATCTTGGATCAGATACTTCTTCTGAGTCCCCAGAGCATCTTCCTACTTCTACCCTACAGGCTGCCAAACTTGTCTTTCAACTTCTTCTGACTCCCATCTAGACTGTGAGTGCCTCAAGGGCAGGGACTTGGTTTCTCTGTCCTCAGCCTCCTGCCCAGAAACTGGCAAAAACAGAAGCTCATAATGTCTATTGAATAATGAGCATGAATGTGTATGAGGCCCCAACTACACTTGTTTGCTACATAAGGCCGTCAAATCCCTCTTCTTTCAATGTCTTTAAAAGGATTCTTGGTCGAGAGGACTTTCGTTCTAGCTGGTCAGACACTCTGGAGCAGAGGGTTCCTCCAGACTGTCCCCCCTGCATCTGTATTCCAGAGATGGTCCCCATCAGTCCCGGCCTGACCGCCTATGACCAACCCAGCAGGATGAAAACAGTAGCATACCTCCAAGGGTTCCTGTGAGGGATGAGGTGAGCCACATCCCTGCTGCTGCCCTCGGCGGGGGATTTTTTTTTATCTCCAAATATAATGTGATAAGATGTGATAATAAACACACCACACAGAGAAACAGATCACTCCTTCCAACTGCTGTCTTGCTTGCACTGGCTGCTTTAAAGGCAAGAAACAGATGTGACCCTTTTCAACCAAACCATATTTTTAAAGCTAAATGAGTATTTTTTTTAAATGTTAAATGATTCTACTGGAGGGGGAATATTACTTTTTTTTTTCCTCAAAGGAGTCAACAGTGGTTGCTTAATATTTTTCAGGTACATTTCAAAGAATGAGAAGAAAGGGGCTCCTGGGTGGCTCAGTAGGTTAAGCACCTGACTGTTGGTTTCAGCTCAAGTCATGACCTCATGGTTCATGAGTTCAAGCCCCACATTGGGCTCTGCACTGACAACACAGAGCCTGCTTGGGATTCTATCTCTCTCCCTTTCTTTCTGCTCCTCCCTCACTCATTAATTCTCTCTCTCTCTCAAAATAAGTAAATAAATAAATAAATAACTTTAAAAGAAAACGAACAAAAGATAGGAAGGAAGGCAGGAAAGAGGGAAGGAAGGAAGGAGAGAAGGAAGGAAGGAGGGAGGGAGGAAAGAGGGAGGGAGAGGGAGGGAAGGAAGGAAAGAAGGAAGGAAGGAAGGAAGGAAGTAAAGAAGGAAAGAAGGGAAAGGAAAGGAAGGAAGAAAGGGAAAGGAGGAAGGAAGGAAAAGGAAAGGAAGGAAGGAAGGAAGGAAGGGAAAGGAGGAAGGAAGGAAGGAAGGAAAGAAGGAAGGAATGAAGGGAAGGAGGAAGGAAGGAAGAAAGGAGGGAGGGAGGGAGGGAGGATGGGAGGGAGGGAGGAAATAATAAAAGCCAGAGGGAACAGGAAAAGCTAGTTGTTTTCAAGAGAAGTCCTAAAGAAGGGCTCTTAGTCCAAGTCCCTTTCCAGGATGGAACTGAACTATTTTGCCTCAAGTTTTATGAGCATTAAAATAAAAAAAAATCAGGCGAGTTCTGACTTCCTTTTTTTCTGAAGCCCTTCAAGTGTGTCTTAGGCCAAGTATACAGGTTAACAGGTCATAATAATTTTTGCAAATACAGTCCAATTAGCACCAAATGGAGGGGAAAATGAATCCAAAGTACGAAAGGATGGGGAAACAAACAACGCTCTTGCCACACTCCAATGTTAGCACTATTTATTTAACCATGATACTCCCACTTAAAGAAGCCCCAATTTTTAAAGAATTTTTAATGAGCAAGGACCCAATTTCTTCTGGCAAATTTCATCGTAAAATAGTCCTGTCTCCTTTAGCCTTAGCCGACTGAACCCAAAATTCGGCAAGCTCTCCCATTCATTGTCCCCAGTCTTAAAGGGAACAAAGAAAACATCCAGACCGAATTTTGACAAAGAAGCAGGCTCATGTGGTTTGTCACAATCACCCGAAGTCAAGGCCATCTGGCTCAGGTCTTTGCCACTGTAGCAGCATCCACTCCTATCAAAAGTTTTTGTTTGTTGGTTGGTTTTTAATATTTTTTAATTAATTTTTTTTAAATTTTTTTTAACATTTTATTTATTTTTGAGACAGAGAGAGACAGAGCATGAACGGGGGAGGGCCAGAGAGAGAGGGAGACACAGAATCTGGAACAGGCTCCAGGCTCTGAGCTGTCAGCACAGAGCCCGACGCGGGGCTCGAACTCACGGACCGCGAGATCATGACCTGAGCCGAAGTCGGCCGCTTAACCGACTGAGCCACCCAGGCACCCCTAATTAATATTTTTTTAGAAAGAGAGAGCACGAGCAGGAGAGGGGCAGAGAGAGAGAGGAAGAGACAGAATATTAAGCAGGCTTCATGCTCAGTGCTGAGCCTGACATGGGGTTCAATCCCATGACCCTGGGATCCTGACCTGAGCCGATATCAAGAGTCACTTAACCGACTGAGCCACCTAGGTGCCCCTGTTTGTTTTAAGCCAAGCTTCCCATTCTTAAATCCTGTCAGTTTGACACCACGAAAACACCGTAGGGCTCAGGGTCCACAGCGCTGTTTCCAACTCAAAATGTGATACGCAATTCAGCCTGGAGATCAAAACAATTCCCTGCGGTCAGATGGAGTCTTCTTAAGCTCTGACACCCCCTCCTTCCATCACATGTAACCCACAGTTTTCACCAGCCAACCTGCCACTTCTGTTGAATATAGGCACCAAACTCAAGGTTGCCATTTTCACATTGAGTCTAGATAAATCTATCAGAGCACAGCCCAGGGGACTTTGACTAGGGACTTTACCAACACAGCAAAAGCACTGCCTTTAAATAAGTGAACTCAGTCCAGAATGCCTTCTCCGTGCATGCCACCAATGTCAACCTGAGAAAAGGACCCCAGACCCCAGGGAAGTTCTTCCAGGTCGTCTTCTTGAAGCTCCTCCATCACTGGGGCTCTGCTACTATGTAATCAAAATTTCTTTATGTGGTGCAAACCCTGCTTTGTCTCTTCCCACTGCTGTAGACTTTCTCGCTCCGTGCCGTCTATGCTGACGGGTGCTCATCCCTGGATCCAGGTCTCAGTCTGTTCTTCAAGACGTCTGGGAATTGTTGGAGCCCACCAATGTTGGAATGCCCTTGCAGCTCTCTGTCTTCCATAACTGTTTTCTCCAGAGGCTTCTCTCTCCTTCACAGCCTACAGAAGTCTATTTGATGGCTAATCGACCGGTGCCTGTCACATCAGTACCCTTTGCCCTTGTCCTTCACCCCAGCTTGCTTCTATAGAGGCAGGGATACCATAGATGTTTGCTGGGCAGAAAGACTACTGGGGTTCAAGCCCGACAACAACAGGACATCACATCCCCTCATACCGCACATTCCTGACCACACAGAACACAACCTGGATGGCCTGACACCTGCTACCTAAGAAACTTAACAATCCCCCCCACCTGCCTGCTTGGAGAATGACCTCAGTGCCCTGTTCCATACAGGCTTCGTATTCCAAACCAGAGACCAGGGTCTAGCAGAACTCTTTGTCCTGTATTCCCCTGTAAGCGTTATGGCAGACCTTCACCTGGAAGGGTAGACAAAGAAGACCAGAGATACCTTAGAGCCACAGCAAAGCTGAGGCTATACACATCCTTGCTCCCTGAAGGCCCACAGCCCCCATGTGAAAGCAATGAACACATGACCCCCAACTGTGGCCGGACCTGGCGCCTCATTCATTAATCCACTCCCTGGACTGAGGTACAAAACACTTCACAAATGTTAGCATCCATGATGGGAATGAATCTCCCATCCTTCCCATTTGGGAGTCCTTCCCTAGTCCAACCCATGCCAAGATAACCACCCTATGTCCATGCTTCCATCCCCACACTCCACCACACTTTATACACACACCCTATATATACACAACCTGTCCTGTTGATTTCCCACACAAGCATGTGAATTTCATGTGGTCCCCTCTCCCCTTCCTTTTCTCCCCACTTTCTTTCTTTCCTTCAGTTATTCAATAAATGAAAATAGACTGTTCTGCTACCACATGCTAGGCACTCTTTGGGACATTGGAATAAAGTAGAGAAGAAAGCAGATGGGCTCTGCCCTCATGAAACTAATATTTAGCAGACGGGAGACCAGAGTATGGTAAAAAGAGATTGAACTACAGACTCATAAAAATATAAATACAAATGTAATTCCTAATTCCACGATTTAAGAAAACAACATTGGGCAGATTACATAACATCCTTCTTTCTCAGGTTCTTTTCTTTTTTTAATTTTATTTTAGTTAGTTATTGGTTGCAGGAGTGGAATTCAGTGATTCATCACTTACATACAACACCCAGTGTTTATCACAACAAATGCCCTCCTTAGTACTCATCACCCATTTAGCCCACGCACCTCGCTCCATCAACCCTCAGTTTGTTCTCTATCTTTAAGAGTGTCTAATGGTCTCTCCTTTTCTCCCCCCCATTCCCATATGTTCATCTGTCTTGTTTCTTAAATTCCACATATGAGTGAAATCATATGGTATTTATCTTTATCTGATTGACTTATTTCACTTAGGATAATACATTCTAGTTCCATCCATGTTACTGCAAATGGCAAGATTTCATTCTTTTTGATGCCTGAGTAATATTCCACTGTGTATATATACCACATCTTCTTTATTCATTCATCAGTCGATGGACATTTGGCTCTCTCCATAATTTGGTAATTGTTGATAATGCTACTATAAACATTGGGGTACACTTACCCCTTCAAATCTGTATTTTTGTATCCTTCGGGTAAATACCTAGTAGTGCAATTGCTGGGTCATAGGGTAGTTCTATTTTTAGTTTTTTGATGAATCTCCATACTGTTTTCCAAAGTGGCTGCACCAGGTTGCATTCCCACCAACAGTCCAAAGGGTTCCTCTTTCTCTGCACCCTTGCCAACATCTGTGGTTGCCTGAGTTGTTAATTTTAGCGATTCTGACAGGCATGAGATGGTATCTCATCATTGTTTTGATTTATATTGCCGATGATGAGTGATGTTGAGCATCTTTTCATCTATCTATTAGCTATCTGGATGTCTTCTTTGGAAAAATGTCTATTCATGTTTTCTGCCCATTTCTTAACTGGGTTATTTGTTTTTTGGATGTTGCATTTGATAAGTCCTTTATAGACTTTGGATACTAACCTTTTATCAGATATGTCTTTTGCAAATACCTTCTCCTATTCTGTAGGCTGCTTTTTAGTTTTGTTGAGTCCCAGGTTCTTGATAAACTAAAAATAATTGTGTGTACTCTATAGTGTTATGAGGATTATGTTGAATAATGCTTGTAAAGCACCTGGCACATATCAGGTGATCATTAAATGTAACTATTTTCAACATTATGCCCATTGTATTTTGAAAGTAATAAGCATACTTTCCTAATATGTGTCTATGAATATATAAGTCATAAATTACACATGCAAATATTAACAAATATATATTGTTTTAAATAAGTTTAATTTCCTCTTATATTAGATAAAATAAATATATATATAAATATAAATTCTAATGTTTGCCCATGCCACAATAAATAATTTTGTATACCCTTTGAGTGAACACCCCACTTTGAAGATCATCAGCCAAAAGTATTTGAGATTACTTACAAGTGTAATTTCACAGGAAAAAACTACCTTCCAAAAGTCCATGCTTACCATAACTCCCTTAGGAGTATCTTGTTGATAAGAGTATTGTTCAAATTCACAGAGAAGAAACTGAAATGGAATGGCCAACAAACATTTGAAAAGAAACTCGATCTCATTAGAAATCAGGGGAAATGCAAATTAAAATGATAAGATACTCTCAATCATCAGATTGGCAAATACAAAAAACGCTGAAATACCAAGTGTCTGCACGGGTGCACAAAATGGGCATTCTCATTTATTGCTAGTGGGTGTGGCAAATAAATGGTTACATCTTCTGTTAGGACCTTTGTCGATTTTGACTGAAGCTGAAATTGTCAACATTGTGTGCCCTAGAAATCATACTGTTAGGAGAAGGGCTTATTCAATTGACAATCTCATGATGTGTATATATGTATATATGTACATAGTAATATATGTATTATTTATAATAAGTATAATATATAAATAATGAGTAATGCACAATGTAATTAATATATTATACGTTTTAGATTCTGTGTCTATTATGTATTATACTTACCACGTTAGAGTGTGTACAATAAATAGATGCAAGGGTTGCCAAGGAAATCAGTTATATTGAAATATATTTTTCAATTATATTGAAAACGTCCATAAATGTTTTAAAAAAACTTTTTTGAATTTAATCTATGTGTCCTTTTTTAACTCATTAACATAAAACCCTCATAATATCCTCATGACTCCTATAATTTTGAAGCTGATGTGCATCGGCAATATTTGGGCCACCTCCAACAACTTGATGTGAACTGAAGCTGTGCTTCCCATTGGTGTCAAAGTCTCAGCACTGCTAAAGCTACTAGACTGTGGTCTACATTCACCATTGAAGGAAAAGCGAAAGGTCAATAAAAATAAAGATGAACTTTTTTTCTCTTTCAAGTCCCAAACACCTTAATTCTATAACCTGCCCCGTAGAAAGTCCTCCCACACATTCACAAGAAGACATAGTCAAAGATGCGCATTCCAGCACAGTTGGTAACAGCTAAAAATGAAAAAGAGCAGAAAAGTGGATAAAGGACATGCAGCAGACCCATAAAATGGGATGTTACAAAGAAAGTAAGAGAGATTAAGTATATGCAGAGCTCTCGAACGTATTATTGGTATGTAAAGCAAGGTGCAAGACAGACAAAGGCACAGTGTTCTTCCATTTGTATATACCATTAAAATATGGCACAAAACAATGTTGTTTACTGTTTACTGTAAAAAATATTGTTGTCATGGATTTGCACGAAATAACATGGTAAAGCATGGGCTAAAATAACTCACACAAAATGCCTGCTAATTATTCCTTTGGGGGAAAGGGAGAAAAATGGAGCAAGGTAGAATAAAAACATGACCTTAACTTGTATACTTGCATGCATTTCAGAGATAGATGGATGGATGGATGGATGGATACACAGAGATGATGGTGATGACAATAGATGGATGGATAGATAGATAGATAGATAGATAGATATGGTGATGATGATAGATAGACAGATAGATAATAGAGAGCTGATAGATTGAAAGATAGCTGATAGATGAGGGATGAATGGATAGATAGATATGATGATGATAGATAGATATAGATAGATAGATAGATAGATAGATGGATAGATAGATAGATGATAGATGGAGGCATGGATGGATAGATATGATGATGATAGATTAGATAGATAGATAGACAGATGGATAGATAGATATGTAGATAGATACATAGATAGGTAGATAGATAATAGATAGATAGATAGATGATAGATTGAAAGATAGATGATAGATGGAGGGATGGATGGATAGATTGATATGATGATGATGATAGATAGATATAGATAGATAGATACATAGATACATAGATACATAGATTGATAGAGATGGTGATGATGATGATGATAGATAGATAATAGAAAGAAAGAAAGAAAGAAAGAAAGAAAGAAAGAAAGAAAGAAAGAAAGATTATAGATAGATAGATAGATAGATAGATGATAGATTGAACAATACATGATAGATGTAGGGATGAATGGATAGATAGATATGATGATGATGATAGATAGATATAGATAGATAGATAGATAGTTAGATGATAGATAGATGATAGATTGAAAGATAGATGATAGATGGAGGGATGCATGGAGAGATAGATATGATGATGATGATATAGATAGATAGATGGATAGATAGATAGATAGATAGATAAATATAGATACATAGATAGATTGATAGAGATGATGATAGATAGATAGATAATAGAAAGAAAGAAAGAAAGAAAGAAAGAAAGATGATAGATAGAGAAATAAAAAATACAGGAGAGAGAAAGAGAGAGAGAGAGATGGAATACAAAGATAAAATCATAGATGTGGGTTTTTTAACCATTTTACCATTTGCCATTTTAGCAAAAATTTTACCATTTCCAAAATGTGAACTATCTATAGGTGTGTGTGTTCCTATGTGTGTGTGTGTATATGTAGATATATGCATGTATTTCTGTTCATCGAGAGTGCCAAGAAGAGCCTCCCCTTTGGTAATAATTTCTCAATTTTAAGACTGTGCTTACACAATAACCTAGAGCTTTTTTAAATTCCAGAATCAATCATAAAGGAAGAAAAGAAAATGAAAATAAATGTGCAAAGTTGATTGGCTTGCCATTCTGTTTCTCAATAATCCTGAAATAATTTTCAGAAGAATATTAGAAACCAGAATTATTGGCAACATTTCATCAGGTTTAATTTTATAACCTTATGGTAAGTTAGTTGCACCTTTAATAAAAATTGCTACATGGCAGGGTGTGAAGATTCAAGTTAGGAAGAAAATAAAAGACCTTCCTCAATGACTGTGCATCAGAAATGGCAGGTTCGGGTTTTATTAAGAATTTATTTGTAATTTTGCAAATGACATCAACCTTGAGAGATGGCATGGTGAATCCCCTGGTCTATCACTGCCACAGTGCAAGGCAGTGCCTCCCTTTGAATTGTTCTCATTACTTTGCTTCAAAGCAGAATTTGGTGCCTGCTGTCGCAAAGGTTGATCACAAATGTCGCAGAAACCACACAAGGTAATGCAGGTGAGGGATAAATCTTTGGAATGAAACAACATGGGGAGATTATGTAAAAGCTATTTCCAGTCCTGAAAACAAAATCAATCTGAATAACTGGCTCTGGGTGGAGCATTACACACGGTACCCATGCTGCTGGTATAAGACGTTCCAGTGGGCTTATAAATTGTGGCGGGCACTAGCTGTGTCCGTCTTTTGCAATGCACAGGTTCACAGAATCCCAGTGTCAAAGGAGCTGTTAAATTTCACATGATCCTTTGCAGCCTCTAACACTTGAATTGAGTCCGTGACGTTGATGATGATTGATGATGATGATGATACTAATTAAAACTGCTATGTGCCAGGCACTGTCGAAGTACCTTCTACTCCTTCAATGATTTGGCCAAGAGGCCATTTAGTCTCTACTTGCATCCTTCCATGACAGGGAGTTGATCATCTCCATTTCCTCGTTGGAGAGCTGTGGTTGGACAGCTTCATATCAGACTGCAAATGGCTTCCTTTGATTTCCACCCACTGGCCCTAGTTCTGTCCCTAAAAACGGAAGCTCTCTTTGCATATTTGAAGGCGGGTTTCACGTCTTCTCCAAGACCTCCCTCCGCACTAACTATCCGCAGTGAAGATACTGGTGTTTGTACTGACCCCCTATAGGTCCTATCACTATCTCCTGAGCCCCCAGTGCACTGCAGTTGACCACACCTCTTAAAGCACTCATGCCAAAAGCAACAACCTTGATGTGCTCTGGTCAACAGCCCAATCACTGTACCTGAATCCATGCAGCCTGACCTCAGTTTTTTGTGTTCTTGGAGGCATGGAAGTTTCCATCAATATGTAGAGGTTACATGAAAGAAGATGATGGGTCAGGTCAGAGACTAGAAAATGCAGTTAGGGCTCCTGAGATGTCACCCTAGCATGTCTGGACATGACCCTGGAGGCACAGAGCTCCACTGCCTTTCACAACAGGACAGTAACAGCATCATCAGTGTCATTGTCCTACCAATCTTGGGAAAAGTGCAAAGGAGGCCAGGGAGATAAAACCGGAAACAAGGAGTGCTAAGGCCAGCTCTAGAAGGAGTCGAGAGAGGGCACAGTCGGGTGCATCAGAATAGACCCTCCCCTAGATTTCCTAAGGGGGCTCAGACCTCTGCATCCTGAGGACCTGGGTTCCTGAGACACAGGAGGAGGAGCTGACAGGACCCACAGTGAAGAGACTCAGTGATAAAGGCAGGGACAGCTTGCAGATGAAGCCAGAACATCTGCCCCTGGAAACCGGACAGGAAAGGATGTTAATTCAAGGACTAAGGCAGCACAGGAAGAGAAATAGGGTTGGGGGCTCAGAGAGAAAATGATATTTCTTTTTCCATTCTGAGTTTGCAGGGTCTGCGGGACTTCCGTGCAGAGATACCAAGCAGCTGCTTAGAAAACGAAGCTGGGACTCAGCTAGGTGACATCTATTTTGGGGTGAATTTCTTTCAAATCTATTGAATCCAACCTGTATTTTTTTCTGTATGTAAGTTTAAAATAACATCTTTGAACTATTTAAATCCAAATTCTCTAGTGGGATGAAGGCTTAAAAAAAACACAACAAAACACCTGTTTAAGTCAGATGCTAAAAGAACTAATATAAACTCACTTTTGAGTTTAAACTTTTAAATAACTTTCTATTTAAAAAAAAAACCAAAAAACAAAAAAAGCCTCCTTCCAGGAGCCCAAGTGTTTATACACAACAGGCAGTCGACGAAGGCGGGTATTGAAATATCAGTGTGTTTTTTCACAGGTACTGAAAAATAAATACAAGTCATGAGAAAAGTAATGAATCGACTTGAAAACCCAGTGGGATGTTAACCTCCCGGAGTAATAATAGCACACTCTCTGTCAGGGCAGACTGCACGTCAGAAAGGTATTTGCACCCAACTTTGTTCCCGTGAAAAGTCTAGAAGTACCCAGTAATAAGAGCTGCTGGCAGGATCCTGACAATCTTTAAAAAATATCTACCCTCTGAAAGAGCTTGTCACACCAGAGTTATCTCTTCTACAGACAGCTGTTGAGAACACCAATGGGCGTGGCCTGTGCGGAGGAGAAACCCAGAGCGATCCAGAAGGAAGGGGAGGCGTGATTCCCACCGCTGAAATGCAGGGGCCAATGGGGCCAGCACTGTAATCTCTATGATTTAGAGACAGGAGCACTTTGGGCTTTTCATTTTTATTTGCTTTAAAGAAAGATGCAAGGATGTGTTTCTAGGTGGGACAGGTGGTGTCAGCTGTTTGGAAAATGATCTGAAGTTTGTCACCCACTTTTTGCAAGGTGACTCCTCATGCACTTGAGCTCCTGAGGATTGTCTCTGGTGGCTGGCAGCATTGGGTCCATGGGGTCAGGCTGACCTACGTGGCAGGAACTGAACCTTGTGAATCTCCCCACACTCACAGCACCCAGCACAGGGCCTGGCACAAACTAGTTGCTCAAGAAATGTCTGTTGGATGGATGAATGGATGGATGGATGGATGGATGGATGGATACATGTTTGGATGGATGGATGGATGGATGATAGATATATGGTTGAATGGATGATGGATGGATGGATGGATGCATGCATGTTTGGATGGATGGATGGATGATAGATATATGGTTGAATGGATGATGGATGGATGGATGGATGGATGGATAGATGGATGGATGGTTGGATGGATGATGGATGGATGAGTGGATGGGTGGTTGGGTGGGTGGATAAATGGATGGGTGAGTAGATTGGTGAATGGGTGGATGGATGGGTAGATGGATCAATGTTTGGATGGATGGATGGACGGATGGATAGATAGATGGATGATGATGGATGGTTGGATGGAGAGACGGATGGGTAAAATGAGCTATGTTGGAAAATATGCCAGAATGGCCAAAGTGGTCATGTGTAGGAAAGTGTTGAGTTGGCTGAGGAGCAGCCTGAGATGAAGGAGGTGAGAAAAGACAATCACAGGCTCCAGGGAGCATCTAAGCAAGACAGTTAGACGACAGGGCCTGGAGCAACAACTGCCCAAGGCTTTGACATTGTCCAAGTCTTCCGTTTGTACCCCTTATAGCCTCCTCTACTCCCTGCTGCAATAATCTTAAACACAGAAAATAATGCTAAGGTCATTGAATGAGTCAGAGCAATAGGGTCTTTTGTCAGCCATCCTGTGTGCTAAGGTCTTGGCACAATTTCTTTTAATTTTTTTAATGTTTATTTTTTGAGAGAAAGAGAGAGAGCGACAGAGCGTGAGCAGGGGAGAGGGAGAGAGAGAGGGAGACACAGGATCTGAAGCAGGCTCCAGGCTCTGAGTTGTCAGCACAGAGCCCGACACAGAGCTTGAACTCATGAACCGCGAGATTATGACCTGAGCTGAAGTCGGACGCTTAACTGACTGAGCCACCCACGCGCCCCGGCACAATTCTTATTTAGCTCTTACAACCACCCCACAAGGGTTGTAGTGTCAAGGTTACTAGTTCACAAAAAATAAATCAGACAGATGATCAGAAAGAGAACAAAAGCTCAGTGAAACATCACTGTCACCAGGCTTGACCATCAGCCCACACAAACATCAGGCCAGATTAAGCCCAGTGCATAATTCAGGGGACAGGACTGAAGATTAACCTTCCCGGCCAACCCTCATTCTGGCACCGCTGAGAGACTGAGCCCGCCTAGATGAGGTTAGGGAGAGAGCCCCTGTGGCCACCCTCAGGGGGGCTTCTGGGACAGAAGTGCAAGATGTGGCTGAGGCAAGGAGCCAGGCACCTCTCTAATCTTAACGCCCCCACAGCTTTGAGTGGTGACCTCACCACTGCCTCCCTCTCCCTCCACTATCAGCCTCCTTGCTCTGGGGGGGAGGGGGGGCTTAAGGTGTCAGGACAGTGGCCTCTGATTCTGTTTTTAGCTGTACAATGGGAATATTAACTAATATCAGCCCCTTCCCCTGAGGTTTCATGAGTAATTATGGATTGACACAGGTATTCTGTACCATTCATATAATACACAGTACATCATAGACTCAAAATAGGTCAGGTGTATCCCCATTGCTACTGCTTGTCTCACTTTTTTCTAGTTCTTATAAGACTATAACACTCAGAAAACAAGTGGCTCAAAAGTCAAGGGTACCCAATGGTGACAAGACAGATCCTGGAAGGTGTAGTCTCCAGTATTTGGCAGAAAAGGACTAGAGGCTCCTGATAGCAGTTCATCCTGGAAATGGTAATTTTGCATTCAGCCTGTGTGCTCGCCAAGTCTGAGCCTGACCTGGGGACTATGAAAAGGGGGTGTTTGGGGTGCACAGAAACTCCTTCCATGACCCTACTAGATCCATTCCACATGGCACGGTGGGCTAAAGGCCAGATCCTGCAGCCTTGAGCAGCTGGACGTCAGTCGAGCTATGCACTTTTCCAGCCCACGATGTCCTCGCCTGCAAAACACACTGTAGTAGGTAACACTTACCTGGCGGGTCACCAGGAGAAGAAAACAAACGCGTGTATGTAAAGCACTCAGAAGATTAACTATCACGTCCTTGAAAAAGTCCATGAAAAAGTCCATGCAAAACACAGGACAGAAAGAATGATGCAATGTTGAATTAAAAAAAAAAAAAAGAAAGGAAAGAAAGTGTCTGGAATTATTGGGCATGTTCAGTGGGGGCCAGCTGGAGGCCATGAATAGCAACAAAGCCAGAGTCAAAAGGCCTGTCAATGGGAAGAGAGGAGGTAGATGTGGTGGAGAAGGATGGTGTGGCACCAGAGACACCTCGGGTCTACATAGGAAACATTAGGGAGCAACACTGACACTGAAAATAAATGGAATCAGTGATGCAGTGATGAGGTCTTTCAGAATTCAGACGAAGAAAACAAAAACAAAAACAAAAAGCCCACAAAGAACGGAAAATAATTAGGGAGAAGATGAGAGAAGGTAATGAGAACCATAAAAATGTCGAATGCGTTAAGGAAAGGTGGTCAGAGAGCCCAGGGCATTGGCATCAGAAAGGCAGGTTTTGTATAGAGGAGGAAAAGTGTCGAAGGGAAGAGAAGTAAATACTAGCAAAACTGATGGATTATAAGGAGAAAGAATAAAACAAGTCCTACAAGTATCTAAGTGTATATAATACAGATCACTTAAGAAGAAATAAAATTCAGGATAGAGTCGACCTTCTTTGAAATTCAGCGACGAAACTCATGAAGCAACAGCTCCAGAAGTTTAGGGGGGAGACCTTGTGCTCCAGGAGACTCAACCTAGAAAAATTCTCTTCCATGTGTGAGTGCAGAAGAAAGTCATTCATTCGCAGCTAGAAGAGAGGCCCAAACATACATTGACATAAACCTATCTCCAAAAATTTAATTGAATATGTAAGCAAAATCAATCGTGAAAATGAATCAAAATTAAGAACTGAATGATGATGTTTAAGAAAGGGCAATGAGCATAAAAGAAAAGAAAATGTAGAGTTACATCCAAACTGCTTCTGATTTCTGGTTACAGACCTAACGAGGCTATGTCAGGATCTGGTTTTTGGTTACAGACCTACTGAGACTATGTCAAGATGAGCTCTCTCCCTGCTGAAAATCTTATAAATTGAGGCATTTTTTGAGAAAAACAATTTGGCAATGTATGTCATAAGTCTTAAAATATATGTCCACGTTGACTTGATTATTCCAATCTAAAACTTCATCTTAAGGAAATAACCAACTCAGCCCTCAAAGATTTGGTTGTAATGTATGTATTTTCTCCTTGCTATTCATATTAAAAGATTAAATATTGCTGAAACATGTCCAAAAAAATAAGAATGATTTAATGAATTATACAGTCATACAATGAAACTTTTAAGTTCCTTTAAAAAATATCTAACATAGACTATGCTTATAATGTAATGTGAGGTAGAAAATAACTAAGAAACAAAACTGCATTAATATTACTGTTTTCTTTTTGAAAATATACTGATGTATACGTGATTAATTGGTAGGTCATTATTCAGATAAATATATATATATATATATAGGTAAGGCAAGCGAGCATGTGGTCTTATCTTCAAAATTTATAGGGAAAAAAGTGGCTAGGAAGGATCTACTTTACGTCTTACCTGCATTCATCCAATCATCTATTTACCCACCCACTCATTCACCAAGAACCCAAGAAAGTGTGGGCACCTGACTCCTGGCAGGGTCTAAGCTAAACCTGAGAAACACCTAGGTGAAAGTTCCAGATACGTCCTTGGCCTTCCTGGAGTTTACAAGCATGCAACTGGCTTTAAACCAGTCCCGGAGAAAATAAACACACATGACACTGGAGGTAATAGTTGGGAGGGTGAAGGACTGCATCCGTGAGGTTGTGGAGAAAGATGAAGGTGCCTTGAATGGAGCTGGGGTAGTGCCTGGGGACAGCGATAGGAAGCCCCCACTAGACCCAAGGCACATGGGCAGCATGAGAGCCTTGTTTCCCCCATTATGATGAGTGTACTCTTTAATCCCCATCCTCTATTACCCACATCCCCCCGCCCACCTCCCCTCTGGTAACCATCCATTTGTTCTCTACAGTTGAGTCTGTTTCTTGGTGTGTTGATAGACTCTTTGAAGCATTTTCAAGTCTAGATAAGGCATCGCTTCCTCTTTCTAACAATGAGTTGTGGAGCAAGAGGTTGTAGACACTGAGACAGGGATCTACTTACTCCAGTAAGAGGGGAAAACCAAAGGGAGGAGCTTAACTATTTCCCTACATGTTCAAAACAAGTCTGCAGGTGAGGTGGAGCCAGAAACCAGGTCTGAAATCTTATGTCCCTGACCACTCACCAGCGAAATAGCCTCCTCCTTCTTCCCTCCCCTTTCCCAAGATCCAACTCAAATAACTCCTCCCAATTTCCCCACGCATGCTGGTCACTATCCCTCTGGGCTCTTCTTACTATATCCCCTTCACATCGAACTATATTATCTTTTATCCAACAAATAGTTTAGGAGGAAATTCCCACTGGAT
Organism: Panthera leo; assembly: GCF_018350215.1. Classification (NCBI taxonomy): domain Eukaryota; kingdom Metazoa; phylum Chordata; class Mammalia; order Carnivora; family Felidae; genus Panthera; species Panthera leo. The sequence goes on from NC_056684.1 coordinate 140,432,192, forward strand.
AGTTTCTTCTTTGTATTTTGTTCTGTCTCACAACCATGTGTCCAGGCCTGGTAAAGACTCTGACGAATAGGTCTGAGTTCAGTTGGATTCACTGAAATCCATGGCAAGAATAACACCTGGATGACTGTGCAATTTGTCCATGAATTATTCATAATTACACAGAGTAACACACTTATTCTGGGTGTCCCAATCCTGAAACCAACAGAAAGACTCACATACAAATCATCCCTCCCAAGGCAGATGACCAGAAAGATAGCAGATCTCAAACAGCCGTGCAGGCAGACACAGGCCCTGCCCTCCCAAACCAATCACATATCCGTCCTTCTCCACATTACCAGATGCAGGCTCTGCCTCTGTACATCAGTCATAAATCTGTCCTTTGGCACATCACTCATCCATCAGCAGGCTTTACTCCTTTTATGCAACATGTAATCTACAAAATTTTATGTAGACATTACACACCTGGAGCCACAAGACAGGACCCAACTCAACACGTCAGGGGGTTCCTCTCTTCTTCTGCTGGGAGAAGAGAGACACACGCACCCACATGCCCACCCACTATCTTGCACGGAGCCCTTGAAGGCTGGCCCAGGGGATCCTCTGTCCACACACATACCTTTCATTCCTGCACACAGCTCTCTCCTCCACTTTCTGATGCCTCTTCCACACAGGTAGGTTGGGCTCAGAGATGTAGTCTCCTTAATTGCTCCCTTCTTGAAAGTTCTCTCTCTTATCCTCCCTGTAGAATCTTCTTGGATCTCTAGATTCAAAAGTATTTCTCAGAATGAGTGCAGGACAAGAATGGATATTTACTAAACGCCTACCCAATGCTGGGCATTGCAATCTTCCCATCATGCTGGGATGGAAAAGAAGTTTCCCTATATTTAACTCTCCCTAAGAAACTTGAAATAAGCCACGCTATGTCACACACTAGTAAGAGGAAGCAAAAGTGGGATTAAAAACCAGGGCTGCCTGTTTCCAAAGCTTACGTGCTTTCCATCACATGCAACCTCCCAAGGAAGGGCTCCCCACTGGCTGCACGGCGTCCCTCACTCAGTGTGTTAATAAAAAGGAAGATGCAGAGAAATGAGAAGAAAGGAGAGAAATAATTTTTATAGCATGCCCACTCCTCCCACCAGGGCACCTCCCCCCCTCACCCCACCAACAACCAGGCACCCAAGACTGGAGAACTCTGACCCTCTCTGTCCCAGGGAGGGACTGAGCTCCGCAACCTCTCAGTTTCCCCATTTCTGTTGCATTTCTCTTGCCAGGGCCCTCCCTGAGAGTGGGGTGGGTGGGGGTGCTGAGAAAGGCAGGGCGTGGAACCACCCGCAGTGCCCGAGGGAGTCCTTCCCACCACACACCTGCGAGCCCTTCAGCCCTCCTCCAATGACAGCTGCCTTAGACCTTCAACTTTCACAGAAGCCTATTTCTGCTGAACTTGCATTAAACAAAGACTGGAAACACGGGTCAACAACTCCAAACATTCACCTCCTTCATGCACTTGTCTGAGGAGCCCCAACCCTTCTGTGAAAACAGCATTAGCAAATACCATCAAAGAGAACCAGGTCTCATTCAGGATGCAAGCAGTCCCCCCTCCCTTGGCCTCAGTTGAAGCTGGAATACCTCACCTTGATTTACCAAGCCCTGTGTGGTCTTGCCCTTGCCGCTCCCCTGCCCTCACTGCCATTCATCTTCTTCAAACCTTTAGTTCATTTTCCTCCCTTCCTTCCTTCCCAATACATTCCGAGTGCCTATTCACTCCTGGGTGCTGTGGAGACAAAGTTTCCAAGGCAAACAGACTCAACACTGTCCCTCATTCCACATCCTTGTGCCTGTTGTCCCTTCCCATGGAATGCCCACACCTGCTCTACCAGCATAAAGCCTCACCATCTTTTAAATTGGAAATTAAATATTAGTTTGGTCTTGTTTTTAAGAATCCTTCCTTACTTCCTACTGTCCCTCCTCGAGTTGGGTCAGGCATCTCCCCACAGTTTTATCTTCCTCCCCATTCCAGGGCACTGCTCATCTCTGGGGTAATTGTCTGCTTGCACACCTGCACCCTCATCTAAACTGCAACGTCCTTAGAAGCCAGCTCAAAGGCCCCCTGATTCCTCTGAATTCCTACTGGGTCAGCCAGCAGTCGATCCAAACTCCGATACTCTAAGACAAACTCATCTTTCCTTCCAAACCAACTTCCTGGTTTTCTGCAGTTGCCCCCAGAATAGTCACCAAAGCTAAAACTAGGGAGTCAACCTTGAGGCTTCCTTCTCCCTCACTCCCCACTTACAAATAACCACTGAATAGCGTTGGCTTTGGCACCTAAATACATCCATCTGCATCCCTGCCTTGACAAGGCCACCACTCTCTTCCGTGGCTATATCACGGGTCTCCAGGGCTTGTGAAACAGCCTCCTGATTCTCTTCTTGCATCACCCTTGCCTTCTGACAATCTATTCTCTACAATGCGGGCAGAGTAATCTAAGACATAAAGGAGATGAGGTCACTTGCCAGCTTAAAACCCATAAAGACCTTCCCATTGCCCTGAGGACAATGTCTAAACTCCATAACAAAGCCAACAAGGCCACTCAGATGCCCAGCTCTACTTTCCGTTCTTACTCACCCCTGGTCACTCCCCCATCACATAGTCTCTGACTCGACTCAGCCTTCAATGAATGAAACCCCTGTTCTTTGTGGCCTTCTGGCTGTCATGGAAGTGGCTTTTCTGCCTGGAATAATTCTCCCCCCTCCTCATCGCTTGGCTGGGTGTGAATGTCACCTCATTATCGCGCACCAGTCAAACTTGCCAGGCAGTGCACTAACAGAGACACCTTCTCAAGTCCTTGTGGCCCCATGGAAGCCTCGAATGCCATAAAGTGGCCTCCGTGGGCCCACCACAGCACAGATATTTCCCGAGATCCCCAGCGGGAATGCCCTGCTGCACCTCATTATCACTGTCCTGGTAAATAACAGCAGCACTGACACCAGTCTGCAAAACCAACACGTGCATATTTGATCTGTATAAACAGTGCATATAATATGACATTTCCTTTCAATACTCCCTTACCACTTGGAAATTCAAATGAGAGCCTGTGCTACCCTTGGACTGGAGATTAATGAGGGCATCATAAATATTTGATTAAAGCCAGGCCAAATTCTTGGGGTTTTGCCTCAAAAAGTTTTCAGAACAAGTGCCCAAAGACTTTTTGACTATCCTAAGCACTTTTGGGGGGGCAGTAAGAGGCAGCTTCCCTCTCCAGAAATTTTCCAGCTACATTTGCTCTCACACAGCATGCCAGCCGCTATGTCTCTTGACTTTTGACAGACATCTAGATCTCTCTCAGCTTTCAAGTCACCTTCCACTTTGGACTCTTGGTCAGTGAGCTTGTGTTTGCCTCTTATAGACAGTGGAATAAGAAAGGAACATTGTGTGCTACATATTAGAAAACCTGCCTCTCAGCCTGGCTGGCCCAATTTGTGGCTCTGTCAACTTGGGAAGAGGTGTTGAACATCCTTCAGCCTCGGTGTTTTCTGCTATAGATGATGAGAAAAATAAATGGTTTCTGAAATGAGGATCATTTTTGCATACTAGAAATTGTTGAAAAAAATGTAATATATTGGAAATATTCGCTAACAAGCAAGGCTAGAGGCCGAGTCACCTCAGGGAATTCTTTTTGTGGAGACTTTCCAGCAATGCCACTCTCAGATTACAAAATGGGTACTAAATTACCCATTTACAAAACCATCTGTATTAAGAGATTTAATGCAAACTATGAATAAAATACTTATTTGAAAGAGAATTTTTTTTCATGGCAGTGTACTCTTAAGTAGGAAATATCCTGGAAGCAATCTAGACAGACATTAATAGGGTCAAATAAACTATGGTATATCCCCCTAACAAATTATTGTGTAGAAAATAAACTCATTGCAAAAATGTCTTTAATAATAAGTATGCATGTGTAATATAATGTTAAGTGTGTGTATTGAGTACAAAATCAAATAGACCAAAATAACTGAACATTTATTTAGTCTGCAAATAAAGAAGGGATTCCTATGATTTAAAACAAAAGAAGGGTGGCTGGGTGGCTTCAGTCGGTGAACTGTTCAACTTTGGCTCAGGTCATGGTCTCACAGTTTGTGAGTTTGAGCCCCGCATTGGGATCCGTGCTGACAGCTCAGATCCTGGAGCCTGCTTCAGGTTCTGTGTCTCCCTCACTCTCTGCCCTTCCGCCACTCATGCTCTGTCTCTCTCTGTCTCTCGAAAATAAATAAACATTTTTTAAAAATCAAAATAAATAAATAAATAAATAAATAAATAAATAAATAAATAAAATAATAAAACAAAAGAGAATTCACCAAAAGAATTAACAATTAAATTTACTACATAAAAATTTTTAAATATGAAATTAAAATATACCATAAATAAAGATCAAAGAAAATGACATTGTAATTAAACACTGCCAGGTGAATATCAATTTTCAAAGAATGCAATAGATGTGCTTCAGATCTCATACCACTTCTAAGAGGAACACAACACAAGGAAGATGAAAAGAAAAAGTGAATTCTTTCTTCCATGATACCAAGAAAGATATTTTAAAGTGAAAATTAAGCTAGCATAAGTGAATTTGTTGAGATACGATATCCATTATGGCAAAGATGGAAGACCACAGATTCTTCAAAGAATAAGGCGATGAAGGCATGGCAGAGAGTCTCCATAGACAACAGATTAGCACTCAGACTTTCTCCTCACCCCAAGTTGCCCTCCTGATATTTTTCTCTTGCATACTTCATCAGCATACAGCTCACCCAGGAGCTCTCCCATTCAAAGACAATGGGAGACCAAAAAACAATAAGAGACCTCCACCAAAATCCTGAGAGAGAAACACGGCAAATAAAAATAGACAAATAAAAATGTTGATATTCAGTAAGGTAATAATGTGCCTTCACAATGTCCCATTGAAAGGAACAGCAACTTTCACAAAATAAAAAACCAAAGCAGAAACATAAGGACCCAATTATTAACAAGAAGAAGACAGAATAAAATAAATAAATTGGCAAAGATCAAGTAAAAGCAGAAGAGAAAAATCAAGTCATCCAATAAGTAAAGTCATTTGGGAAGCAGTCAATAGGAAATAGGTTCTGCCACAATAATGCTCAGGGACATAAGGGGACACACTTGAGAAAACCTGAGCAGGATAAAATAGAAAAAAATAACAAAAATGTTAAAACTCTATAATAGAAAATTATGGCTATGAAAGATGACAAAGGAGATCCAGGGTGTGCAAAATTGGTGCCTGGGACTAACGAGCAAAGTAAATAGAATATACAAATTACCCAAAGATGTAAGATAAGGAAAATGGTTTTGAAATAAATATTTAAATGTACAGACAGAAAAGGCCAGCAGCTCCCAGACAAGTTGAGGTAGGCCCACGAGCAGAGGGTATATTTTATTAGAGTCATTACACCTTTAAAATAAAGTCTAAATCCTATAGCCAGGGAAAAAAGTCAACTCATCTATAAGGGGAAAAAAACAAACCTGCCTTTAGACTTCTCCCTAAAACATTGAATGCAACAGTACAATGGAATGATGTCTTCAGAATCCTCAGAGAAAGGGTGAGACAATAATTTTATACCCAGCCAAGATGTCCTTTTAGAATAAAGTGACAGATAACTTTACAAAAAATTAGTATCTCAAAGGAAAGGGTTTCCATGATCTTAAGTGAGCTATGAAAAGTTGCTCTGTTGCCAATCCAGAAATAAAAGATTCTGTAAAATAATTGGTGACTTTTATTATATTACTTTTTAAAAACTAATTAAAAGAAATATTGCACAGCTGTGGGAAAATATTGTTGCCAAATAGAATGTGTATTCTACTAGGACATTGAAGCTATCAAACATAAGAGGAAGAAACAGAGGGAAAGTCACCTTGTGAATATTCCATCCTCTTCTGTTGAAAGGGCAATATCTGTAATGTCTAAAACTAATAAATAAAGAAAATATATATTATTTAAGTGTGTGAAGCATTGGAGAAATAAAAATAATTATGTAAAAGTAACCAAAATCAGGTGATATAGAGAGGACAGAGGGAGGGTAGGTGAAAGGAAATCAAGAATACCAAAATACACATCTTTAAAAGTGGAAAGTTGATACTGTCTAAAGAAGTAAAAATTATGTATATTCTATAAATTATAGCCATAAATATAACTACCGGAAGAAGTGAAAGTGAACTCACAATAGAACTTCTAAATGGTTAGAAAACAGAAACACACACGCACACACACACACACACACACACACACTCCAAAGTACATACTGATCTTAAAATGTCAGGCAAGGATAAATTCAAGGCAGAGGGATTTAAAGGAGATATGTATGACCATTTTTAATGAGCACACAAACCACAATAGAGGTGTTCTGCTCTTTAATATTTATACAACAATGAAAACAGCAGCAAAATTCATGTCCAAAAATGTAGTAAATGTAAGAAGAAACGAAAATATAATAACGCACCTCTCTCACCCCACAAGAATAAATTTAAATGAAAAAAAGTAAAAAGAAATAAAGATGTGAATCTACAATAGTCTCAAAATAAAAAGGTTCTAGAAAGTTAAAAATAATAAATTTAGGGTATAGACAACTAAAATAGCCTATTGTTATTTCTAGAACTAACATGTATATTCAATATATGTAGAATTGCATAATACAGAGAATTGATTTTTTTAATGTTTATTTATTGATGTTTTAGAGAGAGAACACGAGAGGCAAAGGTGCAGAGAGAGAAGCCCAAGCAGACTCTTGTTATCAGCACAGATCCTGATGCAGGGCTCGATCCCACAAACCATGAGATCATGATCTGAGCTGCAATCAAGAGTCGGATACTTAACCCACTGAGCCACCCAGGAGCCCTGAGAATTGATTTTTATACTTATCTAACAGTCAAGGTTCAATGCTGCAACGACAGAAGCTGTGTCTGACTGGTTAAGCACAAAAACGAATTCATTCAAGGACACAGGCAGTTCACAGAACTATGAGCTCGTCTGGAAAAACACAGCAGGTGACAGGCCTACGGGAAAATTCCCCCAAATCATATTCTAAAGTGACCCAATGAGGACTTTTTCTTCACTACCACTTCAGATTCCACAAGCAGCAAAGCCCCTTCTGTCCCAGAAACTTGACCCTGCTCCACTCCTGGTCTTAAAGCCCCCAACCTGCTGAATTCTGCTTCCAACCTTCTTCACGTTTCTCAAGACGTTCGCTTCCAGATGGAAGCATCACTGGGGTAAGTGTGCTTGCTAGAGTCTGAGCCCAAAGCCTGAGTTTTAGCTGTGAAAGGAGCCAAGAGAACAAATTTTAGGAGTCACACAAGGGGGCGGGGCTTGACTCAGAGAGCTTGGCACACACTAAACATAGCAAAGGTGTCCTAAAATGTCCCGGCAGCCAGAGACGACCCGGCAGACATCTGCCCCAGTGAACTGCAAAGTTTATCCTTGGGAAGAGGGACCATGCCTTCTTTTCAAAGTCCCATGGCACATATACTGAAAAAGTGAATAATCAGTAGGTCACTAAGAAAACATCACCGAATGTTCTGAGATAGCTATAGATAAGGTAGTTTCCAAACACAAGGTGATGGAAATAAAAATAGAAACATGGAAAGGATTCTACACCCCCTGGAAATTCATCAAGGAAAATACACATACACACAAACTCTCTCTTAAAAGAGGAAGTCTTCTTCACGGTAGATTATCTTCCTAACGTGAAGTTACAGTTATACAAACACTAGATTCTATTCCTAAAGCTACATTTATCTTAAAGTGTCTTAAAACAATTATAAAAAGTTCATATTACCAAGAAAAATGAATAAAAAAATAGGAAGCATTCAACCATAGAAGAAAAAGGGCAGTGTGAGAGGAATACATGCAGACCAAAGGAAAGCAAATTATAAAAAGAGAGAGTAATGAATTTGAGACAGAAAATGACAAGAAAGAATAAGTAAACCCAAGAATGCATTTAACAGCAACCAAGAATTAAGGGGGGGGGGAGGAAGTAAGTAGGCTAATCAAGCATGAAAACCTTTGACAGTACAAATACCTAAATAAAAAATATTAGAATTCAAAAACTAACCAGAAAACCAGTGGAAAGAAAAGTGAGAGACCAATTTGCCTAACGCAAATAAACTTGAAATGATTTTCTGAGAAATCAGAAATGAAGAAGTTGACCCCAGATGGATAGACTCTCTGCGTGGAAATGATGTCATAGAACAAACTGAGGACTTTTTTTAGAAAGTTGTTCTTCCAAAAAGCCCTGGGCTGAGAAGCTGCCATAGGTGAGGTCCTTCAGATCTTTAAGGAATGGGTTATTTCTAGACGCCTTCATTGATCGGGAGTGTGGGGAAGGAAGAGGGGCTTCTGGATTATTTTTGTGAACCCAACCTACCATGGATCTTTTAACCTGACAGAGAGGAGAGAATAAAACTACAGACCAACCTCGCATATGAATATTGATGGAAAAGCCTAAATAAAATATTAGCAAATAGAATCCGGCAGCACATTAAACCGGTTTGAAGATGGGAATCTAAGCACAAACTGAGCCCCCCCCCCCCCCACCTCCCTGGAGCCGATCCATAGACATGCTAGTAAAGCCATTTTTAAAACAAACAAATAAACGCATGCCCAGGAAAATAAAACGCGGTGTTCTCCGAATGCCAGAGCAGTGAGAACCCCGACAGGAGATGCAACGTCAACGTGGTGGCCTGAACATGTTCCTTCCTGAAATGCCACTCACTCAGATGACAGGGAGGTATTATTTTTAAAGACATAAGCCCACAAGAACAAGGGAGGGATGTATTAGTTTTATTGCTATACAGCTAAGCCTCCAAGTCTCATGACTCAACACAAAAGAAGTTTATCTCTCAATTGTGAAAAGTGCTGTCCGTGACAGTGGGGGACTCCACTCCCAAGCCTTCAGGGACCAAGGCTGGTGGGGGCTCAGCGGAGTCACGTGACCCCCCAGGTGGTCCCAGACATCCTCACCCCGGGGGCAGACGGGGGGACGGGAGAAGGGGACAAGCCGTGAGCCAGCCGTGGAAGTGAGCACGCCTCTGCCCGCACTGGACTGCAGGTGACTCAGCCCCAGACCCCCCCAGCCGTCACCTGCAGGGAAGGCTGGAAACACATGTGCCCTGGAGCCAGTGTGTGGAAACCTGCTGAGCCCCCAGCACGCTCCACCTTTCCGGTCAGCAAACACCGACCTCACTTTCCTTTGCATACCTAAAATACACTCAACCACACACGCCCGCCCAGGAAAGCAGCCCCAGACCCAGTGTGCCCAGTTGAACCACTGCACTGAATCCAGAGTCCAGGGTGGACTTTCGGGGCTCAGCCTTCCGCCCCATCATCGGGCTCAGATGTGAGAGGCTGCAGAGAGCCAGGAAGCACACACTAGTTCATGCGCCAGAGGCCCCAGAAAGGTGGGGAAGCCATTGTAAAGCCATGACTCAGGTTAAGGATGAGAACGGAGATTAAAAGTCCCCGCTCAAGAAAAGCTCGCAGATTGCAGTTTCGAACCACGTGGAGAGAGCTTGCATCATAAACGTTATGTCAATCCGACTAAAGGAAGGTGGACTGTGTCGTAAGGAAGGGGAAATAACATGTGCAATTGTGAAAAGACTCTAAATGGGACAATAAAGTTGTCAAAGTGATACACGAATGAAGAGCATACACAAAGCAAGACGGGAGGCTCTTTTAAAAAGCACAGGCAGAAATCAATTACTAGCAGACAGATCATAACTAATTGACAAATGGCCATTAAACAAGAAACCCTGAAACTGTAAAGTGTAGAATTGAGACCCAAACTCAATATTCAAGCTGTACGTGGGCCACACTCAAAGGCTGACTGTGCAAAACAGAATAAGAGCCTGAGCCATTTAACCAGAATGCAGTCCAGAGAGATGAAGACCTGGAAAATATTAATGGGGAATTAAAATACTTGGAGAAAAATCGAAGATGGGCCTGGCATGTGGCAGGGCTTCAGTAAATTCTCGAGGAGTAAACGAAGGAGCTGGAACGTTCTGTCCACCTGCGGGCAATCTGCCAGATTGTGAGCACCTGGAGAAGAGAATCCGTATCCTGCACACATTTGTGTCACCTGGCACACACTATAGGGTGTCAGTGAAGCGTGTCGGGTTCATGAGAACTGGGACACATATTTATTTCCCGAGATTAAAATGCGTACAGGGAGGTAGTCCCCATAAATAGATAGCCTGGCCTCCCGGCCTCCCCGCTGCATGAATAATAGCGTCTACAAATGCCGGGCAGTGTCCCACATGCATTTACACGTGTTGGCTCACTTAACTTTTGTTTTTTTAATTTTTTTAATGTTTATTTATTTTTACAGAGGGAGAGACAGAGCATGAGCAGGGGAGGGGCAGAGAGAGAGGGAGACACAGAATCCGAAGCAGGCTCCGGGCTCCGAGCCGTCGGCACGGAGCCCGATGCGGGGCTCGAACCCACGGACCGTGAGATCATGACCCGAGCCGAAGTCGGACGCTCCACCGACTGAGCCACCCAGGCGCCCCTCACTTAACTCTTTTTGTATTTTCTTTTATTTTACAGAGAGAAGAACACTTAACCGGAGAGCCACCTTCTTCACAGCTGTTTTAAGTGCACCGTGCATACTGTTGTCCCTACAGCAGCTTAATTATTCCAACAACCCCAAAGGGCAGAGCTAACATCATCCCCACTTTAGAGAGGAGAACCGCAAGGTGCAGAGAGGTTGAATAAATTCCTCCTGGAGCAAGAAGTTTAGAGCAGACGTTGAATTCGGACTCCTCCTCACCAGGCGCCCGGGGGCATGTCCACATTGCCAAGCTGACCCGACCACCACCTCTTTCTCTTCCCGTGTTCTGTGCATTCTAGACTTACGCTGTCTGATACCACTAGCCACGTGTGATATTCAAATTTAAATCGATTATAAAAAACTAGATTTTTAAAGCCAGTTCCCCAGTGGCACCAACCACGCGGTCCCTCAATAGTCGCACACGCTAATGGCCACCATACCGGATGGCCCAGACAGGGAACTTCATTGTCGCAGAAAGTCTTCTAGGGTAATGCTGCCCCAGAACATAGATCCTCCCAGGGCAAAGATCAGATCACACACATTTCATAATTTTTCTGGTGGGGGGAAGACAGTCAAACCCTTCATATATAGTACCCGTCCATTTGCGAGGTATGTCCTTACATCCTAATGGTAGACTGGGGTGGCTTGTGTCTATAAGGAAGCATTCCTAGAAAGCAAATCTCATTTGTTCATTGAGGGAAAAGCCTCCCTCCTGCTGCACCACACACGAAAGCCAGTGTCCTTTATCTGCCTGGTCTCCTAATTGGGGATGTTTATTGTGTTCTTTGTTCATATGGATTTATCCTCAACAGATATATTTGACTAGATAGTTCTGAACCTTCAAAACCCCACAGAGAAAGCTTGAAGTCAGGATCTATTAAAGATGTTTGCAACACTCAAAGCAAAGTTTTCCAAGACTGATTTTACTTCCTTCAGTTTTTTTTTTTTTTTCCCCAGTAGCTGTTTTCAAATCCCATAACATTCTGATGGATTTCCAGAAGCATGTTAATCAAGACCTTCTGCTTCGTTGGCAAACGCCAAAGACAATTTCAAGAGTTGATACAAAGAACGTATATGTGGGTCCTACTATGTGCCTGCCCTGTGTGAGGCACTGGGGATCTAGAAGGTTCTTACTATGTCTCTGGTTTTGCACTAGGAACTGGGCATTTGGAAATGCCAGTTATGGAAAAGAGGCAGACACTCGTGCATTCCTTCACTTGTTCATTCTACCAATACTTATTAAGTATTTACTCTCTGCCGGGCACCGTGTCAGGCAGTGGCATACTAGGGGGCTCCAAACAGCTCAAATTCCTGCCTTTGTGGAAATGGTCACGGGGAACACTGTCCATAAACAAACAATATATGAATATACAATATGTCACATATCATAAGTGATATGAAGTAAATAAAGCAGGCTATGGCGACAGAGGGTAGGAGTCAAAACCAGGATTTTCAACAGAGGGAAAGCAGGAGCTCTCTGGCAGCGTGATGGGAATGTAGTGAGGGAGGGAGCCAGGAGGACATTCATAGGGACATGGAGGGAAGAGCTTCCAGAACAGAACGCCTGGGGAGCCAACAGCCTTGTGGAAGGCTGAGTATGGGGGGGTAGGTACGATGTGTGCTGGGAATGCAGGGGAAGGGATGGAAAGAGTAAGAAGAGGAGCGTACAGCAGATTGGAAGGTTGCAGATACGATAGCGCAAAGTGAGAGAGAGGCGATAATGGGTATTGGAAGGACTTTGAAATTCATTCTGGGGGTTCTGGGCAGAGTTAGGACCTCATTAGACTCACGCTTTAGAGAAGCCTCTCTGAACAAAGACAGACATAAGCAGGCAGGGATGGAAACGAGGATATTGGTTGGAATGCAACCGCAACCACCTAAAGGAAGGGATCGCTGTGTCTGGGACCAGGGTGGTGGGAGCCCTCAGGTTTGCTTCTGAGAAGCAGGGGAGGAGAAGAGAGAAGGAGGGAGCACAGGATAAACTCAGGACCAGGAGGGAGTGTTGGTCTCGGAGTGCACCAGTGTCAGAGTGGAGGAAACCCGACGAGGGTGTCCAGGGTCTCACTGAAATGTGAATTTCTGATGAACAACATACTTTCCTAGTATAAGAATGTCCCATACAGTATTTGGGATATACTTACACTAAAAGGGTATTTGTTATTCATCTGGAATTCAAATTCGACAGGCTGTTCTGTGTTTGGTCCTGCAATCTGACCGACCGAGGGCACAAGAGTTTGGCTGCTGGGCATACCAAAGCTAGAAGAATGGGCAGGTCTTGGCCATGTGAGTAAAGAAGAAAGGAGTCCCGGGTGAAGGGAATCACGCCCATCCCTTCTCTGAATTTCTGTGGGAGTTCCAGAACGCAGGACTCGATCGTCTGAGGGAGGACAGCAGCAGCCCACCACCTACTTTAGTGCCTCTAGAGGTCAGAAGTCAGAAGGACCAAAGTTCTAGAGAGACAGCTAAATCGTAGTTTCACAGAGTTTCCTCTTAAAACTTGCAGGGTATAAGGTTTGCCTTCATTGCTCACGGAAGAGAGGCCAGATGCCCATCACCATTCTCTTCCAATCTTAAGGTCTGCTGTATAGCTTGAGCCTGAGCTTAGCGGTCCATCAATAATTGTGATCATCCATGCACAAACACTCAGTGAGGGTCTACCACGTTTCCCGGGCTGCATTCCAGGTCTTGTTCAAGTTCACCCAGACCTGCCCAGCTTCGGACCTCCCTGCCCACCTCTCCTTGCACTGCCTATCCCCTGCCCGCACTCCCTGACCTCCACCCAGAAAATGGAACCAACAAAGTGAGAAAGGAAGAGCCTGTTGAGAGCTGTACACATTACCCGAACGAATGTGCAGAGGTAGAAATGTACGTTGTGATCCAGGGGACAATGAAGAAATCAGTGTGATTTGAAAAGAATACGGGAGAGAATTGGAGCCGTTGAGCGCTGGGCTCCTGCACGTCCCGTGCAATGCGAAGTTTGGAAGACCTTGGGGTGGGAGAAATAGCTAGAACAGCAGGGAGGGAAGCCAAAGAAACGTTCCACTTTCCAGAGCCTATTCACAGAGGTAGCCAGGGGTGGAAATGAGAAAACACCCTGCCTTCATGAGATTTTTATTAAGAAGCAGAAGAAGACGTTAAATAATGGCTTATTTGAGTGCACATCCTCGGCAGGGGAACAGCCAATGATTTCAGAGAACTATATTATTACTTTGTGTTTGCTTATCTTTTTCTCTCCTTACCTGATAATCATCTGTAGCTCTATCTGTCTTTTTAAGGACATGTGAGAAAATGGAAAAGGTTACAGAGGACAGTCAAAGAATTGCATATTATTACCTGGCTTTCCAGAGCTGACTGTGCAATTGTTTGTTTTTGATGAGATAACAATGAAGATAGAATTGTTCAGAGCAAATGCTACTCTCATTTCATCAAGCCATTCCTCACTGTCCCACTCTCACATACAGCTGCCCCTCCCACCACTGAAGACTCTCAGGGACACTAGAGCCACTGCCAATGGAGTGCTTGGGAAGAGGTAAAACCCTTCCTTTTTGACCTCCATGCCCACTGGGACCAATGAAATTCTTGTATTATTGGGGTGGTGCTAATTTCTTGCACAGGGTTCTTGGTACCACGTTCTTGCACAGGGTTTCCCCAATAAGCCGTGTTGCTGCCTCCCTTCATACCTTAAGTATGTTGGCCCTTCCCAGTGAAACACCCCCTTGCCTGCTTCCAACCCACCTGCACTCCTTAAAGGTCCTTTTCTCTCTGTGATGCTTTTCTCCATCACCCCAAGCGTATTTTGCCATTGCCCCCTTTGTTCCGTGGATGTAATACATTTCGCACTTTAAGAAAATGTTTCCACTTCCTTGTTTCCAGGTCTTCCTTCCATTAGCCTTTGAGCTCCCCTGGACAGGGGTCATAGTCTCTGTATTTCTGGATGCACAGTTACCTCCCCTTGGATTTTTGTGCAGTAAATAAATACATAGCAAAACATAAGACTTTACCAGGAGTAGAGGAAGCGTATTCTTCTCGGAGTCCTCTACATGCTGTAGGACTGGCTCTCCATCGTATCCTTACCATGTTCCTGGATGCCTTTGCATTTTAAAGAGACCCTTGCTGATTCTTTATGAGCCAGATTGCAGAGGAGAAATCCATACCATTGTAAAGAAGGGAACATTTCTTCATGAGGTCGGCCCTCTATATTGTCTTCAGTCTCACCTGGAATGCAGTACAGCCTCATGTGAAAGACTGTGGACTATGGAGTCCAAACACTCTGGATTCAAACACAAGCTCTCTCACTACAATCCTGTGCAACCTTGGAGAAGTAACCTTTTAGTTTTATGAGCCTCAGTTTCTTTGTCTGTAAGAAGAGAAAAATGAAAGCATCAACTCTATTATGGGAATGTCATGAGAGTAAGGGGAGCTAACACAGGTAAGGCTTAGCCCAACACCAGCTGTAGCAGTGTTAAAATACTGGAAGTTATAATTGGTGCCATCTTTTATTTTCATTCAAGCAACTCAGTTGATTAATTCATCTCTTCAGCAGCCAGCAGATGTAGCTTTATACTACATGGCTGTCATCACATGCAGAATGGTTTTCATAAACCCATGAAAAGTTCTTGGGCTCCATCCAGAACCTCTTGCCCTAATCCCTGCTGCACTTCACTGCCCAGACCAACTCCCTGCCTTCTAGGATCCCAGTCTCATGACTCCCCTTCCATGGATGCCTCAGCCCTTCCCAGATCTGATGACTTACCCACTGAATGGCTTGGACTTCCTGGTTTCCAATCTGGGTCACAAGATTGGTTCAGCTGCCTCCTCACTCGCCGTAATGCCCCCAAGTATTATATCTGCTCTAATCCAGGCCATGAGATCTTAAACCAAGAGACAAATTTAGAATAGATTGCTTATGTAATTCCTTTCAGGTAAATGAAGAGGTACTGAGATGGAGAATTTCATAGCTTCTCTAGAAGTAAAACCATCTTTTACAGATATATAAATATGAATAATATGTTAGAATATAGATAATCTTCTGGAAGCGATCTGCCATAGTTTATTTACAGCTGGGTTAATGGGGATGGGGGAGTGGGGTGTGGTGAGTAGCAGACCCTGGCTAAACACTCACCTTTCCAGTTACTCACTGTTGGTAGCAAACAATTCCAAAGATCACTGGATTAAAACAACAATTTCTTATTTTTAGAACTTACGATTCTGTGGATTAAGAATTTGGAATATATAGAGAACATATATAATATTATATATGTAATACTATCATAGTATCTCTTTAAGTCTGCCAAAGTCTTACCTCCAGAAATTGTAATTAGATTAGGGAAGAAAAAAGTCTTAACTCAGATTATATTAATTAAAACGTACAAATGGATTCTGTAGCTTAGCAACAATGCCTATCACCAGTTACCATGTATGTCAGTAACCAAATTTGTACATCAGATTATGTAGAGTTGTTCCAGGAACCAACCCTGCATTATTCAAGGAATCCAGAAAGAATAGGCAATGGAATTATGCTGATTTTTAAATATAATTTTCCAGCAGTTTAAGAAGAATAAGTTTCTCATTTAAAAAGCCAGCAGGGTCAGCAGGCAACAAAGTTCTGTTTTAGTTGGAAATCAGTGGGTGGGAATATAAAGCCATGGGTTTTTTTTTCCTAAATGGAACTAGAAAAGCAGCAGATCTAAAAAGTTGTAATCAGCCAAATTTCTTTTTATATATATAAATATGTGAGTAAAAAGTTGGGGCTTTCTTTCTGTGTTATATTTTTTAATTCAACATAACAGTAGCAAATCACCTTTGCTAATCCCACTTCCTTTTCCTGCATAAAAATCTTTCTTTGAGGGAGATCAAAAGCAATTCATTTGAAATCCCATGAACCTTGGGAAATCGGGGATTTAGGAAGACAAAATAGCCCATGACCATTCGCATATGAAAGTAAAGGGGTATGATTATCCACTGGTATCTCACCTGTTCCCATTCCAAGGGGACCTAAGTTGGGTGGCTCTGGGTACAAGTTTCATGGGTTGAAACTGGGGAAGCTGTCAAGCCAGGGATGGATAAGATGTGGCGGGTTATGTGGGGCGGCTGAGAGTAGACTGAGACAGGGGAGATCTGAGAGAGGCAGATGGGGCTCAGGTCCAGTAAGACAGTGTCACTCAATGGCTGCAGAATAAGGATTGGAATGGGTCACATTAGCCTATGCCCTTCATTAGCCACCATCCTTGGACCAGTGGCTAGACCAATTTGTTCACCTACGAAATAGGGCTTACAATGCCTACACATGGTTTGTCTGACAGTCAAGTGAGACCAATGCATATGAAGGGCTTGGTTAAATACCTGGCATGTAGGGATGTCCAATAAAAGATCTAAGAGGCCGTGGCAGGTCTGAAATTGGTCAATGAACCAATAGGTCAAGATCCTGCTAAATGTTCTGTCAGGACAGGAAGGAAGTTAAAAGCAAACTGGGAGCATCTCTGGGGTGTTTCTAACACACCCCTGTTGGGCAGGGGGGTTGGGCACTGATTTGGGGCAGTTGCTGTCACACCCAACATAACAATGGCATTGAACGGGAAGGTGCCTCCTTTGAGGTCACAGATTTCTTCCACCTATAGCCTTTGTGCATGTCCATTTTTGGATGTACGTGTATGTGTGTGTGCGTGTCTGTGCATGTGCACATGGCACAGGATCAATTTAACAAATGTTATCATGCGTTCACTAAGGTGGTTTGCCATAGAAACCCTGAAATGAATCCTTTGGACAAGGGAAGGATCTTCTGGTCAAGTCATTCTCAAAGCATATTGTTTTGCTTGGTGCACTTTTCAATGAGTGCTTATTTTTACGACAAGGCAGTAAAAAGCGTATGGACCCTCATGTCAGAGTATGAGGATGAAAATTCTGGCTCTTTAACTTATTTAACTTTTTTTAAGTTTATTTATTTTGAAAGAGAGAGAGAATGAGCAAGAGTGGGAAGGAGGGGGCAGAGAGCAAGAGGAAGAGAGAGAGAATCCCAAGCAAGCTTCTCACTGTCAGCGCAGAACCCAATGAGGGGCTCCAACTCACGAACCATGAGATCATGACTTGAGCCAAAATTGGAGACCTAACTGATTGAGCCACCCCGGTGCCCCTGGCTCTGCAACTTATTTAAGACAAGTGCCTTAACCACCCCAAGGCTCGGTTTCCTCATTTTTGAATGGGGCTTGGTTACAGCATGCTCCTGTATTACCATGTTTTTATTAGTATGGAATCCCTTTTTTTAATTTTTTTAAATCTTTATTTAGTTTTGAGAGAGAGAGCGAGAGAGCAGAGTAGGAACAGAGAGAGAAGGAGACACAGAATCCGAAGCAGGCTCCAGGCTCTGAACTGTTAGCACAGTTCGTGAGCTCGAACTCACGAACCGTGAGATCATGACCTGAGCTGAAGTCGGTAGCTTAAATGACTGAGCCACCCGGGCACCCCAGGATTGAATCCTTTTCTACCACCTTTCATACAGTTTGTCACCAAGTCCTGTAGATTCTACAGCCATCATGTGTGAGAAGCTGTGCTTCCTCCCCTTCTCTCACTGCCCCTGTCCCGCCTCAGGCTGTCACTCACGCATGCTGTACTTTCCAGTGACAGCCCCCGGCATGACTTCCTTGCCACTGCCCATGCTCCAATTGCAAAGAGCCCCAAAACCCATCTACACAGGTCTCCTCCCCTCCTCCCATCCAAAGAGCCCAGGCTCTTTCTGGTGACTCACACAATGTGTCTTTTAAAGATGAGTAGTTTACGTCCGTAACACCAAACACACCGAGGCTGTCTGAGACGAGCACCTTTTCTGGTTCTCTATTTCCATTTGCCTTGGCGAAGTTCTGCACCTACTGGGTCCATAATATGTGCACATTAAGTGATAAAGGAGAAAACCCAGGTCACTCTAAAGGGCAAACATTTTGGTGCAAATTCCAGATTTCTTGAGTTGAAAGTTACTCATCCAAGAGTCTCCCAGGGAGAGATAAGCAAGCCCTACTCTTTGAGTCGTCTATAATTAGACTATGACAAATAGGTTCAGAGCATGTCATAAAGAGTAATCTCTTTGTGAGCAGAAGTTCTCTTGTCCTTGAGGTACTTTCTGTGTCACTCGAATCTTATGTTCTAAAATCTTGGATATATTTCTGTCTAACGTAGGCAACTCTTGATTTCCTTTGCTGTGGGTGGAAGTGGAGATGTGAGCAGTCCCAAACATCAGAAAAACCCACAATTATATATGTTCAGCTATCTGACAGTTCATTTATATTCAGCATGATCAGTACTCTCTTCCTGAGCTCCAAACATGTGCAAAGTGCAAGGCTATAAAAATATAAAGGGGGATGGGAAGATACAAATGTGATCATTAGCCAGTTTGACCAGACTATTAGATTATCATCAATATTTGTGGGAAATGCCACTGCAAAGGTAAGAGGGTGGACAATAGAAAGACCCGAATGCCGATTTGAAGAATGATGAGTCACTAGCAAGGCGTCCACAGTGGCATCTCTCTTCGCAGATCATCACAGGAATGATGCCCTTGCAGTGTGACCTCAGCCATCATACACTCATGGCTTAATTGTGTTCAGGTCTCCACTTTCCCTCTGTCCTGAGATAGAATGATCACAGATCAGGTTCTTCCCAGCACCACGTTCTGGAAAAAAAATGCTGGCATCCAAAGGAGTTGACCTTGGATCCTGGGTTCTGAGAAGCACTTCAAACCCTCCAGGGGTGGAAGCCCATGGGAATCTTGCCCAGCAGCAACGAGAAGGATCAGGAAGCTGCAGGTGCCTGGCTCGGTCAACAAACACACAGCGCACTGAAAAGAGACTTCAATTTACAGCGACAGACACGGATTGGCTCAACTGTGGTTCCCAGTTGTTTGTCTTGTGGCTCGGGGTGCATCGTTAACTCTCTGCGCCTCTAATTACTCATCTATGAAATGGGAGGAAACAAACATTCCTGCCTTGATGGACTTTTTCCCCCAAAATAGTGCCTTAAAAGGACTGAAGCCCGTTTTCTCAAAGATCAGTTATTCAAGAAGAAAAAAAAAAAGGAAGGTAAATCTGAACTCAGGATCTCTACCACTGCAATTTCTACCCAGAGGAGCACACAGGTAGGTCCAGGCTAGAGGACATCCACACAGGGAGACAATCAGGGCCTCGATAGACCAGGATGAGTGTGCACTATGATGAGGGTGTTGCCTAACTCCTGGTCTTACCCAGAAAAAATCAAGGCTGCGGCATGAGGGGAGCACCAGATGTTTCTCTGAGGTTTGAGATCACGGGACTGATGCACTGCACAACTTCTTTGTAATCCACACAGCCTCATATACTCTGAGTGATGGATCATCATTCCTATTATTATCCAGAGTTTCATCCCTGGGGAAGCCTGTGACTGTGGCCCTTGTTCCAATTTTCTCTCCTGTGTATTTATGGATACATATTTACCTGTGCCCTATATATTGCTAGAGAGGATTGAAGGCAGTTTAAAACGAATACAGGGATGACGCGTTCAGAAAATAAAATGAAATTGAAAATAGGAGCAGCAGAAAGGGGGAGTGCCAGTATCTGTAACATGAGTTCAGACAATTTCTGGGCCAAAACCTCCTGGCAGCCAAGGCAAAGAGGAAAACATGAGCGATCCTTAGCTTTTGTGATCAGCACAGAAGCCGGCTGGTTCTTCAGAGACTCTTTTCCGGATGCTTTTTGAGAGGACTGTGTCTAGGGATTCCATTGTCAGAGGCGAAGTCCAAGAGCCCAGAGGAGCCATTGGGCCCAGCTGGACTAGGAAACAGGCAGCAGGAAGAGCTTTCTGGGGAAAGGAGAGCTCAGGACTGGGTTGTGGATGACCAGAAACGGATCGGGAGAGAAGGGTTTTCAGGAAGGGAACCAACGGGTGTGGACACCCAGAGGTGAAGCATATTCTGCCTGCCTCCAGGAAGAGGACACACTCAGTCACCCACCGTGGCAACCCACTGAGTTCATCCGCACACGCGGGTGCCCATAAATATTTGCCCAATGGAAAAAGCCAAGAAGAATGTGGCCAAGCCAGCCAGAAAACAAAAACCAAAGGACTGGTTAGCTCAGAAATTCCCCCAGGCTAAACATGTCTGCCAGTGCAGTGAGTCTGTGTTGTTGAACAACGTGATGTTCACAGACTTTAAGCTACGGCACCCTTCGTCTTTCCCTTTGCTACAGTCTTTGTCTAAATAGTGCCAAGAAACATGGCTCTTTAAGGAATCGCCTAGCACCTTAACGCTTCCCCAGTGGGCACTGGTATCAGTAAACTCTCAGAGGGGAGGTGGCACAAGACTGCCTCCCAGGTGACAGATCCAAGCTGATGTTTTGAGTAGGAGAAGCTGAAAAACTCCCAGAGCACCTTGTTGATTAGCTGGTACTGAGTACCAGTAACTGAGTTTGGCTAACTTATTTTTTGCACACTTGATGGTGCCTCAGATGAATCCTGGGGTAGCCGAGTTAGGAGCAGCCAACAGTTCACTTAACAAGCAAACTGTTCACTTAACAAACTAGGAAGCCTGGCTTGTGTTTTACACCGGGTCACAGGGGCACTAGAGACCCGAGCGACAATATCCGCATCTCTCAGCCCCTCTCTGTCCGTTGTGCTCACTCATCGCAGGTGGCTCTTTTCTTCCTCTCTCCCCAGCTCTCCCCCATCCCTTTCCCTCTTCCTTTCTGTCTTCCTCTCTCTGTTCTTCCCCTCCCCCACTCCCTTTCTCTCAAAACACTTAGTATATGTGTTTCACCCTCAGTGTTTCAAACGTCACATTGGCATGTCTACAAAAAAGTCGCTTTTCACTCATTCTGCTCCCTACCAAGAAAGCACGTTCAATGCAATTTCTTACATATTATTTCAGCCCTGAGGAAAAACATCACTTATTATGTTTTTTGATAATTTCTTACCCATCCGTCTCTCCTTTTATCTCAATAAATTGCATATTGGGTGTGGCAGGCAGAATAATCGTCCTCCAAAGATGTCCATATCCCATTTCCCAGCACGTGCGACCCACAGCTGTCAGCTGCCAGCCAGTTAGCACTGCAGATTGGTTCTCGAAAGAAGGGAACTGCCAAGAGAGCGTGTATTTCGTGAGCAGCTACTAGCTCCCCTGCAAGCCTTGCTGACCGTATCCTGTGTCTTTGCAGCACATGGCAACAGGTTGGTACATCTCGAGGAGCCAGGACTCTGAATTTCATTTAGCATTTAATTAACTGGAATAGACCAAGGACTCCAATGGCAGCCCCCGATTGCAATCTGTGGATGGATGGGCATTTTTATCTGAAAATGATGACCAGCTTATCTTCTGTCGCGCAGCTATCACACGTGATATGTATCTCTCGTTATCCCAGCCAATCAAACACAGAAAGTTTATTAAGATTCTATCATCTGAAGTTATCACCAATGATAGGATTTTTCATCTGAATGTGCTTGTGTGCAATACCGTATTTTGTCTAAGAGACCCTCAGGAGAATGAGAGAGGGAAGATTATTACTTAAGAGAGAGCAATGAATCTATGGTCAATGACCAAGTCATTTAAGGAGTGTGGCCACCCAGAGAATTATAATAACCAGATCACTTAAAAAGAAGTCTGTAACTCCCTTTATTTAAGAAAAGAACTGACAAGGCTACAGAATAACATAAACAGAGGAAGAAATCAGAGTGATCCTATAGTAAGAAGGGGAAAAAAGCTATTGCTCTGGTGAGTCATTGGAAACGTAAGCCAATTCTATATTTTGCTACAAATAGGTTCTGAGCTTCGTAGAAGCCATAAGAAAAAAAGAAATGTGATCAGCCCTGAGATTCTGGGGATCCATGAAATGAATACAGTCCTTTATTTAGAGAAGCTAGTTTTCGTTTAGGTCACTTATGAACAGGAAATTTGGAGAAGAACACACTCACTCAAACACTGGGGGTATTAATTCATACGGTCAGCAAATGTCTCTTGAGTTCTCACTTATGCTGGCCATCATGTTGGTGCTTGGTTTTCAGTGCTAAATCAAACTTACCTGTTCTCTTGGTGTAGATAAGCCACTCTGCGCAACAAGCAGACAACGAGACAAAGACAGTAAAATGGGAGAGCACTTCCATGGAGGTTTACACAGCATCCACCAAGGACTCAAGGGTGAGGCTGGTTTTCTGGTCTTTGTGCAACTGGGGAAGTTTTCAAAGACAAGACAGAAATTTAAAGAGAGACATTCATCTGGATGTTAAGGAAGGTGACCAAGTGAAATAGGCACTGAGACAGGACAATTATCCATAATGACCAAGGTCCATAAGAGAGGTCATTGCCAAGTATTAGCCTCCCTTCTGGGCTGAAAGCTCCTTGAGACTACTTCTGGCTTCGGTCTCCAACGTCACACTCCCAGCATGGACTCTGGCATGCTGTGGTTGCCGAGCAGGTTTTTAAGGAAAGAAACAAGAGATGTGCTGGAGAAAGCCTTGGTGATCGGGAGACACATCGAATGTTGTGGGGCTTGGACAACCAGCGTTCCCTGTTGACAGTAAGATCTCACCTAAATAAATTGGGCAGCAATTTTGAACTCCAACGGCTGTTCAAGGACTGCATAGAGGGTTTTATCAGTTTTCCAGAGACCTCTGGAGTTTAAAAGATCATTTCACATCCTTGATTTTGGTGATGCCCACAAACATCTGGTACAGGAAAGAACAGCCTGGTGGGATACAGGGCTGGAGAAAAGACTGGGGGCAATGATTCTGCTCTAACTCCTTCCACATTACATTGTTTTTGCGGTATATGTATATCTGCCTCCCCAGTTACGCTGAGAGCTCTGAGCCAGGGACCGCATCTGCATTTTCATGGCAAATTCCAAAAACCTTGGGTGGAATCCGTTGTACCACCTGGGAACTGTGTGAGCCTTGGGCAAATAAATAATTAAAACTCTCTGAATTTTAAATCATTCCTCAGTCAAACGTGGGAAGAATGAAATCTGCCCATGCGCAACTCAAAACAGCTGCAGTCCGGTGTCCCCAAACTCAATGTGGCTAACTTCACATCCACAGAGTCTTCTGTCACCCCCCTCTCCACCCTTCAGGCTGTCCCTACTAATTTGGGAGCAGTTTTGAAGGACTCTGCTCCCCTCGTTTTCATTCGCTCCCCCCCTGTTCCCAGGAGTGTAAGGGAGGTGAGTCTGCCAGCAGGCACTGCGCCTTCAGCAACTCGTATCTGTCCAGGACCCCCTGATGCCTGCTCTTTCTTCATCATCTTCTTTGTTGCCCTGACTTTTTTTACCTAGTTCGGGGACCTATCCCCTGGATTTTTCTACTCTCTATTTCTAGAGCCGCGGGGGCCACTTTAAATGCTTCTGGTTCTGCCTCCTGGTTCCATAACTCTTTACTATTACCTCGAAACCTCTGACAACAACCCCTCCTCGGAACTCATTAACACCGTTTCCCTGTTAATTCATTAGCGCTTGGGAGCCCCAGCGATGATCTTTCTCTTCCTCCCACGGTCTCTGCCCTTACAAATTTTATGTCTGAGGTTTCTCCCACATTCCGTTTATTGTGACATCATTTATGAAGTTCTCCCTCGACAGGAGAGGAGTCAAAAATAACTATATATCATTTTAAATTGCTCTGGTTGGTAACTCTACATTTTAAGAATATCAAGGAAAAGAAAGTGTCTAATGACAGGGCTACAAGTGGATAAAGAGCTGACAGGGTAATTGCGTTACCAGATGCTCCCATACACCAGTTAGCTGCTTCCGTGGCCTATTTGAAGCAACGGGTGTCAGGTCAGTAATTAGGTTCTCGCAGACAAACTAGAAGTGCCATCTGATCTCTGAACACCCCCATCACTCTCATTTATGCCAAGTTCAATATGAAACACACCATCACCATCCTTTTCCCTCAAGGCTGCCAAAAGTTCCCAGGGATATCTCTCCCCGCCCGCACTCCCACACGAGTTAATGAAGTCAATGCTTCCTCCGCATGTCAGAGAACTTGCTCCCCGGATGGCAGTACTTTGGTGCCCGTCAACAACAAAAACACCCAACAGCAACCTTGACTCTACTTTTTGAGTCTTTTCTTCTGACTGTGGGCTGGCTGACATTTTCACACTCAAGGCTTCTTTGTGTTAATTTCTTTGTTTGATTTCCTAATGCAGTCAACTCTTTAGAACAGAGCAACAGGCAGAAGAGCCAGGAGAGCTGAATTTAAGTCCCACAAGAGCCATTAACTTGCTCTGGAGCACGAGTTGGGATCTGATGCCAGCCGGACATGTCCGCATTCACTGGCCCAGGGTAGAGTCTATGGGGAAATAATGGGAGTAGGGCCAGACTAAGCCATGGGACCTTGAAGAAGTCCATTAGCAGGCTTCAGAGCTGGCCATCAGGTCAAGGATAGTCAGGGACAGGTTGCCAAACAGGAGGACAGATTCTGCTAGTGTTGCCCACCCAAACTAGATTACCCTTTTTTCTGACAACAAGCATCCCTGTTTCCTCTTGAGAAATTTCATTTTTTTTTTTCACTATCAGCGTGTATGTTCAAATAAGGTTGATGTAACCCCATTCCCAGACACCAGGGGATGCGTGTGATCCCAACTCTTGCTCAACAGAGAAAGACTTGGAATTATTAAGGAAAGGGCACTTTCTTTGTGGGCAGATTTCTAAACTCAGGGTTTTCTGGGGCCACCAGAAGGAGAGATATCACTTTAAAAAAGTAAATAAAGTCAACGTGGAGGAGAAATGAAAAGATACCAAGCCTGAGTGACATCATGCAGCTCCTAGATGCAACCATGCCTGAAACAAGAAGCACCTTTGGACTTTCCAGTTATGGGATGACACTAATCTCTTTTTGTTTGGTTTAAGCCAGGTTCAGCTGGGTTTCCCTCCCTGATAATGGAATGATCCCAAATAATAGTGTTGGATAGAACTCAGCCCTAGAAGAACTGACTACTGGTCAGCTCTGTAAGAAGGGCTCCCTTGAACTAGGGAACATTCAGTTGTCAAAGCCAAAAATGAGTGTAGGTGCCAGAACAAAGCAGAAACACAGTGACCCAAACTAAGTCAGGGGAGTTAATTCGGAGTCAAACAGTGTCAGGGTCTTTCAATGTCTCCCACTCAGGTCAAGACAGGATGGGTCTCCTGGTTGGACTTGGAGCCCCAACTATAAAGGAGCAGGTGCTATTTGCCATGTTCACACTGACCCAGGAACTTTGGATAGGCCATTTTCTTCCTGGACCTCCCCAAATGTAAAGTGAAGAGGTTAGATTGTCTGTTTTTTCGCTGCCTAAAAACTAAATCTCCTTGAAAACTATAATCTCCAGCCCCTGAAATCTATAATCTCCTTCTCTTATCCAGCCCCAGTGTGCAACAGTGGTGAAACCAGAAGATATGATGCCCAGGATGGCTAAGAGAGTCTCAGAACAATGGTTCCTGGGACTAGAATAAAAATTTTTTGAGAGCAAGGGGTCTGGTTTCTATCCCCATTATGGAGACTTTCTCTTAGCTTTCAATCAACCTTCCACATAGCTATCCAGGAGAGTTTCCAGTGAGATCTTATTGTTTCTCTGGCTAAAATTTTCAGTGGCTACAAAACACATGAAGCCTCTGTGAAGACAATGCTTAGCCAAAAATAGCATTTAGAAGATATGAAGTTAGAACATTCTGTCCACTGAAAATTTGGAATTTTATGAAACTCTCATTATAATGCTTTTTTTATATTCTTTAAAACAAAGACATAAGTGGCATCCATAAGTGTTATGTGCTATGATTGTCTATGGTGTGGATTTTATTATCGTGTTTTTGGTTAGCGTTTCTATCAAATCAGAAGAGAAGAAACATATTTGGAAAGATCGGATACGTGCTGAGGGTCTGTGTCGCAATGTGGGTATAAACGCATCATGACCTCTGACTGTTGTAATAGAGTCTCACTGCCTCAGGTCAGTCCCACACTGAATATGTTGTGTTGGCTCAAGTGTTTAACAGTCGTGAAAGAGGTTACTTGGCTTCTTAACCATTTGGAATTTGAACAAAGAAGCATCTTTGCTGGTCATAAACATGGTTTCCCACAGAGATCTTTGGGCTTCTGCTTTTGGGGAGGAACTCTTGAAGTCTATGAGCAGGCCCTGTGCACAGCAACCTCAGTCATGGTCCAGAAGTCACCAGCAAGACAGGTTCCCTTTTCCACTACTCTTAAATGATGGCGCCATTTTTCAAAGCATGTTCTATAAACATTAGCTTTTCATGATGCCCTATAGGAAACATGTTCTAGACAATTAAGGGTTTTTTTTTTTTTTTTTTTTTTTTTTTTTGCCATCCTCTGAGCTGGATATTGAGGATTCCACGGAGAAGCTTTTTAGAGAAGACAAAAACTCTAGACATACCTTAGGAAGACAGAACCACACATAGCCCATTTCAATATGATGTAGTGAATGCAGTGACAGAGGTACCCACAGAGTACCAGAGGAGGACGTGTTGAAAATACAATTTCAGTGTGGTGGGGTAGGTGTTTCCAGTGGGACAATGAGGAAACCACGTTTTTGAGAATGACCCAATGCAACTTGCCATCGTTGAATTTAAGCAGAAGATTTTCTCCATAACTAGTTCCCATGACAGAGGCTACCAGTCACTGATAGGGATAGTTCTGATGATCTTACGGAAATAGTCACTTCTGGTCTTATTTTACAAAAAGCAACTTTAAAGTATCTTAAAACACTTTCATTTTTAAACAAATATACAAGATTAAAGGACTGTATGGCAACAACATGCACACACCATGACCAGGGGTGGGGCATAGACCACTGTGGGCAGAGACCTGTGAACCCACAAAGGATGGAGGTTAATGCATGGGTCCTCCTGGCATGGAGGCAGTTAATTTGCTCCTCCTAACAAGTGATGAGTTATCCCCTAGGCCAACCCTGGCCATAGCAAGGGGAAGCAGGGAGTTAAGGGTGTGCCATGAGAAAAATAAGCAAATTGCAAGATTATGACAACTTGAGATGTTCAGTATAGTCCCCCTCATTGTTTTATTTGCAGTGCCTGAATGAGTTTAAATATCAGGTTAGAAAGTTTATGAAGTTAGTTCTATTCAGCCTGGTGCAGAGCATACCAACTGGGAATAGACCAAATTCTTGAGCCAGTTAACAACAGCTGTAAATGTACAAGGAGAAGCCCCTTTCTTCTCCAAGTACCTCTTAAGAATCCTCACTAGAAACCATTTAATGAACAGACGCTAATAATGGGTGAGCCAGAAGAAGAGTAGCCAGGGGGGTCCTGCTGTCAAAGGAGCCATGAAGGGTCATTAACATAGCCACAGAAAATTAAGCAAAATAAAAGGGAAATCAAGAGAAAAAAAAGTATTACCAGGGTTTGCTGTAATTTGTACTATCTTCACATTTTATTTTATTTTTTAAAATTTTCTTTATTGGAGGGGGGGCAGAGAGGGAGAGAGAGAGAGAGAGAGAGAGAGAGAGAGAATCCTAAGCAGGATTTGTGCTATCAGCACAAAGCCTGATGCAGGGCTTGAACTCATGAACCGTGAGATCACGACCTGAGCTGAAATCAAGAGTCAGATGCTTAGCCAACTGAGCCACCAGGAGCCCCTTCAAATTCTACTTTTAGACCTAACATATAGAGAAAAGAATGGGGGAGCATGGTGTTAACTCACTTGATTTTGAATGTAAGCTCAGGGTTTTATCAGCCAGTGACCCGGTCTTTCTGATTCTCAATTTCCTCTTTCCTCTCCAGTGAAATGGGGTTAACAAAGCCTCACTTCACAGGGTTGATGTTTGGATTAGAACTGAAATAATCAAAGCAGCTGGCCAAGTGCCTGGACCAGAGTCAGCATTCAATCAGCAATAGTCAATATTATCACTGTTATGCTCAAGTTCCTTTTGGTAAAACTTGGACCACAAAGTAAATATTTGCCCTCTAATCCATTGGCTTTCAGACCAAATTCTTAAGCTAAATTGTCTTCTGTTTCACCAATTAAAATTTAGAGATATGAAGACCCTGGATTTCCAACCCTTTTAGTCTGAAGGTCACGAGATTTGTTTACATGAAGATGGTAGAGAAAATGCGTTTTTACTTTACTCAACTCCCGAACCTTACTAAAAATGGCAATCTTTAAAAAAAAGGACTTAGAATGAGAGAGAAAATATACCATCTGCAAATGATATAAGGGAACTACCACCATCTCAAACCATAAACTATGGGACACACCAAAATACCATATGATCTAAACCTAGGAGGTGGAGACTGCTGAACAAAGATGCACTCCACCTTTGATCTTAAGCAGAGGATATTGTCCCTAAAATGTCAACCTTTTGAGCAGTGCTGTCAATGCTTATTTGATTAGGATCTAGGGCTGTATATAAAATGCAGGAGAGGTGAACAATGCCCTTTTAGAGACCCCATTCAAGAACATGGGTGGCCTAAAGAATAAGCCCCAGGAATGATCATGTCATTGATAACTGATGAATACAGGAAGAGGTCAAGGGGGTTTCCAAAAGGAAGAGGAAGCAGCAAATTCAAGAATGTAACTCAGAGAATCTGTGGCCTTGCTGTTAGCCACAGTAGCATCTCCGATGTTGAAAACTGAAGCAAGACATCCTCTGGAATGAAAGAAATAATAGATCTTCTGACTCGAGCCAAAGATTCTATTTACCTAGAGCTGAAACTTCCATCGGTCAGCTCGCTCTTGGCCTGTCTTCTTTATAACATTTGTCTGCAGGTTGCCTGAAAAAGTTTAGCCATTAAAAAATGTTAACATTACCAAAAGAAGAGAGAAGAAACAAAAGATATGTGTGTGTTTTACAAGAGGAGTAACCTATGTCGATGGGAAAAATAACTCTATATAGTTTGGAGGGCCTTTCTCTCTACATAAATAAGTTAAAGGAAGCTGTACAGTAGTTCAAAGAGATTATCACACACACACACACACACACACACACACACACACACTGTTAATCTAGAAAAGAAAGGAATGAAAAAAGATAATATGATAGATGAAAGCCATTTTAGAAGCAAGAAAACAGATAAATACAAGTGATGTAGAAAAATTAGGAATAATTTTGAGGAAATCACACAAAATAAAATGAAAAAGAGAAAAGCAACAAAAATGATGATGCACAGGTTAATGCATATAAAAGAGCTAAGTAAGACCCAGTATGTGTAGAACTGGTCCTTCTGGGGGAAAAAAAACCCCAAAAGCTATTCAATGACATCTTAAAAGACAATTTTATTAGATACAGACTAAAATCTACAGAGCCAGTAATACATTATACCTCAAGAAAAAAAATAATAAAACTTTTAACTGAATCCAAGTGAAATGACTGACCCTCAAGGGTAAAGAAAAAAGTCATGAAGCTATCTAAACAAGAAAAGCAAGTTATTCAGAACTGACCTCAGTATTCAAGGAAGAAGAGAATTGATCATCATAAACACATTTCTGAGGGACCCCCCCCACACACACACAAAATTGCATACAAAGTCACAGCAATATTCAGCCATGAAACTAATCCATACCACTAAGGCTGGAATAAGGGAGGGACCACGGCAGCCAGGTCATTCTTTAAAAACATATGGCACCATAGGGGCGCCTGGGTGGCGCAGTCGGTTAAGCGTCCGACTTCAGCCAGGTCACGATCTCGCGGTCTGTGAGTTCGAGCCCCGCGTCAGGCTCTGGGCTGATGGCTCGGAGCCTGGAGCCTGTTTCTGATTCTGTGTCTCCCTCTCTCTCTGCCCCTCCCCCGTTCATGCTCTGTCTCTCTCTGTCCCAAAAATAAATAAAAAACGTTGAAAAAAAAATTAAAAAAAAAAAAAAAAAAAAAACATATGGCACCATAAACTCAGTCAACAACGCTAGAGATAAAAATAATGGACTCAGAACCAGAGGAGCTGTGTTAAGACTAGTGGAAGTTGAACACATTCCAATGTAGCAACAAGATCAAACAGCTGTAAAAAAAATATTATTAAAGAACACATAATTTTTCAAAAACCCACACGAGCTGTAAAAAGGATGCAACAAAGATAAAACGCAAATGTAAAAGTAATAACAAAGCAGCATAAACCAGGGCTGGAGGAAATAGTAATGACAGGAAGAAGTATGGGCATGCTGTTTCATCAGGGGATACTCTTTAAAATTGAGATATTCTGGGGACGCCTGGGTGGCGCAGTTGGCTAAGCATCCGACTTCAGCCAGGTCACGATCTCGCGGTCCGTGAGTTCGAGCCCCGCGTCAGGCTCTGGGCTGATGGCTCGGAGCCTGGAGCCTGTTTCCGATTCTGTGTCTCCCTCTCTCTCTGCCCCTCCCCCGTTCATGCTCTGTCTCTCTCTGTCCCAAAAATAAATAAAAAATGTTGAAAAAATAAAATAAAATAAAATAAAATAAAATTGAGATATTCTGGGGCGCCTGGGTGGCTCAGTCGGTTAAGCATCCCACCTCAGCTCATATCAGGATCTCACAGCTTGTGAGTTTGAGTCCCTCATTGTGCTCCACACTAGCAAGGCGCACCTTGCTGGGGATTCTCTCTCTCTGCCCCTCCCCTGCTCACGTTCGCTTTCTCTCCCCCCCCCCATCTCTCTCAAAATAAATATATAAACAAACTGAATAAATAATAAATAAATAAATAAATAAATATTAGGGATTTTTAAAAAAATGTTTCACTTCTCTCAATTTCTTGCATTTCTTCATAATTACCAGGATTTTTAGGTAAAAGAAAAATTACTTACCCTTATAACAAAATTTAGCATCAGACGAGAGCCACTGAGCGAAGTGAGTGGAGCCACTGGCCACATCCCCATTTCTTCACAGTCTTGGGCCAAGTTACACAAGAATATCGTAAGTGGCCACCTAATGCGCTCCGTGTGTTTGTCGGTCCAAACCCACCCTCCCACACTATCCTTCCCCAAGCCACACCGCTACCTGGAGCCTTGGAGCTCCAGACCATGGGCGCAGAGTTGGGTGAAGAACCATCTTGGAACAGAGACCTCTCTGCTTCCATCAGGTCACCCGCGCAGTACCATCTGGTGCCTCCCCCTGCACTTAGGGACAACCTGAAGTCCTCTCCATGTCCCACAGAGCCCCGTGACATCTGGCCACAACCACCTCACCGTCACCAGCAGCCATGCCACCATTGTGCCCTGTTCTCCAGTGCTCCACACTTCTTCCCAGCCTAGCGCCTTTGCTCTCCCTTTGCCTTGGAAAGCTCCTCTTCCCAGTCTTCAGAGCATCTCCTCCAGATGTCACCCCACCCTCTCAGGAATGCCTCCCTTGTTACCTGTTCCATCCCACCCAGAAACCTTTGACCACTTATCATTATCTGGAACCACCCATGCATGCATTCCTCACTGGCTTACTATATTTCCCACCACGAGGCTTCAGGAGACAAAGAACCACCTCTGGCTTATTCACTGCTGAGTCCCCAGTGCCTAGAACCACTCCCAGCGTGCAACAATATATGCAGCAGCACAGCAGACAGCCACTCCTGGACCTCTGTGCCAGGTCTCATGATGGATACCCAGGATCCAACACATGCAAGTAAAAACCTGCAGAAGAAGGACTGACTCCATAAGCATGTGACCCATACAGTTGCACAGGTCCTCAAGTTCAGAAGTGCTCCGCCCTTGAATTAATGCTCTGTTGTCATTAATATAATGTATTAAAGTATTCACGATTCTCAGTTTGGGGGGAAAGTTCTTATATTTTCATGTGCATTGGCCCCCATGAATTATATGGTTGGTTCTGTGTGGAACAAACAAAGGAATGAATGAATGCTGCCATTAGGACAATTTCAGCCTCAAAACCTCAATTTCTTGCAAGGTATGGAGGATGACCGCCTCCCTGCCTCACTCAGAGTGCACTGTAGGATCTCAACAAAGGGTGTGCAGAATGAGCAGCCAAGGAGGACTCTCTGAGACATACCCCCATCCAACACACAACTGATCATGTCCAGTCTACACTTGTACCTCATGTACTAGGCAACTATTTTTTTAACGTCAAGGGCCCTTTGCTTATACGGTTCCATCTGTTTGCAATGCCCACCCTGTTGTCTGTCCGGCTAGCTGCTCATGACCCTCAAGACAAAGAGAGGGTATTTCCTGCCTTAGAAAGCCTTCCCACCCCAGAGGTGGAGTGGAGCCTCCTCTCAACTCTCAAAATCCTTTGCTTGCTTTTATCATAGTGCTGTTCACCCCGTGAGGCAGGGGCTGTCATCTCTTCATGTAACAAACCTCTCCTGCTTCTCCGCTCCATGCCAGTCCTATTGTTGACACTCGGGATCCAGAGCTACCTGAGGCTCCATCTGGCAGGGCAGAGAGACAAGTCAAAGTCTCCTCCTCCACCTCTTCTGAACCCACAGAAGGCGCCCGCTAATCGTTTGCAAAATGACTGAATGGCTCAGTTAAGATTAGGACTGAGGGGATCTGCTGGCTTGCCGAGTCTTTGCCATGAATGTGCAACAGGACCGTGGAGAAGTCATTGGCCTGTCCTGTGAGCACTTTCCCCAAAGGTAGGACGGAAGGGCCAGACTACACATCTTCTCTCTTGTCCAGATCTGAGAGCTACGAATAGTCCATTAAAACACCAGTGGCAGCCAGTATTTATTTGGCACATCTTGGGTACTGGGCAGTTAGAACATCACCTTCTCCAGTCCTCACAAAGACTGGGTAAAGTAGATGATTATCCCAGTTTTTCAGAGGAGGAATGTGTGACTTAGAGAATTTAAGTACCTCCTGCCTACTCTCGCACAATTTCTACAACCGTCTGGGTTGAACAGAAGAGACGGCTTTCCCCCAGAAGCTGGGTCCCGAGTTTCCCTTCCCGCGAGCTGCTGACGAGAGCTGCAGAGTGGCTATCAGGAAGGCGGTCATGTGACAGATCCTCCCGTGTTAGCCCCAACCCTTTCTCCAGGCTCGCCCTCTGACAGTTATTACTACTGCAATAAATTCTTCAGTAAAACAAACAGGCATGCTGTAAATTTATTAGTCGGGGCACTCTGTGTTACTTAACGTAACAGCTAGTCTTAAACAGGTAACTACTGCAGTAAATAAACCAGTTTATTTAGGCACTGTCAGCCCTAAGTGTTCACAGGGGCCTGAAGAAATGGCATTGGCCTTTATAAGCATGATAGATGCCTGCATAAATTACATTTGCCCACTCAGATATTTGATGGCAAATTACCACCCGGGAAAAGTGTGGCACCTAGAACATCTCTGTGAACTTCAAAGAGTCTATGTTTGGAGACAGGGAACCAAATAGGTGTATATATACATATATATATATATATATATATATATATATATATATGTATATGTATATGTAGGATTTGCAGAAGTTTTCTCTGTGCAAAACGAACCAGTGTCCCAAACTTGCATATTATGGGAATGTGCGTAAAGTAGACTGAGGTTTTTCTGCCAGAAAACTAAATGGGGACCAGAGGTAGGAGAATAGAAAGAGAAGTAACCTTTCCTCACCCAGGTCATTGGAAACCCGGTGGCCTGACTTCATCATCCCCTGTACTCTCCAATCTCCGTGTATCTCCAGATACCAAGTGTAGGCAAATAGGAGATACCGGTCCTCTGTGGTAGATTCCAAAGTGAGATCTTTGTATGAAATGCTTATTCTCTCGCATTTTTGGTGGCCAGGAGTCTGAAATCAAGGTATCAGCATGGCTGTGCTCCCTCTGAGACTGTGGATAGAATCGCCCATGGATCTCCCAGCTCCTGGTGGTAGCAGACCCCCTTGGCTTGCTGTCTCCTCGCTCCAATCTCTGCTTCTGTCTTTGTATGGTCTTTGTCTCCACATCTGTGTCTTTTCTTACGGGAGCATCAGTTATACTAGATCAAGGGCCCATCCCACACAAGTATGACACATCTGCAATGACCCTATCATCACACAAGGCCACATTCTGAGCTACTGGGAAGGACATGAATTGGTGGGAAGCCTGTCCAACCCGGCTCAGATACCTACCATGCATCAAGATGCTTCAGAGCACAGCATCCCATTTTTACTTTTGAAGCACTTTATGCCCATTTTATAGATGAGGACATTAAGATCAGGAGATGTCCAATAACTTCCTGGAGAGGGTTCCAGTGCTGATACCAAAGCTGGGTATCGGCTGTAATACCAAAGTCCCCATTTTCCCCAGGACGTTGAGAAGCAATTCTCTGGCCAGTGCTCAAACCACACGAGGATTCCTCTAAAGGCCTCTCTTTTTAAAAAAGCAGCATGGATGCAGGCATCTATGTGTTGAATGACATTAATCTCATTGGAAAACATAGTTTGAATTGTTGGAAGGTCATTCGCAAAAGCTAAAAGAGCCAGGGCCAAGAGCAGAAGATGGTATATAATGGAACCGAAACTTTCTTCAGACCATATTTGGATTCAATTGCCTGTTACCCACAGCCCTGAAAATAAATGCACCAATAAATAATTATTTCCTGCCCCACACATTACCAAATATGACTGTGCCCAGTCTGGTGGCCAAGGAGCCAACCCATTGTTCAAATGCCTGGCCCCACCTCCCCACTTGGCTGCAAAAACTGTGGCTTTGCTTTCCTATGAATCCTAACTCAAAAAATAGAATGGCACACAGTCAGCAAATGCCTCATGTTGGCTCGCCACTGGCCAGCGCTGGGATCAATTAGATAAATACAGAGCAATGGGGTTTCCTCCGAATATGGTGAGGAACAGTCTTCCCAGGATCTGGTGACTTCAGCACCTTCAGCCCAGGAGATGGTGCCCAGAGCCCTGCACTCTGGACTTATCTCCACTCAGAGCCACCCTTCTCCAAAGGTGTGACCACTGGAAGGCAGACCGTGAAAATTTTCCTGCACCACGCCTTGGGGTAAATCCAAGGTGAGTGCATATCGTCGGGTCCCACGCAGGAAGCCAAGTGCAGCAGTACCAACAGCAAAAGACACGGGGGTTTTGGACACAACTCAGCCTTGATTGGAAACCTACTCAACTACCCACTGGCCGTGTGACCTTAGGCAAGTCCCTTCACCTCCTTGGTCTGTACTTCCTTACTTGAAGCGAATTGTACCAACTATGTATCAAACAAGCTAACAGAAAAAAAACTCCTAGCCCAGAGGAAGCCATATACCTTGGATCCCCTTACCTCCTTCTCCACAAATGGGGAAACCAAGGTGAACGTTGACCATTGCGATCCTAACTGGGAGAGTTGACATTCCAGTCCAGATTTCCATTACAGTCAAGATTATGATGTTCAGAGTGGAAACAGTTGAGGATTCCTTAGGGGATGCTGCCTTAAAAAGGAGTGTTTCTGCCCAGGTGTCTATACTTCCAAGGGATCTTTACCCAAGACACTGGAGCTGTCTGTTTGCATGTACATCTGCTTTACTAGAATGCACCCCTTGAAAAGTAGGGCAGGTATCATTCATCTCGGTACATCACGTGCCTGGTAGGTGGTGTGGAACATTGAAGGCCTTAATGTATATTTACTGAACAATTGAAGGGGGTAGAAACCCTCCCCTGTTCCCCCCATCACTTCCACATCTCCTGCCTGAGCCATTCTGGGGGCCATTTCTTCTCTCCATGGGTTCTTTCCTCAAAAGATTTCAAGGTCCATGTTGGCAGTGTCTAAGATCGCCTCAGTCACATTCCTATGGCTTAGTGCAATGCCCAGCACACAATAGATGCCCAATAAACCATTGATGAAAACAGATTAAGAGGTTTTTAATAGGACACTGGAGGAAATAAAGGGGAGAGTAAAGTTAATTGCATAGAATACCTACCACGTGCCAGCTACTTTACTTGGTGCATTCCTTCCTATTAATCATCACACACACACACACACACACACACACACACACACACGCATAGCAATTCTATCCCCATTTTTACAAATGAGGAAAACTGATTGCAGTGAGCCAACTTGTCCAACACCACACAGCCAGTGATTGCCCGAGATCAAATGAAACTCCAGTCTGTCTGCAAAGCCCTTAGCACACCACACTGTTTCTTCGAAATCTGAACAAAACATTGCCTCCTTTGTCATTTTATCTGGAACCACCATCTGGGAGCCCCTCCCTGTTGACCTCCTGCCATCCCTGGTGTAAGGGATCCAACGTGGGAGCCAACCCGGCCTAACAGTGAACCGTGCTGGCTGCGGGTAGAGCTGAAGGGCTAGACTTTCTGACCAATACACCTGTAA
Organism: Panthera leo; assembly: GCF_018350215.1. Lineage (NCBI taxonomy): Eukaryota > Metazoa > Chordata > Mammalia > Carnivora > Felidae > Panthera > Panthera leo. The sequence goes on from NC_056684.1 coordinate 140,468,960, forward strand.
CATCCCAGGACCTTATTCTGCATGAGCCTGGGGCCGTCAGACTTCACAGTCACGGGGCGGTGGAGACCTTCCTCCCCAAGCTCTGCAGGAGACTGATCGTGCCAGCGTGGGCTCAGCCGAGCACATGTCCTTGTGGTCAGCCGCCACCAACCGGGAGATGGAATGCTGCTTGCGGTGGCCATGGTTTCCTCAGACATATGGGAGGCCACTTCACAGCATGAAATCGAGCCCTCCGTCTGCCTTGCTCGCCGATGAGCCTCCCGGCAGAAGCAGGGGGAACTGTTGGACAGGAGTATTAAGAATTTAGGAAGAAGAACCACACATCTCAGAGGCAAGGACAACTTCATCCTGAATGGAGGATGGGGACCAACAGCCAGAGAATCAATGACTGAGTGCAGACTCTGTTCATAGCATTTGGTCCTCAAGGCAATGCCTCCCTCAGCGGCCATTTTGCAGATGGGAACACTGAGGCTCGTCAGACATTAAGAAAAGGAAGACATGATGGGGTGAAGTGCTTCTACTCCACCCCAGTACTAAATTTGAGAGCAAGAGGCCAAAATTCGAATCTGGAGATTTCTCGACCACATCAAGAAGAGTTAAGTCCTGGACGACAGAGAACGATGCCTGTCTCTTCCTTTAGAAGCCATCCACCATGGTGAACACATTCACAAGTTTGGATGGCTCACTTGAGTGCTCTTCTTTATCCATTCTGAAGGGGATTGGAAAACCTCCTCGGGGCTAGCTGGGGTGTGTTCTAAAGGTTGTATGTATCTGTCCGTCGGCAGAATTGGATCCCAGGCTTTCGTGTCTGCTCATGGCCATACATGGGCTTCCATTTTTGTAAAGTTGGGCCACACCCATCTAATGCTGAAGAAGGGAGGCTGCGGGAGCCAAGGCAACTGCCCACCACAGGCGAGCCACAGAGGGCGGACTCAGCACTGCCTCCTCCAACCGGCTTTGCATGAAGTGATAAGTGTGATGTGGCCCACAGAAGCCCTTCAGAGAACCCCCTGAGGTCTGCGCTCTCCAATCCCCCCGTGTGTCCCCACTCAGATTCCTCTACAGACACGACTTGAGCAAACTGGAACCCCCCCCCCCAACCTCATCCCCAGCACACTGGACACATCAGCCTGACATGTCTTTCCAATTAGGCCAGTCCTGAGCTGCAGAGAAACAGGAAACCACTCGCAACCTCAGACCCATCCAGACGCAGGAAACCGGGCAGAGACAGGGGCGGCCCCAGCAGCGGCGTCAGCCCCGAGCCAGGGCACGACGCAGCCAGCCTCTGCCCGCCAGACACTGCCCACCCCTCCCGCTGCAGGCCAAGGGCCTTGCCTGAGGAGCAGAGCATTGCCCCACGGCTCTGCAGCTGGGAAATCTTGACCACATTTCTCTGTCTCTCCAAAGCTCCCCAGAGACTCCTGCATGCACTGGGACCCCCCGCCTTCAAGAACACTGGTAGAGACAGACACCATGAGATGATGCTCGCAAAACATCAGCACAGCACTGGGCCCATAGTGAGTGCTCGTTCGTGCCAAGGGATGCGCAGGGCCTTTACACAAGCCATCCCATCGGTGCCTTGAAGCTTCTCCAGTAGGGGAGTGTTGGGAGTCCCATTTGACAGATGGGAAAACTGGGCCAGGGTGTGTGTAAACTGTGATGGAAGGGCACATGGTTCAGAATCCCAAAGGGACACAGCCTCCAGTCTCAACCCTGCCATTTGTGAGTTCGGGACTGGCCGTGCGACTGTCCGGTCCACACCTGCCACGGGGTTGGAACGCATCATCTCCACGTCCAATCCTGTATCTTGCAGATGGTGCCCGTGGCCCTGCTGCACCACGGGCGCACCTGAGGTCCTGAGAGCTTACCCCACAGGCCTACCGCCCCACCCCGGCGTGACGAAGCTGACGTTTAGCTTTGCCGCAGATCTCTGTTGCTTCCCAAGCCTCACGCCCCCCGTTAACACATCCAATAATCTCTCTGCGCAGCCTCTGGCAAAGGATGGCATAACTGCACCCCAGAACATTTATGTGGAGCGAAAACAAAATGCCGGAGTAGCCGGGGTCTGCCCTGAATCAGCATTTCCACGACAGACGGCTTAACGCCCCACCGAGCCTCGCGAGCCCCCCTCTGGCCCCTGAGGAGGCAGGGCCGTTCCTTGAAGATCCACACACAGCCATCCGCGTGTCCCAGCCCAAGACTCACAAGTTGGCAGTTTCTCAAAAACCTCAACATGGAATTGCCATACGATTCAGCAACTCCATGTCTAGGTAAACAACCAGAAGAATTAAAACCAGGGACTGAAGCATCTATAGACTTACAATGACAGCAGCATGACACATAACAGCCAAAACATGGGAGCAGCCCAGGAGTCCTTGGAGGGGTGGATGGATAAGCAAAGGGCGGTACATCCAGACGACGGAATATTATCCAGCCTCAACGGGGAAGGAGGTTCTGACACCTGCTACCACATGGGTGAACCTCGAGGACGTGATGCTGAGTGAAACAAGCCGGCCCCCAAAAGACAATCCCACTTATGTGAGACACCTAAAATTGGCAAATCCACACAGATAGGAAGTAGGATAGAGGTTAGCAGGGGCTGGGGGAGGGGAGAATGGGGAGTCAGTGTTTGATGGGGACAGGGCTTGTGCCTGCAATGATGAGGTTCTAGAGATGGACGGTGGGAATGAACGCCCAACAATGGGAATATACTTGGTGTCACTATGCTGTGCCCCTGAAGAGGGTCAAACAGTAAATTTTATGCATATTTTAGCACAAAAAAATAGGAATAACAGGGCCCTCCTCCTCCTACAAGTTCAGTCCAGTGACTGCATGATTTGGCTGAGATCCCCCCAGATGGGGAGGCCACAGGAGGCTGGTGAGTTTTCTCTTAGGGATCCTTCAGCAAAGCCTCATGATTCTGGGCCAAGCACCCTTCACCTCATCAGGCATAGTCCACGTGGATGGGTGTGCGGGGGTCCCACAGGAGCCAGGGTGCCAAGAAATGGGGCCATTTTTAGTAGGAGAAATGAGCTCTCTAACAAAGATAGACGGGGTGTTTCAGATCCTCTCAGGAGGTGGGGCGAAGGGTTAACGAGGAAAAGAAAGATCAACGTTTCGCCCTGAAATTTTACAGTCACAGATTTTAATGCAAAGAATCTGTTGAGCGTGAACACTGTAAATCTTTGATGAAAACTCATACAGCAAGTCAAATGCCTTCCACATTGTCTGCGCTCCCAGGGAGCACCCCCGGCCCCCCGCAGAAGGCTTGTTCGCTGCTCGGAGAAGGACTTCACGGGCCAGGCCTGGCCCTCCCCTGGCTCCTTTATTTTAGCTAACATTTTTTTTCTTTTACTGGGGGGAAAAACCCTCTACTAAAACAAACCAAAAAAAAAAAAAAAAAAAAACCTACCAAAACACCAAAGGTACCAGACCTGATGTGTTTAAACCCTGAGGCGAAACAAACCCTTCCAAGCTAAGCATGATGCTCAGAACGAAGGACATCAACCTCTTCGCACACCCCACCTTGGCTCTCAGGAGATCATTTGCAAACACAGTGTGTGTGTGCCCATGTGTTCTCCCTACAGCTTTCCATCAGTTGGATTCTGGCTTCATTTCAAATCGCTATAAAAAGTGTTTAACGAAACTTCGGTCTTTGGCCTTCCCTTTAGGAATTGTGTCGTGTGTGTGTGCGCGCGCGTGTGTGTGTGTGTGTCCACCACTCCCCACCCCAGCGCCCCAGCCTGACTTTCACATGCAAAAATCCAAAGATCCAAGTCTTTCTCACAGCTGGACGGAACCGGGGCTCTCTAGTTCGGTATATACTTCCGGAGGGAAACCAAGCCCCTGAGAGTTTATTAACTCGTCCAAGGTCATTTACAGAGCTCTTCTGCCTCCACATCCAGTGCCCCCGGCCCCACACACCAAGCCTTTGCTCAGAGAGTGATCTGAGCCGGGGAACGAGGCCCAGGGAGCTGCCCACAGAGCCAGACGGGCTTGTCTACAATATTACACTGTTTAAGTGAAGGCACTTGAAATAGATTGTATCCCTCAGACCGTATCTCCTAGAAGTAAGTCAGCACCTCACTATGGCATGTGTTACAAAGCAAGGGATTGTTTCTCTCAATATTCCACTCCTGATTGTTTCACGGACATCCATTAGTTTTTGAATCATAATACTCCCTTCATTGTTTCTAACCAGGGTCCTGTTCCGACTCTTGCACCCCCTATCCTCGTCGCATCATTTTTCTGTCATTATTTTCTTTTGAAAAAAAAAATCAATAAATCATTTGTGATTCCTGTAATTGAGACCACATGCCTATAGTATGGAAATTCAACATTTACCTTAAACAGCAAATCTATTCTGTCAGATACGATGATGTGGGAATTGTCAGGGAAAGATAATGATCTTACTCCAGGCACAGGCGTGGGTAAACACACACACACACACACACACAGGGCAGAAGTTGAAGCCAAAGTTTCCGAGAGAAGATGACCGGCGTGTTGTGACTCTCGCGGGCTCCCTGTGGGACACCGTGGGCAGCTCACGCTGTTGCACTAATTGTGTGGTTGAATGCGAGTTGTCTGTAATGGAAGCCTACCTAGTGGTCATCGGTGTGGCAGGAAGGGAATTGGGTTAGGGCTCGGGGAATCCCGGTGCTAGCCCACATCTTGCAGTAACAATCATTAGGTGGCCATTTCTGCAGGCATGTCAGGTGACATTTTTACACATATATTTCCAAGAGCCCCCACAAACGCCCCCCCCCATTTCATAGGGCAGAATCTGAGCTCAGAGGTGGTGCCCAGGGTCACCCGGCCGGGAGGTCGCCGGCATCAGCCTGCTCTATCCCCGTGCCAGTCTCGATGTTGGTACAATTGAGAGAACTCTTTTAAAATGGGAAGGTTGGACCAAAATGATTTTAACAGTGCTTTCCAGCTCAGAACTGTCCCGTGCTGCTTTGGGTCATGGCATCACTGCCTGAAATGGCCACAGTGCAATTGCTCTGCACCCCAATACATCGTTGAGAGTGGGGTCTAAGGAAGCTTGGTTCACAGGCACCCCATGGCCCATGCTGAGCAACCAAGCTGTCATCAACGTAGCACAAAAATAGAACCAACTGCTCCTCTGCCCACATCCACCATCTGTGCACTATGACCTTGTAACACCTCCCATTTCCCGCCCTTGACTCCTGGTTGGTTGAAAGGACCTTTAAGCCTTCCATGTGGCCAGCGTGGGATTTCTCTCTTGTCTTCTCCTCCCCAGAGAAGAAGGACTATGGCTTCTTGACCTCCCTCTGCCCCACCTGACGCCAGCTCCTGACTGCATGCTGGCTGTTGGGCTTTCTCCCTGAAACAAAGCCTCATTCTCGAGGCTGCCACCCAGGGGTCCCTCCTCTGGCCTCTGGGGTGGGTTAGACAATTTCCATCAGCACTCTTCCAAGGAGAAGAGCGTGATCCTGGCTTCACTTTCAGCAATCTAGAGAGTTCCCTGCAGTGTCCTCACATGGCAACCCCATCCAAGCTTCTCACTACCCTCCTGGAGGTCCAGGGACTCTTTCTTAAACAGGACACCTAAAGCTGAGGGCAACTCTCATGAGAAATCTGACTTAAGCCAGGCATACAAGCCCATCACCTCCCTCATTCTAAGAATCATACTTCTGTTCATGCATCCAAAACTGCATTATCCCTCTTGACGTCCATGAAGGTACCATGGGAATTTTGTGAAGCCAATGCATCCTACACCTCCAAGATCCCCAGGAAAAATGTTTATTATACTATTTCTCCCCCTTCCTCATCTGGGAAAGTTGTCTTTTCTTCTAGGGTTAGGGTTGGGGTTAGGTCAGAAACCTACTTCTGTTCTCTTAAAGAGAAGATAGCCCCATTTTACAAAATGAGCATAAGGTTTGGAGCCACAGACCCAGGCTCATGTCAAGACTCCAACCTTCATCACTGGTTGGGTGTTGGAGGGGTGGGCAGGTACCTTCTTGTCCACACTGAGCTTCTATTTCATGATCTTGAAAGTAAGGACCGCAATGTTTCCAACAAACGCACAGAAGCATTTTTCAGAGAGGCGTGATGTTGACCCAAATGGCCCAAATCAGTGGAAATTACTATTTGTAACAGTACAAATAGTTATGAAAAAGAAAACAGTGAATCACAATGTATTTCACAGTGTCTCCGAATTCTGATGAATGGGGATCATTTAGATCCTTATCACAGCGTCCAGGAAATTCACAGTCCAGTTTCTTGTCCACCACATATTCCGTAACCCTGTCCACATTTGCAAGTGACTTATTGAAAGAACCTTTGAATCAGATAAGGAGGACGATGAAGCCGTCAGGACTCTATCGCATCTACGAACCAGCATCTGTCATGGAGAGTTTTTGGATTTTTTTTATCTCCCTAATTTTACCATCACTGTGCCCATATTTCTCCATCATGGCTGCATAATTAAAAATCAAAGTAAAATATTTAGCTCTTAAAATTCCTTAAGGCTGTCACTTTATTTTCTGCATCTATCCCTGGAGCATCCTTCGCCTTCCTACTCAGCTCCCCCACCAGCAACTTCAAACGAGTGCAATCTTTCCATCACTTCCCCCTCCCCAAATCTCAACTCGACTCCCTCTGCTTGGCCTGCCCTCTTTGTTGGAACATGTTCAATTCCTATTGTCTGGAAGATAGGGCATTTTTTAAAGTTGCTTTGTTAATAAAATGCCTCAGTTTAAAAAGTTTGCTCAGCAGCGTGTGTCTCTTAATATGTGTCAACTTCTGTTTGGATCAATTGACGTGGGATGCTATATTAATTATTCATTTTTGCAGAATGGAAATTAATTATTGTGCATGAGATTCTAAACACATATGGCAACAGTGCCGGCTGGACGGGCCCCCCTGCCAGGATTTCAGAGACTCAGATTCAGAGGTAATATGTTGTTTTGCAAAGCCAAGACCTCCTAAGGATTCCAAGATACAAGAATTGAAAAACTGACATGTTTCTGTACGAGATCCAAATCCTGCCCTCCGTGGATGCACCCCTGACTTCCCTGCCATGTCTTCCAGAATCCTTGCCGATAAGGGGCCGTATGTGAGCCTTTCACTTTAGCTACAAACACCTAAAGCCTTAGCTCTTTGTCCTTACCTCCAAATTTGTGTTCCTGCAACAGGGGTGCCACCAGCCTCTTTGCCCTGAATCCTTCCATATGAGTCCTCGTGGAGGGATTGAACAGGTCTGGAGTGTTCCCTTTGCAGACCCTCCTACCTCTGTCATTTCGTTTGTCACATTGTCATGGGATTGGTCATCTGGTCAACTATCTCATCATTTGGTGAGAACTTTGCGGGTAAGAATTAAATCACATTCTGTCTTACAGCCCCTCATTGCCCACTGAAGATGAGTAGCTTGTTGGAGCATGTAAGTGGCTCAGTCAGTCAAGTGTCCAACTCTTGCTTTCAGCTCAGGTCATGATCTCACAGTTCGCGAGTTCAAGCCCACGTCAGGCTCTGCGTTGACAGCTGGAAGCCTTTTTGGGATTCTGTCTCTCTTCCTCTCTCTCTGCCCCTCCCCTCCCCTGCTCACTGCCTTTATCTCTCAATAAATAAATTTTTTTAATGTTTTTTAAAAGATGAATATCTTATTAAATTGAGTTGGACCTATTATTCACGGCAGAGGGAGTGGGGGAGCTCACAGAGATATCTATCCCCACTGAGGAAAATGAAGAAGGAAGTCAATCGCTGGTAGAATAGAGGGCAGGGTACACATCTCACTACAGAGAGAAGTTTCTGGAAGCTCTGGATATATAAAGAGCATGGGCCGCTCTGGAGTCAGCAGTGGATAAGCACCTTGCTCAAGGCCATGCCATGAATCAATGGTGGGAAAAGGTGTCAGTCTGCTCAGTGTTCAGGGCTCCTCCCTCCCAACCAGAGGCCCTAAGTCTCCTCACACATCCCTCATCTTGGTGCCTGCACTCACCCTCTGGAGTCCCCATGGAGGTGGCCTGGCCTCCTGCCCTTCGAGTCCTTCCAGGACACCCTTGACCTCAGCACAGAAAGCCACCTCTCCATTCTTCTGAAGGCCCCTTCCCACTTCTTTATTTTCTTGGAAGTCCCACAGTGGGTGGAGTAAAGCAACACCCTTCCATCCAGGGAGAGCGCTGTTCTCCAGGAGGCTCTCTGATGTGTTGCCCTGAGTTCAAATTCTAGGCAGGCCACTGTCTGGCTTTTTAACCTGAAACGAATCACATCCTCTTTCAGACCCTCAGTTCTCTCCTTCTATAAAACAAGGACAATAAAACATAAAACACACTCATCTGGAAGTGAAGGCGAAGGGATATTTTCAACGTGTGCTCACTGCTTCACAAATGCTAGCTGAGGGCCTGATTTCCTTTCTTCCCCAAAGCTGGAAATAAGCAGACGCACACTTTGAACACTTTGTCTCTCCAGGGGAACTGGAGAGTTCTTAGGTGTGGGAGGGAGAGAGAGGCTACAGACAGCTACCCTGAATGTGGGTTTATACCCGCCACGGATACAGAAGTGAGACACAATGGAAAGAAAAATGGACTAAAATGCTTTAAAAAGTAACCTCTAGACTTTACCCAGTCACCTCCTGAGTGTTCATTCTCGGCCTCAGTTTTCCTATCTATGGAAGAGAAATGTTGGTCTGTCTCAGATCCCTTCTAGGTATGAGATGCTGAGTTTCAGTGTCAGCTGGAGAAACTCTCACCATAATTCACTGGGTTACGGCTGGTAGGTAGGTACCATGTACTGAGACCTTATTGTGTTCCAGATGTGGTGCCCTTGCTGGACATTGCTGATGACTGGTATGGGCCAAGCGCCATTCACACATGTCACGTGGGCTCTCTCATTTGATCCTCCACAATCCTACCAAAGAGGAGACCATCCTTCTTGCACGTGTCAGAAAGATGAAGCACAAACTGGCTGAGAGATCCACCCAAGATGGCTCATCTCCTGGTTGACTTGGGCTTTGGCCCCTTGGTCTGTAAGCTCATGCTCTTGACTTCCTCCTGTGTGGTCCCTCCCAGGGGCACCTCAGGAAACCTCCCCATCCCCTACATCAGTGAGCACTAGGAAGGTCTCAGGGAAGGCATCTCAGACGATGTTAATGGTTGAGAAGGAGTTGTCCAGGCAGAGAGTGACCCAAGGAAATGCCATGAAGAGGTCGTACAGCTCGGAGTGTGGTTCTAGAGCCTATCCCTGAGCCTGAGCCCTCATGATGCCACTTGCCAACTGTGTGATCTTACCCTCCCCATGCCAGTTTCCTTGTCTGTATAACAGAGACAACAATACTTCTTACTTTTGTGGGGTTGCTATAAAAGTGAAATGACCAAGCACTCAAGAAGCACTTAGAATAAGATGTGGCACACAGGAGTGAATAGACGTTTCCTGTCACTGCTGTAGTTCTGGGTTAGCAGGAAAGGAATGAGCATGAGGAGGCAGAGCTGCACGTGGGTCCTGAGAAGCAGCAGATATTTGGTTTTAGTGAGGGGTGATGCTGGGGACAGGAGTTGACAAGAGGCGGAGCTGAGAAGAAGACCTGAGGCAGACATCAGAGGGTCCCAGGTTCCAAGGCCAAGAGTACGAGCCAAGGGAAGTTCTCAGCAAGTGTTCGGCAAGCAGAGGTAGGATATGCTTTAACCCACAGTCTTACATCTCATAGACACACACCTTTAGTTCTTACTTCTCCATAATTTTCACACTCCAGTTTTGACCTTGACCTCAGTGGATGCACAGACAGAACCTAATCTTATTTAATAACCAGGACATCTTTGTCATGAGATAATGCCATGCCTTCCCCCAGAGGCTGTTCATCTCTGAGATAACCCCGGTATTGCCCTCGTTCTCATAAACATGGTGTCAAGCCTCCTCTCTGCCCGTGCCCCCCTCTCTCCCTCCCCACCCCTCCCTCCCTCTCTCTCTCTCTCTCTCTCTGCCCTCACCACCACCCACCACCAATGAAGCACCAATTTCCCTCCACCTCTCTTAGGATATGAACATGGGGAAAAAAGAAGAGTGGTTCTAAACAAAGGTTATCTCTATCATGAGAAAATATATGACAGTTATTTTTAAATCAGATGCATAGAGAGGGGAACAGGGTGATCATGAGAGCTCACCTGGTTGATTCAGTATCAAAGTTGGACTAGAGTTTCCTGATGGCCATGACAAAAAGAAAAATACAATAATTAACACTTCATATTATTAGACTCAATATGTATATGCAGGAAGCTGTGGGGAGGTGGGGGACCAAGATACTCCAAGATACTCCAGATGCTAAATCATGGAAGATACTGCCCACGCAGAGGCATGGGGTAATGAGTTAAACAATGTGCCTTCGGCAGATTTTTTTATGAGCTCTTTTATTTTGGAGTAATCTTAGATTTATAGGAAGTTTGCAAAGATAGGGTAGAGAACCCCTACATACTCTCACCCAGTACCCCCTATTGTTAATATCTCACATTACCCTGGTGTATTTGCCAAAACTAAGAACGAACTGACATCAATACATTAATATTTGGTAAGCTTCACACTTTACCTGGATTTCATCAGTTTTCCCATTAATGTCCTCTTACTGATTCAGGGCACTGCACTATGTGTGGTTGTCACATCTCTCCAGGCTTTTCCAGTCTGTCAAGTTTCTCAGCATTTCTTTGTTTTTGATGACCTTGACATTCTTGAAGAGTACAGACCAGGAACCTTGTAGAACATCCCCCAGTAAGGTTTGTCTGATGCTCTTCTCATGATTGGGCTGGGATATTGGCATTTGGGAAATAATGCCACAACAATTAAGCACCTTGTCAGGTCAATTAAGCATCATGGTCAGGAGGTTCATGATATCCACATAACTTTATTACAAAAGCAGAAAAGCATTCAATTCATCCTTTTATTTATTTTTTTTTAAGATTTTGTTTTGTTTTTAAGTAATCCCTGCACCAATGTGGGCCTCTACACTTACAACCCCAAGATCAAGAGTCTCATGTTCCACCAACTGAGCCAGTGGGGGAGGCCTCTGTTTATTTTTTAAATGGATGGCCAATGGTCCATGGAAGATGATTTGTGTTTGTTAAATCAGAAAACATGGTTTCAAGGGTCAATGCCTAAGAGCTTTCCAGAGTTCTATTGTTAACAGTACTGATAAAGTCTTTTTATCAAAGTTTGAGAACAATGTTCCTCCAGAAGATTAAACTTTTCATTGTAGGTAATTCAGAGTCTGCTGAGTAGGAAGGTATGGGAAGGCTGCTTATACTCGTTGACGATAAGACTGGGCACAAGAGCAGAAGTCCACTGCAGTGCCTAACCACATCACCCAGTAACAGGGTTGAAGGCAGAATTCCTGAATATATGGTACACTCTCCTATTAATGTAGAAGGTGCAAGCTGAGTCCCAAAAGTCATTGATTGCATTGTGATTAAAGCTAATGACATACTTTAGGCCAAGGGAAGTTTAGTATCTCTGAAAGCATTGATGATCTTAGTTTTAGAATTCCATGTGTTTCCTGAACACTGAGGAGCATGTTTTTGTCTGTAAAAGTCAAAGTCTTGCGAAGTTCATTAGTAAGAGTCCCCGGGAAATGTGTGCCTGTCTTGTCAATGGAAAAATGAATTCAATTTTCCCATACCAGAAACAAATCAAACAAATTTTTCACTACCAATCAGAGTCTTCCAGCTGCAAAAAAAAAAAAAAAAAAAAAAAAAAAAAAAAAGCCTCACAGTATCCTGAGAATAAGCAAACAGTGACCAAAAGATACTTAATGCCCAATTGTCACAGTGAAGAGGTTTGGGGATATTCAAAGGAGCTTCAAGGCTTTGATTCCTGCCCACATCCCATCTTTACAGTCTTGCCAGGATTATGTTGTTGGCAAGTAAGATACACGCTGGAAACATCCTTGGCATTACTCTTAAAATTACCCAGCCAATGACGATTCAACATCATGGCCAATTTAAGTATATTATTATGGACAGAATAATAAAGCATTTTTCCAACTCCAAAAGATTTTGTAAGACCGGACCACAGTTTTGTAAGCACCACAATTATCTTCAGTCAGTAGCCATTCTGACCTCTCCATTGTTTTGTTTTGTTTTTTTCTCTAAATCAGAGGCTTATCTTTGACAATTAATGCTGGCCTCTTTGAGTTGTTTCAAGGTTTTTCTTCTTTGAATGGTATGGGAAACAGGTTATGTTTTTGTTAGATGCAAATTTCTCTTAAAACAACAAAAATTCACTTTTTATTGTATTTCTGTTTTATCAGAAGTGTCTGGGTATTGAATCTGATCAATCTTTAACAGTCAATACTCTGTGTTACAAACCCTCATCCCATCTTTCTGTTTATGGGTTGTTGTTTTTTTTCTGTCTTTGTTTTGGTCTTTTGTTCTGTTTGCTTTTAATAATACAAAAATGTATCTTTCCCCTGTTTAGTTAATGTTTGCCTTGTTGGGTCCACTAGGATGCTCTAGTCTGTCTACATCTTCCTGGATTCTTTCAGCCAGTACTTTTCCTTTCTCCCAACCCTGGTTTTCTTCCCAAATTCCTCCCTGTGCTTGTTCACACAGGTGATCAAATTATTGAAGAGCACCATGCTGAGGACCGAGTCCCAGGCTCTAAGAAAGATCTAGAACTTTGAACTTTGTTTTGGACCCACTGATGGCCAAAGGATATGGTAGGAAGAGAATATCTCTTCCATATCACACCCTTTGCTTTGCTTGAGTTTGTTTCCCTTGACTGCCCAGAATGGTGCAATCCAGCACCAAACATCAGTAACAATGGCTACAGACAGAAGTGCATAACTATCAACACAGACCTGAAATCATTTTTCTTAGCCTTAGTGTTATGAATGAATTTGTACCTGAGTTTTTGGTTTTGAAGAATTCCATTCCTCCTACAAACATTTATTGAATAACTGTTTTGGGTCAAAATTGTCTTCTTTTTCTTTAATTAATTTACAACTTACAATCAGAAACATCTTCAGTGGGGAAAGTGGGAGGGAACCTTCAGCCTCAAGCGTTTGGGTAAAGATGGGCCTTGGAGTGAGGGATCTGTGTGTAGCTTCAATGCTATCCTCTGCTCTCTGGGAATAATCTGGAAACTCTTGTCCACTCACTTGGGAAGGGCACGACCAGATGGTATCTAAAGTATTTTTTAGTTCTGGCAGTCTAAGTGGGGAGGACTTGGGGAAAGAGATGAAGACAGAGGGAGAGAGAGAGAGAGAGAGAGAGAGTGAGAGCGCAGTCTTTTTTTTTTTTTAATTTTTTTAAGTTTATTTATTTTTGGGACAGAGAGAGACAGAGCATGAATGGGGGAGGGGCAGAGAGAGGAGACACACAGAATCCGAAATAGGCTCCAGGCTCCGAGCTGTCAGCACAGAGCCTGACGCGGGGCTTGAACTCACGGACCGTGAGATCGTGACCTGAGCTGAAGTCGGACGCTTAACCGAGCGAGCCACCCAGGGGCCCCAAGAGAGAGAGCAGTCTTAACAGTAGGCTAGGCCCTTTGTTTGTTACCTAATCTTGTTCTCCAAATTGCTGAATTGCCATCCACATTTCACAGGAAAGGGGACTGGGGTCGTGAAGTATGCTGTGACAGTTTCATAGTTAGAACAGGACAGGGTTTATCCATGTTCAGGAAACTCCTTCCATTGCAAAATATTTTTTTCCTTGCTCATTTTAATGCTATTTCTCTTATTCCATTTAGTGAAAAATGTACTCAGGTGTCAGAGAGATGAAAGCCTTTCTGAAAGCAGCTTCCATTATGAAATTACTGAAAAAGATGTCATATCTACTCTTCTGCAAATCCAACTGCCCCTGTAGCACTTACATCCTTAATGGGAAAATGTAAAGGTCCTGAAAACAGGTGTGCCTTGGCAGGTCCAGATCCGTGGGTTTACAGGTTCAAAGGCTAGGGCCAAAGGCATTCATCGGTTGACCTGGCTCACAGGTGTTCCCTGGGGGGCAGTGGAGTTAGAGATTTGACAGAAAAAAAAAAAAAAACAGTGATATGATAGTCTAGTTATTAAATATGACATATAGGAAAAAGCCTGACATTGATCTGAATGCTGAATAATTTCTCAGGCATGGTCCCTAAACTTGATGGGTTTACATGTGGAAAGACTGGGGAAGAGAAAAACCATGGAAGGAAACACAGAAGATGTTGATATCACCTGGATGACTCATCCCCTGCTCATGCTCTGTCTCTCTGTCTCTCAATAATAAATAAACATTAAAAAAATTTTTTTAAAAATTGCATTTGGATGCTAAATGCATGATTTGGCCACTGGTCATCGTGAGTGTTGTGTTGCCCAAGTGGTATGAAAAACAATGTTCCAGTTCATAGAGGGCATGGGCACACACACACACACACACATGCACACATACACTGTAAACTTCCAAGATATTTGCCATTAAAAATGTAAGAAGTCCGTCAAAATTACTTCCTAAACATAAGAGTAGGAGTTTACCGCCAACATACCTCAGAAATGTATCGACGATGTACTCAATGAATTAAGAGAAAGTGTGCACCAGTGAGGTCTGAAGTACAAGACCAGAAAGAGAACAGCAAGTTCACTCAAGCTCCCGTTTCATTCAACCATAGCAAGGCTAATGTACATAACTAAAGTCATAGAACTAAATTTCAGGAAAACAGGAGAATACATATAGAAGCCCTTCCCCCCTGGGGCTGTTACCTCTCTGAATACCTTCTTGGTATGAAGACTGGAAGTTAAGAGGCTCAAGAGTTTCTGGGGAAACAAAAGAACACTCAAAAGTCAGCCATGAGTTGAGGCACCTGGGCGGCTCAGTCAGTTAAGCGTTCGACTTCGGCTCAGGTCATGATCTCGCAGTTCGTGAGTTTGAGCCCCGCGTCCGGCTCTGTGCTGACAGCTCAGAGCCTGGAGCCTGCTTCGGATTCTGTGTCTCCCTCTCTCTCTGCCCCTTCCCCACTCGTTCTCCCTCAAAAATAAATAAGCATTAAAAAAATATTAGTCATGAGCTGCAGGAAACCTTTGTACATATTTTTGTGTTTCCTGAAATAAATGCATTCTACAGATGAGCACAATACATCCAATACAGAAAACAGCAACACGGTTTTCATTACTGAAAGCAGTCACAACTGATACTTTATAAGGAATTTTCATGCAGTGCAAGCCCCGTGAAGGCAGCAAGGACTTGGTCTTGTTCATGCCTGTGTCCCAGCTCCTAGCAGGGACTTAGCAAAGTGGGTGCTAGAGAGATACTTGTGGATTAATATATGTAGAATACGTATCAGCTTTGAACTTTCCTAAGGAGGCACATGCATCTCCTAGGGTGTTCTGGGCAGAAGCTCACTCTGGTCCAATGTGTTGGCACTTCCTTTGACTCACTAACTCAAATAAAGTGGTGTTTCCTTTTAAACTGATTCATCTGGCAAGAAAAACCATTCAGGTGCCAAGGAAGGAGCTGAGTCACAGAGCCCTTCCACTGAAAAGGAGAAGAACATGCTTGTGTTTTCTGTCCAACAGATATTGAAGACCTGTCAATATTTCTTCTCCTTTCTCCTGCTTTTTCTATGTCTCCTTTCTCCTGCTTTTTTCTATGATACCTCTTGGCCTCCCGGCGATCAGAACGGTGCCCATGTGCACAAGAGAAAGGCCTGGGGGCCAGCCCGTCTGACACTTGAGTATGTGAATCTGTAGAAACATGCTCCCTGTTGCTTCCCCCACATGGTCCTTCTGCCCAAGATGTTGAGCACCGTCAACAAGGCTGGCCAGGGATGGCTTCGTGGGCGTGCGTGTGGCACATGGAGGTAGGTCCCTGTGCTTAGAAGGGCCCCGCACTGGGTTTAGTGTTCTCCATTTTTGCACAAGCGCCCCCACCTTTTCACCTGTCACCGGACTCAGCAAATTATGTAGCAGGTCCTGTGCCTGTCACCGTTCTTGGCCCAAAGACGGATTGAGCCCGGTGGCTTCTCTCAAAGACCCCACAGTGTAGTCTGGGCCTCAGACATATGAACTCAGACTACAGATACTGCACTAAAACCCTCCCCTCCTTCTTTATTCTCCTCACTTGGTCCTGCAGATGCTATTTCTTTGATGTCCCCACCCACCCCCTCCTTATGGCCACTGACTCAGGTCACATGTCCTCAGGTCACAGCAGGCAGGCCTTACCCGGCTCTCTAAGCTGGTCATCTCATTTCCAGGCCCACCTGCTTACCGTTACCCCAAGCAAGCGTGGGCTCTTGACTTTCCTGGCCTCACACATGCAGTTCCCGCTGCTTGGATTAACCCCTCCAACCCCAAAGTCACACCCCTCCCCCTTTGGGACCTTCAGGTGTCATCTCAGTGACCCGTTTTCTCTAGGACGCCACCCCTGACCCCCCACTGTCTGTTGGAATTGCCCCTTTGTGTTCTCCCACCGTGCCTTCTGCTTTCCCGGCTTCACGGTACTACCGTTTCCCGTACGGGGGGGCGGGGGGGAGGGGGGCTCGGTGCCTGTGTCGGTCCTCCCCTCCAGACCCTGAACTTCTGCGTATGGGGACTTGTTGTGTGAAGGCGCCTGGCCAGGGGGAGTGGCGGGGAGGTGACTTATGGGAGGGCTTCAGTCATCCTGCAGCAAAGGGGTGAGCAGGGCTCTTTGGCAGGGCCCCGGTGCACATGCCGTAACAAGAGAGAGAACCACACGGGAACCTCACGGGGATGCGCTTTGCTTTGGGCTCTGGTCATTAGCTGACCCTTATTTACCCCAGAGGGAAGCCATCTTTGTAGACCTTCCTGTATCTCTCAGCATCGCGATTTCCCCGCCTGTGCCCCATCACGGAGCCCGATTTTTCTCCACACCCTTCCCGCTGCTGCGTGTGAGCCCGGACCCCTCACTCCCGTCTTGGCCACACGCAGGCTCTTTGGCCTTGTTTTCCCCCAAGGGAAGGCTGGCTTCTGAAGCAAGGACCTCCTCTGTCTTCTGTATAACCCAGCATACACTTTGAAAGCTCTCAGAAATGCCATCAATTATAATAATAGTGACACTTTGTACTTTTATAGCCTCTTTCATCAGAAGATCTCTGAGCACTTAGAAAATATTATCTCATTAATCCTCACAACACTCTCGTGAGACAGCTGGCAGGTAAGCCTCTCCCGGTTCATCAGGAAGGGGAATGAAGACAGAAAGATAGTGCTCAGAGAAGGGACCAGATCAAACAACGAGAGGAAAGCACTCTGGGTCTCGTGCCCAAGCCCGCAGGACCGTAATCCCCACCAATGGACACACGACACGTGCAGGTCCTATGAGAAAGTATCTGGCCACACGGGCGATTATGGGTACGTCTGGTGTTGCATTGGTATCTGATGAACGATACCGAATCATGGACATCTTTGAAAAGTCGCCTCTTGGTTTTCCAGCAAATATTTTCGGAGCATCTGCTCACTGCCGGCTCCCACCAGCGACCCAGCGGAACGCAGCTTCTCAATAACATTTGTGAACCCTTCTTCTCAAATCCTTGGGAGGGCTAGTGAAGCTCCCAGCAAAGAGGAAAGAGTACAATCATGGATGAAGCCCAAGCCTCTTTCAACATCAGGAACACAGAACAGCACCTGAGAAAAAAAGAAATATTAATTATGTCTTTTACAGAGGAATTGGGGCTCTCATCCGCTGAGCTGCCGTTGGCATCCCTCACTTGGAGCTGAATGGGATCTTGAAGGTGTCTGGTTCAGCCTTTTCATTTTGCAGATGGGAAGAAGGAGGCACCGGGAGGCTGGGAGGAGGCGGGGGTCTCTCCCTGGACCACACAACAGGTGGAAGGCAGAGGCAATATGGGTGGCCTTTGCCCCGCTTTCCCAGAGCTCTTGTACTTCTCAACACAAGCACCCAAACAGCCAGTTCTGGTAAACACGAGTACTTTCCTTTTTACTTCCAAAGAGAGCTGTGGGTGTCAGGTGGGGGAGGGGCTGGTGCATGGGTGGGTGGGAGGGAGCGGTGCAGGGAGGGCAGGGGAGGAGGCTTCAAGTGAGGACCAGCCACGCCCCCAGGGAAGGGCTGGGGCCTTGGACCCAGACGGGCAGAAGAGCTTCTAACGTGTGCATGATATATAATAGATACCTGTCTGATATAATTAATTGCATTTTTCCTAAATTTAACATCGCCCAAAGGGGAAAATCATTTTGCTTGGTAAACCCCTCCTGCCACACAGTGTCTACAAGCCGGCCGGATTTAATTGCTGCAAGAGAAACCACAAGAAAGACCAGGTTCCCACTCAATCTATAACCACATCTACTGAATAATAGCTTTAATCACCTTTAAAAGGGTGACCACAAGGTAATTAAAGAGGAAAGGTGCTCGGTGGGAATTATCCAGAAATATCAAATCTCTGTTTATCACGGAGTCCAACTCAAAATGTCTTCGCATGGTTTTGCTCCCACAAACCCCGCTCTATTTTCAGCTAAACCCTTGAATTCCCATTGTCTGGGGTGGAGAAAACGGGCCTGTGTCACAAGTTTGCTCCCACTGTCGGGTCGAGAGGTTGTAGGAGACAGTGGTCCCCTGAGAAGGACACAGGGTGCCACGTTGAGAGGTCGTAGGGGACAGTGGTCCCCTGAGAAGGACACAGGGTGCCACGTTGAGAGGTCGTAGGAGACAGTGGTCCCCTGAGAAGGACACAGGGTGCCACGTTGAGAGGTCGTAGGAGACAGTGGTCCCCTGAGAAGGACACAGGGTGCCACGTTGAGAGGTCGTAGGAGACAGTGGTCCCCTGAGAAGGACACAGGGTGCCACGTTGAGAGGTCGTAGGGGACAGTGAGTGGCCCCCTGACAAGCACACAGGGTTGGGAGTGGGCGAGTCAGAGACTACAGTTCTCCCTTCCTCTGCTCCCTGCCCACATGACCTTGGCAAGTGACCTAACGTCTCCGAGGGTGCTCCCAAACACGAAGGCCGTGGTGGTTATTCCACTGGATTATTCCAGCCCAACGCTCAGTTCGCTTGCACCCCTCTCCTCCTGCAGGATGCCCAGCCCTACCCAGAAGCCAGACAAAAGCACACCAAGGCCTGAAATCAATGCAGCAGATCATTTGAGTAACCATGACGGGGCAGAGAAGCAGAAAGGGAGTTGGAGGCAACGCTGTGACAGTGGAGGGTGGCCTTCCCGCGCCTGATTTATGTTCTCCCTCTGTGGATACGGTTCCCCCGCTGCTCAGGGCAGGGCTCAGAGGCCAGGCGCAGAACCAGTGGGGTGACATTCTTGGCCCCTGAACAAGCAGGCTTTGTTCCAGGCCCACATTCCCAGGCCTGCTCTCCAAGTGAAAGTCCTGCCCTCACCTCCTCGCTCACCTCTCCCCCCCGCCGGCAGGAAGCACAGACTCAGTGTCCTTGTCCAGACTCATAGGAAGAGGCAGAAGCACCCCAGCCCCTGGACCCCCAGCCTCCCCTCACCTGGAGGTGCGGAGGGGCAAAGGGACACAGCAGGCTTTCCTGCTCACCAGGAGAAAGGGGTGTCTGGTAGGAGTCCTCATTTGTCTCTCCATTCATTTCGCCATCCATTGTGGCCCAGGAGTCCCCTCCCCAACCAGCCACCGAAAGACCTGACGGTTTACACTTGACCCAGTTTGGTTGACACCATGGTTCCAGGCTCGAGGGTCATAGTCCTGGACTCAGGACCTCTTTCTTGTTTCCACATCCTCTGCCTTTGAGCATCCAAACACAGGGTCTTACCCCTGGCCCACCCCAGCCCCAGCATCCAGACAGGACGTCCAGCTGCCTCCTGTCTTTTTCAAATAACCCACTCACCTCTTCTGTGGCAGGCTGAGTAGGGTCCCTCCCAAAGACATCCGGGTCCTGCCCGCTGAAACCAGCAGACGTTACCTTATATGGTAAAGGTGAGGGTTCTGACAGGGGGAGAGAACCCTGGGGTTATCCGGGTGGACCTAGGGCACCCACAAGCGCCCTCATTGTTGGGATGACAGTGGAATCAAGCCTGACAGGAGACGTGATGAAAGGGTGCAAAGGGTGGGAAGGATGTAGGGGTGGGAGGGAGCACTAGCTACAGAACATGGGAGCCTCTAGAAGCTGAGGAAGGCAAGGAAAAGGATGCTTGCCTGCAGCCTTCCTAAGGAACCTGCCCTACAGACACTTTAATGGTAGACTTCTGACTCCCAGGACAGTGAGGGAATGAATGCGTGTTGTTTTAAGCCACTAAGTCTGCAGCAGTGTGTTACAGAAATAGAAGAATATACATTCATCTCCAAAATTTGGGGAGCTACACTATAGTGGCACATCCTGGGGTCCTTGCCCTTTTACGAACACCCTTCCCACCTGCCGTCCCCTCCCCCACTCCCCCCAATATCTGACACCTGATACCTTATCTTCCCCCATGTGACCAGAGGGTGGAGGTCAAGGCAGGCAGGACCACGCGGTGGTTCTGAAAACTCTTCACTCCAGGGGCCAAGGAGGCTGCTGTGCCATCACTCCCCAGATCATATTTACACCCCGTCTAAAGGGAGGGATGAGACATGACGCCAGACAGATCAGTCCCCTTTTAGCACACGAGTGGAAGTTTTCCCAGAAGCCTCTGGAGCTGCCCTGCCTGTCGGTCTCACTGGCTCTAACTGGTCAACGACCACCCTGGTCTTCAAGAGAGACTGGGGAAATACAGGAATGGGATGACGGTAGTTTGCTTGGGTCCAATACGGTCCGTTGCCTTGACCCACTGCTGTCGCAAACAAACCCAGGCTGCCTTCGCGCAGAAAACAAGGTGTTGGTGGGCGGCTAGAGCGGGAGCACCCGTACCTCCGCGATGCCCGTCCCCTCTCCGTGCACAGCAGCCCGGCCTGCAGCTGCCAGCACCTAGCTTCTGCCTCTGCTTGTTTTCCTTTGTCCGAGGCAGGCATTACCACCCAGCCCCAGCAGCGCCCCACCAGGGATAGATGGGAGGTGGGGAATAAGTCCCCAACTTCCCTCCCTTCTCCCCATGTGAGATGACCCCATGGTTTGCCCTGCACCAGCTCCACGGTTCCCACACAGGGCTGGGCCCCCACTGCCCACAGTGGTAACCACTCCGCCGTGAGCTCTTTCTGGGCCATCTACACAGGCTGCCTCATCTCCTTCTGCCTCTACCTGTCCTCCTGGGTCACGGCCCAAATAGCCCTGTCCCGGGGTCTGCTGCCAGGGGTACTCGGATGACCACAGCCAGTGAGACCATTTGTCATTCGGTTCTCAGTCAGGAACAGAGGGTCTCAACACCCACCCCCAAAATGTCCTTTCCAAGGCAACTTCTCTGCACAGGCAGGAATTGGGTTTCCAGGACCTCTCACACAGGTGTTTAAAAGTCACAGCTCTTGGGGCACCTGGGTGGCTCAGTCGGTTGAGCATCCCACTTCAGCTCAGGCCATGATCTCACAGTTCGCGTGTTCCAGCCCCACATCAGGCTCTGTGCTGACGGCTCAGGGCCTGGAGCCTGTTTCGGATTCTGTGTCTCCCTCTCTCTCTGCCCCTCCCTCTCTTGCACTCTATCTCTTTCTCAAAAATAAATAAGCATTAAAGAAAACTAAAAAATAAATTTAAGAAAAAGTCACAGTTCTCTCCATATCACCGTGCGTGCATTCGTTCACCAAGGATTGCTGAGGGTCAATGGGACCAGACTCTGGGTGGTTTGCCAGGCTGTGCTGAGGTAAATCAGATATGCCCCCAGCATTCCAGAAGCAACCAAATGCAAAAGTAAGGGGAGATGAAGAGGACAGACAGTACAGAAAGGGAAGGGGTTGAACTTGCCTGACAGTCTCTCGTGGGAGCTGGTCTGAAATACCGAGCACGGGTGAAGCAGATGAAAAGGGTTATTTAAGCCCAAGGCACAGAGTAGAAAGGGTCATGACAATGACCCAGAGAACACATCTGGGGTCCTGGTGAGCCATGCAGAAAAGTTGGGTGGAGGAAGGGACCCATCGGGGAACTTTGGAAGGGGTGCGCTGGGGAGGAAGGCAGAGCTGAAGAGGGAGCGTCCATTTGGAGACACAACCCACCCACCTCACAGGGTGTCATCCTTCTACCGCTTTCCAAACCCTAGCATTCGTGAAAGCAGCCCATCTCTGGGGGAGGTGGACATCACTATGCACCTGCTCACTTCTACAACCACGGACAAGGGCTGTAACATAGAGATTTGTATTATATCATCACTGCAGACTCTTGCTCTCATTTCTCAATGAGAGGGTAAGGAAGATTCCAAACGAGAAACGGTCTTTCCTGAGTCCATACAGAGAGCAGGTAGAACTTCCAGGACTTGAATGGAAGCTTCATGTGCTCTCCAAAGGACTCTAACCACCCTCCTTTCACGTGAAAAAAACAGAGGGACAGACGGATGTGGAGTCCATTCACCTCATACATCTGGTTCCATCAAATGGCAAGGATCCATCTTTTTGAAAAATCTTTTTATCTCTTTGTCAGCTGCTTCCAATCCCACCGTCCATTAGAAATATAAGGCAAGGCACTTATATTTTTTTCAATTTTCTGGCACCACACCTTTAAGAGTGAAAACTAACCAATGCAATTAATTCCCATGATATAATTTCTTTCTTTCAGTCAATATACCTAAAATATTACCATTTCAACATGTAATCAGTATAAAAAGTCATTCATCTTTAATGAGGTGTTTACCTTCTTTTGTTTTCATAGAGTCGGCACAATTCAGGTATAGTTCATTTAACAGAGCATCTCCGTTTGAGCCAGCCACATTTCCAGGGTTCAACAGCTACGTGTGGCCGTGACCACCATAGTGGCCAGGACAGCTCTAAAACAACGTGCAGAAAGGCATAGTGCTTGGTGCTCGACCCATGACTTGGTCATAGTGCTCGACCCATGACTTGGATTCATCAGGTCTCCCTTGGATTTTTCTATCTGCATTTCAAGTCACATTTTCTCCGCTGTTCAATATTTCCCAGCAGAGAAACTGTGCATGGCCAGGCCATGTAAACTCATAGATGGAATGGTAGATAAGTGGCCAACATAGTTCAGGGCTCAGCAAACTATACCCCACCCATGGGCCCAAATCCGCCCAGTCGGTGTTAATTCAAGGTGTGAGCTATGAATGGTCTCTACATTTTCAAAGGCAGTAAACACTGTAAGAATAATACGTAATAGCAACTGTATATGGCCTGCAAAGCCTTGACAGAAACCATTTGCCGACCCCTGGTCTAGTTAGTGCTTTTAATTTTTTTTTCATTTTTTTATCTTTATTTATTTTTGAAAGAGAGAGAGAGAGGCAGAGACAGAGTGCGAGCAGGGGAGAAGCAGAGAGAGAGGGAGACATAGAATCCGAAGCAAGCTCCAGGCTCTGAGCCATCAGCACAGACCCTGACGCGGGGTCGAACCCTTACCACAGGATCATGACCTGAGCCCAAGTCGGACACTCAACTGACTGAGCCACCCAGGTGCCCCTTAACTTTTTTTTTTCTTTACGTGAACAGGGTTAGAACATTCACATTCCATTCTGTAACCACAACTGGTACAAGTTTTTACGACTCACTTACTGTCTCTGTGGTTTCAGTGCTCACCATCCGCCCTCTCCCCGTGGCTTCTGCAGTCCTTGAACTCTTTGTCCGATTCATGACTTGGTTTGCTGAAGTTCACTGTCAACTTTTTCAAGAGAGTCACTTATTAGCTTCCGGGTGTGGGATTCTCTATTCAGAACTTCCTAGCCACTGCTCCCTGTCTTGGGGTGGGACGTGCTGTTGGAGGGCAAATCTAAAACTTGGTTTTTCTTCCTTACAGGAGACTTGTGTTTTCTGCTCAGATGTCTGAAGACTTCTGCCTACCTTTTATGGTCAATAAACTAAGCAGGATGTGTTTGGGTACGAAATGATTTTGTGTTTTTTTTAATCAACTTGCTATAAAACAGCGCAAAATTTCATAGGAATCCGTTTCTTCCTTCTCTTCAGGGAATTTTTCCTTCAGCGGTGTCAGTGAACAGAAGGCTCATTTGTGGGACTCAGTCTTTTAGGACCATGGATTAGTCTCCTAATGTATTCTCTTAGTCTCCCCACTGTTTCTGTTTTCCTCTGGTTGATTAACTGTCTTTGCCTTTCTCCTCTGCATGTATTAATTTATTAAACTATTGCAAGCACTTCCTTAATATCAACAGCTCAGTATCTGCTATTGTTTCAGACCTCGAGTTATTTTCACCCAAAACATCACTTTTCTTCTCCTCTTGTGATGTGATCAACTCTCCTCTGAGTTCCTGTCTTACTAAACGTATGGTCATTCTGTCTTCTTTTATAGCACAAAGCCATTACTGGGGATTTTCTTCGGTTCCTGTGGTTACATCTTCTTCAGGACTAGGCTCTTCATCTGTGATTCATACACACTGTTCTTTAAACTCTATATACTCAATTCGTGATGTGGTATAGTTGCATAGCAGCCAAGCCATTTCTTTTCATCTACCTTATCCTAGACAAGGGCAGGTCTGTCCGGACTTAACTTTCTCTGATGGGGAACTTCTTATAAAATTGGGATCAGCCCCCTCCTCCAAGATCCTGGCACATGTCTTGTACCACTGGTCACCCCACCCTACAGGACCTGCATTCCATTTGGATGGTGAGACTGTCCACCAGAGGCAGGGACATGCTTCATGAGGCCAGAAAGAACTTAAGAAATAGCAAGTTCAGCCCCGAATCTATCCCATTCTGCCTCGACTGATACAGGCTGGTCATGGGTAAGGATGGCTCAATGAATTTTCCTCGCCTTTTCCTAAGGGTTCCTACTCACCCCCTTGGTCTACCTGCTTCAAAATTAGGAAAGGGGGCAACTAGGAAAATAATAATAATAATAATAATAATAATGTGAATTGTTTAGCTCACGTTTTCATCCCTACAATATTTTCGGGGGTTGGGATAACACGCAGACAGTCCTTTTGGAATCTTGTCCTTTGGCCTCCATTTCCGCATGTAACTAGCATGAGTCTGTGTGCCTCCAATTGCTGTGCTACAACTGTTCATTCGTGGCTATTTTTTATTCATTCTTATCCATTGCGGTAGAGGTTACAGAGGGAAACTTCTGGGGTCCATCTTTATCTCATCGGCTGTGTTCAGATGTGTCCCCCCTTTCTTCATCCCAAACTTCAATGAATTGGAATCAACCCCTTTTCCTTCTATGCCTTTTCCAACAGGGGTCCTGTGGTCAGTAGTGCCCTTCCACCCATCTCCCAACACCCAAATCCCAGCCACCCTTTCCCATCCAAATCTAATGGCGCCCTTACGCGAAGCCTTCCTTAAAACACTCTCTCCCTCCCTTGAATTCTCCCTACTCCCTGCCCCATTCCTACACCACGCACCAGTTTCCACCTCCTGCTACATGTTCCCGTGTGCGTGTCCGTCTCCCTCACCGTCCTGTGGTCTCCATGACAGCGAGGTCTGGTTAAGGTCCGCGCCTGTACCTTCTGTGTGTCGTGAGGTATGGAACACGGTACAAGCTCAGTTCATATTTGTTACATGAGCCAACATGGTACCCAGCAGAAACCGGTCTGCCTTATGCCAGTGGGTATTACAGGAAGCACAGAAGGAGGTGCGGTAGAGCTTTGTTGTTGGAGCCCACAACAAATCCCACTGTGATGAGTAGCACCAGCACAAGGGACTCCGAGGGACAATTAGATTTCTAGCTGGACCAGAGAGCCCACTTGTCTATGACACCATCTACACAATAACATGGGCAATAACAGTAACGTAGATGGACAACCATCCTTCCATGCCATTCAGTTGTCAAAGTGCCTTCTTATTTATTGTCCCATCCGATCCTCAGAATGACCTGGGGACGCTGATCTTTTCAATCCAACTTTACAGATGAGGGAACGGAGCTGTAGAGGCGCCAAATAGCTCATCCCAAGTCAGGTAGTCGGTGGGCCACGTCTGTGTGCTTGCCTGCATCTGACAAGCTTCCCTGATCAGTACTGAGCAAGCTTCCTTTCTTGCTCATAGAAGGCAGGCCCCACAGTTTGTAGAGGTTGTTGACTGCACAAGGGCATCTGGATGAGGGGCCGAGGGGGAGGGAAATCCAGGCCATGCTCCTCTTGTCAAGCTGTGTGTCCTGGCACGAGGCCACCTCACATCTGCTTAGAAGGACCCCCTTTTTTTCTAACTCACGCACAGACTGACAGGGGAGCTAATCGGAGGGATCGTGTTTGCTAAGTTCTCCCTCCCCAAAGACCTTCTCTGAGCAAAGCACACAGCAGGTATTTATAAGTTGCTTATCGAATGAGCTTGTTCTCACTTACAAAGCTCATTTTCATAAACTACTTCATCCAGTTCCCCCAAAAAATTCCAAAACAGACAAAATTCTGAGAAACAGCAAGGATTTCTAAAGGATTTTTTCACCCTTCTAATGGTGGGATTTGACCAAAACATTACATGAGGGGTCCAGGATCACTGCAAAGTCAGGGAAGGAGGGTGCGTTCTTTCCCAGCCCTAGAGGAAGGCAGAAAGGGACATTTCTAATATCTACTATTAGATATCCCATATCTAATCCGACCCCAGATGTGGGCAATGTGTTCCATGATCTTTTAGGGTTAAGTTACCCAATTTTTTTCTACCATCTGTGCGAGGGAAAAACCAGGAAACGAATGGGCCAGCATCTCCATGTAATTAGATATGCATGACTTCTCTAAAACCCACTGCAGATATGTGGGTCCAGCCGTGGGGACACCTGGGTCAGCGGAAGTCCCTGCATGTGTTGCAGCGCAGGGGGCACACAACAGAGAAGAGGAACTTGAGACACTAAGGACAGGATGTGGGGCTTCCTGGGACCCTCATGGGAAGGGGTGATTGAGAGAAGGTTCAGGAGAGGGGGAGGGTAATAATGTGGAAGTGGGTGGAGGGGTGTCCACACAGCTGGGTTACTCTGGACTTTTGGCGGATCAAGAATCTGCTCACTGGGTCTCAGTTTGACCATCTGGGGAAATAGCTCTGCTCACTCAAGCCAGAAACCCCACTGCTGGAAGAGTGAAGGCTGCCTCGTGCATGCATGCACTGAACACATACACGGTCCCTGTGTCCTTGGTGCCAGGTCCTGAGCTGGGCACCGTGGTTCAGGAGGTCCAGACATGATCCCGGCCGTTAGGAGTTTCTATCCCAGTGAGGGCTGTCTCACAGACAGGCCTGGCCCCGGCTCCTCTGTGAGATGTGAGAGGTGGTCAGCTCGACCAGAGAGGGGAAGAGAGAGCCCAACGGAAGTTGAGAAGAAGGGACGGTCGCTGCATATGAAGAACCACCATGAGGCAGACCTGGAGGCCTGGTGGTCTCCAGGCAGCCCAGAGGGGTTCCTATCTTCGCTTTGCTCTCCCCGGTCTCCACGGCCCAAGCCACTGAGTCCAATGCTTGGCATATCACATCCTAAGCTGCAGATGTCCCGTCGCACGAGGGAGGGAAAGGAGGAACATGTCGGGACGCCCGCCCTCCACAACCCATCATGCCCCGTGGTGTACAGATGGTCGCGAAAGGAACAGCTCCACTCATAGCTGAGTGCCGGGCACACGCTCATTGGACGTTCATGCCGGCACAGAGTGGGCGCGAGCTGCACCGTGCATGAAGAGCAGCTGGAAAAAGCCAGGGATGCCCCCGAGCGCATCTGGGGAGAGATCCCAGGCAGGTGCCAGGGTGAGCGCAGAGGCTCTGAGAATGTTTGGAGAGTCCAAGGAAAGGCAAGGAGTCTGGCAGGGCCAAGTGGTGTGAGAAAGGCGGAGAGAGGCGGAGAAAGGGTCCGAGCAGCACCGGGGGCTGTGCCAGGGCTCCGGCAATGACCCTGAGCCAGCAGGGAAGCCGCTGAGAGGACCTGACAAGAAAACTGACATGATTTTGTCTACACTTTAGAAGGATTGCTATATATGCATTTATTCCCCAAACGCCTCTTGTAAGGGTTACTCTGCTGTGCTGGGAACAGACTTGCAGCAGGGAAGTGAGGATGAGGGCAGTGCTGAGGAGTCAGCAGCTTTGGGGAGGTAAAAGCATCGTGGAGGGCACAAAGAAGGGGGCCTCATAGGAGGACGTTATAGCCAGGCTCCCACTCAGCCCCGTGCTGGACGCGGTAACGCACACGAGCCTGGGGTCCGGTCCCCCCGCCGGGCCTCCAAATGATACAGCATAGCTTCCTTTGCTAAGTGTTTGTCAGTGAGTGAAGGAGACACCCCTTGTGCCTTTCCGAGACTGGTGGGGAGCCCAACAGGACAATAATGGAGATACTGTGAGGTGAGAGCCCCAGCAAGGAGTGGCACCAAGTGTCCCGGAGGAAACATAGAGCTGGGTTTTTCTGGAGAGACAAGTGGGATGTGAGCAGAGGCTTCCCGATGGCAGTGCTACTGAGATGGGCACTGACGTGTGCATAGGAGTTTTCCAGGCAGAGGGGGAGGCCAAGGCCGCACGAAGGAAACGTCAGCGTTAACAAGTGCTCAGAGAGCAGCAGTGTGTAGAATGTTCGTGAACTCATGGAAGTGTTGCGTATGCAGTAGGTGCTTAGTAAATATCCGTCGCCTGAAGGAATGATTGCTGTAGGGGTGTCGTCACAAGGCCGTGATGGCAGCGTGGGACACAGGTGACCTCTCCCGGAAGCACCGAGGAGGTACTGAAGCAGATATTGATGTGAACGTTACGTGGCCTTTGAACAAATCCCTGGAGGGCAAGAACTGTGTGCTTGTCACCTCTGGATTCAAAATGCAGAATCGGGGCCTGGAACAGAATCAAAGATATTTATAGCAACTCTCTATGTCCAGCCTCAGCCTCCGTCCCTGAGGCCAAGCCCTCATACCCCCATCCACTTGTCCCCTCGGACACTGAACATCTGACATGCCCAAGGCCCAACGCTTCGTCTCCGGGCCCCGACATGCTCCTCTCTTGCTCTGGTGACATTGCCGGAGCTCAGAGAGCACTGGGTCACCTCCACCTCTTGCCACAGTTTGTCTCCCTTTTCCAGGCCCCTGCAGTCAGGCAGGAGTCGGGGGCAGCTCTGGAGGGGGGCCGGGATCGTGGGCATCTTCTCAGCTAGAGCTCAGGAGAGAAGGGACGGCTTCCCCGCGCTCTCCCTGGCCCTGCGGCCGTGACTGAGGAGGGCCACAGCTCCACACAGCGCAGCTATAAGGTGGTGGCTTTGTGCCCACTGGCGCTGGGCACGTGCCATGAACAAAAACAGACACTCTGGTTCTACTAATGCATCGAGATGCAGGGGTCGGGCGTGTTTCCACGACATGACCTGTCTCTCACCGACTCACATACTGGTCTCTCGGATCCTGGTTGATAACACCGCTCGCTTCGACCATAAACCTATGAAGCTTTTCCCTTTCTTATACTCTGACACACACACACGATCCATTGCTAAATCCCGTCGGATCCACTCTGAAATATTTCTGGAAGTGATGGCTTAGGACCATCTTCGCCCGTCTGCTTTGTTCAAACCTCCAGAAACCTTCCTGAAAGGAATGTAGCAGCTGCCTAACCGACCTCTGTCATTCCCATCGTGTCCTCTCCCCACAGAAGCAAGCGGGACGTTTATCATTTTATTTCTTGGCTTACGAAGAACCACTTTCTTGAGTCTAAATCCAAATTCCATAGTGTGGCTTACACAGTCCTGTACGACTCAAGCCCACATTCTTTCTCCAATCCCAGCTGTGACCGTTGGGCCTTCCTCGGGCTCTGCCCCAACACCCTCGTCTCCTTAATGCCCCGCCCACCCCGGGGCCTTTGCACCAGCCTCCCCCTCCCCACTATCTGCATTGCTCTTTTCCCCAGCTCCTCCCACCCTCCACAACTTCTCCTCTCTTCTCAGATAATCTTCAAAGAGCCATCCCCTGACACTCCTTTGTCACACCAACCACCCTCTCCCCATACGGTGATACGGTAACACTCGATCCCCTCACCCTGTTTTACTATCTTTGCAAAACTTACCTCTAACCAAAACCACCTCTCCCTGTGCATGCATGTTTTTTGACTGCCTCTTCCACCGGAATGCTGTGTCCGCTAGACCCCCCACACCTAGAAGTCTCTGTACGTCGCAGCCTCTCAAAATGTAGTCAGCGAATGACTGAATAAAGGAATGAGCCCAGTGGCGTCATTCTGGCCATGGAGAGAATCAAATGAAATGACAAAAAACCATATGGAGGATGGTGATGCTTGGGCCCAGCATCGTGTTACCCTTCTAGTCCAAAACTTTGGAAAAGGAGAGGGAGAGGGAGAGGGAAGGAGAGAGCGAGAGAGAATGGAACGGTGTGTTCACCCTCCGGTTCAGGGTACCTCTCATGCCTGACAAATGATGACTTAGAGAGAGATCAGAACATCCAAGACCAAAACATTCATTAGCCGCCACTCCCCCCCCCCCCGACCCCTCCCAAACCTCGGCGGCTGCCAGAAGCCAGCCCAGACAGTCCAGTTAGGAAACAAAAAGATGGAACAGAAAGGCCCCTTTGAGCAGCCTGGTTATTAAGAGCTCTAGACGGGGAGAGAGAGTATGTGCAGCTTAACTCAAACATTCGTGCTGAAATGTAAAAAACAATTATGACATTCAATTATTCCATTAAGTGAAATTAACCATTCTTCTCGTTCTTTGAAAAGACCAAAAGAAAGCACAGATCTGAATAATTAGGTCAGTGAAGAATTGGGAAGGAAGGATGTCTAGACTTTTATTTTCATTTGAAAGTAGGAGGAGGGCTTGCATTTGGGCTGCATGTGTGTGCGTGTGTGTGTGTGTGTGTGCATCTCCCCGCTTGCTCTAAGAACGCCTTTGAATTCCCGGGGTGGTCATATCCGCGGCTCTGCCCTGGCAGGTACGGCCACGTCCGGATCAAGGAGTGGCATTCTCACTTTGATGTTGACAGTCACAGTCCGCTACTTGAGGATCTCTTTGGCTGCCTGCAAGTCTGTTGTCCTGGGCGACCAGGTAAACCCGCCCAGGAGCACAGACCCTGCCTCCCATCGGCCCCGGCATCCCTTGCAGAGGAGAGAGAGAGAGAGAGAGAGATGTGTGGGCGGGGACGTCCCCCAGGGCTCTTCGGTTCCCTTTTGGCCCTTGATCACCATCTATTGGGGCCGTGTTAGCCGGTGGCAGACCCACAGACTGTAGGTAGGAATAAAACTGTGCACTCACAAGTGTGTATGGACACACTCGCCCACATGACTCCACTGGAAAGAGGCCACGTGGAAAGACAAGGGCCACCTCTGAGCCCCTGGGTGGGTCGTTCCTCTCTCTAGAGCCCCCGTGCGCGTAGCCACAAATGATAACAACCCACCTGCGCGGGTGGCTGTGGGTAGGAAGGGAACCGCCATATCTCACCCTCCCAACCTAGCATCTGACTCCCCTGGTCCAACATGGCACGCTTTCTCCAACACACTATTATTTCCTATTTCCGTATGTGGTTCAGAAGCCTGCACGTATTAAGTATCAATGCCATCTGGGGCATTTTTTTTTTGTTTGTCTGTTTTGTATGTTTGTAATCATCTGTCAAGTGATCCATTTCTCCAGGGATGCTCGGAACATGAAGCCTGCTTCTTTGTGATAAGGGCGTCTGTGGTTTACTCTTAAAATTCACCCCGCGACAGGTCCAAAAGCAAAACGTCAAACTATGCCCCGAACATTCCTTTAAAATAGCTTTTTAAATTTTGTTTATCTTTTTATTTCATTTTTTAAATGTGTGTTTATTTTTGAGAGAGAGAGAGAGAGAGAGAGCATGCACACGAGCGAGGGAGGGGCAGAGAGAGGGGGACAGAGGATCCGAAGCAACTCCAGGCTCCGAGCTGTCAGCATCGAGCCCGACGCGGGGCTCGAACTCACGAACCATGAGATCATGACCTGAGCCGATGTGGGACTCTCCCCCAACTGAGCCACCCAGGTGCCCTTGTTTTCCTTTTTGAATTGTGGTGAGATGCACGTATAAAATTGACATCTAAACCATCTTTAAGTATACCTTTCCAATGCGTGAGGTATGTCCACGTGATCATGTGGGGACCTCCCCACCATCTCTCCCCGGGACTGCTTTCATCTTGCAAAACTGAAACTCTGTCCCCATTAAACTCCACCTCCCTCTTCCATGTCCCTTCCACTCCTGGCGCCACCACCCCCCATTCCATTTCCTGCCTCTGTGAGTTTGACTCCTCTGGGAAACTCATATAAGTAGATTCATACATTTATTCTGTGGCAGGTGGCTTATTTCACTCAATGTAATATTTTAAGGATTTATTCTTTAAAGAAAAGATTTGTTCATGGTTAAATAATATTCCACTGTATGTAAATAGTACATCTTATTTTCTTTTTTTTTTCAACTTTTTTTTTTTGGGGGGGGACAGAGAGAGACAGAGCATGAACGGGGGAGGGGCAGAGAGAGAGGGAGACACAGAATCGGAAACAGGCTCCAGGCTCTGAGCCA
The DNA here is from genome assembly GCF_018350215.1 of Panthera leo. Taxonomy (NCBI): domain Eukaryota; kingdom Metazoa; phylum Chordata; class Mammalia; order Carnivora; family Felidae; genus Panthera; species Panthera leo. Next base: position 140,501,295 of record NC_056684.1, read on the forward strand.
TCAGCCCAGAGCCCGACGCGGGGCTCGAACTCACGGACCGTGAGATCGTGACCTGAGCCGAAGTCAGACGCTTAACCGACCGAGCCACCCAGGCGCCCCACACATCTTATTTTCTATCCACCCACTGACGGATCCCTGGGTTGCTTCACCTTTTCACTTTTGTGACCAATGCTACTTAAACATAGGGGTGCAAATACCCCTTTAAGTCTCCTCCCTCAGTTCTTCTGCATATGAAAATAATTTCTAAACAGTAAAAAAGGTAAAAGAATCTTCTTCTACTTCTGGAAAGCGAGCTTCTCTTCAATGTGTTGAGCACCTGAGGCATCATAGAAAGTCCACACGCTTTGCATTCAAACAGAGCCTCCATCAAAATTGTGGTTGTAACACTTAAAAGTGCTGTCAGTTTCGATACAGTGACTTCTCCAAGATTTACTTTCTTGACAAGAAAAATAGAAAAGAAAAATCAGTCCTTTCCAACATAGAAAGGTGGTTGGGAGGCCGGGTTCATGAAAAGCAATTCCAAGAAGGCAGGGAAGGAAGCAGCCTCCCTCCACCCTGTGTCCTCAGGGTTTCCTATCATGCCTGATGCAAAGAGAGCCTTCCATAAAAGCCATTCCCACGAGTCAATGGGTAAATGACCTTGCAAAGTCCAAGGGTGGGGTATGTAGAAGGTACTCTGTCACTGGGGGCTCCAGCTACTTCCACCGTGGTGACCTGAACATATCGGGCAGCGATCGTCACCCAGCTTTGCAGGTGTGGCTCCCCACCTGATAAGGAAGGTTTGGGGACACAGTGACAAAGGAATGTGGCCAAGCCCGTGGAGCAAACCAGCACAGAACCAGAGTTTAACTCTGCCTCCTGAGTCCTAGTGTATGGCTCTATGTCAGCTATTTCTTGTTCCAGCGAAATAGCTAAGTCACAGCTCAGCCAAAGCCTGCCACACAGACCCCCGTGTGCCCGGGAGTGCACCCTTACAGACCTCCTATCACACCCCAGCGGCCATCCCAACGAAGCACCTGCATCCCTTGGCTACCCCGCCATCCGTGTGTCTTCCCGAACTTGAGCTCCTGTTACCATCTGTCCGATGACCTCTTCTGTAGTCAGATCTCCCCCTACTGCCATCTCCCTCCGTCGGGATGCTCGTGGCTGCATCTAGAGCCACACAGATAATCTAGGATCGTCTCCCCATCTCAAGATCAGTAACTTAATCACATCTGCAAATTACGCCTGGCCATATGAGCAGCACTCACAGGCTCGGGACGGTAGGACCTGGATATCACTGGGGGCCCCCTTTCAGCCTGCTGCAGACCTCCAGCTGTCCAACTGTGGGTCCTTGTGGATGTTCTCAGGAAGGGAGCCCAGAAAATGCAAAAAATCACAACTCCGCTCCTGTCTACGTAACATGCAGTATTTAACTGTGGCTCAACACGGGTCCTGACCATCAGGGGTAATGTGAAAAATGTTCAACAGGCACCCCGCTGATCAGAAGGGACGGTGGCCCTGGGGCAGAAGCAGAGCCCCAGAGATGCCCTTGGGTGGCTGGACACTGGAGCCGGGTGAGGAGCCTGAGGAGGGCAGGGAAGGCTTCAGGGTCTTCGGAGAGTGTCTACTCACCAACTGGTTTTGTTGGGAAGTATGTGGGTATTTTAGCAGCCAGGGCAAAAGGTGCCTCTGGCCAAAAGCTGAGTATCAGCCCTGTTTTCACAGGGTAGGTGTTGGGAGCACCCTCAAGTCCTTCCAGAAAGCTCCAAGCTGAGCCTCTGGAGCTCGGACATCCGTGTAGCATTGAATCCCGAGATTCCAAAGTGCAGAGAAGCAGCCCAAGCCAGCAGAGCCTCAGGACTCTGAAATTGAAATGCAGTGCAATTCCTTTTCACGTCCTGGGCCAGGAGCCATCCAGGGCAGACAACTCTGTGACGGGAGGGGAAAGTCAGGTGCCGTCAGAGGAACCCCAAGGTCAGCACAGCCATCCAGGGGCTCTTAGTAGGAAGCATTGTAATGATTGGAGTAGGAAAGAATCAGACATTTCCCCTGGAAGAACCATGCACACGCACACGCACACACACGCTCCTTCACACTCACCCATGCACACCCGCGCCACACATCCCCGCTCATTCAGACGCACTGAGCCAGCCACATACGCTCCCTCACGCGCTCGCTGTCTGAGTTTCCTATTCCTGTTGTAACAAATTGCCACAAACTTTGCGACTTCATCCAACACAAATCTATTCTCTTGCGGTTCTGGAAGCCGGGAGTCCGGCACGGGTCTCTCCAGGCCAACGTCAGGGGTCAGGGGGGCCATGCGCCTCCTGGAGCCTCTAGCAGGGACCGGTCTCTGTCCCCTCCGGTCCCCGGAGGCCCCCGCGTTCCTGGGCTCTCAGCCTGCCCTCCGCCCTCCACGCCAGCAGGCTGGCCAGGTGCCTGTCACCGCATCCTCCACCTCCTCTCCTGCCTCGTGTGCCGCTAGTGTCCTTGTGACTAAGGTCCCCTGTGGGGACCTCAGCTCCACCTGCCGTCTCCCTTCCCCTTCGCCAGGAGTGCGGGACAGCGTCACCGGGGCCAGGATTACAGTGTGGGCTGTGTGGGACTGTTATTCTGCCTGCCACACACACACTCAGCCACACACACACACACACACACCCCACACTCACCCACACACCCTTCCAGAAAGTGAAAAGCCAAACACTCGGATGAGTTTCCTTTGGGTCTTGCTGATCCGAAAGCATTTGGCCATAAATGGTGACATCTGACCCACCCGCCACCACACCCGCCATCCACAATCAGTTCTCCTTCTTTTCAGGGGCACAAACAACAGAATCAGAAAAACATGCCCGTGGGGTCGACACCGGCCAGGCGGTGTGAGAGGGCTCCACAGGGGTGTCAGAGCCAGCGGGAGAGGAGCCCAGGACAGCCTGTTTCTGGGGCGTCCGCAGGCAGACTCTGCACGACGGGGATGCCCTTGACGCCCGGGGCATGCAGAACGCAGGGGACCCGGGGGCGCAGACAAAGCCCTAGCAGGCGCATCGGAGGACCTGAAGCCGTGCAGGCCCCCGTGTGCACGCTAGTCTCCACATGTCCTGATTCTCCACCATCGACAGCGGTGCCGAGGGACTCCGGGCCCAAGGCTGACGGGCCTCTCGTGCTCGTGACACCATCTACTGGGACAAAGAACGCTAAGCAACCAGACTGCGGAAGGGTCCCATTTTGTGGATGAGAAACTTGAGGCCTAGAGGGAAGAGTCCAGCTGGAGTCCGCACCGCTGGAGGCAGATACAGAGCCAGGACTCAACGCCCCCAGCTCCCGGACGGGGTCTTCTCTGGACCGGATTCTACACTTGCACTGTTCCTCTGTGCCGGAAGCTTCCCTGAAGCCAGGAGAGAGTTCGCGTGCCTCCTTGCCCCCTCCCTGCATGCGGCTCTCCAGGGAGCACCCACTACTGACCTCCTCCCATAAGGGCCCTGGACCCTGGACGGCACTGAGGCCCCAGAGGGGGTGGAGGTGTGGCCACGGCTCCCGCTGCAGCCCCACGGTGCCGTCGCGAGACAGAAGGGGCCGGTGCAGGCATGCCGTCAAGGTGGTGGAGCCCAAGGGCCACAGGGGAGCAGAGCCTGAAGAGCCAGAGGACTCGGGAGTCCAGGAGATCAGAGCTGAAAGCTTAGTGCTGTCGCGTGCTTGCTTTGTGATGTCGGGAAAGTCACTCACCCTCTCTGAGCACCAGCCAGTCTCCTCACGGTGGCCCCTGATTCATACAATCATCATGAACTTGACCCACGTGAACGGTTCAAAGACACCTCTGACTCGCCCACACCACGGAGGTGCCTGCGTCCACACAGCCGGATGCGGCCTGACTTACTGCTCAAGACAGGTGCTGAGAAGCCAGAATCCAGGGGGAAGGGGGGCACGGCCACTGTGGACACAGGTGGCGGTCCCCGGGGAAGTTACACATAGAATCACCGTACGACCCAGCAGGTCTGCTCCTAGGCGCACACCCAAGAGAACTGACATCAGGGACTCAAACGGGGATTTGCACGTCCGTGCTCCTGATTGCACTGCTCATGGTCACCAAAAGGCAGAAACAGTCCAAATGTCCGTGGACAGATGACTCGATTCGCAAAATGTGGGATATCCATACACTGGAAAACTCTTCAGCCTTGAAAAGGGAAGGAAATTCTGTCACGCTGCAACACGATAAACCTCGAAAACATTACGCTGAGTGAAATGAGGCACACACAAAGACAAATGCTGTCTGGTCCCACTTCTGTGGGCATTCTAGAATAGATAAATTCACAGAGAACAGAAAGGAGGATGGCTGAGGGAGGGGAGGTGGGAAGTTATGGGGTTATTTTTTTAATTTTTTTTTAATGTTTATTTTTGGGACAGAGAGAGACAAAGCATGAACAGGGGAGGGGCAGAGAGAGAGGGAAACACAGAATCGGAAGCAGGCTCCAGGCTCTGAGCCATCAGCCCAGAGCCCGACACGGGGCTCAAACTCACGGACCGCGAGATGGTGACCTGAGCTGAAGTCGGACGCTTAACCGACTGAGCCACCCAGGCGCCCCTTAATAAGCCTATTGCCTCTGTTTATGACGAAGGAAACCGTTCCGGGGATGGATGGTGGCATTGGTTTCACAACAGTGTGAATGTGCTTAATGCCATTGAATTGTCCACGCAGAATTGGTTGCTGTGGTAAGTTTGATGCTGTGTTGCATTTACTGGTAGAAAAAAAAGATTTACTTTTTTAAAAACAGGGGCAGTGTCTGTTCACACGGCACGGGTCTGCCAGGTAGTAAAGCATGGACCAGTCAGAGTGACAACGTTTCCTCCACGAGAGAGGGGGCGGGGGGAAGGGGCAGCAGAAGTGCCCTCCCCACAGAGGTAAGAACCAGGGGGATGCAAAAGAAAGAGTGGGACCCTTCACACTCACCCGGAATCATCCACCCAGAGCCTTTACAGGAGAAACGGGAAGCCGTGCGTAAGAACTTGGCGGGGAGGCTCCAACTTCCACCCACCAGGACATGGTGTCGTCACTCAAAGACGCCATGTTGCCTCCCTCTTCCACACACTCATTCAGGTGGTTCCTCCTTCCAGAAATGCCATCCCTTCTCTTGTTCAACAGAGCAAACCACCAGCCCGCCCCCGGCAGCTGCTTGGACCTCCCGCGTTAGCTGAGCCCCACCCAGGGTTCCTCATTCTCATTCCCGTCGTTCCACTCACCACACCGGAGCCCACACAGCCATTTCCTCCAACACAAGCAACAGCTTCTTAAGGCTGAGCCCCCTTCTTCCCTCATGGCTTCTGGGTGAACAAATGAACGAATACATGCATCGTAGCGACAACAGCTCTCACAGGAGAACACGGCGCTCGGCTGGTCACGCACCCCTGGCCATGTGACGCCCGCAACAGCTCAGCCAAAGGGGCCCTGCTGTTCCTGTGCGTCACCAGCGAGAAAGGTCGGGTTTTAAAAAGTGAAAGAACTGGTCTCTATGCCAGAGATGGGGATGCATTTGTGGGTGAAAGGGTGCCCGAGTGCCTACTCGTGGGTCCTGCCTTACTTCCCCCTGTGGGTTCTGAGGTTGAGAGACCTCCCCCCACATGAGCTCCCCAGGGCCCACGTTGGGCCCCCACCAGAAACTGCCTTGACTCGCATCCAGTCCAAATATGATGATTCACAGCAGGAAGTTCAGAGCCACGCAGACCTAAAATGACAACCCTGGCCTTCCCACTTGCTGGGCCAAGCCAACCTCTCAGAGACTCGGTTTCCTCATCTGTCACATAGTGATGAACGAGGATCGGGGGACACCACCCACCTGAAGCCCTCAGCACATAGACAACCAGCAACACGTGCCCATGCTTGTCATCGGTGGGGATGGAATTGGGGCTCCCGGGGCTCGTGCGCTGGCTGGCCATTCCTCTGAGCCTAATCAAGAAAGTACGGCAAAGGGGCGCCTGGGTGGCGCAGTCGGTTAAGCGTCCGACTTCAGCCAGGTCACGATCTCGCAGTCCGTGAGTTCGAGCCCCGCGTCAGGCTCTGGGCTGATGGCTCGGAGCCTGGAGCCTGTTTCCGATTCTGTGTCTCCCTCTCTCTCTGCCCCTCCCCCGTTCATGCTCTGTCTCTCTCTGTCCCAAAAATAAAAAAAAAGAAAAAAAAAAAAAAAGAAAGTACGGCAAAGACATGCGCTTTGGAGGACCGAGATCAAGGCAGGAGGGTGGGTCCCTGGCCTGTTTCCAGCCTGGGATGCAGGAGACAAGATTCATTTCCAAGGTTTGGAGTGGAGCGGGGCTGGAGGGCCAGGAGAGAAAGTCAGAGCCAGAGAGTGTGGGCAAAGACGACTGCAGAATCCAGAGACACGAGGTCATGCCCAAAGCTGGGCTTTTTCTTTTTCTTTCTTTTTCTATTCCTTTTTCTTTTCTGAGCTCCAGTACACAAGTGCCTGGGTGGGCCGGTCCCACTTAGAGGGGCCTGTGACAGGAAGGACAATTTTCCCCACAGCTGGAGACTCTTGGCATGCTGGAATTCAATCCCCTGTTAAATGGGTGGTCTGCTTCCCCCTCCCCCCCCCCCACCCCCCGTCTTCCCATGTTGGAATATGTCTTTGCCGTCCTGGATCCAGCCAACACAGAACATTTTCCTTGCTGCTTAAATTAACACATGAGAAATAACTAGAGATCGAAATCACAGTTCACTTAACACTAATTATTTCCCTGGAAATGGAGATTAATATTGAACTTGTTACTTGCACTGTGAAGAGTAAACACACGCAGCCACACACCCTCCAAGCAAACGTGTGGATCTAATCCCTCCATTGCTTCAGACCCAACACACCAAGCGGCCCTGGTGGCCAAATGTTTCCAAATGGGCTATTATGATCAAATCCAGAAATTTGGGGAAGTTCAAGGCTGGCCCCAGGGGTAGGGACACAGCACAGAGGAGACAGGCGTCCTGGGGTAACTGGCGAGTTCTGGGGCTGCAGTGCTCCCCAGACGTGCATCCATCCACCCCCAGTGGACAGGGGCTGCCTTCCTGCTCCTGTGTCCTTGGGTATAGACATCTTGTTCAGACCGCAGGGCCCTGAGGGGGTGTGTGAGTGGATGAGCGAACGGCAGAGTGAACGTGAGCAATGAGAAGCTGAGTGTAAAGGAAGCAGCTCACCTAGCATCACAGAGGGAGCAGAGGCAGAACCGGGAGCCCCAAGTCCCGATGCCCAGTCCAAACTTCAGTCCACGACTCCAAGTGCAGCCGACGACCCAGGGAGGCTTCGTGGAGGAAGTAGCATTGAAAACTCGGCAGCCTTTGAAGGATGAAAGGGTATTCCAACAGAAGATTCCATAGAGGCTGAGGTTGGAAAGCATGAAAGTTGGAAAGCATGAAGAGTGAGAGGTAGGTGTGTGCATCAGAGAGGTAGGTTTGGGGTATGTGTGGTGTGTGTGTGTGTGTGTGTGTGTGTGTGTGTGTGTGTTGAGGTCTGTGGTATGTGCATGTGTTGGGGTGTGGTGTGTGTGTGACGTATGTGATGCGTGTATTGTGCATATGGTGCACACGTGTGTGTGTGTGTGTGTGTGTGTGTCTTCCCTCTGGCAGGAGCCAAGAGGACTAGGAGGGACACCGTTAGGCACCTGCAGGCCAGCCCCGGGGTTCACAAGGCATGTCGTGGCCCCCACGGGCTCCCCTGGCAGATCTGGTTACAGATCAGGGCACCCGACTGGCCCATGAGGAGGGGAAAGAAACCCCGCCCGGACCCACAGAGACAGAGAGTGACGAAGCGGGAACGTGAACCCAGCCTCCTGAGTCCCACCCAAGAGCTGTCCCCGCCGCCCGTGCCTTGGGGAGAGGCACCTGTCCACGGGGCGGGTGCCCAGGCCGGCCGTCCCTCCTGAGTGGGAGACAACAAGACGCGGGCCTCCGCCGCCCAGGGCTGCTTCCCACGCGGAGACACCTCCGGCGGCTCAGCGGCCAGGGTGGGAGGACGGGAGCCGGAACCTGGGTGTCACCTCATCCCCTGCACATTCATCTCCTGAACCTCAGAGCGGCCGTGCCTTGCTCCCCCAGCCTGAGGCATTTGTTCACCCCTAAGTATTATCCCCAGGGTCCCTGGGATGGCAGGTGTGGTTCAAATCCAAGTGCAGACTAGACACAGTGCAGCCGTCTCCTCCTCCTTCCCCCGCCCGGCAAAGCCACCACAGGCCCAAATGTACACCTAGCGACTGTCCCCCACCCATGCCCCGGTAAGAAGGTGGTCCCTGGAGGTTAGTGATCTAAGTAGTAACCCGTGAGCAAAGTTGAAGGAAAAGTTAGTGGTAAGGTCGTTGTTCATCACCTTGGTGTGAGCCCCGCGTGTCCCCGAATTCAGAACCGGGCTTTCACACCTGCTAATGGCTCAGAGACCAGGGGACAGTTTGGAGCTGCACAGATATGGGTTTAGATCTCAGCTCCACTGGCATCATCTGCAGCGGGGGTGGGGGGGGGGGCTCTGGGCCAAGTCCTTCACCCGTCAGCCTCAGTCATTCATCAGTCACAGGGTGATCATTCCACCTGGCAGAAGTGTCACAGGGATGGGAAAGTCCTATGCAACACGCCTGGCACACGCAGGTGCCTGGTCAATGCCAACCCTCTTCTTTGGGGAGGCTACTTCATCCATCTCAGACGCACTCAGGATCCAGGCAGGACCCATCAGTAGGAACAAAAATGCCAGGCGGTAAGTGCTGGAGGTTTAGAGGACTGGATTCAACACGCCCCATCCTAAGACAGGTCATCTAGAGATTACTTTTGAGGGACTCAGTGCTTTCTGGTCACACCTACAGAATCCCATCTGATTCTCTCATTGCCTTTGAGAAGTGGGAGAATGAATGTTATTTTCTTCCATCTGATAGGCAAGACCTATCTTCTTCAGGCGGGGACAGTGGCAGAGCTGTGTGAGCCCTGGGAGATGCGGTGGCCAGCGAGGCACATCCAGGCACCTGCCCCAACCCGCCCTCAGCCCCATGAATCCTCTTATAGTCCCTACACAGGAGTCGTGCGGCCTCGGCTTGTACACACAGCTGGTGGGGGTCTTTCTGTCCCTCGGCGAGTCACTGCCTCCTTGGACGGGCGGCCATCACAGCTGGCACTTAGCCGGGGAAGATGGCAGCAAAATGTTCGAGACTAAATGGTAAGCCTATTAAAACTGGTTGTCAGTAATGTCAGCACCGCCTATACACTTGGCAAAGTAACTACAATGATCTACAGAAGTCGTGCGTTTTCAGTCAGTGGGGGATAATTGTAAGCTTCTTGATCTTTGTCGTGTTTTCCAATTTTTTTCATAATGACTGTCTATTTGCTTTTATAATCAAGAAAAAAAAGCATTAATCAAAAGAAGCTATTGCTTGCATCAAGCAGATATAGATATATGCCTTTCTAAAACGCAGGCTTCTTGATTGCTAGCCCGGGCTCTTGTCAATAAAAGAAATGATGGATGTAAATGCAAGGGGTTGTGAGCTAGCTGTGTTCTACCAGGCTGACTCACAATATAATTAGCGTGTAAGCTTCAACACACAATTAAAGGGTGACCCTTCTCAACACGGAGAGATTATTTACTTTATATAAGGAATTGTCAGAGGTATATTAAGCTGCCACAGGGAGTAAGTAGTCACAGATCAATACAAGGAGAGACGAAGGGCTCAGGAGAACCAGAACAGTGTTGAAGTGTGTGGCTTTGGTGGCTGGTCACTTCACCACTCGGTGCCTCAGTTTCCCCACATAAAGAGATCAGGATAGACTGCACGACTTCTAACGGAACTATCTGTATTTTAGGGGTGATCAGAAGAGAAACATTTTTAGAAGTCGACATCCAAACATGAAAACAGGGAAAGCTGTTGGCCACTGGACGTTCCATCCTTTAGAATCCCCATCAACAGAGCCAAAGATCTAGGCCAAGCACAGCTGAAACAAAACAAAACACAAAGAAACTGTGTGCCTTAAAATTGGAATTGGTGAGCACGATATACGACCCCAACACTGCAGAACCATCGCCCCTAGAAGATTAGATAAAAACAAAGACAAAACCGCCCTGAAATATTAATAAGAGCAAGCAGAAAAAAAAAATACCTGTAATTGTAAAACACGCACACACACACCACCCAAATATGGCACAGGAAGCTTCACCTACTGGTGCAGAGGGTCCAATTATTAAGTAAGAGCAGAGACTCGGAACACGGGAAGGGTCTTCAGAGATCGTCCAACCACTCACTGCTAGTCAGTGTTTCTTTGAATCCACAAAACCCTTTCTCCAAAGGAAGCCCTGCACAGAATCATGGAGAGCACAGCTACTCTGGCTGCATGAGAGTGTGCAGAGACAGCTGCCTGTGTGTGGCCCCCACGGGGACACCCGCGTCCCTCCGCAGAACATCTGGGGCTCCACCCAGCACATGTGGAAAGCCACTGGCCTCACCCCGTGTAGAAACCGGGACCCGGAAGGGAGACGTGACTTGCCCAAGGTCGCCCAGCAAGCGGGTGGCAGGTGGAAGACTGATCCAGGCTCCTTCCACGGCTCCACACGACCTCCAAATCCAAGCAGTAGGACCCGAGGTCAGCTCGTTGGCTTCCCCTTTTCTCCCAGTATCAGACCTCCCTCTGTTTCACACCGGAAAGAGGTGGTCTCGGACCGGCCACACCCGGGAGTTTTCCCTGGGCCGGAACCTCCACGCCCCACACTGTGTCGATTCCAGCTCCTCAGTCAATACTGGCTTTGGGAGAAGCCCAGACTGAACCCTATACCTCAAGGCAACTCAGCGCCCCCGCTCTGCCCACCTCCAAGGCCTCTTTGTTAAAAGGAGCCACAGATTCTTGGTGGCCCTAAGGACCCAGCCGCAATACCATCCACAAGTCTCGGTGAACACAGTCCCCTCCCCGAAGCCGGCGGTGGATTCGGTCCCTCTGTGAAGTACTCACAATGGCCATAACTTCCTTGAAAATAATGTCATTTCTTTTTTTGAATCCTTTTTTTTTTTTTTTTAAATTTGTCATGATGTTTTGTTTTTTGTTAAAGGATGAACGATAGCTCCTGGTAAACCTGGTGACCCCTGGATCTGTCTCCATATCTCAGCAATCTGTTCCACAGTCCATCAAAGAGACGGGGGAGGCAGTAATGATGCTTTTATTAGCAACCTTTACACTTTGTCAAAATTAAAATGAAAACTCGACATTCATATGTAAATCCAGTTACCTTCTGGGTTCCTCTTATCCTTTATCCCTTTCACGAAATTACAGATTATTAAGAAATGTTTGAAGAGTAGGAGACAGGCTTCAGGGAGGGTGAGGGAGGCAGAGCGAGACAAAGAGGGTAGAGAAGGCAAGGTGCTTTGACCTTGACCTTCTCTTTCAGGCTCAGAAGCCTCACAGCCTGTGTTTTTATTGTTCATCCATTGTCCGAAACATCCCACCCCAGCGGAGCCCAACTCGCAGGTGACTCACGCGTCCAGGCTCACCAGGACCCAAAGCCTGCGAAAGGACAGCACAAAAGTGTGATGGGAAGAAACTCCTGTTGACAAATACTTCTCCTTGAGGATGAACTATCTATAACGCAAGATGACCATGAATACTGATGGCAGGAGCCCTTGCTTAAAATCGCAAAGACAAATCTGAGATGCGAGAATGGAAAATTAAGAAAAAGAAAATGGGGCACCTGGGTGGCTCGGTCCATTAAGCGTCTGACTTTGGCTCAGGTCATGATCTCACGGTTTGTGGGTTCGAGCCCCGCATTGGGCTCTGTGCTGACAGCTCAGAGCCTGGAGCCTGCTTTGGATTCTCTCTCTCTCTCTTTCTCTCTCAAAAATAAATAAACATTTAAAAATTAAAAAAAAAAAAAAAAAAAGGAATCCACACAGGGAAATTTCTCCGAACTGTTTCCATATATCTTTCTCAGACATGAACCGAGAGCGGCCAGTTCACACTGATGAACAACATGTTGCCATGGAAGGCCTGAAGCATGGGGGACTCATTCTCCCCCAGGGTCATCCTGGATGGTTTTGGCGAGGAGGCACATCTGTGGGTAGGATCGTGGCGGACCGACCCTTCAAGTGGCCTGTGTGACGTGCACCTCCTACCCTTCACACGTGGAGTGTCCTGGGACCCCGGCTCGCTTCTAGGGCAGAGAATACGGTCGTGCTGATGGGAAGTTGTGATCGCGTGTTATGTGACTTCGTGACTGTGTTACAGGAGACTGCAGCGCGCGTCTGGCTGGAGTCTCTCTCCTCCACTTGCTGGCTGAGGGAGCAATCAGCCACGTCAGGGAACTCTATGTCAAAGGACTGCGGGCAGCCTCTAGAAACTAAAGACAGCCTCCAGCTTGTAGTCTGCAAAAAAAAAAAAAAAAAAAAAAGAAAAGCTCTCAGTCCTTCAACATCAAGCAACTAAATGTTGTCAACAGTGCCCCGGGGAGAGGTAGAGGCCATCCCCAGTGAGACCCCCTCCCCGATCCACACCTCGACTGAACCCTGGAAAGACCCTCAGCTCAGCCGTGCTGACTCACAGAAAGCCGTGCAATGATCAATACGCTGTGTGCTGTGCTAAGACACCACGTCTCTAGTGTTTCTTGCGCAGAGCAAGAGAAAATGAATACAGGGATGCTGGCGAAGGAGCAGGAATTCGCAAATTACGGGCGGCGGAGGAAATTTCAGGCCAAGGGAATAGGTGTGCTATTACCACAGAGCAATGGCATAGTATTAAGAAAGTGTATGGGCTTGGCTCCAACAAAGGTATGGATTTCAGCATCCCTACTATAGGAAAGTGAGTGGGAGGCAGAAGATAACAGGGGAACTCCAGGAAAAGAAATAAAAACATTAACCTCAAGGCCAGAGTTTCCCGAATGTGTCCTCACATCTAATCCTCCCGGGGAGCTGTGTGAATCCCAACCTCCACCCTCGTGCCCCGAGATTCCTCCTGGCCGTGTGCAGAACGGGGCAGAGGTGCCTGCAGCTCTAACAAATGCCCTGGCGGCTCGGATGCGGCCGGTCCACAGCCCAGGGTCGGGACCACTTTCTCGTCACGAAACATCCCACAAGAAGTCAGTGCAAGAGTGACCTGAGAAGCTTATTTTCCGCAGGATTAGCCCAGAAGCAGTCTGCAGTTTGTATCCTGGAGGGGGAGGGGCTGGAGAGTACTTGGGGACAGGGGTCACGTGGAACGCCACTCTGCTGGGGCGTGGCTGGAAAGTGGAGGGAACTGCATATGAGGGAGAGGGAAGGAGGTGCCCTCACTGAATCTGGTGACTAGCTGTATGTAAGCAGTCAAGAAAAGAGAGATATAGGGAGGCAGGGAGGAAGAAGAGAGGAGGAAGGAAGGAAGGAAGGAAGGAAGGAGGGAAGGAAGGAAGGAGGAAGGGAAGGAGGAAGAGAAGTGAGGGAGGAAGAGAAGGAGGGAGAGAGGAAGGGAGGGAGGGAGGAAGGAAGGGAGGGAGGAAGGAAGGAAGGAAGGAAGGAAAGGAGGGAAGGAGGGAGGAAGGAAGGGAGGGAGGAAGAGAAGGGAGGGAGGAAGAGAAGGAGGGAGAGAGGAAGGGAGGGAGGGAGGAAAGGAAAGAAGGAAGAAAGGAAAGAAGGAAAGGAGGGAGGGAGGGAAGGAAGAAAAGGAAGGAAAGAAGGAAGGGAGGGAGGAAGGAAAGAAGGAATTGAAGGAGGGAGAGAAGGAAGGAAGGAAGGAAGGAAGGAAGGAAGGAAAGGAGGGAGAGAGGGAAGGAGGGAGGAGGGAAAGAGGGAGGAAGAAAGGAAGGAAAGGAAGAAGGAAAGAAGGAAAAAGGGAGGAAGGAGGGAGAGAGAGATGTGGGGGGAATGACAGGAAGGTCTGTTTCACCGAGCTGCGTACTGCAAGCTCAATCTTCATTGACCCTCGAGGTGCTGCTAACTGGGCCTCTGGAGGTTTGCGTGTTGACTTTGGCTCCCTCTGTGCTTGGAATAGCCAATTGTCCAGACTCCAAATTTCCATAGCGTACAATCCTCTCCACATGGAGGCCATTTACAGAGAAAACTGCTAAACCCCAATCGTCACTGCCAGCGGGATAGTGGCTATTTGGCCATTTCAGACCCACAATTGTCACGGCGTTCAACGCCAGAGGTGATGGAGTAGGACAGAGTCAAAGATCCCTGAACAGGGGTGGCCCACCCCCTGAGAGCCACCAGTCTGGAGGGCCGGTTCCCGGCCCCTGCCCCCGGAGACGGACCGCATCACAAGGTATGGATGCCAGGAATGTGTTCATTCAGTCAGCACTCGCGGAGAGCACATAGAATGTCCAGCAGCTTTCCAGGCCCAGGGCGACTGCCCCAGACGAGACAGAGGAGTCCTCATTTGTTGGAGAACCCCACCTTTTCTCTCCCGTGAGAGCAATGTCCAGGGGCGGAGGAGCTGTAGGGGAGGAAGCTGGTCCCCACCACATCAGTTCCTTCCAGACTGCCTGCCCTACCGGGGCTGTGTTTTCCAAGCTGGGTTCCATGGAACCCTGTTTCTGTGGGGAGCAAGCGAAGGTCAGACCTTCAAAGAGGAGACTCAGCCATGGTAGTGCTCACCACATGCCAAGCCCTGTTCTAAGCGCATGATGACATTAACCCGTAGGATCCTGCCAACCAGCATGATCCTTACTTTATACACGGGGAGACTGAGGCAGAGAAGGCTAAGCTGTTCCCGAAGCTCAGTGATGGAGCTGATATTTAAACCCAGGGATGGAGATCGAGTGTGAGCCTTCCCGACTGTGGGTCGCCAGTTCTACATTGGTCAAATGAGCCAGGAAAACCCTGGTTTTAAAAACCAAAGAATCAGGGGCGCCTGGGTGACGCAGTCGGTTAAGCGTCCGACTTCAGCCAGGTCACGATCTCGCGGTCTGTGAGTTCGAGCCCCGCGTCAGGCTCTGGGCTGATGGCTCGGAGCCTGGAGCCTGTTTCTGATTCTGTGTCTCCCTCTCTCTCTGCCCCTCCCCCGTTCATGCTCTGTCTCTCTCTGTCCCAAAAATAAATAAAAAACGTTGAAAAAAAAATTTAAAAAAAAAAAAAAAAAAAAAAACCAAAGAATCACACCACACATGCCCCTGCTAAGCAGATTTTCACACTCAGTAGTCTTCTTTCGTGAAGAACCCGTTCATATATTTTGCACATTTTTGTTGGGTTGTCTTTTTATTATTGATTCATAGGGGAAACTTTACATATGCTGGTAACCATCCCTTTGCAGATTTTATATATATTGCAAATGCTCCCCCCACCCCCGGTTGGTGGCTTGCCTGTTGATTTTCTTCATGAGGAGCAGTATTTCATTTTGATGAAGACCAATTTATCCATTTTTAAAATACTTAATACTTTCTGTGTCCTCCTAGAAAATAGATTTCCCTGTCCCCAAGGTCGCAAAAATAATCTTCTATAGTTTATAGTTCTACCTTTTACGTTTAGAGTTACGATCCACCTTGGTGTGAGATAAGGGCCAAGATACATTATTTTCCATGTGGGTATCTAACAATTTCAGCACCGTGTTTTGCAAAGACTTTTCTCTGTTGAATTGCTTTGGTGCCTCTTCTGCAAATCAGCTGAACTTATCAGTGTGGATCTATTTCTAAGTCCGCATTCTGTTCATCATTACACGTGTCTGCCTTCATATTGACAGCACGTTGTTTCGATTGCTGTAGCTTTTACTATTCATCAAGGAAATTAAAATTAATACCTTGATGAGACACAGCTATATGCCCATGAGAGTGGCTAAAACTAAAAACGCTGACAATACCCAATGCTGGCAGGGATGTTGAGTGACCAGAACTTTATTCATCGCTGGGGCTGAATGCAAAATGGCCAAACTACTTTAGACAACTGTTTGGTGGTTTCACATAAAGGGAAGGTTACACTCACCCCACCACCCAGCAACTCCACTCCCAGATGTAGAAGTGAAATTGTAAGCTCATGAAGGTTCACAGCTGCCTTATGTGTAATAGCCAAATCTGGAAACAACCCAAGTGTCCCTCATTAGGTAAATGAATAAACTGTGTTAAGTCCATACAATAGAATTCTATCCCTTAACAAAAAGGAACACACTGTGGCAAATACCACTACATGGTAAGCCTCAAAGACATCATGCTGAGTGAAAGAAAACAGACACAATGGAGTGTCTATATGATTCCATTATAGGAAGTTCTAGAATGGGCCAAGTTAATCTATGGCGGAAGACATTTGATTGGCACTGGCTGTTTCTTAGGAGGGATGATCGCCCGGCAGCATGGGGTATCTTCTCTAACTTCATGAAATAGAGGTGACACAGATTTTTGCATCTGTAAAAACTTACCAAACTCTGCATTTTACCTCAATTAAAAAATAGCATACAATGGAAGTTGAAGACATTTAAAATGTACGGGGGGTGGGGGGAAGGAAGAAACAGGGTTCCTTCTTCTTGCACGGCAGCTAGGTATCTTAAAGCAAGCTGTGAATCCCTAGAAAGGGCTAACACCCACAGAGTGTTCCAAGTTTCACTCTGGACATAGTTGTGGGTTGAATTGTGTCTCTGAAAATTCATACGTTGACCCAAGCACCGCAAAGAATGACCTTATTTGGAACTAGGGTCATTGCAAATGTAATTAGTTAAGATGAAGTCCTACTGGAGTAGAGAGGGTCCCTGAGCCAAGGCAACTGGTGTCCTTAGCAAAAGAGGAAATTTGGACACAGACATGCACACGGGAGAACACCATGCATAGATCGGAGTTAAGTTCCTGTGAGCCGAGAAACCACCGGAAAGTACGAGAGGCTGGGAGCACACCCTTCCCCAGAGCCTAGAGCCTTCAAAGGAAGCGTGGCCCTCCTGACATCCCAATCTCAGCCTTCCAGCCTCTAGAACCACGAGAGAATAGATTTTCTGTTGTTTCAGCTACTACATGCAACCCAAGCAAACGTACAGCCACAGAACCATTTCTGTCCCTTGGCGCGTCTATGGTAACAGACTCTACATAATGTCCCTTGTTCTAGGAACAAACATCATTTTCTCATCTTCCTTTTTCCAAGAGATACAGGCCTCTATTGCGACAGGAGCTGCTGCAATCTCAGAAGTGAAGAGTCACCAAAACGACAGTGCCCCCTGACCTGGCTCCGGCACAAACAGGATGTCCCGATGACCTTTGCCGTTCTATCTGCCAAGTCTAGAAGCCAGATTCGTTGCTCCCATTTTGCAGATGAGGCAAGTAAGGCCTCCCCCAGACAGCAGCTGCCCTCGGCATGCCCAGCTCTTTCTCCACGCCTGACCTCAGGCCAGCCCTGTCCTGGGTTTCCCAGGGCTGCTCCTGGCTCGTCCTGGTGGGAAGAAGGACAGAGAGCCAGCATCCTGAGCACCTGCTCTCCTGACCTGTTCCTGGAGCCAGGGATGAGTCAGAGCCAACCATGTGGGAATCCCTACCCTGCTGGTCACTCACTATTGCCAGCAACCTCAGACCGGCCACTGACCCTTCCTCTGTGAATCATCACAGCCCCTAAGCCGCAGGCCCCAGAGAGGCCCAGGTGACAAGGGCTCCCCTCGAGACACAGGCAATGGCAAATGCTCCTTCGGCATGGTCTCCTCTCCCACCGTCCAGCCTCTCCACCGCCTCGCCCCTGGACGATGCCGAGCATCTATCACACAGGGGTGGCCCGAAGCTGAGTTTAGAAAATGGAAGTCCATTTCATAATCTTCTCCAAGATGGGTTAAACAGCATGATCTCTCATTACCCATTGACAGAAATGGGAAATGTGGAATAACTGGGTTCAGCCGATTCTGATTTGCGATATATCTCCTTTTTAACTGAGATAATAACAGAGAAGCGTGCATTCATGAGGCTTAGTAAAGAAGGAGCAGATTAACACCACAGTCAGATGACTTTTGAAGCAAAGCTTCTATTAAAGTCGCTGCCAAAAAGTCACTTTATCTTCCCTCCGATGCATTTCAGATTTTATCTACCCTTTTATTCTTTTTGTCCTTAATTTTAAATCCTTTTTATTATTATTTTTTTCCCCAT
This sequence comes from Panthera leo, assembly GCF_018350215.1. Lineage (NCBI taxonomy): Eukaryota > Metazoa > Chordata > Mammalia > Carnivora > Felidae > Panthera > Panthera leo. Next base: position 140,519,267 of record NC_056684.1, read on the forward strand.
GTAAGCACCAAGGGAGTTGTTTGGAACTCATTCTTTTGGAAGCAATTATCCACAAGAGAGGCGTTCACTTCATTTGGGCTGCATTTTATATCCAAACCATGATAAAAATGCACAAAATTGACTTTGCCTGTGTAGCTCAGACCCTGGAAAGTCCTTCACTGTGAATTTTGATTCGGCTGCCTGTTGACAGAGCCTGTCTTGGAAGGAAGACCAGGCGAGTGGCAATCACTTCAACCACGTTCTCGCTGGTAGCCGTACGAGCATCTCCTCGCAGCCCAATAGGGCAAATAAAACCTTTTCATTTAATTGTCCATTAATTCAGACCTTGGAGACCCCACACTGTCTTTAAATTCTTGTTTGGTCTAAACAAGAATATCTCTTACCCAGACGGTTGCAAAACCTCACCTCTGAAGCCTTCACATGTTTTCAAAGATGAGTCCCTCACACCTACAGCAGGGGTGGGACCGGGGCAATTTGGTACCCCAGCCCTACAAAATCTATTACAAACAGAAAACTTCTGTGTGAAGTCTCCTATTTCTTTAGAGGTCCTGTGAATATTGCATTCGACTGTATAATGTGTCTGCGTTTGGTTTTAATATACTAATGACGTTTTAAATTAATTACTATCTGGGGTGCCTGGGTGGTTCACTCGGTTAAGCATCTGACTTCAGCTCCGGTCATGATCTCGCGGTTTATGAGTTCGAGCCCAGCATCGGGCTCTGTGCTGACAGCTCAGAACCTGGAGCCTGCTTCAGATTCCATGTCTTGCTCTCTCTCTGCCCCTCCCCACTAGCACTCTGTGTCTCTTTCTCTCTCAAAAATAAATAAACATTAAAAAAATTGGGGTGGGGGGGCGCCTGGGTGGCTCAGTCAGTTAAGCGTCTGACTTCAGCTCCGGTCATGATCTCACGGTTCGTGAGTTCGAGCCCCGTGTCGGGCTCTGTGCTGACAGCTCAGAGCTTGGTTCCTGCTTCGGATTCTGTGTCTCCCTCCCTCTCTCTCTCTCTCACTCTCTCTCTCTCTCTGCCCTTCCCCCACTCACGTTCTGTCTCTCTTTCCTTCAAAATAAATACACATTAAAATTTTTTTAATTTTAATAACAATAATTAATTAATTAATTAATTACTATCCATAAACAAACAAAAAAAAAGTTCCCGTCTTGTAGATGTTAAGCAAGACACAATCGAATTGATTTTTTATCAATTTTACAAAACGTGGCTGGACCGAAGAAAAGTTGCATCCCTTTGCACATCCACGTTGGCATCTGGGCAACTTCTCTTTCTGTCCCACACTGTTTAAAACCCCAACTATGTGCCTACGTGGATGGAAACGTCATCGAGTTCCTTGGCTGCTCCATGAGCTTATCTAGACACTGGCCAGAAGGAAGGAACCAAATATGCACAGGGTGATTCTTGGTGACCAGGATTCTCACTAAGCGGTACAGTCGCCTGTGTCTGACCTCTGAGCTGCTGGCCAAAGTATTTCCTGCCTCAGGAAAATACTGGGCGATGGACTTTCTCACTAGGAAAACGGCTGCGGGTGTGCTTCGCCTTCCCATTAATGCTGTAATTTCATCCCGTGTAAATCGACTCCTCGGGGAGGACCCACCGGAGCCCTCCCCCTCTCTCCGCCCCGCCCTGCAGTGTCACCTGTCCTGACATTCACTGGTCGCCTTTTACCGCGAAAGCAGACGCAGCGTCACTCTGTAGCCATGGCCACAAACGCTCAGACACAGGAGAAAATAGCTTCTAAATAAAAAACTCCATGGGCTACATTTGCAGTTAGTGAGAACAATTCCTTATCAATTTTTCTGAGTCTTATTTTTTGGTCCGGGAGCTTTTTCCTTCTGTGAAGAAAAATAACCACACACCCCCAAGTTAGCAAACCCTGAACCACCACACCCTCTGCCCGGGGAGACAGCCTGCTCTGGTGGAGGGGGCAGCTTCAAAAGCACTTTCCACGCCATCACAAACAGAAAAATAAGGATCTGGGTCCCCGTGGCTTACCGAAGCGGTTGCCGTGGTCCCTCTTCGGCCCCCTCTTCGGTCCCTCTTCACTGCTTGTAAAGGGAGTCTCGGCTGCCAGAAGCGTCCGGGTGAACAGGCGGGAATCGCAGCCCCAGGACCTCAGCCCCACTCTGGGAGCTTCCCCCTCTGCCTTTCAATCTGGCACACCCTGCCTCTGGGGGCCCTCACTGGCTTTCTCCCCTCCCCCAGAATACCCTCCATTCTCCCACTGAATCTAAAAATAGCCATCCACCAGACGCCCCCCCAAGAAACGGAGAAGGGTACCCTGATCACCTCCTGACTTAAATCATCTTAAGTTCCCTCCCGCCAATAGACTGCAGCCCCCGCTGTGTTCATCTGCTGTGTTTGCGTGTCTCTGTGTGAGTACGTGTGTGTGTGTGTGCGCGCACGTGTGGTGTACATATGTGCATGTGAGCACGCATATGTGTGATACGTATGCACGCTCACACTTACCCCAAGGCTGGCTCCTACCCCTTGAACAGAGGGGCTGGAAGGAAAACTCATGGTTAGCTACAAAAGGATTTCAGTTCTAGTCCTGGACTTACCGCCGGGCACCAGCGTTTTTCCACTTTTCACACGATAGAAGCCTTTCTTACGTGTAAAGAGCAGTGCTATCATCTGTCCACGTGCCTGAAATTGCAAATCTTTTCTAAATAAGGTCCACTGCTGACCCAAATCCGGTTCCTTGGGGGACGGCAGGGGTGAGTGGACCCTCTCCGTTGTTTGAGTGTTGGTTGGTTGTTCTTCCTGTTGCTTTCCTCGCATTATCCCACTTCACCTTGGGATGCGAGACGGGGGATAATTGGTCTAAATGACCTGCTGAAGGTCACTTGTCTGCCCCCGGGCTAAGGCGAGAGGGGCCACTTAATTGTCAGACCCTCTGATAACACATGCAGCAGCGTCCTTCCCCCAAAAGAAGGCAGGGCTCTGGTACCAAAGGAATCAATGACAAACACCTCCACCAAGGGGGCGAGGAAGCTCCTCGAGCCCCGGGGGCTGTCATGGGCCTTTGAGCCGCGCTCATAATTCCAGCCTCCCCTGCTGTTGAGAGGACGTGCATTCCTCCATCACCACAACCTTCTCGTCAAAAACGAGACGCTTCCCTCCTCGTGAAATATTGCAGGTGAGCAGATGCTGTGTCCTTAAATCAGGACATTTGTCAAAGAGCTTTGACAGGTCCTTGTCAATAAAGACAAAAAATGCAGAACATGTAACCACACCGTATGGGGGGGGGGGGGGTGACGGCGTGTGTTGTTCTTTCCACTCAACGTTTCTCTTGAAGTGAAAATTTTTTTTTTCCTCGTTACTGAGAATTTATGAGTCTCCTCGATGTTTCATCTTCTGTTCCAACTTTGATCTAGAACCAAACTTCCTGGAAGGGGCGTACCCGAGTCAGAAAGAATCCAAATCAAAAGCAAGGAGACATTCGAGGCTTCGTGTGGCCAGGGAGCTGTGCCAGCCGAGAGAACTGGTTTCGGAACCCCCTCCCACCGTTTGCTGGTTCCATGACACTGGATAAGTAATCCCAGCTTCAACGTCCTCCCTCAAGTGGGAGCACATCTGCGCCAACGCTGTCTGGGTCATTGCAAAGTTTCCGCGTGATAACGCCTAGCGATCGTTATCCATCCAGCCCCACCTGGGGGGGTACTTCGTAAACTTCTGTTAGCTCCATAGTGAATGCACTATGCTTCTGGGACAATATTTCTCTGCCTTACAATGACTTCCCACGGTGGTTTAATCCCCATTTGGCAGATGAGCAAACCGAGGCTCAGAGAAATCATGTCACCCCCCACCCCGATGTTTCTAGAGCCAGCGAGCCCTCCCAGGTCCCCCTGGCTGCCTAAGCAATTGGAAATCACATCAGCTACTGTGAGCCTTCCAAAACGTGAACCTCAGGTGGGTCCTGAAGGTACGGCCTGGAGCTCGCGGAGCTCCCTGCCAGTCACCCCATGTGCCATAAGACCCTTACTACCATTGTCCTCCACGGGTGTTGAGGCATTTTAAAGGCAGGAAAACACCAAGCCAGAATGCAGGGGAAGTCCCAAAAGGTAAAATGGGGGCTGAATTATTTAGGGGCTCCAGCCCACCGAGTCATTCGGGAGCCTGCCCGACGGTGCTCAATAGTGGCTTCTCGGAGACTGTCCACGCAAGGCACTTGGGGGACCCTCATCTGCTTTTCAAAAGAGCAAACGTCCTGGGCAGCCGACACCGGCTTCCCCCGCAATGTGTCCCCTCCGAGATCAGACGGCTTACATCCAGACGCGTGGGAAAATGAAAGAGACCAGGAGAGGAGAGGAAGGTTATCGGGGGTGGAGACGGTGAAAGAATTTCAATATCACCATCTCGTTCTTTATTCGGGCAAAATGAAAAGTCCTCATTATTAAATCACAAAGCAATTAAAAAATTAAAAATTTCATAAGACCCTACATAAAAGAAATACAAGTGTTTAATGATGGATTAGAAAGTGGAAGTTGGGGGGGGAGAGAGAAAAAGTAAAAGCCTGCTTGTCTCAGGGGGTTCCCTCCGCGGCGGCGGTGAGAGCGGTTTCTGCCTGCGCCCTCGCGCCAGCCGCAAGAACTAATAAATTCCGGGCTCCCCTGCCTAGAAGCCAAGGCCGATTAATATCTGCCTACCTTGTTACCTAATTCATTATGGAATAGCAGTTAATTTGATTTGATATTATTTTAATAAAATTCTGTAATATATTAGATTGTTTCAGGCTATCAAAATAATTTTCCAATTATTACGGTTACTCAAGCAAGTCTTTTTTTTCCCCCTTCATGAGCGGCAGTTGGTCTGACTCGGAATATATTAGCTCCCACAGCTTCACCCCGGCCGGGGGAGCAGGGGATCCATGCATGGTTACACAGAAGACCTCCTACCAAGAACACTTGCCCACGGTTCCCAGCAACATGTCCACACCATGGACTGGCATGGATTTACGGCCTCGTGACCTTCACCGCAGGCTGCCCCCCTTCAAACACACGGTCATGTTTTCAGGGAACGTTGAGATAAATTTATATCAAAAGTAACCGTAGAAATCAATGAGTGGAAGAGTGACAATGACTTGCAAGTTGAGTTATCCGGGCGCCTGGGTGGCTCAGTGGGCTAAGCGGTCGACCCTTGATTTCAGCTCGGGTCATGACCTCACGGTTTGTGGGTTCGAGCCCCGCGTCGGGCTCTGCGCCGACAGCTCGGAGCCCGGAGCCTGCTTCAGATTCTGCGTCTCCCTCTCTCTCTGCCCCTCCCTGCTCACGCTCTGTCTCTCTCCGTCTCAAAAATAAAATAAAAACATTAAAAAAAGAAAAAGAAAAGAAAAGAAAGCAATCCCCTTGAGAGGTGAGGATCGGGGAAGAAGAAAATCCCAGGAGGGAATTTGGATAAAGTAGCTGGGCTTGGATCCTCTCTCAAACATAAATAAACATAAAAAAAATTTAAATAAAAACATAAGTCAAATCAAATCAAATCTATGAAGGAAAAGCACAAGGGGCTGTGAGGGCCGATAACAAGGGGAAGTCAGAAGAAATCCAGAGAATGAATAGGCATGAGCCATGCAAAGAAGAAGAGAAGGGTGCTCCAGGTGTGGCAAACAACATAAGCAAAGGCCCTGGGGTGGAACTGGCAGAGGCTTCAGGACAGAAAGAGGGCCGCCATCAGGGAGTGAGGGTGGGTGGTAGGTGCAGGCCAAGTTCCTGAGGCATCAGGCTCACGGATACACTTAGATCCGTGGGCTTGACCCCATGAGCCACAGGAAACAGTGAGATCTCAAGCTCAGGAACATGTGTTCAGGCCTGGATTCTTGAAAGCTTGTCCCATGCGGTGTGGAGAACGAATTGACACAGGAGCAGGTGCTGATGACCGTAAAAAAAACCATGACAGGCACCCAGGGAACAGCTAACGGCCCGGAACTGGGCAGATGTCAAAGTCAGACTCCGCGAGTCCCGGGGAACACTCGCACCTGCCTGGGATCAGGGGTGCTCTGAGCAGAGCTGCCCAAGTACAAGGCCACAGAGTGTTGTGACCCTCCGGCCTCCCCGGCTTCACCCCAGGACCCCATGCATCCCCAGCCACAGGCCTCTGACCCCTCAGCTCGCCGTGCACGACAAGCTGCCCTGGGTCCTCACCGGGGCCCTGCGGGGCTCACGGCCAGCCGGCCCCTGATCTGATGCCACCCCATCAAGACCCAGAATCCACCTGCTCGTTCCCTACTTTGTCCTGCCCGGCCAGACAGGGGAGACATTCCCACCTCCCTTTTGCGGAGCAGGAGAGACCTACGTGTTTGGGCTCAGGAGCTGCTCCCCCAGCCGGCTCACGGTGTTGTCTTCCTCACCTCTCTGCCCTTAGAGGCCAATGATTGGAATAAGGTTCCCAATTACAATGAAAGAATTGTAAGCAGGTCTCGGTTTATGAGAAGTTATGGTTCCTCTGGGGGTGGGAGAGGGATGCTAAGGGAGGAAGCTGGTAAAATTACAGACCCTGATCAGCAAGGGCAGGGGCGGGGGCTGAGGAGGGCGCAGGCCCAGAAGGAAAAGTCTGGGAGGTGGACTCCATGACCCTTCGGGCTCCTGAGTCTCACTCGGTCCAGACCTGGAGGGGACACAGCCAGAAGTGCTGTCCCCTGGATGACATCCCCTGGGTGCGGGTGAACAGGGAGCTGGAAATATATAGACCTTCTGGGGGACCGAAGGCTGCAGGGTTCTGAGACCCCATGGGTATTTCCAACCACCGTTCCCAGGCCTCCTCAAATCGTGCTGAAACCCAAGGAGCCTGGCCTCAGCTGTGCTCAGATTAGACGAGCTCATGGGCCACACCAGGGACTGAGCTTCAAAGGGGGATCAGGTTGGAGCCCCTGGGTGACTCATTCAGTTGACCATCTGACTCTTGATTTTGGCTCAGGTCATGATCTCACGGTTCGTGATTTCGAGTCCCAAGTTGGGTTCTGCAATGACAGTGTGGAGCCTGCTTGGGATTCTCTCTCTCTCTCTCTCTCTCTCTCTCTCTCTCTCTCCCTCTCTCAAAATAAATAAATAAACATTTTTTAAAAATTAAAGGGGGATCTGGGAGGAGCCAGCACTGCTCCCTGGTGCTGGTCCAGTACCCAGAGCATGGGGACTCAGAAGGCAGGGAGAGAACATCCTCCATTCACCCACCAGACATGCGCTCAGCCTCCCAGGTGCCAAGTCCCGGCCATCTGGGGCACTCAGAACAACTCTGGACCTCGTGTCACAAAGAGCTCGGTTGGAAGATGATGCCAGAGAAGCGGGAGGGACAGGCAGTGGAGAAGGAGTGCGATCACGGAGAGAGGAGTGTGCACGAATCCCAGGGAGACAGGTGGGTAGCCTCATGGCCCCCAGGGAAGCCTGCCCCAGGGCCACGGGATGGATCAGAGGCATGCCAGAGACCAGCCGAGGAGCACAGTGGCTGGACATGGGGGGAGAGTCGCAGGGGCCAGAAGGCTCCAGGCTTCTGGGCAAACGAGGGGGTAATGCCTGCCTAGTAGAGCTCGTGGTTGAGCCAAGTCCGAGGTGGTCTTGAGCACTCTATAGCATCTGGGCAGGTGACCCCGTCGGCTTTCAAATGTGCATCTGAGCCTCAGAACTGCACCCTTCAATGTCCCTTAACTGACACACCTGGACAGCCTTCCACGTGCCTGCCCTCCCGTGCTCCTCGCACACAGGGAGCCCCTGGGGACCTGGGGACTGACACAGTCTGCAGGCTCTTCCGGATGGATCTCCAAGTCCACCTCCCATCTTGCGTCCCAGACGTTTGTCACACAGGTGATGTCCCCAAACCCCACAACACCCCACCCCCCGCCGACGGTCTTCAGCTGCTTTGCATCTTCGAGAAGTCCCGGCAGAGACAACAGGGCTCAGGACATGTGCCCTCACTCTCAGAGACACCCGTGGCTGGATTTCTGTGCCGGTGGATGGTTTTGTGCTCTCCTCTACCTGGCTGTCATTAGGTGAAGGACACCATGCCTCAGAGAGCCATGCGGCTTCCGGTCCCTCGCTGACGAGTAGAAGTAAATGAAGTGCCCCTGTTTTCACAGCACCGCTGTCCTACCCAACTCTGGAAGAGAGGGCATGGTCGTCGGCACACTAATGTTATTTCCATTAAATTGCCGCTCGGCTGGCTTATTGCCTAACAGAAAGCTCTGTAGTGAGACATAACAAAAAAAAGAAAAGTGAAAGCTTCCTGCCAGCTTGTGTCCCCTTGAAATAATACAACAGGATGGCTCAGAAGGCTGTCCTTCGGAGGCGGGCTACCTTTGGGCAGAGTGAGGTCTTAGTTTTTCACAGATGCCCAGTATGGTGGGTTGAGTGGCAACCCCTCAGAAGACAGGTTCCCCAGGAACCTGTGAATGTGACCCTCACTTGGCAAAAAGGTCTTTACAGAGATAATTAAATTAAGGGTATTTATTTATTTATTTATTTATTGAGAGATTGAGAAAGAGAGAATCCCAAGCAGGCTCTGTGCCCAGCACGGAGCTTGATTTCATGACCGTGAGATCATGACCCTGAGCCGACATCAAGAGTCAGAGACTTGGGGCGCCTGGGTGGCTCAGTCCGTTAAGCCTCCGACTTTGGCTCGGGTCACAGTCTCACCGTTCATGGGTCTGAGCCCCTGTGTCAGGCTCTGTGCCGATAGCTCAGGGCCTGGAGCCTGCTTCTGATTCTGTGTCCCCCTCTTTTTTGGCCCCTCCCTGGCTCATGCACTCTTTCTCTCTCTCTCTCTCTCTCTGTCTCTCAAAAATAAATAAACATTAAGAAAAAAAAAAAAAAGAGCCAGGCACTTAACTTACTGAGCCAACCAGCCACCCTATTAAGGACCTTTAAATGAAACCATCCTTGATTACCTGGGTAGACCCAATTCCGCGACAGTGACAATTGTCATAAAAGAAAAGCACCAGGATTTTTCAGACACAGAGGAAAACCCAGAGCCACCAGAAGCCGGGAGAAGCCAGGAATGGACTCTCCTCCAGCGTCTTCAAAGGGGGCACAGGCCTACACCCCAATCTTGGACTTCTGGCCTCCCAAACTGGAAGAGAGTAAATTTTCGTTGCTTTAAGCCTCCTGGTTTGTTGTTGTGAACTATGGCAGCCCTAGGGACTCATCCACCTAGATTGTATAAATACACCTTTTTTTAGGACCAGAAAACAAAACAAGTGAGGGTGTTACATGAAAACAGTTACTAACCCAAATTCCCAGGAGATAAGCTCACACATCGTTTAAGACATATGCGTTCCAGGATTTTATTAAACGACACCAACTGAAGTCAGTGTTAACAGAAGTCCGAGCTGTCTTAAATACATGGTAAAGCTGTGCCTCGCATGGGGACACTTGACCTTTACTCGAACTGCGAAGGCATCGTTGCTATGTTGTCGCAGGGAGAAACTGAGGCTCTGAAAGCTGAAGGTCTCCAACCCCACAGCTCAGGAATAGCCCCTGCATGATGGAAGCCCAGGCCTTCTGACTCAGCAGCTCATTTCCACCTTACGGGATCTGCCCCCACCAAGCATGACTTTTACAGCGGTTGTAAATCGCTTATACTTCTAAAAGATAGCCTGAGACAGGTGGTGTGCATCAGAGGAAGTCAGTCTAGTCCGCCAAGGTAAATGTCCACTCCTTCTGAGAAATCCCAGTTTCCAAACCCAAACTTGGAAACCCAGAAGCTCTGTAGCTCCCTTTCCATCTTGTCCAGATGAGACCAAAGGTTAGTGCTTCCTTCAGAGACCTCTTTAATGCATAATCAGCTAAAATGATGGCAGAGCTTAGAAATTGCTACAAGATGGTTATAAAGTCTTTGTGTGGACAACTTTTCCATTTGGTGGTAAAACTGGAAGGCTTTATCACTCTTTTATAACTTTCCATATAATTTTTATGAAACCAAAGAGCCAACATCAAAGACTATGGGCTGAAAGTGTTCCTGTGATCCAAACCAAGTGGCAGAATCCAGTCCTAAAGATGTGAAGGCTCACATCTGGTTCGTGGCCTGCCCAGAGGACTTGGCCAGAGAACATAGCCCGGGAGCAGGCAGGAGGAGGGCTCAAAGCTAATAATCACGCTCAGTTACAACCGTAAAGACAGATGCAATGAAATGTACGCCCCACGTCCTCACTCGCTCATCATGTACCAGGGGACCAGGAGGTATCGTGAAGGAGGAAACAGAACTAGGAGGCAGGGTGGTCGACCTGCCAGCAGCTCAGTCACCTTGTTGAGCAATGACGAATGCCGAGGCCCCGATTGGACAGCAAACTACATACATGTTGGAAGAAAGAGCTCAAAGTCTGGAGTTGGCCAATGCAGCTTCCAAACTCGCGCTTGGCCTCTTATCAGCTGTGTTTTGGCGGGCAAGACACAATACCCTTTACAACCTCAGGGATCTCAACTGCACGTAGGGGATGATAATACCACCGTTGACATGAAGGTAAGAAAACAACGTGCGGAAAATACCAGATTCCATGAACGGTGGCTGTTACTATTAGGAAGGTGGGAGGAGGGGTAACCATTTGTTTGACTGCTAAGAGCATGGGTTTTGAAGTCAGAGAGACCCGAACTGAGTTCCAGCTCTGTCACTAAGTCTAGAACAACTTACCTTGCTCTTCTAGACCTCAGGTGTGGCGTCTGTGAGGTACTGAGGATATTCAGTACCTATCGATAGTGGGCTGAACGCTAGCCCTTCCTCCCCAGAAGCTATGTCCATCAGGAACCTAAGAATAAGATCTTATTTGGAAAAAAAGGTCTTTGTGGATGTGATCAAGTTAAGGATCTCCAGATGAGATCCTCCTGGGTTATCTCAGGGGGCTCAACCTCCACCGTAAGTGTCCGGTTGGAGAAAAGGCAGAGAAGTTGCACAGAGACACAGAGAAAGAGGCCACTGAAGTTGAACCAGAGGCTGGAGTGACACATCTCAATCGCGGGATCCAAGATGGCCAGAGCCACCAGCAGCTAGGACAGAGGCACGGACCCTAGTCTCCCTCGGAAGCGTGAGAACGTAAGTTTCTGTTGCTCTAAGCCCCCCTGTTTGTGACAATTTGTCACTACTGCTCTGGGAACCTAACACGCCCCCTTAGCACAGCACCTCACCCACAAGAAGCCCTCATGAAGGTCGCTAAGCAGAGGTGACAGAAATGCAGTAGCTTAGTCCTCGGGTCAGGAATGAGGCAAATGCACACTGTGCGTCCTCAACCACACACTGCCTCCCTCCAGACACGGGCAGCACCCCATGAAGGTGCCTAGAAGGATCTTCCTTGTCTACACCCCATGACATGGAAGGTGCAGTCAACAGACTCATCCCCACTTTGTGGGAGAAGATGTTAAGGCAGCATGGCAAAGGTCACACAAACTGCCGAGATGAACGCCACCTTGTTTCTCCTGATTAACAGTCCAGAGGTTTTTGTCTCGTTTTTGCATTGGTTTCGCTTAGGTTGAAGGGACATGTGTGTGTGTGTGTGTGTGTGTGTGTGTGTGTGTGTAAGTATGGTGCCCAAAAACTTTGTCCTTTACACAAACCCCCAAGACTGCAGGCTCACATCACCCTGGTTGTCGCTGGAATTGTCTCCACACGGGTCCAGGCATCATGAAGTGACATTCTCAAAACGCAAGAAGTTGACAAAACGCTGACTGTGATCCACCTTCTCGGGTGGAGAAGGTAAGACGTGTGCACGTTGTCCTGCGGCTGCAGAGAGAGCAGTCAGGTTCCAAACGTGTGCCTGCACACACACATGTGCTCCCAACGTCACACAGGAATGGGGGGGTGGGCACCAGACCCCAATATTCGAGCTGCACATGTTTTTTAATGTTTATTTATTTTTGAGAGAAGGAGAGACAGAGTATGAATGAGGGAGGGGCAGACAGAGAGGGAGACACAGAATCCGAAGCGGGCTGGGGCAGCCAGTCCTGCCCTGTTGATCAGTTCTGCCATGGAATGCAGGGAGCTTTCCCTTTGCGGAATGAAACCCCCAGAGAAAGACCCTGAGTTGGCCTCCTGTGTGCTTCCCCCAGCCTTTCCCACCTCCAGGAACGGAGTGGAGTGTCCCCAGCTGCCTGCTGTGGGGATTTGCCCCAGACTTCAACGGCCCAGTGTGGACCCCCGGCCCCCGGGCCGGCTGCCGGACTCACAAAGCTCTCTGTCCACACGGGGCAAGTCTCACTGCCCCGCATCCTCTCTCGGAAAGTTTCCTCTTCCTCCACCTTCTCCTCCCAACATGCCCCGGAAGGAATGAGGGGTACGTTCACTACTGCACAATAACTTTCCGCAAAGAAAACCCGAGGCCCGTCTGCCGTGCCTGCCCGTCCCTGGGATCCCGGCCCCTTGTACTCAGGCCCAGCTACGCGTTCTCTCCAGCCGCTTTCCGTGTGACACACTCACGGCCCCCAGGCTCCCCAGGCAGACTGCACGGCACCCCCAGAATCGTCCCACGGGAGGCCATGCCAGGGCGGTGACCGTGGCCAGTCACAGACACCCCGGCTCCCCGCCATCCACACCGCTCGTACCCCACCCGGAACTTTGTCCTTTTGTTCTGATTTTTCTTTTTCTTGGGCATTTCCCTCCCTCCTCCCTCCCTTGACCGAAGGCCCTTGTTCCGAGGGACAGAAAGGTGTCCCGGGTAGATCTGAGTCTGACACCTGTGCTGTTTTCCGGCCGTGTGCTCTTGGGAAGTCTTTTTCCGCGCCGTGCCTCCATTTCTCCGTCAATGAAGTGGGCAGAGCGTGGGCAACTTGAAGAGTCGCTGGGGCGATGAATAACAGGACAAATACCCCAGAACGTCTGCCTGTGGAATCCTGAACGCAGGCACGCCAGCCACTTTCCCGCCCGGATGAACTCACATCACCTCGCTTCCAGCAAATCCACAGCAGAGGGGAGACGGCCGGCCCACAGCGCGAGCTTCCCCCAAGCTTGGAAGGACCTTGGCGAACTATAGAGTCTACGAACTAGAGTCTACAGGGTCAGTGTAGCTGACCCTCTGAGAAGACAGGTCCTGGAGCAAGACAGCTCACCTCATCCTGGCACCACGACCTTGGGCGGCTTACCCAACCTTTCTGTGACTCGGTTTCCTCATGGTCGTGCATGAAGTTCTAACGCATTAACCCCTGCAAAGCACTTAGTACACAGTGCCCCGCACACAGAGTGAATCACTAGATGTCAGCTGTTGTCATCACCGGCATGATCATCACTGCAAAAGAGCACTGGACAAGGGGCCAGGAGGCAAGGGATCTGGGCTCCTGCGGCGGCTTCTCCTGCAATAGCGAGAACACGGGTGTGGGGGGCAGGTGGGGTCAGGTCTCAGCCCGCTCTGGCCCATGCCAGCGGTGTCACCCTTGGGCTGAGCCCACCGCACCGGAACCTGCATCAGCCCCTGATAACGTGCACACACTCACATGTGCAGAGCAGGACTCCAGACAGGGAAGGGTCAGTGGCTCCCACGTGTGCTGCTGTGTCACAGCTCAGGAGGGTTGGAGCCACCAGGCAGTACAACACAGCCCCTCGGCCCACGGGGGCCTCAGTCACACAGGCTCTCCACAGCCCTGGCCAGGGGCTTCATGATCGCGGGTGGCCCTTTCCGTCTGCCGACCAGTCAGGAGAATGAGAAGCCACCCGGTGACCGGCGAGCGAGCATCAGAGCCCCACCCCGGGCCGTTGGGAGAGTTGACCCGTCCTCCCTGGACCACGTGCCTGGGAGCTGCAGGCATCCTTCCTCCCGGAGAGGATCAGGCTGCCCTTTCTCAGGGCTTGACGAAAGCCCTGAGAGCATCACAGGGAAGTGGCTTGAAAAAGCATCTCTCCTCGTGTTTACCAGCATCGCCTTGATGGAATGCCAAGAAAATACAAAGTGTACCCCGAAGGGGGGAGATACTTCTCACATTACCCAATCATAACTATTACAATTCCCGGGGTTTTAAAAACAGGGAGATCAAAGACAGAGGAGAAGGCGGAGCTTGAGTTATCACGTGAGCATCTTTGGGGAGAAGGGTGAAGGAACCCTCAGGGCCCGCACCCGCCTGGGTGTTGAGCTTGAGAAGGGAGGGCGGGCGTGGAAAGGGTCTCTGGCATCGTGTATTCAAGCCCAGTGTCGCCCACCTGCGCTGTGGGCCCCTGACCCAACCAGTCTCCTCTCTGAGCCTCAGTGTGTCCATGTGGGGGGGTGGTCCCTCCAATGGCCCTTCCTCCTGTCTCGGTGAATGACACACACGCCCAGGGGGATAGGAAGCCTAAGGCAGGGTGTCACGGGCGTCATGAAAGGTAGAGGAGGCTCAGGGGGTTATGGGAGCTCGAAATGGGGCCCCACCTCACCGAAAAGTCGGGAGAACCTCTCAGATGAGAAGCTTGAGCTCCGTGTTGGAGACCAAGAGGAAACAGAAGCCAAGGACGGTCCAGGCCGAGGGACGAAGCTGACAAATCGTGGCGCGTTCCCCGCCCCACACCCGGCCGGCAGGTGCACGGCCGGCCTCCCAGCCCCAAGGCCCCCACCTGGGTGCGCTCGGGCTTGGGCAGCTGTGGCTGAGCAGCACGTGGGATATGCATCACACACTGAGGAATGCTTCTCCCCCGTCCCCACCACCGCCCCCCGCCCCCCGGCATCTCCACAGACGCCACATCCAGAGCCAGCCGGCTCACACAGACCCGGGAAGGTGAGAGGGTGTCCCACCCTGGTCTTTCAAAGCATCTGGAGTCCCCCGCCCGGGTCATATAAGCTTCTGCTGCCCACACGCCGGGCCCATCCCCTCCCGCACTGTCTTAGTCCGCTCAGGCTGCTGTAAGGAAACCCCCAGGAACTGGAGGGCTAAACGGGAGATCTGTTTCTCACAGTCTGGAGGCTGGGAAACCCGGGATCGAGGCGCTGGCAGATCTGGAGCCTGACGAGGCGTCTCCTGGTCTGCGTCCTCGAGCGGCAGAGAGCGTGGGGTGGGTCAGGGATGGAGGGGAGAACGAGAACGCTGTCAGCTCTCTTCGGGAAGGGCGCTGATCCCATCCTAGGGGTACCACCCAAATGACCTCGCCAAATCCCAGTCACCTCCCAAAGACCCCATCTCTGGAAATCATCACGCTTGGGATCAGAGTCTCAACACACAGCTTGGCAGGGGCACAAACGTTCCGTCTCCATAGAACGCGCACGCCCGGTCTGGGTCCTGCCCTCCACCTGCTTTCCTGTTGCTTTTTGCTGCTCTGCTTCCGTTCATCTTTTTTTTTTTTTTAATTTTTTTAAAGCTTTATTTATTTACTCTGAGAGAGAGAGAGGAAGGGGCAGAGAGAGAGAAAAGAGAGAATCCCAAGCAGGCTCCAAACTGTCAGCACAGAGCCCGACGTGGGGCTCAAACTCACGAGCCATGAGATCATGACCTGAGCCAAAGTCGGATGCTTAACTGACTGAGCCACCCAGGCGCCCCCTTCCACTCATCTTAAACAGCCATCTTGGGCACTGTCACCCGAAAGCCACACGGTCCCTCTAAGAATTTCACGTTGGGGGAAACTCCACCCATGGTGGCACTTACCAAGAAGTAGCATTTCAATCAGTGGGACAGACAAGCCCACAGAGAGACTTCTTTTGACTTTCAGAGTGCTTAAAATTGAGGGGCCGATCGTTACGAATCAGATGTCACATAAGCTCTGACCCCCACAGGACCCGTCCAACTGCACAACTTCAGCCAACCGAAGCTGAACAGTGGTCACCCCACTTCAGACGGGACACGTCCTCCTCAGGCCACCAGTGTCCCTGCCCTCACCTGATGGTGGCCAGCTTCAGTCCGTCTACCCGGTTCCTACACACGTTTGAATTTGCAACTTCTGGGACCACAGACTTCAGGGACGCCCATCTCTGCTTGTTTTATACGGAAGGCTTTTTGTTTTCTTTCTTGTTGTTGTTTTTAACGTGCACATTTTTCTTACAAAAGGAGCATTCCGTAGGAAAACACCCCAGAAGTCCCTGAATCCCACTTCCTGTTGTACAGAAGGAAATGCCGTGGCCAGGAAGGCAAAGGGAGTTGGCCTGCTTTCCGTAGTCACTTTGCATGCGACTGAATTGCACAGAAACCCAACCAAGGAGGTACTGGTCTCCTCATTTCAAAATAGCCCGAGCTTGGTTTTGAGAAGTTGGAAGTCTCGCCCAAGGTCACCAGGCCGGTGAGACTCAGAGCTTACACAGGACTCAGGAGTTTTGACTCTATGCCTGGTAACTTTCCCACGACACCACGGGGACTGCCTCCCATGTAGCAGAGGGAGCTGGAGACCCAGGGCAGCCCCAAACCACAGAGGGCTCAATGCCACCCACCCATCAACAGGGTGGTCAGCTGACGCTCTAGTAATTTTCAACTGATCCACAAGCATGCCTGTGAAACCCCACTAGCTTAAAGTAGAGAATGTAGAACAAATTTCTCTTACACATACATGTACTGCACACACACACGCACACACGCACGCACACACGCTGTACCATAGTGTCTGGTCTCTGCCTCATTTGTTAGAACACACGGGACTATCACTGGCCCCTGCAGCCCAGAGACAGCGTGGCAAGCAACAGTCCTGGGTCACTGAAAGGGACTTTTGTTTCCCATTAGGCCAATCCGGTCCAGATCAGAGATAAGGAGGGATCATGTCCTCAAAGGAGAAAACAAAATCTCTGAGCAGAATCTCCCAGTCGACAGTCAGGAAGGGCCAGGGCCCCGGGGGTCTGAAGCCACGACATGTGCAGGCATTCTGTCACAGCAGGCAGGAGACGAAGTATCAGAGAGGAGGTTGTGACCCACTGGGATCCCCTCAGATCTGCAGAAAGCTCTGGTCTCTGGGACAACGGTGGAAGGAGGGAATCATTCGTGCAGCCACCGGGCTGGTTCAGGTAACGCAAGGTGACGGAGGGCACAGCCTCGCCCTGCAGGCGCTCCTGGCCCAGGGAGGAGAAGGGCACAGAACTTAGGGATTACAGAACTCGTAAAGGTGCTGTAACAACCACGCCTCCAAAACGCACCCTCTCCAGTGGTGCCACCTCATTAAACAGCCCCACCATCCACCAGGTGAGCAAGTCCAACATTCAAGTCACACCTGAGTCTCGTATCCCTTCAGCGACTTCCCAAAGCTCTCAGAATAAAATGGAAGTCCCCATGCACAGGTGATCCAACATGCCCTCCCCGGGCAGGCTCAGGGCTGCCCCACCCACTGGGCTCAGCCCGCTACGTGCCCAACCCTTGCCGGGTCTTCTCACCATGTGGGTCAGTGCCTGGGCTTTGGGTGCCCTCCTGAGCTCTCCAATGTGCCCGACTCCTTCTGCTCTACCAGACCTCCATCAATCGTCTGCTCCTCTGAGAAGCCTTCCTTGCCCCCAACATGAAGAGAACATTCACCATAGCAACTTGCTTATGTCTTGCCACACTTTTTGGGGTGTGTGTGTGTGTGTGTGTATCTTCCCCACTAAACTAGAAGCTCCTTGAGGGCGGGACCAAGGTCTGATTTTATATTCCAGGGGTGTTTTAGGATGTTAAAAGTAACGGTCTTGGAACTTCAAGGGAAATCACCATGAAGGACGAGAATCTCCTCTATCTCCCCTCGAGGGGCTGTATGTCGTGTGTTTGGTTCCATCCCGTGACAGGAAACCTACATTCTCCCAGTCAGCTGACCCCATCCTTGGATGACTTTATTAGGAAGGTCTTCCTCATATAGAGCCAAAATTTACTGCCCTTCATCTTCTGCTTCCTGGTCCTCACTCTGTCTGTAAGGGCCTCCCCGAATAAGCTACTGCCCTGTTCCCCCAATAGCACTCCAGATATTTGAAGACACTGGTCTGGTTGCTCCTGAGTCCTCTCAAGAGTATCTCAGGTGTTCTGACTCCTCATGCAACTTCCTTTGGAACTCTTGGACCACCAAGGCCCTCTTCCACTGAACCTGCTAGGCTCCCATAAAATGTTTTAGTTGACATTTTAACCAACCAACCCCAACACTCCTGTCATGGTCTGAGCAACATAAAGCAGAATTTTCCCCTCCCTTATTCTAGATGCTATACTCCTCTTGACGCAACCAAAGCATACACGGCTGTGGCAGATGTCTGGGATCAGGTTTCCCAAAAGTGGACCCTGAGGTGACGATTTATGGGCTAGGGATCTCCTATCGGCGTTCTCCCAGGCGAAACTCGTAAGAGTAGGAGAAGAAACTCAGCAAGGCTGTGAAGCTCCCTGAAGAGCAGATTCAGACTGACCCTGCAAGAGAACTCTTGACTCCCTCCCCAGCCAGTCATTGCATTGGCTAAGGCTGCTTTGCCTCACCCTGAATTTGTCATTTTCAACATTTCTTCTAAAGGGTAGAGTAGCTCTGTCAGACCCGATGATATTCTCCCCCAATTGGATGGCATCTCAACAGTCGCAGGACCATGGAAATCTCAGTTCCCGTGAGGATGTCATCTAGTGTGAATCTCTCATCTCAAGACGAAGCATCTCAGATGCGGAGAGGGGAGGGGACCATCTGTTGGCCACAGACTTAGTCGCAGAGCCAGGACTAGAACCCACAGACATGCCATCACAGAGCTCTGACGACTAGCAAAGGCAGTGACCTGGTGAGGCACAGGGTTTGATGCCCTTTGGAGGCAATTCGAAAGCTCTCTGGGCAGGACGCTCAGCCCTTTCATAGGCTTGTGAGTCAAAAGGACCGGGACACCAAAACAATGTCCACAAAGAAGAGGGAAGCCAAAAGATCCGCACTTCCCGATTTCAGAACTTACGAAGAGTTACAGTAATCCACGCAGTGTGGTCCCGGCAGAAGGACAAATGATAGATCGATGTGATAGACATGACAATCCAGAAACAAACTCTCACATTTATGGTCAATTGAGTCTTCACGAGGGTCAAGACAATAAAACTGAGAAAGAACAGTCTTTTTAGCACCTCATTTGGGACAACTGGGCATCTGCGTGTGAAAGAGTAAAGCTGGACGCCCCTACTTCCCACACGTACAGAAACCAACACAAAAGGATCGAGCGTCTAAATGTGAGGGCTAAAATCATAAGCCCCTCAGAAGAAAATGTAGGAGTAAATCTTTGCGAGCTTAGGTGAAGCACTGTTTTCGTGGCTATGATAACAAAAGCTCAGGCAACAAAAGAAATAAAAAACAGATAAATCGGACTTGGTCTAAATTTAAAACCTTTATGCTTCGTGGGACATCATCAAGAAATTGGAAACACAGCCCACAGACTAGGAAATGATATTTGCAAATCATATACCCGATAAGGGATTTACAGCCAGGATAGACAACACGCTTTTATTCCATAGTAGAAACATACGTAACCGAATTTAAAAATGGGCAAAGGATCTTGAACAGACACTTCTTCAAAGGAAATATACGAATGGCCAATAAAGACATGAAAAGATGCTCAACATCTTTACTCACCAGGAAGGTGCAGATCAACTCCAGAAAGTGACCCCACTTGGTACACACTAGGATGGCTGGGAACAAGAGTGGGGACAGAAAGAGGGGGTGTTGTGGTTGCAACAAATTCCCGAATATTATCCAGCAACAAAAAGGAGTGGAGTTCAGACACGGGCTGCATCACCGACGAACCTTGGAAACACGATGCCAAGTGAAAGCAGCCGGGCGTAAAAGACCACATATTGTACGATTCCATTGGTTTGAAACAGCCAGAACAGGCAAACCCGCACAGTCACAAGCAAGCAGATTAATAGTCGCCTAGGGCTGGGCACAGGAGGTGCGGGGAGTGGAGAGAGCTGTTAATGGGCACACGGCTTCTTTTTGGAGTGATGCAAACTTTCTAAAATTGGGCTGTGGTGGTTGCACCACTTCTCAAATACACTAAAAATCATTGAACTGAACATTTCAAATGGATACGCTTTATACAAGCAAATTATAACCCGATAAAGCTCTTCTTAAAAAGAAAAGGGACACAGTTGGACATTCATTTATTTATTGAGTCAACATTCACCTGAACGACTACTGTGTTCTAGGTTCCGGGGTACAGTAATGAATCCAGGCAGTCACCTATTTCGTAAATAAAGTTTTATTGACACACAACCCTGCTCATGCACTTATGCATCGTCTGTGGGTGTTTTCCCGCCACAAGGGCAGGAATAAATAGTTGTGACAGACACCAGATAGCCCGCAAAGCTGAAGCTATTTGCTATCTGTCCCTTTATAGAAAGTTTGTCAATCCCTGTAACAGAGGGTCGGGTAATAACACGTGCCACAAGTCCAAGGAGAACAAGGTAGGAGCTGTTGTTTCAGGTACGTGGAGAGAGAAGGCTTTTCTGAGCCGGGCACGTTGGAGCCCCTAACGAGAGGATAGAGTGAGTCATGCGACCCTCTAGGCGACAAGTGTTCCAGGAAGAGGGAAGAGAAGGTGAAACTCTGGGAGCCAGCACGGCAATACTGTGTCCTGGGGGCCTAGGGGACCGGGAGTGAGTCACACAGGAGCGGCTGTCCCCAGACGGCCAAGCCATGACACCAACCCAAGCCAGGAGATCACACATAATTTGAGAACCTCCCGGGTGAGCAGACACCAGGATCCATTTCACGGTGGGACAGGAGAGACTCTAAACCAAAGGGTGACCAAAAGCCGGTGATGGGAAGTCAATTAGGTGAAACTACACTTCAAAAAAAAAAAAAAATGCCAGGGCATCTAGGTGGCTCAGTCGGTCAAGCATCTGAATTGGGCTCATGAGCTCATGGTTCGTGAGTTCGAGCCCCGAATCGGGCTCTGCACTGACAGTGCGGAGCCTGCTGGGGATTCTTTCTCTCTTTTCCTCTGTCTCTCTCTGCCCCTCCCCCACTTGCATGAGCTCTCTCTCTCTCTCTCTCTCTCAAAATAAATAAATAAACTTAAAAAAATAAAGTAAAATTTAAAAAAATAACATAACATAACGTAACATAACATAACGTAACATAACATAACATAACAATGTCCAGGCCATTAGCACTGGTCTCAGGACGGTGAAAACTGTCACAGTCCACATGAGGAGTTCTTCGGGGTGAAGGCCAGTGAGGGCCATGGACGACTGAGGTTGGAAATACAAGCTGTCACTGACGGGTCGTGCCATGCAGCAGTGGATTTATTTACATATGTCCTTCTTATAACGACTTCTTGTCTTATTGTCTAGGTGAGGCCACCTTTGCTCTCAGCAAAGTCCCAGCTCCCTCCGATGTGAACGGGGGTAATGCCCTCCTCCCAATGTGTGCAACTGCCCGCCCTGAGACGGGCACCAAGCCTCCCTCTGGTTGCGCTGTGGAAGCTGAAAGGATCCGGTCGTCAGGGCGAGCCCGCAGTTTATACTCTTGAAGGTCAACTCCTCTTGGAGCGCCCCACGTCTCTGAGCTCAGCTGACGGATAAACGCCCCAAGTACAGTCCTGGGCGCACTCCACGGCCTAATCCAGGATAAGAAGAACAAATATCACCACTTCACATCTGCAGGCCTCCCCAAAATTAAAATAAACGAACACCCCATAGGACACGTAAGAACTCCAGTTGTGTTTGTTTGCAAGGTCAGTTTGGAGACAGCGTCCAGAATGTTTTGGAAATACTCCAGATCCTTACCTTATTTTATGGCATGACCAGAGCGCTCCCGGCTATTGGTCTAAAATGGGTCCAGGAGAATGAGAAAGCCACCGTGCAGGCATCTCACTGGCCTAAACTGACCAGATGGCACAACAGCACGGGAGGCCTGGAGGGTGGCCTCTGCATCCGTGAGTGTGCAAAGATGTGTTCCCCTCCTGTCGGGCCACCGGCATCCCAGGGAACCACGCCCTGTTGTTAGATGATTGCAAGTAAGTTCATTGCTGCTGAGATCAAAGTCCGCAGGGAATTACCGTGCCCTCTCTGTCTGGAAGGAACCCTGGGCGCTGTGGTCCCCAGAGATATCCCCCTCGGAAGGCTGGCGTTGCAACAAATTACATCCCGGTCGGCGACAGAATCCAGTCTGACTCTGGGGGCCCCCTCTCTGGTCCAGTAGTTCATCGCTGGAAATCCTGCCCCACAGAGAGGACTGAGCCCCCTCCTCCCAACTCGCCTTCCGCAGATCCACAAACCCACAAACCCACCTGGGAATCGAGAGTTCCAGGATACGCCCACCTCACCCTTGTCCCCAAGCCCAAGACATTTTCTAAAGCTAAGGCATCTTTCGTTCAAAGGAAACGCTGAGCAGAATCTGTGTGGCCTCAGGGTAGAAAACAGATAAAAAGAAAGAAACTCTGGAGAAACCAGTGGGTGTGGGGCATCATCCCACCCCACCCGTGTCTGTTCCTCCCACTCAACGCCAGGGTCTATTGGGGTCCACCGGGGATCCAGAAAGCACAACCCGAAAGCCACAGGCTAACCCAATTCTTTCATTTGACAGATGGGAAAACTGAGACCCAGGGAAGAGAAAGGCCTCACCCAAAAGCCACGAAAAAGTCAGGCCCGTGCCCTGGTTCCATTAGTGTGGAGGTTGGCAAATTTCCTCTGTAAAGGGACAGATGGTAAATACTTCTGGCTATGAGGGTTGCAAATACTCAGCTCTGCCCTGGTGGAGAAAAGAACTCATCGGCAATGCGTGATACACTGACGGACATCATTGTGCTCCAAAAAACTTTATTTACAAAAACAAGGGCACTGGTTGCTCGTAGCCACATTATTGGCAAGTGCCAAGGGTGGGAGTCCCCCAAGTGGCCCCAGAAGCGTGATAAACAGAATGAGGTCTAGCCACGCAATGGGGTATTGCTCAGCCTTAAAAAGGAGGGGCATTCTGGCACCTGCTACAGCATGGATGAACCTTGAGGACGTTATGCTGAGTGAAATAAGCGAGGCACAGAAGGACGCATAGTGTGTGCTCCCGCTTAGATGAAACCCCTGAACTATTCCGATTCGCAGAGCCAGAAAGCAGAAGCGTGGGGGCCCAGATAGCCAGGTGAGGGGAGAATCGAGAGTAGTGTTCCATGGGGGACAGAGTGCCAGTTTTGTGAGAGGAAAAGATTCTCTGACAGCCGCACAACAGTGTGAATGTGCAGAGTGCCGCTGAAGGGTACACTTCAAGGTGGTTAAGACGGTAAGTCTTATGTGGTGGGTATTTTACAACAATAAAAATAGCAATGAAAAAAAAAAAGCGAGGGGCCAGATTTGCCAGTCCCTGTGACTGTTCAAGCTACTTGCCTTTGGACGGAGAGGTGATCAGACCACAGATGAGGGTATCGCAGCTGTTCAGGGTGGGAGGGTAGCCATTGACCCCTAAAGTGACTGCCATCCATTGAGCGGAGAAGCCAGCGGTGGGTTGGGTGAAGTCAGACGGTGATGTGTCGTCCACCTGGAGCCATCCACATTCAGTCACTGAGGCCATGGCCAGATTAAAACCGGCAGGTTCCACGGGGAGGCACAGGGGTCGGGATGCAGGCTTGGCATCAGACTAAGGAAGGTTTACATCCCAGAATTCATAGGTGGTATGCAACCGGCCAAGGATTTCGTTCTCTGAGTCTTGGTTTTCCCGCCCGTAAAATGTCTTCTGTATCATATGATCTCTTCAATTACATGATAAAACCTCCTGTTGCAGTTATGCTAACATTTAGGGGCAACTGGGTGACTCAGTCAGTTAAGTGTCTGACTCTTGGTTTTGGCTCAGGTCATGATCTCAGGGTTCGTGAGTTTGAACCCCACATCTGGCTCGGCTCTGACAGCACAGAGCCTGCTTGGGATTCTCTCTCTCGCCCTCTCTCTCTGCGCCTCCCTCACCAGCACTGTCTCTGTCTCTCTCAAAATAAGTAAATAAACTTAAAAAATAATAATATTAATAAAACCTGCCGTGCCAGGTTACGCTAACATTTATTTTAGAAAAAATATGTGCAAAGAACCTACCGTAGGATAAAAATGCATTAAGTCCTTTCTGTTTCTGGACCTTAAATTAGCAATAGCTGAAAAAGTAAAGGGCCCCCTGAAAGGAAAGAGAAAAACACTTAATTCTTGAGGAAAAGGATGAGAAAAAAATTCAGCTCAGAGGAGAGGTCAGTCAAGGAGAGAGAAGTTTTAATTTAAGAATCTGCCTGCTTCCTTTGTAGTGTGGACTGAATGTTTGTGTCTCCCCCCTGCCTTGATGGACCCCCCCCCACTCCCGATCCCTATGTTGAAGCCCTAACCCCCAGTGAGATGGCATTTGGATGTGGGACTTTTTGGAAGTTAAGTGGTTAAAGGCACATGAACCCCAAGAACCGGGCAACTCGTAGCATCCACATTTTAAAACAGAAGCACAGGTAGGTAAACTGCCCCCACCCCCCCAAACTCACCCAGACGAAGGGGTGGGGCAGGGATTCATCAAACCCAGAGAGGCTGACTGGGGATGGACATTTGAGCAGAGAACAGAAGGGAGAGAAGGTAACTGGGTAGAAGCCTAGGGGGCAGGGGCGCATTCCAGGCAGAGGAGAGTAAGGGCAAAGGCCCTGTGGCAGGCACCAGCATCGGAGAGAAGTGCTATGATGGTCAAAGATTTGCATATTGAGCCAATTAAACAAAATGATCCGGCTCTTTCTCCTGACCCTGTGCCCCCAGCAACCGGGGGTCTCTGCTGGCTCCCACATCACTGCACTGTGAGATATCAAGAGTTCGTCCATCCGTCTACCCTCCGATGGCCAAGCTCCTTATGTGTTTTGGGGAGAGAGAGAATACACATGTTCTCTTATTTTACTTTGGAATTGCAGAGGCGAGCACAAGCCTGACGGTGTGCAAGGACGTCTTATTGGAAAAGCGCATTTCTGAGTGAAGGGATGATGGCTTCCGTCCCCCACAGAGTGGGCGGTGATAGGACGGACCACGTGAAGCGTGTGGCCCCTGATAGGGCTGCACCAGCTCTCCCTCACCTCCTCAAGGAGCTCATGGTTCAGGAGTGGGTAAGATTTATAGAATAAAATGCCACACGGTGCCCAGAACTGGATCCTGAAGCAGAAAAGGGACATTAATGGAGAAACTAGAATATCCGATAAAGTCTGTAGTTTAATTGATGATAATGCTGGTTTACGGGCACCTGGGTGGCTCAGTCAGTTGAGCGTCCGACTTCGGCTCAGGCCATCATCTCGCGGTTCATGGGTTCGAGCCCCGCGTCGGGCTCTGTGCTGATGGCTCGGAGCCTGGTGCCTGCTTTGGATTTGGTGTCTCACTATCTCTCTGACTGTCCCCAGCTCACGCTCTCTCTGACTCTCTCGCTCTCAAAAATAAATAAACATTTTAAAAAATAATTTTTTTAATGATAATGCTGGTTTCTTTGTCAACGACACATGTGCCAGGGTGATGGAAGGTGAGAACGGTGGAGGGAGGAAACTGAGTGGGTGGTTTACAGGATTTCCCATTCCTCCAAAAATAATCCAAAATAAAAAGTGTATCCCCCAAAGCTGTGAGATTATTGGGCAAATTTGAACATGGGGTAGTCGATACTATTAAAGATCTCTTGTTACTTTTGAGGCATGATCATTGTATTAAGATTCTGCTTCTTAGGGGCACTTGGGTGGCTCAGTCGGTTGAGCGTCCGACTTCGGCTCAGGTCACAGTCTCGCCATTCACGGGTTCCAGCCCCGCGTCGGGCTCTGTGCTGACAGCTCGGAGCCTGGAGCTGCTTCGGATTCTGTGCCTCCCTCTCTCTTCTGCCCCATCCCTGCTCACACTCTGTCTCTCTCTCTGTCTCAAAAACAAATAAACGTTAAAAACATTTTTTAAAGAAGGTAATCCTGCCTTCTAGCAACATGGATGAACTTGGAGGAGATGATGTCACTTACATGATGGATTAAAAACAGTCAAGCTCTTACAAGGGCAAGCAGAGAACCGTGGTTGCCCAGACGCTAGGAGGCGGGGAGTGGGACTTGTTCCATGGGCATAAAGTTTCAATTTGGCAAGACGAATAAGTTGTGCCCATAGATAGCAACGCTGTGTCACGCACTTAGACATCTTCGAAGAGGGCAGAGCTCATGTGAAGTGTTCTTTCCAAAAAAAGTAGAATAAAACAAATAAAACCTGAACTCTAGACCCATGGAGTCAAGGTGCAAAGTCTAGTTTATTGGCTACGGTATTTAACCTTTCTAGGTAAGGCCTGGTTTCCTCCCGTGAAGAGTGGAGTCATTGCCCCACGGCCCCATGGGGCCCTGTGGGAAGTAAGTCCCGGCCTGGCACGTGCCCAGAGCTCGACAGATATTAGCTTCTGTTCCTAAAGCGAGTGGAGGGGTAAGTTTTAGTGCTGTGCCATTACGCTCATTATGTTCATTCTGGAAGCCTCTGTGGAGTTCCTATTCCGGGATCGTGGAAAGCCGTGGGGAAGCGCTGGCCGAGGCACTTTAATAAAAGTCAGCGTGAGAGCAGCGGAGACCCACGGTGAGGGGGGCACTCTGAAGGAGCCGGCAGGGGAGAAGTCGAGGCCAGAAGCCAGGGCTGGAGGCTTGGAGGCCACGTGTCCTCCCAGGACAGAAGAGGCAATTGAAGGAACAGGACAGAGCAGGGAAAGAGGGGCCAGAAGATAAACGTGGATGGGCTTCTGTCCCCTGAGGAGACTGGAGGAGGAGCAGAGGCCAGAGGTCCAGCCTGAGGTCCAGCCTGAGAGGAAAGAAAGGCAGGATTGGAGAACTCTGGGGGGAGCCGAGCCGGTCAGCGGTGGATGGGGACAGCCAGGCCTGGGATGCTCCAGAAAGGCTGTGGGGCCAGTGGGCTGCGGAAAGGCCTCTGACCAGAGGGCGTGGGCCGCAGACCGAGCTCTCCCCGCGTTGCAGAGAGACGAGAATGAGGGTCACAGGCGGTCGGCTGGGCACCTTGCCAGCCCCACTGAGCCAGGAAGGCGGACGGGAACAGACCAGGTGAGCAGGGCCAAAGCAAGGCCTGAAGGTGATAGAAAGAGGGCAGCCAGGGGCAGAGGTCACGGTGAGAGCGTTGGCAAGAGCAGACAACGTCTGCGGGACGGGAGAGGCCACGACCAGAACCGGGACCTGCCCCCAGCGGCAGGTGAGGACAGAAAAGTCGCTGTGCCCTGAGGGGCTGCCCTTTCCTCCTGTGGGCCGGAAATAAGTTAAAGAAAGGAACCTGCCACTTAAAGGGGAGGGCAAAAAGGTTTGGGCACCACTGTTTCGAGGTCATGCATCATTTCAGGCTTCAACTCACCTGCGAACCCCCCTCTCCCATCATCACTGGATGTGGCAGAAAGACAGGGCGACAGACACATCATCAGGGGTTGTTATCGGCCTTTGGGCTCAGAAACTGGACGGCCTGCTTTCAAGTCACTGCTGGGTGATTTGGAGCAAATTACTTAACCCCTCTGGGCCCACCCCTTATGCCTGTGATTTGCAAGCTGCTATCAGACAGAGGCGGAGACAAACATCAGGCTGGGCCCTGAGACATTCGAGCTGAAACCGGAGGGACAGGAAGGCAGGGAAAGAGCATGCCAGACGCGGAGAACCGCAGAAGTCCGCAACCCGAGACCTGAGTGAGCCCCGGGTGGGTGGAGCCTGGTGAGTGAGGGCAGAGAATGCTTCAGCCAGCCTTAGCTGTGTAACAAATCAGCCGGAGCTTAGTGGCCTAAAACCACAATGCTCTGCGATTTCTCCTGACCCCGTGGGCTGGCGGGGCATCTCCTCTGCTGGGGTCACCTGCTGACGCACCTGCAGTCACGTTCCGCTAGAGGATCGGTCAGGCTGGGATGTCCAAGGTGGCATCGCTCACACGTCTGGCGGCCGGCGCCGTGACGGCTGGGACCCCGCTGCTCCCTCCACGGGGTGCAGCCTTGGCACGTGACCAACCTCCACCTGCCCTTCTCTCTCCTCTGCATCTGAACCTCTTTCCCGTGAACCCCTAGGGAAACACAGCATGAAGGGGGGGACTTCAGGAACACGACGGACAGCCCTTCAAATGCAGCCCCTCAGACCGCTCGCCCGTTTAGCATAATTCTGCGTGCCAGCGTGCAGAGTTCCACGCTGGTGCCGCCACAGCAAAGCCGTGACTGTGACCTCTCTCTCTCTCTCCGGGACAGGACTGCTGCTGGGGGGAGGGGGACGATCCCACGGGTACCACATCTGGCAGTCCTCAAGCATCCCGGCCCCTGAGATGATCCCACCCGATGGCAGTTCGGGTCCCTCTGAGACCAGCCTGCAGTAAGCTGTTTAGACAGAGGAGGAGAAGGAGTGTGGCTGGGGAGTGACAGTGTTTAAGAGGACATGCAGACCAGGGCAAAGGACTTCAGTTTGGCAACAGTCATGGCACCTCTCTGACCCTCAGGCTTCTCTTCTCTAAAACAAGAGAACAAACAAAAGAGGGGTTGTGTTTGATGCACCTCAAAGTACCACGTGAGCGTTAAGCATCCTCTGTGCTGAGCCTGTGAAGAGAGGATTTGACCCTCGGTACTTTGCGGATTGGGAGAACCAGTTACACCTGTGTCACTGTGCAGAGCCACACGGGAATGAATGAATGAATGAATGAATGAATGAACAAATAAACCAGGACTCTGAGAAGCAAGAGGCCGCAGCATCCCATCCTGAGAATTTGGGTTTGTTCGCGTCTTCAGGGGACGAGGAGAAATCTCTCCTTCTGCACATCCGTTGAAAAGCCAGCAGGAAAATCCCCCGACAGGACCACGCTTGGGCATCTATCTCACCGAAGTGCTCGACCGAACACGTCCGCGGCAAAGTAACAATTTCTATTGCTCTGAGTCGCCACGACTCCCCTTTTATTGATGTCATAAAGTAGGTATTTATGGGAGGAGGTTATGGAGATCAGTGGAAGAAATGGAACGCCTAATTCGGCCTTTTTCAGAGAGGCACGAAGCATTTTGCTGGCACGGTCCCAATGAGGAAAAGGACCGGGGCGCTGTCACTTAGGCCTAATCCCAAAGCAAAGAGCTCACCGTATTAACGGTGACTCACTTTTTACGTGCTTCTTGGAGTCCAAAACCCTCTTGGCCCTGAGTAGCCGTTATTGAAATTAAAAGTGCAGGTTACATAACCAGGTTGGCTCCCTGGGCTTTCTATTCCGCAGCAGAAGAAAAAAATAAAAATAAAAATAACAGAGAGAGGAAAGAGCCCTCTGTTTTTAAAGTCTTTGGGGAACGTGCAACCGGTTTACCTAATACCAATTTCAAGGGAAAAATGTTCCAGCTCAGGGAACAGTTGTTGGCTCCTGGATGGACACCAGTGGCTGAGGGAAGCCAGGGGGTGTCCACTGAGGCCGCTCGGCTCCTGAGCGAGTGCATTGTTGACCTGTTTTTTGCGCCAGAATGAATGCTTCCAGGGGCAATTATCAAATGTCTGTATTTAGAGGAACCCTGCCCATCCTGATAGAACAGCACAGACACATATCTGCCTAGCGTGTTTTCCGAGGAAGAAGGCAATCCAGAAACTTGTGCTTGGTATATTTGCTCAAACTGAAGTGACCCAATAAATCGGGAGTAGAGTGATCACGCTTTCTGCGGCAGCTTCTGGAACCCGATCTGGTTCTGCCCCAGCTCCCGTGGGGCGGCTGATGTCAGGCAGGACTGGGAAGGACAAGAACGGGGCACCCACAGCCACCAGCGTGTGGGTACCACGGTCCTAGATGGAGCCCCAGCAGGCCAGTCCTGTCTTAGTGGTTATGGCCTGCGAGACCCCCGTGGTCAGGCTATCCCATCCCAGCCTTCTCTCTGCCCCCCATCCTCCACGTACCCTACAAGAGGTCCAAGTAATTACTCAGTGTTTCTTTTTCATCCCTGTGACCTCTGTCACCTTGGCCTTCATTCATAGGGACCACCTCCAAGCCTCCTTTCCCTCTCACCCATATTCCCATATCTTGTCCCCGGATTCATCACCAACGATGGGATCCACGCATTACACAATGTCAAGCCCTGCACAGGGCACTCCTGGGCATCAGGGTCATAGCGGGGCCAGGAGATCCCCTCATGAGCCTCAGGACCCCAGTCGCTCCCTGCAAACAAGACAATGCCGTTAGACATGGATAGTGAGGACAGACAGAAAATCACAGAGCACGCAGGGATTCCAGAACAAGAAAAGGACACGTCCAGCTACCCGGCTCTGCTGGTTACCAGCCATTTCCCCCCATCAGTAACACATCTTTTATGCAGACATCTGCAATGCAAGCCCGACAAGGGCATTTTCAAGTGTAAGTGGCCTAAATGCCTGGGTCACTTCCTAACATGGTGCTCTGAGCTCATGGAGAAGCCAAGGTGAGATCAGAGGACGCAGGTGTCCAGAGGTGGGAGGGGCGTAGACAATTAAGCCTTCACTCCTGCTTATTTTACAGGTATGAAGACACAACGACCAGAAGTAAAGCAACTCACCCAATCTCAGGACAAACTAGCGCGAGAGTTCAGTCATTCATTCTTCTGCTGTGCCTCCCCTGCCAGACGCTGGGGACAGAAATGTGAAGAAGAGCCTACCCCCTGCCCCAAGGAGCTCACCATCTGCCCAACAGAGCATGCAATTGTCCTCAGGGGGTGGGAATTGCTGACTGTCAAATCCAAAAGGCCCAAACTCAAAGGCAGGTGGAAGATACAAAGGAAGCCAACGTGATGCGTCCTCTTGATGCCCTATCAGTCAGCGTGAGACAGGTTGTGCTGCCTAACAACCAGCCCTGTGACTGTGCACACTCACCCCGTGTGGCAGGGGATGCTCGGCTTCATAAAATTCATAAAACTGCTGACCGAGGTGTCACCACCTTGCGGCTACACTTCATGGGAGCCCTTCATGGGAGCACTTCTCGCTGCCTTGGGATTGAGGGCAGTGACCCCAGTACCACCACAGGATGCTTCCTTCCTTAGACAACAAAGGGCTTTGGAGCTAGTCTCTCATTGGACCACTCCAAAGCCCTGATGGGTGAGGTTATTACCCAAGGGACCTCGTTTACCAGAAATACCCGGAGAGAAAAGATCATGTGACTGATTAGCGGCAGACCTAACAGTCCAGCTCTACTCCCAGACCTCTAAGTAAAATACTTGTGCCATTCTCCCAACTTCCAAAGTAAATTGTGAAAATGAGGATCTGTGTGGGCTACAGAAGAAAAAGCATGTGATATCCCGGTCATGCATTCGCTTGTTCACTGGAGAAAGAATGCCAGGCACTTTACGTATTTTACGTGTAAACAAACCAATGACAAAAAAAAACAGCAATAAGAGTGCAGATTCAGAATCAGGAACATCACAATTCCCGATTCACAGAAGAAAAAGCCCAGAGGCTCATGGCCACCCAGGTAAGAGTAGCGAACTGACTGTGTGCGGAAGCCGCGATCTGCCTGGATATCGTGCATTTGAATTTCCAGACCCCTATCGACACTTCACGTTTACTGATATCTCCACTCGAGGGTTGATGGTTTTTTTTTTAATGTTTATTTATTTTTGAGAGAGAGAGAGAGAGAGAGCACGAACAGGGGAGGGGCAGAGAGAGGCAGACACAGAATCCGAAGCAGGCTCCAGGCTCTGAGCTGCCAGCACAGAGCCCGACGCGGGGCTTGAACTCATGAGCTGCGAGATCATGACCTGAGCCGAAGTCGGACGCTTAACCGACTGAGCCACCCAGGTGCCCCTCAAGGGCCGATGCTTTTATTTTTATTTTTTTTTAATGTTTTATTTATTTTTGAGACAGAGAGAGAGACAGAGCATGAGCAGGGGAGGGGCAGAGAGAGAGGGAGACACAGAATCGGAAGCAGCTCCAGGCTCTGAGCTGTCAGCACAGAGCCCGACGCGGGGCTCGAACCCACGGACCGTGAGATCATGACCTGAGCTGAAGTCAGATGTTCAACTGACTGAGCCACCCAGGTGCCCCTCAAGGGTCGATGCTTTTAACAACCCTGTGTACATACTATCAAACCCAGTCATGGACTTTAAGTTCACACTCATCCAAGTGATATTTCGTTGATGTTCAGGGTTGTGCGATCACCATCACCATCCAATTTGAGAACACGTGCATCACCCCCAGAAAGGTCCCTTCAGCCCCTTCGCAACCACTGCTCCCCCGCCCACCCCCATTGCCTCTCCCCTCCGACCACTAACCTACTTCCTCTCTCTCTGGATGTCCCTGTTCTGCATGATTCATGTAAATGGAATCATAGTATATGTGGTCTTCTGTGACTCACTTCTCTCTGCATCATGGTTTTGAAGCCTATGCCGCTTGCCCTGAATCAGTAACTCTGTTCCCTCCGTTCCTTTCGATTGCCAAGTAATATTCCACGGAGGGACGTTCTGTGTCATTCGTACTGAGCATCTAGTTTGTGTCCACTTCGGAGGTATGGCGCTGCGAACCAATGTTCATGTGCGAGTCCTTGTGTAGACATATGGTTTTACTTCTCCTGGATAGATATCCAGCAGCGGAATTGCTGGCTTGTAAGATGCATTTATGTTCTTTAATAAGCAGGGCCAGTATTTTCCAAAATGGCTGCACCAGTGTTTATATTCCTTCCAGCCACGGATGAGGGTTCTGGTTTCTCCACACCTTTACTGACACTTGTTCGTCTGTCTTTTCTACGACAGCCATGTGATTTGTTTCATGAATTAACTTGTGAATCTGACAGACACCCCACAGACAGGCCGCCATCACTCCCATTTGACAGATGGGAAAACCGAGGCTCGTGAAGAGTAAAGCGACTTGCCCAACGTCCCAAGGCTGGTAAGGAGCAGTGTTAGAGCCTGAGCCACATCTCCCTGCCACCGAGACAGGTCTGCCCCTAAGCCCCCTCCTCTCCTGCCCCGTATGGCCTGAGGCACCGCCCGGGCCTTTCTACACCATCCATCCGTTAACCAACACCTACCACGAGCCGGCAGTGGTCTCAAAGACGGGGTCTCAAAGAGCTCATACACTCGTACAACGACATGCTTCCCACACCTAAGCGTCACACTGAGGAAAAAGATCCGGGAGACGTAGCCATCTACCCGGGGATCGGCAAATTTTTCTGCAAGAATGAGATAGTAAGTATTGTCAGCTTTGCGGGCTAGGCGGCCCCTGTTCCAGATATTCCACTCTGCCTTTGTAGGGCACAGACACAGGGTATGTGCATGCATGCCCGTGGCCGGGTGCCAGTCCGACCTTGTGAACTAACACAGGCAGCCGGCCAGGGTTGGCCCACAGGCCAACCCCTGATTTATCCGTTGTCACACGGCTAGCAAGCCGATGAGTCAAGACTTGAAGCCGGTCGGCCTGACATTTTGCAGTGTGTGCTCTCTCCGCCCCTTGCTGCCTTGGTACACAGCTACCCCCCATACTGACTTCGGGACACTCTTTCCAACTTGGGCGCACGACCGGTTCCCCTCCATTACTGCTCGTGATCGCCTGGTCCTGTTAAGTCCTATGCACACAGTTCGACCACTAGCAGCTTCCTCGGGCCCCAGGCCCACGCAGTGTAACAGGAGCCCAAAGCCCTGGCCCAAGACACCTGCTTCAGGCCCCAGCTGCACACTGTGGGCCCTCTCCCAGCCTCCCTGTTCCGATCTATAAAATGGGGCCAGGAATGGGGACTGCGTCACGGGTTGGTTTTGATCGCTAGATGTCTCAGTGTAGGCGCACCACTTTCCCACGGGGCCTGTCACAAAGTAGGCTCTCGGTTATCGATCGCGACCGGCATGCAGCCCCCCCGCCTCAAGGAAGTGGAATTACTTTCCTATCTGCACATTATTCAGTATCTCACTGGGGAGAGCAAAAACTGCATTGCGGTGAGAAGTTCCTACGTAATTATTGCTGGCTGCACCGGCTTGTGCCAAATAGTTTTGCAGAAAGCGGAACAGCCCTGAGGACACAGTGTAATATGCAGTAGTAATAATAATGATAATAGTAATAATAATAATAATAATAGTTCCCATTTATTAGGCACTTAGTAAAGCAACATGCTAAGTGCTTTGCAAACATGCTCCCATAATAGGTAGCATCTGGACAGACTTTTTTTTTCCTTTAGTATTTTTTTAGTGTTTATTTACTTTTGAGAGAGAGAGACAGAGCACAAGTGGGGGAGGGGCAGAGAGAGAGGGGGACGCAGAATCCGAAGCAGGCTCCAGGCTCCGAGCCATCAGCACAGAGCCCGATGCGGGGCTCGAACCCATGAACTGCGAGATCATGACCTGAGCCAAAGTCGGACGCTTAACTGACTGAGCCACCCAGGCGCCCCTGGACAGCCCTTTTGAGCTGAGAACACATTTTCCTGAGTTCTCACTCACATGTGCCTGCCATCCTTCGTAAGGGTGGCCTCTGTGTCCTCTCTAGGTTACAGACAAGGAAGCTGAGGTGACTCACCTGAGCTGCCATCTAGAAGTGGCCGGGTTGGACCCGTACCCAGAACTCTGAACTCCAGAGCCGGCTCCCTTCCCTCACTGTGCCGCAAGCTTTGCCTTACCCTGGACAGGTCTCCATCCCAGGGTTTCTCCATCCCAGGGTTTCTCCACGCCCTCTCCCTGTGGCTGCAGGAAACACCTACCAGGATCATTCATGTTCAGTCTCGAGGAATCGCCTCTCCTACAGAGCCTCCTGCTTTAAAAGATCAAGTGGGATGGGCACTTGGGTGGCTCAGTCGGTTAAGCATCCGACTTCAGCTCAGGTCATGATCTTGTGGTTCGTGACTTCAACCCCACCCCACCACGCACACCGCCTCCATTGGTCTCTGTGCTGACAGCTGGGAGCCTGGAGCCTGCTTCGGATTCTGTGTCTCCCTCTCTCTCTGCCCCTCCCTCACTCATGCTCTGTCCATCTCTCCCAAAAATAAATAAATGTTGGGGCGCCTGGGTGGCTCAGTCAGTTGAGGGTCCGACTTCAGCTCAGGTCATGATCTTGTGGTTCATGACTTCAAGACCCCCGTCAGGCTCTGTGCTGACAGCTCAGAGCCTGGAGCCTGCTTCGGGTTCTGTGTCTCCCTCTCTCTCTGCCCCACCCTCCCCCCAACTCAAAAATAAATAAATATTAAGAAAATTTTTTTGATAAAATTAAAGATCAAGGGGAGGGGCAAAGCTTAACCCAACGTAGGGCCCTCCTGTGTTGGGACCACCGAAAGGTACGTGGTGCTGAAGGACCACACCCAAGTCTCCGGTGTCCGTGTGTCCTGTGACTTCCAGCCTCATAGTCCTCTGTGCGGTGACAGTAGAACCCCAGTGTGGCACTTAAAAGGGGGAGGTGCCTGAGCAGCCACCCCAGAGCTAGATTGTTCTCGTAGGCTTGTGCTCTGGGGAAATCTAAGGACAGCAGATGATTCCCGCCCCCCCAAGCAGCTCCTGCTGGGGTCGGAGAAATCTGTCCTTGTCAGGTCTCCTAGACTTGCTGGAACCAGCCTGCTTTCTCCTGCCGCATGACGGCCTCAGGACAGATGGCCATCCCTGCTCTTCCTCTGTAGGATCTCTGCAGCGTCCATTCCCTCCACTGGATTTTGTCCCTGGTAGCATTTCCAGCATCCTCAGAAGCAGCCTTGTTCTCCCCTGACCACTCTTGCTGGTGGCTGCTTTGGGGGGACACAGGCCAGGCTTGACCACGGAGGTGAGGGCTGATCTCCTCACCTACAAAATGGAAACGGTGGTGCTCACGGTGTGGCCATGACACTTACAGGCAGTCGATGTGAAGCGGTGTCTAGACAAGGATTGTGATGTGTGGCTTTCCTGGGAACCCTGAAGCTAGGCACCGTGTCCTGCTGTCGTGCCCCCTCGCCAGGTGCCTCTAGGCACCTACTCATGCATTGGATGATATGAATTGTGACTAAATGAAATTATAACCACTTTGCGCTGCTGGTGGGAATGCAAACTGGTGCAGCCGCTCTAGAGAACAGTGTGCAGTTTCCTGAAAACGTTAAAAACAGAACTACCCTACGACCCAGCAATCGCACTCCTAAGAATTTATCCAAAGGATACGAGTACATGCTGATTCAAAGGGGCACATGCACCCCTGTCGACAACAGCCAAATTATGCAAAGAGCCCAAATGTCCATCGACTGACAAATGGATAAAGACGATGCGGTACATATATACGATGGAATACTACTTGGCGATGAGAAAGAATGAAATCTTGCCGTTTGCAACAACGTGGATGGAACTGGAGGGTATTATGCTGAGTGAAATAAGTCAGGCAGAGAAAGACAAATATCAAATGATTGCTCTCATATGTGGAATTTGAGAAACTCAACAGATATACATAGGGGAAGGGAAGGAAAAATAAGATAAAAACAGAGGGGGAGGCAGACCATAAGAGACTCCTAAATACAGAGAACAAGCTGCAGGTTGCTGGAGGGGGCGTGGGGGGAAGGGGTCGATGGGCAAATGACATTAAGGAGGGCACTTGTCGGGATGAGCCCTGGGTGTCATATGTAAGAGATGAATCACTGGGCTCTACTCCTGAGGCCAAGACGACGCTGTATGTTAACTAACTTACATTTAATTAAAAAATTTAAAACAAGAAACTTTTTGGTTTAAAAATTCAAATTTAAAAAAACATTTAATTTTTTAAAAAAAGCAGTCTGTGTGGAGAATCCCACGACCCCTCCCCGCCCCCCAAACTGTGTGCAATCTGGTTGTGGTTGCCAGGATTGGGTAGTGAACCCGTTCCCATGGGAGAGACGTGCGAGGGGATTCGAGGAGGGGAGCACCTGACCCCTGCAGAGGCTCCCGTGGCCTCCACCCAAGCATAGTGTCACTAGACAGAACATGCATTCGTCCCGTGGCTCCCTCCGTCTGGAAGGCCATCTATCTCCTGCCCTCGTGTCCTAGAGCGACAATTATCACTTCTCCGGAGCCCTCCCTGTCTCCCAGGAAGCTCTCCGCGCCCTGGCACACGGTTCTGTGCCCCTCACGTGGCATCCCAACACAGTGTCATGTGAGGGTCGGTCACCCACCGCGCCCTCCACTGGGTGGTTACAATAATGACCGACAGCCACCGTTAGATGAGCACTTACTACGCGCCAGGCACGGTGTGGGCTGATTCACAGCCCTGGGCTCCTGCCACAGCCAGAGTGACCCTGGTATCCCCAGCGGCAAGCCGGGTGCCCAACGCCTCTGTCAAACTCAGCTGGTGTTGGCTGCACACGTGAGTGAGTGAGGGAGAAAGTGAACACACAAATGAATGAAATTACCCAGCCCTGGTCGCATCCCAGGCCCGGGGAAGCCCTCCGCGCACGGGTGTGTGACCCCCACCCAGAGAGCCGCGGACGGCCCTCTCAGGAGAAAAACAAAGTTATCAGCTGTTGTTTGACAATAACAGGGCCTCCCAGATCCCTCATTTGTTGGGGAGCCAGATGGCAGCTGGAGCGCAGTTCCTGGTCCGTGGCACCTGAGAAAGTGTCCTTCAGCACCTCGGGAAATGGCCTTTCCTCAGATTGCATCATCTCCCCTCCCCCCGGGGGACTTCTTGATCTAATGACCTTGGCGAGCAGGGAGACTTGGGCCAATGCCAGCCTCCTAGACTTTCCTCTCTCCCCCACCCCTGTCTCCTTCCCCCCCCACCTTACTCCCTCTCTCCTTTTCTTTTGTTTCTTTCCTTCCCTGTTCCCTCCTGCCCCCTTTCCCCCATCCTTCCAACCCTTTCTTTCTCCTTCACTGAGCAGGTAATAACCAGGCTGCGTCGCCCTGGGGCCCCTGGAGGACTCGGACCCACCCCCGCCCTCAGGGTGCCGAGTAAGGAACTTCAGGAAGGCTTCTCAGAGGAGGAGTCCCCACTCTCTGTCCTGACGGGCTGCAAGGACTGTTCTGAGCTGTCACGGCCCCTGCTCAGAGGCCAGCACGCCGCTGCCCGTGACCAGGCTCCTGTCGATGGCCAGCCTTCCATGGCCTCCCTGACTCAGAGGGACCCGGTGCTGTGCCCCAGCGAGCGGGCAGTCGTGCTGTCCTGGTGCCTCTCACCTTGCGAAGTCTGCCTCCCAGCACCCTGCTCTTCTCCACCCAGCGGCCACCCGCAGCCAGCTCCCCTCGGCTCCCTGCCCAGCCCCTGGCTCAGTGCCCAGCCTGCTCCCCACCTCCCAGCCCTCGTCGCCCAGCCTGCCTGTCCTCCGTGGCACAAGCCAGCTGCCCACACAACCTTCCCACCACACCAGGGCTCTCGGTGAGCCCCCCTCTGCCTCTGCTGACCCCCCTCCCTTGGCAGACCTGGAGGGGAGCCCCAACACCGTATGCTCCGTCCTGCCCTGAGCCCGCAGCCTTCCCTGAATGAGCCCCCTCTGCACCTCTTCTCCCGCGAACCCCTCCCCAAGGCACACAGGCACCAGGACGCCAGTAAACCTGGAGGGTGCTAGCTGCTGAGAGGGACAACAGTCATGGCAGTCCCACCAGCAACAAAGGAGCAGCCAAGTGCCAGGGACGGTGCCAAGCACCTCACATGGGCCCACCCGTGTAACCCCCAAAACCACCCATCAGTGATGGTCTTTGTCACGGGGGAGGAAACAGCTCACTCGGAGTCACTGATTATGACACACGTCCAGGTATCAACCTCCAAACGCTCTGCACCATTAGACTAGCCCTTCTTAGGTGCCGAGTGCGCTCCACTGCCCCTTGGCCATCTGCCTCCTCCTGGAAGCCTTCCCTGACTTTCGAGGCTGGAGCACCTGCTCCTGTTTTGCATACACACAGGAAGTCTGCTCTCTGCAACCCCGGACGCCCCAAACCTATATGCTCTCCAAGCATCCCCCGCAGCCCCTGTATGCAGCATGCCGTAGCTGCTCAGGAAATCCCACGGAACTAACAAAAAGACAGAAGCTCCCCGGGGCTGCGGGCAACGAGCACAAGAGACACCTGATCCCAGGGACCCCACGGGGAAGCTCCAAGGGAGAGCCCTTGAACAGAGCTTGGAGAGACAAGGAGGGTTCAAACAGAGCCGGGCCGAGGGCAGCCAGCAGCCACACGGGCGTGCACAGTGGTTAGACGCCCCCCAGAGTGTCTCCCAGGCGGTTTGGGGGTGCCACAGGAGGTGGACTGAACCCTCAGTGGAGGTTTGAGGAGGACCCTGAGTGTCGAAACTCTCCCCTCCTCCCCCAAACCCGAGGTCAGAGGTCAGAGACCGCAAGCCCACGTTTCGTTGAGCTGCACAGTGCTTTAAAGATATTTCTGAGGGGCCCCCCAGGTAGCTCAGTCGCTTGAGCGTCCGACTTCAGCTCAGGTCATGATCTCGCAGGTCGTGAGTTCGAGCCCCGCATCGGGCTCTGCGCTGACGGCTCGGAGCCCGGAGCCTGCTTCGGCTTCTGGGTCTCCCTCTCTCTCTGCCTCTCCCCCACTCACGCACACTTGCAGACACTCTCTCAAAATAAATAGACTTTCATTAAAAAGTAATAATAATAAATCAATTAAAATCTGCACTTTTGCCTTTTCTGAAAAAAAAATTTTAAATGTGGCCACATTGGGGTCCCTCCCTGTCAGCCTGATCAGTCAGCTGCAGCCCCGGGCTGTCCCCCTGCCCACCCCCCTCAGGGCCTGGTTCCTCCAGTTCACCACAGTCCCCTGCATTTCCCAGCCTCACCCACAAGCACACCGTGGGGGACCTTCCTTCTTCTTGCACCATTTTGTAAACAGCATCCCCTGGCCAGCCTCACTGGGGGTCCCTGCCCGGCCCCGAAGACATTTAAATGAACCCAGTCACTAACTTCACCTTGGAGCCGGGGCGGGGGGGCGGGGGTCCACACTGGAACCCTAACTTGGATGGAATCTGAGGCTGCCTCCCAGACTCCGAGCTCCCCGACCCTGACATGAGTTTGCCTTGCCACGGACAGACTTTAACTACCCCTCGGCCGGGTACATCAGCAGGGCCACTGTCCTCAAAGGACACTTTGCACGTCCACCCCTGGCCTCTTCTCCCTCCTCCAGCCCACCCTACTCCGCCATTTCACTTCTCTCTCTCTCTCCTCTCTCCCTCTCCCCTCCCAGACCCAGAATATTTGGTTGGGTTGAAACTTGGCACCAGAGTCCTGAGCCTCAAGGCAAACATTTGTCCTAGAATTTGCTAGAAATCACTTGGCTTCTCTTAGCCGGGTAATGGCAAAACCAAACAGCCACCCCCTTCCCTGCACCTTGTCAGCACCTCCTCCCGCCTCCCCAGTCCCCATGCAGCTTGGCTAATTGGAGGCTCCCGGAATTTCCCCGGGAAAGACTCAAGAGCCTCTCCTGACACACAGCCCCACAAAGTCCTGGAAAGCTCAGGAGTCGGTGAGTCACTGGCCAGGCCTGCGGACCACAAGGGGGCCCACCCATCAGTCACAGAGGTCGATGGGCCCCCACCACCTGCAGAGAGAGCTTCTTTGTGTTACCGTGGGCGGGGGGATCATTGGAAAGCTTTCCCTTAAAAAATTTTTAAAAATTAAAAGTTAAATAAAATAATTTAAAAAAATTTTTTTTTAATTAGAAAGGGGGCCCCTGGGTGGCTCAGTCGGTTAAGCATCCGACTTCGGCTCGGGTCACGATCTCACAGTTCGTGAGTTCAAGCCCCACGTCGGGCCCTCCACTATCAGCACAGAGCCCACTTCGGATCCTCTGTCCCCCTCTCTCTCTCTGCCCCTCCCCCCCCTCCTCTCTCTCAAAAATAAATAAACATTAAAAATTTTTAAGAAAGCTTTCCCATGACCGATGTGCATTGGCCGAGCTCAGTTCTCGCGGACCCTGGCCGGTGCCTGAGAAGCTGATGGATGACAGAAGCTACCCACTCCCTCACCAACCAGTTCATTCATGCATCCACTCCCTACTTCTTCATTTACTGCTGCTTAAATTATTCCCTTCCTTCTCTCCTTCACTCCGTCATTCCCTCAGACTTGTACTAGTTTATAAATAGATGCAGATACAGGCGTCGATATAAATATCAATGCAGAGCCCTTGTCTACTTACTCATTGATTAATTCACCCGCCATCCACACATCCGCTCATCTGTTTCCATTCTTCCATCCAATTGTCTGTCCACTTGTTTCTACGTTGACTCATGGTGTGAGTGCAGCCACCGATACGTCCATCCGTCCACTCATCCATTGATGGCTGCATCCACTCGATCACTGCATTCATTCATTAACTCACACACGGGAGGGAAAGGGGAGTTCACAGCACAACAGGAAAAAGAGCGGGGAGGTCGAGGTGTGCAGGGGCAACAGGAGAGCTGCCCCCGAAGGGCAGTGCCTCCGGGGATGTGGGGGACTTACCGGGGCAGAGGTGGGATGAGGGGAAACGGTCACTCAGGGTGGTGAGCGGGCACCTGAGTCAGGCAAAGAGAGTCCCCACCCCAGCTGGCAGCTGCCCAATTAGCAACGACAAAGGCAGGAGGCTGGGTGGCGTGGCTAAGGTCACGAAGTCCGGAGCCCCGAGATCCCAGACTCACTTCTGGAACTACCTCTGAGGTGCTGTGGGGCTTTGGGTCACCTACCTAACCTGGGTGAGCCTCCCAAAAAGGCAGGCTCATGACCCTCATACAGTTCTTTTGAGGACTTCATGGAGTAAACAAAGGATGCCCCACAGACACGGGTGTGCTTGGCCCTTGTCCGTGCGCCGGTCGGCCCTCCACCGGAGCAGAAGTCCTCTGGAGTTCCAGAATCCACAACTGGCCGGGCCTGGTCCAGAATCCACAACTGGCCGGGCCTGGTTCCCTGCTGTCCACCCAGAGCCTAGGTAGGGCTGGGACATGCAAGATGCTCAATAAATATTTGTTGAATGAATGAACGAGCTAGGAAGGGATCTTAAAAATGATCAAGTCCGGGCATTTTCAAACTTGGCTACTTTTGAGGCACCACCAGGCCCACCAGACAAGGTTCAGAGCCACATCCCACTTGACCCAAGCACCTCACCTCTCTTTTTACCTGTTTCCATATGGGGCTTTTCTTGCAAAATTTAATTTGAAAATTTAATTCCCCTCTCTCTCTCTCTCTAAAAAAGTTGAAAACCGATGGTCTAATCGTCTTCTTTTAAAAATAGAAATCAAAATCCAGAGAGAGGAAGCGAGGGCCCACAATCACCCACCGACTTGTGGTGGGGCCCGAAGGAGACCCCAGGATTGCAGACCCCCCCCCACCCCGTCCAAGGAGCCTGCCCTCCATCGCAACGCCCGCCTTGCCCCTGGCTTTCCCTCCAGGCTTCAGGGGCCACCTGCCCTCCGTCCCCACCCTGCACAGGACCCTGGTGGTTCCAGACAGAAGTGGAAATCAGGGTGGAAAAGGATACAACCAGGCCGCGTGGAGGAGGGAGGGGAGGGCTCGCCAGGTACACAGCGTCTCCTCAGGTGGAGGACTTAGCTGGAGACTCCACGGGAGAGCAGCTGACTCCATATGGCCGGGGTGCTGGGTTTTGAAACCCTATACATTTTTTTAAATCTATAATTATGTGGCAC
This sequence comes from Panthera leo, assembly GCF_018350215.1. Lineage (NCBI taxonomy): Eukaryota > Metazoa > Chordata > Mammalia > Carnivora > Felidae > Panthera > Panthera leo. The sequence goes on from NC_056684.1 coordinate 140,561,486, forward strand.
ACACCTAATTAAAATGGACTATAATTGTTGAAATATTTTATTGAAGTCATTTTTTTTTTCCAAACGACAGGTTTAACAGATGATAAAACTTGTCTTGTGGTTAACTCGAGCTGCCAAGATCCCCGGGCAGAGAACAGGGGTGCGGCTGTCCAACGGCGGACAGTCAACCCCATATGAATGCCAGCATTCTTTGCTAAGCGCTCCTTCTGAAGGCTTCTCTCGGGCCCCATGCCAAGCGCTCGGGACGGAGACAAATAGCCTGGGTGGGTGTTTTGTGCACAAAGATGACTGAGGTTTGCTTTAGCTCCATGGAGAAATCCTTTGAAATTGTGCTCCCGGGGAGTGAGCGCAGCTAAGATCAGAGGGAACTGTTTATTCAAAAGCACAAGGAGGCGAGTGTGATCTTTACCCCCCTACCCCAGCCAGCAGCACTCTCCTCTAAAAATCCCAGTGACCAATGGGTAACCGGCCCTCGGCTCGAGGGCCATGGTGCCTCACTTTTCATCAGGGGAGGGACGGATGCTTCTCAAATAATGCCTCCGACAGCAGCTGCAATTATAGACTGTCTCCTGAGTGCTCCGTGTTTTATATGCTTTGTTTCTAATATTTACCGCCCACTTTATAGATGAGGAAACTGAGTCGTAGATTAACTGAATGGTTTCAGGGCTCACGGCGCAGAAGCGTGGCCCGGGTCCTAACCCCAGCGCTGTCTAACCTGGAAGCCAGTGTTTCTCCACTACTGTGTTCTGACTCAGACCCTGACTCAGAACAGCATCTTCATTATTAAAAAGAAAACTGAATCAGCCTGAAGGAGGGAAGGGCAAGAAAACACACTCCAGGATCCGGGGGCTCCTTTTCCCCGGGTGTTCATTCTGTCTACTGGCAGGGGGACGGGAGGGCTGGAAGAGGATGGGCCCCCCACACATCCATGAGCCCAGAACAAGGGCCGGGCTGGGGACCACGGGACCACGAACGGGTCCTGTGGCCCAGGTCTGATGCTGATCAGAGAGTGAGCAGGAGAAAGCAGGGGCCGCTTTAGGAGCCACACGCTGTTCTCGAGATTGACAATCTGCTTCCTCCTGCGTTACTGTCCCGACCCAGTGGTGAGGTGGCTGCTGTCACCCCCAGGTTACAGATGACAAGTGAGTCAACAGGTGAGTGCGACCTGATGGGGACACCGCTAAAACAAAGCTCCAAAATCACCGGGGGGTGGGGGGGAGCATGTTCATGGAGTTTCTCCTGTTTCTCCCCTTTTTGTGGCTATTTTTTCTTTAAAAAAAAAAAAGCGTATTCCTTCTTACTCCTGTTATTAGCTTTGTACTGTGTTTTTGTCTGCTTTCCCTTGACTTATTCACGCAACTCATTTTTATTGACCACCTATAATGTCTGAGACCCTGTGTGAGGCGTGGGACTTTCCGCTCACGAAGGCCGGCGGAGGCGGGGGCGGGCGGGGGGTGGGGGCGGGCTGTGGGCTTCCAGAATGTCTCTGTGTTCCCTGAGAGAAACCCCAACTCCCGACTCGGGGCTGCGTGTAGATGCAGGGAACAGCGTCAGGTGGGGGCCTGGCTCAGCGCCTGCGAGCCCTCCCCTCCCAGCCAACCCCCCCAACCGCTGTGGGGGAGGACAGGGCCCTGAGAGCAGGACTCACTCTGACAGCTGTCGAGGAAGGGGGGTTGTTTGTACAAAGCAGACTGACTGTGTCTAAATCCCTCCCTGGGGCACTGGTTCCAAATGAAAATGTGGCAGGTTTGATCCCTGCCACCCCGCCCCGCAGGACTTTCCCTCCACCCACCCCCACCCCGTCCTACCCGTCCTGCCCGGTGTTACCACCATGATGAATACTTCCAACTGCTCCTAACCCCCTGGTTACCCAACTGTCCCTCCCCCTCCTCCTTCACTGCCGCCCCACCTGTTGGATCTGTCCATTTCCATTTGGCACAGGGACGCGTGGGCGGTGCCCTGCCCTCCAGCCCTCAACCCCGGGAGAGCGGCAAGGGGACAATTACTTCCCGGAATTCATTAATCAACCGAGCGCCCAGGCCAGTTGTCTGGTATCATTGCCTCATCAGCCCTGAGAGATAGATGTCTCAGGACGCCCATTGATGAAGAAACTGTAGGTCATGGGGGTCACTGCTCAAGGTGACAAGTGGCCCAGGTAGGGGTGGGGTGGAATTCACATGTGGAGCCGTTGTCCTATTTACCGTAAGAACGGCTGCCCTTTGGAATGTGCTTCCTGGGCTCTGGACACTCTGCGTGCCGGAGCATCGCACCCAGAGGACCCACAAGGTCTCAGGCACCATCGCCCCACCGTCTGCACTGGGGCAGCGACGTCGGGAGGTGGGACCACTGTGGTCTGAGAGCCCGGCGGGCACTCAGCTGTGAGGTGGGATGGGACAGCTTTGTATCCCTCTCTCCGTCCCCCCTTCGGAGACCCAGGTAAGGAGGAACGGCCGGTGACCTGGCAGCGGGGGCCCTCAGCCTGGCGCTGTGGACGTTTGGGAGCCGGATAGCACATCGTCAGGAGCCCCCGTCCTGCACCCTGCAGCCCAGCAACACCCCAGCCGCCCCTACCACCACCTCCTGACCGAAAAGTAGCGACACCCAAAAATGTCACTGGACACTGCCAACTAGTGCCCATGGAGAGGGCGCAAAATCACTGCCCACCCCCTCCTTGGAAACCACTGCCTTACAGTTTTCTGTTTCCCTTAAAGAAAGGCCATGCCATTTCCCCCAAGGGCATTTAGAAATCCAGAGTAGCTAGTGCCCAAAAAGTAACTTAGTAGCACAGAACATGGCCCAACAAACACTAGCCAAATGTGGCAGTATTATGATGATGATAATGATGATGATTATTCTGTGACTCGTGGGTGAGAGCTCCATCACCAGCTACTGGTGGGTAACGGGACCTTGCAACCCGAGTCCTGTGGCTGCCGCACTGGACACACTGAACAAGTCTGTTTGTCTGTGTTCCCATCTCTAAAATGGGAAGCCCAAAGGATGTGACCCTCAAGGACCGTTTTAAATCTCATATTTCCAGATTTCCCAGGTTCTGCCATTTTGGAACCAGTGTTTCACACAGCAGCAAAGTACAAGGGCCCTGGGCTCTGTCCACCTGGGCTCCGATCATGGCCCGAGCACTCCCCACCTAGGCAGCCTCCAACAGGCCACTCAATCTCTCCATGTGTCTTTCTCTTCATCTGTGGAACTCAGAGATAATCTCTGCCCTCATATGTTTGTCACAAGCATCAACGGAGGGGTGATACATACACTTGAACAGTGCCTGGTCCTAATAATAGCCCCCTAAGAATTAGTCATTACCATCAGAAACACACTGGCGGTATTTAAAACACATGACCCGCAGTCCTGATCATAGATCTTCCAAAGTGAAACTGTGCGTGCATATTTTTTTTAAGTCTTTCCCAAATAATTCTGAAGTAGTCGGTCATTGGTCTAGAATCTAAGAACCAGTGAAAACTGTATGAAGTTCTCTGATGTTAGGAATGTTTCATTAATGTTTCGAGCGTCCATGTGGGCAGGGGGCCCGAAGGGGTACAAAGGTAAGAAATGTCCTCTGTCTGCAGGGAGCCACCACCTCATCATGCAAGGTCAACTCATAAGCCAAATGCATAGCCCAAGTAGGCTTCTGTGGCCACAGCCACCAAGAAGTTTGGGATATGTGCTCACACATGGTAAAGGAGAGAGTGTGACCTACAGGACTGACAGTTAGGGTTATGCTGGTTGTTGACTGCACTAAAGTGTCCAGGAGAAGTGACCTTCTCATTCAACAAAAGCCACATGGGACCAGTAGAAGGCCTGCAGGTCACTGTTTAGAAGCTCAGAGTATCCATCAGTACAGTATCCATCAGTACCAGTTTACCTGCCCCCTTCTCTGGAGGACGTTTCCCAAGACCCTACAAAAGGAATAGTCCACTGTGCCATGTTCTAGTAGAGTTTTCCCTTTCCCACATTCAAATTGCATTTGAGTTTGGGTCAATGCCTCCCCAAGAGATTATGAGCCCTTTGAGGGAAGGTACTGGATCTTTTTAATTTAATTTAATTTAATTTAATTTAATTTAATTTAATTTTGTTTTTGTTTTTATTTATTTATTGGTTGGCTGGTTGGCTGGTTGGTTGTTTGGTTGGTATTTCCAGCACTGAACATACAACCTGATACAGAGTAGGTGCTGAACAGATGCTAGTTGAATGAGTGGATGAAGGGATGGATCAATGGATGGAAGGATGGAGGGATGTATGGAAGGATGGATGGATGGATGGATGGTTGGATGGATGGATGGGTGGATGGATGGATGGATGGATGGAAGGATGGATGGATGGATGGTTGGATGGATGGATGGCTAATTTGATAAATAAACACATGAATTCCAACTAATTTACAGGGTCTACGTGAGCACTGTGAGAAGGAACTACAATGCCAATCAAGAGACCGGGGTGCAAGCTGAAGTGACTTCTTGGAGGAGGAGGAAATGTGCCTTGAAGGGTAGACTTGGCTTTGGTGGGCACGGACACAGTGTAGAGGGAGTGAAGGGAACATTTTTCAGCAATCTCATGCACAGAAAGTGAGATCAAAGAACTAGAAGGTGTAGGGAGTTGTTAATTAAGGGTTCAAGAAAAACATAGTTTGACAGTTGCCATGGAAACATGATCTTCATTTGCTATCAGTCACAAAGTCAACATTTGCATAAAATCAACATAATAGTAAGAAGACACACTTACAGCATCTGGGGGAAAGTCAGTCCTTTGCGCTCTGGATTTGGTTATCTCATCCACAGTTTCCTATGAGCATTGAGCAAATGGAGGGCCATGTGCGCAAGAGACAGAGGAGGCCTGGGTGCCAGGGGTGGCCCTGAACTCACTGTTTTGCAGGTGCGTTACAATAGTGATGCTCCTTCCCGACCTGACAGACCTGGGCTCTGACTCGTCTTGCTGCCTGACACTAGCTAAGTTGGATTCACCTCTGGGCCTCAGTTTCTTCACGCATATAATGGGAATACAAATCCCTATTCCTCGGGACTCATGGCCCATTGAATCACACGTAATACAACCGTTGACTTTGAAGGCCATTAATCCTTTTTGGGTCTCTTTCCCCAGAACGTTCCATTAATGTGCACTCGACTGAGTTCAGGAATCCATCTCCAAAAGTCAGAGGTAACCATGTGTATTAAAACTGCTAGAATGTCCTGTGAACCATTTGTCCCACCCATCCAGGGAAACTGCCTTTGGATTTATCCAAAAGGCAAAATGTGTGCCCAACGATTTCCACTGCAGTGCTGCTCTAACAGTGAAATGCAAATTATGTTGGCGATAGTGAGGTACGTAAGAGAAACACCCATGATATAGAATATTCTGCAGAATGCAAAAGTATGAGGATAAAGCAAAGGCTTTTTAATAACACAAGGAAGGTATGATGTAGATGTCACTAGGAAGCTTCAAACAAAATCCATAATCAATTTCATCTTTGGGTTATTTTCCTTACTATGCAGATTTTTCTTTTGTTTTCTGTAGATGGCATCAAAGCGGAATGCTGGGACTACTTCCTCCTTCAACCCCAAAGCAGACCCAGCTCCCAAGTACCCTGTGATCACAGCTGTGAAGAGCATTCTCTTGGCAGGACGCCACAAGGATGACAAGTGTTGTCCTTGACTTTGTCATACTGACGTGTTGTAACGCCCAGGGACAGTTCAAGGCACTGGGCACCGTGAGCAGCACGTCCACACCCAGCTTCGTGCTAGGTGCTGTGGGGAAGTGGGGACAACAGGTGCACCCTGGCCACAAGCGACTCCCACTGCAGTCAGAAGAAGGAGTGATCTGTAGATGCCATCAGCTCTCAGGCAGACCCTCTCTGTGCCCTGCCTCTCCCTTGCCTGAGCTTAAGTCTCATCTCGGATGCTTGGATGCGGATCCTTGGATGCGGCAGCCAGGCCAGCTGGCACGACCAGCTGTGTGAGCCCAGGCAAGTGACATGACCTCTCTGTACTTCAGTTTCCTCGTCTGGAAAAGGTGTACGGTGGGATTCCTTGGTGTATAAAGCTCTTAGAGCACAACCCTTGGCAAATGCTATGTGAGGGCATTTTTTTTTAAGTTTATTTATTTTGAGAGAGACAGAGAGAGTGTGATCAGGGGAAAGGCAGAGAAAGAGGGAGAATCTTAAGCAGGTTCCACGTTGTCAGCACAGAGCCCATGTGGGGCTCGAACTCACGAGACCATGAGATCATGACCTGAGCCAAAATCAAGAGTCAGACACTCAGCTGACCGAGCCACCCAGGCGCCCCAGTGAGGACTTTCTATTAATATAGGTTCAGAGGCAGCTGAAGTAAGATTGTCTGACTTCAAATCACACAATCCTTCCACTCGACCTCACTGCCAGATGTCCACAAATAACTGTGAACCAAGTCCCTCAGAAGGGCTGGAAGAGAGGGTCCAATAGAATACTACAATGCCCGCCCCCTGGGGGCGGGGACAACAAGAGTGCTGGAATCTGACAACTTTGGGTTCCACCTCTGCCTCTGTCACTCGTGCTGGTCTAACCCTCCTGCCCCATCCCTCTACACCTCAGCCTCTGTGTCCAGAAGCCGGGGCTAGCTTCCACCCACTCATGGGGAAGTCTCCGTCAGCAATAAGTATGCATCAGACAAAGCCCAAGAATTGTGTCGTTAACCCCACACCAAGAGGCCACAGGTGTCGTAGGGACGATCCCGTGAGAGTATGTGGCATGTGCCCACATTAGGCATTGCCCAGCAGGTGAAGCTGAGTCTCTCAGCTGTGAAACACTCAAAAGAGGAAAGAGCCAAAAACAGTTCCCTGGAGAAGCAGGGGTTCTAGATGGCAATGAAAGAAAACAGGACTTTGGGCCACCAGAGATGAGGGGCTGGGTCCTTCCAATCAGAGGGGCGGCTTGGGCGATGACCATCTCCACAGAGGATCTTCAAATGGTCATATTACAGAGTACCCTGCACATGTCTGGGCTAGAGCAGGTGGCGGGAGAAAAGAGGGAGGGAGGGAAGGAGGAGGGAGTATGGGAAGTGTTTGCATCCAGCCCTTTTCCCAAAGCCCCATCTGTGGCCAGCGCGATGCTGACACGGCTCCCCCGCTGCCTGACCCCACACAGAAGGTCCCTTGTTCCCCAGCCTGCTCTGCGTGATCTCTGGGGAACATGATTACAAACCTCGACACTCCCATTTCACCCTTTCAAAGGGCACTGTTCCCACTCAGACGTCTGCTTCCCTCCCCTCTGGGACATAATGCACCCCGCTTGCCATGGGGAGATTTAGTGTCCCCCACCCCCCCCACCACCACCACCCTGGAAGGAAAAATGTAGCTTGAGATTTTAATTCCTATTCATGTCATTTTACAATAGCTTCATTCATTCCTACTGGCTGTATGATTTTTTTCTTTTTAATTTATGGAGTACATTCGTAATGTATGAATTAGGGAAAGGAAGTGTTCTTAGAAAGGTCCCGAGGAGTGAGCTGCTTCATGTCTGAGGACTGAAATGTAAGTGTCAAGGAAAGAAGAGTGATGTGGGGGGCAAAGAGAGATGTGTTCTGGCCCACACGGGCCCCCAAAGTGCTGTGTGACTTTGGGCAAAGCACTTAACCTCTCTGGGCTATTATTACACGACTTTGTCTCAAGAGTGGCTTCCCACTCTCATTAAACGGTGTCTTCGTCAACCATCACGGCAGCCCTGTGGGTTAGGCGGTCATTGTCATAATCAATACAGAGAAGCATCCTTTATGGGAACTGACCCCAGACCCTATCCCCCTCTTAGGCTCCTGCTGGGAAGAGAGCAAGGCTGAGCACCCCCACCCCACCCCCACTCCATTGTCCAGCTTCAGCTGCCAGGGCCCCTCATGGGCAGAAGCATAAGTGAAGAAATCCAGTAAGCCTGGGGAGGCCAGCGTTTCGGCCTCATAAAGCCCTTTTCCTAAACAGCTGGCCACAGCTGTCCAGAGCTAAGTCTTACAGTAAATTGGCCCACAGCCCTGAAAACTGAGGGGCTGGGGCATGGGGACCCGGGTGGGGAGAGGGAACAAAGGCCTTCCTCGGAGAATGGAAAGAGGCGGCCAATTCTGCTGCCCACTGGCTCTGAGGCCTTTCCTCTCAAGCCTCAGTTTCCCCAACTGTAAAGCACAGAGAGCCCTTCCCCCGCCATTGCACAGTGATGGTAAGGATGAGACTGTGGACGTCAGACCCCCAGGTCTAGGCCTGGCCAGGGCCGCATTCTCAGTGGGCTCCCCGCCAATGTCCAGCCCAGGCTGCCCTCCCCCGCTCCCACTGCTGTAAAACTCATCCCCGCCCTCCCCAGCCAGACCCCCAAGGACATGCGCACCTGTCTCCCCTGTTTCTGTCCACACGGCAGCTCTGTGGAGGGCCACCGAGAGGGCCCTTCAGAAAGGTGAGTGAGTGCTTTTCCCAATTTGCAGCCTGTTGTTTGAGTCTGACGTCTTACCTAAATTCCCCCCACAGGTCACAGCACAGGAGCAAGAGCTGGGTGGCTGGTCTAAATGTTCCCAAAGGTCAAGTATCGGGGCACAGAAGGAACAGACTTAGTCCTTCCTGAAGATGGTAGAAAACCATCCGTTTGTGCTGACCCGAGTTCCTCTGATTTAAATGTTTTTTTCTTTTTTTTTCAACGTTTTTTATTTATTTTTGGGACAGAGAGAGACAGAGCATGAACGGGGGAGGGGCAGAGAGAGAGGGAGACACAGAATCGGAAACAGGCTCCAGGCTCCGAGCCATCAGCCCAGAGCCTGACGCGGGGCTCGAACCCACGGACCGCGAGATCGTGACCTGGCTGAAGTCGGACGCTTAACCGACTGCGCCACCCAGGCGCCCCCCGAGTTCCTCTGATTTAAACGGGCACCTTTGCGGAAGTCGCTAGTCTAATCAGGGTTTTCCCGGTTCCTTTTCTCCAGGAAGGGTCCGAGAGGTTAAGAGGGAGAGGTCATTCTGGCATCAGGGGAGCCCAGTCCCCGCATCAACCGTCCTCGGTGCCCATCGGCCTTGGCCAGCCTCTGCCGTTCTCATAGCCTGTTTCTGAGGCCCGTGGCTGCCTCGCTCTCTTGTTCTCCTTCACAAGGTCCTCCTGGCCTGGGTCTGGGCTCTCTGGGTCCTGCAGCCCTCCATCGGCAGCTGCCCACACCTCAGGGGGCTTGGGTTCCCACCCGAAGCTTCCCAGACAGGTGCCACGCAGGGGTGCACAAGACCGAGGCCGAGAGATCCCTCGAGAAGCCACTCTGTGCTCTGCAGCCCGAGGGCGTCCTCCCGTGCCGGTCATGGGCACAGAAGCAAGGCACGGTTGTCTCGGCTGGCCCCTCACATTCATCTAGGGCTGTTCTCACACTCCCACCCACTGTCCACCTCTCCCCAAAGAGGCAGAGCATGCTGGGTGCTAAAAGTCAGGCCTTACAACACCACGGGAGAAGGAAGAAATGGCATCGACCACGGTGGCCCTGCAAAGGAGACATTCTCTTATCAAGGAGACATTCTCGGTCATCCAGAAGATGTAATGCCACCCTGAAAGGTAGAGCCATTCGTCCACACTCACACAGTCAACAAATGTGACAACCAGGCATCTCCCCAAACTGTTACCTCCTGCCTACGTCATGGACCACTGCACATCCATCATGGTGTCCCTAACGCAGCACAACCCTTCCCTGCGTACTGGGGGGGGGGGGGGGGGGTCCCCCTTCTCCACAGACGTGGGCACTCTACAAACCCCCTATTACATCAGAGTTAGCAGAAAGTGACCCAAATGGAACAACACACACCCCATGGGCAGAAAATGAGATGTAAAATCCTATCGGTCCCTCTGACAGTTAAAGTAAAATTTTATGTGAGCAATATACTCTCGCTCTGATTACCATGCAGTATAATTTTATTCTGGCTTTTCTGGGCCTGCTGAGCCCCCTGCTCTTTTAAGTGTTCAAATGCTCTGCTTGCCAAGATAAATGATTATAATTGACAGGGCATTGTCAATCTATAGCGAAGCCGATTTCATTAAGCATGCCAAGGGCCAGCTCTGGGGGCAGGTAGCTGAGCGGAGAGGGGTTTTGATCTCACCCTCTCCCTGTAGTACAGTCCACACTGGTACCAAAGGCTGGAGGGCAAGAGAACAAAGGAAACGTTATGTCTCTGAATTCAAATCTTTCCCTTTGAAATGAGGCGTCCGGAATGGCCAATAAAACTGTGGAAATGGATTTCTGGCTGCATTTGATGTTAAGCCTTTAGTGTCAAGGGCTAGGTCTATCGGTTGCCTTTTCATTCCCCCCTTTCCATTCTCTTCTCCTTTGGCTCCTCTTGGATCCACCTCCCTGCTCCCCCCCCCCCCCGCCGTCTCTGGGCAGCCTTGTGGGGGCTTGGTCCTTTCATAAATAATGTCTTGAGTTGGTGGATGGGCCGTTAAGTCGCATTTCTGCTTTGACACGAGAGGGGCAAATTAAGTCTTAAAAGAATAGAAACTTGCTCTTGCGTCTGTAATAGGATTCGTCTTGTATAGGTTGATGATGACCCAGACGTCTCCCGCCTCAGACTTAAATACTGGGTATCAAGGCATCTCAGGGTACAGAGTTGCCCTCCTTTTCCACTGAGCCATGATATCCCACATCCCTACCATCCCCTTCCACCTGGAGAAGAGGTTTGGAGAGAAAATCCCGGGTTCAGAGCCTCCTCCCTAATCACCTGTGACCGGATATCTGTGACCAGGGACGAGCTTTCATCTCGAGCAGTGAGTCTAGCCCTTGGTAGGGAGAGAAGGACATAGCCCGTCCATGGTGACGTCCTTTCTGTCATCAGGCTGAGGGGCATGATGTGAAACAGAGCTCTGAGGACACAGACCACAGTCAGTTTGGGGAACCCCAGTGGAACAGGTGGGTAGCCCCACCCAGCCTGGTTATATCCTTGAGCCGGATCAAATCATCGACCCCTTTTACATAGTGGGTTGTGGCTTCTGATAAGAGAGAGGATCAGCGAGGAGAGGAGAATAGCAAATAGGATATGGGATCCAAAAACCAGTCTCCAGTCCTGATGCTGCCCCGACAGGGTGATGTTGGGCTACTTAATTCACCCTGCAGCTCGGGTATCTGCCTGTAAAAAATAAGGGCAGTCATTCCTCCCCTGTCCTGAGTTCTAAATGGGACAATTCCAGGAGCATTGTTGAAACGCCAGACCATGGAGATCAAATGAGAGCTCGCATCGTTGCAAGAATATCATATGCGCTAGCTAGAGTCAACCCATCTTCATAATAAGTTAACGGGGGAAGCATTGTTTCCTTCTATTCTTGGAGCAAGGAAACTGAGGCAGCTCCTCTTTGGCTTGTAGCAGCCATAGAGCCAGCCAATGGCAGAGCTCCATTCCCAGCAATAGAGCCAGTCAGGAATGCAGGAAACCACCAAGAGCTCTAGATAATAACATATAAAACATCTTCTGAAATGCTTTAAACAGCTGGTAAGACAGCGGGAAGTTAGGTGGGAATCTAAGTGGAAGCGAGAAGGGGAGGAAGGTCTGTGAAGCCACATCTGCCCTGAGGGCAACTGGTATACCTGCAGAACTTGTTCTGGCATCTTCAGACCCTCGGAGGGGACAGAGGACAGAGAGAAAAACCTACTCAAGGTGGGGAGTCCAAGAGGAGACTTTCCTTATGAAAAATCAGAGTCTCAAAGTGGGCGAGGGCAAAGTACATGGAAACAGAGAAAGAGAGAGAGAGAACAAAGCCTTGGTGCTGAGCAAAGTCCTAATTTAGATTGTCAACCAGGGACCTATAATACAGCCCAGCCTCCCTCGCTAACCTCATCTTCCTTTACTGTCTGACACATCGTCACCCCCTGAACTACTCTGACACACTTACCCAGCTCATTGCCCTCCTCTCTCCTGCTGCACCTCCCACTGGCTGAACCCTCACTGGCTGGAGTATCCACCGGATACCCCTGTCTACACACATCCCTCCCGCCACACACCTCAACTTCACTGCACATCGGCCCCTCCCCATGTCCATTAAATCCTTCTAGTCAGACCCCTGAAAGAAAACCAACCTTGTCTGCTTAGGTGTTAGGCTATCTATCAGTAAATCAATCAATCTGTCAATCATAGGCACGTCTTCGAGAAATAGCTTGTTCTACATTTTTATGGACTCTAACCGTGTCTGGGAGATAGGACTGGTCATAGGTGCCAGTGGAGAGGGGACCTCACTGGGGGGACACTGGCTCCTGGCCCTAGCTTCTGTCCTTGCTGGCCATGGCATGGTGATGGTCCTTTTCTCAGACCCTTTGGTGGCTCTTCTCCTTTCACAGAGAGCTAAACCTCAGACGCTAGGAAGGGACGGATGGCCTGGCCCATTCCCTGGCTGCTGTGTTGACCTCAGCCAGGCCCAGAGCCCAGAGGCAAGGCCCTGTAGGGTCCTAGTCCCCCAGCTCCCAGCCAGCGTGCCATGCACATCACACCGACCATCCCCTCCCTGTCGCTGGACGCGTGGGGCACTCAGTGGGAACCTGAAAGGGATCGGGGCGAGGAGGGGAGAAGTGCTTTATGCATCATCCTGGACTAAACATTGTTCTGGGGATTTTTCAAACACCATTTATGATTGGATGGGTCTGTAATTTCAATCTTCAAACTGGACCATTTTTTGTTTTTAACATGTAACGGTTTGAGGCACCTGGGTGGCTCAGTTGATCGAGCACCCAAGTTCATGATCTCATGGTTCCTGGGTTCAAGCCCCGCATCAGGCTCTGTGCTGACAGCTCGGAGCCTGGAGCCTGCTTCCGATTCTGTGTCTCCCTCCCTCTCTCTGCCACTTCCCCTGCTTGTGCTCTGTCTCTCTCCATCTGTCTCTCTGTCTTTGTCTCTCTCTCTCTCTCTCAAAAATAAATAAACATTTAAAAAAAATTTTTTTTAAAAAGAACATTCAGAGAAGAGAGACCACAGGTCTACAAAGCCCTGATGGGCTCAGGACCAGGAACACCAAGTACAAGAAAGCAGGAGTAGAAAGTGGGTTTCAATGACTCTTGGGTGTAGACCCTTATTTCCCCATCCCCCACACACAGAAAAAAGTGACCAATATCTATTCCCACTAAAAAAAAAGGGGGGGGGGGGGTGGATAATCTTTATTTTAAAAAAAATAAAAGGGCAAAAACTAAGAATGTTGACATAAGCCAACCAAATGCCACTGCATGTAGTTAGAGGAATAGAAACTATAGACATGTGATTGAAATTTGCAAACACAACTAATAAAACAACTAAAAGATTGTGTGTGTGTGTGTGTGTGTGTGTGTGTGTGTGTGTTTGTATATAAAATGAGGTGGGGGGAAAGTATGTGGATGATGGTCCAGATGAACAGATTCTTTATCTCTTATATGACATGGGGTCAGCACGTGACCTCTAAACTTGATCGATCAAAAATAGGAGTATTGACACATTTAACACACGTAGACATATGGGGTTTATCACCAAGACAAACAAAAACAATCAAAAACTGCTAACAGAGGGGCACCCCTGTGGCTCAGTTGGTTCAGCGTCTGACTCTTGTTCTCAGCTGAGGTCATGATCCCAGGGTCTTGGGATCAAGCCCCACGTCAAACTCTGCACTGACAGTGTGGAGCCTGCTTGGGATTCTCTCTCTCGCCCTCTCAATAAATAAGTAAACTTTAAAAAAATAGAGGTAACAGAATTTTCAGTGCTGACTCAGGAGTAAAGGACTAGCATGAAGGGTTGCTGTGACAAAATACTATTACTTTTTATTAGAAATGTGTCTCTGGATTTGGTTTTGCTAATCACACATAGGGATTTGACAGGTACCTGTAGATATCATTTTTAAGTAAGTTTGACTTCGTGTTGCAGTCACAGGTGGCTTGAGATGGGGATGTGCCAACTGTATTTATGATTCTTGAGATGTTATCAGCTGAATGCTGCTGATGCGTTTGTCACTTTTGTGTAGAAATGATTTTGCACTAAAATCTAGATTTCTCTGTTTCACTCTATTCACAGATCACATCCAGAAATCAAGCTTTATGTAGAAAAATAAGTAAATGTGCTGTTTGAAAGCACATTTTGAGGTATGGATATGCCCCCATCGAAATCCCACCACTAAGGATTCGTTCACCCATCATTTATTGGGTGCCTATGAAGAACAATGATATTTGCAATACTGCAGGGGCTGACAGGCTCCATTCCAGTGACACACAGGTTTTCTTTCCCAAAGGGAGAGAGACGCAGAGTCTAAGCACCCTTCTGCACACCCCCACCCACACCTTGGTTTTAATCCACCGTTTACAGAAAGGACTGAAGCCAGGGTGTCGGGAATTTTAGACACAGCTGTTTCATTTTTGCTAGCTACAACACCTAGGAAAGTCACCTCTCTGATCTGGACCTCAGTTCTTTCCAACTGACGTTTGAATGACAGAGTTTGGAACAGCTGGATCCTGAAGCACCCGACCTTGGTGCGTTGAGCTAACTGGTCAACCCAACATAGGGGAGGGGAGGGCTGTCTACCGCTGGAGGCAGAAGACGCAGATCGTGTTATTACACAGGACTGTCTGGGCCTCAGAGTACAACCTGCAGAATGCCCCTGAGGAGTCAGGCGAGGCAATCCCGTGTGGTGGAAAGAAAGAGTGCAGGCCTGGGGGGGGGGGGGGGGGGGGGGCTAGAGACCCAGGGTTTAGTTCCAGCTCCGCCCAAACTTTGCTGGATGATCCCGAACAAGTCATTACAGCCCCATGGCCCTCAGTGTCCTCACCTGGAAGATGAAAAGTTCCAACTAGACAATGCCCGAAGTCCCTTCCAGCTCTAACATGCTCTCATTCCATGATTGCGTGACCACCAAATTAAATTAAAATCGGAGCTTTTGCATCACCCCGTGTGTTGGCGAAGACAAGTTAACACGCCCATGTGTACATGAAAAAGCCTCCGACGCTGGGTCGCTCAGCTTCTTGTTGTTGTTGGGGTTTTTTTTTTTTTATCCTTTCCTCAGCTTATCTGCCCGTGATCAAGGGCTCCTTCTCCAATGCAGGTGCTTATCTGCCTGCTGAGGCCAAGGGCACACCTTAGTAACCCAAAGCTTGTGAGGCAACCCAGGCGTTTCTGCCACTGCTAAGCCACCACCTCTGGCTACAACAAGGCGTTGCCTGATAAACAGACTTGCTATATACATGTCTGCCTGGGAAGCAGCGACACTGCCTGCCAGCCCACTCCTGCCAAGGTCTGCACACAGCCATCTGCAGGGGAGTCTGAGGACAGGGAGACATGGGGGATGGCCAAGATGCCAGGTCTGGGGATAGAATGGGGGGAGGGGGAGATACGGCTTCTGTGGAGGGGGGAGCTTCCTAGGCACCTGGACCCGAGGGCAGGACACAGACCTGCTAGCTGAGGGAGATGGGGTCCTCCTGGAAAACTGAGGCTGGGTTTGATATCAATGCACCAGGGAGATCTGGCCTACAGATCTGGGTGTTTCTAAATCCCAGGACGGCTCATTCTCTCAAGGAAAATTTCCTGGGAGCTGATACTCACCGGGCACACTGAGGACACAGGTGAATCTCTCCATCTGGGTCCCTCCCATCAGAGAGTCCCCCGTCTGGTCGCGAGAAGAAAGGGGCACGCAAAGCAAACAATCACGGTATGTGTTATTCTTTCCCGGATCAGGCAAATATAAAAAGAACGCCTACTATGTGCAGGTGTCATTCTCTGTACTAGGATAATTCAGGCGAACAAGGAAGATGTCTGACGTCTCAAGGCCACCTCACTGACTTTCCTCTGCCTTCTCCCAAAGGTAAAGGTCATGGCTGGTGGAGTGCTTGCCATGGAGAGGACACTTGGCTGCAGTTCCACATTTGTTAGCACCGGTCGCCCCAGCGGTAGTGATCATCACGAGCGATTACAACTCTCCCTATTTCTCATCTGAGGACACTGAGGTCAGAGGGGCCCGAAACCATCCTGACAGTAGGAGACACTGGCCCCCGGTCTGCTAGTCTCCACAGCCTGGCTTCCTTTTGCCATGTTGTTCTGCCACAGCTCAGTCTTCCCAAATCCAGAAATGCCATTCTCCCCGCCCTTGTTCTCAGCCTACTCATGCTCCTCTACCCCACCCCCCTGCCCGTCCCGGGAACAGCATCACGTTTGGTCAGCATTGCAGGGGAGGGGTGGGGGGGTGTTGTGCTGCAGTGATGACTCTAAACATCCGTGGCTTAAAACAACACAGATATACTTCCTGCTGACACTCCGGCCACATGAGTCCACTTGCCGCCATCTTTCACGTGTCCAGGTTGATGGAATGTGCATCTCCAAGTGTTTCCCCGGGCAGCAGGCAGGAGCAGTGGGGGGTGGGGGGGCCCGCCCACCACCTGTGAAGTTGCTCTAGCCCAGAGGTGACATATGTCAGCTCCACTCCCTGCGCATTGGCCAGAACTGGCCACATGGCCACACTGAAACTCAGGAGAGGAGACTGGACACTGGGAAGCAGTAGAGACATCTCCCAGTGTCATTCTTCACCCAGGTTCCCAAGCGGGACGCCCTAGTCTTCTGGGATTGCTGATTGCTTTTCCTTCCTTTGTTGGGAAGTAGGGGAAACAGACCTGACTCTGGACTTCCCTCCCTCAACCCTGAACTGCATTCTGTCCTCCACCCTGTGGCTGCCCGCGCATCTCCCTGAGCCACAAATCTCATTGCATTGCTTCCCTGCTCTTAATTCTCTTATGGTCCACTTGCAGCATTCATGATCGAGTCATTCCACCATCTATCCTCCCAGGCTCCCAATTTTCCCACATCCTCCCATCCTCCGTGCACCGAACCATTCCTGTCCCTGCTTCTTCCCCGATTTTCTATACCTGCACATCCTCTGGGAGTGGCCTTTTCCCTAGCTCATCTGCAAAACTCCTATTCATACTTCAAAACTCAGCTCACGTGTCACCTCTCGGAGGAAGGCTTTCGCAGCTGCCCCCAGAAGAGTCCAGAATGTCTCTTGCTGCTGCCTGACATTGCATTAGCAGCAGTCCACTCCCTTGAGTCAAGCTGATGTTTCTCCACTCAGTCCTCTTTCATAATGGAAAAGTGGGAAGCGCCCACAAACAGCAGACCAAGCCCTGAGTTTGACCTCGGGGCTTCCCAGACCTTGCTCCGTAAGCTTAGCAAAGTCACCTCCTGCTTGCAGCTACCCCGGAGTGGAGGGGCAACGGAAGTATCTCTCCCTCTGCATGATCACATTCTGCCAGGGGCTCTGCCTGTCTGAGGACCCGCTTGATCCCAAGGTGACAGAGCTGGGAATGACTTCACCCTTCAGAAGGGAACCCTCCGTGTCCACCCTTTGGGGTGACTGCCCCTAGCATATCCTGAGACGTTACACAAAGGGCAGAATTCCCATGGCAAAACTTACGCACACAGCGGGGCGATCTGAGGTGAGAAGCGAGTGGTTGTTCCATCGCAAACAAGCCCCACGACGGGAATAAAAGCTTTTCTCCTTAGACGCCTAGATGTGGGGGAAGCCAGAGCTATGGGAAGGTTTCACATTTTTCCACACAATTCTCAGGCAAATTGCCTTCACCGAGATAAGGAAACTGAGGCACGGATGGTGATGGGGCCCACTCGGGGCCCTCCTGTCATTTCAGATCCCGGGCAGAGACAAGCCACGAGAGCCCTCCAGGTTTCTAGGTCTGCCACCCAGAAGCTCATTGAAAGGCAAGCCACGCAGCTTGATGACAACCCAGGAGTGTGCGCGTGGCTGAGAAGTGGCAGGATCGTGCAGAGGAATCTGCTCAGCCACCGAGGGAAATGAGCCGGATCTATATCCGTCCACACAAACAGATCTCCAGAAATACATCACTGGGGCAAATAGAAGTGGGCTGATAACACAGTAGGATAGAGGAGACCGCGTATGTAAATATGTAAATGTTTAATCACGAAAACAGTAATACATAGTTTGGGGGAGATGGGCGTAATTCTAAGTGGATGGGAAGGAAGAACATGAAATTCATAATAACGGCCACTTCTGTGGAAAAGGAAACGGACCAGGATAGGAATAGTGCTGGGGGGCGGGGAGGCGCGCAGCTGTAGATTTATCTGTACGGTCCTTGAAGTTTTTAAAGTGTCCTCATGCATTACTTGCAGAACGGTTCAACTATGTACGTAGAAAAATAACTGAAGGAAATATGAAAAAGCATAAGTAGGTAATTCTGGATGGTAGGAAAATGGGGTGATTGTTTTTATTTTTTTCAAATTTCAAACAAAAAAAATACTGTGTAAAAAAAGCCTGGCTTCAGATCCCACCTCTGTTGAGATCATAAGAAGCTATGAAGCTCTTGGTTACCTCCTTCCCCCCTGTGCCTCAGTTTCCCCCCCGGTGACCGCAGGCATCGGGTCAGACAGGCGGTCCGGCTGCTCTGGTTCTCAGCCCTGTGAGCTCGCGCAGGGGCGGGCCAGATCCCTCCCTAACCAGGTGGTGTTTCCCAGCCGGACGGAAAATAAACCAGATGTTTCATGCAGAAAAATGTATGGATTGTGCACAGACTAGGCAAGAAAGGAAAGAAGACAGACAGAAGAAGAAGCAAGCAACTGAAGATCCATGCTGAGAAGCAGCCGCAGAACCTTGCCGAGACAGGACATAACTCTACCTGTCTTCTACCTGCACACACACACACACACACGGCAAGGCTGGAGAAGTGATAACTCAAACCTCAAGCCTGTCTCTGCTGAATGGCCTCCAACAAGTTCCGCGAGGTCTCAACCCGGAAACCGGTTCAGCCTATGGGCAAGTACCTTCTTCTAGGCTCACCCGACCACCTGTAGCTCTGCCTCCCCAGGGTGAACAGCACAGAGCAGGTCGCACTTCCCCATCTAGCCGAATCAAGACAGCGTAAGCCTGGGTGCCTATTCTCACGCCACCGCATGATCCGCATCCCACCCATCTTGCCATGTGAAACACTCCAAGACAGTCGTAGTCTGATACGATCCCAGTGGCCACCAGCCAGGGAGGAAGGAAAGGAAGCATGGGCCCCCAGTCCCCAGAATAACGAATATCAGCTCCCTGGCCTGCACGGCTGGCACCGGGCTGAACCCCCACGTGCGTTTTCTCACTGGTCCTCCCGCCTTCAGATGTCCCATGTGGAAAACCAGAGCAAGGAGTGCCCTGTCCCATCCTGCACCTGCCAGGCCAGGCCAGGAACCCGGCCCCCGTTCGAGGCTTTTGGCCCCGGACGAGGTGGCCACATTCACACCATTGCCATTCAGTACATTCTCAACGTTCTGAGGCAGTAAGCAGCGATCATCCAACCATGAAGATGTTTGGAGGAAGAAGAAAGGGTGCTTCGGGGTCGTCGAGCCAGCGATTGCCATCTCCCGCCTTCAGCATCTGCAGAGGGATTCATGGATGCCCACCTCACAGTGCTCCGGAGAGAAGCAAGCGAGAGAGCGCGGGTGTGAGAGCCCCAGAGCGAGAAGGTGCTGGGCCAACTCCTCCCCCTTCAGGACAGCCCCGAGCACAGTCCACAGTCACCGCTGCCCCTGGCCCGTCCTCTCCCGGCGGCTAAGACAGAGCAGTGGGTTCCAACGAGAAGCAAGCTTAGCGCCCCGCCGCCGGCCGCCTCGGGTCTAGTCCTGCCTGCGGATTTGCAGGATGTGGTCAGCTAGAACAGCAAGACGCGTATGAAAGAGCTTCCCAGAGGCCTTTGCAGCAAAGCCACAAGTTGGGGAGATAATTTGTTGCCTTTGCCCTCTTTTCGCATGCAGACTCTTACGGCTACCAAAAGGAAAAAAAAAAGTCGTTTTCTTCCAAAATACTCTTCCTGATCATGAAAGGGCAAGCGTGGAAATTATGAGGCCTGAGAGGCAAGCTGCTGTGCCAGCTTGGAAGTCTCACCAGGACACTGGACAGTGTGCATTGAGAAAAGAATCTCAACCCGTTTAGGAGAGCACGAGGCAGTTCTTCGGTAAAGCGTAAATCATCTGGGCAACGGGAAAAACCAGAACAGCTCACCAGGGCTGCTCGGACCTCAAACCCATCCTGCAAACTAGCACTTTGACGGGCTTCGTGGAAATGAATCCAAAACATTTTTTAAAGGTCCCTCAAAGCACAGGGGGCTTGGAAATTAACAGAAGGGTGTCGTTTAAAAAAAAAAAAAAAAAAAAGCACCCTTGGGGCTTCTTACCAAACCCAAATGTTTGCAAAAACAAAAACAAGTAACCATGGTCTGGTAGCCCAGCCATTAACTCTACGGCTCAGAGTGGACTCTGGGCGCCCAGAGGAGGCGCTAACACAACCCGTGGCGGAGCCCTCCCAGTGTGGCCGCCCGTCGACGGAGACGTCGCTCCACGGGGAAGTGACCCGGACCGCACCTCTCGGTCCCTCCCGCGTGTCAGGCAGGGTGACTCTGGGGAGCAAGCGATCCCCGTGTGGCAGGAGGGCAGGCCTCACCTGTGCCGCCCCCATGCAGCCTCCTCCCCGGGTGCTTTCCGTCAGCAAGCGAATGCCTTCTCTCCTTCCCCGTCCAGCCTACAGCACCAGGACTCATTTTGTAGCTGGCTCCCAGGGCTCTTGAAAAGTAGCAGAAGTGGGTGGTGGGAATGGGCCCAGGGGAGGCGGGGCCAGGGTCACAGTGGCCTCAGGGAGTTCGGACAGTGAGCAGGACCCCTGGCAGGGAGCAGAGACCTTGAATTCAGAGACTAATCCAGAGGGACATGGCGGGGAGGAGACCCCACCCCACCCCCCGACCTTACTCCCCCCTGCGCTGTCCACTGTGAGAGCCTGAGGGCTGCATGTAGGTTTACTGAGCAGGCCGTGCTCCTGGGAACCATGTGTCCAGAGGGTGGCAGAGGAAGTGAGGGAAGCAAGACGGGGCAGGGAGGAACTTGAACTGCGATTCGGTTGCACGTGGAGGGTCAGCTGATGCCAGGGAAGCCCCAGACCCGGGCTGGACCGTCAGGGATGCGCCCCATGCAGGCAAAGAGGCTGGGCTCCTGTGCCTGACACTAACCACGCATCTGCCCCGATGACGGTGGGTGACCTTGGGCAAGGAAGCTTCTTTGGGCCAAGGGCAATAATCCAGAGATGACCTAGCCAACACTCCGGGCACCCGGGCGAACAACTGAGTGCCCCTGCCCGGAAGCGGGACTGGAACACCTCACGGCTGCATCACCACCGCTTGACCTCTTGCGCTGCCTGGACCATTAGCTTCAGGTACTAAGCTCACTCTCCCTGGGAACAGCTGCTCCAGGGTCCTGGCTGGTCTCTTTTCCTGGGAAAACTCCTACGAGCAAGGTTAATAGGACACACCATAGCCACGGCAGCTGCCCTGGCATCCTGGCCACGTGTAATGCTCACCAGCCCCTTGTTTACCACCCATTCCGCTCCCCTCTTGCTGTTGGCCAGCTCTCTCCCAGCCCAGGTGGCTGGCCTGCAGTGAAACACCCCCTCTCACCAAGACTAGAATGTACCTTCAGGAAGCAAGGGAAGTAGGGTTGGGCAGAGAGAGATACTGAACTCCGATGAGCCCTGCCCCCATCCTAATTAGGGATCTGACCCTGGCAGAGCTGACCTGCAGGCTTTGAGACTTCAACGTCTTCTGGAATACTCCACTGATCTTATAATTAAGACTTGGGCCTGATCTACAATGTTCTGCCCTCCAGGAAGACAAGTCTCCTTATATGCTGCCCTCTGGCTCTCACACTTAGCCTTTAATTGGTGTTTAATCACCCTTAGCCTCCAGTTGTCTCTGCAATGCATCGGTTGCCCCCAGCAACAAGCATCCAATTCCATAATACTTCTAATTACTACCCCCTCCCTCCCCACCTGAGAAATTGCACCTGCCAGGGCAACCCTTCCTCCAATATCCCATCCCATGTCACCACCAGCAAAAGGCTTAGCAGTCGCATTGCCGCAGCATGCCCGTGTCTACCCATATGGCACCGACTACCAGTGATGGGTTTTTTATTGCCAGTCGGTCAGCAGGTCATCTGGCTCCAAAATCATATTCTAGGGTCCGTGTCCTAGGACCTCTCCATCAACACTGGTCACCTGATGGACTCCCAGGTAATGGACTCTGGAATGAAATGTACATGTGGGAGGTGTATTGAGGTCAGTTCTCAAGATCCACACCTGTCACAGAACGAGTGCAAAAGGAGTGAGCAGAGCGGCAAGCTGAAGTCTGATGCAGTCCCAATGAAGGTTTCAGCCAGTCCCATGGGGAGCTCTGAATCTGGGATAACCCATCAGATGCCCTTAAGAGAGAGAAGGATGCCAGGCCTTTGTATCCCCACATGGCACAGTCACTACATATGGGATACCCGCCCCCCCCCCCCCGCAGTGGGGAGGGGAAATTTCAGACAAGGTGGCTTCCTTCAGCCAAGAGATTCCCAGAAAGGGACACAGCTCTGAGCCAGCATTGGCCAATAGCCCCAGTAGCCAGGAAATGAGTTCTTTGCTCCTAAAAGGGTTTATATGTCATAAATCACAGCGTTTGCTTGACATCTATGCTCCCCAGGAGATAAGGCAAAATTCATCATGTAGTCACACAAGTAAGTATAGAATTACAAACCCTGTGAGGTGCCATGAGGCACTGGGAGGTGCGGAAGTGTGCACAGAGCCACAAACGTCCAGCAGTGAGTGTCTCTGACTTCATCTGGAGGGTCAGGAAGGCTTCCAAGGAACAGGATGCATGCTGGGCAATCCCTGAGGAACGAGTATACACGACATCAGTGAAATCAGGAGGGGACAGAGGCAGCCAACAGAGGAGCAGAGAGGTGTGAGCCAAAGTCAAGGTCCAGGAGGGTGGAGGTGTTCTTGAAGAACGATCAGATGGCCCAGGTAGCTGGCCAAGGGGCAAGGGAGACCCTGGCCTGAGGTTGAGGCTGGACAAAACAAAAGAGACAGAGCCAGATCATAGTCATACAGGTCCTGGGACGCCACGGTGGGGAGTCTGGTCTTTATGTAACGAGCTACTGGGGATTAATTTAAGAGGAGCGTAAGCCGATAGGCATATAGTACACTGGTCACTTTATTCGGGGTCTCCAGAGTATCTGCCACTGCTGACTTCAACACTTAGAAACGTGGATCTGCACTGTGGCCACCAGTGTGTGCTCTGGAAGTGACCTGAGGTGACCTTAAGTAGCCCAGGACACGGTTGGGGGACAGGTCAGTGGGAACACTGGTCGGGCAGGCACCCCGGAGCAAGACCAGAGCATTCCTAGAGCAGCCAAGGGGAGGACAGAGGAGTGATCGCCACTGAGGTCCGGCTTGGGTGGGTCTACGGTTCTGGAAGGATGCATGCAGGTGGAAGAGGGCCTCGGGGCAGCTCATGGGCAGAAATGACCGTGGAGAAATGTCCTGGATGACAAGAGGGCCATGTGGAGTGCCAAGTCCCAGCAAGCAGGTGGATTCTGTAGAGGAAGGAGGAGAAGGCCGGTGGGGGCCAGTTCACAGAGCACATTGTACATCAGGCTTGAGCCGCCTGTCCGTCCTTCCCGTCCCTGAGAGCTGAGAGCCATGGCATTAAAGACGTTAACTGGGGCATCCTCCCGGACTCTTGTGGTTGGCAGAATAAGGGCCCTAAAGATGCCACATCCTAACCCCCAGAACCTGCGAACACATCACCATAGATGGCAAAAAGGGGCTTTACGGATAGTACTGAGTTCAGGACCTCGAGATGGGGACGTGATGCTGGCTGATCTGGGTGGCCCAACACAGGAGTCAGATTCTGAAAGCGATTTTAAGATGCCGCCTTCGCTGCTGGCTTAGAAGATGGGAAAAGACGCTACAAACCAGAGACCTGGTGGCTTCTAGAAAACAGAGAAGACAAGAAGGCGGATTCTCCCCCTGAGCCTCCCAAAGGGACAACGCCTCGCTGGCACCCTGTTTTAGTCCAACGGGACCCACTTCAGACCCGTGGCTGCCGAGGAGAGGTGAAGGGTCGGGGGGACACTAGAATTCGGGCGGCAGAGAAGGACAGGACTCTCGGTTTCTGGGTGTTCATGCAGAGGACGAGATGAGGAGACTCGGGGGCCGGCCCAGAGGAGGGCTCTGCGCCTGTTACAGGCCCTCCACCAGGGTCCCACCTGCGTTCTCCCCTGCAGGTGCAGACCTCTGAAGGCTTCCGGCACCATCAACCTGCGTGGCTCATTCAACCCTCTCAACATCTTCCCTTTGCTGAGCTACGTGCACGCAGGAGCAAAGGAAGTAAAGTACAAGTCCTAAGACAAAACTTTCCCCGCAGGACGTACGAGGGCTGCAAAGTCACGGCCCTTCAGGATGTCAGCAACCTAGAGCTTCGAGCCCTGGCTGTCCCCACCCAGAAGGCCAGAGGGAGGGAAGGAGGGCAGGAGCACAGACTGGTTTTGCCCGGCGAAGCTCCCAGCAGTGGAAAGGCTGAGAGGCAAGGAGGCTACGTGGTGACCATGACCCCAGCTCTTTGCCCAGTGTCCCCTGGTGCAGGGTCCCTGCTCGTGCACCTCCTCTCTGTTCGGGAAGGGCTTCCCTCCGACGAGGGTTGGCAGCGTCGCTCAGCTGGTGCCACGGCTCTTCAGTAGCCTGTGCCCACGTCGGCTTCCCTGGTGATGTGCCTCCCGCTCGCTCTCAAGCCGTCCTGACTCGGGCCACAGCGGAGTGACATGGGCAGCACTGTATCACAGACTTCTCCAGGCAAAACGCGCTCCCCTGCCTTCGGCCATGCCCCCCTGTGTGTGTGACCAGATGTCAGCATCCCCCCCCCCCCCCGCCGACCCCGCTAATCGCCTTCCTATAACTGTCCTCCAATTTGCTTTTCCTTCTGGTGCCCCCGCGCCCCACTCTGAAGTGAGCACAATGCCTGAGGTGTAGGGAGCAGTGAAGGCTTCCTTCTCCCTTGATCTAAGCTCTGAACCCCTTGTAACGCAGCCTCAGATCCCATTAGCTTTTTATGAACTGTCGTATCATCCTGTTGACCTATATTGAATAAGATCCCCCAGGCACCTGCCTCGCGATTCTACAAAGCTGCTTCGCCCCATCCTGACCTCGCGCTCTGGTTATATGAACCGACGTGTGGGGCACTGCATTCATCCACTCTCCGTGGCACATGGGGTTCTGTGGTCCTAGGTGGTTGCTCTGTCTTCCCCGCTAGGTCCGGCCTCCTCCGGAGCAGCAGCCGTGTCGTGTGCGTGTCTGAAATGACAGACCGGCCATAAAACGTTAGGGGCTTGGTTGCAGCCATTGAGGAACGGGAGAGAAGAGAGAGAATGGGGACAAGAAGAGGGGACATCAGGCAGGGCTGCAAAGGCGGGAGGAGGTGGGGGGTTGTGGAAGGAATGAAGGAGGGAATGCAGGGAAGGTGTCACACCTGGCCGGGCACGGGTAGGTCTGAGGCATGATGGGAGGAAGCCACGGTGACAGGGGACCTGCCGAAACAGTCTGAGGGCGTCAGGCAGGCTCAGGACCATCAGGCAGAGGTGTCCCTGAAGTGTCTGGACAGCAGAGCTAGGCAGGGGAGGGGTACAGAGAGCACATGACACGAAGGGGAGGGGTGCTCTGGGCAGCACTATGGTTCAAGGTGGTGCTGTCTGGTCTGTCCCCTCTCCTGGGAAGGCACCAAGCCTTGTCTCTGATGTAGAGGACATTGGGGGGTCTCTGGGCTGCAAAAGCAGAGGTTTAACCCCAGGAGCCTGGGCTGGGTACCCCCCTCTGTGGGGACCATGCAATGAAAAGCTACAGAAAGCCCAGGAGCTGGGGAAACTGAGGCCAGGGCTGGGCAAAGAGGGGAAGAAAAAGGACTGGAGAGGTAGATAAGAAGGTCTGTGTAAAGCCATCAACGCGGTGCCTAGCGCTCAGCAAATACTCGTTAAGTGGTGACAGTGGGGGTGGTGACAGTGCCGGTGACCATGGCAGTGGGTAGAAGGAGGGAAATCAGGAAAAGGAAGCAGAAAGGAAATAACCTGGTGTCTCCTGAGAGCCTGTCAGGTGCTCCCAGCACTGGCTAGCTGCCTTCACCTCCTTTATTTCCATTGCTCGGCAATTTTAGGAGAAGCATAGACTTACCTTCACTCTGCAGATGGGGAAGCCAAGGCCTGAAGGGCGAAGACATCGCCCAGCTAAAAATGGGCAGCGCAGGCGTCAGGGTCTATGTGATTCTAAAGCTCCTGTCTGCCGGTGAGGGGGAGAGACACAGAAGGGGTGGCATGAACAGCCCCAGGGAACTACACGGCTGGACACAAAAAACCCAGATATGGGCTCTGGCCCTGGGGAGCTCCCAAGGGGGCAAAGGGGAGGCAAGAGGTGGTCGGGACCAGGATCCCATCAAATGCAGACCGTGCCACAGTAGACGGTACACAGCATCCTGGGAGCACAGAGGAGATGGTGGGGGGAGGACTTCCTGGAGGAGGTAATGTTTGAGCCGAGCCCGATGTGACGAGCAATCCATTTTTCCAGAAGATGGGGGCAGATTTGGCTGAAAGCGGGACTTGAAAATTGGCAACTCTCTGGCAATTTTTTCCATCCTCTGCCCCGCCCCTAATTCACCCACCTTCCACAGCGGGGTCCAAGTCAACAGTAGCCCGCAGGGCTGCTCCAAAGGTACCCACCTTCCTCAGTCTTTGTTCGCCCTTCTGTCCAAGAAACCTTCAGATTCCATCTTCTCTGCCGGAGGACATTCGGTCTCTGGCCAGGAAAAGGGCCGACTTAGCCAAGCCAGCTGCTGGCAAAAGGCCTCCCCCAGAGGACGGAGGGGTTCCTAGCCTGGAGGGAAGGCATACATCGATCGGCAGAGCACAAGAGGAAATAGAATAGTATCTCACCCAAACCAGTTACGTAATTTTTAAAAGGCTGCTCTCGAATAGGAAGAGCATTTATCTATTATGACCATTTTCCATTTTTAGTGGTAATTGAAGTTTTTCATCGGCGGCTCATGCTAAAAGCACCAACACATTGTGATCTTCCCCGCCCGTTCGAATGCAATTAGAGAATTTAATCAAACTCCACAGCAAAAGCAGTGCCAGCCAGGCTATTTTTGAATTTTTCCATCTAGAATCATTTGAGGACTTTTTAATTGTTAGCTGGGTTTATTTATTGAGCTCGGGCTTAAAAGAAAAATAAACAGCAAGGAGGCGAGAAGTGGCTGGAATTGCAAGAGGAACCCAATCCGTGCGATTTTAATCAAGTCTGTCCTTGTTCGCTCCAGCGGTTTTGCTAAATCCCAATGAATTCAACTTCCAACCGGGTCTCTAAACATCACAGTATTTACATCTTTCATCTATTATGATATTTCAAATAAGATTGTTATAAAATTGCCCCAACTTTGGGCAACTGTAGATCATAAAATAGGAAACATTATTGCATTAAAGGAGAGGAACTGTATCTCATTTAAAACACATAAGCACATAATTTCATAGATGTATATCTGTAGCTGGATATATATCTATGAACAATGAAATTGCCCCCAAATTAAAAGCCTTCTGGCTATATATTTGTAAACACAATCAGATCGCAATCCAATAAAGGGGCCCTTTTGAATTAATGTGTGTCACATGGTCTTCCTATCATTACATTTGTAACTTTCCTTTTGAACAGCTCACTGCCTCCTCTTTGTTTCCGTAAAAATGCAGGAGTTTGTGTGTGGCTTCTTGTTTTCTTTGGCTGATGGTACACGTAACCCTTCCCGTTTTTAAGGCAAGAAAATTGGATCATAATCGTGGAAAAGACCAAAAGAAAGAAAGTCACCCTTTTATACCTGCACTGAGGGAGAATCGCCAGCTAATTTCTCATAACTTCTGGCATATAACACTTTGCATTTTAAAAAGAAACTGTCACCTCACTCATTTTTATGATTCTGATAATGAGAATGGGACTTACATTGTTAACCAGGAAAGTGAAGTGATTTTATATGCGCATTAAAAGGGAGAGACTATTCCTTTAATTTAGCTCATTTAAAACAAAACTTTCCAAGTGACAACCTTTTAGCTGTAATTCACCCATCCTTTGCAGTTCAGTTCTCGTGGGAAAGTCATTCCTGAGACACAGGGTTCAAAAATGAGTGAGTCTTCCTCTTTCACAAACGAAGTCGCCTCCAGGGGGGACCGAAATGTTGTGTGAGTTTATTGCAAGGCATCCCAGAGAGTTTGATGGAAGGAATCTACACTGAGAGATCCAGTCACGACCTCTGCTCCGACACATGTGGTCGTTTCCAAATGCCCAAGGGCCACACCACCTCAGGTGTCCGAAATCCAACTCCATAAGGCAAAAAGAGAACTCATTGTCTCGTGGGTCACCAAAATCTGTGGTGAATAGATTCAGGCATGGCTGGATCCAGGAGCTTCAGCGAAGCAATGGGAGCACAGTCTATCTCCAGCTCTCGGCTCTTTTTCCCCTGTGTTGGCTTTATTCTTGGGATTCCTGTGGCGGTTCTTAGCAGGTCGAGGCTTCCATCATTCTTGCTGCTGTTATACTCAAAGATCGGGTCCCTCTTTGCACCGGAAAAAAGCCCCAGTGCTCACTCCCACGGACCGTCTAGGGTCATAATTCATCCCAGAAATAATCATCAGGGTGCTACAGCAATGGAATGCACGGTGAGCCCGTGTGCAGGTCACGTGCACAATCTTGGACTAGTGGAATGAAGTCAATCCCGCCCAAGTGATATGGATGCAGAGAGGGTCTATGACACATCCTCAGATGTGGCAGGGCTCCAGAAAGGGACAAACCGCTAACTTCGGAAATAAATTCTGAAGTCCATTCCTAACGTCCTGGTCCCCACACATTCACCTACAAACCAGGATCTTGGTTCAGATTTCCGGCTGGAAGGTTAAACTCCTTTGCAAGTCATTTGAACCTCTGTTTTCCTCATCTGTAAATTAGGTACGGCACCACCTCTCCCACGGATCGTTCTTGAGGTCGTGCATGTGAAGGTATTTACCAGAATGCAAATAAACAGTATTCTTTAAATTGCATTTATTTTTTTTAACAAATCATTCTAACGTTTATTTATTTTTGAGACAGAGAGAGAGACAGAGCGTGAACAGGGGAGGGTCAGAGAGAGGGAGGCACAGAATCCAAAGCAGGCTCCAAGAGCTGAGCTGTCAGCACAGAGCCCGACGTGGGGCTCGAACTCACAGACCGTGAGATCATGACCTGAGCCGAAGTCAGACGCTCAACTGACTAAGCCACCCAGGGGCCCCTTTAAATTGTGTTTAAATTGCACATTATCATTACAGGATACTATGGGAAGTGACTCAGTAGAGGACACCAAATCAGTGTCTAAATGAGTCACAATAGATGCGTTTATTGTAATCATACCTGCCTCCATGTCTGAAAATCACCAAGGAAAGGGGTACCAGGGTGTGTGCACTTGTCCTTTACTGTGATGTATGGGCTCTGTCCCCGTTAGATTCAACCTGAATTGTAAAGCACTTCAGATATTCTTGGGGAAATATGCTGGGATGGGTAAAGTCAATTTACAGCCATGATTAGCATCTGAGTCCAGAGAATGGGTGGCCAGATAGGCAACTCCAATTTTAGAAATTAGCTTTGCCTTTTCTTCCACTGTGATGGCTTCATTTTTTGGTGGGGAATATGGGCTTTATTCAGTTAATACGCTTCACATATGAGCATTGTGAAAATACTCCAGCAACACCAAAAAAGTGCAAAAGAGCCAGCGGGGAAAAAATTATCCAAAATTCCACTACTCAAGTGGCCGTGGTCATCAATATTTGGTAAACATCATCCCAGACGTTATTCTGTTTAGAGAGAGAGATAAAAGGACAGGTGAAAAAATAAAAGATAGATAAGGGGATAAAAATAGGAACATATTATGCACACTATCTTTAATATTTAAAAGAACTAAATTCTCTTTGATTTGAATTTAACAGAAGGAAAAAGAAGTTAAAGTAAAATGGGAAGACTTATTTCAGGAGACCTAGAATACGGTCTCCTTGCTAAAAGATCCTTTTAAATTACGAAAAGAGATTATAGCACCCATTGATTTGGAGTCATCTTTAAGTTACATTTTAATTTTAGACTATTAACTCCCTGCTATGAAGGAAGAGGAAATCAACACCATATACTTCCCCCCCTCTCAATTTTGTACCCGTTGTCTCGCTTTCTACTATTTACATTTTGTTCCGTGAACAAAATTTCCGTTGGTCCGTCTTAATCCTTTACTGAACGGCAATGTTCCCTGTCTAGCCATGATGTCATTATTCCTGCATTACTTATTTTAGGGTGTCTTTACGTTGTCTCAATTTAAGGCACAAAATCAATCAGGGGGCTCCTTTGGGGAACGGAGCTGTGTTTATTTCCCCCCAGAGTCTTAGAGGCACTGCACTCTGCAAGTGTATGTGTGTTTGTCAATATTTCCAAAACCTTTACATCTGAAGGACAAATATAACTTGGCTTAAAATTCACAGAGCACGCCTCTTAATCCTACCTTCACCACTTTGTAGATACTCGTTTTCCGGCACTGACTTCAGTTGTGGAAAATTCTAGGGTATGCCTTTATGCCTTGAAATTTGCATGTTCTCCTAGAAGCCAATAGGGCTCCTTTCTTACTCATGAACTTCAGGATTTTCACAGCAGCGTTCATTGGTGCTGCTCATTCCATATCACATTTTCCTTCTGAGAAGCCCGTTACTTATTTCGGTAAAGTTTTCTTCAATTATATCATTTAACATTTTTCTGTGTCACCTGTTCTGTGGCTTCTTCCTAATGAGAGACAAGGTTAAGCATGTGTCATATTTCTCTTCTCTGTTTATGTACCATAAAGATATATCCTGAAGATATAATCATTCAATATCCTTATGCTTTGAAAGCGGACGGTGTTTTGGTGGACACAATAATTAGGGGGGCATAACTTGCATTTGGGGGATGAGGGTTAAAAATCTCAACATCTTTCAACACACAGAGACTTGCCCCATGGCTAATGTCCCGCTCAAAATGCCAATAGGGCTCTATTAGAATTAATGTCTTGGATGATGCTTTCTGCAATGATGATTCTAATTTTTAAAGACTCTAACGAGACTTTAGTTTGTGTTGCATTTTTCTTTTCCACAGCAGGTTTTCTTCTGGAGTTCCGCTCACTTTTTATCCTTTCATGTTGTTTTAAAATTTCCCCTTTGTGCTCTACCTTCAAAAATCATACTTTCGATCATATTAATATTTGTACGTCTATTGATTTGTCATTATTTTTATTAATAGTATGTGTCTAAATTTTGCCACTATTTTCTTTGGACAATTAATGCTACATAGTCCTTTTATCTGCCTTTTGGTGGGGGAATTCTTTTCCTCGATGTTTATGGTTATTTTCTTTTATTTTTTTACAGTATGATAGGTCACAGGCCAATTCCTCTACGTACCTTTTTGGATTGGATGGAGCTCGTCATGTGCTGACCTGGGCCAAGGGGAGAGAGTAATGAACTTGGACATCACAGAAATGGACACAGACTGCTGTGCAGAACTCCTCTGTTCTTCCACGTGATTTTGTTTACCCTGAGGTATGTCTCTACCTCATATCTGGTCTTTACCCTGCCAGGAAAGAGGCTTTCCTTTACCATGGGAGGCCTCTGCATTTGATCTGGAATTTCCTGCCTTTCTGTGTTCCTCCACATTGCTTTAAACCCACACTTTCCTAAACAGGGAGCTTTGGTCCAGGGCACCAAAAATAGCATGCTGGTTTGGGCTCTTCTGTTCCCCTCCCCCACCCATCACTCCACAATGCCCAACCAAGTCTGCGTGGGGACATCACCTGCCCATGCCCTAGATGGTACTGTGATAATCAGTGGGCCATTGGATATACCTTTTACCCCTGGGTCACTTACTCAGGGACATATGCATCCTGCTCAAGGTCCAAGGAGGTGGATGCCAGCTCTGGACCCCCTCCTGGTGTCCTGCCCTTCACAGGTTTTGGAAGATACACGTATGTCCCATGGCTTGGGGCTGAGACTTTTCCTTGTTTTTAAGAAAGTGAAAAGTTGTTTCATTTTATCCTTTGTTGTCTGGGATACGTCTCCAGGGACAGTAATAGAGAAAAATGTCCTACACCAGCTTTGTTAAAAGCCTGGCTTGAGTCCTGTGTAGAAAAAGAAGGGCTCCCGGTTTCAAAGGGTCTTTGTGATCTTAGATCCATTTTCCCAGATGCATGACCTCAATCCTCAGTTTCTTCACTTTATCTCAGATTTATCTGTAAAATAGGAACACTCTTCCTAAACCTCACCGAGTTGTTCTAAGAAGGAAATAAATGAATTCACGGAAAGGGCTCAGCACAGCCCATGACGGCCAGCAAGTACTCGGTAATATCTCCTACTATCGTTACGATCATCCTCACCACAAGTCCACTATCACTGTCAATGCCACCGTCCTCCTGTGGCCGATGTGCAAACCGAGATTCAGGTTAAGTGACTGTCCCAAGCTTTCACAGAAAATAAGAGGCAAGCTAGCTTTCAAAACCCACACCTAGGCTCTACCAATTTCTTCACCCAACACTTTCAGATTCCCTAGAACTTGGAATCAAAATGTACCCATTTCATGGATGAGAGAAAGCAAAAGCTGAGCTGCCTGAGTGAGTCACAGACTCAGGACTGGAACATTGACCTTCCGCAATCTGGCGCACAAGGCAAGAGGCAAGTGCACGTTGATTTATGCCCAGAATGTGACCTGACGGAGAGAGAGAGGACAGAGAGAGAGGAAAGGGGAAGGGACAGGAAGGAAAGTGGGTCCCACCCACCGGTGCGACCCCAGGCGAGTCCTTTCACGTGTCTGAGATCAAATGCCTCATATGGAAAACGAGGGTAATAACTGCATTGTAAATGTTACGCAAACAGTCTTGTAAAACAGAACTCACTCCTTTACCTCGGTTTTGTTTCAAAAAATTGGTATTCCATCAGTATGCGCCTCTGCAAGGTCATCTCTCCCTCTCAGATCTATCTACTTATCTGTCTAAACATCGGGAGAATGTAAACAAAACACACTCCTGTGTATTTTTCCGGGTGGCAAGGATACAGGTGATTGTAATTTTCTCTACGCCTTTCTAAATTTTCAAACTTTCCCGTAAAGAAAAGAACATGTGTTATTTATATTACCAAGGAAAACACAAGTCTTACAAAAACATTGATTCTGCAGGGTTGTTGTAGGATGACTGACACAATGAGGGAACGCGAGGGTGACAGGGTTCTGCAGACACGGGTTCGTTTCCCTGGCGCTGGCCCGTGACCCCAGCGGCGCTCCTGCCGTCTGCCGACCGGGACCTGCTCGGCCTGAGGGTTGAACGGGATTCCTCGCTTAAATGTCTCACACGAGGCCAGGCACACGGTACGCGCCCCCCCTCCCTCCCCCCCCAGATGCCAGCTCCTTTGCCTTCGCCGAAAATTCCAGCTGGATCATCTTCGGGACGCGCGGGCCAAAACTGCAGCCAAGAATTCCTGAACAATACTGTTTATTTATACAGTAGGAAGATTGAAATCGTTATGCCTTGACTGGCAGGAGCTATTTATAGGCCCTGTTCCCAGCGAGCTGTTGGGAGCAGGGCACTCCTCGACGAATTTACCAACCCCCCCGGCCTGGCCGTAAAACTGCACGGGTATCTGTGTGGGCCTTTGCCTCCCGACCACATGAAAGCGGAATCCCTTCCCGATTCCATTAAGCTCAAATCACTGCCTGCAGTAAACAGAGCATGAGAGGGCAGGGGCCTGCAAACCTTCCAAAACGGAGGGGCGGAGCCGAGCCGAGGGAGCCAACGCCAGCGGCCTTCCGCTCAGCGCCACGTGTGGAGTCCAAAGGGGGGCAGCCGTGGATGCCATCGGCGCCCCGGATCCCGACGAGGCCCGGCTCTCTGTGAGCCCTTCAGCGTCGCCCCCGGGGTGTTGACGGAGCACAGACCCCGGGCGGAGCCCTGGAGGGAACACCGTGGGTGTGAACGGATTCGATTGGGGCGGCCAGAGGCAGCGAAAGGGCCCGCGGGCTGGAGGAGTCGGGGACGGCGCAGGTGGAAAGGCTGGAACCGGGGGCTGCTCGGTCAGAGCGGGAGGACCGGGAACAGGCGCTGGGACCTCATCGCGGGACCCACCGGGGACACCGGCGCACGTTAGACGCTCGGTTGATGCTGCCTGGCCGGAGAGTGATAGACTTTGGGCAAAATTAGGGTGGAAGGGGGTCTCCGGAAGACAGGAAGTTGTAGCTTGATTTCTCTCCTCGAACTTGAGGTCTCCCCGGGGTGCCGAGCTGCGCGAGGCCACACTGGGGCCAGAGCCGGGAGGGATCGGGGCCCACACAAGTCCCTGCTGCCTCCAGGCCAACCGAAGACTTTTCCGGAGTG